>NC_142129.1:86718091-87950278 GCF_024610735.1 Ursus americanus | reverse complement strand
ATAATGGGATAGAGGGAATAATGAAGCAGGACTCAAAATTTAGGCAATAGTTGTTTATTACTTGATGCCATTGCTGTTCCTCTCCTTTCCCCAGATGACCAGAGCAGGGATGGTGGCTTTAGGAAAATTTGAGCCAAACCTTGGGGATAGGCTGCTTCTAGGTCTGTAGAACGGAATTGGGAAGCAGTAGAAGATGGTGCATAGTTTATTTCAACTTTGACTTTGGGTTATTTGTGAATTTCTCTCTGTTCAGATTAGTTGAGAGTTGAATATATGTCTGTATTACTGTATGTCAGAACAAAATGGACAGTTTTACCAAGGTCATTTCTGGTCTAATCATTTGATGATCCTCAAATCCATGCTCAGCATTTTCTTCATATTTACTCTTTATCTCATATCTGTACTTAAAGAAATCTTTTCATGAGAAAGAACATTGGCATACAGTGGGATTATAAGAGAAAAATATTTTACTGAATTGGAAACATTTAAATATTATTTGTTGTTCCATCGCATGCTCCCCTCGCTCTTAGATGGCAAATAATAATCACATCAGTCATGTTTTTTACCAAGAAGGGATTTGGGGATCATCCACTTAGCATTGAACTGCTGAGGATGCTTCACATGGTCAGTCCACGTCACATCTCTGAAACCAGGGGGATTTAATCCATGCAATAGATTCTATGAGCAATAGAAAGATTTACAGGCATTCAAGGTCACTGAATCCAGATGGACCATGATTTTGTAACAAGGTCAGGTGTTGCCATAAAAGAATGTTGTTCTTCTTGGGTAAAAAAGGGGATGGTCATTGGGACAAAGATGGAGAGTAAGTTCTTTGAAAATGGGGGTTGGTAAAGAAGGTAGGAGGTAGAATGGTAATGCTGGGCAATTACATGGCTGTGACTAAAAGTCTCTCCAAATTCAACCACCCTGGAAATTAAGTGTGACTCTTGTAAAAATGTCTTTATGTGTATACTCAAATAGGCTCTTATAAATAAGACTGAAGTCGTGGGGGTACTCAGGCCTACAATGGCACGGAATTATCATAGTTGAAAAAGACACTAAGGGGAGCTTTCTTCTCCCTGTGGATAAATGATGGATGGCAGTGGGGCTTGTAGGTCACCCCGGCTTTTCTTTGCAGTGGTCACCAGCCACAGCACTGCCTGGGCCTGGGGCAGCAGGGACCCTACCTGGGTGGCTGTGTTCCCTGTGTTTCAATAGCGACACCGTGTGGCAGCAACTGTAAAAAGAATGGCCTCTGCCACCGAGGGAGCAGGTTGTCTGGCTCTTTCAGCATGGGTAAGCGTCCCTGGGAATTGTGGAGTTCTCTCAGGAAGGAGAATCCTTGAGAGAGAAGGAAAAGAATGACTGCATCCAAATGGACCATGATCTGAAAGGGAGTCCCATCTCCCTCCTTCGAAATGGGGAAGACAGAGGAGCCCTTATCTACTGTCTGCCTTCAGGAATGATCTCACTCAACAGGGAAAATCAGGATAACCAGTTTTAGGGCTCACCAAGATTCAGTATGAATGGAAAACAAACCAAACTACATGCCAAACTAATTGCCACATAATTCCTTTGCAGCAAGGGCCTCAGAGTAGAAGCTAAGAGCTTGTGGGCTTTGCCTCAGGCCCACTTCTGCCACTTAACTATGTTTGACTTTGGAGAAGTTGTGTAACTCTGGGCTACACCTTTCTTATCTGTATAACGGAAAGGAAACAACACACCTCACAGAACGATTTTGAGAATTTAATGCATGAATCTACATCAAGTGTTTAACCCAGTACTGGACCCAGTCAACTGACATCTGCTGGATGCTATTCTTTTTTAGCTTTTTATGCTGTCTTGCTGCTTACCTTGCCCTAAGCCTCCTTTACTTTCATTAATTCAATATTCATTCCATAAGGTAGTAACCAGATCTTAATTTCTGTCTTATTTCTTCTCTTTTAACATTACATCTATATTTCTGAAATACATTTCAGTATTAAATTATATTTTTCTTAGGTTTTGCTTTGTTTTGTTGCGTAAATAGCCATTGCTTGAGACTTTCTAGTGCAACTGTAATGTGAAGATCACACAGATAAACACCTATAGGGGCCAGATGGGATATAAATTATTAAAGCAGAGAAGATGAGAAAAATAAGCAGGCCTCATGATTCTTAGTCTACTCTGCAAGCACCTGGTAGAGTCAGCTGGCTGTTGGCAGGTGGAGAAGCAAGAAATATAGGTTTAGAATGTGGAATTCTCTCATCTTAAACATACCAGTAATATAAATTTTTTAAAAAATGGGCCAATCAAAACACATTTGTGGGCCAGAGTCAGGCCATGTCAGTTTGCAACCTCCAAGTATTCTTCCTGGGTAAATACAGCTTTGGATGAGTGCCACCTAGTGGTAAGAATTATGATTAAAAGGCAGTAAGTAACTTTTATATACTGTTTATAGTTTATTATTATAATGCTAAGTATAAATGGTATTGGTGTCCTCTAATCTTTTCCTAAATAATTATCCATGAATGCTAGTGAAGTCAGTTAGTTCTGGGAGCCTCTTTTATCACAAGCTGTGATACCATATAGGTGGCTGCGTAAGTGCTGCCCCAGAATTGTTAAATATAAGATCACTTACATTCCATTCTATTCTTATAAACTCTGCTATCTGAAATTACTGTCTTAAGCCTTTGTCCTAATTTTTAGGATGTATAACTATATATCTATATGTAGGTATATTTAGATATAGTGAGCTACATAAAATATATACATCTATTCATGTATTTACATATCTTACAAGTTAATAGAGGGAAAATTAGGAATAATAAAATACCTGATCAGTGGAACATAAAACAAATTGTATAAATAGAAAGCAAATAGTTGGTAGATATAAAAGCAATTTTATCAATAATTGCATTGTGAAGGTACTAAATATTAAAATTAAAAAACAAAGATTTTCAGACTGAATAAGAGAACAACACAAAACTATATGCTCCTTAAAAGATACAAGTTTTAAATGTAAGGATATAAAGAGATTCAGCAGGATAGAAAATCTATGTATATCTCTACTAATATCAGATAAAGTGGACTTTAGGGTAAAAAATATTAATAGGGTCAACTGAGACATTTGATTTTGCTAAACATGTAAATCTACCAGAGAGAAAACAATTCAAAATTTGTATGTAACTGGTACCTATCTCTTTAGAACAAAAATTGGCATAATTTAAAGGAGAAAAGACAAACTCATAGGTACAGTGGTGAACTTAAACATGCCTCTCTCAGTAGCTGATAGGCCAACCTTAAAAAAATTAGTAAGTTTATAAATATCTGAAAACATGATTAACCATATTGACTAATTGGCATAAGCAAAAAACTGCACCCAGCAATGACAGTATGTACATTCTTTTCAGGGGTTATGGAATAATTACCAAAATTGATCATGTGCTGGGCCATAAAACACTTTCCAACAAATTACAAAGGATTTAAATCATTCAGAGGATGTTCCCTTACCACACTGTAGGTACTCTAGGAATCAATAACAAAAGGTAACTATAGAATATAGAGCTACCCAAATATTTAGAAATTTAATGACATCTCTTTTTTTTTTAGCAGTTCAAAAAATTTTATTATGTTATATTAGTCACCATACAGTACATCCCCAGTTTTTGATGTAGTGTTCCATGATTCATTATTTGCATATAACACCCAGTGCACCATGCAATACGTGCCCTCCTTAATACCCATCACCGGCCTATCCCAATCCCCCACCCCCCTCCCCTCTGAAGCCCTCAGTTTGTTTCCCAGAGTCCATAGTCTCTCGTGGTTCATTCCCCCTTCTGTTTACTCCCCTTCATTCTTCCCTTCCTTCTCCTACCTATCTCCCTGCTATTTCTTATGTTCCATAAATGAGTGAAACCATATGATAATTGTCTTTCTCTGCTTGACTTATTTCACTTAGCATAATCTCTTCCAGTCCCGTCCATGTTCTGCAAATGTTGTGTAATCATTCTTTCTGATGGCTGAGTAATATTCCATTGTATATATGGACCACATCTTCTTAATCCAGTCATCTGTTGAAGGGCATCTCGGCTCCTTCCACAATTTAGCTATTGTGGACATTGCTGCTATGAACATTGGGGTGCATATGGCCCTTCTCTTCACTACGTCTGTATGTTTGGGGTAAATTTCTAAATAATCTTGAGTAAAAGAAGAAATCAGAAAGGAGACTGGACAGTATTTGGAACTAAATGTTAATGAAAATAACAAAATTTGTGACATATAGATAAAGCCGAGTTTAGAGAAAAATATATAGCTTTAAATATATAAATTAGAAAAGAAGCCTGAAAACAAGCTATCTAATCTATTTCAAGAATATAGAAAATGAACAACAAATTAAACTCACTTTTAACTAATTAGAAAATAAACATAAAATAGAAAATAGGAAATAAATCAACCAAAACTATGTTCTTTAAAAAGACTAATAAAGTTGATAAGCTTTGGCAAGAGTGATCAAGAAAAAAAGGAAGAGAAAGGCAGAGCTTATCAATATCAAGAATGAGAGTGAAAATGGTTTTATCCCCAAACAATATTTGTGTACCTATCTATTCTTCACCTAACATTCCACTGTCTTGTTCTAGTTTTACAAGTTTTGAATAAAAGTAGAAAAAATTATCTCAACATGTTTTTTAAGACTGTTTTGACTATTCTTGAATCTTTGCATTTTTGTGAATTTTAGAAACAGCTTGTAAAATTTTACAAAACAACCCTGGGGTATTGATCAGGTTTGTATGAATGTATGGATCGATTTTGGGAGAAATCACGTTTATAAAGTATTGAACTTTCCTATCCATATAACTTCCATATCTTTAGGTCTTATCTGTTTTTCTCTAAATAATATTTTTCTCTATAGAGATATTGCACCTATTTATTTTTAGGTATCTGGTATTTTTAATTATATTTCAAATTGTATGTTTTGCAAAATTTTATCTTGTATTTCTTGTTGGTACAGTATATGGAAACAGTTTTTAAACAGGGATGTGACATAATCATTTGATATTTAGAAAAAAACTGTTGACAATTTGGAAAGTATATTAGAAGAGGAGCAAGCCTGGGGGGCAAGAAAATGTAGTAAGCTTCTGCTTAACACACATGATGTAGTCCAAAGTAAAATTGTGACAATGCAAAAAAATTAGTTAAAAGAGAGATATTCATAACTTGTGTGACTATTGGACATGAGCTGAGGGAGAGGAAAGAATTCATGATTACTCTAACATCTGGAGGGATTATAGTATTATTCAGAAAGGCAGAGGAAGAAACACTGGGGCTTGAATGAAGAAAGCCAGGCCTAAAACTGGAACTCATTGAGTTTTAAATGGAACATCTAGGTAAAGCTATCCAGGATTTAGTTGAATTTAACGGGGATATGAAGTTTAGGAGAGAGATCTTAACTGACATTGTTATGTAAGTGGTAGGTACAGATATTACGTAAGTGGTGGGTTCAAGAGATTACTTCAGAAGTGTGTAGGAAGAGAAGGAAACTGTCAGATGTAGAACCATAGATACATTAATATTTAAGAGATACGCGGATAAGTCAGAGCTTAGGCATAGGGTAAAGGCGTAAGATAAAGAAGTAGGAAGAAATTAAGGAAAAAGAGGCCAATGTAAAGGAAAGATCACTGTCAAACACTGCAGAAATCTAGTTACAGAACAGTTGAAAGTTTTAAAAAATCTTTTGAATTTATCACAAAAAAGTCATGATGACCTGGGGGGATATTTCTAGCATCTCAGAAGTGAAGGCTGGACAATGATTCTTAGTCTACTCTGCAAGCCACTATGAACAATACTTTTAAAGGAACTTTGTTGTGAAAGGGAAAAGAAAGAAGAAATAAAAATCAGGGGAGGGAAAAGCCAGGGGTTATTTTCAATGAGTAAGAAGTAGTAAGCATGCATGCATGGAAACAAACAAAAAGGTAGTGTAGCACTGGTTCTCAAAATTTAGCGTGTGCAAATATATTGCTAAGGACACTCAGATAAAAGAGATTTCTGAGTTTTGTCTCATAGAGTTGCTGATTTAATAGGTTTGAGGTGGACCACTGGAATCTGTTTTTAATTAAATATGCCAGGTGAATGTGAGGTGTGTATTGGAAAGACCATAATTTTAGAAATATTTCAGTAAAGGGAAAGTAAACAAGAATAAAACGGATAAAACCTAGTGCATAGAGGTATGGGAGGGATGGGGTCTAGAGAATTACGTGGTAGAAAAAGCATTATAAAGGAAGAATACACTTGTTCCTCTGTGACAGGAGGGTAGGAGCAAGGTTTGCAATAGATGCACCTGTTTGTAGTCAGCATACAAAGATGAGTGAGGTTTGTTCTGAAGGTTTCTTTAATTCTCTTTAAAATAAGCAACAAAATCATGTATTAAAAACAATGGGCAAGGCTGAAGAGTAGAGACATGAGGAAATAATTTTAAAATGGCTATTTTCAAGGAATGGGGAAGAGATGGGACAGTCATGAGCATGACTGCATTGCTGGACAACTAAGGCCCAGGTGAAATTAGGTACTATAAATTTGCAGGAACCATGATCTATAAAGCTGTAATTTCTCCCCTTCTTCTCCACCAGCCTTTATGTCCTGGGTTTTGAATGGCTCTGAAGTTAGAGTTTTTGTAACATGTGTAGAAGAATAAAAAAGTTAACCTAATTATGCCAGTTGTCAATTTATTGTCTTCCAGTTCCAAATCCATCGTTCTTGACCCGCTTGGTGATACTGGGGCTGCTCCCCTTAAACATGTCGCCTAGCCCATAGGCACAATGTTAGGTTCTGTCAGGAGAGTGCTGGAGGGACGCTGGAAGAGAGGTCCTTCTGTAAAGGGCCTTCTCCTTATACTGATGCTTTCCTTCTTGATCCTGACGTATAGCTGCTGACGATGGCTTCCTTGTCAAGGACACTTCCAGGACTTAGGCAGCTTCTCTATCAGTGGTGCGCTGGACCCCAGTGGGTGGTTTCTTGGCGAGTCTGGTCAGTGCTTGGGGGTGGGGTGGGATGGTCTTCTGAGATTTTTCTTTCTTGAGTTGTTTCCCACAGCCCAAGAGCGTGGCTGTTCCTTACACTGCTTATTTTTTAGAGTTGTCTTTATTCCTCTTCGTAGTTAATGCCCCGTTACTATGTTTTTATGTGAAAACTGCCCTGCCCACAGTAATCACTGGTGTAGTTTTACCTTCTTCCTTCATCCTGAATGATTACACTAATTGAGAATGTTTCCTTTGAAAATAACAATTTGAATAAGTTAAAATCTATATTCACAGAAGGTTGAATAACAAGATAAATTATTTGAGGGTAAGATAAGGCAGGGAGTTCAGTCAACTTGAATAACTTCTCCCCACACTCAGTGACAAATATTGGTTTTATTTGAATGTAAAGATGACTGATTCACTAGGAATGAAAGTAAAAGGAACTATTGAATGTCCACACAAGAGACCTGGAGAACCATCACTGGGGCTAATAGTTTTGCAAAAGTACATTGTTATACATGGATTTTCTTCCCATATTAACAGTGGCAAAACATCTGCAGAAATTTGCCTCTTTCCAACTTGCTTGAAAGTTCACAGGATATATGAGATGTTTTGACAAATTATATTTAGCCAGATTGTTTTTATATGTTAATAAAATATAATTTTCTGCTATGCCAGCTCCACATCCCTCCCACTTGTCCTGCTTTGTGATACTGAGCTGAACCCTGTAAACATTTCTCCTTGCCAGCTGGACAGCGTTAGGCCTTGTCAGGAGAGTGCCAGAGGGACACTGTAAGAAGAAGGGTCTCCTTCTCGTAGTGGTGCTTTCACCACTTCATTCTGAGGATAGTATTTACGGCACATATAAAGCTCTACTTTTAATACATGACTGCTATAGGAAAGGAATATTCTTACTTAAAGAAAAATCTGACTTAAATACTTGTTATTTTCCATCATTAGTAAAGCAAAAGTGAGGGTTCATGCTTTGTTGATATACATTATCAGCATTTTTCTGGCTGTGGGTAAACCCTTTATTCATTCAACAAACATAGTTACTGATCTCTGAATAATACACACATCACCATTAGGTGCCAGGGATACAGAGGTGCATAAGTCATGATCACTGCCCTTGAGAAAACTTAAAATCAAACAATTACTTTTTTCATATATTCTAAAATTCACACTTTTCCCTGCATTTTGACATTTAATATCTAAAATTGGTAGCCCTGAGCCATGCCAGCCATCTAGCCAATGGCATCTTATCACTTATAGTTACTGAGAACCAGGATGCAGTTGGGAAATCATTGTCATGGCCTGCACATGGGTGAACTTGGGCATAGCAATTCACCTGGACACGTCAATAATACAAATACACTACTAGTCAAAAGCCTGGTGGAGGGAGAGAAAAAACAGATAGAATAGAATCCCCCCCTCAAAGGAACATGAAACAAAAAAGGTATTTCTCTGACCAGAAACACTCCTCTAGGGTTCGTGGGTGGGTTAATGAAGTGGGGTACCTATCAAGTCTGAAATTGATGGGTTAGAGGTCCTCCCTTACTGATCAAGCATGCTACTTTTTATTTAATTTTGTGGACATGCACTGGGAGAGAGAAAGGAAAACCTCAACAATAAGTATAATGACTTTGTTGCTATGTCTGATGGCATTACTAGACAGCTGCAGCTCTGAACACCTTAGCCAACGAATATTAAATGCTCATTGAAAAGGTAATGTGAACCCTAATTGTTTGAAAACCTTCCACAGATTCCTTCTGGGAGACTTTTTAATATCAGCATCAAACGCTGAAAAGCATATGTCAATAGTCTGATAGAAAATCCTGGACACAGGAATGGACCCTCTTCTTAGTATGGGATGTAGCAGCAATCTCCTGATGCCCCCACGGTGGTGCGGAAGAAAACATGGGCATCAACACCTCTGATTCAGAAGAGTTGAACTCTGAAGGAAAAGAAGCTTACCAAATTATTTTGGTAACATTTTTCTTATGATGTAAGCATGAACATTACGTATGATAAAAATCCAGGTCTAAATATGTCCAAGAGAGTTCTTTCAATGAATGTAAAGTTAAAAACATAACATATAATTGGCAACTTTTTTCTTTCTAATGGTATGTAAAGCAATGATGTATTTTATAATGATAACATCATAGTTTAATGAAACGCGGTTCATAAAAATTGCCACATAAAGAGATGACATAAAATATGAAGGGTTTCTTTGCTGTGGACTTGGAGCTTGTTATCACATATTACTAAACATTACTTAACCTTTAACCTTTGGAAGGGGCTAGGTATATTTGACCAAGTGCTTAGAAACGAATTTCTGTATTTCCAATCTCCCATTTCTTCAGATATATGATTCCTATATACATGTTCTTAGAAGCAGAGCAACTAGATTGAAAATCTAGTGTGGAAAGAATAACAAAATTCCATAATTCACATATTTGGTAGTAGATTCAGGAACTTTTTTGGTAAATTCATCGCTCCTCTGTGTATCACTTCTAAGTCCAGCTTCTGTTAAATTCTGCCCCATGCCTCATTCCTTAAATAGTGAGTATGGATTGAAAGGGAGAGAGAGAGTTTATTTTTGTAGACTCACCCCGTGAATGGGATTGGGTCTATTAATTATGTTGCTCTTTCCATCCAAAGAGGCAAAAAGAAAGATTTCAATGATGTTTACAAGATATTTATGATGTAATGAATACCTGTATTTGCAGTGCAAGATAGGTTGCGTAGCACACCAGTTCCTTTGGACCCGACAGTATGGCTGTCATGAAAGGGCACAAGACTAACAGTTCCTCTGTTGGTTTTCTGCAGTCCCAACCTAATGTTTCATTCTTCTGTCCTTGCTTATTTTATCCTCATTAGGTTCACAGAGAGTTTAAACTCATTCCCCACCCAGAAACCCACAGGAATCAAGCAAATGTGTTTTGATGGATTTTTGTAGTTTCCTTTCAAATCCAGATGTTGGACAGCAGCCATCTTAGTAAAAACACTTGCTGCATGAGGCAGGTTAAAAAAGGAAGGAAATCTGAAGAAGAAATCAAGTGGGAGAAACCTATGTTCAGCATATCCACAAATTAAAAATTTTATTAGTTACTAGATAGTAATAACTCATAATTTGAAGTCTATAATCCCTGGAAGTGACATTGACTTCCACTCACCAAGGCTGACCTGGCTTCAGCCACTGCTGAGGGCCCAGTCGGCCCGCGGCAGGAACTAACATTCAGACCCTGACATGACATCACACCCTGGGTTGAGTGTGCATTGAAAAAAAGGAAATAATTAAATTTTCATAAGATTGCTGGACACTGCCTCTAGAATTGATACCAATTCAAGGAGATTCAAAATGTCACTCTGGCCCACCAGTGAGAGCAGGGGCTTATGGAGATCACGTGATCCATGGAGTTTCAGCTCAAGTCTCTCTCACAGTGGGTCCGATATGTCCCTGAACTCATCCTCTGGTTATTTCCCCAGTTGCAGAAAACATAATTGGAATAATAGGTATACTTAACAAGTAGCAGAAACCCCAGCAATTTCAAATATTAATGGTATTACAATTGCCTTGAGGGCTTATTCAAACACAAATTGCGGTGTTTCTGACCCAGTAGGGCAGGGGTAGGATTCAAGAAGTTGCATTTCCAACAAGTTCCCAAGAGATGCTGCTGCTGCTGGTGCTGAGAGTGCCATTCTCTGAGAGCCACTGATTTAAGCCATGATAATGATGAAATATTTTACTTTTAATTTCTTGCCGTAAATGTTAGAGACCACAGAGAAGCTCTACAGGTCAAACTGGCGTTGTGAGGGTCTGGATGGACCAGTGTGGGCATCCAGCCATTATAAATGATGAGATAATTTGAATACTGTATCTGTAGATACAAAACCAATGAGGGAAATCTGCACAATTCAGGAGTTAATGTTTAAATTTTGTTGTTAAGAGAGCTCTTATTAAGTTTGAAATCAGTGAAACTTTTTTCAGCCTTTCATTCTTTTCCTCAACATGAAAATCATGATCCGAAGTGGAAGTTTTAAAAATAGTTTATTTTCAATAAGAGTTTGATAAAGAACTATGTATTAGTTTCTTAGGGTTACCATAACAAATTACCACAACAGGTTGGCTTAAAACAATGTAAATTTATTCTCTCATAGTTATGAAGGCCAAAAGTCTGAAATCAGCGTGTCAGCAGGGCCATACTACCTCTCAAGGTTTTAAGGGTGAATCCTTGTGAGCCTCATTAGTTCTGAGGCTCCAAGCATTCCTTGACTTAGGGAAATATAACTCCAATCTCTGCTTCTGTCTTCACATGGCATTCTTCTCCCTGTGTTCCCGAGTCTTCTCCTCTTCTTACAAGCACACTTGTCATTAGATTTAGGGCCTACCCAGTTAATCCAGGATGATCTCATCCTTTACCTGATTACATTTACAAAGACCCTTTTTCCAAAAAAGGCCACATACATAGGTTCCAGGGGTTAGGGCTTGGACACATAATTTTAGGGGCCATTATTCAAACCATAACTCATGAAAGAATCCTTTCTACCTGATTTAGTGTTCACTAAAATTTCACATATTTGGAATTTTAAGAAACACAGAGTGAGATATGCTTTTGTAGTCAAACTGCTATGTAGCTATAGAAAAAAAAGCAATGATGATGGTTTTCACATCATTCTTTTATTGGGAAACACTTTTTTTTACATCTTACTGAGGCAAAACAAGAGCAAAATCTTGTGTGGTAGATTGCTGGGTACTCTAGCAGTGATTACTCCTGTCCCAGTATAAGAGGAGCCTCTTTCTTCCCTTGAATTTAGGTTGGCTCTTTGACGTGCTTTGATCAGCCAAATGTGGCAGAAATTCTTTGGTATGATTTATGGCCATAGGTCTTAAGAAGCTTTGCAGCATTCATTTTTACCTTCTTGGATGCCAGTATGGTATTAAAAAAAAAGTCAAACACACTGCAAGAAAGAGAAACCACATGAAAAGAGAGAAGCATTGGAGGGAAAGAAATTATGAACAGAGAAAAAGGGGTGGGGCCCTTGGGTGGCTCAGTCAGTTAAGTGCCCAACTCTTGATTTCATGCAGGTCATGATCTCAGGATTGTGAGATTGAGCCCTGCGTCAGGCTCTGTGCTGAGTGTCGAGCCTGCTTAAGATTCTCTCCCTCTCACTTTGCCCTTCCCCCCTAAGAGCACAGGCACACACTGTGTCTAAAAAAGAAGAGAGGAGGGGAGGGAAGGGGAGAGGAGAGGAGAGGAGAGAAAAGAAAAAAGAAAAGAAAAGAAAAGAAAAGAAAAGAAAAGAAAAGAAAAGAAAAGAAAAGAAAAGAAAAAAGAAAAAAAAGAAAAAGAGGAATGGCCATTCCAGGCCCTTCCAGGCAGTTCGAATCATGTGAGTTAAGCCTCAGCTGAGCTTCCCTTATCAAAATTACATGGTGCCAAGAAGAGCTGTCACTACCAAGTGCAGCTCAAGTTACAGAATTATAAACAAATAATCATATGCAGCAGTAGACAATTGAAAGAGTTCGTATTAAATTTTAACAATATATACCCATAGTACTTAATGAAACTGGTATTTCTTAGTGAGGATATAGAAAAAGTAAAAGCTCCCTTATTGTGAGAAAATTCATTTTACTTTTTATTATTAAAAACCTTTTCAAAAGCATCAAATGACTGTTTTCTGATTTTCTAGTTTTCTTTTTTTTAAATTTAAATTCAGTTAATTAACATACTGTATATTATTAGTTTCAGAGGTAGAGTTCAATGATTCATCAGTCTTATATAATACCCAGTGCTCATTACATCACATGCCCTCCTTAATGTCCATCACACAGTTACTCAATCTCTCACCCCCTCCCCTCCAACAACCCTCAGTTTGTTTCTTATGATTAAGAGTCTCTTATGGTTTGTCTCCCTCTCTGATTTCATCTTGTTTTATTTTTCTCTCCCTTCCCCTATGAGCCTCTGTTTCATTTCTTAAATTTCACATGTGAGTGAGATCATATGATAATTGTCTTTCTCTGATTGACTTATTTCGCTTAACATAATACCCTCTAGTTCTATCCACCTCATTGCAAATGGCAAGATTTCATTTTTTTAATGGCTGAGTAGTATTCCATTATATAGATATACCACATCTTCTCTATCCATTCATCTGTCAATGGACATCTGAGCTCTTTCCATAGTTTGGCTATTGTGGACATTGCTGCTATAAACATTGGGGTACAGGTACCCCTTCAGATCAACTACATTTGTATTTTGGGGGTAAATACCTAGTAGTGCCATTGCTCGGTTGTAGGAAAGCTCTTTTTTCAGCTATCCTGAAGAACCTCCATACTGGTTTGTTTTTGTTTTTCTTTTTTTTTTTTTTTTTTGAGGAACCTCCGTACTGTTTTCCGGAGTGGCTGCACGAGCTTGTGTTCCCACCAACAGCAAAAGAGGGTTTCCCTTTCTCGGCATCCTTGGCAACATCTGTCATTTCCTGACTTGTTAATTTTAGCCATTCTGATCAGTGTGATGTGGTACTCGTTGTTTTGATTTGTATTTCCCTGATGCTGAATGATATTGAACATTTTTTCGTATGTCTTTTGGCGATACGTATATCTTCTTTGGAGAAATGTCTGTTCATGTCTTCTGCCCATTTCTTTCTTTCTTTTTTTTTAAGGATTTTATTTATTTGAGAGAGAGAGAGACAGAGCATGAACAGGGTGGAGGGGCAGAGAGAGAGGGAAAAGTAGACTCCCTGCTGAGCAGGAAACCCAGAATGGGACTTGATCCCAGGACCCAGAGATCACGACCTGAGCTGAAGGCAGACACTTAAATCACTGAGCCACCCAGGCACCCTTTCTGCCCATTTCTTGATTGGATTAGTTGTTCTTTGGGTGTTGAGTTTGATAAGTTCTTTATAGATTTTGGATACTAACCCTTTATCTGATAAGACATTTGCAAATATCTCTAATTATTTCTGTCACAGTTATTTATTTTGCCATGAGCTAAAGTGGTAAGACCTGAGAGAGTCAGTAAATAACATGGTAAGAAGAGGAAGTTGTCAGACAGAGGAGGACGTTATTATTCCTTTTACCTTTTTGCTTTTGCTAGGAATGGCTAGGTGACTGTGAACATATTGGAGATAGAGAAGTACATGAAAATAAAGTTGTAAAGATGTTGAGCCTAGTTGAGAATGCTGAATTTTAACCCAAGGAATTTTGACTGGGCGTAAAGAGACATTTCATGTGATGGATTTGCAAAATATGTTAAGAAAGTTGAAGACTTTCACTTTCAGACTAGCATTCAATGTCTTCCCACTGCTCACCAATACGCAACAGTATTAGACTGTTCTACACATAAGTATCCAGGAATGGAGGTGAGGGTACCCAGTGGGAAGCCATTGCAGTGATCAAATACTAGGATAGACATTAGAGATAAAATGTAAATGAGAGAGCCAATGAAGAACGAATGAACCACAACTTCCTGCACATTTTTCCATTAAAATGGGTTTTTTGTTCCTTGCAGGCATTATGAGCAGCAATCCTTGATAATAAAGGAAAATAGCAATGGAAGCTGCAATGTAGGAAGCCAGTTAAGGAACCAGCTATAAAGTCTAGTTTTAATCATATTGAACTTAGGTGGCATCTAAACATTAACAGGTGATTGTGAAAGGAAAAGGAAAAAAGATGTATGTATACATTTTGAATTTGTTTTCTGTTTAATGCAAAGCAATATAGCAGAGGGGTTTAAAAAATGAGATCTGAAGGATAACCAGGTTGTAATTCTTCTGGCTTTAGTATTTAATAAGTCTGGGACATTAAGAAAGTTACCATCCTGGTTTTGAATCACTTTTCTCATGTGTACAATGGAGATAATAAAAACACTTATCCTCTAGGATTGCTGTGATGACTAAATGGGACAATATCTGACACATAATACCTGTTGTATAAATGTTAACAGCTAATTATATGCCAGTTGCCTTGCTAATATCCATTCTGCCCCTTCTCTTTAGCAACAGAAATCCTGAATTATTGGGGTGGCAATGTTCTCAACTAAAAGAAAAGCTACATTTCCAAATCTCTCTTATAGATGTGGATGACAAATGATCTGTAAAGGAAGTTGGGTGTGACTTATGAAATTTCTTTAAGAGGGCTAATTTAGGGATGCCTGGGTGGCTCAGTAGGTTAAGCATCTGCCTTCAGGCCTGTTCATAATCCCAGGGTCCTGGGATCAAGCCCCACATTGGGCTCCCCACTCAGCGAGGAGCCTGCTTCTCCCCTCCCTCTGCTTGCTGCTCCTCCTACTTGCACTCTCTCTCTTTCTCTGTCAAATAAATAAATAAAATCTTTAAAAAGAGAGAGCTAATTTAGGTATTTGGAATAATTTTTAATTTGCCTTTTTCCTCTTTTCCTTTCATGGAATAAATACATTATGACTGGAACTATAGGAACCCTCTTGGACCATGAGGGAAAGACCAAAAGAGAAGAGCCTTTGATTCTTCTAGCTTTGAATCACTGAACCATGCCAGAAAACATTTGCAAACCTTGCTTGACTTCTTATTACATAAGAAAAATATAAATGTAAACCCTTGTGCATTTAAGGCATTGGAGGTAGAGCTCTTTTAATGCCTAACTTAATTCCTAATTGATAATGTATTATTATGAATGAAATGTCCAATTAAGAAATAATTGCCTTAGAAGAATGAAAGTAAATGGATCTAAAGGCAGTGTGTCATGAAAGCCAAAAAAAAAAAAACAAAAACAAAAAAACCAATATTTCCAAAAGGAGGGATTTATCTTAAATATATGTTGTAGTGACTTGCTTCTACATGTTAGTTGTAATCTCCAAGGTAAACATGAAGAAAATAACTAAAAAATATGCAAAAAAGGAAATGAGGAGAGAATCAAAGTTTACACTAAAAAAAATTAACGTGAAATAAGGCAGTGTTGAAGGATTTGAATCACAAAAAAGATGTAAGACATATAGAACACAAACAGCAAAATGGCAGCAGTAAGTCCTTATCTGGAATCACTTTAACTGTAAATAGATTAAACCAATCATTAAAAGACAGAGATTGGCAGAATGAATTTAAAAAAAATCATCTCTTCTGCTTGGAGATAACTACATTCCATACAAATAGTACCCAAAAGAAAGCTGGATGGCTATGCTAATATTGGACAAAATAGACTTTAAAAAATTATGGCAAGTGACAAAGAAGGATTTTTTTTATAATAATATTTTTTTATTATATTATGTTAGTCACCATACAGTACATCCCTGGTTTTTGATGTAAAGTTCCATGATTCATTAGTTGCGTATAACACCCAGTGCACCATGCAATACGTGCCCTCCTTACTACCCATCACCAGCCTATCCCATTCCCCCACTCCCCTCCCCTCTGAAGCCCTCAGTTTGTTTCTCAGAGTCCATAGTCTCTCATGCTTCATTCCCCCTTCTGATTACCCCCCCCTTTCTTTATCCCTTTCTTCTCCTATTGATCTTCCTAATTCTTATGTTCCATAGCTGAGAGAAACCATATGATAATTGTCGTTCTCTGCTTGACTTATTTCACTTAGCATTATCTCCTCCAGTGCCGTCCATGTTGCAGCAAATGTTGAGAAATCGTTCTTTTTGATAGCTGAGTAATATTTCATTGTATATATGGACCACATCTTCTTTATCCATTCATCTGTTGAAGGGCATCTCGGCTCCTTCCACGATTTAGCTATTGTGGACAATGCTGCTATGAACATTGGGGTGCATATGGCCCTTCTCTTCACTGCATCTGTATCTTTGGGGTAAATACCCAGTAGTGCATTTGCTGGATCATAGGGTAGCTCAATTTTTAACTTTTTAAGGGACCTCCACACTGTTTTCCAGAGTGGCTGTACCAACTTGCATTCCCACCAACAATGAAGGAGGGATCCCCTTTCTCCACATCCTCTCCAACAATTGTTGTTTCTTGCCTTGTCAATTTTTGCCATTCTACCTGGCATAAGGGGTATCTCAGTGTGGTTTTGATTTGAATTTCCCTGATGGCTAATGATTTTGAACATTTTTTCATGTGTCTGTTAGCCATTTGTATGTCTTCATTAGAAAAGTGTCTATTCATATCTTCTGCCCATTTTACGATTTGTTTATTTGTTTCTTGTGTATTAAGTTTGAGAAATTCTTTGTAGATCTTGGATACCAGTCTTTTATCTGTAGTGTCATTTGCAAATATCTTCTCCCATTCCGTGGGCTGCCTCTTAGTTTTTTTGACTATTCCCTTGGCTGTGCATAAGCTTTTTATCTTGATGAAGTCCCACAAGTTCATTTTTTCTTTTGTTTCTCTTGCCTTTGGAGATGTGTCATGAAAAAGGTTGCTGTGGCCGATGTCATAGAGTTTGCTGCCTATGCTCTTCTCTAGGATTTTGATGGATTCCTGTCTCAGATTGAGGTCTTTCATCCATTTGGAGTTTATCTTTGTGTATGGTGTGAGAGAGTGGTCAAGTTTCATTCTTTTGCATGTAGCTGTCCAATTTTCCCAGCACCATTTATTGAAGAGACTGTCTTTTTTCCACTGGATGTTTTTTCCTGCTTTATCAAAGATTAGTTGCCCAAAGAGCCGAGGGTCCATTTCTGGGTTCTCTATTCTGTTCCATTGGTCTATGTGTCTGTTTTTGTGCCAGTACCATGCTGTCTTTGTGATCACAGCTTTGTAGTACAACTTGAAATCCAGCATTGTGATGCCCCCAGCTTTGTTTTTCCTTTTCAATAATTCCTTGGCGATTTGTGGCCTTTTCTGGTTCCACACAAATTTAAGGGCTGTTTGTTCCACTTCTTTGAAAAATGTCATTGGTATTTTGATCGGGATAGCATTGAAAGTGTAGATTTCTCTGGGTAGCGTGGACATTTTAACTATGTTAATTCTTCTGATCCATGAGCATGGAATACTTTTCCATCTTTTTGTGTCTTTTTCAATGTCTTTCAAGAGTGATTTGTAGTTTCTAGAATATAGATCCTTTATGTCTCTGGTTAAGTTAATTCCAAGATAACATATGATTTTTGGTGCTATTGTAAATGGAATGGATTCCCTAATTTCTCTTTCTTCAGTCTCATTGTTTGTGTATAGAAATGCAACTGATTTCCTTTTTTTTTTTTTTAAAGATTTTATTTATTTATTCGACAGAGATAGAGACAGCCAGTGAGAGAGGGAACACAAGCAGGGGGAGTGGTAGAGGAAGAAGCAGGCTCACAGCAGCAGAGCCTGATGTGGGGCTCGATCCCATAACGCCGGGATCACGCCCTGAGCCGAAGGCAGACGCTTAACCGCTGTGCCACCCAGGTGCCCCCGTGCAACTGATTCCTTAGCATTGATTTTGTATCCCGCTACATTACTGAATTGCTCTATAACTTCTAGTAGTTTGGGGGTGGATTCTTTTGGGTTTTCCATATAGAGTATCATGTCATCCTTGAAGAGAGACAGTTTGACTTCTTCTTTGCTGATTTGAATACCTTTTATCCCTTTTTGTTGTCTGATTGCTGTTGCAAGGACTTCTAGTATTATGTTGAATAATAGTGGCGAGAGTGGGCATCCTTGTCGTGTTCCTGATCTTAAGGGAAAGGCTTCCAGCTTTTCTCCATTGAGAATGATATTTGCTGTAGGATTTTCATAGATGGTTTTTATGAGATTGAGGAATGTACCTTCTATCCCTACACTCTGAAGGGTTTTAATCAGGAAAGGATGCTGTATTTTGTCAAATGCTTTTTCTGCATCTATTGAGAGGATCATATGATTCTTGGCTTTTTTCTTGTTGATATAGATTTGCGACTGTTGAACCACCCTTGAATCCCACTTGGTCATGATGGATAATCCTTTTAATGTACTGTTGGATCCTATTAGCTAGGATCTTGTTGACAATTTTGGCGTCCATGTTCATCAGGGATATCGGTCTGTAATTCTCCTTTTGGATGGGGTCTTTGCCTGGTTTGGGGATCAAGGTAATATTGGCCTCATAGAATGAGTTTGGTAGTTTTCCTTCTGTTTCTATTTTTTGAAACAGCTTTAGGAGAATAGGTATTATTTCTTCCTTGAATGTTTGGTAGAATTCCCCAGAGAATCCATCAAGCCCTGGAGTTTTGTTTATTGAAAGGTTTTTAATCACTACTACAATTTCTTCATAATTAATTGGTCTGTTTAAAAAATCAATTTCTTCCTGTTTCAGTCTTGGTAGTTTATAGTTTCCAGGAAGGCCTCCATCTCTTCCAGGTTGCTTAATTTATTGGCATAAAGCTGTTGATAAAAGTTTCTAATAATCCTTCCTATTTCATTGGTGTTGGTTGTGACCTCTCCCTTTTCAGGTGTTGGTTGTGACCTCTCCCTTTTCATTCATAATTTTATTAATTTGGGTCCTTTCTCTATTCTTTTGGATAAGCCTTGCCAGTGGCTTATCTATTTTATTTGTTCTTTCAAAGAACCAGCATCTAGTTCTGTTGATCTGCTCTACTGCACTCCTGGTTTCTAATTCATTGATCTCTGCTCTAATCTTGATCAACTGCTTTCTCGTGTGTGGATTAGGCCTGTTCTTCTGTTGCTGTTCCAGCTCTTGAGGTGAGAATATAAAAACTGCATTTTAGATTTTTCTATTCATTTGAGTGAGGCTTGGATGGCTATGTATTTTCCCCTTAGGACCGCCTTTGCAGTCCTTGCATAGGTTTTGGACCTTTGTGTTTTCATTCTCGTTGGTCTCCATAATTTGTTTAAATTGATTTTTGATTTTCTGGTTTATCAAATCATTCTTGAACAGGATGGTTCTTAGTCTCCAAGTGTTTGAGTTTCTTCCAAATTTTCCTTGTGATTGAGTTCCAAATTCAAAGCATTGTGGCCTGAGAATATGCAGGGAATAATTTCAGTCTTTTGGTATCGGTTGAGACCTGTTTTGTGACCCAGAACATGGGCTATTCTGGAGAATGTTCCATGTGCATTAGAATAGAATGAGTATTCTTTTGTTCTGGGGTGTAGTGTTCTATATATATCTATGAGGTCCAACTCATCTAGCATGGCATTCAAAGCTCTTGTTTCTTTGTTGATTTTCTGCTTAGGGGATCTATCTATTGCTGATAGTGGAGTGTTGAGGTCCCCTACTATTAACGTATTTTTATCTATATGTCTCTTTATTCTGGTGAAGAGTTGGCTTGTGTATCTTGCTGCTGCCCTGTTGGGGGCATAGATATTTATAACTGTCATATCCGCTTGTTGGATACATCCTTTAAGAATAGTATAGTGCCCTTCTATATCTCTAACTATAGTCTTTAGTTTAAAATCCAATCTGTCTGATATGAGAATTGCTACCCCAGCTTTCTTTTGAGGTCCATTGGCATGAAAGATGGTATTCCATCCCTTTACTTTCAGTCTGGATATATCTTTAGGTTCAAAATGCATCTCTTGTAGACAGTAAATGGATGGTTCATGTCTTTTTATCCAATCTGCAACCCTGTGGCATTTATGGGAGCATTTAGGCCATTTACATTGAGAGTGATTATTGAGAGATATGATTTTAATGATCCCATGTTGCCTGTAAAGTCTTTGTTTCTATAGATTGTGACTTTCTGTTCTGCATCACTCTTGGGGCCTTTTTACTTTTATAGAACCCCCCTTAATATCTCCTGTAGGGCTGGTTTCGTGGTTACAAAATTGGTCAGTGACTGGCGATTCTGGAAGGTCTTTATCTCTCCATCAATTCTGAATGACAGCCTTGCTGGATAAAGGATCCTTGGATGCATGTTTTTCTCTGAAAGAGCTTTAAAAATGCCCCCCCAACCCTTTCTCTCATCCCAGGTCTGTGTAGACAGGTCTGATGTAATCCTGATACCTTTGTCTTGGTACGTGAGAAATTTCTTTGCCCTGGCTGCTTTCAGTACTGTATCCTTGGATCTAATATTTGCGAATTGCACTATGACGTGACGTGGCATAGGTTTGTCGTGGTTGAGCTTGGGAGGGGTCCTCTCTGCCTCTTGGACACGAATGCTTGTTTCCTTTGCTAGATTTTGGAAGTTTTCAGCTACAATTTTTCAAATATCTCTTCTAGACCTCTGTTTTTCTCCATCCCCTCGGGGATGCCGATGATTCTGACATTGGAACGTTTCATTGAGTCAGTAATCTCCCATAACCTACATTCTTGAGATTGGATTTTTTTGAGCCAAGTTTCTGTTTTAGTTTTCTCTTCTACCAACCCATCCTCCAGTTCGCTGATTTGTTCTTCTGCCTCATTTACCCTGGCCGTCAGAGCACCTAGTTTTGACTGCATTTGATTCATAGCATTTTTAATTTCTGCCAGATTCGCTCTCATTTCCGCCCTTAGAGATCCTATATTCTCGTTAATATTTTCGTTAATATTTTTTTCAAGTCTACACATCATCTTGACCATTGTTACTCTGAACTCCATTTCTGATAATTTGGTTATATCCATATCCATCAGCTCTGTGGCAGAGGCCACAGACTCATTGTCTTTTCTTTGCTGGGGGGATTTCTCCTCGTCATTCTGATGAGGAAAGGTTGTGGGGTTGTCCAGAACCCAAATTATTGACCAGGACCCATGCAGTGTGCACTTGTTTCATAGGGACCTTAGGAATGTAGGCTTCTTGATTTTTCAGCCTGCCTTCTGGGGGAGGGGCCTGCCGCGCTGATACTCAGGCCACCCTGTTTGGGTAGAGTCTCCCTGTCCCCTGCGAGGAGGGATGGGGATGGGCACACTGTGAGCTGGTATTTCCAGGCTTTTGTTCTCTGGCGACTTTCCCTGGCGGTTTGCTGTGCCTCTTCTGAGAGTCAGAGCAGCAGTGGCCGAATCCCAGACTCTGTCTCAGAACAGAGAGATCGCAGTCCGCTCTCCACTGAGCTGTTCTGGCTACTTTAACTCTGTTTCTGTTGGTGCTGCTAAACCCTACAGCGTCCAGGGATGTGCGCCCCACAGCCGGCGTCCCAGCCCTCACTTCCAGGGCCTGCATGTCTCTGTCCTTTATGTTTCTAACACCACCAGCCTCCAGCCGCCCCCGCGCACTCCAGAGCTCCATTTCAGTGTGGTTCGCGCACATTCTGGAGCTCTGGTTTTCAGACTGGTGGCGCGCGTTCCCAGGCTCACCGTCTCAGTCTGCTCTCTCGCGGGTGCCGGTCCTGAGTCAGCCCGCTCCCCAGTGCAGGTGGCTACCGCTTCCCGGCACCCGAATGCAGAGGCTCCCTCCCCCTTCCGTTTATCTTCCAGTATTTGTGCGCGGATTCGCGGATTCACGGCTTCCCGCTTCATACCTCAATACTCAGTGCTGGAGATTTTCATTTGTAGAGATCCAGATGTATCTTCCTGCATCTCAGGCTGATTCCGTGGGTGTTCAGGATGGTCTGGTACCTATCCAGCTCAACTCAGGGGACCAGCTGAAAAAGGGGACCCCTACTCCTCCACCATCTTAACTCCTCCCCCCGACAAAGAAGGATATTATCTAGTAAGAAAAAGATCAAATCATCAAGAAGACATGATAACTATGAACATAGATGCATCAAACAATAGAGCCTCAAAATATGTAAAACAAAATAGCAGAATTTAAGGCAGAAATAGTTCTAAAATATTAGTTGGAGACTCCATATCCCACTTTCAATAATGGACAGGAATAATGGATAGAAATGTATAATTACAAAAACTGACTCAAGAGGAAAGAAATAGAAAATATGAACATACCAATAACAAGTAAAGAGATTGAATGAGTAATCAGACTTTCCAACAAAGAAAAGCATAGTATTAGATGGCTTTACTGATGAATTCTACAAAACATTTAAAGAATTAATACCAGTGCTTCTCAAACTCTTCCAAAAACTAGAATAGAAAGGAATACTTCCTAGTCTGTTCTGTGAGGCCAAAATTATTCTAATACCAAAGCCAAAGATATTAACAAAATAGAAAGTGCAGACCAACGATTCTTAGGAATATAGATGCTAAAATCAAATATAGTTCCTCAAATATACTGACTAATGAACTGAATCCAATAGCATATTGAAAAAGACCAAGTGGTATTTATACCAGGAATGCAAAGGTATTTAAATATAGGAAAATCAACCAGTGTAATATATATTACACTAATATAACAAAGGGAAAAATTATATTATCGTCTCAATGCAGGAAAAATATTTGACACAATTCAACACCTTTTCATGATAAAAAGAAAGAAAAACACTTAGAAAACTAGGAATAGAAGGGTAATTTCTCACTGTGACAAAGGCATTTATGAAAAACCCACAGCTGGCTTTGTACTCAGTGGTGAAAGACTGAATAATTTCCCCCAAGAGCAAGGACATGATAAGGATGCCTGCTTTTACCACTGCTATTCAATGTTGTACTGAAAGTTCTAGCCAGAAAAATTGGGCAAGAAAGAATAATCATTCAAATTGGAAGGAAGAAGTAAAACTATATTTGCAAATAACATGATCCTATAAAGAAAATCCCAAGGAATCCACACATAAAAAATACTAGAGCTAGTTAAAGAATTTGATTAAATTAAAGGATAAAAGGCCAATACAAAAACTCAGTTGTAATTCTATAAAACAGTAATGAACAATCTGAAAAGGAAATTAATAATTCCACTTACAATAGCATCCAAGAGAATAAATTCCTAGGAATAAATTTAAGCAAGGAAATGAGAGAAACAGCAATATTGTTGAAAGAAATTAAGGACACAAATAAATGGAAAGACATCCTTTGTCCATGTACTGAAGACTTAATATTATTGAGATGACAATAATACCACAAGCTATAAATTCAATACAACACCAGCAAAATTTCAATGATCTTTTTTTTTTTCAGAAATGGGAAAACTGATCTTCATGTGTAATTTCAAGAGGCCTGCAATAGCCAAAACAGTATCGAAATTAAGGGTCATATTTTCACAATTTCAGAATTTACTACAAAGCTACAATAATCAAAACTGCGGTACTGGCATAAATATGGACATATAGACCAGTGGAACAGAATTTAGAGTACAGAAAACAATCCAAATATAAGTGATAAAACAACCCAATATATATAAGTAGTAGATCCAAGTGCTAAAACTGTAAAATTCTTGGGGGGCGCCTCAGTGGCACAGCGGTTAAGCGTCTGCCTTCGGCTCAGGGCGTGATCCTGCCGTTATGGGATCGAGCCCCACATCAGGCTCCTCCGCTATGAGCCTGCTTCTTCCTCTCCCACTCCCCCTGCTTGTGTTCCCTCTCTCGCTGGCTGTCTCTATCTCTGTTGAATAAATAAATAAATAAAATCTTGTAAAAAAATTACTGTAAAATTCTTAAGAGAAAACTTAAGGGTAAATCTTTATTCAAAACCTTGGATTTGGCTAGCCAAAACAATCTTGAAAAAGAACAAAGCTGGAGGTACCACAATTCCAGATTTCAAGTTATACCACAAAGCTATAGTAATCAAAACAGTATGGTGTTGCACAAAAATAGGCACATAGATCAATGGAATATAGTAGAAGCCCAGAAATAAATCCACATTTATATGGTCAGCTAATCTTTGTCACAGGAGGCAAGAATACACAAAGGGAAAAAAAAAACAGCTTCTTCAAATGGTGTTGAGATAACTGGACAGCTACATGCAAAAGAATGAAACTGGACCACTTTCTTACACCATACACAAAGATAAATTCAAAATGGATTAAGTACCTAAATGTGAGACCTGAAACTATAAAAATCCTAGAAGAGAGCACAGACAATAATTTCTCCAACATCAGATGCAGCAGCTTTTTTCTGGATATGTCTCCTGAGACAAGGGAAATAAAAGCAAGGCCAAACTATTGAGACTACATCAACATAAACAGTTTCTGCACAGCAAAAGAAACATCAGCAAAACTAAAAGACAGCCTACTGAATAGGAGAAGATATTTGCAAATGACATCTCTGAGAAAGGGTTAGTATCCAAAATATATAAAGAACTATAACTCAACACCCCAAAACCAAATAATCCAATTAAAAAATGGGCAGATGTGAACAGACATTTCTCCTAAGAAGACATCCAGATGGCCAACAGACACATGAAATGATGCTCAACATCACTCATCATCAAGGAAATTCAAATTAAAACTACATTGAGATATCACCTCACACCTTGTTAGAATGGCTAAAATAAAAAAACAGAAGAAACAACAAATGTTGTAGAAGATGTGGAGAAAAAGGAACCCTTGTGCAGTGTTGGTAGGAATGCAAACCCGTGCCACTGTGGAAAACAGTATGGAGGTTCCTCAAGAAGTTAAAAATGGAACTACCCCATGATCCAGTAATCACACTAATGAATATTTACCCAAAAAATACAAAAACACTAATTCAAAGTGTTTGAATGCACCCCTATGTTTATTGCAGTTTTATTTAAATACCAAAATCATGGAAATAGCCCAAGTGTCCATCAATAGATGCATAGATAAAGATAAAAATACATATATATTTATTATATATATTACACACACTACATCATATATATATATATATATATATATATATATATATATATATACACACACGCATACACACACACACGTGTGTGTGTATAAATGGAATAATATTCAACCAGGGGCGCCTGGGTAGCGCAGTCATTAAAGCGTCTGCCTTCGGCTCAGGGCGTGATCCCGGCGTACCGGGATCGAGTCCCACATCAGGCTCCTCCGCTATGAGCCTGCTTCTTCCTCTCCCACTCCCCCTGCTGTGTTCCCTCTCTCGCTGGCTGTCTCTCTGTCACATAAATAAATAAAATCTTAAAAAAAAAAAAAAGAATATTATTCAACCATAAAAAAGAATGAAATCTTGCCATTTACAACAACATGGATGGAGCTAGAGAGAGTATCATGCTAAGCAAAATAAGTCAGAGAAAGACAAATACCATATGATCTGACTCATATGTGGAAGTTAAGAAACAAAACACATGAGTAAAGAAAAAAAGAGATAAACCAAAAAACAAATAGCCTCTTAACTAAAACTAGCCTCTTACAGGGAAGGGGTGGGAGTGGCAGATGGGTGAAATAGATGAAGGGCATTAAGAGTTACATTTATCATGACGAGCACTGAATAATGTATGGAATTGTTGAATAACTATATTGTACACCTGAAACTAATATAATGCTGTATGTTAACTATACTGGAATTAAAATTAAAAACTTAATTTAAAAAAAAGTACAGAACAAAAAAAATCACCTTGGATTTGGCAGTGGATCCTTGCAGGTGACACCAATAGCATAAACAACAGAAGAAGAAATAGATAAATTAGACCTTATGAAAATTAAAAACTTTCGTGCACCAAAGAACATCATTAAGAAAGTAAAAAGACAATTTACAGAATAGGAGACAATATTTACAAATCATATATCTGATAAGGCTCTAGTATCCAGAGTATATAAAGAACTCTTACATCTCAACAACAAAACGATTAGCAACCTAATTTTTAAATATGCAAATGACTTAAAATGACATTTCTTCAGAAAAGATACACAAATGGCCGACAAGCACATGAAAAAGTATTCTACATCATTAGTTATTAGGGAAATGCAAGTCAAAACCACAATGAGATACCTCTTCACACCCACAAGGATGACAATAATTAAGAAAAGAGAAAATAAGTCCTGGCAAGGGGCTAGAGAAAATGGAACACTTGTACACTGTTGGTAGGGATATAGAATCGTGCAATCACTGGAAAGCAGTTTGGTGTTTCTTGAAAAAGTTAAACATAGAATAAATATATGATTTCACAATTCCTCTCCTAGGTATTTATCCTCTCAAATTGAAAACAAGTACTCAAACACATACTTGCACATGTATATTTCTAGCAACACTATTCACAAAAGCCAAAATGTGTAAACAAGCCAAATATCCAGCAATGGATGAATGGGTAAATAAATTGTGGTATATAAATTGTAGTATATTATGTACAATAGAATATTATTCAGCCATAAGAAGGAATGAAGTACAGATATGTACTACAGTGTATATGACCCTCAAAAACATGGTAAGTGAACACATCGGACACGAAGATTACATATTGTATGTAATATGTATATTTATATGAATATCCGGAGTAGGTAAATCCATAGAGGCAGAAAGTATTCTGGCAGTTGCTAAGGGCTAGGGGAGGGAAAATGGGGCGTGACTGCCTTATGGGTATGGAATTTTCTTTTGGGGTGGTGGAAATGTATTGAGACTAGACAGCGGTGTGGTGGCTGTACAACATTGTGGCTCTACTAAATGTTATTGAATTGTACATTTTAAAATGGTTAAATTGTTTGATTGTGTAACTTCATTTTTTTTATTATGTTCAGTTAGCCAACATATAGTACATCATTAGTTTTTGATGTAGTATTCAACGATTCACTAATTGCATATAACACCTAGTGCTTATCACAACACATGCCCTCCTTAATACCCATCCCCTGGTTACCCCAACCCCCCACCCCCCTCCCTTCTGTAACCCTCAGTTCGTTTCCTGGAGTCCAGAATCTCTCATGGTTTGTCTCCCTCTCTGATTTCTTCCCATTCAGTTTTCCCTCCCTTCCCCTGTGGTCCTCTGCGCTATTCCTTATATTCTACATACGAGTGAAACCATGATAATTGTCTTTCTCTGCTTGACTTATTTCACTTAGCATAATCCCCTCCAGTTCCATCCATATCCATACAAATGGTGGGTATTCATCCTTTCTGATGGCTGAGTAATATCCCATTGTATACATGAACCACAACTTCTTTATCCATTTGTCTGTTGAAGGGCATCTCATCTCCTTCCACAGTTTGGCTATAGTGGACATTGCTGCTATGAACATTGGGGTGCGTGTGACCCTTCTTTTCACTACATCTGTATCTTTAGGGTAAATACCCAATAGCGCAATTGCTGGGTTGTAACGTAGCTCTATTTTTAACTTCTTGAGGAACCTCCATGCAGTTTTCCAGGAGTGGCTGTACCAGCTTGCATTCCCACCAACAGTGTAAGAGGGTTCCCCTTTCTCCACATCCTCTCCAACATTTGTTGTTTCCTGCCTTGTTAATTTTTGCCATTCTAACTGGTGTAGGGTAGTATCTCGTTGTGGTTTTGATTTGTATTTCTCTGATGGCTAGTGATGTTAAACATTTTTTCATGGGTCTGTTGGCCATAAAATGGTTAATTTTTAATAACAAACTGAGGGCTTCAGAGGGGAGGGGGTTGGGGGATTGGGACAGGCCGGTGATGGGTATTAAGGAGAGCACATATTGCATGGTGCACTGGGTGTTATATGCAAATAATGACACGTGGAACATTACATCAAAAACTAAGGATATACTGTATGGTGACTAACATAATAAAAAAATTATTATAAATAAAGTTTAATACTGGGTTTTACCTTAATTTAAAAGATCAAAAAATGAATTACTTTATTGATTGGAGGTAAGAATATCGAAAAGGGGCTTGCAAATATAATAAATTCAAGCAGATGGAATGTCCTCATTTTAAAAATGTATTGATTTTCATCTTTGCTGCCTGCTCTAATAAGCTAGTCGATTGCTATTTGATACATCTAAATAATGCTTGCCTTGGACTGAAGGGGGATGGGTGACTATGAGATGGAATCAGAGTAGTTGAATTACTTACCTTTTCTAAAACCAGAAAGCACCCCGAAGAGTTAACTCCCTGCTCTACCAGTACAAACCCACAATACGTACTAAAGCAAGCACATCTGGTCCTACCATGTAAATCCACACACGTTGGTTCTTTTCAACTCCAAAGGTCTCACCTCAGAATGATTTGTGATTTTCGTTACTTGTAATTTATTCTCTAAACTACTAGTTAAGTCTCTCTTCATAAATACATAAGCATATTAAGAACCTCAGTTGTCATGTGGAAAGTTGCCTTAATGCAACAGTAGTCTCAAAATACACTTTATCATCAAGCTACCCCAAAGAGGCTCATAGACTAAATTAAGACACTTGGATCATTCAGTTTATTAAATTGTTTAAAGCACATAAAAAGAGGGAAAAGAAGTGGTAGTTTAACCCATTAAGTATAAGTTCCAAGCAGGGCAGAAGGACAACACTAATTAGATCCTAGTTGAAGCAGTGTTTATATGGTTTGCTCCTCCCTTAGCTGCATTAGCATTCTTTGTTGATCTTGGAGTTATGAGGTCCAGAATTAAGGTTGAGCAAGGGGGCTAAGCAGATGGAAGGTACCCAAAGTTAACCATACATACAGTTGCTCTAGCAAAAAGATAAAGGACAAATACTGGTCACAGCTATAGTTCACCAATTAGTCTAATGAGCAGCTGGGTATTTTATGTGTACTTCTTGGGTTATAAAAGCAATTTGATTACTTATTATCTATGTTTAGCACATTTTATGAGACTCTCCTATGTCTGAAAACTACTAACTTATTTGTTATCTATAGACTTACCACGACTTACAAGTTTTATACATCCCATTTGCTTTTCTTGTGTTCCATAGCTGAGTTAAATACTCCTAGTATAATCTATGAAACACATATTAATTAATGAGAAATGACATATTAATACCATGAGCTATGTTCAAGGTATTATGTTATATGTATTTTACATATAGTAAAATTTACTCTGGGTGAAAATTAGATAAGATTAAACAGTGATAACCCACATTTCATGGACTAATATTCTTGTCTAACACAAAACCTAGTACTATCCAAATTCTCTAGCAGGTAATTTGGAGAATCCTGAGTGCCTCTGGTACACTCACAAATAGTCTGCATCTTATCTGTACCGTGCTTGACTGGTGGTTACAGTGCACACAGTGGATACAATTGTTGGTTGTTTTTTTTTTTTAATTTTTCTCTCCTGAGCTCAGTGAGGTTCTTTGATATGAGTCCAATGTTTGAGCTAGGTAAAACTCAATGATATCTCATATCTCAGTGATTCTAAGTGATTTTGAAAATGTAGTATCTGAGGCTGCCTTCCTGAATCGTGCTTAATATTCTTGATTCCTTTAAGGTACTATGGTCCTGTTCCAGTGAGTTTCCCATGGTCCTACCCCACAGATTCATCAGGAACAACCACATATATGTGTCAGTCTCTGACTGAAGCTGAGATACCCCACACCCTCACACATATCACATATTTATTATTCCAGATCTTTTTAACAAGCTTGAATGATAGGTACCATCATAGCTGAAGAACATGAGGTTCCTCGGACATAAAAAAGCTTGCCCAAGTATGGTAGTCCCTGCTTAGGCCTGTCATGCTCAATCCCCCATAAGCTTTGTCCTACTAGAGGTGACTGCATATATGCTTGTATCATCTCAAAGTGACTAAGGATAGGAGATGCCTTGTCATTACTAAACATATACACCTCTAATAATGATGCTAGATCACACTTGTGGGGGAAGAAATTATTTCTGGACCCTGATTATTAACTCCAGGTGATGGGGCTTGTGCTGAGGTTGCGGAGTGAAAACTGGACAGATGATTAGTCCAGTATTACTTTCACAGATTCCACTTCATATCTTCTATGAGCCTTGGCAACAAGGAAGTGGAAATTAATCTCTATACCCAATGTGAGGCTTGAACTCACAACTCTGAGATCAAGGGGTCAGATGCTCCCTAAGCCAGCCAGGTGCCCCTAGGAAACGGAAACTATTACGAGGCCTTGTAAATACTACAGTTTATGTCCTATCGTGCCAAATTACATTCTGGTAACTGTAGGAAACATTGTACCCAAAGACCATGTCTCTGACTAACAGAAATCATGGAATTACAAAAGTAACTCTATAAACAGCAGCTCTTCGTGAAGACCTGTCCACTTTGGTCTGTCATTTTGGAGGCTGAAAAATTGTCTACTTCCTTTAAGGAAAAGTTTCAACCAAGAGGCAATATTTAAGCAGATCCCCAGAACTCAAAGTCAATGGCATATTTCAGAACAATCAAATTTAATATGGTTTGAGGTTTTGCAATAAAATCTCATATGATCCTAAGCAAAGAATGAAACTCTCTTCCCAGAGTCCAGGAAAGAACTTGAACTGACGATACTAAAAAATAGGTTAAACCAAACCAAAGGAAGCAGACAGTAGGATGGGAGGCTCTGCCAACACAGGGTGGATTGGAACAGATAGTCACATACATTATCATTTTCCAAAACATCCTCTCTCCTGGAAGCCAGTGTTACCACTTGGCCTGCCAAAGGCCATGTGACCAGCCATTAATAACAAACTCAGGTCAGCCATATCCTATGAAGCTCTTAACCCTTTAATCTCACAACAGGGCTGGTTTGAAGATGAACGGGTATATTTCTGTGTTGAAGGAATTTAAAGATTTGAGGTAGCCCAGAAGAGGTTGTCTAAAGGGACATTTTTCTTTCAGAAGTTATGTAATCTGTTCCTCACGGAGGACTGCAGAAGATGACAGTTAAAAATGACAAGTTAAAATTGTGCCTAACATTTTAAGCCAATCACTATTTATGGGAAATTATTCTCTGTGTTTGGATATTCCTCAAGCAAAAAAAAAAAAAAAAAGTAAGCATTCTATTTAAACACATGAAATAAAACTTTTACTAGTTACTAAAATGCTCCTTTACCCTCTCTAGGCAGACACTGTATTTAGAATGTTCATTCACTTTCTAATTTAATCTTCTAAATAACTGTTATGCAGAGTTTAAAGTAAAGAAACCAAGACCTAGAGGGCTAGGTAATGATTCCATTCAGAATGGGGGATTGGCTTTATGGGATTAAGTTCTCCCCAATCCTTCCACTACCCATATTATTCTCAGAGAAAATACAACCAAACTTTTCTTTGCAACTGAAATATGCATTTCTCAGTGAAACTTTTTTTCAATTTTTTGTGATAAAATACTCATAAAATTTACCATCTTAACGATTTTAAGATGTGCAGTTCATTGATAATAAGTACAATTTCTATTGTTGCGTAATCTTCACCACCATCCATCTCTAGAACTCTCTTCATCTTGCAAGACAAAAATTCTATGCCCATTAAACTTTAACTCTCCATTCTCTCCTCCTCTCCCCCTGGCAACCACCATTCTACTTTCTGATTCTGTGATTTCTGACTACTCTAGGATCTCATATTAGTGGAATCATACAGTATTTGTCTTTTTGTTACTGGTTTATTTCACTTAGTTTAATGTCCTCAAGGTTCGCCATGTTGTAGCATGTTGAAATTTACTTCCTTTTCAAAGCTGAATAACATTTCATTGTATGTATATGTCGTGTTTTGTTTATCCATTCATTTGTTTATGTATACTTGGGTTGCTTCCCATTTTAGCTATTGCAGATAATGCTGCTATGAACATAGGTGTACAAATAAATATCTGAGTTCCTGTTTTCAATTCTTTTGGGTAATATTCAGAAATGGAATTGCAGATTATATGGTAATTTTATGTTTAATTTTTTTGAAGAAACACCATATTCTTTTCCATTTTACATTTCCACCAATAGTGCACAAGGGTTTGTTTCTCCATATTCTTACCAACACTGGTTTGTTTTTGTTTTTCTTTTGCTTTGTTTGATAGTAGCCATCCTAATGGGTATGAGATGGTGTCTCATTGTGGTGATATCATTTCCTTAATTATTAGTGTTGTTGAGCATCTTTTCATGTGCTTCAATATACTCGTTCATGGTTTATATCCTTTTAGTATGCTGTTGAATTCAGATTGCTAGTATTTTGTTGAGGATGTTGGCATCAATATTCATTAGGTGTATTTCTATATAGTTTCCTTTTCTTGTATGTAGCGTCTTTGCTTGGCTTTGGTATCAGGGTAATGCTGGCCATATAGAATAAGTTAGGAAGGGTTCCCTCCTCTACAGTTTCTTGGAGAAGTTTAGGAAGGATTAGTGTTAGTTCTGCTTTAAATGGTAGAATTCACCAGTGGAGTCATCAAGGCCAGAATTTTTCTTCACTGGAAGATTTTTTAACTATTGATTCAATGTCCTACCTAGTTATAGGCCAATTTAGATAATTTTTGTGTGATTCAGTCTTGGTAGAATTTGAGTTTCTTGAAAAATGTCCATTTCATCTAGGTTATCCACTTTGTTGGAGTATGATTGTTCATAGTACCTTCTTAGAATGCTTTTTATCTCTGTAGTAATATTACCACTTTCATTTGTGATTTTAGTATGATTTTGAGTTTTCTCTTTTTTTTTTAGTCAATCTAGCTAAAGTTTATCAGGTTTTTTGATCTTTTTGAAGAACCAACTTTTAGTTTTATTGATTTTTTTCTATTATTTTCCTATTTTCTATTTTATTTATCTCTGCTCTAGTCTTTATCATTTCCTTCCTTTTGTTATACTTGGGTTTAGTTTAGTTTTGTTTTTTTTCTAATTTATTAAGTTGTAAATTTAGGTTGTTGATTTGAGGTTTTTTATTTTTATACGCATTTTAAAATTTATTCAACTAATTAACATATAATGTATTATTGGTTTCAGAGATAGAGGTCAATGATTCATCAGTCTTATATAATATCCAGTGCTCATTACATCACATGCCTCCTTAAATTTCCCCCTCAGCAGTGCTTTCACTGCATTTTATAAATTTTGGTGTGCTGTACTGTTATTTTCATTTGTACCTTAGTATTTTTAAATTGCCCTTGTGATTTCTCTTATTCATTGGTTAAGACTGTATTATATTAATTTCCACAGATCTGTGGGATTTCCAGTTTTCCTTCTGTTATTGATTCCTAACTTCATCTCATTGTGGTTGGAGAAGATGCTTTGTATGCCATAAATATTTTTAAACCTACTGAGATTTAATTTGTGGCCTATTATGTTATCTATCTGTAAAACGTCCCATGTGCATTTGAGAATTATGTATATGCTAGTGTTATTGGGTAGAGAGATCTGTATGTCTCTGTTAGATCTAATTGGTTTATTGTGTTGTCAAGTCCTCTGTTTCCTTATTTATTATTTCTGTCTGGTTTTATCCATTATTGAAAGTGGAATATTGAAGTAGTCAGTCATTATTGTAGAAATGCCAATTTCTCCCTTCAATTCTGTCAATTTTTGATTTATACATTTTGATAAGCTGTTTATTGGGTGCTTTAATGTTTATAATTGTTGTATCATCTTGCTGTGTTGAAGATTTTACTAATATATAATGTCCTTTATCATTTATAAACTTCTTTGATTTAAAGTTTATTTTGTCTGATATTAGTATACCCAGTTATGCTCTCTTTTGGTTACTATTTGCATTGGATTTCTTTTACCTTTTTTTTCACTTTCTTTCCATTTGGATCTGAAATGAGAATGTTGTAAATAGCTTATAGGTGCACCTTAAAAAAAAATACATTTTGCCAACCTCTGGCAGTTTAATGGAGAGTTTAATCCAGTTAATTAAAGTAATTACTGATATTGAGTAATTCTGACTTCTGTAGTTTTGCTATTTGTTTTCTATATGCATTATATTTTGTTGCTGTTCCTCTCTTTCTGCATCATTGTCTCTTTTGCACTTAGTTGATTTTTTATAATAAAATGTTTTAATTCTCTTAATTTTTTGGTGTGTATTCTACAAGTATTTTCTGTTTTCCTTGTGGTGACTATGACCATTGCACTTAAAATCCTATAGTTATAACATTCTAATTTGAATTTATAGCATCTTAATTTCAATAACTTAAAAAACTGGACTCATGGGGCGCCTGGGTGGCGCAGTTGTTAAGCGTCTGCCTTCAGCTCAGGGTGTGATCTCAGCATTCTGGGATCGAGCCCCACGTCAGGCTCCTCCGCTAGGAGCCTGCTTCTTCCTCTCCCACTCCCCCTGCTTGTGTTCCCTCTCTCGCTGGCTGTCTCTATCTCTGTCAAATAAATAAATAAAATCTCTAAAAAAAAACCTGGACTTATGTATACCATGGTCTTCATCCTTTTCAGTTACTGATGTCATAGAATTACATATTTGTACATTGTGTATCTGAAAACATAATTTAGTGAGAGAGATAAAGAATGTCTTCAATTGGCTCAACAATAGCCAAGGAAAGAAAACACAAAGAGACAAACGAGTATAAAAAGATCACAACAGAGTGTGCAAGAGGTGTGCAAAAATATCAAATGATCTAACATGTGTAATCGGATTTCCAAAGAGACAAGAGGAAGAACAGAGCAGAAGAAATATTAGAAGAGACAATGACCAAGAATTTTCCAAAATTAATGACATACCAAATCACGGATTCAAGAATCTCAGAAAACAACAAGCAGAGTAAATACCAAAAATAAGCAAACTAAAACACCTAGATATATAATATGAAAACTGTTGAAACTTAAAGACAAAGAAAATCAATGTCATTGTGAGAAGATTCACTTCTGCCTTCTGTCTTTTATACAAGTACAGTTGATTGGCCAAACATAAATCATGTCCAAGATCCTAAATTTGGTAAGAGAATGTGAAAATGTAGTTTTTAATTTTCCAGACTCTGCAAATCAGAATACACACTAGAAAGATAGTGGTATGGATTTTGAGTACCAAATCAGTGTGCCAACCATGCAATGTACATGTAAATAGTTTTGCTTTGCATGTGGTTTTTTCATGTATCTTACATATTCAAAATGCACAAATACAAACAAATATAAATGTATAATTTATATGGGAAATTACAATTTGAACATTACAAATACAGTATCTATATGTATAGATAATCTATATGTATAGTTGTATATATGTATATTTGACATCTAACAACTCAGAGGTTAATGGTGTCAATTCCCTGTGTAGTTAAGAATCTGCATATAACTTTTGACTTCTCCCAAAATTGAGCTGTGAATAGCCTACTATTGACCAGAAGCATTACCAACAACATTAAAAAGTTGATTACACATATATTGTGTGTTATGTGTATCATATGCTGTATTCTTTATAAAGTGAGGTAGAGAAAAGAAAATGTTATTAAGGAAATCATGAGGAAGAGAGAATACACTTACAGTACTGTAACGTATTTATTTTTAAAAATCCATGCAATGTAAGTGGGTTCATGTTTTTCAAACCTTTGTTGTTCAAGGGTCAACCGTACTAATTTTAGTAGTTATCCAGTGATTTGTTTCTAAAAAGTTTACAGCAATTCTTTCTACCATCATCAATCCTTGAGAGCATACATTTCCCCACATCTATGCTTACAATCAAGGATAAAGATTTCATTTTTTTTTTAAGTCTGTTTGGAGAAAAGTGATTTATTATTACTTTAATATGCATTTTCATATTACTGTGTAATTTAATAGTTTCACGTGTTTCTTGGTCATCTGAACTTCCTTAAGTCGCCTAGTCACATATTTTACTCTTTTCTTTTGAGTTATGTATCTTTTCTTTTCCACTTGTTAGAGCTCATTTTTTAAATTATAGATATTAATCACTGAAATGTCACTACATTATTTTTTTAATCTTTGGTTTTATTGTCATTAAATTTTAATTGAAAGCTCAAATACATTTATATATTTTTAATAGCTTCTGGATTTCCAGTATGGGTTAAGATCTCCCTTGCCTTAGATTATATACATAGTGTCATAGATTGTATTGTAAAATTATTATTATTATTATTATTATTATTATTATTATTATACTATATTTAAGTATATAATATACTCAGAAGGTTTCTTTTAATGGTTAAGAGTCGGATACAATATTCTTCATTTTTGATAGCTAGTAGTGATAGCACTATGTATTAAATTTCCCACCTTTTGTCGTTTTCTAAAATGACTTTAGTCAAATATTTAAGGTATCATATATACTATTCTATGTATACTGGCATCTATCTCTGGATGCTGTGTTTTGTCCCCCTGAGTAATAAATCAGCCCATAACTGTACCAATATCATATTTGTTTTTCTAATATCTTTGTACTAAGTTCTGATAGTCTCAGAAACAAGTCTCCCCCTTTCTGTTATTTTTTATAATTGTCATGGCTTTCTTGGACCTTTTTTCCTTATAAAATTTAAGATACCTTAATGCAATTCCAATAAGAAACTCTATCAGAATTCTAATGAAATCATAGTACATTTTATACTGTTTGGTAAGATTAACATTTTTATGATGGCAGTTCTTCCAATCCCAGAATATATCCATATGCTTAAATCTTGATATGTCTTTCACTAAGATAATGGTTTTCTGTATATACATCTTGTGACTTTTATTATTTTTATAACCTATTATATAAATTATCTTGCTAACATTTTCACTTACTTCACTTACTGATCCTTCCTTTTTCCTCCAAAAACTCAACCCTAGATCAACCCAAATTTCTACAATTGGTAATTGCACACCTACACCATTGGCTCTACCTGATTAAAAATAATCCATACAGATTAGTCCCCAGTTCAGGGTCTCCATGCTCATCTGGGCTTTCAATACTGTCTTGCCATTTCTTTCACATTTCTCCAGTTAACTCTTTCTTCTCATATTCACAGCATGTATTTTATGCCCTCAGCGCTGTCATCAAATTTCTTACTCATCATGGCCCTATACTCATCATTTACTACACAGGAAATTGACACTCAGTTGAATTGACTATATTAAATGTTCTTCACATGCAAAAACAACACAATGAAAATGAAAATGTAAATGAAACTGGAAAATTATTTGTAATATTCATGATAGACAAAAGTTTATTTGTACTATAAAGAAAATAGACATAAATAAAAAATAAACATTTCCATTTAAAAATAGACACAGAACTTGAACATCCATAAGACTGGTTGGATGAGGTAGCATTTTTTCACCCATCAATCTACCCAACATTGGGCGTGGGAGGGACTTATTTGACAACTATGTAAGGAAATTGCTACTATCAGCAAGTGGTAGGAAATCGACAAGTTATACCAATTTAGATACATATTATCATAATTTTAAACTTTAATTCCACCTTTAGGAACCCATCCAAAAAATATGGAACTGATTTTTTTTCCTAATGTTATAGGAAAAAGTAGACAGAATATAAAATTAAAGACTGTAGTAGCAACTATTTATAAGTTCTGCAATAAATGAAATAAGCCCATCAAGAGAGACTTTGCAGGAAGTAGGTGGGAAACTCAAAAGTACAATATAATAGAAATCAGAAAATGAACTCCAACAGTATGTCAACAGTATCAACTTTTATAAAGAATCAATTAACTTGAGTTTCAAATGGATGAGTTGGGCTGACCCATTTAAAACCACATTGAGATACCGCCTTACACCAGTCAGAATGGCAAAAATTAACAAAACAGGAAACAACAAATGTTGGAGAGGATGTGGAGAAAGGGGAACCCTCTTACACTGTTGGTGGGAATGCAAACTGGTACAGACATTCCTGGAATACAGTATGGAGGTTCCTCAGGATGTTAAGAATAGAGCTACCCCACTACCCAGCAATTGCACTACTGGGTATTTACCCCAAAGATACAGATGTAGTGAAAAGAAGGGTCACATGCACCCCAGCCTTCATAGCAGCAATATCCACAATAGCCAAACTGTGGAAGGAGCCGAGATGCCCTTCAGCAGACAAATGGATGAAGAAGATGTGGTTCATATATACAATGGGATATTACTCAGCCATCAGAAAGGATGAATACCCACCATTTGCATGGACATGGATGGAGCTGGAGGGGATTATGCTAAGTGAAATAAGTCAAGCAGAGAAAGACAATTATCATATGTTTTCACTTATATGTGGAACATAAGGAATAGCATGGAGGACATTAGGAAAAGGAAGGGAAAAATGAAGGTGGGGGAAATCAGAGGAGGAGATGAACCACGAGAGGCTCTGGACTCCAGGAAGCAAACTGAGGGTTTCAGAGGGGAGGGGGCTGGGGGAATGGGTTAGTCAGTCATGGGTATTAAGGAGGGTATGTATCGCAATGAGCATTGGGTGTTATATGCAAACAATGAATCATGGAACACTATATCAAAAACTAATGAAATACCATATGGTGACTAACATGACATAAATAAATTAAATAAATAAATAAATAAATAAATAAATAAATAAATAAATAAATAAAAGCTGATACTGACTGGAATACTATCAAGAACTTGTTTGACACTTAATAATCATTTTTGTAAAGTGTAAAATGCACCTGTTGCTCACCAGTTGGTTAAACCTCCATAAGGAGTAAATACACATAAATATTCACTGTTTAAAGTCTCTTTGTATTCAAATCAAAGCCATAAGAGAGATAAAGACCTAAAATTTGAATCTCAAGCTTTTCACTAGGCAACATTGCATTGTTATTTTGCTCTAGGCCATCAAAATAAAAACTATTCAAGAAGTCAGCTGCTGCTGTAAAGGTCATCTGGAAAGTCCAGGGAAGGGCCCTGAGCTGCTGCTGGGAAAGGGAAATTGTCCTCTGGCCCGTGATCTGGCATGTTTGTCTGCTGAGTGGCTTCAGTGGTTTCATCTATTGCTGAAAGAGCCAAGAGAAAGGAATAAAACAGGACTATAATCCACACCACAATGAGCAGGATGAGAAGAGCAGCCAAGTGAGTGTTTTGTTTATGTGCTGCCCCTTCTGGCACACCGAACTGCTGCACAGATTTTATGGGCTTCTAATCATCATTTAAATAGGAGTGATTCAATCTTGACATTTGTTGGGTTTTTTATACAGCTTACTAATAACCCAAAGGTGCTAGAACGTACAACTCCAAATTATAATTTCTCAAAGCATAGTGGTGTCATGGTATGAAGGGTAAACACCTCCCATATTCTCGTATGCTGTGTACATTCATTGGATGTCCACAGAGAGAAAAACTAGATAGAATATCTAGAAACTGATTTTACTTTCAATCTCAGATTAAGCACAATCAAATCATGAAAACAGATTGAAGACACATCATGGTTTGGATCTCCACTTCTCAGATTGTTAATTCAAAACTGGGCATTGAAAATTCTCTCTTCTAAGTGTTTTTCATTGTAAGAATATTCCATTAAAGTTATCGAACTGATTAGCAAAGATGAAAAAAGAACCAAAACTTTATGGAAATGGAAATCTTATAAAGAAATATGAGCAAATAGAATCCATCTCTTTAGTAAGAGAAAAAAATAGTCCCAAATCTTCTAGATGAAAATAAGAACCTAAATAATTATGCTCATTAATCCCAAGTATCTAATAAGACAAGTGTCTAAATATCCAAGTATAAGGGTAATTGTTGTAATACAGCTTATACTATAAAAGTGTAAACAATCTGAATGTTCAACAGTGATTGAATTATATTTCAGCCAATAGATGTCAATTTAATCAGTCCTTTAAAGCATTGTAGAAGCATATTTGACATGGGAACATGTCAGATGATCTTTCTCTTGCTAACATTTTGATATGAAAAAAATATAAACCTACAGAAAGTTGAACAAATTGTACAGAGAGCACCACACAACTACCACCTAAATGTGGTGATTAACATTTTACTATACCTGCTTTATCACATTCCATCTATCTCTGTATAAATTGATCTTTTTTAAAAATGCATTTCAAAGTAAAATGCAGACATCAGTTCCCTTCCCCTAAGTACATCAGTTCCCCTTTATCATGCATATTATTAACTAGAGCTCAATATTTGTTGTTTTTTTCTTAGGTAAAAATTTACATACAATGAAATGTACACATCTTAAGTGGACCATTAGGTGAGTTTTGACACCTGCATACAACTGTGTAACCCAAACTTTTTTTTTTTTTAAGATTTTATTTATTTATGTGACAGAGAGACAGCCAGCGAGAGAGGGAACACAGCAGGGGGAGTGGGAGAGGAAGAAGCAGGCTCCTAGCAGAGGAGCCCGATGTGGGACTCGATCCCGGTACTCCGGGATCACGCCCTGAGCCGAAGGCAGACGCTTTAACGACTGCGCTACCCAGGCGCCCCTGTGTAACCCAAACTTCTATCAAGACATAGAGCATTATATCCACCCCAAAAGTTCACTCTTGCCCCTTCCTCTCTGCCTGCCCCATTTTGCCAAGGCAGCCACTTTTCTATTTTTTTCCATCACAGATGAGCTTTCCCTGCTCACATGAATGAACTCATAGGATATATACTCTTAAGGAAAACTTCTTTCACTCTGCATTTTTTTTTAAATTTCATCCATATTGTTGTGTGTTTGGGTAGTTTATTCCTTTTCCTTGCTGAGTACTACTCCATTGTATTACTCCGTTGTATTAATGCACCACAGTTTCTTCATCCATTCTCCTGTTTTACAGACAGCTGGGCAAGGAAATATGTAATGTGTTCTGAAGTGAAAAGAAAAAGACTGTAAGATAAGATAGGTCATGTGGGTTTCATATTTGTAAAACACACAAGACACTCAAATGTGTGTATTGTTATGTGTGTATGTCTATCTCACAGAGATAAATCACACTTTGGATCCCTGAGATTCAGATTGTTATATATATATATGAACTATTTATATAGAAAGCTATCTGATAGTCGCCAGCACTACAACACTATATTACCCCAGTGGTTGAATTGGGGTGATTAACTTTTTGCTTGTGCGCTTTCTAGCTCTTCTACAACTAATATTCCCCAACTAACGGTTAGCCCCTCTTTGTTATTAGACCTCATGAGATGGGACCGTAGGGAGCTGAGACTGAAAAGAAAACACTGAGCTGTAACGCGAGTTTCCTTCCCCGAAATCAGCGGGAAGAACAGCCATGTAACTGCTTGGCTGGAAGAGCCGCGACATGATCATCTCCCCACAGAGAGAGGTTCGGTTACTGTAAAGTGACCAAAGTGCCGTCTGTGGAGAAACAGCTTGTGAAAAACTCCTCTCTAAACAAAGACTGAGACTGGAGTCCTGTGCCTGGATTTGAAAGCCACCTCATAAAATCCCCAAAGTTATTTTTTTCTCTATTTTACAAAAATTCCGAATTAACCTTTTGTTTCCTAAGGAGAACACGGTGAAGAAAACAATGGAGCATTTTACTAAAAGTGACTGAGAATAGAGTGCCAAGGAGAAGGGAAACCTGAATTTGCATGGAAGGATGAAACAATAATGCTGACTAAGCGCCTCACCTCCTACCGTCCACATGAGGTACACAAGGTAGGTTTTACTTCACTGGCGAAGTGGGAATAATTAAGTGACATCACTTGGCAAAAATGATGGAAAGCAGTAGCTTAGAACCCTTGTGCCTTTGTTCTTAAACTAAAACTCTCCCTGCTCTATCTGTTGAGAACCCTCAACTGTGTCATTGTATTTAAAGTGTGTTTTTGTTTTGTTTTTAATGTATCTTAACTCTAGGCCTGGTGAGATTTGTTTGTCATTAGGTAAAAGGCAAAACCAGTCATTGGACATGACCATTTACCTTGATGGGCTTCAGGAGGATCCTGAGAGGGGAAAAGAGTGTCTCACTTTCTGCGCTCAAGCCTTCCTGAGGGGCCCAGATAATCTAGTTCCCTGTTCTTGGAAAACGGGATTGGGGGCTGAAGAGCAAGCCCTGATTTTTCTCTCTGCTTTCTCTCAGAAGGGAGTATTCAAGAGCACAGGATTATTGGTAAGGCAGGAACAGGACCCAGACTTTCCCACTTTGAGAGTCAGGCCATTGGATGAGGCTCAGGCAGGGCCGCTTGAGGACCAGTGGCCTCCTCAGTTCCGTGGGTACCACCAGTCTTCCATTCTTCCTCTGTGTTTATCCCTCATTATGCAAAGAGTTCGCTGAGCTCTGTGGCTGACCCACTGTGTAAGAGCCTCAGAGAGCAGCCCTTGCACACAGGAGGACTAAGGGATCCTGCACTTTCATGGGCCTGCTAGAAAGATCCCTTGGCAGAGTAGGCAGAGTGCCGGATGTAGAGTCAGAGGATGACTTTGAATCTTGGCCCCACCCAATGGGGTCGAGGCTCTTGAACCCTCTAAGTCCTAGTTTTGTAATATGGTGGAAAATGTATGAAATAAAATACTTATCATGTTAAAGCACTTGCTATGGATCCCAGTATTAATACCCCCAAATTAGAATAATAAACTCAGGTTCTGTTATTAAGCACTCACTTGTCTAACAGTTTATGCTAGGCATTGATGACATATAATACATATAAATACAATTTAATGACTTAATGATCGAAAATCTAGACTCCAGAGTTAGACTCTCTTATTTTCAATCCCAGCTTCACCACTGGTTATCAGCAAGAGATTAGGAAGTTATTTGACCTCTCTGCTCAGCTTTCTCATCTATAAAATGAAGGTAAAAGTACCTTCCTCTTAGGGTCCTTATGAGTATTAAAGGAGTTAATCTATGTAAAATGCTTACAGCAGCTCCTGGCCCATAGTAAGTGCTATACATCTGGCTATTATTAGTGTTATTAGACACGATACCTGTTTAAAGATAGGAACAATTACAGAGATGAGAAGAACAGTGTATCCAGGTGTTATCTGATATAGGTATAGACACAAAAGAAGCAGGGACCAATTTGTATATGAGCTAGAAAGTTTATACTAACTTATTTGACATTAGAATTAATCAACAATCCAAGAATAGCTATGTATTACCACCCAAAGAAATGTGAAGAAGCTATTAATCTGTCCAGGCTTTCCAGGTCTGGGCTGATACAGTGTCCTGTGATGGAATATGAGTTATCAGGGCCACACAGTTACTACATGGATCCCTTTCACTGTCTCAGTTGACAGAAGTACCAGCTCAAGGAGGCGGGCTGGGGAGGGTAAGGGCTGTTGACCCTTCACGGCTAACTCGTGGACTAGCTTCTCTGGCCCAGTCCCGCTGTCCTTTCTCTTCTTAGAAGCACAGCAGTCTGGGCTGAACCTTTTCCATTGTACCTCCCTATTCTTTTTCCTAGATTTATTTCTCCTGGGGGAGAGATTAGGAAGAATAAAACTATTGCACAACTCTTCCCTTTCTTGCCTTTGCTATAATTATACTAATGTACTGCCACAAAGCACCAGCAGCTCAGAAGCAGGAGTCTGCCAGGAGTCAGTGCTGGGATAGAAAACACACACCAGGACTCGTTGGAGAAGACAGGGCAAGATCAAGAAGATAAGCCAGAGTTGGAGACTGGCTGTCAGTACTGAAATTTCTAAGAGCTGAGGTGGGGACAAATACCTGAAAGCAAAGAAGAAGGTAAGGGAGGAGAAGGGAAGGGAAGGGAAGGAGGGAAGGAACCAGCAGAGACAAAGGAGGCAGTGAAGGAAGTATTGAATTATTTCTATAGAATCAGGCTATATTCAGTTATCCAGTGGTACTTCTTAAGGACACCAATACTAAAGGCGTGACAGAAATAATTTTTTACACTATTTACCTTTGGGAAGAGAGTTATAGACTCCCCAGAAAGAATTTTAGAAGTACTAGTTTTCTCAAGGAAGAGGCAAATTCTCAGTGTTTTGTTTTTTAAACCTAAATACGATTGAACATTCATGGAATAGACAGTCCACATAGAGAAGTCCATAGAACCATGAGGTTGAGTGAAGCAGCATGGTGAGAGCAGTGGGGTGTCTGGAGGCAGGATGACAGACCCTCTGTGGCATTAAGATTTAGCTTTATCTCTCTCTTGTCTCAGGTGAACACCCAGAGCTTGTTCTTTATAGTACCACCAGGTACAGGTGCAGAGTACTAGAAACCTAAAACGTATAAACATCTTTCCCCTTCCAAGTTCTATTGACTTTTTTTTAAGGATTTGTTTATTTGTTTGAGAGAGAGAGAGAAAGTGTGAGAGTGTGCAAGTGGGGGGAGGGGCAGAAGGAGAGAATCTTTAGGCAGACTCCCTGCTAAGTACAGAGCCCAGTGCAGGCCTCCATCCCATGAGATCATGACCTGAGCCAAAACCAAGGGTCAGACGCTCAACTGACTGAACCACCCAGAGCCCCTCCACTGTGCTTCTTGATGTCAGGATCCAACCCCTTTTTAAAGAAGCCTTATGACTGTCTTGGACATTTGAAAAGAGGGACCTTCCCACTGGGGACAGTTCAGACAGGACTGTGCAAAGTCTGGAGTCACAGTTCTTCCTGATGAATGATCAACAGGTGGTAGGTGGGCATATGTTCTGTATGTTTAAAATTCACTTTCCCCAGAACTGATGGGTGATGCTTTCGCATGTTGGATTTCTCTCTATGGTCAGCATAGTCTACTTTAGGTCCTAGGCCCAGAACCCCATTATAACCCAAGCATTTAAATATCTAGTTCAGGGTCCCTAAAGTCATATCTTTCACTCTTCCTTATTTCCAACCCCAATTCAAAGGATTTAAGGCAGTTTCTTCTACCCTCAATCTGCAAACTGCCATGGCACTCCAAACTCCTGAGAGAATCAACATTTTAGGGTTTGGAGAACTTAAGAAGTGAAGGATGAGATGACAGAGGGAACAAAGAGCAAACAAAGAAAGACCTCAAAGGACCTGTTCCTGCTGAGATGGTGAGCAAACAATTAGAGGTCAACACATGAACCATCTCAGATCCATGCTGGAGTGAGTGGGAACATGGGGACAGAGAAAAGGCATCCCATGATTTATTCTAACTCTCATGCCATTGTCTCTCTTTTCCCTCATTTTCCCTTTTATTGGCTCAGATGCCCTCAATGATTTCCTTCATGTAGGCAATTAAAAGAGTCTTACCATTTCCTTCTTTATGTCTCCATGGAAAGCAAGTTCTGACTAGGACAATCAGGATGCCCTGAGACTGGCTTATCCACTGAGAAACTGAGCCGGGTCAGAAGTTCTTCAGTCCCTCACATCTGAGGCCTGTGAGAACATGTCACTTGCCAGCTTCATTACGTAAACTTTCACTTTTGGGAATATTTTTAAAGGGTCAATTGCTGTAGGTGGTTCTAGTTCGGGTCAGTGTTGGGAAGGAAAGTTCTGGCCCAGCTCATTGTTCCAACTGCCCTGCGTTATGGCTGGAGGCGTCAGTCAAGAAGAGCCCAGATGCCCATGTTTTCTCTTTTGTCCACTCCAAGGGCCACTTAGAAATATGGTGGTCATGATTTGCTAAATCATTTTGGAAACATTTTCTAGAAATCTTAACGTGGGGTGAAGTGTACTACCTATGTCAAACCCTGATTTATGAGCTGAATGGAAATACGCGTTTCCAAGAGAAGTGGGAAAAATTCTTTAGTACATACCTCCTTTTAGTGTTGACCCAATCTGGGTATGGTGTAACACATCTATATTTAGAGTTGATTTAAGCTACTGACTGTGAGTTCATTTACTAAGTTAACAGAAGCATCCAAATTCAACGAAGTTACTTGTTTCAGCACAATAATTATTGCAGTAACAATGTGTTTGCCTTCCTCTTCTAAAATAACTAATTCGAATGTATGGCTTAAAGCAAACCTTTTGAAGTTCATATTTTGTAAATTAGGATGTACCAAAGAAACTAAGGAAACATACCATCATAAAAGTGTTCTCAGAACATTAGAATAGAAAGGAATCTTACAAATAAAGAAATTGACCCTGAAAAGAGATTAGACAGAAGTAATGGATTCACTAATGAGTATTAAAACACAAGGACCTATTCTGATTTCAGTTTTTCCTCCTTAAATTATGAACTATTTTAAATGCATAGAAAAGAATGGAAAAGAACATAATCCAACATTCTTGATATAAAATTTTACCATATTTTATTCAGCAATTTTTAATCTGAATTTTAAAACCCTATGTACTCTTCAGTGCCCGTTTCTCTCTCTCCTCACAGTTAACCAGTCTCAGTTTGCTGTTTATCAGTTCCAGATATGTTTTAATGGTTTTAAGTCATATTTAATTATCTGTAAATATGTGTATAACATTATTTTTCATGCATTTAAACTTTTTTTTATGTTCGTAATTCTTGTATTTTCTGCAATTTTTGAATTCTGTGTAATGAAGAATTAAAAAAATAATACTGAAGACTAGCCATAGACTTAGGAGAAAATATTTGCCAAAGACATCTGATAAAGGACTATTATCCAAAATATACAAAGAACTCTTAAAAGTCAACAATAAAAGAACAAACAACCCAATTTAAAAAATGGGCCACAGGCACCTGCTCAAAGAAAATACACAGATGGCAAATAAGCACATGAAAAGATGCTCCATTTTGTATGTTATCAGGGTAACGCAAATTAAAACAACAAGGAGATACTACTGCATACCTACTAGCATGGCCAAAATCCAGAACACTGGAGATAACAATTGCTAATAAGGATATAAGGCTACAGGAACTCATTCATTGCTGATGGGAATGCAAAATGGAACAGCCACTTTGGAAGATAGTTTGGTGGTTTCTTACAAAACTAAATATACTCTTACAATGGGATCCAGCAATCATGCTCCTTGATATTTAAAGGAGTTGAAAACACGTCCACACAGGTTTTTACCGGCACATGAATGTTTATAGTACTTTTATTCATAATTGCCGAAAACTGTAAACCTTCAAGATGCCTTTTAATAGGTCAATGTGTAAACTGTGGTCCATCCAGACAATGGAGAATGATTCAGAGCTAAAAAGAAATGAGCTATCAAGCCATGAAAAGACATGGAGGAACCTGAAGTGCATATTACCAAGTAAAAGAAGCCTATCAGAAAAGGCTACGTACTGTATGATTCCAACTATATGGCACGTTGGAAAAGGCAAAACTAGAGACAGAAAGATCACAGGTTCCCAGAGGTTGAGGGGTCGGAGGATGAATAGGCAAGAGTACAGCTTTTTAGGGAAGTAAAAATATTTTATAAAGTTCCATAATGATGAATTCATGTCATTTTACATTTGTCCAAATCTATAGAATGTAAAACACCGGAGTGTGGACTATGGGTGATTAGGATGTGTCAGTGTAGGTTCATCACCTATAAGAGACAGACCGCTATGGTGGATGGACCACTCTGGTAGGGGATGCTGATGATGGGGGAGGCTGTACATTTGTGGAAACGGGGGTATATGGGAAATCTGTGTATCTTCCCTTCAATTTTGTTGTGAACCTAAAACTGCTCTAAAGAAATGAAGTCTTAATTTAAAAATTAAGTCAAAAAATTAAGCCTGTTTAGCAAAAACGTTCTGATAATAATACTGATTATATATATTATAATATTATGTACTGATCATATCTAGTATAATATATATAATATCAATATGTAATATATCAGTATATCAGTATGTATCAGTATTATATATAAAAATATATACTGATTATATATGTATTGTAATATATAATATAATATGTAATATAATATAAATAATATAATTATTATATAATACATATATTATCAGACATCTGTTGAGAAAAACAAACACCACATGGAGACTGTAAATGTTTTTGCATAACCTGTAAGTATTCTTGGAAGTGGCTGGTAAAAAGTGTTTTAACATTTTTTTTTTAAAGTAACTGTGTCATTGGTTACATCTGTAACTTTTTCCTTTCCTGTTCTCATTAAAACATTCTGGTGAAAATGTAGGCACAGTAGCTTCCAGCTTTAGAATAAATAACCATTTGGTCCAAACACACACACACACACACACACACACACACACACACGCGCGCACGTATAATGATGTGTAAATTTCATCACTTTTATTTTCTGGTTTGAGCTACTAGATAGATAAGGTAAGAGATCCCAAAATACGAGATTGCCAGGAAGTGAATGTGTACATCGACATTTAAGAGATGGATGGAGCAGCCCACAAAGAAGTTAGGAGGAACAGGGTGCAAAAGAAAAATAGAAGAATGTGGTGTTATCACACGGCATCATCAAAGTATTGAAGTAGTTAACAATGTCCAAAGTGACACTATTTTAAGGAATACTGAGAGCACATTTAGAGTTTGCACGTAGGAAGGAATGAGAACTGAAGAATTCATTTCACCACAACACATGCAAGCATTCAGCACTTTGCTCCGCCCAGAATCCCAAAGGCACACAATTAAGTTCTTTGATTTCGAGAAACTTATGTGAGAGTATTCAGAATAGAAGAATTTCAGACTTTATAATTCTTCACATGAATAATTTCTATTAAATAGTTCAGAGTACGATTTCTTCTTGATTATTTCCGTCTAAATGACTATCACTTAAAAACGTTATTTATCAAAACCAAACCCTGTATAAATCCTTACCCACCATATTATGTTACTTCCTCCAGAAGAAACTTAAGAGTTTGGGTTTGGAGCCGGTTGGAATTCCATCAATAGCATATATTAGCTGTGTAACATTGGGCAATTATTTAACCACTATGAGCTTCAGTTTCCTGTCTCTTAAGTGGAAATGATAGGGTTGTTTTGAGGATATGTCAGATAATTCATGTAGTAAGTGCTTAATAGTTATAATAATACTAAGGCTCTCATAACATGTTTTAAAATGCATTTGCCTTTGCTTTTTGTAATTTTTCCTCTCAACAACTATATCCAGGTCTTTTGTGTTTGAAAAGTACCTTGTAACCTATGCTCTGATTTATATGCACTTATTTATAACTCCTATTAGTACAAACAATATGACATTTCCTTGACAAAACTGAGCCCTGCCCCTTTGCAGAACTTTTCAAATTTTTTACCTTTAGCATTTGAGTGGTTGCTGGATCCTAGTAACATGCCCTATTAATGAACTGAAGAACAAAATAATAAAAATCTTGACAGATGCAGAAAATGTACGTGAAATGTACATACACATATACGTACAATCATTTATGATTTTAAAAAATGCAAAAACTCTTAGCAAACCAGATTAGACCAGACATTTAATAATCTAATAATGAATATCTACAAAAAAAAATAAATAAACCAAAACAAAACTTCAGGAAGCATACATAGTGATGAAATAATGAAATTAGACCCTTGGAAATTGGGAATAAGGCAGGGGTGTTATCACTTCTATTCAACAGTAGCTCAAGTTCATAGTAGAACAAACAGTAAGTCAACAAAAAAGACATGAAAGATTTAAAGTTTGGAAATGAAAAAATAAAAGTAAATTTCTATATGAAGATAATATGCTTATATGTGAAGAAAAATTTAAATAATTCACAGATATATCATGAGACTTAAAGAGTGCTTTGCAAGGTTGCTATATAGGAAATTAATATTTCACAAACAGTTCTTTTCTGTGTATTGGAAAGTGTTAGGAAATAAAATCTACTAAATGCTTTTATAATAGCATCATGATATCATATATCTAGAATAAATCTAACCAAAGTTGTGCTAGACTTATATACAAAAAACTGTAGACACTAAAAGAAATTGAAGAAAAACTAAATCTAAATTTTGTTATAAAATATGAATGGATTGGAACACTCAATCAGTTGCAATCTAAACTCTTGTGGATTTTTTTTTTTAATTTGGCAAGCTGAATCTAAAGTCTATAAGGAAATGCAAAGGACTTAAGAGAGCCAAGACTTTCTTAAAGAAGAAATATAAAAGGACTAATTCTCAGATGCTGAAACTTATTATAAAGCTACAGTTAGAAGTAGACCTCCAAAGTAAAGCTCTCTGATCTGGCTAGACTCCACTTTGCACGGGCAGTATCTTAAGTAGGGTTTCTAGGAGCTGGGGAAGCTGTGTTGCACTATTCTGCACTTACTTCTGCTCAGTTTGGCCACCTTAATTCCATTAATTTTTAGTGCCTTTGTCTAGAAACGTTAATCTGTAGGGGCGCCTGGGTGGCACAGCGGTTAAGCGTCTGCCTTCGGCTCAGGGCTTGATCCCGGCGTTCTGGGATCGAGCCCCACATCAGGCTCCTCTGCTATGAGCCTGCTTCTTCCTCTCCCACTCCCCCTGCTTGTGTTCCCTCTCTCGCTGGCTGTCTCTATCTCTGTCGAATAAATAAATAAAATCTTTAAGAAAAAAAAAAAAGAAACGTTAATCTGTAGCACATTGTATGTATTTTTCAGAAATGTTTGTGGTGTGAAGAACTCACCAGTCTCAATAGAATTGGGGTCAAATGCCAAGATTCTCAAGGAGAGAAGGGAACCAGAGGATGACAAATTTAGACACAATAAGCCCATGGTAAGAAGCTGGTTCTTTGGGGATAATTTTTATGGGCAAGTCCTATCAGTTGAATTTGTCTACTAAACCTCTAATTTCAGCTGGTAGGGCTTTGGGTTAAATAAATCACAAACTACTGTGTGATATAAGAAATAGATAGATCCCTACTGGCTCCCAAGTCTGGTAGCCAAGTGCTGAGTATAAAGCAGCACAGTTGTAAGGATGAATAAAATCTTCAAAGGAAGTTGAAATAACAAAGGGAGGAAAGGCTGTGATCCATGTGTTGCAAGAGAATGGCCTCCCTCCGGGGACCGTGGATAACCCTGGGGAAGAAGGAAGGTCTGAGGCTCTCTCAAGTGCCTGCTGGACTGGCAGTCTGGCTTTATAATCAGAAATTAAGTAAATGCTAGAATTGTGGATGGGTGAAGATGAGAGAGTGGAGCTTCCATTCCCCTGACCGAACTCTCTGTGGGAGGGGCTAAAAATACAGGGCTGACTACAAGGCAAACGATGTTCTTAGTGCCTATGTTTTTGCTTTTAATTCAGAAAAACTCTATTTTTACATGCAGGTACACCTTTTTATTCTTAAAGATGGCTCTTCTACCTTCCAAAAAGAGCTAGACCAAGCTCTCACTTAACTAGTTTGTATAAAAGTATTCTGAGATGTTTGAGATTTTGTTTTAAAAAGTAGAGCATTGAAGGTAGCTGATGGAGACATGGATCATTTGTGAGTAAAGTTTGAAAATGATTTTTGACATGATTTTTAAGGAAAACATTACTTTGCTAGATGAAAACTGAAGAAAAGCAATGGAGAGGATAATGTCAGAAAAAATGGATTTAGGGGCGCCTGGGTGGCACAGCGGTTAAGCGTCTGCCTTCGGCTCAGGGTGTGATCCCGGCGTTCTGGGATCGAGCCCCACATCAGGCTCCTCCGCTATGAGCCTGCTTCTTCCTCTCCCACTCCCCCTGCTTGTGTTCCCTCTCTTGCTGGCTGTCTCTATCTCTGTCGAATAAATAAATAAAATCTTTAAAAAAAATGGATTTAGAAGTTTTCCACTAAATGGAAAGTACAGAGAGCTGCTTCAGGTATAGCTGCATCTAGATGCTCTCACCCTATGACCAGAAAACTGTCTGTATTCGTCTCTTATCTTTGAATTTTTTTCCATTATCTTCATTCTCCGAAAGATTCTTCTGCCTAGTAGTAAGATGCATATGAGTAACTCAAGTCTTCTTTCTACCACTTTCACAACTCCAGAGAAACAAATGCACCCCCTTTCCTTTTTCTTTTTCTTTTTGCATACTTTATCTTTCAGTTTTATTTGTTTCTTTGCTTCTGAGATGTAATTGATACACAGCACTGTATTAGTTTCAGGCATACAATATAATGATTGCATATTGGTATATTCTGCAGAATGATCGCCATGAGTCGAGTTAACATCCATCACCACACAAGGTCACAAGTGTTTTTCTTGTGATGAGAACTTTTTAAATCTACTCTCTTAGCAATGCAAACAAATGCACCCCTTTTCTGATATAATTGGTAAAAATCTTTGGATTGACTCTAGTTTTCCAGACCTGTGTGATTGGGGCTGGGGTCAGCCTCATCGTAAACACATAGACAAAAAAATGTGGAAGGGAGTTTCCCCAGAGTGGTGCTATGTCGATAACACTTTCCCCTGCAAAATATTTCCTAAATGGAGCTGTGGTAAACTCTATTGCTAAGGAAGTATTTGTCATGCTTCTGATATGACGGTCTTGCTAATATACCTGGAAGACAGGTTGTCTTCACTACTGAAATCTGCCTCCTTTTCCGATATTCACACTTCCTGGTGGGTGGAGGCCCCTGGAACCTGTGGTGTAGCAGGTTTGGTTTTGGGTTTTTTCCCCCCCCATGGAAACTTTGGTGATTTAAAACCAGTGCTGTTGGGGGCGCCTGGGTGGCACAGCGGTTAAGCGTCTGCCTTCGGCTCAGGGCGTGATCTCGGCGTTCCGGGATTGAGCCCCACATCAGGCTCCTCTGCTGGAACCCTGCTTCTTCCTCTCCCACTCCCCCTGCTTGTGTTCCCTCTCTCACTGGCTGTCTCTCTCTCTGTCAAATAAATAAATAAAATCTTAAAAAAAAAAAAAAAACAGTGCTATTTTTCAAGTCTCTATTTTTCTGTTTAATAAAGTACTTAATATATGTGAATTTTTAAAATGTGGCCCATAATTATTTAGCTGATGTTTTGGGCTACTTTTTTTTTTAAGATTTATTTATTTGAGAGAGAGAGAGAGAGCACACGCACATGAACAGGAGCAGAGGCAGAGAGAGAGAAAGAAAATCCTCAAGCAGACTCCCTCTTGAGTATGGAGCACGATGTGGGGCTTGCTAGGCTTGATTTCAGGACCCTGAGATCATGACCTAAGCCAAAATCAAGAGTCAGACACTCAACAACTGAGCCACCCAGGCACCCCTGTTTTGAACTACTTTTATCCCCGAAAGTATTCTTTATAAGATACCTTAACTCCAAAAGTAAAGTTCCCCGCCACTAAAGTCATTGGGCAGCCATTTACTAAGTGCCTGCCAGTTAAGCTCTAACTCTTTCTGCATAGGGTATGTTAATTAACAAGTAAATTAGAGTCTCTGGACTTTCCCCAAATTCAGATCTATTTCTTCTCTCTCTAAGCTGATTTCCATTTTCCCCCATGTAGGAAATTTAAATTTCATCATCAAAACTTCGGTATTTCATGGTAATCAAAGCTGTATTGGAGCTACATACCAGTAAGTGTGGTCTGACCCAAGTAATACCATTCATAACAAACAGCAACGAGAAAGCTGCAGTTTCGATTCATGTTTTAGTAAATAGAACATGAATATGAACTCTTGACACCCAGGCACAGTTTCTGCCCCTTAATTAAAATAGTGAGTGTGATAAAATCCTTAAAACTAACCTGTGTGAGAAACTCTAACCAAAGTGGTGTTGCCAGGCACTGCTCTTGAAACAACGTCCAGTAAAAGAAAACAATTTTTCTTCAGTCATCTCTTTTTTTTTTCAGGAAGAAGCAAAAGGCAACTTCATGAATTAGAGACGATTTGAGGTGGTTTCCCAGGATTGAGTCCACAGGTAAGTTGGAGTGTGTAGGAAATAGCATTTAATTCTCTCCCTCTGTTCCTGGTATCACCTGCTTAGGCTCTCGGTGACAGCCAGTGTTCTTAGTTATCTGAAGGGCAAGAAAGCCTAAGACAATTACGAAGAAGAATCCAAGCCACATCATCTAAAATATAAAGTTGTGATCATAAATACAAACACAGTCAAGGACTCCCCAAACCCTGGCATTTCTGGAAACAGGCAGATCCAGGTGCCAGGCCTGGCAGGGGGCTCGTGGGTGACAGCCAGACTGACCACTGAGCGGGCAGTCCGTTCTGTCAGGCTCCACTGACACGAGTCTTGCTTCGGGACTAAGGTTTCCTTCAGGGACTCGGGGTGAGCTCTTGGAGCTGTCTGACTGGCTGACCTGGGAAACCCACACCAAGCAGCAAAGGCACCAGAGAGGGATCAGGTTTAAACTTTTAGTTATCTTCTCCAATCTCCACCGCATTCTGGGAAGGAGGCAAAGAGCTCATCTGCTTTGCAAAGCCGAGGGAAAGTTATCCAAGGAAACACAAAAGCCAAGGTCAGTTTAGATTCAGAAAATCACTGCACCCAAGATTCCATAAACCTCTCCCTACAGAAATGAGCAAGGCGGTTCTGGGTCAAGCTAGTTCTTCACACATGTGCAAAATGGACCACCCAAGAGGTGGCTTTTCCTGAGCAAAATGGCCTGCTTGCCTTCTGCCTTCCTGCATTTGCAACTCCGGGCCCGGGAGCAAGCTGATGACACCAGTCTAACGGCGTGAAGGACGTTTTCTGTTCATTGTTGAACATCTAAGACAGCAGATATCAGGAGAGAACACTTGAAATTTGAAGACTTCGCCAGTGGCTCTTATATGCAAAATACTTCTAATAACAAAGCATGGGAGAGGATTTAACAAGTAAAAACAGTCGTCTCACTAAGGCGCTTTTTAATCTTTCACATTTGTACGATGTGACAAATTCAGGCAGAGGTGCCCTGCGGTTTTCTTGGAATAATTCATAACCAAGTGGTTTTGCAGTTATATCACTCCTCCTAAAGTCCCACAGTGTAAGCCTCTCTTTCCATATTAAACCCCTAGTATTGTTTATTCTCCCTGACTATTGTGTGACTTGCCTCTTCAGCTCTCTCCTCCAAATTACACAAAGTTTAGCTTGAGGCTTTGCCATCTATTCAAACACCAGGTCCCTTCAGGTAGTCATATACTTGATGACTGTTTTCACTTAGGACGTGAAGTTTGTTATCCTATCAGCTGGGCCCAAAACAACCCCAACCAAGTTCACCAGTTTGCAGACTGCAGACTAAATCTGGCCTGCAGATATTTTATTTGGCTGGCTCAGTGATTTTTGTTTTGTTTTGTCTTGGTTTTGTTTGGTTTTGCTTTGTAATTGAATTTGAACGACTTTTGGCAGAAGAGTCTTTCTCAAATTCCGTAGACCCCACCCCTCCCTATTGCCATGAACCGTACAGACATTGGGGTTTGTGATGACTGCCTGATATTGTAAATGGTGATAGCAGGCACCCACGTCGCATTTGCAATCTCATGATGAAAGCTTTCAATATTGTGCCTCTAAATTTGGTAAGATTCCTTCTTTGGTTCATATTTGTACTATTTGTGGGTTGTTTTTTTCTTTTTTTGGAGATGATCAGATAAAGAAGACCTTTCTATTTCTTGTGTACTATAAATCATTATCTTAAAAGGGTGTTGAGTTTTACCAAATGCTTTTTCTGTCTCTACTGAGGTAACCATATTATTTTTCTCCTTCTTTTCTGTTAATTGCTAAATTACATTGCTCGTCAAATGTTAACCAAACATTATATCAGAATAACTCCCTCTTGGTTGTGATACATTATCCTTGGTATACGGAACTTGATTATGTTTGCAATTATTTTGTTTAGAATTGTTACCTAACTTGAAGAGAGAGCTTAGTTTTTAGTTTTCCTTTTTAGAAAAGAACAAGTCCTTGATTGGTTATGGAGTTCAAGGAAATGCTCAGCTCTTTACAGAAGTTGAGAGGGGCTCTTCTCTATTCTCTGGAAGACCTTGAGTAAAATGTATGTTATTTTATACTGTGGGAAGGGTTTTAATTCAAGTTTTATTAGATACAGAATTATTTGTGTCTTCTTTTTATGTGACACTTTGGTAATTTGATCGAAATTTGAGCTTTTTAAAAAAATGAAATTTCAGGTTAATTGCTGTAGGGTTCTAAATAATAGCCTCTGATTACCTTCTTAATGCCTGCATGATTTCTGATGAAGTCTCCTTTTCCATTTCCAATATTGGTAATTTGATCCTTTTCTCTGTTTTTCACTAGCCCTGCTTAGGAGTTTATCGATTTTATTCATCTCTTGTCAGAATTAACTTTTGGCTTTATTTTGCTACTTGTTTGCTTTTAATTTAACTACTTTTAATTGATAACTACTCAGGTATAATGGGCACCGTAACACATAATTCAGCAACCAGACATTTGCAACTATGTGCAGAATCATCAGGATGTAAAGGCTATAGACCCTGACCGTCCAGGAGTGTTGTGTAGGTGGCCTCAAAAGCATGCACGGCATTGCTGTCAGTGATGTGGTTTTCTGAGATGATGAACAGTTTGTGGAATCATTCCAGGGAAACCAAATGCAATCTTCTCTCCATTTACAGTTATTCCTGGAAGATTCAATGTATATTGAAACTGTACAGAAATATTCTGTGTCAATATAAAGGAAGGTAGGCTCTAGGTAGATTTTTTCATCCATGTAATTATCCAGCAAGACGAAGTGGAAGTTGTGCAGGAGGTGGTATAGTCGTTTGATTGCGGGACACCTCGTATCCTGACCCCTCTCACTGAATGTCCATAGGGTTTACCAATCAGTGTGACAAAACGGGGGGAAAAGCCTCCTAAAATTTCCAAAATGTCCGTGGGTGGCTCTCCCATCCCATTGAGGCACCACTGTTATGGGGGAAAGTCATACGGCAGATTATCCTCACTTTTTCATTGTCAAAAATGGATCTTTCGGGGCGCCTGGGTGGCTCAGTCGTTGAGCATCTGCCCTCAGCTCAGGGCGTGATCCCGGAGTTCTGGGATCGAGCCCTGCATCGGGCTCCTCTGATGGGAGCCTGCTTCTTTCTCTCCCACTCCCCCATTCCCACTGGTTGTGTTCCCTCTCTCGCTGGCTGTCTCTCTCTCTCTCTCTCTCTCTCTGTCAAATAAAAAAATAAAATCTTTATAAAAAAATGGATCTTTCCTTCACTCCTCCATCTCCACTACAATTCAGTGTTGCCTGCTGGGCTCCACTTGGCCTCTTCTGCTTGGACAAATTGTGGCTCTCCAGGGGCTTGCCCTAACAGAGGCTTCCTCTGGGCTGTATTCAGTCCACTCTACTATGTAAGTGCTCTCTCACCACCACCACAGCAATGCCAGTGCAAGGTCTATTCCCAACCTATGTGACAGCCTGGGTTTTGGTCTCTATAAAGCCCTGTGGTATGCTTCCGCCCCTCTTCTTCACTTGGGTCATCCGGGACTGACCTGCAGTGCAGCCTGAGCTCTGCATTCCAACAGGTGCTTACCTTGGCAATAAACTCCCTCCCTGGAGGGCCCAGGGAATTTTTCAGAGCCATAAGTGGCATCGGGGCTGAGTGGAGGCACAGTATGTCCTGATTGGGTTTGGTACACCAGTTCATTACATACTTTAGGGGCACTGCCTGGATTACTTGTCAGTTTCAAAATCCTTCACCCATGCTTTTACCTAGTTGCTACTTCTGCCTCTTTGGACCCTTAACTACCTCTGTTGGGCCAACGTGATGTTGTGTATCAATAACAAAACTGTCATTCTCTATGCTAGTAGCAAATTCTAGGATGATGTTAACCCATTAAATTACAGGGGCTGCAGCTTCCAGTCCCATAGCTAACTGGGACTTCCCTCATTGTGGGTCCTTGCCACTGATATGGATTCAACATGCCCTTGATCCTGAGGCCCTCAGCTCAGGCACCTGTGGCCCTGCCCGCATTGAGGCAGCCTCCCTCCTTCAAGCACACCTACCTAGGGGATACATCAAATCTCTTCTGACCTTTTCTTTAGCACAAGTCGCTGCTTTCCTACCAAGCTAGAGTGAGGCCAGCAGCAGCAACAATGTGACCGGTGGCTCTCTGCTGCAAGGGCTGTTCAGGTACCGACCTGACTTGTTGAGACTCCTCCTCCTGATGAAACTCCCACCAGCGGTGCCCCTGGAGACCTGCAGACTCCCATAGCCAAGCATACCATGTCCCCAGCTGCTCATAAGAGCACTGCCCACTCAGGATCGAAAAGGAGCCTGACATTTGCAGGAATACTGATGTTTTGTGATATTTGGTTTGGTTTTGTTTTGTTTTAGTTACTCTTCCCTCTTTCCAGCTATGCCCCAGCGGTAATTGTCAGAGGGACATATGTAATCAATTTTAACACAACTAACAAATGGTCAGCAAATGGTTGGTCAAACTTCCCCTGAGTGTACATGTTGGTATAACAAGACAGGGCAGACCTGAAGCATTTTTCAAAAAAGGAGACTATTTTTCTAGGCAGCTGTTTGGATACCAGATCCAGATCGCACTTACATTGGCATTCCACCTTGTTTGTGTGTGTTTCTGCCTTTCTGTCCTGTCCTGACTTTACAGTACCCTAATATTCTTCTGTACTCTGGGATTCTTACTTTTCCTCCTCAATTGCCGGGGTTGGCACTACCAGTCTTCTGTCAAATGCAGATGAATCCAAACCATGAGCAGAGATGCTCACGTGAGTGGCCTGTTGAGAATTTGGCCTCATCCTAATTTTGGCCACAAGCTGACTCCTTTGACGTGTGGATTGTTTCTGAATTTGGTGCCCGAGGTAGATAGTGCCAACAATGTATTATAAAATGAGAACACACATAGAATAGATTCGGGGAGATATCGATGTATATAAGCTACTTAGACATTCACTAAAACTTTTCTTTGTAAATATTTTCTTTATAGTTAGTCACTAAAAATTACAGAGCTTCAGTCACCCAAAATGTATTTCTTATGCATAATCACTGAAACCAGAAATGTAACCTGATTCTGAAATTGAAACAAGACATTTTATTCTGGTTTTCTTCATGGGAAGTGACTGACTTTGGTAGAGTAGAAATAGAAAGTTAGAAGCTGATGAATAGGAACCAAAGATGTATAATACACAAAGCCCCTATTACAATGTTTGATAAATCAGATTTAATATATACAATTTAAGATGGCTAAAGGGTTCATTGGCTTTGTAAAAACTAAGCTTATATCTGAGTTGAACTTCTGCCTGCTGAAAAGCTTGCCAAAGTATCTGGTCAAACAGACTCGTTCTTAAACATAGAGATGGTTTCAATTGCACCTGTGAAGCCACAGCTCCAGACCACATACATCTCTCAATGTCCTTGTATGTTCCCCAGCTTGGCCACCAGTGGCCACACCATATATTTGAAGAAGTATTTTCTCATTTAACAGGAAATCTGTTCAAGAGGAATTATGGACAAAAAAACAAAAAACAAAAAACAAAAACCTTTTCCTTCAACCTTCTGTGGACTTTCCCATTAATATGCTGTGTTGCTAACATAGAAAAGTCTGTTATGAAAATAAGACAGTCCACCATGGAAAGTGAAAGAAGTACTACTCTTTGTAAGGAGCACAAGCTGGGCTATTAGGAAATGGAATTTAAAACACACTAAGATTTCACTTGTGGGAATTTTCATACATTGTATTTCCTTACTATAAAAGTATATATTCAAGACACATTTATAAGAGGAAAAAAACAACAAAAACGTACATGCAACTGAAAATTGGTTAAGTACTGGAGTCTTCCATATAATAGAATACTGCATTATCACACTTCTTAACATAGATCTTTACTAAATATTACATAAAATATTCACAAAAGAATATCAAGTGAAAAAAATAAGTTGTGGAACACACCTGGTTATCAAATTTTTATAAAGATATATTTATTTATATATTCATACATCTAGATAGAGATACATCAATATGTAATAATAATGAATGGTAGGCAATTTTGGTTTTCTTTGCTACTTCCAATTTATCTGCAATGGACTTAGATTGATTCTATAATAAATAAGCTGAATACACTAGGAAGTGTAATATTTCCCAATGTCCCAACTTCTTCAGGGAAATGACTAGTAGAAATGAAAGTGGGTCCACAGTGTTAATATAGTAGCTTCACGGTCTTTCTTACTGTTGCCTGAACAGCCATCTCTCTTGCTTTGAAAACTTCTGTCCTACGTCATATGTCAGATGGATGGAAAACTCTTGTTGGTCTTAGCTTTTACCGTAAGTGAAATGGGCTCGTTGTATCATATATTCAGATGAAATTTACAATATTAGATATGGCTGGTTAGAAGCGTGACATAAGGTTATGTGCATTAGGATTACATCAAAATGGCCTGAAAGTTTAAAATAGTCAGTGCTGTTTTTAACTGTAAAAGACAAGGGACCCAGGAGAGAGACCATCTTCTAGCTCAAACTATGGATGGCTGAAGTGTAGCATATTCAGTATTCTGGGTTTATTAGGACTGAGGCAGAACTGTGTTTTCTCTAATAGCATAATCTACTACACTTACTTTTGCACCTTAGTATTAAATTAGTATTAGATTAAAACCAGTTCTTTAGTCTTTCTGAGCTGCTGGTAGGCTGAGTGCCTAGTAGTCGTGTTTACATAAGGCAAAGATGTCTAATATTCAAACGTGTCTGTACTCAAAGGCAAGTAGCAGAAGTTGCTGCTCATAAGAAAACAAGTGTGCACATGGCAGTTCTTCCCATACTGAATGTATACTCTGGGTTAGGTGCCTTCGGTGTTACCTTTAAACCTCATTACGGTCCTGTTTGGTAAGTGAGAGAACTGAAGTATAGACATGGCCTAGCCCAACAAGCTGAGAAATGGCAGAGTCAGATTCTAGACTATTTTAGTTCGATTTTAAAGTCCTGCTTTTCCTGAAGCATAATAGCCCTATAATTCTACCATGTCTTTATAGGAATTTTATGCTTTTTACATTACCACCACATAATAAATACTGTACGTATCTTTTGGCTGATACGACAATCAAAAGAAGTGTTTAACACATTTATGTCTAATAGAAGATTTTGCAACAGAAAAATCCAAAAGATCTGGAATTTTTGTTACTATAAATGTAAATCCTGTCTATTTTTTCCTGAAAGGTGTTATGATACAAGACATTTAAACTTGCCTATTGAAAATAGAGAAGTCTTTAACTCCGTTTTGATCCAATTCCAAACCAAAGGAACTCTTGTGTTGGGGCTTAAAACAGAGCGCTGAAATGATACATGTCCCTTGCTAGACTGGGAACCGCAATCCCTTAATTCAGATGACCTCAAGGCTTGACCAGAGAGTACTCAGCTGCTTCTTCCGGTTACCTTTTCATGCTGGCTTGTCCTTAATATAGCTAATGCTCCCCAGATGTATCAGCTGCTAACTCTCTTTAACTCTCACTGGACTGCTTTTCACAGACACGGAGGGAAAAGAAATATCTCCTAATGCAGAAAATTTTGGGTCTCTCAAGGGCCCTCGGAGCAAGCAATGCCATGCAGGCAACGCTACCAAATGCGTGTTTTTATTTTAAATGTCTTATTTTTAAAAATAAAACAGAATACTGTAATAAACTCCCCATGTGCCATTACGCAGCTTCAACAAAATGATTTCATATATACTGTTACCCACATTCGCCTTCCCAGATGATTCTGTAGCAAATTTCAGACATTTCATTTTATAAACAAACATTTCAGTGTGTAACTCTAAAAGAAGACTCTTTTCTTTCTACATAACCACAGTACCATGATAGTATCTTTAAAAATGAATAATTCTGAACGTTATCAAATGTTTGGTCAGTGTTTACATTTCCAACTCTATATTTTTTTTAAGATTTTTATTTATTTATTTGACAGAGAGACAGCCAGCAAGAGAGGGAACACAAGCAGGGGGAGTGGTTGAGGAAGAAGCAGGCTCATAGTGTAGGAGCCTGATGTGGGGCTCGATCCCAGAACCCCGGAATCATGCCCTGAGCCGAAGGCAGACACTTAACGACTGAGCCACCCAGGTGCCCCTCCAACTCTATCTTTAATGTCACAAAGTTTTCTAGTTTGAATTAGGATCCAGACAAGTCCTACATGTAATGATTGGTTATATATTTTTTTAAGTCTCTTTTCACCTATTGGTTTCCCCTCCATCTTTCTTTCCCTCTTTTTAATTTATTTGCTGAAGAAACTCGATTGTTTCTCCTGTAGGATTGTTTGTCCTGATCACATCTCCATAGGACAGTTTACTATGTTCCTTTTTCCTCCGACTTATCTGCAGTTTAGTAATTGGATCTGGAGGATTGACCAGATTAAGGTTTGATTTTTTGAAAAAACTCCTTCCTCTATCAGGAGACATCTAGTATCTGGTTATTTTTCCCTTTTTGATATTAGTAATAATTGATGCTTAATGCCTAGATCCGTTAACTCATTTTGGGTTACAAACAGATGAGACTCCAGTTCTGTCATTTCTTTTTCATTCATTTGCTGACATACCACAATAAAGAAAATCTTACTCTTATCTACTGTTTGACTACCCAGTGGTTCCTTGTTCACAGATTTTCAAAATAATGAGTTGGTTCGCCAGCATCGTCCAATGGCTGACCAATTATTTTTTTAAGTATCATTGTGAACTCATGGATTTAAACTTATTTGATGAATTTCAATCTTTTGAAGGTTTTTTCCTCATTGATCTTCATATTGCTTCATCTTTGGCAGTCTCTGCTAGTTGATTTTCAAGTCTTTGACACAGTGTTACTAAATCTTTGATAGCTTCCTCATTGTTTGATGTGACAAGAGCTTCCAAGATAATCTCATATATTTCTTATCCTGGATCTGGACCTAGAATTAACCATTTCTCCAAGGACGAGAGTTCCTTTCAGAAGGAGATTGGATTTCAACACCAAAGTCTGGGTGCTAAAGGCACTTATTGCTGCTGGGTGCATCAGTGTTTCTAGGACTTTTCAGTTGAAAAAATTAGAAATAGTTTCTTTCAAGCAGAAAATGTCAGTTTATATTGACACTTCAAATTCAGGACTAAAAGCTCTTAATCTCTTCTTTCTAACATCAGTTTTTCCTTTCTCCCTTGCCAAGAATCTTGCTTATGAAGGACACTGGATATTATAATATTGCAGAATTATACTTCATGAATACAACATTTCTTGAATTACAAAACCATTGCTACCACCTATGCTATGATTACTGAAAACTTTACAATTTTTTTCTGGCTTTTTTTTCCCCCTTAAGGCATATATTCTTAGGGATGTGCAATCGAAACCTGCTGTTTTGGTTTTTTTTTAAATTATTTGAATTAGTTTCTGGGTGGTTATGACAGCACTAGTTACCTATTTAGATTCATTTGTCTCAATTCAGTTTTTAGGGATTTAATTTTTTTGTTATATAAAATGCTTACATGGTTTCAAAGTCAATTCCATTAGAACAAGATATATTCAAAGAAGTCTATCTTCTATCCCTGTTCTTTCATCTTATTCACTCTGTACCCTTAGGGGAGATGTCAGCTTTAGGATTGGTACATATAATTATTACATATTATATTTCTTCCCTTATTATCATCATTTATCCATAGCACTATACTTAACTATAAGCTAATGCTCACTAGTAGTCCTTACATAGACATATCTCCAGTCGTTTTAATTGTCTGAAGGTTATTCTCTAATAGATACCCCAGCAATAACTCATGGGATGTTGAAGAGAGTTTGACATTATATTTGAAAAGCAGCTTATCTGAATATAGAACACTTGGCTTGGATTTTATTTTTTGGTTTACCCTAGAAGGCATTCAGTGTTGCTACTGAAAATTCTTCACAATTTTATTTTCTTTCAGTCATAAGTGTCTTAGATTTTTTTTTCCAGGTGTCAAGAGAATTTACTCACTTTCTTTAATGACCAATCATTTCATTAGACTTTCTTCACTGTTCTCATTCTCTTTCCCCAGGTACACAGTGTGCACTTTATTTATATTTTTTTTTTCTTAATTTTAGGAAAGTTTTTTTTTCATTATAGATTTTTAAAATATCTCTCGTCTTTTACTGTTTTATTTATTGTTTTGGGTTTTTTTTCCCCCTTTGGGGACTTTTATTATACATGTGTTGTTTCTTCTTTTCCTATCTTTCAGAAGGCTGAATGTATCAGAGATTTCCAGAAGGCTGCTACCTGAACTGTATCTGTTAAAAGCCCAACTTTAAGTGAGCAGTAAAATGTTAAGAAACATAGTCTAAGGATAGAATTGATTAGCTATCAGGTGAATTGAATGCATATTCTCCTCTGATTCAGACAACCAACAGACTACATGTTTCACAATAATTTACGTCCTCTTATTTTCCTAAGTGACTAAAATAAGAAATTACATGAATTGCATTTGAGATTATGCACAGTTGCCAAAGTAAAGTTTACAAAATAGTTCCAGGGGAAATTATTTATAATTCATTGCTGGGCAAAGCTTTTCCCTAAGACCTGTGTTTCTTTTTTCTGAGAGTCACCATAACCCCTATGGCTGCTAGGAATCTGAGCCAAATTGTGGCTCAGTCTTGTAATAATAAACATAATTATGGCAGGGTCCTTAGCACTTGCATGTATTCTTGAACTTGGCCCCAGCTTTTACTTCAGAGGTTTTTAAACTTTGGTGTCAAAGGACAAGCTTGCAGAGAAATTGTATACAAAATTTAGTTTGAATATATATATTTTTTCTGGGAAAGTCTGGACATTTCATCAGATTTTGATTCCAAACGAGATCTGTAATGTGAAAAGAATGTGAAACTATTGTTCCTCTATTAATCATTTCATTAATAAAACAGAAGCTTCTTTTCTAGTTTAATTTTAAACTCTCAGTGATTTCCATCAAAATGAATTATTTACTTTTGGAATCACACTAAGCTTTCTTTATCTTGACAAAATATAATTAATAATGAACTAATGAATTTGAGTACAGATCTCAATCACTGAAAATGAAATCATGCCATTTACAATTTACATGCCATTACATAATCTATTATGTAATAAAGGGAGAAAAACCTAAGCTCTGTTTTTACAAATATCAAGAGCTTGCTGAAAATTAAACTGGGTTCACTAAATTTATCAAGAAGGCTGCTTCATATATGATCATTCTAGTATCCTCCTTCAAATAGGTTGAGACACAGAGTGCTTCAATAATGTAATTATTTCTATATAAGCTAGTTTCATTTTTTTAATTTTTATTTTTAATTTTTTTAAAGATTTTATTTATTTATTTGAGAGAGAGAGAGAGCACACGTTGGGGGGGCAGAAGGAGAGGGAGAAGCAGACTCCCCATTGAGCATGGAGCCCCAACACAGGGATCAATCCCAGGACCCCGGGATCATGACCTGAGCTGAAAGCAGATGCTTAACCAACTGAGCCACCCAGGCACCCTAAATTTTTTTTATTTTCTTTTAAGATTTTATTTATTTATTTGAGAGAGAGAGAGAGAGAACCTGAGCCAGGGGAGAGGCAGAGGGAAAGGGAGAAGCAGAATCTCTGCTGAGTGGGGAGCCCAAAATGCAGGGCTCCATCTCAGGACCCCAGGACCCCAAGATCATGACCTGAGCCAAAGTCAGACACTTAACCTACTGAGCCACCCAGGCACCCCTAAGCTACTTTCATTTTATTTCTTCTCTTTCTCTTCCTCCTATAATGCATTGTGTTTTCTTCCACATGGCTAAGTGTCTTGAGGTCTTTCGGTGAATATTTATCAAATTGGTCATAGGCTTGTTATCATAAATCAGACATCTCTGGAGAAATGCTTCCATCCACCTATCAAGAATTAAGGCCTGCAGGGGCGCCTGGGTGGCACAGCGGTTAAGCCTCTGCCTTCGGCTCAGGACGTGATCCCGGCATTATGGGATCGAGCCCCACATCAGGCTCCTCTGCTATGAGCCTGCTTCTTCCTCTCCCACTCCCCTTGCTTGTGTTCCCTCTCTCGCTGACTGTCTCTCTCTCTGTGGAATAAATAAATAAAATCTTTAAAAAAAAAAAAGAATTAAGGTCTGCAAATAGTTCTCTTGCTTGATGCGTAAGACAAAAGATATTATATGATAATGTGTTATAGAATTAAAACAAATACTAAGTTTACATTAATATGATATCTGTCTGAGTAGAGTGAAGAGGTAGAATAAGGCATGCAGTACTTATTAAATCAAAGTTGACCAAACTTCGGAAGGAAACATTAAGCTTATGTTTGGGAATCCAAAGTATCTCAATTAAATGTGTGATTGAATGGGATCACTTACCTAGAATGCATGCATATTTTGTCAACCATTTACTTTTAACAGTTCGTGTTAATTCTTTAAGCCTTTTTCTAGCATACAGTAAGTTTGTGATTCTGTGAACAGACTGGCATTTCAATAAAAAGAGTTTTGTTCACTTGAGAAATAAAATTAACTTCTGATTTTGAACCTATTGGATATATGGTTGCAGTTCTCCTTGCAATGGTCTGCATAATTAGCTCTGAATAATTTCTTCCTGTTTTGTTATTCTTAGTGGAATTAAACACTTCAAAATTTAGAGAATTTAGATTTGACTTGACATTTCAAACTATTTAGAAAATGGCTATGATTAAATGTTGAATAATGGTAATATACATAATTTTGTATGACATGAATAAAAACATCTAGGTGAAATTTCCCAAATCATTTGCCCTTTAAGCAAATGATTACACATTTTTGGTCTGTTGAGTTATGCAGTCAACTAGAATTAGTAATTAACTTGCAATCTGATGGACTTGGAGTAGGAGAAAAATATTTGAGGTTGGAATTTGTTTATATGAGTGTTTTTGTAAATTGTGGAGTCAGCTTAAATGCCTGAAGTGGATTCTGACACTGACACTTTTCTTCCTCCCTGCTGATTCGATTCACAGGGCCGGTAGCACTTAAGTGGCCAAATAGTGAGGTTACAAGCAGTCATTATTAAGGTAAGCAAAGCCTCACTCGTTGCTTGTGGTCAGACATCTGATTTTAATTGTGGGAGAGGTAGATAAACATTGATGCTATGGGGAGATAGAAGTTGGTATACCATTTCTAAGCTCATTAGAGCTTATAGCTTGCCAGTTTACACATACATACACACAACAGGGCTGAAATAAAGCCTAGTTTCTGTATTCTTTGTTTCTGCATTCTGCTGATAATCTTCTAGAGAGATAAATACAGCCTCAAATGTAACCCTAGATTAAAAAAGCAAAAATACGAAAAGTAAAAATGGGCTTGCTTTCAGTTCACATCCCTTCACACCCACCCTCCAAGCCCAACCTCTGGGTCTCACTGGGGCCACGTTACTCAGTTATTTATTCCTAAATCACACAGTCCCATTTCTGTACCACTTATTTTCCCTAACTGCACTCTAACCCCTGCCAAAAACAAAGACAAAAAAAAAAAAAAAAAGACATCAAAGAAAACCCCCACAGAGGTTTTAACTTCCTTTTCACTCCACTTTCCATCAAATGAGTTCCTTAGAAGTCACATCATGATTAATAATGCTAGTTTTCAGGAGAATTATTCTACTAATTTAACAAAAATCAGAATCATAAAGATAGAAGATTGAACATCATTTGTACATCTTTATTTTTTCTGCATTTTATGCTATACCCTTAAACCAGAAAAACGGATGTTTGCTTAAGTGTCATCACTACGTATGAAGCACATCAGAGAAAATTCGATAAACTTAACTCATAGTAGTCTCACTCAGCTTACTATTGATGTTATTTTTCAATAATTTTTTTTTCCTCAACCTCCATCAAAACTCAGTTTAAACTTACATGCTTACTAAATAGGGTTTGGATGACTTTTCATCTCTATTTTCTGTTTCTGTACATTTTCTGTCATCGCAGTACCCAAAGATAAGCCTGCAAAAGGCTTCAAAAGGTTTGGTGATATTGATCACCTCCTTAAACTGAGGAAATAACCAGGAAATATATTTCATGTCTCATAGCCTTTGAGTAACCACATGCACAACCAACTATCAGTGAAGGAAGACTCAGGATCCTGGAGACAATAGGTCACATGTGGTTACAGGCAGCGTTTGAAAGATCAAACCAGCTCTGAGTTGCTATGGGCAAATTATTTAACATAAATCTGCTCTCCAGATCCCACCTCCTGAATAGGGATGTTCATGTAGCTCTATGTAAAAGATACCCATGGGAAGCAACTGAACTTCTATTACAAGAGCTAAAATTAAAAACAACAACATTTGCCAATATAATTCATGTTTATTCCCATCTTGACCTTTGTTTCTTGGGGAGTAGCAGGTAAATTTTATGGTATGTGAATTATAGCTCAAAAAAAAAAAAAGAAAAAAAGCATAGCAGTGCCTACCATATAGTAACAGCTCCAGAAAATGCTTTTTTTGATAGCTCTCAAAAGCCAGAACTTTTACTCCTATGCAAAAATGACAGTGAACAAGATTAAATGACAATGAACATGATTTACTTTGAGAGCTGTAAGAGTTAAGTCATTGCTTAAGAATTTCATTACGGTATTTGAACTTACTTTAACTCTTTGACCAAAATGAGGAACTTAAGGGTTTCCAATAAGGATTCAGCACATTGGTGAAGTTAATGAAGCTTTAATGGTTTAAAATAAGTTTTTTAAGTAAAAATTTATTTAAAAATTTTTAAGAACTATTTTCCCAAAGAATTAATTAGAAAATTGTTCAAATATCCAGAATCTCTAATTTGCATGTTTTCTTTTCAAATTGCGAAAATAATACTTTTTTGTAGTAGTTCAAAAGTGAGGAAATCTACAATCACCCACCCCAGCAGCCAAATCCTATTAGCCCACCCCATCCTAAAGTCAGCCCCTGAAGATCTTATTGCGTATCTTTCCACACCTTTATTTTTTCTCAGGCAAACACATATAGCCATAGATAAATCTGTATAGAGGTGCAGTTTATTTCCTTTATCCTGGAACAGAATCAGAAGGTACCCATTACTTAATTCTTTCTTTTTTCTGTTTAATACATAATGGACATTCTCATAAGTTAGTAGGTAGAGACCCATCTTGTTCTAATTTTTGTAAGCATACATATACACATATAATTTCATACACATCATATCCTATTATGGATTCTTCATTAGTAGTCTTTTCTCGACTTTGATTTTCTGCTTACCTCACTTCCCCACTCTATCCTTTGCTCTCATTGCCCCTCCCACACCCACATTCTGTATCCTTTTGTAATTTAATGTACCTGCACATTCCATACACCTTTTTGTCACTGTTTACTTTACAAAAGTGGAATATTAAATACTCTTCCCTACAGGTCATTTTCCTCATTCAGCACATTTTGGAATACCCCCAAGTCCCACGTCAGTTCACATAGCTTAATTATTCCTTAATAATAGTTGCTAATGTTGCATAATATTCCATGCAAAATTTATTTAAGTGTTTCCATTTGGTTGGCATTCATCTAGCTTACATTTTATTTTTTTGCCACTTTAAACAATGCTGCAATAATTTTTTAATATATTTTCCTTTATATATTTTGACATTCAGACTCACAGGATAGAGTCCCAAAAGTTAGACTATTGGGCTGAAGAGTATGCAAATTTTTAATTTTAGTAGATATTTTTTAGTTGCTTTCCAAAAAGATAGTAACCATTTATATTTCCACCACATCCATGGCATCAATAGGTATCACTCATTTTCTATTTTTGTAGTCATATAAAAGCTGTTGAGAACTGTCACAAGACAATTTCTGATTCTTTGATAATTATGAGTAGCCTTTAACAGCTAGAGATGGAAGTGAGCCATGACACCTTCCTCCAAGCCTCAGTGATCTGTTACAATGAAAACATCTTGAACTGAATTTGCCACATGTGCATTTATTAACAGTCACCAAAACAGTTTAGCTGTTCCTCTAGGCAGTCTAAAATTTCTACTGTCTGTCCTTACTCCACTCTGAAAGCACCTTGCTTTACAGGTTTTCTCAGGGGAGATGCAGGAAAAACTTTGGCAACAAGATCACTTCTTTTTCAATAAGTAAAGATGACAAAATCCTCCCTTAAGTGGTTGTGGTGAAAGTGGCTGTGGTGGGGAATGTAGTTATAGCCCTAAAGCTTTGTTTGCTGCAGAAGTGCTAGTATGTTGGGCTCACCAGATTCTTATACCCTATTTGTGAAAGGGTAAAGGGGCCCACACTAATTTCCTTGCTGATCACACATCTTGATCTTAGCTCATTTCACCAATGAAAACTTCTAATCAGCAAATGCAATAATGGAGATTTAGACTGCAATTTAAAGTATCTTATGTATTCTCTTCTGGAGAGTGGACACCTAATAGGGTCTCTCAGAGGCTAACTAACCCACCATAAAGTGTGAATTCAGCATTAGGGAACCTCAAATGTTAACCAGCTTCTCCAGACTGTAGATTTCAGATAACTTACACACATGCATTATATTATCCAAACTGGAGTATTTTCAAGTAAATGCAGTATAGCAGGTATAAGTCAGCAGCTTGGCAAGTGACAGCAAAAAAGCAAAACACATTTCTCTATTTTACTGAATATGCTTCAGTAATTTCAAGGCATCAGTCATGGGACCTCCATTACCCAAAACTATAGGAGGAGAGGAGAAAGAAAAAGAGCAGCCAGAGTACGGCTGCTGAGTGGATATGTTCATAAGCTCATGGGTATGGCATTAATGCTTAGAGAAAGAGGCCTTAGGAAACCTACGTTCACAGGTGGGGAGCAAACGTAGACAAACACTGCCTGCATTGTAATGTTTGACATATTTATCTTCACAACTCCTCCTAATGGTCAAATCAGTTCATTTAAGGTTCAGAATACTCAAGGCTGCACTATAAGTAGTAATAAATAGATTGGACAAATTCTTTTTCCACGGAACACACTCATATTTCTTCAAGGGATATTCTGAAAACATAGTAACAAAGTTAGAAATAGTTGCACCATTTTTCAAAGTATGGGGAGATGTTCAAAAGACTTGTTGATATAATTATGGAACTTAAGTTGTAAGTCTAATATGGTAAGCCTTGAGGGTATGCAGGGATGAAATGCTTTTCCAAAGAGAATGGGATAACTTTGAATAACAGCCATTTGGTTGCCTTTGTTTTTGACACAGTGGTGGGAGCATGTGATGGCCACTGCAGTTTGATAAATGACCTTCCCATCATCCTCATTTTGTGGGTTTAGGTCAGACACCCATATTGTGACTTGGTTGGTGTGGAGGCTGGTGTTTCACTGTATTTTTAGAATATTTAGTCTATTTAGAAAGTTTACATAATTTTGGTTACAGTGACTAAAGTGACTAGTACTAAAATAAGACTGGCTTTTACAAAAACAAACTCTTCTAGCATTCGAAGGTAGCACTGTGTGCCAGTGTTCATCGAGAGTCCTTCCAATCCCAGGTTTGATGCTTAAGATTACAAATAGGGGTGCACATGGATGAGAGAAAAATACTTTGTCTCTGTGATTTGTAGGAACAGTTCCTAAAAGACAAAAAGAAAAATGTCTGTTTTTTCATGCTGCTTGGTCTAGAGTAGAGATGATAAGTAAGTTTCATTCATCTTGCCAACTCTGAGGAATTGATACTGGCTGCCTGGGACACTCTGTGGAAAAGAATTGGGATAGAGCGTTGGTACCCTGCCGGAAAAGATGCTACATACTAGTGATAACTGCCTGGGACTGAGTGCGAGAGGAGAGGTAGGGCATACGTGACATGTTTGGTATTTTTAGACAAATGGGAAGTGAGAGGGGTATGGTCAAATACCTCATGTCTAGTTGATATTTCCTGGGTAGTTTATACCATACGTGAAATCCACTGAATCAGGAATTCTTTGTGGGCTAATTTTTAAAAACATATTCCAATATTTATAACGTATAAATATATAAAATAGATTTTCACAGCTATTATACACACATTACATGCACACACGTTTGTGTAGGATTCTTTTTTTTTTTTAAGATTTTATTTATTTATTTGACAGAGAGACAGTCAGTGAGAGAGGAAACACAGCAGGGGGAGTGGGAGAGGAAGAAGCAGGCTCCTAGCGGAGGAACCTGATGTGGGGCTCGTTCCCAGAACACCGGGATCACGCCCTGAGCCGAAGGCAGACGCTTAACGACTGCACCACCTAGGCGCCCCTGTGTATGATTCTTAAGCACAGTGAAAGAATTTTAATTTTTCATTAATTTTAAAGACTTTAAGAATTTTAATTAAACTAATTTTATTCATTTTAACTTTTTAATAATGGTGCTTGAAGTCTAGTTGAAATGGAACCACATTTTGCTTAATAGTTAAATAATATATTACAAATATTTTTAAGGTGATTTTTTAATGAGGATTGAAATCATTGGAAAAGTATAAAGAAATGTACATAGATAAACAAAATACATGAGTGGTGGTCTATATTCAGAGTCTAAAAACCAACAGACACCTTTTCTGCCTAACTGGTATGTATCTGGGTGGTATAAAAAGTTTTAGATACTTCTCAATTTATTGTAAATTATTTTTAAAAGATTTATATTCATGCTGTAAATGATACCTCCTCATATCTTTTGTTTCCAAAATGGAGGTTTTCATTTTTCTTATTGGTCTGTAAAGTTTATATATATAAATTTCTAAATGTATAAATATATATTATATATAATATATATAGACAGTATATATATATGTATATATGTGTAATTTATATATATACACATATATGTATATGTGTATGTAGAGTTTATATATATAAATTTATAAATATATATTATGTATAATACACATAGATATATTTATGTGGATAGATATGTTTATACAAATATAATTATATACTTATGTGTAATATTATATATAATGTAGAAAGATAAATATATCTATACTTATAGGTATAAATATATCTAGATATTATATATAATATTACTTATACATTTATATATATATATATGCATATATATCCTGGATATTAAACTTTTGAGGTTTATGAATTCAACTATATTTTTCTACTTTGTGAATTACTTTTTCATTTTGTTTATGTGACTTTTGTAGACAAGAAATTCTTAATTTTAACATAGTCAGACTTATTAATCTTTTCCTTATGGTTTATGCTTTTCTGTGTCTTATTTAGGAAATTTTTCCTTACCCTGATTCATAAAGATATTCTCCATGTTGTCATCTGAAAGTTTTTTAGCTTTGTCTTTTACAAATAAATCACTAATCCACTTGAATTTTATGTGTAGCAAAATTAGCTGTCTTATTTCCTACATTTTTATAGTAAGTTTTGATATCTGATAGTGCAGTCCCCCTCAGCACCATCACCCATTTCCCAACTTTGTTTATGTTTAAGAATTTCTTGATTATTCTTGGATTTTGCACTTTAGGATCAGTTTCTCAAGTTCCACAGTAAATCTTTCTATTCATATGTATTGTCCCATATTTTCTTCTTTTTTTTACTTTTTAATTCCAATATAATTAATATTCAGTGTCATATTAGTTTCAGTGTACAATATAATGATTCAACAATTCTGTACATTACTCAGTGCTCATCACAATAAGAGCACTTTTTAATCCCCATCACCTATTTCACCTATGCACCCAACCGTCCCCCCTCTGGTAACCACCAGTTTGTTCTCTGTATTAAAAGTTCTTTTTTTTCATTTGTCTCTTTTTTCTTTGTCTGTCTGTTTGTTTTTTAAATTCCACATATAAGTGAGATTACATGGTATTTTTCTTTCCCTGACTTATTTCCCTTAGCATTATACCCTTTAGATTCATCTGTGTTTTTGCAAATGGCAAGGTTTCATTCTTTTTTGTGGCAGAATAATATTCCTCTGTGTGTGTGTGTGTGTGTGTGTGTGTGTGTGTGTGTGTGTGTATAAATATATACAACTCAATATATGTATGTATGTGTGTATATATATACACACAACATCTTCTGTATCCATCTATCAATGGATACTTGGGTTCCTTTCATAATTTGGCTACTGAAAATAATGCTGCAATAAACATAGGGGTACATATATCTTTTTAAGTTAGGGTTTTCATATTCTTTACTTAATATCCAATAGTGGAATTACTGGATCATATGGCAATTTTATTTTTAATTTTTTGTGGAACCTCCATACTGTTTTCCACAGTGACTGTACCAGTTTGCATTCCCACCAACAGTCACGAGGGTTCTTTTTCTCCATATCCTCACCAATACTTGTTTCTTGTGTTTTTTATTTTAGCCATTCTGAGGTGTGAGGTGATCTCATTGTGGTTTTGATTCACATTTTCCTGATTATTAGTGATATCGAGCTTTTTTTATGTGTCTGTTGTTGATCTGTATGTCTTCTTTGGAGAAATATCTGTTCATGACTCTGTCCATTTTTTAATTGAATTGTTTGGGTTTTTTAGTGTTGAGTTGTATCAGTTCTTTAAATATTTTAGATACTAACCCCTTAATGGATGTATCATTTGCAAGTATCTTCTCCCATTCAGTAGGTTGTCTTTTTGTTTTGTTGATTGTCTCCTTTGCTGTTAAAGTTTTTTATTTTGATGTAGTTCCAATAGGTTTTGTTTGTTTGTTTGTTTTTGTTTTTGTTTCCCTTGCCTCTGGATATATGTGTCTAGAAGAATGTTGCTATGGCCATTATCAGAGAAATTACTTCCTGTGCTCTCTTCTGGGGTTTTTATGGTTTCAGGTCTCACGTTTAGGTCCTTAATCCATTTTGAATTTATTTTTGTGTATGGTGTAAGAAAGTGGTCAAGTTTCATTCTTTTACATGTAGCTGTCCAGTTTTCCCAGCACCATTTATTGAAGAGACTGTCTTTTTCTCAAAGTTTATTCTTGCTTCAATTGTTGTAGATTGACCATATAATCGTGGTTTTATTTCTAGACTCTCTATTCTGTTCTGTTTTTGTGCCAGTACCATACTGTTTTGATTACTACAGCTTTGTAATATATCTTGGAATCTGGGATTGTGATACCTCCAGTTTTGTTCTAAGATGATTTTGTCTATTCAGGGTTGTCTGTGGCTCCATATAAATTTTAGGATTATGTTTTCTAGTTCTGTGAAAAATGCTATTGGTATTTTGAGAGGGATTGCATTAAATCTGTAGATTGCTTTGGGTAGTATGGACATTTTAACAATATTTGTTCTCCCAATATATAAGCATGGAATGTCTTTCCTTCACAGTAAATCTTGTCTTGGCCTGCCTGGGTTTTCTTGGGAAATAGACTCTGAAATGGGGATTCATGTGCAGGATCTTATGCCTTGCAGTCTATACTTGAGAAGGAGCAAGACAAGCAGGATGGGGCAGAGAAAGAAGTTTAATTGTGGTTCAGCTTGTTAGAGGCCTCAATGGATATCATGGGGAGCCCTGGAACTGGGGGTGCCCTTCAGAGATGTCCCAAATTGAGGTAAAGGAACCAGGCCTTTTAATGCCCACATCTACCAAATGTTGCGTGTAGACTACTTATGCAAAGGGAATATAACATTGGGTAAGGCAGCTCCCTTCAGCCAAAAGCAATTCTTATAGAGAGCCAATTACAAACTGTCAGCTGTCAATACTCCAGCAGCATGGGAAATGAGTGCCTTCGTGATTATGTAGTATACTACGTCCACTATAGCTGAGCCCTTTCAGGATTCTGCTTGTCCTTTTTTCTGAGGGAATCAACAAAAGGAAGACTAATGAAATTGACTATAGACTGTTAATTACTCAACTACTTAAGTTATCTGAAGATGTAATTTATAATTCCTTTTCTCCACCACCTTTTCTAGATCCCTCTCCTCCTCTACTAGCACCTCTGCTAGTCTAGGTGACTTATAGAAAGCATCACTCAGCCCCTTATCCATAAATATCTGAGACTGATTATCAAGGCCTTCTTAGGACATGACGCCTGTACTTATCCATTTACTGTCAAAACTGGGTATGGGAGTTGCAAAAGATGTGCTGGCCAAGGTCCTGCAGGCAGGAAAGGTGAACTATACCCATAATATGTATCAGTTCTAGATGAGATAAACTGCTGCCCCGGCCAAGGGTGAAAGTGGTCCTGTGGGGGCGCCTGGGGGGCTCAGTCATTAAGCGTCTGCCTTAGGCTCAGGGAGTGATCCCAGAGTCCTGGGATCGAGCCCCGCATCAGGCTCCCTGCTCCACTGGGAGCCTGCTTCTTCCTCTCCCACTCCCCCTGCTTGTGTTCCCTCTCTCGCTGGCTCCTCTGTCAAATAAATAAATAAAATCTTTTTAGAAAGAAAGAAAGAAAGAAAGAAAGAAAGAAAGAAAGAAAGAAAGAAAGAAAGAAAGAGAGAAAGAAAGAAAGAAAGAGAGAAAGAAAAAGAAAGAAGAAAAGAAAGAGGTACTGTGTTAATTTTCTAGGGCTACAATAATAAATTATCACAAACTAGATGGCTTAAAACAACAGAAAATTATTCTCTCATAATTCTGCAGGCTACAAGTCTATAATCAAGGTATTGCAGGGCTGTGGCTCTCTCTCCTATCCTCTTGTGGCTGTCGGCAGTCCTTCATGTTCTTTAGTTTACAGCTACATAACTCCTTATCTCTGACTCTGTCATCACATGGCTATCTTACCCCCGTGTGTCTATGTCTTCACATGTGTTCTCCTATCTGTGTCTGCCTCTGTATCTCTTTGTCTCTTCTTGTAAGGATACCAGTCATATTGGGTTAAGGACCTGCTCTACTCCACCTCCTCTTAACTTACATCTTAATTACACCCTCAAAGACCATATTTCCAAACAAGGACACATATACAGATACCACATGTTAGAACCTCAACATATATATTTGGGAACCACAATTCAAGCCACAACAGATCCACTGTAATCAATTTACCCCCAAGTGGCTGCTTGTTCTCCATGATATGTTCTCCAGGAATCAGGGGGTTCAGGATAGCTTTCTGTTGCTGGAAGGTTGAACATCTGGTAGCAGCAGTAGCTTGCCCAGCCTTGATGACTAGGAGCACTTGGTGTTGGACCCTGCCACCACCATCTACTTCATTCTTGAGTCCATTGTGCTAGCCCTGAAGTGACCAGTGGCAGAGGCTGGCTGGGTCCATTGTTTACACCATTCATCTGCTGGCAATAAGCATTTCTTATATTGGGAACACTCACTGATAAGTGTTATCATGTGAATTTAAAATACCACGTACAGGGACGCCCAGTGGCTCAGTCAGTTAAGCGGCTGCCTTCGGCTCAGGTCATGATCCCAGGGTCCAAGTCGGGCTCCCTGCCCAGTGAGGAGTCTGCTTCTCCTTCTCTCTCTGCTGCTCCCCCTGCTTGTGCTGTCTCTCTCACTGTCAAATAAATAAATAAAATCTTTTAAAAATAAATAAGCAAAATAAATTTTTAAAAAAATACCATGCACCTAAGGGTGTGTTAATCTGCCCTCACAGATACCTCATCTGACACAGCACCTATGACTGGGAGTACCCCATGGTTGAGCTTGCAGTAGACTGCTATCATCCACCAGGATCAATCTGGTTTTTGTAAGGACCACAAAAGTGAATTAAATGAGTGTATGGCAGGGGTGCCTGGACGGCTCAGTCAGTTAAGTGACCAACTCTTGATTTCTCTCAGGTCATGATCTCAGGGTTGTGAGACTGAGCCCCATGTAGGACCACATGCTCAGCAGGGAGTCTGCTTGGGAATCTCTCTCTCTCTCTCTCTGCCCCTCCCCCCATAAAATAAATAAATAACTCTTTAAGAAATGAGTGTATGGCAGAGACCAGCAACTCTGCACACGTTAGGACTTTTAGGGCAGCACTCATGTCTGGCATCCGCCCTCAACTCTAAGACACAATATTGTTTGTAACTTGCTATTTTGGTGGGAGAGAGGAGAGAACATTCAGAGGTTTCAACTTGGCCTTCTACAAATCAAAAAATAAATGTGAAGATTATGCCAACTACCAAGTATACTGTTTCCATTTTAAATTCAGGACTGAGAGAAATGACCACTGACTGAATCCATAGCCTCAGTGGACACTCTGTGAGCTGGACCTGGGTCAGGATTCCTTTTATTCCTTCACTTCTGTATGCCCTTGTCCCAAAAGGAGAACCATTTACCACTTCAGGTCAACTCTGTCCCTGTGCCCAACATTCCTCTATATGTTTGGGTTTTCCCCTTCCCCCACTGGCAAATGACTTTTACCTCCTTTGAGGCAAGACTTGAGGCAAGAAAAATGACTACCGAGTGCTGTGGTGGTGTAGGATCCTATCTTCTGGTCACCCAGCCTCTACTTAAGCCCAGTGTGCCTAGGTCAGAGTAGTGTCCATCTCTTGGGCACGTAGGGAGACCGTATTCTATTAAATATCTCCGTGGCGGCTCCTGGCTGCCACTGTAACCTACCATTGTTTGTGATAACTGTGCCCACCTCCATTCTGATGGTTAAGCCACACCTCCTGGCCTGTAGCATCCCCACTGTTATCTGTGAGGCCAGGTCTGTAATGACAATTCCAACCTTAAAGAGAAAGAGTTTCTCAGTAACGCCGGTGTCTGTCTCATTAGCACATTCTTTATTGTTCTAATAAATGGAGTGTCTTCCAGGCCCTCCTGTAGAATAGTCAGCTGATAGGATTTTTGGTCTTTATACTATATCCACTTTTGAGTGTCTACGTCTGTGAACTTTTGACCCCTTCCTCCACTTCCTGCTATGGCAATTCTGGCACATCTCCTTCACTTGGTGGGTGCTGTTGGTTTTTCCAGGCATCCGAGAATTATCCTAGCTGTGTATTAACATTGTCTCCTAGAATCCTTGTTAAGAGATTAAGTTGTGTAAGGTAGAAATGTGCTCCCAAATCAAAAAACTCTCTCTTTTTATCTCTAATTTTATCATCTGACTGTCTCCGTCCAGCACCTTCAGAGTCCAGTTCCATGTGTCTTCTACCACCTCCTGCTGACACATGCTGACGAGGCCCTGCAGCCCCACAGTGCTATCTACAATCATTTTCGTGATTTTTATTGGAAGTTCACCGCATCTATAGCTTGCTTATAGCTATAAAAAATATTTTTTACATCGTGTATGCATAATGAATATTTTTATCCAAGTATAATTAACATACAACGTTATTTTAGTTTCAGATGTACAACATATCAGTTCAACAATTCTTTACATTACTTAGTGCTCACCACAATAAATGTAATCATCTGTCACAATACAACATTATTATAGTATTATTGACTATTTTCCCAATGCTGTACTTTTCATCTCTGTTACTTATTTATTTTATGACTGGAAGTATGTACCTCTTAATCCCCTTTATCTGTTTTGCTCAGCTTCCCACCCATCTCCCCTCTGGAAACCACCAGTTTATTCTCTGTATTTAGGAGTCTATTTGGATTTTGTTTGTTTGTTCTTTTTTTTTCTGGATCCCATGTATAAGTGAAATTATATGGCATTTATCTTTCTCTGTATGACTTATTTCACTTAGCATAATACCCTCTAATTGCATCCATGTTGTCACAAATGGCAAAATCTCATTTTTATAGCTGATTAATATTCCATTATATATATCATATGTATATGATATATATAGACTACATCTTCTTTAGTCATCTATCAGTGGGCACTTGGGTTGCTTCTATAGCTTAGCTATTGTAAATAACACTGCAATAAAATAGGTAGGGATGCATATATCTTTTCAAATTAGTGTTTTCATTTTGATGGGATGAATACCCAATAGTGGAATTACTGGATCATATGGTATTTCTATTTTTAATTTTTTGAGAAAACTTTAAACTGTTTTCTGGAGCGGCTGCACCAATTTCCATTCCCACCAACAGTGTACAAGGGTTCCTTTTTTTCTACCTCCTCACTAACATTTGTTATTTCTTATCTTTTTGATACTTGCCATTCTGACCGATGTGAGGTGATACCTCATTATGGTTTTGATTTACATTTCCCTGATGATTACTAATGTTGAACATCTTTTTGTCATCTATATGTCTTATTTGGAAAAATGTCTTTTCAGGTCCTCTGTCAATTTTTTAATCAGATTTTTTTTTTGGTGTCGAGTTGTGTAAGTTCTTTATATATTTTGGTATTAATCTCTTATCAGATATATCACTTGTAAATATCTTCTTCCATTCACTAGGTTTCCTTTCTGTTTCCTTGACAGTTTCATTTGTTGTGCAAAAAAGCTTACTACTTTGGTGTAGTCGCAGGAGTTTCGTTTCCTTTGCCATAGGAGACTTATCCATAAATATGTTGCTAAGGGTGATGTCCAAGAGATGACTGCCTACGTCTTCTCTTAGAAGTTTTATGATTCCAGCTCTTATATTTAGGTCTTTATGGATATTGAATTCTTAAATGCTTTTTCTAAATGCTTTGTTATTAAGATAATAATCTGTCTTCTTCCCTTTAACAATTTGATAAATTATATTAATTGATTTATTATTAAACCAACATTGCAACCCAAAGATAAACTTTCCTTACTGGTGATGTTTTAACTTCTTATATTTTACTATACCCAGATTGCCAATATTTTATTTAATTACTAATATTTTGCATTTTTGTTCAAAAGTGTAGTTGCTATGTAATTTGTATAATTTGTTCTGGTCAGGCTTGAACATCAAAATGCTCATCATAAAATGAGGTAGGGGGGCGCCTGGGTGGCACAGCGGTTAAGCGTCTGCCTTCGGCTCAGGGCGTGATCCCAGCATTATGGGATCAAGCCCCACATCAGGCTCCTCCACTATGAGCCTGCTTCTTCCTCTCCCACTCCCCCTGCTTGTGTTCCCTCTCTCGCTGGCTGTCTCTATCTCTGTCGAATAAATAAATAAAATCTTTAAAAAATAATAATAATAAAATAAAATAAAATGAGGTAGGATGTATTTTCTCTTTCTCTATTCTTTTGGAAGAGTTTTGTGAAACATTGAAATTATTTTTCCCTTGAATGTGTGGTAGAACTATTCTGTAAAGTTGTCTGGGTCTGATGTTTTCTTTGTGGAAAAATCTTTATTGACTTTGAATCATCTTTACTCCAGGAAAATTGGTATTTTCTGAGACACTAATTCACTGGCAGGTGAATCATAGTACTTTTACTTTACCAAATTATACCAACATCATTATCTATGAGGGTGAATATACTTACTGAATTTCCACCAACAGTGGTCAGAGATTACTGAATATTTCTGCTTCTATAGCAGAATTCCTAACATCTTATTAGAAATTACTTGACAGGGAGCACCTGGGTGGCTTAGTACATTGTGTCCAACTCTTAATCTCAGCTCAGGTCTTGATCTCAGGGTCATGAGTTCAGGCCTTGCATTGGGCTCCACACTGGGCATGGAGCCTACTTAAAAAAAAAAACAAAAAACAAAAAACAAAACAAAACCTCTTCACAAGAAAGACAAATGTAATTACTGAGAATTTCAGAGAACAGGATTCTGATAACAAATGTATAATAAAAATATAAGTAACATACAGGGCTCAGAGAAGATACATCTATCTTTTTTTATTTTGGTCAATTAGCCAACATACAGCACATCATTATTTTTTGATATAGTGTTCAACAATTCATTAGTTGCATATAATACCCAGTCCTCATCACCTCACATGCCCTCAAGATACATCTATTTTTTATCAGAAGAGAATAAAGAAAGATAAGTATAGTTTATAGGTGCTTTAGAGCTTGGGATCCTAGAGAGGGACAACCATGGTTAGTAAGCCAACTCTGCCCCTTCCAGCTGCCTCTTACTAGTGACCTTCAGAAACTATCTTCCACGTCTGTAAAATGTGGATAATAATGGTTCCTACCTCAAGCATCGTTGTGATGATAGCTACTAGAACATAGTAAGTGCTTAATATATGTTGTCTATATCAATTTACCCAGGACAAATAAGGAAGTCATGTTATAACTCCATTTTTAAAGACAAACAAAATGACAGTGATGACAGGAAAGCAGGATGGTTAAGGAAGAATGCTAAGTTGGGAGTAGAGCATCATTTCCAAAAGTATTCAGGATCAAGTTGCAGTTGGACAACAAGCTTTAAATGGGCCAAGTTGTCTTGATTATGTAGATTTTTCAGGAGCACATAACTGGATGGAGCTGAGATTTGGGATGTTAGGGTGAGCAGAGTTGAGGGTCTGTATAGGGAACTCCCAGGAAGGGAATGGGCAGTCAGTTGTTTCATTTTTACCATTTTTTACCCAGGAGTGCTTTTCAAGGACACTTCAAAATTCTGCTGTGGAAAAAAAAAGAAAACTTAGTCTACAGACAACTCAAAATAGGTTAGGACCCAGAGTTTTAACACTTTAGGAAGAAAAGGTAACCATTAACTAACTAGCAAGAGAAGTTACCCAGTCAGAGGTCTTAGCTATTTAAGGTCTTAGTTAGGTCCCTCATCAGGGTCCCCTGTTTCTTTGACATAACATTAAATAATAGGTCTATCTACTTTCTTTTGGGGTCTAGGACCCAATAATGCTGCCATTTATTGCTAAATCACCTTAGTTACTTTTTAAAAACCTACCTGTTACCTCTTAATGGATGTCTTAACCAATTCTGGTTGCTGGCCCAAAAGTCAGGAGAGAGTCTGAGGGAACCTAGCACTTTTTGAAAACATGATGTTAACATGTTACTCAAAATCAAATGTATTGGGGAAAAAAGCTTATGTTAGATCCTCTGGAGTCTTAGGTGCATTGTGATATCTTAGAACATATTAATGTGACTTTCTTTTTTTCCTTTGCTTTTCCTTGTTCATGAATTTCCCCAATCCATCTATTACCTTGGAGAATATTAGGATGGTTGTGATGAAATATTCATCAAAAACAGTGTTCATCACTGACTTCTAAAACGGGTTCCTACAGCTGTCTGAAAGAGCGTAACAGTTAATCATAAGCTTTTGGTAGATTGCCTTAGCTGGGAAAGAGAGAAAAATGGAGGCAGGTAGGATGGATGCCTATGACAGACCTTCAAAACTTGGATATGAGAAGCAAAATCAGTATCCAAAGTCTGCTCAGCCTTTGCTCTATCAGCACCATATAATACCATGGAGTCCTTTTGTGAGCTGACATAAGGATGCCCACAGGTCATCCTTCCCTTCAGGTAAGCACCAAGGCAAGATGACTGTATTGCTCACTTATTGTCCAACAGGACAATGCTTCCTATGTCCCGTTTTGTGCAAAACATTTGAGTGCATGGTTTTTCTCTTATTCTTTTATATGATAAAGAAGGTCTGCTTTTGAATATGTCACTCAGTGTACATTAGGTACATTGTACACCAGAAGATAGAAACCACAAATATGTCTGTCCTATGTCCTTCAGAACTGTACTCTTACCCAGTACTTTCCACACATGCAGCCAGCACTGGAAAAACAGAAGACAAGGTGGTTCAAATCACTATTTGCTTCTTGACATACATCTTAAATCCAAATTACCATTTTCAAAAAGGCACAATCTATAAATGCTTTCTCCTCATGCCTTTTCAAGAATGTTGCAATAAAAGGTAGAAAGAAAATGTATAAAGAAGAGTAGCCAGAACAGAAGAAAACAGAACTTGGGCCTGCGTCTATAACTTATTCACCACGTGGTTGGTCAAAACCACAGCTTTGAGGGGAAAGGCAAAGAGGAAGAATGCTCTAATTTTACCAGAGCTAAAATCATGAAAGTGTCTCCTTCTGAGGAAAAAAAAAAAAAAAGGAAAGAAGGAAGGAAGGAAAGGGGGAAAGGGTGGCATTATATCTTACTTGCTAATTTGTAAGTGCAATTAAGGTTAAAGTCATACTTCCCTTCACAAGAAAACATGACCAAAAGCATTATGAGCAAGGGAGCTTTGTTTGTAAAGAACTTTTCAAGATGCTGTTTTTCTCCTGGAAAATGTGGTTTATCTAATTGATGGCTGAGGAAAACCATCTTTTTAAACTTCCCACTCAGTGAGTCAGCCTGGGGTGTGTCCGCCTTGTAGCACCCTGTGAGATCCAGTAATCTAAAGTGGCATGACCGACGCAGCCCCAACCTCATGCGTCAAGCGGAGCTACCGGGGCTGGGAAACCAGAGGGAGCCCGGTTTTCTAAACAGAGTGGTTTACAAAATTGCATGTTATGAAACGGGGTTTCATCCTTTAAAGAATCATTGCGTATTTTAAAAAAGAACCTGTCGAATGATTCCTCTCAACACCCAAAGGTCTACAACTGGTAAAGGCCAGGTAATTACTCCAACTGAAGGGCAAGTATTATCGCCTTAGGGTTTCTTCATGTTTACCTGGAAGAGAATTTCCATGACACCACCAGCTGCATGAAGTGGAGGCGAAGTGGAGAATTGGGACAAGTTCTTTTCCAAACATAACTTGAGACACTGACAAAGCATTGCGAATACTGAGGCCGACTACCATTGAAACATCAAACGCTGAGGAAAAAAAATCAATAGGCACCTAAAAGGCTGCCCTGTACCAAAACTTTCTTTCCAAAAGAAGAGATGTGTGTGAACAGGTGACTTAGTGGTGTTTTGGAAGAGAGCATGGGAGATATAGGGTTTGAAATAATGTCACCTTTGTTGAAAAATATTCTACCTTCTCTATGATAGATAGGCCGAAATAGGCATTTACCTAGATATGATAAAAAAGAATGTGACAGGATTGTATTTGGGATTCTTTAAATTTTATCTCATCAAACTTCCAGAGTTAGTTTTTTGCAAGTAGATGTAGAACTGTAAAATGAGCAAGCAAATTGCAAGTGTTACCTCAGACTGAAGGGCCTTTACTCAGATCTTCGGGGATCAATATATGACGTACATTAAGATCTCGGGAAGAATAGACGGGACACCGGATAATGGAGATACCTAGGACTGTATGGGATTTTTATTTAGGGGAAGCAACCATGTCTACAGATTTACTTTAGCTTTTTAAACTTTCCTTACATGATTAACACTAAGAAAAAATATGTTAGACTCCAGGTAACGCAAAGGTAGAGAAGGAAGTGAGGACGATACAGCAATATTTTAGGTGAAAGAGGTATGGCAGGAAAGAGCTTAACATTGGAATGAGCTAAATAAGATTATCGTGACTTTAGATTTCCAGGAGCCTTATCAAGAAGTGTGAATTATGTGCCCCTACCCACTTTCGCAGAGGTTTCTGCATATTGGGGTGTTTAGAATGATCACCACATTATAGATCTAGGAGGATTCTCCAGAGGTTTGAGCCTGAGAAAACACATGTTTCTTGGTTCTCTGGTGTTTTCCTGACTGCTCATTAGCAACAGTGTAATTTTCACTGCTCTATAGCACAGGAAGCATCACAATTATATCTTTAGATCATGATGATCAGCTCTGGTCAGCTCCAGATGGGAAAAATCATGGCCACCCATGAGAGACTGTGAAGTCTCTCTATTCATAGTAGAGTCTTAGAAATCAAGACAAAGGACTGATACAGCACCCTATTGTGGCTTCTAAAAGAATTCCTTTACAACTGTGAGTATCTAATGAATCCTTTACGCTAGTTTTTGGACCTCTTCCTTAATACTTCTAAAAAGAATTATCACTGCAGATTCTCTAATTTTCTCTTCTTTCTTTTTTAAATTTCAGCTTTATTAAGGTATAATTGTATATAAAATTATAAGATATTTAAAGTGTGCATCATGGTGTTCTATGTATACATTATGGAAAGATTTCCCCCATCTAGTTAATTAATACATCCATCATGTCATACAGTTATCTTTTTTTTTTTTTTTTTTTTTAAGACTCCACATATGGGGCACCTGGTTGGCTCAGTCAGTTTAACGTCTGATTCTTGATTTCAGCTCAGGTCATGATCTCAGGCTCCTGAGATCAAGCCCTGTGTCAGGCTCTGCACTCAGTCTGGAGTCTGCTTGAGATTCTGTCTCTCCCTCTCGCTCTGCTCCTCCCCCAGCTCGTGCACTCTAAATACATACATACATACATACGTACATACATACACACATACATATGTAAAATCTTTAAAAAAAGAAGACTCCATGTAAAACTGATAACATGCAGTATTTGTCTTTCTATGTCTGGCTTATTTCACTTGGAGTAATACCCTCAAGGTCCATCCATGTTGTCACAAATGACAAGATTTCCTTCTTTTCATGGCTGAATAATATTCCATTATATGTACCACATCTTTTTTAGCCAATCACCTGTTGACAGACACTAAGGTTGTTTCCATATCTTAGCTACAATGAATAATGCTGCAATAAATATGGTATATATTTTCAATATATATTTTCAGTAACTTGTTTTTACTTCCTTTGAAGGTATACCCAGAAGCAGGGTTACAAAATTATATGGTAGTTCCATTTTTAATTTTTTGAGGAACCTCCACACTGCTTTCCACAGAGACTGTATCAATTTGCATTCCCACCAACAGTGTACAAGAATTCCCTTTTCTCTCTATCCTTGCCAACACTTGTTACCTCTTGTCTTTTTTTATGATAGCCATTCTAGCAGGAGTGAGGTGATGTCTCATTGTGGTTTTGATTTGCATTTCCCTGATGATTAGTGATGTTGAGCACCTTATTATGTACCTGTTGGCCATTTGCACATTTTCTCTGGGAAAAATGTGTATTCAGTTCCTCTGCCCATTTCTTAATTGGATTGTTTGTTTTGCTATTGTGTTATATGAATTCTTATATATACTGGATATTAACTTCTTATCAGATATGTGGTTGGCAAATATTTTCTCCCATTTGATAGTATGCCTTTTCATCTTGTTGATGGTTTCTTTTGCTGTGCAGAAGCTTTTTAGTTTGACGTAGTTTCACTTATTTATTATTGCTTTTGGTGTTAAGTCCAACAAATCATTGCCAAAACTAATATCAAGGAGTTTCCTATGTTTCCTTCTAGAGTTTTATGGGCTCAGGTCTTATGTTTAAGTATTTAATCCATTTTGAGTTGATTTTTGTGTATGGTGTAAGATCATGGTCCAGTTTCACTCTTTTGCATGTGGCTGTCCAGTTCTCTCAACAGCATTTATTGAAGAGATTATCCTTTCCTCATTGTATATTCTTGGCTCCTTTGTCATAAATTAATTGACCATATCTGTATACATTTATTTCTGGACTCTGTTCTGTTCTATTGATCTGTGTGTCTGTTTTTATGTCAAAACCATACTGTTTTAATTACTGTAGCTTTGTAGTATAGTTTTAAATCAGGACATTGATGTCTCTACCTTTGTTCTTATGGTTTTGTTCTTATGGCTTTGTTTATGGTTTCATACAAATTTTAGGATTATTTTTTTTATTTCAGTGAAAAATGCCATGAGAATTTTGACTGAATCTATAGATTGCTTTGGGTAATATGGACATTTTAACAATATTAATTCCTCTAATCCATGAACACAGAATATCTTTCCATCTATTTGTGTCTTTAATTACTTTCATCAATGCCTTCTTATTCTCAGTGTACAAGTCTTTCATTTCCTTGGTTGAATTCATTCCTAGGGATTTTATTCTTTTTAATGTAATTGTAAATGGGATTGTTTTCTTTTTTCTTTTTTTTTTTAAGATTTTATTTATTTGACAGAGAGAGACACATCGAGAGAGGGAACACAAGCAGGGAGAGTGGGAGAGGGAGAAACAGACTTCCCACTGAGCAGGGAGCCCAATGCGGGGCTCAATCCCAGGACCCTAGGATCATGACCTGAGCCGAAGGCAGACACTTAACGACTGAGCCACCCAGGCACCCCTGTAAATGGGATTGTTTTCTTAATTTATCTTTCCAATAGTTAATGGTGTATAGAAACATGACTGATTTTTATATATTGATTTTGTATCCTGCAACTTTATTGAATTTATTAGTTGTAACAGTTCTTTGGTGGAGTCTTTAGGTTTTCTGTATATAAAACCATGTCATCTGCAAATAGTGAGAGTTTTACCTCCTCCTTTCCAACTTGGATGCCTTTTATTTCTTTGTCTTACCTAATAATTCCAGCTAGGATTTCCAGTACTATGGTGAATAAAAGTGGTGAGAGCGAACATCCTTGTCTTGTGCTGGATTTTAGAAGAAAAGTTTTGATCTTTTCCCTGTTGAGTATGATATTAGCTGTGGGCTTGTCATAAACGGCTTTTATTATTTTGAGGTATGTTCCCTCTATAACCAGTTTGTTGAGAGTTTTTATTATAAATTGCTGTTGAATTTTGTCAAATGCTGTATTTGCATCTATTGAGATGATCTTATGATATTTATCCTTCATTTTGTTAATGTGGTGTATCAAATAGACTTATGGATATTGAACCATCCTCTTCTATTTTTTGGAAGAGTTTGAGAAGGATTGGAATTAATTCTTTAAATGTTTGATAGGATTCACCAATGATAATATTATTCAAAAAAATCTGTACAAACTACAGTGACTTTTATTAGACTTACCAGAGAACTAAGGTCACAGAGCAGACTGACCTTCTGAGACAGAAATCTTGAGAGACAAGTGAATATAAAGAATCACAGCTGAAACCAACTCTCTAGGAACAGAAGCTGCTGCAGCTGTATGCTAATAACAAGAACGAAATGTTAATTTTAATGAATTGCTGGAGGCTGAGTTGGGAGTAGCTTGAGAGTTAAAAAAAAAAAAAAATCCTGGCAGTCCAGTCTTAGTGGCTTCACCCACACTTTCATGAGTTTTAACTCCAGGATCTCCCCAAATTTTGCATGATGAAGATTTGACAAGAAGAATCGTATAATATATTCATAGATGAAGAAAAAGCATTTGACCAAATTCAACATGCATGCATTCAGTTTAAAAAAAAAGCAACAACAAAAACAAAAAACAAAACAAAACAAAAAACCTTTCAGCAAACTAGGAATAGACAGGAACATTCCCAACTTGATAAAGAACATTTACCAAAAACAAACAAACAAACAAACCCTACAGCTAATATCATACTTAATAGTAAGAAATTAGATGCTTTCCTCCTAATCAGGAATGAGGTAAAAAAGTTCTCTCTCACCACTTCAATGTAGTACTAGAAGTCCTAGATAGCTCAATAACACAAAGAAAGAAAGAAAAGAATACCTATTGAGAAGGAAGAAATAAAACTGTTCACAGATGACATGATTGTCTCTGTAGAAAATCCAAAAAAAGAAAAAGAAAAAAAAATCCTAGAACGAAGAGCTGGTTATAGCATAGTTTACAGGATACCAGTTAATATGCAAGAGTCAATTGTTTTCTTATATACCAGCAATGAACAATTGGAATTTGAAATTTAAAAAAAGACTATTGATAATAGCACCCCAAAATGAAACACTTAGATAAAAATCTAAGAAAATATGTATAAGATTCTATGCTGAAAATTATAAAACTCTACTGAAAGAAATCAAAGATCTAAATAAGCGTAAAGATAGTCATGGATTAGAAGACTCAGATATTATTCAGATGCCAGTTCTTCCCAACTCAGTCTATATATTCATTTTAATCACAATAAAAAGCCCATCAAGCTATTTTGCGTGTATTGACAAACTGATTCTAAAGTTTATATAGAAAAGTTAAAAGACCCAGAATAGCTAGGACAGTACCAAAGAACAAAGTCAGAGAACTGGCACTACCCAATATCAAGACTTATTGCAAAGCTTACTTAGGTCAGATTATACTGATAAAGGAATAGACACATAAGTCTGTGGTAGAATGTAAAGAACTCAGCGTAGACTTACATAAAGGCAACTGATCCTTCACAAAGGGCAAAGGTAATTTAATGGAGAAAGGATAATGTTTTCAACAAAATGTGCTGAAACAATGAATAATTATATACAAAAGTAAATAAATCTAGACACAGACCTTTCACAAAATATTAACTAAAAATGTAGATCTAAATATAAATCACAGTACTATAAAATTTTAGAAGAAAAGCTCAGAGACCTTGAGTTTCATGATGAGATTTTAGATACAATACGAAAACCATAACCCATGAAATAAAACGTTGTCTTTATTAAAATTTAAAACTGCTGGGATGCCTGGGTGGCTCAGTGGGTTAAGCATCTGTCTTTGGTTCAGGTCATTATCCCAGGGTCCTGGAATTGAGTCCCGTATTGGGCTCCTTGCTCAGCGGGGAGCCTGCTTCTCCCTCTGCTCCTGCTCCTCCTGGTTGTGCTCTCTCTCTCTCTGACAAATAAATAAAATAAAAATATTTTTTTAAAAATTTAAAACTTCTGCTCGGTGAAAGACATGTTTAAGAGAGAATCAAAAGACAAGCCAAAACTGGGAGAAAATATTTGTAAAACACATATCTGATAAAGGACTTGTTTCAAAATATACAAAGAACTCTTAAAATTCAACAATAAAAAAAAAACAAACAACCCAATTAAGAAATGGGCAAAGTATCTGAACTAACACCTCGCCAAAGAAGAAATACAGTTGGCAAATACTAATGAAAAGATATTCAAGATTATATGTGATGAGAGAATTACAAATTAAGGCAACAAGGAAATAACACTACATCCCATTAGAAGCTAAAATTTCAAAAAACAGACAATAGCAAACACTGACAATACTGGTGAGAATGCAGAGCACAAGGAATTCTCATTTTTTACTACTGGAAATGGAAAGACAGTTTGGAAGACAGTGTGGCAGTTTCATACAATGCCAAATATAGTCGTCCAGCAATCATACACCTAGATATTCACCTAGGTTTTACCCAGTTGAATTGAAAACTTCTGCCCACACAAAACCTGCATGCTTATGTTTATAGTAGTCCTTCATAATTGCCCCAAACTGAAAGATGTCCTTCAATAGGTGAGTGGATGAATAAACTATAGTACTTCTGTACAATGAAATATTATTCAGCAATAAAACAAAGTGAGCTACCAAACCACAAAGGGAGACTGTATGATCCAAATATATGACATTCTGGAAAAGGCAGAACTGTACAGACAGTAAAATCATCAGTGTCTGCCAAAGGTTCTAGGATAGGGGAGGCACAACGGATTTTTAGGGCAATAGAACTGTTCTGTGTGATACTGTAAGGTGGACACATGACTATGCATTTGTCAAAATCCATGGGCCTTTAAAGCACAAAGAGTGAACATTAACATATACAATATTTTTTTTAAATCACTTAGAATTTTTGGGGAAGCTACTGTGACAAGAGCATCTGACTGTTAAAATATATGAAACAATCTAGCTGCAGGGATGGAAGGGAAAGGTGTTAATATAAGTAACTTTGATGGCAAGAGGAGTCTGTAAGACTAAAGGCACACACTGGGTTATGAGTTAACAATTCTGATACTGCTACCCATATATCCTGGAATTACACAATTGAGTAAATGGATGGCAGATGGTGGGAGTCAGATTTTTCACTGCTGGAATGGGAGTTTACAGATAAGTAACTGGAAGAGGCCTGAATGATCCATGTTGTAATGGAGTAGAGCTGGATACATCAGAATGAGCTCATGTTTAATTTACTATATATGCAATTAGTTATGTATAAAAACTTACAGATATGTGTATATACACAGGTTAGTAAACATACATATATTTGTTTGCTGTTGCTAAAAGGCCCCAAAATAAATGATAACCCATTAGCAACAAGCACACCTAGTGCTCACATCTTGTTTTCTAATACCATTCTCCAATAAAAGGAACCAGGGCTACTTAGAGAAATGACGGAATATTGGACTAGTACAGAAAAATATACATGATGTGCCTGAAGCTTTTTTAGAGGCAGAAAGTAAGGAAATGTTGAAGCACACATATACACGTATTGACAGAGTTATGCCAAAGGTGCACGGGAGTCAACTGAAATGGCCAAAGATAGAACAATTTGAGCAACAAAGTTAATAAAGTAGTATTGTATTATAATCCAAAGTATAAAATAAATATCCGTGAATCTGAGCTGATACAAATACATGATCAAGTAAACTAATAAATGTGGGAGAAAAAACAAATCTCCCACGCAGAAGAATTCCAAATAATATATGAAGATACTCCACCTTCAAGGAGGGAGAGTATATCTTCTCATTTTTTAGATCTGAGCTGTGCATAGTAATTTCCTTCCAAAGAGGGCAGTGTGAAAAGGGGAAGGTAGTAACTTTACAGTGGAGAAACCTGACAAATGCTACTTCAGCCAGATGATCAAGGTCAACATCAACATAAACATACTACTAGGGTAATAATTACCCTTCATATGATGTGATAAAAATGGCACTTTACCTCTGATGTCTTCCTCCCAGTAACCCATCATCTCAATCTTATCATGAGAAAAACATCAGACAAATTCCAATAGTGGGTATCCAATGATATACCTGCCCAGTATGCCTCAAAATTGTCAGAATCATCAAGAACAAGAAAGGTCTGAGAATCTGCCCCAGCCAGAAGACATGACAACTAAATGTAGTGAGCTATCCTGGATGGGATCCTGGAACAGAAAAAGGACACTTGGTATAAACTATCGAAATATGAATAAAGTATGGACATTGCTTAATAACAATGTATCAATATTGGTCCGTTGATGATAACAAATGTACCATGCTAATTCAAGGTGTTAAAATAGGGAACACAGGCAAAGGATATATGGAAATCCTCTTATTCTCTTCTCAATTTTTCTGTAAGTCTAAAACTTTTCTAATAATCCATTTGAAATTCCACTGAGAGGATTTAACCAGAACCCAGCTAGACAGCTGTTGTCCTGGGGCTTCCCTTCATTCACATCCTGGAAATTTCCTCTGCCTACTTCCTTTCTTGGATTCCCAGTGTCCTGGATCGTGTTCTTCCTCTATCTTAGTTTATTCCCTCATCTTGTTGGAGTTTATTGTCCAGTAGCTTTCTGATAAAAAGTACATGGAAGGTAAATATTTCTAAATGTGTGTATTTCAAATTATCATTAATTTACACTTGCCCTTGAGTGATCATGTGGCTGGATATAGAGTTTATTCTATACAAGCTAGGATTCTAGGTCTAGCTTGTATAAATTTTCAAGCATTTGTCCTTTGTCTTCTTACTTCCTGGGTTGCTGTTAAATTCAAAATCATCCTAATTCTGGATCCTCTGAAATGGACCTCTTTTTTATCTCACAGAAAGATTTGGAGATCTAGTTGATTCATTCCTGGTTATTAGTCATTTTTCATTTATCGTATCAGGCACCTGGTGGTCCCTTTCAATCTGGAAATTCGTGTCATTCAATTATGGGAATATATTTTGTATCAGTTCCTTGGTAATTTCATCTCTCTGTCTCCTTTGCACATTTTTTTCTTCTGGAACTTCCATTATTCAAGTGTTGCACTTCATGGGTTGCTTTTGTCATCTTAATTGTCTCCTATTTTACTTCTCTTTGTGTTTTTGTTATACATTTTGCAAAATTTCCTCAGCTTCATCTTCCAACCCTCTGTTTATTAAAAAATAATACCCTAGTCTATTAGTAGAATATATGTGTGTGTGTGAAATTGTCTTCCTCAATCTATTTTCAGTTTCTTCCCTTAATCTGTTCCCCTCCCCCTTCCTCTTTTTCTTTTCCTTGCTTGTTTTCTTCCCCTCTCTGATTTCCCTTTCTTCTTTTTTTTTTCTTACTCTGTTTTCATGCTGCTGCTGCTTTTTTTTTTTTTTTTTTTTGGTGGAGGGGGGTGGGGAGAGCACACAAGTGGAGGGGCGGAGAGAGAGAGAGTAAGGGAAAGAAAGAATCTTAAGCAGGCTCCAGCCCAGTGTGGAGCCTAAGGTGGGGCTGGATCTCACAACCTGAGATCATAACCTGAGCCAAAATCAAGAGTCAGATACTTAACTGACTGAGCCACCCAGATGATCCGCTTATTTCTCTTTTAATACTTTCTTTTTCAACATCTGTCTCTGCTTCCCACCTGTTTTGGTCTCTGTTTCTGCCCGTCTTCCTCTTTGACTCCCCTTCTTGTCTCTCCCACATCTGTTCCTCCTCCATCTTGTCTCTCCCACATCTATTCCTCCCCCATCTGTCTCTCTCTTCTCTACTTCTCTACTTACGTGATTTCTCTCCTCTCTTCCCCCTAGATTTACACCCTCATTATCTCACTGTTCTGCTCCCATCCCTATATTGTCCCTCTTTCTCCTTTTCTCTGTTTAACTGTATTTCTCTGACTCCTCCTTCTCTTATTCTTTCTCCCACCCCATTTCTATTTCCATCCTACTCTCCATTCACACTTTCTATATTGATCCTTCTCTGTATGACAATTAATTTCCAAACTAACTTATTTATTTCTGATTATTCTCTAAAAATATGTAAAGCGTTTATGTCTTGCTTTCTGGATGCAGTATATTCTTTGAGAATATTATAATTTTATTTGGAGTTTTTTTTCCCGGTGGGCACCATATTTTGCCTACCCCCCTCCATATTCATTTTTCCTGTTTTCTTGTTGGGTTTAATCTCTGTTTTCCCATTAGATGCTTTCTGTTGCTATTTGACAGTCTATCCCTGTCCATTTCTACTTAGGAATTTCACTAAAAAGCTGATTGCAAGCTATATGTGCAAGCAAAGGACTTCTTAACTTGTGGATTTCACTGAAGAGTGACTGAGCAGATTTTGGCCAGTGTTTTGGGGCATCCAGGATGTCAATATCTGTAAACATTTTTTCTTTAGTCATAAAAAATCCTCCCTATAAATAAAATTTTCATTCCTCTACATACAGTGTGTGAGAAGAGATAATAGGTTCTGGTACCTAGTCAAAGAGAAGACCTCCAGATTTCACCATTCATAATGGTAACTTTCATTTACATCTCCTGTTTTCTGTACAGAAACTCACTTTTCTCTTGACTGTGGCTGGGGTGCAATGGTCTAAAACCTATTTGGTTCATTCTTTCTAAAGAATAAATATCCAGTCTTCTGCTAGGTTGAAAAATACTGTTTTAGCCTGGATTCCCCCAAAAGAAGAGCCTAAAACTAAGGCATAAATAAAAGGTTCAGAAAGCAAAAGTGTTACAGGAATCAGGCAAGGATACAGGAGAATAGTAAGCAAGGCTTAAATATAAATTGGACAATTAATAGCAAAAAAAACACACCCAATACACCAAGATTAGACTTAATGTTGAATTCTTTATAATGTTTATGCAATAATTTCAATGTTGAGGGGCACCTGGGTGGCTCAGTCAGTTGAGCGTCCGACCCTTGATTTTGGCTCAGGGCATGATCTCAGGTTCATGAGATTGAGCTCTGTGTCAGGCTCCGGTCTCAGGGCAGTCTGCTTAAGATTCTCTCCTTCTCCCTCTGCCCCTCCCCACCTGTCCCACTCACACTCACATACACTCATTCTCTCAAAAACAAATAAGTAAAATCTTTTAAAAAATAATTTCAATGTTGAAAATGTTGCAGAATATAAAAGTCTGGAAGTTTCCTATTTATTTCATGAAGCTGGCACAAATGACATAAAGGAAGTTGGATATTAAAAGAATGATAATATGAGGGGCACCTGGGTGGCTCATTCGGTTAAGTGTCTGCCTTCGGTTCTAGTCTGATCCTGGGGTCCAGGGATCAAGCCCCACATCGGGCTCTTCATTCAGTGGGAAGTCTGTTTCCCTTTCTCCCTCTGCCTTTGCCCCCCAACTCATACTCTCTCTCTCTCAAATAAATAAATAAAATCTTTTTTTAAAAAAAGAATGCAGATATGATTATGTAAGGGTTTACTACTAAAATGGTTTAGGGTTAGGAAATTAGCACAATGTGTGAGTCAGTCAAGATCCTAAAAAGGCCTTTGATAAGACATCCATTCCTTTTGTAAACTTCATGCAAAATGAATGGAGAGCTCTTTTCTAAACATGATAAAGAACCAATCAACATTTAATATTATCCTTAACAATAAAATATTGGAAATATGCCCATTGAAGTTTGGAATAAGATATGAATGCAGGCCATGACTAAAACTTAATTTGGGTCTGAAATTCTGAAGAACTCACAGATTCTTAACCACTATGTTATTAGAAGTAACTAGAAGGTAATTAGAAGTGCCACCTCCTTCTGATCATGTAATTACATTGCTGCTGAGGGGCTCTGTTTTCATTGAACCGAATTCTGTGAACTCTCCATGGCTTTCTAAAAGTACAGAGAAAAGGGGTAACATTCAGGAATTTAACAAAGTGCTGTTTACAGAGTAAAGTGGAAGGTCATCGTGTGTCAAGACTGAGAGGCTAGCCACAGTAATTCCATGCTTGTTGGCTTTATACACACATTCCAAATAACTCCCCAAGCCCTACTGGGAACATGATTAGAGGCACCCCCATATGATAGAAAAGCATTCCTCATTTGAGTTGTGACTTGTGGGTAGTTTTCATGTATGCTTAAAAGAAATTCTTAGGAGAATTTTTAAGGGTAGAGTAGGGAAATATTAATGCCTCTTTCAATGGATTTAAATATGAGTTGTTAGTAAAATGGAAACAAGATTTGAGAAACACTACCAGTGGTAGACAGATCATGAGATCTTTGAGTTAGGAGTTCTAGGTTCAAGACCAACCATTATTTGCTATCTAATGTCAGATAATTAAGTTATAGCCCTTTCTTGGATGAGTTGTCAGACAGGCAAACATTTGCCTTACAGAATCTCTAGAAACAGATGGGATGAAAAGGCTCCTCTAACTGAAACTATATATGCTCATATTTCTGAAAAAAATCAGGATACTTTTCATCTGACATGTTTTCTTCTTTGTAACCACCAATGCTAGCAGAGTTTTCAAAACTTTTGGGAGGCCTGGGTCAGAGCTAGGACTGTTGAGGCTATAAAAGTTCATAGTGTAAGGCCACAAGGGGCTCTGCCTACCTGGATGGACTAAGATCTAAAATTAAGGAGGAAAGTCTTTGGGTTAAGCGATAAATCAAAGGGCGTAATGATTGCATATAGGTGGATACACTGACACCACAACCCATAGGTTGGGCCCATGCTAGATTTTTTCCATGAGGTCCAACAGTCCTTAAAGGAATAGTGATAATTACCACCACCATTTATTGGAGTGCCATATGAGAACTTCTAACTTCAAATCCAGTCCCTTCCGTTCTGAGTTTCATGCTCTTGAAACCCTGATAGATGTTGACCATCCACTGAAATTGAAGAGTAGAGACAGAGCACAAGTCATGTGGATATGGCATGTGTGGACCTCTTCACAGAGAGAACTAAAGAAGTATGAAGCTTAAAAATAGTTCCAGTTAAGTATATCCAAAAGATTCTATTTTGAATATGAGACTATTTCTGTGAATTAACATGTTAATTTTTGCATGCCATCTTAACAACTCTTCCAACCTGATTTCCAAGCTATAACCACAGTAGCAAAATTTAGGATGCATAGGCTGAAGTCTAAAATGTGAAATATAACATACTAACTTAATAAATTTTTTATAGGTCACATTTAGTTAGTATTGTCTTGGTTGATATATTGTATCTTGAAGGTTTTTTTTTTTAACTTGGGTAATAATTTCTTTTTAATGGTCATTAGTTCTTTGCTCAAGGTATGGTGCACCTAGACTTTTAGTAATGCAGAGTAGAAAATGATCGTTCAACACTTGCTGTAGAGTGGCTAGAGCAAACAGTATGAAATGACTCCAGTAGGCAATTTTACTGTGAAGATCATGTTGAATAAACAAACTGCCAAGATAAATTAAGTCAATGTATAATAGACCTGTCAAGCTATGTGTCGTTTCGTTGAAGTTAAAGTCTGGGAAACTTTTTGCACCAGAATAAAATTTCTACACGTTTGTCCATTGCCTAGCTTACTTTGATCTATAGAGATACAAATTGTGTTTCATGTTGTTATAGTACCTTTTAAAAATCAATGTACATATAAATTTAGTAATATGATATACAGTCTTTCTAAATGTTATTTTATACTGTTCTTTTTGAGAGGGAACACAAGCAGGGGGAGTGGGAGAGGAAGAAGCAGGCTCCTAGCGGAGGAGCCTGATGTGGGGCTCGATCCCAGAACGCCGGGATCACGCCCTGAGCCGAAGGCAGACACCTAATGACTGCACCACCCAGGCGCCCCTATTTTTGCTGTTCTAATTGAAGTGAAATCACTCCATCTTGTTTTCAGTATTAACATTCCTCCAGAGGGTGTTTTAATTTCAAAATGCTTCACCTGCATATGCATATCCATTCTGTACTAAATGTTTTAGTAATTCTTTCATATAATAAAAAATGAGCTACTGTCCTACCTTAATAGGCTGAGAAAGCATCTAAATGTTCATTTTGAGGCTGCTAGAATAATTTTTTAATTATTTTTAATTTATCATGATTTTAAATCATGATAGGTTTTAAATGATTAAATTCAAGTGTGAAATGAGTGTTACTCAAGGCCGCTGGAATTTTACATCTATAGGAATAAAATACCCACAAGTTAAAATATTTTTCCTTTATTTTTGCTCAGATTTTTAAAATTGAAAAAAAAAACTAGCCTTATTCACAGAAAACACACACACACACACAAACACGCGTCATGCTTTCTTTATGGTAATTCTATAATTAGCATGTTTTACTATGAATTCTGGGTGCATTTTATTCTTTAACTGACTTTAAATAAAACTGTTTATCACAAATATCCACATTAGCTCAATTTACAGTCAATTCAGATGTTTCCTACTATTTTCCAGATATTTAATTTCAATTATAGATTCCTTGTATCTTAGGGGTTTTCTACACCATAGTTTGTAGCAGGCAGATCATTTAACACCAACAACAGAATGCTGCATCCTAGAATTAAACACTACTAGTTTTATTAACTGCTGACGCTCAATATTCTCCATACCCCTTTAGTTCTCTTTTTGTATGGCCAGGGCCAGGAGCCCTGGGAGGAAGCTACACTTCCAAGACTCCCTTGCTAACAGGGTATTGAATTTGTTCAAGATTCCACCAATGAGATATACTTCCATGCTATACTCTGTGACCATGCGTGGAGGTGTGGATTCCCAAGCATGAATTTTTGTAGCAGTTTCTGCATTCTATTGCCATTCACCATTCTGGATGCCATGAAGGAGCTCAGAAACCTCTGGCAGATTTCTGCAGATTGCTGACTGGGTGGCAGCAACTCTGCTTCTCTGTAGCAGCAAACTAAAACCACTGACTTTTTCTACTGTAGGCTTTCATTGGTTTCATAAGCACCTAATTCTAACCCAGAGTAGGGGTTTTTTTTTTCTTGTTAAATGCTAAACAAAAATGACAATGAAAAAACATTAAGTACTGAGTAACATTTAGTGCTAGAGAAGTCGATCATCTGAAACGGCAGATCAAGTTAAGGAAGAGAGAAGCTAGCAGACATGGAGAGTTTAAGAGTCTAGAAGTCTAAGGAAAAGTTGGGGTGGTGAACAAGGTCAGTGCACTCCAATCCAGTAGAGGTAGTTAGTTTTCTATCCATTTATACTGTTTGCAGCATATGGACTGCCCATTATTATAGGAAATAAATGCCAATAAGTAAATTACACTTAATTCAATGGGTGAGAAAAAGTCTTGGTTATCCTCCTACTTCTGTTAGTTCCCAGATTTCTACTCAGTAGGTCAATCACATCCCCGCCCCAATCGATCTGGTAGCATTTTTCACTGAATAAGTCACTTAATAAGCAAGTCGCTTAATCTGAAGGTGATTCCCACCACCTAATCAGGGATTTGTGATTATCAAATGATTTCTGGTAGGTGGAAGTGCCCAGCATAGAGCAAATCCAAAGCAAGACAAAACTGCTCAGGAAACCTAAACAGGTAAGTTAATTTAGTTAGCCTGAGTAATGAATGCTGGGTTTTATAGGGAATTCCACTACCTTGAGGAACTAGGAAATCCCCATCTGGCTCTTGTCACTATTTACCATGCAGAAGGCAAAACATTCAAATAGTTTTAGCTTCTAGAACTAAAATGTCAGTTTTTTTACTTGCAGCTAACTCTGGCATGCAACAGTGTTCGTTTCATTCTTGTTTTTATTTTGTATCATGTTATTAAAAAAACATTGGACTAAGACAAAGTACATTCCACCCTATCTCTCCAACTGAATGCAGCCATAAAACTTGTACAGAATGTCTGGGGCAGCTATTTGAAGATTCTGAAAGTAGAAAATAGCAGGCAGATTGGGGAAGACCAGAATTTGAAACACTGCAAAACCAGTAGTGAGTTTGGCATTTTTGGTTTTCCAGTATCCCTCAGTCTGGACTCCAGACAGCCTGAACCCCAAAGGTGGTTGTTGACACCTATAGGTTGACAGCTATAGGAAAAGTCCTCCAGTTCTGGTCTAAAACATGAGAAATGAATATCTGAGAGCTCAGAGAAGTTGAGAAAATCCCTTACTTTTCTTTTTTTCTTTCTTTCTTCCTTTTTTTGGGGGGAGGGGTCTTATTTTTTGGTTCTCTCACATCCCATCTCCATGGCATTGGCAGTTAGGACAGCCATGGTAGCAGGCACCTTAAATTCTGAGGGAAGAGGATGTTAACTCTCCAATGAGAAGACCCATGGCTTCAAGAGAGTGGGATGAACTCCCATTGCTTTTTTTTAATTCTCTGTTCTCCTGCCTCTTAGCTGAAATACAGGAATAGCTATGGAAATTGTGCAGCAGAGCAGGGAGGATAAAACCCTAGATTTCTGTCTGGACGACTGAAAAAAGTAGCCACAGGAAACCAAAATGTAATAGATAAATCATGGAAGTGGAGGAGCTTGGCTAAGTGACCCCTGTAAATTTATGAACTCCTGGGCTCACTCCCACCCTGCACATAGATGAATCTGATTTAAATAGCCCACCAACAGTTGTTAAGAACTGAAGGAAGAGATAGGCCACTGCCCATGTCCCAGACTGGCCACTGGGTGGCACACATTCAAGACAGATCTAAATAGCTTTGCAAAGGCTTTAAAAATGGAGCTGACATTGAAACCATCACCCACAGGAGACTACTTGGATCTTGCAACATGAATCCAACTGATCAATTGCCTAATAAAACAAAATATCAATATTCTTTATAGGACTTAAACAAGACTCAGAGTTTCATAATATAATTTTCAAAATGTTCGTGATACTACAATCCAAAATCATTCAGCATGTGAAGAAACAAGAAATTCTTAACTCACATGGGAAAAGACAGCAACAGATGCCAGTGCTGAGATGACGTAGGTGTTGAAACTATCTAACAAAGACTTTAATGCATATATTATAAAAATGCTCTGGAAAGTAAGGGCAAATACTCATAAAATGAATGGAAAGGTAGAAAATGTCAGAAAATAAATAGAAAACATAAAGGAAAACCAAATGGAAATTTTAGAACTAATAATAAAATTTTTGAAACTCCCTGGATGAACTCAGTAGTCAAATGGAGGTGACAGAGGAAAGAGACCATGAACTTAAAGATAAAACAATGGAATTATCCAGATTGATCAACAAAGAGAAAAAAATGAAAAGAAAAATTTTGCAGAGCCTCAGGGACCTGAATGATAATACCAAAAGGTCTAATATTTATGTCACTTAAGAAACAGAAAGAGAGGAGAAAGATGCAGTACAAAAAAAGCATCTGAAAATAATGTATTTGAAGAAAATTTTCCATATTTGGTGAAAGACATAAATGTACAGATTCAAGCAGCTGAGCAAACTACAAACAGGATAAGCCAAAAAAATCCACACTCAGGCACAACATAACCAAGTTTTTGTAAACTAAAGGCAAAGAAAATGTCCTGAAAATAGCCAGGGACAAACAGTGTATCATATACAGAGTAACAGTAATTTACAATTGGATTTCTCATCAGAAGCCGTGGAGAAACCACAAAAAAGTGGCCCAACAATTCTTAAGTGCTGAAAGAAAAGAATTGTCAATCCAGAATTCTACATGCAGCAAAAGTATCTTCCAGGAACAGAGATGAAGTTAAGACATTGTCCACTGAGAGAAAATGAAGAGAATTCTTTTCTGGCAAATGTGCACTATTCCTAAAGAAAGTTTTTCAGATAGGAGGAAAATAATACTAGAAGGAAACTTGAAACTACAGGAATGAAAGAAGAGCAACAGAAATGGTACATATCTGGGTAACTCTAAGTATTTCTGTCCTCTTGAGTTCATTCAAATATGTTTGCTGGTTAAGAGCAAAAATTAAAATATACATCTCTCTCAACTAATGATGGAGTTACATCCTAATAAACCCATAAGTTGAAAATATCCTACCAGACACCATTGCTTAGCCTAGTCTACCCTACACATATTCAGAACACTTACATTAGTCTATACTTGGGCAAAATCATCTAACAGAAAGCCTATTTTGTAATGAACTATTGGATATGCCATGTAATTTATTGAATATTATACTGAAAGTGAAAAACAGAATGGTTGCATGATTACAGAATGATTGTTAAGTGTATTGGTTGTTTACCCTTGTGATTGCGTGGCTGACTCAGAGCTGTGGCTTGCTGCCACTACTCAACATTATGAGAGAGTATTGTATCACATATCACTAGCTGTGACAAGATCAAAATTCAAAATTCTAAGTATGGTTTCTGCTAAATACATACTACTTCCATACCACCATAAAGTCAAAAAATTGCATGTTGAGCTATTGTACGTGAGGGACCATTTATACTGTCTGATGGAATTTTTGATATATATAGGTACAATACACAAGACAACTACAATGTAAAGAGAGGAGGGTAAAACCCATATTATTGTATTGTTTCTACTTTCTACTTGACATGATAAAATACTGATTTTAAGTAGACTATGCAAAGTTAAGTATGTATATTTTAATCCTTAAACTAGCCAATAAAATGTTCTTTGCAGAGAGACATAGTAGAATGTACAACAGGTAGAATTAAACACCAAAAAAATTCACATAACCCTAAAGAAACAGAAAAGAGGAAACATGTAATAAAAAGGTAACAAGCAGAAAATAAACAATAAAATGGCAAAAATACCACCATTATATTAAATGTCAATGGTCTGAGCACACAAATTAAAAGACAGAGATTGTCAAAGTGAATAAAAATATGAGACTCAATACTGTATGCTGTCTATAAGAAACTTAAAATATATAGGTAAGTTAATAGTAAAAATATAGAAGAATATATATCATGCAAGCAGTCCTAACTTCAATGGGAAGATGTTGTTTCTAGTGAACAATAGCCCTCAAAAAGCCTGGGGATAAGAAGATGGAAATGGGAGGAGCTCCAGAGGTTGAATGGTTAGTAAGGGCCATGGTTGAAGCTGAGATCCCATAAAACTATGACCCATCACCTTATGCTATAATTATGTGGTCATGTGAAGCTGGAAGCTGGCTGAAATAGATGGTTTAGCCATGGTCTCCAGAGAGTAAACCAATTTGGACTTATTCCTACCATCTCATCTTTCCAAAAGACTTCCCCCTTGAAGATAAAACAACCTTTTTTTTCCCCCAAGATATGAAAAACTAGTATATCCATGGGGGAAAAAAATGCTATTGCACCCAGTCCCGTTCACTCCTGCCACCCTGAGCCTATCATGTCTGTTTGCCTAAGGCATTTCATCTTAATATGGTTTCCCTCTGCAGGGGCTGTGCTGCCTCTTTCCTGAAGTTTATTGTTGCCATGCTTTAACTCCATTCCCCTCTATATTTTTGAACCTCATATTTACACCTTTGTCTTCTAAGGAGAAAGGCCGCACTGTATTAGTGAGAGAGCACGGGACCCTCTTAGGTCCTTTCCAGCTTCCTCCCCAAAATGTCTTGACCTAGGTCTTGCCTCATTCAAGATGCTAGGAATGATAGGCATTTTATAGTTCAGAGTAGAATATCAGTGTGGTAACTGGGGTAACCTTCTACTCTCACGGAGCAACTATTCCTGAAAATATTAGAAACAAGACACAAAACAAGCTTCCTGGGGAGAAGGAGAGAAGCCTCGGCAAGATCATTCCTAGTTCTGACATTCTTCACAAGGTCTGAAAGCCTGGACACAGTTTAGGTTTAATGGGAGTAAAAGAATGAATGGCTAAAACAAACCAACCAACCAACCAACCAACCAAAAAAACCCATCATACTTTAAGAAATCTTTTGCTAGAGATCTGACCTGTTAGGAGTTCTTAAGATTTGAGCTTGAATAAAATTTTGTCAGAGATATTGGTAGAAATCATAGAGACGAGAAAACTTACATCAAAACAAATTAACCAGCTAACAAAGAACAGCAATAGCATAGATTATTGCATTTTCCAATGACAGTTTTGCTAAAAGCATTGGTCATTCAGACATGGAAAGTAAAGTAAACTACCTGCTCTTTCTAGCCATTCGTACTGACATTACCCTGGTTGGAGCCTCTAGGCTTCTGGTCCAGCCTTAAGATCTTGGCCTGAATTTTTTACAATTATAGGGCTGGATATTTGGAAGGGAGTGAGGGAGAAGGTCATAAGCTGTACACATAGTCTCAAAATTAATCTTCTTAAGAACTCATTAATTCCTTGCTCAACTCCCACTGCTTCTCACTGACCTCTGAAGAATGCCTATATTCTTTAAACTGGCTTTCCCCCAAAGCAAACTGGTTTCACTGTCCTTTGAGGAGGTCATGCTCGTTTGGAACTTTATTCTCTGTTTCCTCTCTATTCCCCTCAACATGGAGAATCTGGTTTTCCTTTACCTTTCCCCAAATCTTATCCATTCTGCTTCTTTGAAAAGTTGGTCTCCTCTACGCTGCGTCACAATATTTTTTTTTCTTATTTTTTATAGCACTGGTATATACCTGCCAAAATATGAAGCACAGACTGTCTAAGGTTAATTACCTATTGTCTGTGTATATCTTGGGTCTGCAAGTGGATTTTTAATCCTTAAAAGCCATGAGCTCTGGCTTACATTTGTTTTCCTATTACTAAGGCAAAATAGTTGAAATTTATCTTAAAAGTTCAAAAGTAAATGTGAGCTTATTTGTGAATACTTCTCTAGCCCATAAATCATAGCGTTCTTTTGAATATGCACATTGATGCTACTGGCATGCTTCTACCTTGATCAAAATGCACGCTCCATATGCAGAGTAAAAGCAATGATTTTCTTATTATAACATGGAAAGTTGACACTGTGGCCATGTCACAGCTACCATCTGTGATTAAATGGAAAATAACAAGTATAGATAAAGAATTTTGGTGAATAGATTTTTTATTATGAACAGATGCTAATCCTCTCTTAATAATTGCCAATAAAATGTTCCATATTCTTGTAGGCATTTTTAGGTGACAGAGAATATGCCAAATAATTAGCTGCCTGACTTGCATCAGATTTGTATTGCTACCTTAAGATGTCTATTGGTTGCACTTAAATCCAGTGTTTTTTTTTTGTTTGTTTGTTTCAGGGAAACATTTGTCAGAATGAACTTTTAATAAAAGTGGATGCTTTAATTAAAATGCTGATTATAAAATATTCGACATTATAGAAACATGTAAAGAGTAAAAAGCTTCCTTCTCCTCAACCCTTGCCTCAGAGGCAACCACTATGAAGAGTTTAGTACAGGCATGGCAAGCTACAGCCTGTCACCTGTTTTTGTAAATAAACTTTATTGGAACACAGCCATACCTATTCACTTATGTATTATCTAGGCCTGCTTTTGCAGTACAATGGTGAAACTAAGTAGTTGTGACAGACACTTTATGGCAAAGCCTAAAATATTTACTGCCTGGCTTTTTAAAGAAAAAGTTTGTCAACTCCTAATTTAATATGGCTTATGCGGTTCTAGATTTTCTACATATGTGCAAATGTACATATGCTTTTTAAAAATCTTACTGATGTGTTACATGCATACTAAAATTTCCACGAATGATTGTGCAACTTGGTGAATTTTCAAAAAGTGAACATCCTCAAATAACCAGCACTCAGTTTAAGAAATATAATACTACCAGCACCACAGAATTCTTCCTCATGGTTCTTTCTTGTCACTACCATCCCTTAAAGGTAACTTTTTTTTTTTAAGATTTTATTTATTTATTCAACAGAGCAAGAGACAGCCAGTGAGAGAGGGAACACAGCAGGGGGAGTGGGAGAGGAAGAAGCAGGCTCCCAGCAGAGCAGGGAGCCTGATGCGTGGCTCAATCCCAGGACTCTGGGATCATGCCCTGAGCCAAAGGCAGACGCTTAACGACTAAGCCACCCAGGTGCCCCCCCAAAGGTAACTTTATCTTGATTTCTAATCCTGTAATTTAATTTTGTCTGATTTTGAACTTATCTAAAGTGGAATATAGGGGCACCTGGGTGGCTCAGTCAATTAAGCGTCTGCCTTTGGCTTGGGTCATAATCCCTGGGTCCTGCTCAGTGAAGAGCCTGCTTCTGCTTCTCCCTCTCCTCCCTGCTCATGCTCTCTCTCACTATCTCTGTCTGTCTCTCTCTCTCAAATAAATACATAAATAATCTTTAAAAAAATAAATAAAGTGGAATATACATGATGTGTTTTGGACCTGGCTTCTTTTGCTTAACATTATGTTTCAAGAATCCCTATTTTTGCATATGGTAGCACTGTTCATTCCCATCACCTATAGCATTTCATTAGGTAAATATGCCAGACTTATCCATCCTACTGTTGTTGGACATTTGTGGCATTTTCAGTTCTGGGTTATTTTAAATAATGCTGAAGTAAACATTTTAACATGTCTTTTGGTGAACATATGCTGGCATTTCTCACATATGTGTTTTTGAAACTGTTAAGTAATGCAGTTCTGTAACAACCTTCTAGGTCAGGCCACATAGAATTGCCTTATTTTGTTACTGCTGTATAGTCTTCAACTGTGTGATATTCTGTACCATATTTGGCTCTTGTTGGTCATTCAGTCATGTGGCAGAGACTGCTAGTTTTTTCCTTAAATCCATTCTCCTTTTTTGTATTCTCCCTTTTTCCTCCACGTTTTTAGCTAGGCACTTGACTTCTCAGAATAAAGACTATATTGTCCAGTCTCTCTTCCAGCTGGATGTAGCCATGTGACTAAGTACTGGACAATATAGTGTAGGTAGAGCATCAGATAGTGGATTTCAGGACCCTTTCTAGGAGACAGAATGACTATACCCTCTGTCTTTCTACCTCCCTTCTTCCATCCTGGTGCCTATAACCTCATGTCGCCATCTTGTATCTTGAGGTTGAGGCCCACACAGTGGAGACACAAAATATAAGGAATCTGGTCCCTGATGGGATCAAGTGTTAGACTTACCCTGGGCTGTCTACCTGGGTTTTTACATGAGAGAGAAATGAATACCCATCTTATTTGAGCTACATTTGTTTTTCTACCACTTATAACTGAAATGAATTATAACAAATGCAAGTTAGTTTCCAATTTTTGTTATTACACATCATATGACAGTGAACATCTTTCCATATATCTTTATATTTTTATGTGTCTTTTATGTAGAAAAAAATTACTAAAGGTGGAATTGCTAGGTTAAAAATTAAGAACATTGTAAAGTGTAGATACTGCCAAACGTTTTTCCAAAATGTTGTACCAACTACATTACCACTTACATTATGAGTGATATTTCCTCGTTGTCAACTTGCCAAACCTCTTGTATTAAAGAATCAAAACAAAGCAAAAAAAAGGGGGGGGGATATACTTGGATTTTTTTTCTCTTTTTTCTTTTTATTTTCTGTGTATGTATTACTGATTTTTGATTTATGGTCACCATTAGGTTTATATACAACATCTTATGCATATCACAGTCTACATTAAGTTGATGGTCACTTAAGTTTGAACACATTCTAAAAGCACTAAATTTTTACTCCCCAACCATGTTTTATGTATATGATGTCATACTTTACATCCTTTTATTTTGTGAGTCACTTGACTGATTTTTATAGATATAATTGATTTTACTGCATTTACCTGTGAAATTTTTTCTTTCATAATATTCTTACTCCTAATTATGGCCTTTTCTTTCCACTCAAAGAATTCTCTTTAACATTTCTCATAAGGCTAGTTTAGTGGTAATGAACTCCTTTAACTTTTGTTTGTCTGGAAAACTCTTTATCTCTAATTCTATTCTGAATGATAATCTTGCTAGGTAGAGTATTTTTGGTTGCAGGTTTTTTCCTCTTAGTACTTTGAATATATCATTCCACTTGCTTCTGGTTTGCAATGTTTCTGCTGAAAAATCAGCTGAGAGCCTAATGGAGTTTCCCTTTATTGTAACTGTTTTCTTTTCTTTTGATGCTTTTAAAACTCTCTTTTCATAACACTTTTTTGCCATTTTGTTTATTACTTGCTTTAATGTGGACCTCCTTGGGTCGATTTTGTTGGAGGCTCTCCATCCTTCCTGGATTTAGATGTCTGTTTCAAATTTTTCTGCCCCTTTCTCTCTCTCTTCTCATTCTGGGATCCCTCTAATGAGAATATTATTACATTTGATGTTGCTGAGTCCCCTTAACCTATTCTCATTTTTTATTATTCTTTTTTCTTTTTGCTGTTGAGCATGGTTGCTTTCCATTACTGCCTTCCAGCTCACTGATCTGTTCTTCTGCCTCCTCTAATCTGCTACTGATTCCCTCTACTGTACTTTTATAATTTCAGTTATTGAGTTATTCATCTATGATTGGTTCTTTTTTTTATATTTTCTATCTTTTTTGAAGGTCACACTGAGATCCTCCACTCTTTCCTCAAGTCCAGTGAGTATCTTTATGACCATTACTTTGAATTCTTTATAAGGCATATTACTTATCTCCAGTTCATTTAACTCTTTTGCTGTGGTTTTTTTCCCTATTCTTTCATTTGGGGCATATCCTTCTATCTCTTTATTTTGTCTTATTCTCTATGTTTGTATCTAACTGTTAGGAAAGTCAGCTATGTCTCCTGATCTCAAAAGTAGTGGCCTTGTGAAGAAAAGGTTCTGTGATGCCCTGTAGCATAAAGTCACCTGTTCACCATATAGGTGCTTTAGGGGTGTCTCCTATGTGAGTTGCATGTGCCATACTGTCATGGCTGAGCCGCATTTGCCTTCAGTCCAATCTGTTGCAATGGCCCACTTTGCCTGTAGTAGGCACACTGGGCAGCTTTGGTCCCTGTGCTGTTCAGGGGCCAGTCTTGGACTGCCATGAGTTTGTAATTGTGTAGTGTCAGCAGTCAGACCATATGCCTGCCCTGAGGCCATTTGTCAGGGCTGAAGTCACACCAAACTTCACGGCACTCTCCCTTCATTGTCCCCTGAGAGGCTTTCATTCGTGAGCAAGACCTGCCGGCAAACCAGATGCCTGCTCCAATTGATCTGTTGGAGCTGTAGTATCATGGACCTATAATGTGCTCACCCTGTCTTGTTCCCTAAGAGACTTTTGTTGATGACCAGGGCCAGCAGTCAGACCAGATGCCTGCCCACTGTCTGACCACTGGGGCTGGAGTCACCCCAAACTGCAGTGCTCTCTCCCTGTGCTACCCACTGAGAGGTTTTTGTTGGTGGGTGGGGCTGGCAGTCAGACCAGATGCCTGTCCCCACTGTCAGTTGCAGCTGCAGTTGCATCAGTGCATGTGGTTATCTTCCCCTCTCCCCAAGGCAGGAGCTACTTTGGAGGAATGCCTCCTGCGTGGGGTAGGTTGGATGGGGCAGATCCACAGAAGAATGCCAGGGCTGCCAGGGCAGCGTGTATGATGTTAGCAAGATCGGCGGGGAGCGTCACTGCTGGTTCCCACAAGTATCCAACTATCTAGGCTGGGGATGGGAGGTAGGGGAGGAGAAATGGCACCCACCAGCTCTTGTGTTATTGAAGTCTCTCAGAGATCCCTGCCAATCCAGTGAATGTTCTGAAATTAGCAAATAAATCTTCATGTATACCCCAGGCACTTTTCAAACTGCTGCTTTTATGCTGTATCTTGGCAGGGTTATTTGTTATACTGGCTCTTAAAGGGTGGTGATTCAGTTTCGTATCACCTTCCAGCACTCCCAGAGCTAAGCCCACTGATTTCTAAAGTACCTGGAGTTAAGCCCTGATGATTGTAAGAATTTGTGAAGTTAAGCCCCACTGGTTTCCAAAGCCAAATGTTATGGGAGCTCATCTTCAGTGTAGGTCCCTCACACCTGGGATGCCTGGGGTGGGGTCTGCTTCCCTCCCTTCTCCATGCTTGTGACGTCCCTCCTGTCTATGGTTAGTCTGTCCAGGAATATGGTTCCCAACTGAGTGTCCACCCCACCCTCCCTTTTCCATGTGGCCTCTCCATGATTAACTGTAAAAAGTCTGTCCTGCTGGTCTTTGGGTTGTTTTCTGAGTTAATTGCACTGCCATGGCTATTAATTAGGTGTGTCCATGGGATGAGGTGAGCTTAGGACCCTCCTACTCTGCCATCTTCCCAGAAGTCTGAAAACTGAGTTTTGTATTATCTTTTTATCTATTCCCTTAACTTGCTGTTTTTTTTTTCACTTTCTGGGAATCATATCAGTGGCAAATAATTTTTAAATTCTTATATATACCTTATTTTTCTTGTCATATTACATTGGGAATAATCATACTTTTTCCTCTTACCAATGGGAATTCCTTTAGTAATTCACCATTAAGTATGATGTTTAAAGCAAGCTTTTATTCAATGTTTTAAATCAACATAAGTTTTAAAATGTTTAGTCTTACTTTAATGCATTATTTTTAAATATAAATAAAAAGTGGTTTGTCTTTAGTAGTAACAGGAGAATTTCCTGCACTTGGGGTTGCTAAGTAAACAAAGGGGCCTTTATAAAACCTGGAAGTGAGGACACTTTCATTGGCTCTGAGTTTTAGAATGCTTGGTGAGTGACCTAATTTGGGGATGCTTTAGTTTTGAGATCCAGCAGGAAATAACTCTGGAATGTACATCCCTTGTACAATATGTTGCCTCTGTTTTAGGAGGGATTGTTTAAATTACATTATTTGACAACAGTTTTACTACATGAAGTAAGTTTTTAAAATAAATCTAAGACCTGGCTAAAGCATGTTAATAATATATTCTTAATAATTATATATAAATTATTTATAGTTTATTTTATTATATTTAGTTTATTTTTTAGTTTAACAAGAGACTACCCAAAACTAAATCATCTGGATTACCTCATGTATCTTATTACTAGCCCAGTTACCCAGAAGACTTAGTCAACTTTGTTTCCTTTTCCTCTTCAGCCCACATTCAGAATGTCATTAAGCTCTCTCATTATTTTCTTTTCTCCATTCCTACCCTCTTAGTTAAAGCTTTTATATCTCAACCATGCTGCCCACAAAGACCAATAAAAATGGTGTAAATAATAGACACAGGCTCCCATGTCTGGCCTCTGGACAAAATCTAATTCAGTGAGCCCAGCATAATGCTATCGGTTGGTAAAGTGTTTAGGCCACTTTGAAAGAGCCTAACCCCAGTCTTGAGACAAAAATTGAAAGTCATTACACTGGGATGTACTGTAGTACTCAGCAGTCTAGAAAACTCTGCAACAGAAAGAAATGTGATTTGGAAATTGCTTTGCAGTCATAAAGAAAATATTTTGGCCATTCCAAGGGATGTTCCAAGCACTAGTTTTTGTCTTACCCTTGCTGCATAACCCTTTCAGTTCAGCAGAAAGGTCAAAAAACTGGCCAGAGTACAAAATGAACATGCTTTTGAGATTTGTGAAAAGGAGAATTCAGATCTAATGTCTGTAAGAACAGACCTTAGACATTCTGGCCACGATTCATTTGTTATTGATACCATATGATTGCAATGACATTCAATGGTGTAAGGGCAATCCTTGCTGCCAAGACAAAAAAACTCGTATGGAGCTTTCTGGTTTTGGCCACTCATGTAACAAAGATGTAATTTTGGTTATTTTCATTTTTTTATTCCTCCAAGGGCCTTGTCATTCCTCCCTTCAATCTCCACCTATTTTATGCCCAAATGGTCAAGATAGAACTTTTTAGATTTTCAGAAACTATCTCCCTTAAGATTACAAGAATATGAAAAGAAACCATTTGACCTCTAATTTATCATACAGGTAAAACCTTACTTCTTTATTTTTTCTAAACTGTACCACCAGAATATAATTTTTAAGTTCTAATGGTTGAGAAACTTGCCCATAGGATTTGCTTGCTGCTGATGCTGTGGAGATCTCCTCCTAACCCAGCTTACTCCATTTCAGAGATGGAAAATGCTTTTGTTTTCCCCAGAAGATGGAAGAGTAAGTTATATTCACTTACTAAGGATGAATGAACTACTTAGAATCACCTAGCCCTCTAATCGCAAAGATTTACTGAATTGCATTAGTTGAAACAAGCCAACTCTTGGCACATGCACTTATGCCAGCAATTGGATTATTTCTTGATGCTAATGTTTTGACTTTGGTGAACTAGTAGTCAAATTGATCCTTACTTGTGTTTGTTTGTTTGTTTGTTTGTTTTTCTCATTTTTATTTTGTTATATTAGTCACCATACAGTACATCCCCAGTTTTTGATGCAATGTTCCATGATTCATTACTTGCGTATAACACCCAGTTCACCATGCAATATGTGCCCTCCTTAATACCCATCACCAGCCTATCCCAATCCCCCACCCCCTCCCCTCTGAAGCCCTCAGTTTGTTTCCCAGAGTCCACAGTCTCTCATGGTTCATTCCCCCTTCTGTTTACCCCCCCCTTCATTCTTCCCTTCCTTCTCCTACCGATCTTCCTATTTCTTATGTTCCATAAATGAATGAAACCATATGTAATTGTCGTTCTCTGCTTGACTTATTTCACTTAGCATAATCTCCTCCAGTTCCTTCCATGTTGCTGCAAATGTTGTGTAATCGTTCTTTCTGATGGCTGAGTAATATTCCATTGTATATATGGACTACATCTTCTTACCCAGTCATGAGTTGAAGGGCATCTCGGCTCCTTCCACAATTTAGCCATTGTGGACAATGCTGCTATGAACATTGGGGTGCATATGGCCCTTCTCTTCACTACATCTGTATCTTTGGGGTAAATACCCAGTAGTGCAATTGCTGGATCATAGGGTAGCTCAATTTTTAACTTTTTAAGGAACCTCCACACTGTTTTCCAAAGTGGCCATACCAACTTGCATTCCCACCAACAGTGTAAGATGTGAGACAGGAATCCATCAAAATCCTAGAGGAGAATATAGGCTGCAACCTCTTTGACATCGGCCACAGCAACTTTTTTCATGACACATCTCCAAAGGCAAGAGAAACAAAAGAAAAAATGAACTTGTGGGATTTCATCAAGATAAAAAGCTTCTGCACAGCCAAGGAAACAGTCAAAAAAACTAAGAGGCAGCCCACAGAATGGGAGAAGATATTTGCAAATGACACTACAGATAAAAGATTAGTATCCAAGATCTACAGAGAACTTCCCAAACTCAATACACGTAAAACAAATAATCAAATCAAAAAATGGGCAGAAGATATGAACACACTTTTCCAATGAAGACATACAAATGGCTAACAGACACATGAAAAAATGTTCAAAATCATTAGCCATCAGGGAAATTCAAATCAAAACCACCTTGAGATACCACCTTACACCAGTTAGAATGGCAAAAATTGACAAGGCAGGAAACAACAAATGTTGGAGAGGATGTGGAGAAAGGTGATCCTTACCTGTTATTCAGATGGCTTTGTATCCTTCTGAGGGCCACAGTTATCAGGCTGACTCATTTGATTTTTGTCACAAAGATCCTAAATCTTCATGTGTATCAATTCAACCACAAAATCAGATGAGATAGGGAAAATGAAAGGTGGTCCATAGTTGGACCACTGAGTAGGGTGTATGGAATTCAGATGCGCCTCTCCTCTGATTAACCATTTTGCTACAAGGGTTAATAAGGAGACTTCTACATCTTGCGAGTATTTGGTAAGGGTGGAAAATTATCACATCATATTTTATTACAGTTTTGGGACTATTTCTAAAGAAGTTCTTTAACAAGAAGTAATGTCCTACCAGTGTCCTTTATATGGATGACATAAGGGAAACAATTAATACATAACAGCCTCTTCTTGCTAGCATCCAAGGATATGAAATCTGGGCAGCATCTCAGCCCCCTCCCTCTCCCATCCACATCTAATCAGTCACTTCATTATGTCCCTACTGACCGCAATCATTACCCATGTACATTGTGAAAATGTTAGAAAGTAGAGATAAGAAAAAGACAAATTCATTTATCTTACCATTCAGATGATTTTAAGTGTTGTACAGAGTCAAGCATTTCTGTTCCAGTTACTATTGCAAACCACCCCAAACTTAGTGGCATATATTTGCATTAAAAATAACAATTGTTTTCACAGATTTTTGTCGGTCAGTAATTTAGTCCAGACACGGGGAAGACTGCTTATGTTTGCTACACCATGTCTGGGGCATTAGCTGGGAACACTCAAAAATTGGCATAAGTTAACAGCTGAGTATGGGAAGCATCTGGATACATCTTCACACAAACGTCTGGCAGTTGATGTTGCTTATTGGCTGGGCTACTGGCCAAATTACCTATGCATGGCCTCTGCATGTGGGCTAATTTGGGCTTCCTCACAACACACATAGCAGCTGGGTTTTAAGAATAAGTGTCATAAGACGGCAAGGCACAAGTTCAAGGCATTCTTATTATCTAGCCTCAGAAGGCATGTGGCATCACTTCCATTATACTCTGTTGGCTGAGATAGTCACAAAGGTCTGCCCAGCTTGACTCTACAAGTATTTCTTTGGGAGTTCAAAATAAGAAGACAGAAAGCTTCTTTCGATTCACCTCTCATTCTCAGAGGATGTTTTATGGTATATACAAAGGAAAATTCAAGGATATTGTCCTATTTCCCAGGAACCAAAAAAGAGACCATAAAGAAGGAGGCATTGGTATCTCACTATAGCAGTACATAAAAGTACCCTGGAGCAAATAACTGAGGCAAAATTACTCTTCCCAGACTCTGATTTGGGAGATGGCAGATAGAACATCAGGCGGGAGTGCCTCTGTTGCTATTGACTACAAAGCAACAAATTTGAGAAATCTAACCTTGTGTTTATCACTTGGGAGCTCACCCGTCACTCTCACAGTCTTGTGGGTATTTGGAGAACAAGTCTTGTGCAGAAGGCCCAAACACCAAAGAGACAGCTCTTCAGATCCAGCTTACTGGGGATATCACTCAAACAGGATGCTCAGAAAATCCAGGTTTGTTGAAGGATCAGAGGCCTCTAAATCACTTCCTACAGAAGTCATCATGAACAACAGCAACAAAGCACCCTCAGTTCTTTAATCCTGCAGCAGGATCCTGGAACACCTGTGATCCCTGGGGGTTTAAGAGCTGTGCAATCTCAGAATGTAAGTACAGGTGCTTAGGCCAACCAGGAAGATGGTTATAACACCTATGTCAGGGTAAAAACTACATGTAAGATTCTGTGAGGACTTCGAGTGGCTATATAATGAGTAAGGCAATAGTTATCCTGAAGGAAACTCTGGACCAGCAAATGGCAGGTGGATTAGAAACACTAAAGATAAAAAGAGAGGGCAGAAAATTGTCCTAGTAATAATCGGGCATCTTGCTTTGCACAGTTCCAAATAAGCAGATTTCAGTTACCAGTTTAGTTAAATGATACCAGTCTCCCAATAACACAGTTCATATTCCAGTTACCCCTCAGAGTAACTGCATAAAGTAGAAACTTTTCTGCTATGTTGTCAGTACAAAAATAACTACATAATAACAAATGCACATCATGATCATGACCAATCACATCATTTCTTGCAAAGTCTATTCATGACTGGCCACCACATATTTATTATTAATATGTAATAATTATTATTATATTCACACAGATAGCAAAGCATGCAGTTGTGTTGCCTCCTTGTCTTCCAGGGATAAACCTACACAATGTTTGAAAAAAATGGATAACTGAAAAAGGAAATTGGCTAAGAGAGGAAGTGCAACAAAGAGACAATTGGTAAAACTGCAAGTGAAATTCAAATTGAACATAAATGGAGATATGGAAGAAATTACTGTCTGTGGGAATGTTGACATTGTCACTGTTTGAGAGACTCACAGATGTGCAACCAGAGGAACTCCGTAAAGGCAAACGTAGTGACACAATGAGGATAAAGATGTCCCAGAAGAAAGCACACTGGGAAAAACAAGAACAAAACACAAAAAATCTTGCATTGAAGAAACTCTCAGGGGTATTCCCTGAAGCCAAAAGTCGAAAGCTGATCTAAGTTTAGAAGTATGACTGCTCACCAAGGCTTAATGACAATGCTCACTCCATACTGTATGCAATACAATGAGAACAAGAAGACAAGTACTGTTCATACTACACAGTAAGATTTCTACACAGAAAAAAACCCACTTTACTGCTAAGTATTTTAAATGTTTTAAGTTATAATGCACTAAAATAAAACATAAATAAATAAATTACAGTGTTCTAAATAAATATTGGTTTTACTACTCTTAAATTTCCCTGTATGTTTATAATCTACAGCAAAAGAGTTTTTAATCTGTTGTTTAAAAAAGGTCCCAGAATAATTGTAATCCCCACGCCTCCTTTGATTAGTAAGGTTGCTTTGCACAGTTTTTGTTCATGCAGTCATTTTTATGGCTGCTTATTACCACACACAGCGGGGACCACCTGTATATCTGAGCCAGGATGGTGGCAGTGAGAAGAGAAACAAAATGGTGGACACGAAATGAAGTAATACTCCAAAGATCATGATTGGATGGTTGTGAAGAACAAGGTTGGAGATAATGGTGGGTGTGCTTAGCAGGGAGCAAAAATAAGCACCAAGTAATTAGAAGAAGAAAATTGGTAAGAGAACCTTTGTGTGGAGACAGACTCCAGGAGAGATTTGGTTTAGAAAGAAAGAGTTGTAACCTTTGGAAACAGTATGATTATTTAGGAAAGATTCAAATATGTGAACTATCAGCTGTGACAGTGCACCGAAATTTCACAATTTGTGATATGGTTGGGGAGAACAGGCACTCGAACTGTTGTTGATACAAGTTTTTATAGAAGTAAAGGAAATACTTCTCATTCTCACACCATTTCATGCACCAGTTACCATTTATTTCATGGGACAAATTTATTTTCTAAAGCCTCCCTTTAAAAAGGTTTGGAAGAGTTTCTGCATTTTCTAAGCCTGGCTGATTTAGGCATGATTTTTTTTTAAGGCAAATTATTCTCACTGAGGATTTGCCTTTTTGATGACAAGTGTCACTTTTCTGTATCTTAGAGAGATGGTATTTCAGAACTGAGGCCAACAAAGGCAGTTAAAGGAGGAATGCATGTCAGGGTGTCCTAGGGGTCAGAAAAAAGAATTTGTTCTAGGGGAGGAGCTATGAGCAAGAGGATCCAGCCAGCTGACATAGAAGACTGCCCAGCAGGAGGGAACTGGAACTGATAGATTCCTGCCCTTCCAGAGGTTTAACTAGGAAGGCTATTGTTCTGTAGTGTGGAGAACAGACATCATTCACCCTAACTGGCTGACATAATTTATTAAGTTGAATCAAGTACAGAAGAGAGAACGTCTTTATGATAGGCCAGATTCCATGAGTGGGAATTCCTTTGAGTAAAATAGGGAGAGAATACGCCCAGTGTTAAAGATTTTCCAGAGACTGCTTCCATTTCACTTTCCACCCCTCCCAAAATCACTCGCCAAAGAAATACTTTGCTGGACACTGAAGTGGCCACAGCTGTGGTCCTAAGAAAACATCAGGATATAAAATGAATCATGCTCTCTTTTAGTTAACTTTTTTTTTTTTTTTTTTTTGGAGTGTGCAGGCAGGATAAAGGACAGGTGCTATTAAGATAATAAACATCATTAAAGTGTTTGGAAGTGCTGCCCAGTTTCCATGAACAAAAGCTTTCCAAAGAACCATAATTATTTGTAAGGTCAATGAACTAAAATTTTCCCCGTATAAGTATTAAGAAAAAGGTCATTAATGCTTTAGGGGACTGTAATGAGTCTGGAAGAAGTTGACTTGATCCTCCCCTTTTGCCATTCTCTATCAGATCGCCCTGTGATCCTCCTCAACCACCAGACTCCTGGATGGCTGGAGTTGAGCCAGTGACTGACTCCCTGACCAGCCACGCAGGGCTTTCAGTTACCCTCCACCCAACCTGGTAGACTCTTCCGCAATTTACATAGTCTCATCCTTACATGAGGACCATCACCACCCCCCACTAAAAAAAAAGCCCAATGGCAGTCCTCTGTGCTAGCTGTGAGGAGGAAGAGGTAACTATGTTTTTTTATTTTATAGGTGTTGGAAAAAATCTGCAGGTGTCCCAAAGCACCTAGGAATGCAAGTATGGAGAGAAGGTCCTTCAATCATAACAGAATTTCAGTTTTACTCCTGTAAAAAAAGAGAGAGGACAGGTCCACAGATGCTGCAGGTATTTGGACCCCCATCTTGTCCCTGCAGTTGGGGTTGTCTTCTAATCTAAAGGGCTAACTTTGATGACCTTTTTGTCATAGATGGCATCTCTCAGGAACCTGATCATAAATTGCAATGTCTTGAAATTGTGTCATATCCGGGACATGTGTGTGTATGTGTGTGTATAATATTTTCTTATTTAAATCACACCAACTTATAATGTAGGTGTTATTTTCATTAAACAAATGTTGATAAAATGAGACTTACTGATTTTCTCAAAGCCACCAATTTAAGCTTGCCTGACCATGAACTCTTCCAGGCAATGAGAATTCAGGTTCCTTCAGGAAAACTCCCTATCTTTAGCTCATCAACTTTCAGTTACCAATCATGCTGTTCTTTGAACCTTTCCTTATAAGATCCTAAAAATCTGCTCCTAAGCATATCCTGAGCTTTCCATCCACAACAACTCTTACTTCCCATTTCGGCCCGTCTAATGTGGGAAGTCATAGACATTCCTTCAGGAAAAGAAATACCTGGCTGCAAATAATTCCCTTCAATTGATTTGTAGATAGCTCCTTTAACATAACCCATGTTTTAAAGTTACATATTTCAAATTAGACCCAGTGCTCAGACGGTACTCTTTTTTTCTTTGTTCTCAATAACAGTTCATATAAACTAATATTAAATAACTGTGCTGTCCTTTAAAAATTTACTTTCATGTATGAATACAAATAATAGACAAATTTATCAAACAGGTTTCTTCTGTAAGAAATTCATTATGAAGGAATTTAATGATAAAAGAAACTCATCAGTGAGTTTGTACATTTCATGAAGTAAGAGTGACATAATCCAAATGCATATTGTTAAGTTAAATATTATTTCCGCCACAAGAGAAATACTCACTTCTCTTTTCCTGATGTTAAGCTCTGGACTTGGCTTCCACAGCTGCCCTTGGCTCTGCAGTCTTCAACTCACCACCCTCAGGGTTCCAAACACACACCCTACCTCACAACCCCATGTGGAGTTACCGCCTCTGCGCCCACATAGCTGAGCTCCATGGGGTGTTTTAGGAATCACAGAATTCTCACATCTTGTTCTGAGAACTGAGATTTATGATCCCAATAAAGATTTCAACAGTAAGATGAGGGTAAATTGCTCAGAGGAACTTAGTTTAAAATGTTGCCCTGAAATTCCCTACTCACCATCCCATCTATCATGGGGCAAAATAAAAGCACATATGAGCCAATAATACAAGGTCTAACAGGGTGAAAATGTTTTGGAATTAATAACAATATCTTCCTAACAATGTATTATCTCCAAAATGCCTTTTTAGAACAATGATCTTGATTTGAAATTTTAAAAAATAACAGCCAAAGCTGTTAACATGTACTGAGTGAATAAGGATGTTCTGAAAGCAGACATCAAGAACCTCAACTTCTAAGAGACACTTACTTTTAACTCTTTTAACAAGCAAACTTTAAAATATTTCTGCTGTAAGAGATGTTGGGCTAGTTCCCGATGGAGCCTCACACAGCCTTCCACTATAACACTCCTTCAGACCCAGACCGGGATGAGTGGCCCTGAAAAATCAAAGATGGCAGCCAACCTGGTGTCAAAACCCTGCAAAGATTTAAATCATTAGACCCACCAAACTCGACTAAGAACCATAATAGGTGTCTCAGGCCTAAAAATGGAGTAAATCCTAAGGCCTGTAAAAGGGGGAAAGATATTTTGTCTTGTTCCTCATTTCCACAGAAAATCGGACTGCTCTTCATCTGTTGCATGGTTCCAAGACAAGTGCTTTTCTAGAATGGTGTCTCCATGCTCCTTCTGATTCCCCACTCACCTCTCATAAATCACAAGCACCTGTCTTGTATATTGTATGTCCTGCTTTTCACCCTTCCATACAGCTTTAAAAGGCTAATTATGGAAGTAATATATGCCTATTCGGGAATCAGAAAACTGCAAAAAAAAAAAAGAAATCACCAGAGATACCCAACATCAAGAGTTTAGCATAGTGTACCATCGGTATGTATTTTCACCTAACCCTTCAGTGGCCTTGGTGCTGCCCGTCGGTTCCAGCCCCTTCACAGAGGATGATTTCACACTCTCTTCTTTCCCCAAATCTCTGTATCCCCTCTCTGCTTTCTACTCTCAGTTGAAGACTTTGAGTCTTATACAGAAACAATCAAAATGGATTTTTCTCCAAAATGCAGCAGGCACAGGCATCTGTCCCATGCAGTTTGCCTTCCACCTGATCCTAGGACAAACCCTCCATTTTGCAATGGATCCCATTCCCCTCTCCTCCTCAAGGACTTTGCTCCTGTAATTATTTCCACTCCTGCCTCATCACTTCTCCTCTTCTTTAGCGGATCATTGCCAAGGGAAAATATATGGCATGCCTCCATTTTAGAAAAGCCTTGACTTGACCCCATATCTATCAGGCTCTTGTTCATTTTGAAGCTTTCCCCTTCACAGGGAAGGTGCTTGCCAGAGTTGTCTACGCTCAGTGTTTGTTCTTACTCTCTTCTCTTTTTCTTTCTCCAACGCAGTTCACCCAGAGCAACAATCACACCCAAGTTGCTAAATCCAGTGATCACTGTTCAGGCCAAAAATAACTTGACCTTGCAGCAGCTTTTGAGACTGTCGATCATTCTGTTCATCTCCATACAACTTCTTTACTTGGCTTTTACGAAACCACTAACATACTTGTTTGGTTTTCAGTCTAATTCATTGGCTTTTGACCTTGCCGAATGCTCATGTTCCCAACCAGGACCTGCCACATAATTTGCAGGGTGCAATACAAAATGGAAATGCTGGGCTCTTGTTTAAAAATTATGAAGAATTTCAAGACAGTGAGAGCAGAGCATTAAACTAAGGACAGGGCCCTTTTAAGGATAATGTCCTGTGTGACTACACAGTTTGTGTGCCCATAAAGCTGGCCCCATTTCCATCCTCACAACGTTTCAGTGCCCATGGCTCAGGGCTCATCTATTTACACTTGTTCTCTAAAACATCTTATCCAATCCAATTGGCTTTAGATGCCACATACGGCAACAAATACCATTTTATCTTCATCTCTAACCTCTCCATTCAACTGCCAATTCAAATATTCAGCTGCATATTCTCCAAGTCTGTTTGATATGTTAAATGCATCTCAACTTAACATGTCTGAAGTAGAACTTTCTTTTCTGACCCAAATGCTTCCCACGGTCTTCCCCCTTCCAGTAAATATCAACTCCGTTTTTCCAGTTGTTCAAGCCAAAATCATAGCCATCCTCAACCTCACAATTTCTCTCCAATCTACCAGCAAATCCTATAAGCTCTGCCTTTAACATATTTTCCAAATCTGACCCACTCAGGACCTCCAACCACTTGTAACCCTGGTGCAACTCTCCATCATGACTCATCGATTCTAGGAGTGACTTAGGTCTCTGGATTTCCATCTCGGTCTTTGACAGTCTATTCATCCTTCTAAAATTCAGATCATAGTTTATCACTCCCAAATGGCAAATTTGAAAGTTTTGAAATGCTTCCCATCTCAACCATAATTTTTTCTGAAAGATTTTATCCATTTATTTATTTGAGAGCGAGAAAGAGAAAGTGAAGGGAGGAACAGAGGGAGAGGGACAAGCGGACTCTGCACTGAGCACAGAGCCTGACATGGGGCTCGATCTTAATGACCCTGAGATCATGGCCTGAGCCAAAATCAAGAGTCAGATGCTCAACTGACTGAGCCACTCAGGTGCCCCCGCAACCATAATTTTTTTAAGTCTCTACAATAGCCTAAGTGGTTCTGTAGCTTTCTTCAACCTTATCTCCTGTCACACCCCCTCATCACTTCACTCAGCTACAATAACTTTCTTATTATTCCTCAAACTTTCTTTCACACTTATGGTTTTCCGCACTCTGAAATACTCTTCACTCAGTTATTTTTTTTTTTTAAAGATTTTATTTATTTATTCGACAGAGACAGAGACAGCCAGCGAGAGAGGGAACACAAGCAGGGGGAGTGGGAGAGGAAGAAGCAGGCCCATAGCGGAGGAGCCTGATGTGGGGCTCGATCCCATAACGCTGGGATCATGCCCTGAGCCGAAGGCAGATGCTTAACCGCTGTGCCACCCAGGCGCCCCACTTCACTCAGTTATTTTAATGACTTCCTCTCTCAATTCAGTGAGACTTCGACTTAAATAGGACCTCTGTAGAAAGCCTTCTGTAATGAACATAAACTTTGTATGTCTCCTCAGATGCCCTTATTTCCTTTGTTCTGGAGATGCTACCTATCTCCTGGACCATGCCACACCACTGCCATATTTTTTGACCCCTAGAGCTGATAATAAATTGTGAATGTTCCATCAGTTCCTCATCTCCACTCATATTTATATTCAGATGAAGTGCTACTCTACAGGGCCTGGGCTCTGCTTTCTTGGCCAGCCACATAGGGACTCAATGATATATCCCTAAAGAGCAGGGGAGTTAGCTTTTCATGACCAGTGGAAAATAGGAGACAGCAGGAGTCAAGGGAAAAAATGGAAGAGAGTAGATCTAGATATATGAAGATTTAGATATAAGGATACATGAAGGTTAATTAGTACATCGTCTATCTTCTTACTGCTTATTCTTTTTATTGCAGTCTGGTATTTATTATATATATGTACATATGGATGGATGGATGCCCTTTCATGGCAGAGATTCCCTCTTTTATGTTTGTTGTGATATCACCAGTGAGTGACCAGTGAGCTGGTAGGGGGAAGAAAATTTCAAAGGAAGAAGACTGGCCCTGCTAGACCCCTTTACCTGGGAAATAAGCAGGGCTACTTATTTATTTAGGAAAATAAAAAGACTTGATGATTTTCAGAGAACAAAAGTTAGTCCTTATTGTGTGAATACATTGAAAACATTAGTTTGAGAGACACTAACTTTGTTTTTTCCTCTTTTTTGTCAACTACAAACTGATCTTTCCTGAAAATGAAACTCATATGAGCCATTGAGCAAATTACTTCTAAAACAAGCTGGTGTCATCATCAATGCTATGTTGATAGTATGTACCTTTGATATAATGTTGTGAGAATGGCAGTTTAATGCAGTCTTCCCAAAATTCCAAACCCCCAGTCTAACTAGGAGGAAAACATTAGACAATCCCAACTTCAGGGACATTCTATAAAACAACTGGCCAGTACTCCTCAAAACTATCAAGGACAAGGCAACTCTGAGAAACTTTCAGCTTTGAGAAGCATAAGGAGACAGGATCACTAAATATAATGTGGTATCCTAGATGGAATCTAGAACAGAAGAAAAATATTAGGTAAAAACTAAGGAAATCTGACTGGACTATGGGTTTTAGTTAGTAATAATGTATCAGGAATAGCTCATTCTGTGTGACAAATGTTCCATAGTAATTTAAGATATTAACAAAAGAGGAAACTAGGTGCTTATTATATGAGAATTCTCTGATCTATTTTTATTTTTTTGCCACCTCTCTGTAAATCTAAAACCATTCTAAAGGAAAAGGTTTATTTAAAACAAAGTATGAGGCTATGGAACAAGATAATGGGTGCAAGAATCTTTCACTAGACCTTTTTAATTAAGAAGTAACAAGTGAAAAGTGAGATTTATTTTAATGATATTAGAGTGTTCCAAGGACTCTAATGGCAGAAAAGTGGCTGGACCTCAGGAATTTGTAACAGAGCCCTTAAAACCTCTATCTCCCATCCTACCTCAGTCTGCACTCCCTGAAATATTAAAGAAGAAAATGTATGTATAAAACCAGATTAATCTACAAGACAGTAGGGTTTTTTTCCTAAAAACTAAATCTGGATTTATGCATACTTTCTCTTTTCTAAGAAAATGGAGATAGTGGCAGAGTGACTCTAAGAACAGAAAAATCAATCTCAGAGTTTCTCCCAAAATTCTGTATAAAAGAATAAAGATAGAAAGCATGAAAGAAAAATGAATGAATGAAGGAATATATACATACATAGATACATAAAACAAGTCAGTGGAAATGCATAAGCTTCTAAGTCAATAACATTAATTCCTTACATGTTTTATAGAAACTTAAATTCCATACACATGCAAAGTTATATGTTTATGATAACTATTTTTTTACTTATTACATAAAATTATATTTATTACAGAAAGTTTAGAAAACAGCTATCAAAAATATGAGTCAAAACAGAAATAACCACTGTAAACATTTTGGTATATAATGTTTCTGAATCATCTAGCCAGAGCAATTAGGCAAGAAAAAAATAAATAAAAGGCATCCAAATCAGAAAGGGGGGCACCTGGGTGGCACAGTCGTTAAGCGTCTGCCTTCGGCTCAGGGCGTGATCCCGGCGTTAAGGGATCGAGCCCCACATCAGGCTCCTCCGCTAGGAGCCTGCTTCTTTCTCTCCCACTCCCCCTACTTGTGTTCCCTCTCTCGCTGGCTGTCTCTATCTCTGTCAAATAAATAAATAAAAATCTTTAAAAAAAAAAAAAAAGAATGTAAATTGGTAGAGCCACTATAGAAAGCAGTATGGAGGTTCTTCAAAAAATGAAAAATAGAACTACATGTGATCTCACAATCCCATAATGGGTATATATTGAAGGAAACAAAATCTGTATCTCAAAGAGATAGCTGTACTCCCATGTTTATTGCAGCATTTCTTCATAACAGCCAAGGCATAACTGCCAAGACAACCTAAATGTACATCAAAAGATGAATGGGTAAAGATGATGTCACACACACACACACACACACACACACACACACAGAGGAATATTATTCAGCCATAAAAAATAAAGAAATTCTACCACTTGTGACAGGGATGAATTTTGAGGACATCATGCCATGTAGAATAAGTCAAATGGAGAAAAACAAATACTATGTGATCTCACTTACACTTGGAATCTAAAAAAGCCAAACTCATAGAAGGAAGAGTTGATTGGCAATTTCCAAGGGCTGGGGGTAGAGGAAAGGGGGAGATTTTGGTCAAGGGGTACAAATTTCCAGTTATAAGATGAGTGAGTTCAGTGGATCTAATGTACAATATGGTGAGTATAGTTAACCATACTGTGTTATACACTTGAAAGTTAGCAAGAGAGTAGATCTTACACATTCTTACCATACATACACACAGAAAAGATAACTATGTGAAGTAATGGATGTGTTAACACCTTATTGTGGTAATAATTTCTCAATATATGTATATTAAATCATCATGTTGCATACATTGTTATATGTCTGTTATATCTCAATAAAGCTGGGGAGGAGGGAAAGAGAAGAAATGTGAACCAAAACAAAAATAACCCCTGTACACATTTTGGTTTATAATGTCCCAGATGTTTTCTACTCATTCATATAAGTAAATGTATTTAGATATAATTACATAAAATTGTACTCATTACTGTTTAATAACCTGCTTGGTTGATAAAATAATTTTTGTGTATTTTTTAAGATAACTATGTTGTTGTTTCTTTTAAACAATTAGTATAACAACATATCTTAATGAATTTTGTAATATTGAACTATATAATTCAAAAGAGAAAAAAAACAAAATTTTACTTGGTCATGGGACATTAGTATTTTAATTTGAGGCTGGATTGATTTGCTAGTATTTTACTTATAATTGAGATTAATTTGTATATTTCTTTTTAAAATTTTTTTACTTAAGTGTAGTTGACACACAATGTTACATTAGTTTCAGGTGTATAACATAGTGATTCAACAAGTTTATACATTATGCTCTGCTCACCACAAGTGCAGCTACCAACTGTCACCATAAAATGCTGTTACAATATCATTGACCATATTCCCTATTCTGCACCTTTTATTCCCATGACTAATTCATTCCATAACTGGAAACCTGTATCTCCCACTCCCCTTCATCCCTTTTCCCATCCCTCCACCCCCCTGCCTCTGACAACCATCAGTTTGTTCTCTGTATTTATAGGTCTGATTCTGCTTTTTGTTTATTCATTTTTTTTCTGATTCCACATATGAATGAAATTATATGGTATTTGTCTCTCTCAATCTGACATATTTCATTTAGCATAATACCCTCTAAGTCCATCCATGTTGTCACAAATGGCACTATCTCATCCTTTTTATGGCTACATAATATTCCACTGTAGCTTTCTTTCTGTGAGATATTTGTCAGGTTTTAGTATCAGAACTATGCTAACTTTAAAAAATGTTAGGATAGTTTACATGTTTTTTTGTACTCTAGAACAAATCAAATGATTTGTGGTTAAAGGCCTTTTTCCCCCTCATTTTCAATCCATCAAGCACTTCTGCTTTTGTTAAAATAAAATAAAAAGAAATTATTAGAAAAGTGAAATAAAAAAACAAAAACAATCAAAATACAAGTTAAATGTATTTATTATTAGATTTAACAGACATAAAATTACTGTCAAATCACTCTAAAAGTTCCTGAACATTGACTCTCAATTGCTGTATTTATCCTGGACCAGCAACACATAGCTCATGCCTGCTGCCTGTCCATGGACCACACTTGGACTAGCCCTGATTGAAGAAGGGGTCTAACATTTTTGATGATGTGTGTCTATCAGCCAAAAAAGAAAAATGATGTTAGACTATAACTGCAATATATGTATTTTCACTTATCTCTAAGTTATATCTATAACTTATATTATTAATCATGTTCTAGAGGCTTAGATTTTAAATGTCCTATATCCTGATGATCTCATCCTTTCATTAGTTAACACACAAGGTACAATGTACACTTGGAAATAAGATTTGTTGTCCATACTGTGTGTAGGCTCCTAGTTACCAGTAACATTTTTTATCATTTAACATTATTTGGGCTGATGTTTTTCATATCTGATTAGATCATCTTTGTTTTTATCTTATGATCGATGAAGTCTTTTCTTTGAACTATAAAGCAGGAAAAATATTATCTTATTAGGAGTGTTCTCCTCCCTCTGTGGCTTCTATTCAGGAATGTAATCATGCCACTTGTCAATTGTGTAGAGACTCATTTACTGACCACTATATAATGTAACGAGCACAATTGCAGTGCAGTAGTAAGGGCCAATGTGACAGTTGAGGGGACCAGATGACACGCATATTTTTCTCCAAGGACCTTTCTCTGCTGGGCCATGTGTGTAGTTTGGCCACCTGACCTACAAACTCAGAGAAGGTACCAGGTCAATCAGTAAAACAAGTACTATAAAATATTTCTTTGATTAGGAAAAAAACATATGGAAGTGATTATTTTTGTCCTCACCCTATTGGATTTTTCATTCTTGGTTCATATTAAAGACCATAGCTTTAAATAGGTTTCTCAAAGAATAACATGAGTCTCCAAGCATCTGTTTGTTTAAAATTCAGATTCTTGGTTCCTGTCCTGTAACTAACTACTGCATCACAGTTTCAAAGAGAAGATGAGGGTAGGGAAACACAGGAGTCTATATGTTTACTAAACTCCCCCAAGTGATTTTTGTACCTAGACATTTTGAAAACCAATGCTTCAGAACATTTTTTTTTAATTATAGGAATTATATATGATCCTTGAAGTCATCACACATAAAACTTGGCATCTTTATTTTGAGACAGTTTAGTACTTTGACCTCCTCTTCAATTTTTTTCTATGGTTATTAGCCTATTCTAATTTGTGTTTTTTCTTGAGTCAATTTTGGGAAATTTCTTTTGCTGGAATATTATATATTTTAGCTAGATTTTAAAACAATTATTTTAATTAAATTATATTTTGAAAAAAAATAATTAATATGTTTTCTTTTCAGTACTTGCCTGATCCAGTATGTCCCTATATAGGGACCCAACCTGTCAGAGACACCCTTAGGTTTAAGGGGAATAGGAAGAGGGGAGTTTAAGGAGAGTTTTGTTTCAACATAAAGAAAAACAGTGAATTTCTTTGACGATGATAGTTTTGAAAGCTCTTGATTTTTAAGGACCAAGCTTTATAAGGGAATAATTTTTGAAAACACAAACACAAAGACTTAAAAGATCAAGTTATAAAATTAGCTTATAAATAATAAATTAGGACTGCACTTTTCCAGGGAGTAGATAGGAAAATTGAGAACCTGACAAAGATGGAGGTCATGGTGACCTTCTAAACAACCTGGAGAGATCACAGAAGAGCAAAGATCATATTTAGAAAGAACTCAGTCTCTACTGGAAGAAAGACCATTATGGCCAGTTCAAGAACAGGTAATGGAGCCAAGCCAATGCTGAGAGCCATCCATCACCATTCAACAGAGCATTGCATGTCGTCCTGCCTGGGAGCGTGGCTAATATGAAGATCTTTCCCTGAAAGCTGTTTGCACCTCACTCTCTGACCCATGTATCTCCTAATAGGAGTGTCACCCATGGATATCCTGAGATTTTATTCAGCTTATTGTAACTCTACTGCATTTCTTCTTAATAATCTAGAACTTTCTAAGTCTCCTTAAATGAAGGTCGAACCCTGGGCATCAGAATGAACTGTGGTGGTGTATGAGGAACCAGCACCTGAACTTGGGTGATATTGGGTGGGAAAAATAGCTCAAAACATAATTTCAAGCCAAGATGGGGGAACAACCCACTCCTGTTACATTAGTATGAACATTAATAGAACATGCTTAGGAGAGGCTTCAACTTTCCTTATTTGGAGAATTACAACCACCACTTAACTGATCTCACTGAAACTATTCTATCCTCCCATCTTTTTTCTACATAACTTACAACAACCATCTTCCAAAAAATCGAATGTTGTGATGTTACTACTCTGGAAATTTTTATCACCCTGCTGTTACATACTAGGAAAGGTCAAACTTTGTAGTATTAACTACACTGTCTTTCAAAACCCAGCCCCAGCTCAGTTTTTCAGCATCATCATGTCTTGGCCCATGATTAAACCTATATTTGAGCTGTTCCAAACCTGAGCTTTTTCATACTGTTGAATTTTTACCTACTGGTCCTTCCTTCTTGATTGTCACAAACTCTCTTCTCTGCAAGCTCCGTCTTACCATCGCCACTTCAAATGTCATCCCAACCTTCCTCCACTGACACTATGAAAGTTATTTACTCTCTCTTCTGTATTCAGACTCATTTAAAAGCATCTTATCAGATTCTTTTCTAATGATATACTTATGTTTCCATCTCTACTGGACTAAGGGCACCCTGAGAGTGTTGAGTTCCACTTGCTCATCCTTCTGTCTCTGGCTCCAAACACAGAGGAGGCGCCCTATAAACGTTTGTTGAATGATTTAGTCCAAAATGAGTGACACAGCTGGCTAATAAAGCTAAAATGCCCTTTGCCTACATAACAGTCTACATTCACTTTTTTTGTTCTGATCCAGCTGTTTTTTGGACTTAGAAGTTCATTTTATTTATTCATTGTACATCATTTCTTTAGATTTGGCCAATCATTCCACTCTGACATGACGGTTTTCTTTTATCTTCTTTTTAAATTTTCAAGTCTATTATCCAAGGAATACGCTGCCCCTTCCAGCTACATCATCAGCAACATTTATTATCGTGCCATCAATTTTTTTATCCCAGTGATAAATAACAATTCTGGACAGGGCCTTTCACATAACATTTATCTTATCCTCCCTAGGATTATAGTTATTTTCTTCTCTTGTTTTGTTAACTGGAATGTGACCTCCTCAAGACACACATTGTGGCTCACTCACATTTTTACATTCCCTTAACTTTCTTGAGATTAATAATACTATGCAATGTCCTAATGTCCCCTGATGGCAGTTGTAGGAAGCTGGTTCTGTAATCAGATGACGTAGAATGAGATCACGGCTCTCCACTGAGGGACAGACTTGCGCAAGTTTCTGAAACCCTCCCACCCATGTTGATAATATTTTCTCATACACAAAATGTGGATAATATTAGTACCTATATTATAGAATTGTCTTGAGAGAATAAAACAGATAATGTATGTAGAATGCTTAATGCTATCCTTAACACATAGTAAATACTTAATATTTATTAGGGATTATTGTTATTATAGGTGTTAGTTGAATAAAATAAAGACAGGAAATATCAATGTCATTAAATATGCTAATATGCTCACCAGTTTGCAACTGATGCTATGACAAAGTGCCACAGTCTGGGTGGCTTAAACAACAGAAATTTTATTTTTTTACAATTTTGGAGGCTAGATGTCCAAAATCAAGGTGTCAGCAGGTTGGTTTCATCCTGAGGCCTCTCTCCTTGGCTTATAGATGGCCACCTTCTCACTGTCTTAACATACTCTTCCTTCTGTGTGTCTGTGTCCTAATCTCCTCTTCTTCTAAGGACACTGGTCATATTATTGATTAGGGCCCACTTCAATGAACTCATTTAACCTTAATTACTTCTTTAAAGACCCTATCTTGAAATACAGTCACATCCGGAGGTACCGGGAATTAGGACTTCAACATGTGAATTTTGAGGGGACACAATTCAGTCCCTCACAATCAGCAATAGACATCACACACATTATAAGTAACGTCTAAGTAGCTTTGGCAGACTGTATGACCATTAACAACTTCCCTCACGCTTCTAAGAGCATATGTCCCTGTCCTCAGCAATCTCACTGGAAGCTCCAGGAAGACAGATAAGCATTCATGCTCCCCAGCCATTGGCTCGGCCATGTGACTTGATTTGGTCAGTGGTAGGTGAGTGTGGGGGGCATACCCCACTCTCAAGCAGAAGTCTGAAGAGGCACTGATTGTTTTCACCACTCTCTTGCTCCTTTCTGTTTGCCACAAGGTTAGTATGTCTCGGATAAGGACTGTTTTTTCAGCCTAATCCCCCAATGAAGAGACCGACAAGCAGAGCTGCCAAAATGATGAGCAGCTGCTCATATGTAAATGCAGGAGACAAGTCAATGTTTTTTTGTCTAAATCACTGGGATTTAGGGATTGTTTATTACTGCACAAAAAGGTGCCTAGTGTGATAACCCACAACAGTGATTTTTTTTTTAAAAAGCAAATGCATAGATATGCTTATTACTTTTTCTTGCAAAAGGCCCAGAAACCCAATGTACCAGCTATGAGGTCATTCTGATAAAGCTAAACTGCAAAACAGGAGCAGAGCATCAACAATTTCATGAAGACCCAGGGCCCGTTGGAGAAGCTATTTTTCCCATTTATGTCGAAGAACACGCTGGCCTCCCTCACAGTTCAATCTTCTCTCTTGAATAAAAAGAAATTGACCCCTGCTGCATTTGCAGCCCTGCCTCTCCCTGTCCCAGAGAGAAATCCTCTTCTGTTCTTAGAGAATTATAGTGGATGTCGAAAATTAGAACTGTCTGCCCTCACTTGGCAAACACAAGGACTCCTTAAACCAGTACAACTTCACCCAAACCAGTATTAGTTCTACCAAAACACATGCTAGGTTCACAATGTAATTCAATAACCATACTTCAACATCCTGCCATTTCCCAGTTGCTGGCGAAGGGGACTATTGAGCTAGACCCTAAGGAGTCAGCAGGATTGGGACTGCTGGAGAAAGAGAAGAAGGACATTTAAGGCAGATGGTACAGTTTAAACAACAGCATAAAGTATATTCCAGGAAGATGCGCTGTTGATGGTGGTTGTAGCAAAGGGTGCAGGAGTGGCTGCAAATGGTATTGAAAACATAGCCAGAGGGCCATCCCTGACAGCCAGTGTTGCTGGTTCCAAGCCTGAGCACAACTCAAAAAACAGCGGGCAAAACTTTCAGTGTTATGGAACACAAATTTATGTCTTCATATCTGATTTTTTAAAATATGTCTCTTTAATAAATATGTAATATCACATAGCAGTTAAAAACACAAGCTTTTTACGTAGACAGCCTGGCTTCATAGCACAGCTGTGCCATGAGTGTGCCCTCACGAATTTGAGTCCATGAATTTACCTGTATAAGCCTCGGGTTCCTCTTCTGCATAACAGAATGGGATAGTAGTATGCTTTCCTTCTAGAATGACGGTCACTGAATATAATGATGCCCGTAGACTTTAGGCACAATATCTGAGTCAAAGTCAAAGCTCCAGAAATAGTACTTGCTGCTGACATTACTGCTGCACTGTTGTTGAGAAATGAAAATTTAGTAATTTGCTTCTGTGAGACTTTGCCATCTGTATCCCTTGGTTTCCAACATCCTAATACTGCTTCATCTCGGTCCTAACATGTGTAAGACAAAGCTAAAGAGAGAGCCCCACGCATGAAACATGACAGTCAGCGACAGATGTGGCTTGAGCAGAGAGGGGCCCCAACCGTGCTTCTCAGTTCATGGCTCAGCACAAACAGGGCTAAGCTCAAACTGTTCCAATGGGCCTCACTTTGGCTGTGACACCAGACACAAATCCAGGGCAGGGAACAGAAAGCATGTAGCAACAGCCCTTCAGGAAACTACCTGGGAAACCATTCCTCTCGGTCACTGTCAAGGCTTCAGGGCAGCTTGAACTGAAAACTGCTTCCATATTAGAAGGTCACATTTTCTCCATGAGAATGTTACTTTCCTTTTCTTTACTGAATCACTGGCTTCATTACTTTGGGGCTTATGAGCTGAAATTTCTGCCTTCCTTGAATTAAACCCTGTGGTTAGATCGTGGTTCTTTTGTACTTACGCTGATTGGTAGTTTTGAAGAAAGGAAGGGGGAAAGGAGGAAAAGAAAATGATGAGGATAAAACCACCAGTTGGCTTTTTCCTCCTTAAATATTTTCTAGTTTAGTTTTAGATAAAACAGTATTTGATCAATGGGTCTTTAAAGCAATATTACTGCACTGTGAGAACTTTGAGGGAGTGTTGTCATGGAAACGGGAAGTAGCGCCATCCAGAATCATTTCTCCTCTTTCCCACAAAAAGTAAAAAACATATGTGCACAGGCCTCAAATGGACAGCAAATATTGATTTTTGTTTCTAGGCGCTCCCTCATACTTTTTTCCTGAGATTTTAACCAGAAAAGCTGCTTCTGTTATTAATCAAATGATCTTTGTGGAATAGACTGAGCTGCTTTATGATACAGTATATCATCCTGAATATAATAGCTGTTTCTCATTACTGATGGATTGAGTGTTCTCCTTAAATGTCACATTTTTTATCTGGTGATACTGATTATTCTACATAATTTTTTTCAAGATTTTTTTTAAAGAGGGGAAGGGAGAGAGAAAATCTCAAGCAGACTCTGTGCTGAGTGCAGAGCTTGACATAGGGACTCGATCTCACGACCCTGAGATCATAACCTGAGCTGAAATCAAGAGTCGGACGCTCAACCGACTGAGCCACCCAGATGCCCCAGGAATAATGTTTAATCAAAAGAATTACTCAGATCAACTCTTTCTCTCTCTCCTGCCTGTGTCCCTTATTTTCTTCTCTCTTTCTGCCTTTCTTACATCCATTTGTTTATTCAGTTATTCAATCTACATTTATTATCACTTCAAGGAGCTAAAGAGATAAAGAGAGGGGTAGACTTGGAAATAATCATAATTCAGAAAGCCCCTCAATCATAATGGTCAAATTTCTCAGAACACTCCAGGGAGAAAAATTTTAAGAAACTTAAACACTGAAAGGCATAAACCAGGTGATTGGATGAAGTCACACATAATTCTATTAAAGTTTGCATAGTTTAATTACTTACAATGACCACGATAAAACGTCCATTGCTTTTCCTCCTTCCAGTCTCCAAGCTCATGGCTCCCTCCAACTGGATTCCACTGAGTTTCCAGGGACACAGAGTCGCTTGAATGTTGATGTGGAGGATTTTTAAAAAATTATCTTAATAACTGCTCGATTTGGTTTTGCTTTGTCAGGCAAAGGAATTCATATACTCCCCTGCCCAAATTTTAGGCTCCTGGATGACCTTGAAGTTTTGACAGCTGGGGCATTTTCTTTTTTGTCCCTGAAGCCCAGAATATGTGAGACTTCTGTGCAGAGAGCATCTCAGCGTCGGTCAGGGGCGTCCCCAGGCTGTGCGTTTGTCCCCATGCTGCTCCTTGCCCTGCCGCTCAGAAGGAGATACGGAGTGACTTTAATATGCTTCTTCTGGAGAGATGTGAGTACTCTGACCGGAGTAGATCTCTTTTAAAAAAAGGCAAAAACACCTGCAGAGCAGGATGAAAGAGCGCTGCCATTCAGTAGATCTCCGTTTACACCCACATGGGTGTCCGACTCCTCTAGGAACAAGAACGACTCTGTGTTTACGGTCTGTCAAAGACAACTATCATCTTAGTCGCGGGCTCTTCGAGAAACAGCTGTCTTAATTTAGCAAAATACCTTGACAGGCCACTTGGGACAGCAGCTGAGATCGTCACTGAGAGCATTGGTTAGGAGAGAAAGGAAGTAAAAGAGAGAGCTCAACTGCTCTCAATTAGAAAAGGACAGGGATCGGGATCCGGGAGAGGAGAAACAGAAAGAGAGACGGACGGTTGCTGAAGGAGATGGCCAAGCGTCAAGGGGCAGTTTCCAAGAGACTCTTAGTTTTCACGTTCAATCTTAGGCTGTATTCTATGCTATCTGTAAATTTCTTCTATCTGCCTAAAATTGCGGTAAAGACCTGGAATAATTTGTTTGTGGAAATGATGGGAAAAGTTGGCTCCATCTCCATGAGCGCCAAAATACGGATAAGCAGGAATAACAGCAAGCGAGGGGCAGAGAATGATTCAGCGGAGTCTGGAAGTCGTGGCTGGAGGTGACTACGAGAACGGAACACTTCTGGGAATTCACAGTGCACAGGGAATGGAGGCAAAATGCTGGGCATGGAGGGAAAAAAAAAAAAAAACAGAACTAGAGCCACATACATTGGGATTTCCCAACACAGGAACTCACTGTTGGGGAGTAATCATGAATGGAGGTTTGCAAAAAAAACTTTTGGAATTCCCAACGACAGAATGGTTGAGCTGAGTAAAAGGGAATTCACCCTTCATACTGGCAAACGAGCATTTGCCCAATATATTCCATTAATGATGGCTAAAGGAGATTGTTCTTGCTAGATGAACTTCCCTTCGAATTCCTTACCATTCCTGCTACGGGGCAGGTGCAGTTTATTTAAGGAGGCTATGGTTGGAAGAGCCGCGGGCCCGTCAAAGACCTTCCCTGTGTGGTTCTCTCTGAGCTCTCTCCTGCCTTTAAGGGCTTCAGCATTGGAGCATGTGGGGTATCAGCCAGGCAGGTAAGTATGAGAATTATGCTTTCAGGTAGGACCTAAGTCAGTCCAGTATGGCCAAAGAGTGGCCCAGGAGGCAAACCCTTAATTAGTACTAGGTTACAGCCAGTAAAAAACAAGTCCAAGGGTCAAAGAGTATGAACTGAGCCAAATCAGGAGGAAAACTTGACTGGAAATCTGGAGGGACTGCACAATGTGGGAGAGATCCCAGACGTGGAACAGAGGTGATTGTCTCCGTTAAAGCGCCGGATCCCTAGCTTGCCTGTACTTGCTCTCGGCCATGTGGTTTGGGTTTCTGGCTGAGTTGATGCAACTTAAATGTATAGGTTCAGGACAAAGTGTCTTGAGGAAAGAGCCCAGAGAACCCGATGGTGTGGCTGAATCCTCAGGGGAGGGACAGAAACCAATATGACTCAAGCCTTCTTGCTAATTCACCAAATCCATGACCTAGGCTTTGTGGTACAGTTGAAAGCACATCCACTACAAAAGAAAGAGACATGATTGATTCCCAACTCATCTGACAAGTTACTAGTTTTTTATTTCAAGAGACCCGTTTTATAGTTCTGAGCCTGTAAACATTAAGATAAAAAATACCTGCCTTTCTAGACTATTTATGAGGATCAAAGAAAGTGTACTGTGGAAGGGGATTGTGCAATATTTAGTAAATACTAGTTTGAATCTTCTCCTGCCTCCCTGCTTTCTTCCCTCTCCCTCTGCCTTTCTTCCCCACTTCCCCGTTTCCCTTCCGCAGTAGGGACCCTAGGGACACCACTCCCCGAGCGTCAGACCCACCAAGACTGCCTATTCAGTCTTCGTTTCCAGGGCTCACGTAGACCTTGCCACAGTGACCTTCAAGTGCGTCCGTCTGCTGGCTTCCTCCCACACCAGCTCGGGGAGGGTGATGCTCCATGCCCACAGGGACGTAAGCAGAGGGTGATTGTAACCCTGAGTCAGGGTCCCTCAGGAAAGATGAGCAGAAACCTCAGCAAACTCAAAGCATGTGTTTTATATGTCAGGAGAGAGCACAAGGGAAAACCACCTATCCACTCTTTCCACTGCAGACTGGGGAGGCCTTGCTGAGAGCACCCCACAGTCGCTTCTCAGGCTTCCCTAAAGGTAACTCACTCTCCTTTGCCCTGTGACAAGTTCGTGTTAATAGTCCAAACGATGTGGATTTGGTAACATCCTCTAAAAAGAAATTAAAAGTGATAGGGGGCTAAGAGTACAGCTTAATATACAGGTTAAGATGGAGAAGACTTTCTATGGTTTCCTCCTTCTCCCAGGATAAGTTCCCAGATTCCTCACTATGCCCAAATGCCTTTCAGCCTCGTCCCACACTGTTCTCTCATTTTCCTACCTTCAGCTCTCTGTTCCAGCCTTTCCAGGCTTTCATTTAATTGCTCTAATGTACCATGTCCCATTGTACCACAGGGCCTTTGTACATGCTGTTCCTCTGCCTGGAGTGCTTTTCCTCTGAAGTGCGCTTTCCTTGGTCTTTACAATCTCAGATGAAGCATCATTTCCTCCATGAAGCCTTCCCTGACCGATCCAGGCCAAGTCAAATTCCTTAATTTGCTGTAATAAAATCATATTTCTTTCTATCCTAGAATTAATCTCAATTTATAACTATACATTCATTTGTGTTATTTGATAAAAATATTTCACCCACTGGACTGTAAACTTTTTGAGTGTGAGACTCAAGGAATTCTTAGCACAGCCTTCAGGATTTTAACCAAACAGCAGTTGTTGCCAATCATAATCAAGTCTGGTGTGGAAAGAGACTTTGTGTATTCTCTGCCCATAAATATATGGCTAAGTAATCCCCCCCCAAATCACCACGGTGTTTCTCCACGATTTGGTACACAAGATACACCTGGCACACGTCAGGCCTGTGAACTTGGTGGTTAGGTTGATACAAGATAAGCCATGAAGCAGATTTTCTAGCCACTAGTTCTTAATCTCTAGAAGGGCTACGGATTCCTTTAAGAACCGAGTTAAAGCTGTGGATATTGCTAGAGGTTGAATTGTGTCTCCTCCAAAAAGATATATTGGAGTCGTAACCCCCAGTGCCTGTGAATGTGATTGTATTTGGAAATAGGTTCTTTGCAGATGATCGAGTTTAAGATGAGGCCATTATTCCGGACCCTAATATAACTAATGTCTATATATAAAGGGGAAATCTGGACCGAGAGACACATACAGAGGGAAACAATGTGAAGACACAGCAAGAGCACCAACTATAAGTCAAGGAACACGAGAGGACACCAGAATCTGGAAGAGAGCCTTGGAACAGGTTCTCCCTCATAGGCCTTAGTAGGAACCAATCCTGCCCACACCTTGATTTTGGACTTCTAGCCCCCAGAACTATGAGGCAATACATTTCTGTTGTTTAAGTCACCGAGTTGGTGGTACTCAGGAAACTGACGCAGATCCCCCGTATTACACAACTTTGCATGTAGTTTCAGGGTGTTCACAGACCCAGTAAAGCCCAGGTTAGTCATTCCTGCACACATGCTGTAACATTCCTGCACCTGAACCCTTTGGGATAAGAACAAAGAAGGAAGACAGAGTGGAACATCAGCATCAGGGACTGTTTGCTACAGGTTTGGCCTTAGCTGGACACTTGGCATCTGCTTCTCCATTGAATCCTCATAACCCCTTGGAGAAGTAGATGTTAGCATCCTCATTTCAGACAGGAGGAAATTGAGACCCCGAGGGACTGAACATCATGCATAAATTCACACATCTAGAGAGTGGCTGTGCTGGGAATATGGCCCGAATTTGTTTTATCCTGAAACCAATGCTTTTTCCATTCTCACCCTGCCTCTGAGCATGAGTGATATGTGAGATCCGAAGCACATGATGTGTGGTTTCCGGGGTTATGAGGTTACAGAGAGACCAGGGTTATACATGTGTCAGTGGCTTCGAGGGAAACAGGAGAACAGCTTTTAAAAAAAAAAAAGTTAAAGAAAGGCCATCCCTTTTGACTGCTTTCCTTTCATTGTTTGCCATTACAACTTCTTTTGAACTAAGGACTTTGGTATCGTAGGATTTTTGCTCTTGCTCGGCAAAGATAGAGATAACAAAGGATTAATTAAGTCGTACTGATGATAATTATCAATAGGAATTTTAGGATTTTTAGAGATGGGACAGTAGTATGGGTGAGACAGCAAATCAAGTCAATCTCTCACTCATCAAAGAACTTACTGATCACCCGCTCAATATCTAGCGCCATGTTCTGTGGACAAAGTCTGGCCACATCAAGCCTTAAATCTAGAGGGGGACACCAAGTGACATCAGTCAATACAATAAAGTAAAATGTTGTGTTACAAGCAAAAAAGAGTGTACTACATAGCAAATAGTGGGGGTAAATACACACTTCTAGGCGGGTAGAGAACTGGATCTAAGTTTACCCCAAATTCTGAGTAGTGATTACCCTGACCCCAGGAGATGAAAGTGAAAGGTGGTTCCAGGCAGAAGAAACACGTGCAAATGTCCTGAGGCAACAGAGAATGTAATACATTTGAAGACCTGAACACAATTCATCACATCCTGAGTGTGGAATGGGAAGAGCAAAAACGTAGTATGGGAGGAATGTTTAGGAGGAATGTCTAGGAGATAGATCCTGAAGGTCCCTGATGGTAGCTGTGTGATGGAGCTGTCTCTGGTTTTCTCCAGAAACGGGGAGCTATGGGAAGCCATGACAGATTGGCAACAGAGGAGAGAGTACTGGAGAGAGGGCTGCTGGCTGTGGAAATCCAGCAAGTCAGTTAATCCAAGTCTCAGTTGCTTCATCACAAAAGATAATAAGGCCCATTGTGGAGACTAAATGATTACTTCCATGCAATACTCAGAGTAGTGCCCCACGCAGCATCAGCTCTTACTGCAGTAATACAGGCCAGACCTGGTGTAGGCCTGTGTTACTGGTGCCCGACCCGCAACCCCCCTGGATCATACACAAGTTTCCAACAGATGTGTCCTATTGATCAGAGAGCGAGGCTTTTCCTTCTACCATGCTCACAGACAAGGTCTGGGTCTGTCAAAGGTAAGCTGTCCACAGGCAATGCGTCAGGGAGGAACAGCAGGCAGAGGCCAGGGGATGAGGCCTTCAATGGTGAGCCGAGGGCCAGTGGTCCAGGGAGGCCCACACTCTGTGTCGGCTTGGAGCTCACCAAGGCTTATCTCATCTGGGATTGTGGGATGGTGGAAACTCACCGTGTGAATGCATCTGAATCTTTATGGCATAATTCTTTATTTTGCTGCTTCTTAAAATCTTAAAAGGTTTTTGGTTTTGCTTCATTGAGGCCTGAGGGAGGTAATGCTTAAAATCATCACCCTGCCTCACCTGCCATAGAAAAATTCCAGAAAATTCAGTTTGGTTGAGGGCTTCCCTCTTGTCTCCTTCAGGTGCAATTTTAGAGACTCAGTCAAAATATGTGTGGGTAAGAGTGACAGCTTTTCCAGACGTGCAGTGTCGTGGGCCCTGAGAGTTAAGGTCACATGTATACTGTTCTCGTCTCCAGAACCAGGCTTCTGAGGATGGGAATAGAATGCAGAGCTGTATGGGAACCAGAGAAAGCAAATTCTCCTTGTTGTGAAGATTTTTCATTAAAGACAGAATTTCATGTGTGCTGAGTACCCGCTGTGCTCATGGTACCATTAGAGTTGTTTGCCCATACATTACCTTTTACTTTGTTAAACTGGTCAAGTATTAATTAGGATTCTCATTTCCACAGCTATGGAAAATATTGCCCAGAGAGGTCTATAGATTGAACCAGAATTTCACATGGGTGGTTTGACTTAAAAGCCTATCGGTTCCCTGTCCCTCCCTGTTGTTCAACTTCATTGCTTTAGGCCAGAAGCTGGTGAGAGCCTGACCTCTATGAATCCCAGCTGTATCACTTCCTGGCTCTGTGGCCTTGAACTAGCCCCATGCTCTTGCTGTGCTTCCAATTCCTTAACTGTAAAACAGATAATAAAAACATCCATCTAATAGGACTGTTATGAGTTAAATGAATTAGTACTTGTAAAATACTCAGGACAGTGCCTAGTGATTAGTAAGAGCTATAAACAAGTTAGCCACTACTATTATTATAACTAGAAAGAGTAGCAAAGTCTCAGCTTCATCAAGGCAAAATAAGGTATTGTCCAAGGTCTCTGGGATAAAAGCAAATACATCAATATAAATAAATAAATACATTTTTGAAAAAAGACAAAGAACATTCAATACCCAACCACAAAATCTCATTCCAAGAAATCATCTTCCCTTAAAAGAAAAAAAAAAAAAAAAAGAACCCTCCAAGGCAGATACATGAGAACTGTTGGTTTTTAAAAATTGTTTTCCAGTAAAAGCTAATTCTATTATTTATGTCTCTCACACCCCTCCCGTTTCCCCACAACTTCATTAAGGACAGGGATGAACTGAATAATACCATCTCTGTCCCATGATTATCTACCATTATTATTGGCATCCTGAAGCAGAGCACATCCAGAGAATTTTAAAGGAGCTTTACAGTCATTAAAATCTTCAACCTCAAAGTTTATTCAGCTTATCCTCAGCTACAACTGGGATAATGGAAAGATGGGGATTCAGCGACATTCCTTGATGGGGCGAAGCACTAAATCCTAAATTGTAGCTGTGGTTATGGGCCCAGAACCTTCTACAGGCTCTTTCTTCTCAGAGTTTGCTGTTTTATGAATTTAGTTCAATTAGCAAATCTATATTGATCTTTTACTTGTGCAAAGAACTACAGAGAATTTAAGAAATGTTTAAAACGGGGACTGCACTTGAGGAAAATGATGTCTAGCAGGGAATCCATGAACTGGGCTCACGTTAAAAGTAATAAGTAACTGGGGGTGGCTCAGTTGGTCGAGCATCCAACTCTTGGTTTGGGCTCAGGTCGTGATCTTGGGGTCATGAGGTTGAACCCCATGTGGGGCTCCACGCTCAGAGTGGGTGTCTGCTTGAGAGTCTCTCCCTCTCCCTTTGCCCCTCGCCCTGCTCGCACCTGTTCTCTCTCTCTCTCAAATAAATAAATGAATATTTTAAAAAGTAGTAAGTAACTGTCAGAGTCTGGCTGGGAGATTAGGCTGAAAATATTTGGTATTATTACCGAAATGTCCCTCAGACATTGGCTGAAATATGATTGAAAGCATTCCATCATAATTTTATTTTTTTAATTGAGATATAATTAACATGTAACATTGCATTCATTTCAGATGTACAACTTAATGATTGCAAAGTGGTCACCACAATAAGTCTAGTTAACATCCATTGCCATACATAGTTAGATTTTTTTTCTTGTGAGAACTTCTGAAATTTACTGTTAGCAACTTTCAAATATACAATGCAGTATTATTAACTACAGTCACCATGCTGTACATTATATCCCATGACTTATCTATTTTATAATTGGTAGTCTGTATATTTTGACCCCTTTGCATGTTTCACCCCTCCAGCCTGCACCTCTGAAAACCATAAATCTGTTCTCTGTATATATGAGTTAGGATTTTTTGGGTAGGGGATTCCACATATAGGTGAGAGTATGTGGTATTTGTCTTTCGTTAGCTGACTTATTTTACTTAGCTCAAGGTTCACCGATGATGTCACAAATGGCAAGATTTTCTTCTTTTTTATGGCTGAATAATATTCCATTATATACATATACCACATCTTCTTTATCCACTCATCCATAGACGGACACTTAAGTTGCTTCTGTATCTTAGCTATTGTAACCAGTGCTGTGATGAACATGAGGGTGCATGTATCTTTTCAAATTGGTGTTTTCTTTCCTTTAGATAAATACCCAAATGTAGAATTGCTGGTAATATGGTAGTTCTGTATTTAATTTTTTGAGGAACCTCCATACTGTTTTCTTTCTTCTTTTTTTAAGATTTATTTATTTGTGAGAGAGAGAAAGAGAGAGAGAATGCATGTGCAGAGGGAGGGACAGCAGGTGCAGGAGAGAGAAACCAAAGCAGACTCCACTAAGTGCAGAGCCCAACGCAGGGCTCAGTCCCATGACCCTGAGATCAGATCTAAGCCGAAACCAAGGGTCAGATGCTCAACTGACTGTGCCACCCAGGTGCCCCCCTCCATACTGTTTTCTTTTTTTTTGTAAGATTTTATTTATTCATTCATTCGACAGAGATAGAGACAGCCAGCGAGAGAGGGAACACAAGCAGGGGGAGTGGGAGAGGAAGAAGCAGGCTCATAGCGGAGGAGCCTGATGTGGGGCTCGATCCCATAACGCCAGGATCACGCCCTGAGCCGAAGGCAGACGCTTAACGACTGCGCCACCCAGACGCCCCCCATACTGTTTTCTGTAGTGACTGTACCAATTTACACTCCCACTAACAGTGCACAAGTGTTCCCTTTTCTCCACATCCTCACCAACACACTGTTTTTTGTCTGTTTAATAATAATCTTTCTAACAGGTATGAAGTGATATCTCGATGTGGTTTTGATTTGCATTTCTCTGGTGATTAATGATGTTGAGCCCTTTTCATGTGCTTGTTGACCATCTGCATATATTCCTTGGAAAAATGTCTATTCAGATCCTTTACCCATTTTTTAGTTAGATTATTTATTTTTACTATTGAATTGTAGGAGTTCTTTACATATTTCAGATATTAACTTCTTATCATATATGTGTTTGCAATATTTTTTCTCCCATTTGGTAGGTTTCCTTTTTATTTTATTGCTGGTTCCCATTGCTGTGCAGAAACTCTGTACTTTGATGTAGCTCCGTTTGTTTTTTGGTTTTTGTTTTTGTGGTTTTTTTGCTTTTGTTGTCTTTGCTTTTGGTGTCATATCCAAAAAATCACTGCCAAGACCAACATAAAGGAACTTACCATCTATATTTTCTTCTAAGACTTTTATGGTTTTAGGTCTCACATTCAGGTCTTTGGTCTGTTTTGAGTTAATTTTTGTGCATGGTATGAGAAAGTGGCCCAATTTCGTTCTTTAGCATGTGGCAGGTCAGTTTTCCCAACATTGTTCATTGAAGAGATGGTCCTTTCTGCATTGTATGTTCTCTGCTCTTTTGTCATGTTAATTAACCAAATATGCCTGGGTTTATTTGTGGGGTATCTATTCTGTTCCATCAATCAATGTGTCTGGTTTTTTTTGTCTGTTTGTTTTTTGTTTTTTAAAGATTTTATTTATTTATTTGACAGAGATAGAGACAGCCAGCGAGAGAGGGAACACAAGCAGGGGGAGTGGGAGAGGAAGAAGCAGGCTCCCAGCGGAGGAGCCCGATGTGGGGCTCGATCCCAGAACGCCGGGATCACTCCCTGAGCCGAAGGCAGACGCTCAATGACTGCGCCACCCAGGTGCCCCACAATGTGTCTGTTTTTATGCCAATACTGTACTGTTTTGATTATTATAGCTTTATAATATAGTTTGAAATGAGGAAGTGTGATGCCTCCATCTTTGGTCTTCTTTCTCAAGATTGCTTTGGCTATTGGGGTCTTCTGTGGTTTTTTTCCTATTTCTATAAAAAGTGCTATTGAGATTTTGATAGGGATTGTATTGAATCTATAGATTTCTTTGTGTAGTATGGACATTTAAACAAAATCAATTCTTCCAGTCCATGAGCATGGAATATCTTTCCATTTATTTGTGTCTTCAATTTCTATCATCAGTGTCTTATAGTATTCAGTGTATGGATCTCTCACCATAATTTTATTTCTTTTAACTGTCAGATAGCTAATTTTTTTGCTCCCCTGAGGAATCATTCCTCTAGGCCAGTAGGTTTCCAACAGCATCGGCATCACCTGGGAGCTTTAGAAATGCAAATTCTCAGCACTGACTCCAGCTCTACCAAATCAGAAACGTGCAAATCAGGAACCAGCAATCTGTTCTAGCCACTCTTTCCGGTGATTTCAATTCATGCTGCAATTTGAGAACCGCTGCTCTAGGACTTTTATTATTCCCCCACCCCAACTTGGCCAAAGGCCTGTGGAGGACACATGGTGCTTTTGCCTGAATACATGCATTTTGTAGAAAAGAGGATCTAAAGATCCTGTGGCTGGGAAAGGGAAGACTCCAAGATTTTCATAGCCCATCAGGTTGAATTAACAACTTTTGATAACAGATAGAAAACTGATGAACAGATGACTACCCCAACTGTCAAAGGTAAATCAAGGGAGCGTCAATGTTTTCTTTAAAAAAATAAATAACATGGAGCCTACTCCAAGAAATGGCCAAATGATTCATTAAAACTTAACAGTTCGGGATGCCTGGGTGGCTCAGTCAGTTAAGCATCTGCCTTTGGCTCAGGTCATGATCTCGAGGTCCTGGGATTGAGCCCCACATCAGGCACCCTGCTCAGTGGGGAAGTCTGCTTCTCCCCCTCCCTCTTCTCCTCCCCCTTCCCTGCTCGTGCTTGCTCTCTCTCAAATAAATAAATAAATAAATAATCTTTTTTAAAAAAACTGGTAAGTTGTACAGCACACAGCCAGAGTGCAAGGGTTTAGCTGGAAATAAGTTTAATGTTGGTGACGTTAAATGCTCATCTCAATAATTTGGGGACAGGAATGGGGGGATGGCAGCTTAAGAAATCTTTTAAGACTATTGATTTCATATCACCAAGGTTCTTTCCAGAAATGCACGAAAGTACAGGTCAGCAGCTGCATGTCAGAGTACTTATCTCATCATCAACCCTCCATATCACTGAGGATTATAGACTTCTTAATATTCATAAATCAAAGAAGGTGAAAATGTCATGATATTGTTGTTCAACTTTCATGTCTTTGATTACTACTGAAGTTGGACACTACAAAATGCTTATTAGTCATTTTTCTTTCTTCCTTTGTAAATGGTGCATTTGGGTCCTTTGCTTATTTTTCTAATAAGCTATAAATATTTTTAATTGATTTGTAAAATGTATCATATAGGCAGTACATTATAAAATATTTTTCTCCATCTGTCAGTTACCTTCCATCTTCTTTATATTATATGCATGATCTATGTGATATTATATTGTCCATTACATATATTATGTATATCACATATATGATTTTTGTGTTTTTTTCATACACACAACTTTATATAGTCAGTTCGGTTTCTCCTGTGTGCTTTCTTTCAATGCATTTTGGTTTGCTTAAATTTTTCAATCCAAGACATGTTTTCCTACATTTTGTCTTAGTAGCCTTAAAAAAATTCTGAAGTGGTTTCATGCGATTTTTACCTCCATCTTTTTAATGCTCTACAATTTATTTCAGTGCATGGTATGGACAAAGCTATAAGTAGATTTTGTTTCTAAAAGAAATGCATGATTTTCCCCATAGTTTTTTGGTAAGAAAACCCATCCCTCGCATGGTCTTATGATGCTTCATTACAAAATCTCAAATGTGTGTGTCTATTTCAAGACTATTGTACTCAACAATCTATCTGTGAATTCTAGAGTCTGTCCAACTTTTTATTTAACACTTCATTTTGTAACTGACATCTCATAGGGAAGGTTCACACCTGTGCTTTCTTTCCTTCTCTAGTCCCAGTTGTTTATTTTACCAGATAAACTTTAAGATTATTTTGCCAAATTGCAAAAGGAAACCCTTTTGGGATTGGAATTGAATTAGAATCTCTATATTAAGTGGAAAAACTTTTCTCTGTAGTAGGTAAATTCAAAAAGTGATTTAAAAAGCATTACATACTGCTGTACATTTATGCAGTTTGCATATCTATTTTTTTAGAATATAGATTCCACAGATTTCTACTAAGGGTTATTTCAGGAGTCTTTGATTTTCTGACGCTAGTGTGAATATAATCTTTGCTTTCATTTTATTTCTGATAGTCTAGCATTTTAAAAATTGTTGATTTTTAAAATATTTACCATCAACATTTCTTCTATCAAACTAGCTGTTCCACTGAGCATCTAGAGGCCACTGGAGAAACACAAGCATGTTTACGAGCGCCATGGGCTGAGGAAGGCGAGCCTGCATTCAGAAGCTCTGCAGGCCCTCCAACACTTGTCTCTTCACAATCCTCATTTTACAAGACAGGGAGGAGACATATGCACAAGGTAATGGGAGCGCCATGTCTTAGTCCATTCAGGCTACAATTAGAAGATACCACAGCCTGGGTGACATATAAACAACAGAAATCCATTTCTCACAGTTCCGGAGTCTGGAAAGTCCAAGAGCAAGGCACTGACAGATTGAGTGTCTGGTGAGGCCCGCTTCCTGGGTCATGGACGGCTGTCTTCTCCCTGTGCCCTCACAGGGTGGGGGGCAGAAGGGAGCTCTCTCCAGCCTGTTTTGTAAGATCACTAATCCCATTCACCTAATCATGTCCCAAAGGCAACCTCCTAATGTCATCACCTTGGAAGTCAGGGTATCAACATGAGTTTTGGGAGGAAACAAACATTCGATCTATAGCAGGCCAATTCTCCATTAGAAAAAGAAGGAGGTGTCTGGCTTCGACTGCTGGTAGCTCTTTAAACTTTGTCCTCAGCACAATTCCATGCAAAGAAGAAAAAGGCAATTTGATATCCTATTACACAGCATCAGAGACAGACATGGCCATGCATTTAAGCACATTATTTGTAACTAATCAATATTCCCCAAAGTTCTAATGGTACACACACACACACACACACACACACACACACACACACACACAACTCTTCCAGGTATTAGGCAGAAGAAAGATTTTCTCTTGCTTTCATTATCTCATTCTCTGAACCTGAGGTACATTTACTCATGACTAACACTTAACTAGAATTTCCTTGATTCCTTCTTTCTGCTCACCTTCCACATCTAATCCATCAACCCATCCCAGTGACTCTGCTTCCAAACATATACTGACTGTGCTCCCTTCTCCCCAGCCCACTGCAGCCACCCTTGTGCAAGCTGCCACCATCTGTCCATTGGGGCGACCGCATAGTCTCCCCTATTCTTGCTTTCCCTCCCACTCCCCTACGATCCATTTCCACACAGCGGATAGAGGGATCTTTTCAAAATACAGGTCCCATTTTGCAAGTCCTCTGCTGAAACCTTCCATCAGCTTCCCATTGTCCTTGGAATAAAGGCCACACTCCTTGCTCTGCCCCCTCCCCCCGCATCTAGGATCTGGCCCTTGTTTGTCTCTTCAGCCTCATCTAGAGTCACTCTGTTTGAAGCTCTTGCCCCCAAAGCTCTATCCACTTGGGCCTGTACATTTCCTCAAACAAGATGAACTTGTCGCATACAGACGCTGGATCTTTGCATGACCAGCTGCTTCTTGACGTTGAGATGTCTAGTCGAAGGGCACCTCGTCAGAGAGGCCCACCCTGACCATCTCCACCTGAAGTAGCTATTTATTCACTCTGCTCCATCACCCTCTTTTCATTCTCTGTGTAGTTCTTGTCACTCTCTGGCTTTTTGAATGGTCTGTCTGTTGCCTGCCTGCCCACCACCACCAGAATGAAGCTTCCTGAGGTGGGACAGTGCCTGTCTTGTCCTTGACTATATTCCAGTGTCCAGAAGGAAGCCTTATATGCAGGAGGGTGTCAGTAATGCTTAATGAATGAAAGACTCAGAAATGTTTAATTAATGCTTTATTAATGAAGGATCTCAGAAATGCTTGATTAATAAATGCTTAATTTGGACAGGTGATAGAGCTCAGGAAAGAGCTCTTTCCCAGTAGCAGAGACACCTGCTGCTTTCTGACTGATCAGGCCAGACCGTTGGCAGAAGTGGTAATCATGGGTGGGAACATTCTTCTACCTTACTCATGCTTGCGCTATTGCTCTTCAAAGCCTAAGAAATGAAATGGCCATAACCCTTGCTCAGCTAAACCTTCTGATGGGTAGTTAGTGATAACTCTTGCACACCTTGGCAAACTCCTGATGGATATTTCTTTTTTCCAGTACTATTATGACTTCATATCTTTTTTGTTTGTTTAAATGGACATTTGACCATGAAATTGGGGGAAAGGTAAGAAGGTGCCACCACAACCCAGAAGTCCACAGGCACTGCTGGCAATCAAACAAAGGTGATATTGACATAGTTGCATATTCAGCCCATGTTCAGAATTGGCTGTAGAGAATTATGTTTTAATGTATTCATATTTGCCTTTTCTTCATTTAATAAATGTAACTCTTATAAGTAGCATGCTAATAGCACACATCTGGTAGATAAATAATAGTCGAAAATTGTTATCAGTTATCCTCCCAAGACAAAGGTATTTGATGTGAACCCCAATCTTCTCATTTATGAGATGGGAATAATAATAATAATAATAATAATAATAATAATAGTATCTAGCTTAAGGTTGTTGTAAAGATTAAACGAGATAATCAGCATAAAACTCTGAGTAGAAACCCTGACAAAAAGTAAGTGCTGGTTGGTGTTCTCTAAGACTGAGGTTAATATTATTTTTATTTTCTCTATCTTCAATGCATTGTATGCAAAATGGCAAGAACCATGGGAACCATATTAAATAGGAGAAAGTCACTGTTATTTTACAAACAAAGGTTATCTTAATCCTAATGGTACCTGAGTGTGACTAGGGGTAGGCACACAATTCTGCCTGTGGGTATGAAACAATGGAGAACAGACACACATCTCAGAGAGCAGGTCAGTTAATGAGCCAAGGTGAGCCCACAGAGGGCAGGACCTTTATGGGTCACCATAACCCAGATTCAATCCTTGGCAGACTTTCAGGGTCACAAAAGTTTGATTTTATTGGCCCATGGAAGACTGATCAGATCTCAGGGGAAAGACACCAAAGGTAGGAAGTATCTAACATTTTGGTTGCCTGTTACTTGCAAAGCTATCTGCTACACACTTTACAAATGGGATTTCATTTAATCCTAACAAAACACTTTAAAGAAGTAAGTAGAGAAAACTTGGGTTCATGGACAGTTCTAACAACTTGTCCAAGGTAATGAGTGACCTAATCAGCATTCGAACTCAAGCCTGTGTAATTTCAAACCCTTGTCCTTTCTATGACACCATGCACACTTTCTCAGAAGCTGACATACGCTAAGCACCTTAACTTTGCTGAGAGACTGGTGTATAATGCAGAACAACAGTGCATGTGCAATGGTGTTTTTAGCCTTTCTGGTGAGTAGAATACTTAAATCTGCCCCTGAGGACATTCACCCGTGATGACCAATTTCTTAAGACGTAAATTTCCAATCAGGAAGGAATCCATCAAATCTGTAAGATTATTCCAGGCCATCAAGTTTTTTAAATGCTGCCTGACCCATAGACCTGGCCAAATCTTTCTCTTGGTTGTGGATGTTCTTCATGCAGGTTGGCCATGACCCGGACCTGCCAAGGTCCAGGGAAGGTGGCATTAGTCCCTGATGCCAATACTTCCTTCCTGTGTCCTTGTCCTTTCCTCTGGTGCCAGTGCGTCTGCCCTTTGTGACCTTTAGCTCAACTGGAAGTGAGGAGATCTCCCTGAGCTGGGATTTGCAGTAGAGGAGACAGACCTAATAATTTAGTCTGCTCTGGGCTGCAGCTTCTTTGGCTTCTACTTCCTCCAGTTAGTCCGGCCTAGTTCACTGGAGTTCTACAGAAGTACTTGGAGGTCAAAACCCCAGCTCAGTAATGGTGATGATTTGCTTGGCTCTGTCTTCTGAATTCGCTCCTCCTTGACAGGAAGAGGGAAGTACAATCTGAGTGTTCCTGGATCTTGGCCAAAGTAACAACACAGGACTTTAATCTCATATTTGTCCCTAACATTCTCCACATATCTGCTAGATCCTGTTATTTTCTTTCCTGGACATGGTTAGATGAACACTGCCAAATCCTTAGTCTTAGATTTCTTAACTAATCTCCATGTAAACCAACTTCTTTCTGCTAAAACACTTAGTCTTTAGACAAAATGATAACATTCCAGTGTATCAACCCCATTCTGACAGCACCTTGTTGGGACTGCATTCCAGTGGCAATCTTGTTTTAATTGAACTTTATGATTTCTCCAGTTTTTCAGCCCTGAACATTCTCTTTCCACGGCTTGGATCTCTGAAGAGCTCATTTATCCATTCACTATGAGTTGGTCCTATTCTTTCGATCACAGAGCTTAACCTTATTTCCAAATTAGGAGGCAACTAAGTTAGTCCATTTAGGTCTTACTTACACTCTTCCAGAGACATATGGGACTCATCTACATGGAAAATTCATTAGCAAACTTATTTTTTAGGAGACTCGTTATACTGAATGATTATATATAGCAAGAATCTGGGAAAAACTTTATCTCCATTCCAGAAGCATCTACTGCAAATACCATAATAAACTCTATTATTCTTGTGTTATCTGAACCATATGAATTATCTGAATTGTTTCCCCCTCTGCCTAACCCTTGATGCAGGAAATACAAAGTTCTCGTGCCTGAACTGAGAAGATAAAGGGTTTAAGGAAGAGTAAGATAGACTAGTGAGCTGTCAAAATCACGTGGTACCCCATTGTTACCCAAGAACTATCTGTATAATAATATATTTCCAGAAAAGTAAAACTGGAAACTGTCCCACAAGATTCAATTACTACACATTTGAACACCCCAGAATACTGAACTTTAGTTGTTCTTAGTAGACAAAATAAAAATCACTTTATATTTATTGAATTAAAAAGCAGTATTCCCCAAACCAGTAGGTTTTCTCCTTCAGGCTATTTTCCTTCTTCATTAGATGGCAACATCTACAATGGATGCTTAGATCCACAGGCATGGGAACCATTCTGAATCTCTGATCGAAAGGGTGAATGGTTCATAGTTTAAGGAAGAACGGTCACTTTGGAAATGCTCTATTTTAGGGTAACTTAGGAGATGTCTGAGCTGGAAATCACTCAGGTGCTGCTCCAGTAATGGCCCGAGCTCTTCCCATGTTTATTCAGTACACATCAATATGTTTGGATTGAGCATTTAACATGATAAACCAAATGACATCACTCCTCTTTTCCCTCCTCTTCCTCTCCTCTCTCTCCCTTTCCTTCCCCTTGCTCCACCTCAACCTAGATGTATTCTTCAGTTCTCTTTGCTGTTTGGGACATACCTAGTGTGAGCTAGAATGTATAGGATTTCTATACTCATGATATTTGACGATATTGCATAGGACACATAAGCATCTAAGCAATGTCCTTCATGCCAAGCTCTCAGGAGTATTGGCATCCATCTGAAGTTTTTGCGGTGCTATTGGTTGCTTTTCATGTAGTGTGAGTTGTGGTGATAACAGCTTGTGTGTAGTTGCTGATTTGAGAGGAAATTATGGAACCCTGTAGTAAGGGAAGTTTAACCAAAAAGAAACTTCATAAAAGCATACAGCTTTATTGGGCTTGAGACATTACTTTTAGTTATTTCATGTTGCTAATATACACCATCGGTCACTGAAGTTTCCCAAGATTGTGCAAGATGGACCACTCTATTGTGTTCACTTTATTACTATCCCCAAGCCCTCAAAGAGGCTGGAGCTAGTAAGAAAGGGGCATTTAACACTTTAGAATCACAAGGTTCTACCCAAACAGCCTTGCTAAAAGGAGACAAAATTGCAACCGTTGATCACACATACCCATTAACCAGTGTGATCGCAGAATGTTCCAGAAATAATGTTTATCTTAGTCTTTTTCTCATCAAGAGTTTTCCATTTTATTTTTACACAACTTGGTTTCTCCTGAAATTCTGCATATTACAATAGAATCTGATGAGAAGCTTGGCTTTGCTTATTCCGTAGGATAGGACAAATATGTCAGGACTCCACAGCAAAGGTACCGTTTCTACCTCAAGGAGTGGAACAAAACCAAGAGACCCTACATGTCTATGATACATATAACTACCCACAAGTCTAGCCCAAAACTATACTGTTAATCAAATAGGTTTGTGTATTTAGTTAACTGGAAACTTTTCAATAGTTTTCAATAGGTCGGTGCATCCTTTTGGTTGGGAAACTAATACCACTGTTTTCCCAGCCTTTCTCCAGGTTGAGGAAACGAATCAACCAAACTGAGAGGTTACGAAATAAAGTACTTCAGGTTCAAAAAACCATCTCACAAGATCACCCTTTGATTTATTATTTGTTTTTTGATAATTTTCTTTATTGAAACTATAGAGCTCAATTGAAAATTACAATGACGGCAGTCATGGTTTAGTAAGAAGAATGCCTGTTTTGCAGTAAAAATCCCCTAAGGAAGGATAAGAACACTTAGCTATGCGATTTGAACAAACATATAAATATAGAGTATGCCATTGGGAAGAAGAGAGCTGCAGCACCCTGGTTCACACATCCATGCTCAGATTCCCTAAGTACTGTGTACGTTGTATCCACTGCAAATTATTCCTAAGTTATAGAATAATTATAGCCCACACTTTGGTTGCTGAGGCTGTATTACGTTTTCCACCATTAAGCATGAAATAGATAGTGTAAATATGCATGAAGTTTTGCTCTAATGGAAACAATGTGAATTTGTAAATAGGGATATCATAAAAGTAAGCATTGCTTTCCCTGAAAAAAAAATATACAAGAAAATATAGGCCCAATATTTTTTCTTCACATGTAGCTGAGCTAATAATTTGCTTTAAAACAAATAAAAATGTATTTCAGTTGTTATTATCCTAGCATAGTTCTGAATAGAAAAGATTATTGACGCTAGAATATTCATATGTAAAGTTAAGTGTGTCTTTTAAAGAGGCATTTACCTACAAGGCCTTTTATTCACAAGACTTTGAGGAAGTTCTTTGCCTCTGCCAGCTGAAGTAATTTTAACTCAATGAGAACAGCAAGGACACCATTCCTACATTTAAGGTGCTTTCCACAGACGGAGGAAGACCAGATCTACATACCGGGGAAAATTGAAAAACACCCTCTGTGTTACAGGTGAACACACAGGCAAAGTGATTTAAAGTCATAGAGGGAACATTGACAGGGTGAAACTTGTAAAGGAAATCCAGCAAGAGGTGAGTAATGAGCTTTCCAACCGTGTGGAATTTCGCCTGGTGGGAAATTCAGAGTACTTTTCGAGAAATGTCCTCAGAGACCTAAATTCTTTGGCCTTCTTAAAACACTTAAATAATTTTAAAATGCGTTCCAGTTTTAGGAAATGCAGCATCATCTCAAATAGCAAAACTTCCTGCAAGAAAGTCATCCTGGGGGCGCCTGGGTGGCACAGCGGTTAGGTGTCTGCCTTCGGCTCAGGGCGTGATCCCGGCGTTATGGGATCGAGCCCCACATCAGGCTCCTCTGCTATGAGCCTGCTTCTTCCTCTCCCACTCCCCCTGCTTGTGTTCCCTCTCTCGCTGGCTGTCTCTATCTCTGTCGAATAAATAAATAAAATCTTTAAAAAAAAAAAAAGAAAGAAAGTCATCCTGATAAGAGAGCAATGGGGGGGGGGTGCAGAAAGGCCGGGCCCTTTTGACTCCGCTTGGGCCCGTGGGAGCGGGAGGGATGGTTCTGACTGGGCCTGGGCCCTCAGAGTTGAAGGCGGAGAGTAGAGAACACCCCCGCCCTTGCGTGGGTCCTGGCTGTTTGTCTTGGGAGAGGTAGACGTGGCTCCACTGTGGCCTAAAGGTCAGAAACACAGGAGTCAGGCTGTGCCCAACATGCTAGCCATCCTAGTTGGGCTTGTTGTCAGGAATGCCGTGTCTGCAGATGGGGGAGCCTTTGGGGGCTCCTCCTCATTCACGGGGACATGTCCCTGCCTGTTCACTCTTCTTTTTGACTATGATGTCCACTGGAGGGCTCTGACATAAGACTGGTGACTCAGGAAGGCCTCCTGCCACCCAGAGGTAAGCTGCGCCTCACTTCTCAGGCTCTTGTGGCTGTTGAGCAAGAGAGAGCAGCGTGAGCGCTGACCCTGGAAAGTGAGGGGGCCCAATCAGAAGGGCTGAGGGCACCACGCTGAGGAGCCTCCCCTTCGCTTTGCCACAGTGGGGACCCACATGAGCAGGGAGCCCACGGAGGTGAACTGAAGTCCCACCAGACGTAAAATCCTTCTGCGAGAGGGACTTCTTATTCCTGTCTGCGAAATGGCTTAACTGCTAAAACAGGCCAACAGAGAACTAAAAGGGCACCCACCTCGCATGTCCTGAATAAAGTAAAAGGGGTTCCTTTCCTTCTCCTGCGAGAGGGGATGTGCACTTGGGTGGGCAAGGGCCGAGAGCCAGAGCTGAGGGGACCTGCGGTTCAGGAAGGACAGGGGCCATCCCGTGGGTGGCGAGATAGGAAGCGAGCAAACACTGCCACAAAGGCTTTATCCGGCTGGACTGCCTCGAAGGCAGCCGTGAAAGTCGCGTCTGTGCATTCCAGATGCCGGCCTTGCCTGGCCTTCCCTCTGCTCTGAGACTCCGAGAACCGGCATGGGCCCTGGAGATCACAGGGGCTCAGTGCCGGCTTGGGACTGACTGAGCAGAGGATGCCCTCGAGGAGAGAAAACCAGGGCAAGACAGAGGCCGTGAAGCTCTTGCAAAGGCCAGCAGGATGTTAAGAGCCCAGACCTGGATGGCGGCTGAGGGGATGGACAGGAGCTACTCTGACCAGACTCGGGACACTGACGGCCTGTGAGGACTGAAGGAGAGAAATGGGCCAAGAACGCCTCTGAGGCTTCGACTCAGGCAACTGGGCTTTGAGCGGAAGAGCAAGCCTTTGAGAGAGGGTAATGATCGTGGCTTAGATCACATGAAGCACTTTATTCATTGGAAAGGAGTTTTAACTCCGGAAAAACCAAGATAATCCATCTATATGACAAAAGTAAATATATCAAAGAACACTTGAAATGCAATTAAACGTGTTTATTGAAATAAACTGTGAGTCATACAGACTGTTTTCCGTGTGATATACAGGTCATACATTTCTCCTAGTCATAGATGATAGCCAGATGAAACACAATAGTAGAAGAATCTAGAATAATAAATTTTATCACTAAGAGTCTCCCTAGAGATCAGCAAACCCAACCCTTGAACAGATGAGGCAACTCATGACCGGAGAGCCTGGCATTCTCCACTCTGCAAATGCTTGGGGCACTGAGCGCGTGCCAGGCACTTACTTGGCGCTGGGCATATAAAAGTAAACAGACCGTGGTACCCGTACTCAAGTTGCTCGTGGCCAGGCTCGTGGGCGACAGCGTCCAGGAAGCAGGAAATTAGCACACAGCCTAATAAGTATGGCGAGGACAGCATGCTCAGGCTACAGAGTGCCCCCAACCCGGGCCGGCCTGGGAGCAGCTCACAGAAGGTCAAGTGTGAGCAGACCTGGGAAGGACGAGCAGAAGTCACATAGACAAAGGGGTTGCGAAACTGCCCCAGGAGGGCTCGAGTGGGGGAAAGCACAGTGCATTTAGTGCATCAAAGGCGTTCAAGTACAGAGGAATTCCAGTCCTGGATTCTGAAGACAATGGTCTCCTGGCTCCCAGCACAATGCTATTTTTAGAATCGATCTGTATTTCTAGGTCTCCTGACAAAGAGGTGAGGATTCGGCACACACAGCAATAGTCTTGCATAGAGAAGAGGACACATACATGGCTCGTGCTTACCCAGGTAGAGACATTAAGATTCTTAGACCCTCTGGTTTAAAATGTCTCTTTGAGGAATAATTACTTTGTATTAGAGTCTTTCATTTCCTCGCAAAATTTACACCAATCGGGGCATGCCATAAAGCTCTTAAGCCTCGGAGGGATCTTAAGGAATCACTTTGTCAGTGGCTAAGGGAGAGGTCCCCCCCGCCCCGGTGCAGGCAATATTGGGCCATGATCTGGTGAGAATGTAAAACTTTATCACAAAACGGACCAAAGCCGTTCTGCCTTTTATTATCATCACGTGGCAGCAATCCAGCCATTCTCGGTAAGGTCAGTGACAACCCTCCTCCCGGCCAAGGCAAGCTGCTCCCGCCGCCCCTCGCTCACGTCTGCCTCTGCGCCCAGATCCACCTGCAGGTGCGGAAAACACAGCTCCCAACACGGGCTGCACAAATGCTCTCCCCTTTTGTAAACACAGCTTGAGTCGTCAAAATCCTATATACAAAGAGCCCCAGATCAGTGTTTATCTTCCTACAGTCACGAGTTCTCTCCAGTGAAGGTTCTCGCTTCTCAAAAGCCTCAAATCCCTTTCGAGCTGGGGATGACGTCCGATGCCGCCGCTGGGGCGCTCACGGGCTTACCAGGAGCAGTCCTCGCTCATCCTCTCCGGCTGGGCCGTCTGGCAGGTGCTGGGCGGGATGAACACCGAGGGGTCTTTAATGCCCAGCTGTATGTCGAAAAACCGCGTGGACAATATCACACTGTAATTTTTGGTGAAGGTTTCCTGGACAGGGTAACAATCCTTGACAGTATAAATGCCGATCCAGGTTTCATCTGTAAGAGGAAGGTAAGGTGTCTTTTTAACATAGAAGATAGGCAAAATGCCTCTATTTTTTCTCTTGCGGTAAAATATACATACAATTCACCCTTTTAACTGTTTTTAAGGACGTTCAGTGGCATTAAATACGTTCACATGAAATTATCGCCACCACCCATCTCCGGAAGTTTGTCATCTTCCCCAGTGGAAACTCCGTGCCCTCTAACACTCATTCCCCATCTCCCCTCCCCCCCAGCCCTTGGCAACCCCCATCCACTTTCTGTCTCTGTGAACGGGACTACTCTAGAGACCTCAGATAAGTGGATTCATATAGTATTTGTCCTTGAGTGACTGGCTTATTTCACTCAGCATCGTGTCCTCAAGGTTCATCCAATATTATCCGTGGCTGAATATCCCATTGTTTCTTTACACCACATTTGGGGTATTCATTTATCCGCCGATGGACACTTGGGCAGTTTCTACCACCTGGCTATTATGGTTAATGCTGCTATGAACACGGGTGCACACATATCTTTTTGAGTCCTGGCTTTCAATCCTTTCGGGTATACACCCAGAAGTGGAATCACGAGGTCATATGATAATTCTATGCTAAGCTTGGCGGAGGCGGGGGGATCTGTTCTCACACTGTTTTGTACTATTTCCCACATACGCCATAAAGCCTGGGTTTTTGAAACCATTCTAGGGTAGGCGTACGGAAGCATCGCAGAGAAGAGCTTCATGTCTATATGCAAAAGCAGACACTCAGAATAACGGGGGTAGATCTGCTCTCCGTGACTTTAGGAAGTGATATGAGATTGTAAAGTAGACCTCAGACAGATGTCTTCCATGTCACAGATCTCAGGACCATTCGATGTCAGAGCCAAGGATAAGCCCCTAACAGCCAAGGTGGCAGAAAGGTACAGGCGATGCTAGAAGGCTGAGGTGTTTCAAATATGATGCTTAGATTCTGGAGCTAAACAACCTGCAGGAGGGGCGCCTGGGTGGCACAGCGGTTAAGCGTCTGCCTTCTGTTCAGGGCGTGATCCTGGAGTTATGGGATCGAGCCCCACATCCGGCTCCTCCGCTATGAGCCTGCTTCTTCCTCTTCCACTCCCCCTGCTTATGTTCCCTCTCTCGCTGGCTGTCTATCTCTCTGTCAAATAAATAAATAAAATCTTTAAAAAAAAAAAAAACAACCTGCAGGAGTACACCGGGTGGGGGCGGGGTGCAGGCGGGACTCAAAGCAGGTGCAGGGGACGTTAAACAATTTGCTTAAGCTTATCAATTGCCCTAACTACCCTTCCTTAATGGACTTAAACTTTCTCCGCATCACGCTTCCCGAGATGCAGCGCTTGGCTACTTTATGAAGCCTTACACGATCTAGCTGACTTTCTGTCGGACCACTCTTGGACAGTGATCTGCTCCTGGGGCCCCCCGATGGAGTACTGGTCCTCAAACGTGGCATTCTGAGGAATGTCTAGAGGGTCCCAGGGCTCCGTCAGGGTGATCTTGGAGCACTGCTTGGTGGCTTGTTCAATCTGAAACATCACTCCATCCTTATAGAGCAAAATATATTCAAATAATCTGAAAGACACATATAAAGAGAATAGATCAGGACCTCATGTTACAATCACTGTGCCTTTTAAGTCAGCATACAGTCCAAACGCCTTCGACGCAAATTACCCTTAGAATGGAACAAGTAGGAAAAAATAGAGGCAATCACTTACGTACTTATGAGCACTCGACACATTGACAACCTAAATACGAAATCATTACAATTCAGAGTCCAAAATTGAATATTGAATCATTGAGTAGCTATTATATGCCGGATCCTGTGCTTAGGCTACAAACAGGAGGAAGACAGGGCCTTGGGTTCACAGCTGGTTTGTGACCTTGTAGCCACAGGGACCCAGGGGGATTGGACCCTTGGCTTGGCTGAGTTCTCCCAGCAGCACCAAATCAGGACTTATTGGGGGCACTGAATGTAGCACAGCTAGAAGCTGCTGAGGTCAGACCACACACCTGCACCCCACTGTCTCCACTGTCAGTCACGACTAATGCTTCAGTAAGGCACAGCTGTGTGAGAAAGAGGCCCCCCACCCATACCTGGAGGAAGCGGAGACGCAAACGTTGAGGGGACCCCAGAGCGACTACTTTCCCACACATTTTGTCCACGTGCTCTAGGCCTCGTCTCTCCTGCCCACGTGTACAGCCCATGTGTGGAGCGAGCCAGACGGACTCCCAGGCTGGGCGGGGAGTCTGCAGACATCCCCTGAATCGCCCTGCACACCACGTTATCCCCAATCCTGTGTGGATCTTACAGCCAAGCAATCTTGGTGTTGGGGGAAGCCCTGTGTTTGATTGTCGACCCAAAACTCAGGCCACTGCTGCTGGTCCAGCATGGTGAGGATGTGCTCTGACCTCACACAGGGACATTCATGACACCCGAGGGCCAACGAGCTGAGAGGGGGGCTCTCCTGAGCAAACAACGTGAGACTCACCGTACCCCACAGCCTCCATCTGCCTCCAGGGCAAATGTTCGCCATCCCAAGGACGAGCTTACAAAGTATTTTCTTCAGAAAAACTATTACAAACCATCACTGTCTACATGGTCAAAATAGTACCACTATTAGGGTTACGCTTCCGTTTTCTACGAGCCAGTATGAAAATGTAACCGTGGCCCCATTTTATGTGTTTAGATTTAACTACCCTGCTTCATTCCAGCAAACACTTGGCATGGCTTACGAGGGCCAAACACACGCCTTTTAGAAGTGGGAGTGACGGCAGAAAGCAAAGTGTTCATTTGCCACGATGTCACTCCCATGAAAGTGGAGCCAATCTCTTATTAAAAATACACACGCAGGGTTCCCAACCTACTGGGAGCCCTTTGCAGGAGCTGGGGGGGGGGGGGCTGTCACTGTTGTCTCGTGCCCGGTGAAGTCCCTGGCACATCAGTCTGAGCATTCATGTAAGGAGTGCGGACACATTACTCTCAATGTTAGAGGACTGTCCATTCATAAATACAGGACTCGGGACACAAATCCTGTCCCACGAGCCTTTCGGGGACAGCAGGCCGCACAAAACACCTGCACCGTGTGCCCTCAGGGAGGCTCTCTTCTTTATTCTCACCATCGGCACCGTCCTCTCGTGCCTTCCCAAGCCCCAGACGTCTCGCCTAGACAGTCAGTCGTCGCTCCTGCAGAACCCCCAGTCGTGTGCTGCTTGCACTGTAGCGACCGTCCCCTGAGCTATGCTCCATGGGCAGCAGGGGGGCGGTGGTCCTTCCTGAGAACAGCCCTCAGCCCCCGAACAGCACACTGGCCGCCCGGCCACCGTCGGCAGAGCTTACTGGACCTGAGGAGGACAGCTGACCCAGGGCGAGACGATCGGACTCCCCCCGAAGAACCTGTGGGGTTGCCACCCGAGGCCTGCGAGGCAGTCTCCTTATGTGGCCGGACATGTCCCCTGTAAGCTCCGAGGCAGTGGGAGGCTGTTTCGGACATGCGAACCGAGCAGGAGTGAAGAAGGAAGCAGGAGACGCAGTGGCGAGCTGGGACTCCCAACGGCGGTGCATTTGCTGGATGCGTTTCTTCTCCGAGGCTCAGTGTCTGGAGATCCCCCTGCAGAGTTATGAGGTTTCCTTTGTTGTAATAAACTTTGCTTTTTTCCGCCTGGAACTTTTTGTGTGACTCATAACCCGGCCTCATTTCTAATACAGTGGAGGACTCCGCTGTTCCACCTAGAGCCCCGGAGGACAGCCGCCAGCACAGCTGTCCTGGGAGGGACACCACGTGGCCGTGGCCGTGGCCGTGCGCGGACCCCAGGGCCACGGCCTCCTGGTCAGCGCTCAGCTGGGGAGGGGAAGGGGCGGCCGGAGAGGAACGCCGCCAAGTTCACCGCTGTCCCGGGGCCGGCTCTGCCCATGCACAGAGGGAAAATTTAATTTCAAAATGAGAATGCTAGACTTGAAAGAATCATCTGTGATTCAAACTGTGAACATTTATCCATTCTGGGTGGTCCGAACACAGGTGTTTGTTACAGCGTTCTCAGTACTTTGCTGTTTTCAAAATATTTAATTTTCTCACAAGAGACCATCATCTGATATTGAGGTTATGTTGACAGTGTCTTAAGCAAAACAGAAAATATTCATTTAATGGGAAACCAAATACGGCCGTATAACTGTTTGCTTTTTATCAAAGTCCCATAAGGACATAGATGCTAGTACCGCTCCATACTGAGTTTTGGAAAAGAAGCTTTTGATGATGCTGTTGTGGCTTGGGTATGGATGTGAACACGATTCCCAGTTAAGAGGTAAGGTTCTCCATCGCAAAGAGGATACAGGCTCTGGTGCCTGATAGAGCCATTAGGTCAAAATGCAGAGATCAGCCAGGGTTGAAATGAATCATCCGCCTGGGATGCTGTGCGGGTAATAACCCGTAGACCCGAAGGACTGGACTGACCGTCTTCAACCGAAACTCGATCCCGGGAAGCAAGATCAAAGCCTGGCTCCGAAGTGGAGGAAGCCGGGAGGACAGGAGTCACAAATCACACCCCCGGGGTGCAAGCAAGGTGAGGTGCTGGAAAGGGCCTGGAGGACAAGGCAGGCAGGTCAGGCCTGGGTCAACAACAGCCAGCAAACTCCTCCTCGCTGGCCAGACCCCAAGCAAAGCACAGCTCCCGGGAGGGCCCTGCCAGGCCTCCGCTGCGCGCAAGGTCAGGCCGGACGGGCCCGGCCAAGGGGTCAGCAGGCTGAGCTCTCCACACCAGCCTCAGTGCAGAAGAGGCGCCCAGTGCCCCATTCTGCCTCTCTCCTCGTGGGACCAAGGATGTCTGTTGCTTTTGACAAAATTCTCAGGCTTCACTGACCATTTCTGTTGTTCCCTGAAAATCCATTGTCCTAAAACTGACGTTCTAGCAGCCCATGTTTTCCAAAACACTGAAAACCTGTAGAAGTTTTATATCTTCTGTTTTTTGTAAAACTGATTCCTGTCTGAAGTAAAAAATAAAAATTAAAAAAAAATCCCAACAGTACAGAAATGGAAAATGAAGTAAAAAATGTCCAGGAACTCAAACTTATGGAAGTAACAACTCTGTGCCTGTGTCTAAACATCTATGGATATTTTTATTTAAATTTCTTTAAATTGTGGCAAAAGACACATGACGTAAAATTTACCCTCTTCGCCACGTTTAAATGTGTAGTTCAATAGAGCGAACTACATCTGTATCCTTGTGCAACCGACCTCCAGAATTCTCTTCATTTTGCAAAACTGAAACTCTGTGTCCATTAAGCAGCTCCCCACTTCTCCCTACTCCAGCTCCTGGCAACCACTGTTCTACTTCCGGTCCCTGTGAACTTGACTCTCTAGGTGCCCCATGGAAGTGGGATCATACAGTCGTTGTCCTTTTGCGACTTTGTCACTCGGCATCGTGTCCTCAACGTTCATCCATGCTGTAGCGTAGGGCAGAATCCCCCTCCTCCGTAAGGCTAATATTCCACTGAACGTAGAGACCACGTTTTGCTTATCCGTCCATCTGTGTGTAGACCCTGGCTTGTTTCCACCTTCTGGCTATTGTGAATAACCCTGCGACCCTGCTATGAGTATGCTGTGCAAATATCCTAGAGACTTTTTATTACATGTACTCGACACATTTTATAAAAATGAGTGAATACAGTGTTTGTTAACCTATGTTTTAAATTCGACCATTTGTCCTTGATATCCTTCCAGGTCAAAAAATACAGTTTTATGGAATCCATTTTTCTTAATTTACTATGAAATATTTTTAAAAGGCAGAAGATAAAGGACAGGTGCAATGATTACCTGTGTATCTACCACATAGATTCAATTATGGTGACATTTTGCTCTATTTGCTTTATCTATTTTCTAAATATTTGCTAAAAACAAAGACTTTCTGCCTCCCCACCACACTACCATTATCACACCTAAGACATTAAAATTCATTCCCCAATGCCAGCTAATACCTGGTCCATAGTCAGTTGTCCCCCAAAAGTGTATTTTAAAGTTGTTGTTTTTTTTTTAATCAGAATCCAGGGCACCTGGGCGGCTCAGTCGCTTAAGCATCTGCCTTTGGCTCAGGTCACAGTCCCAGGGTCCTGGGATGGAGCCCGGCATGGGGCTCCCTGCTCAGCGGGGAGTCTGCTTGTCCCTCTGCCCCTCCTCCTGCTCATGCTCTCTCTCTGTCTCTCTCTTAAATAAATACATAAAATCTTTAAAAAATAAAATAAAATCAGAGTCCAGCCATGTTTCAAGCATTATATTTGGTTGTTAGGTCTCTACTGTTGTAAAAATCTGGAACACTACTCCTACCTTTTTTATTTTTAACATGACCTTGACTCCGGTCTGCACATTCCCCATTCCAGATTTTTGTCAGTTTCTTCATTTAACTTGTTCCTCTAGCTCCTGTCATTCCTCCAAACTAGACCTGAATTCTAAAGGCTTGATGTAATTTGGTTAAAGATTTTTGGAAAGAAATTGATAAGGCTGTGTGTTTCATGAGGTGTGACAGCAGAAGACAGGTGATGTCCCATCCCTGCTACTAACTTCGATCACCAAGTTAGATGGTTACTCCAGATGTCTCCATCATGAAGGCGTTTCCTTTTACAGTTAGCAAGTAATTGGTCAGGAATACTTATGATGCTGGGAAGAGCCTATTAGCCAATAACTGTCACCTAATGGTTCTGGGTAAAACCATTTCCCGAATCAATTATTTCCCTGGAGATTGGGATACCAATGGTATAACAAATGACATCTATCTTTTTATCTATTTATCTATCAATCATCACCCTGGACTCAAGAATTTTTATATATTCAATGTATGACAATTAAAGTCATCGTTCCATTCGATGCTCAGATTGTCACAAGTTCTGTCAGTGGGAGCTCCTTCTAGCTGGTGTTTGTGGCCCTGACGTGGCCCCGTTAGTGTTTGAATGCCTATATATATATATATATCATATATACACCGTGGGTGTGTACATACACACACACACACACCGTTTTGCTTCAGTCATCCCCTACTCATGAGTACTTAGATTATTTCCACAACTTGTTAATATTAACAAAGCTGAATATAAATTGGAGATAAACGCTTTGGCCTTTCTGTGTTTACAACCCTATGAAAAGTTTATAGACCAGAATTGTTGGATCGAAGGAAATTTCTATTTTATATTTTACAAGGTACTAATGTTTTCCAAAAGGAATTAGAATTTTTTTTTTTTGAGAGGGGAGAGGGGGAGAGGGAGAGGGGCAGAGAGAGTCTCAGACTCCCCGCTGAGCACAGAGCCCGATGCAGGGCTTGATCCCACGACCCTGAGCTCATGACCCGAACAGAAACCAAAAGTCGGACCCTTAACCGACTGAGCCACCCAGGTGCCCCAGGAACACTAGAATTTTTACCTGGATGTAGCGCTTCATTCATTTCTTCCCATTAGAAAGGTCCTAAATGTTTACCCAGTTATAGTGCGGCAGGGGGAGGCCTTTCCGTCTCGTTTTCCTACTGTAGGGTAAGGTTTGCGGATGGCATGAACTGCACTGTGAAAAAGCTCAGGTCAGGAAATCGAGGTTCCCAGTCGACTACTGCTGGGCTCTGTGATCATAATTTTAATCTCCCTGTTTCTCATATGTAAAGAGAGGCCAGAATTTTGAAGCTCGAAGCATGACTATGAAGATGATTTGAGACAGCAGATATAAATCGTTATACAAATGCAAGGGATTGTAGCTCTGTAGGAAAGCCTGCGAACGGTTGCGTTTACGGTCACCCATTCATGTTTGACAAGGAAACGACTCATCTCATCTGCGCACAGAAGACTTGATCGGCCGTGTGATGACGAAGGGCTGGTTCATCCAGGCAGGACAGAGGATAAAGGAGAGAACGGTCCTGAGGGCCAAAGTGGACCCCTCCGGAGCAGACCCACAGGCATCTCACCCTTTCTCGCCTGCCTGCCTGTCAATACATTGGCTGAGGAAGTATTCTCATCGACTCACTTCCTTTTTTTCCCTTGGAGCTGGGGGTATAGTTGGTTCTGGCCTTGGGGATGTAAAAGGAAGTCTGTTGGAAGAAGAGAGCCCCTGGAGATTTCTCTTCTCTAGAAAAAAATAGACCCCCTGTCCTGCTCTGTCCTTCATTTCCTGTCTTTGAACACAGGGAAATAATGCTTGGAGTGGGGACAGCCACTTTCAGGCCACGAGGCAACAAGTCTGCATGGCGTCTTGCAAGTGTGAGCCAACTTTCTCTGAGAATGGCAGAGAAGGTGGATGGAGGAGAACCAGGGGCCGTGGTGATACCGTTGAGTCCGACCTAGGAACGCGCATCCCCGACAGTCTGAGGTGAACTACACACGTCCTTAGAGTTTCAGCGTCTGTCAGTCAGATTTGCGGACACGTGCAGCTGAAAGCACCCTACAAACAGGAAATGCACTGCTTTATCGTTCTGATCTATCCGGTGCTTTCCAATGACTCTCTGAGAGCCTTTCGTTCCAGAACGAGCAGGGCCCAAGGATTTGGCTAAGCCCAGAACCCACGATATCAGAGCCCGGCTTGGGCGCTGATAAACCAGAAAGGCTACTGCCGGTGTAGCCGAGAGGCAACTGTTTTTCTGTCTAGAATCAGAGTAGCCGAGGGGGAAAAAAAGGAAGGAAAAAAAAAAAGAACAGTCTGAGGCAGACGTTTCAGACTCGGAAATTCCACTGGCTGACACATTATTAGCTTTTTTTTTTCTTTCTTTTTTAACCAGAGGAGAATATGAGGCTGAGAGCATAACGAAGTCGTAAATAATGTGCCAGGCCTGGACTCTGGGTCCGCTCTCCTACCAGACTCGCTCTAATTCACTTACCCCGTGCTCCTTCCCCTCCTTCCACCGGGGGGAAGGAGTGGTTCTTTCCATCCACCTGTAACTGCTTGGCCCCCCAAGATACCTTCAACTGCAGAGAAGGGAGTGGGCAAATATAATATTGTGGTTACAAAAAGGACTCTGGCTTTTAGGGAAGAAATTGGGCAAACTTGGATTTGTCTAATATGCCATATACCAGATCGGGGACGCACGCCAGCTCTCTGACTCTTAGCAGGAAGAACTCACCGGCAGCCACTTGCCATCCCGGCCTGTACCAAGATTGAGTTACACCCGCCGGTAATTATGAGACAGAAAACCAAAACCCTATTTCCAAACTGTTGTGTCAGACAGCAACTCATCGTGCCGGCTGACAGCAACCACATATAACAAAAGGACAATGAAGTTACTTGAGAACACAGCCCTAGGCAAAGCGAAATCAAAGAACAATTATGTGTGCAGTTTAAGGAGCTGTAAGATGATGGGCTTCCACCACTTGGATTCGAGTTCAAAAGAGGAAAATGTTGCTCAAGAAACTGAAGAGATTTCTTTTTTTTCCAAGAATGTTTCAGGATGAATACTGGCAACGTGCAGCCATATACTCTTTCAGCAGATGGAAGGTAAAAGAAGTTCAAGTTCAAGCTGTCTTCTCACCATTGGAAGGAAAAGCATCATTAGTACCAGGATACCCATGTTGCCATGGCTCACAGTGAGTTCTAGAACGACACATCAGGGGTGTTAAGGAGGTTGGGAGGGTCCAAGGCTAGTCAGTTCCTCCAGCCAGTGCTATGCTTCTCAGGAGAAACATACCAGTCGTCACTGCGTGTAAACAGAAACACAGGGGCGCCTGGGTGGCTCAGTTGTTAAGCGTCTGCCTTCGGCTCAGGGCGTGACCCTGGAATCCTGGGATCGAGCCCCGCGTCGGGCTCCCTGCTCAGCGGGAAGCCTGCTTCTCCCTCTCCCACTCCCCCTGCTTGTGTTCCCTCTCTCACTGTGTCTCTCTCTCTGTCAAATAAATAAATAAAATCTTTAAAAAATAAAAAACAAAATAAATAGAAACACAGACGCCCTTGCAGCTAACCGCTTATGAGTCTAAAATATAAATCTTATTTTTTACTTTCACTGGGATTTGGGATGATACTGAATTTAAGAAATAAAGACTAACGTGTGAACACAAGGATCGCTCTCTAATGAAAAACATGATTATCAAAGTCGAAAACACAGTGGAGGTGGCGCAGAATGCTCTCGCTGTGGGAAACAAAGAACAAACAAAAAACAGAAGCAGTGACTTAAAGGTACGATTCCAGAACTCTAGGTAAGACACACAAAGAGACCAAAAGGCTAATGGTAAGATAAGCGATGTGGGGCAATGTGGGGCAACAGGGGTAAGAGAACCAATCCGTGTAAGTAGAGATTCTACAAGGAACAAGGAGAGAAGAGAGTTTCCAGCCTCCAGAAACAGCAGATGAAATTTCCCTAGAGCTGGACAGAACCTGGAGATGTTAATAATGCTCCAGGATAACAGAAACAACCTGCAAAAACGAGGACCGGAAAAAAATGTATTAAAACTAACGCAAACGTAGTTTGGTATCGGACTTCCCTTTTTGTGCCATAAGCACAAAACACTATTGTTATGACCCAATAAATTGTGTACACCCCAAAATTGGCTGTATGTAAAACGGCAGTAAGTGGATGTTCTCAGGCATTCAACATCTCTGGAAGTGGGGGCGCCTGCGGGGTTCAGCTGGGTAAGCACCTGCCTTGGGCTCAGATCGTGATTCCAGGGTCACCGGATCGAGTCCCGCATCAGGCTCCTTGCTCGGCGGGGAGTTTGCTTCCCCCCCCCACCCCCGCTGCTTCCCCTGCTTGTGGTCAAGCATGTGCTCGCTCACTCTCTCTCTCAAATAAATAAATAAAATCTTTATCAAAATCCCTGGAACTGTACCACCACAGCCATACCCTCTCTGAAGAAAATTAATTGAATACATTTTCAAGCTGACTGAGACCTGAATCAAAATGGAGGATTCAGGTAGATAAGCGTATCAGCATAAAAGATACTGCAGCGCATAATAATAAAAGGAGTAAAATCACTTATGGTTCTTTTGTGGCAAGGCTACTTAGAAGTTTGTGCAAACACTCCCACAATAGAAACTCCTCTGTGTTTAACAAGTAAAGCAGTTGACCTTACAGAGGCTTGACTCAGCACAGTGAAAGAAGGAACGAGAAATCACCCAAGCACTTTAAATTCCTTTCAACGCACTGAGTGGGACCTAAATACATACTTATCCTTTACAGAAGAAACTGTGTTCTGGTGACAGGAAAGTGGGTTCCCAAGCTTCGTCCCCTCACTCCTTAGGACAACTGAGACATCACGAGGGAGGCTCTCGGGGGGGTCCCAAGGGCAACCCTGACAGTAACTGGAGCTGGACGAGGGTGGGGGGGTCGCTGTCCAAAATACAGTATGTGACAAAGGGGACAGGGAGAGGGCTCGATTCAGAGCGAGAGGAGACTCCCACATCCAGAGGAAATAGATAAACCACATCAGAACACAGAACATGACATGACACTTCAGTGGGTATTAAATCGGAAGTAGATTCTCTTCCCAGCGCCTCTGCTCCCCACTGTCCACTGCCCCGTTCTTTCTGGAAGGAGAGTTCCACGTTCTTGTGTTTTCTCTACATTTGCTGCCACTGCCTCCCCCATGACTACCAGGGCCCCTCTGCCAAGAGGTGTCCCTGGGATTCCTAAGGAGACACTGTTCCCTCTTGACCTCAGCCAACTCAGTAACTCCATAGGTGCCCCACCATCTTCCTCAGAGGCATGTCTGCCTTTCTCAACTTGACATCTTGGATCATCAGCTTCTTGATGACACGTTCTGAGAAGAAGGACTTACAATTCCAGAGAATATAAGATGTACCTCAGTAAGGGACTTGGTGAGTGGTGTGGGGGGAGTTGTTTTAGAAGCTTTGGAATCAATGCAGATGGTCCGGCTTACCATGGTCCTCCCCGCAAGTATGTTTGAGCAACCTCAGAAGGCCTTGCGTTCATCATGGCTGAACCTGGATGCCACACCAACTAGTCTGGTGGTTCATGGAGCCTCATACATTCCTCCTAAGTTAGAGCTCACCTGTAGCTGAAAATGCTATGTCAGACCGAGGAACTCATGTGGCTCTTGGCCCTGTGCCACCATCTTCCTATCTGACAACATCTCGCTTGGCAATTTCAGAGCTGCTCCAGGGCAGCAGGGTCTCCGGCGCTCTGATCTGAGGGTTTGTGTCCCTCCCCCAACCCTACCAAATTCATGTGTTGAAAACCTAATGTCGAAGGTGATGGCATTACCAGTGGGGTCTTTGGGAGGCGATTAGGTCAGGAGGGTGGGGCCTTCATGAATGGGATTCATGCCCCTATACAAGAGGCCCCAAAGAGCTAGCTGGCGCCTTCCACCATGTGAAGATACAACGAGAAGTCTATGAGCAGAAGAGGACCCTTACCCAACCATGCTGGCACCCTGATCTCAGACTTCCAGCGTCCAGAGCTGTGAACAATGAACTGTTGCTTATCAGCTACCCAGTCTCTGGTATTTGTTACGACAGACTAAACAGACTAAGACACTAGGGGAGCTTGGAGGGGTTACTTTGCTGCCTCTTCCAGGGCAGACTGATGGCTCTCACTCATTGGCACAACTCACACTCTGGAACTTTCCCAGTACATCTAACCTTAGCCACCACTGAAGCAGCCTTCCATGAAGGAGCATCACAGGCTTTTCGTCCAGGAGCAGCTGTCTTCTGCTCAGAGGCCATCTGTCCAAGAGCTTCTCCAATCTTTAGAGGATCTGAGGGTCATGGAGGCACCCTGCTGGGGGACTGAATCTTCACACAGCCTCTCTGTTCAAAGAGGCCCTGAGCCACCACCAAAAATACTTAGACTCCATATAGGCATGAGTGTGGGAAACACAAAAAATCACTTTCTGCCATGGGAACCATTGGTGCTTGGGAAACTTCCAATGCCCATATTGGGGAAATTCTCTAAAATCAGGACTGAGGAGCAAGAGAAACACTGAAGATAGTGTTTGACAAGGGAAGAGCAGGGGACTAGGTTGTGGATGAAAGGAACCCAGGGGGTCCATTTCTGGAGGTCATGGTATGCTGTCTTAGGGGGTCACTACAAGCCTGCCTAAAAACTTTTCAAAATATGGGTAGGCAGTGCCATTTGATACCAGCAACTGTTCTTGACAAAGAAGATCCATGATGTAGAATATAAATACTTAATAAACCCTAAAACCATTCCATAAATCCACTAGTTGATTGTTAAAAACGTAATCATGAGGAAAAAGAAGATTGGGAAGAAAAAAGGATATCAGTAGATAAGGTGAAGTTGTTTCAGAGTTCAGCGAATATCATGTACAACTTATGATGATGATAAACATAATCTTGATGAAATGGAAGATTTCCTAGGAAAATATAAATAACCCAAACTAACGCAGAATGGAACAGAAAGTTAAGTAGATCAATAACCAGAGGGAAAAAATCCTCACGATGGCTTCGTGAGATCTTAGATCTTTGATCTTAAAAAGAGATCAAAGAGTTAGTTCTTCAAAAGGAGTTCGGTCCTAATGGTTTCAGGAATTAATTTTTTCCAACCTCAAGGCTGGCGAGCACAGAGACATATTGAAGGCTTGCCAATTCTCTGACAGTTTTACGGAGCTTCTTCTACATTAAAATAGAGAAAGCAGAAAAATAAAAACTAAAGAACAAGCTAAATTGTGGCCATGGATTAAAAACAAATCGTAAATAAAATGTTAGTGAGTCAAATCAAGCAGACTATTAAAAGACTACTACAAAACGATAAATGAGTATTGTAGGAGTGCCAAGATGGTTTAATGTAAAGCGATCTATTAGTACAAATCACTAGGTCGATGAACGTTAATATCCATGCTGATTAGAAGAAGAAATTCTTTATAAAATAGGTCAGAAAAAACTTTTACTGAACTCGATGGCGTGTCTTTGTTAAACCAACAGCCCATAGGGGACTTACCTGGGGAGTATTAGAGAGAGTCACAACAGAGTGAGAATCACAGGGGGTGCGACATCACCGCAGGCATGTCATTTTGCCCTTCCATTTCTTCTTTATCAGATTGCTAGTGACCAAAAACAATCAGACTCCATATAGGTGTGGGTGTGGGAAACACCAACAATCACACTCTTCCAGCTGAAATGTCTGCCGGTGGGAGCAACCTTCCCGAAGGGCAAAGTTGTCACAACCTCAAAAAGTGCAAATCCCTCTTCTATCAGTTTCTTATCTAGGAATGTGTCCGAAATACGTTAAAAAGTGGTACGCATCTGGGACGCCTGGGTAGCTCAGTCGTTAAGCTCTGCCTTCGGCTCAGGGCGTGATCCCGGCGTTCTGGGATCGAGCCCCACATCGGGCTCCTCCGCTATGAGCCTGCTTCTTCCTCTCCCACTCCCCCTGCTTGTGTTCCCTCTCTCACTGCCTCTCTCTCTGTCAAATAAGTAAATAAAATCTTTAGGGAAAAAAAGTGGTACGCATCTAATTGCCCACAAATACAAGGTGTAGTCGTCTGAACAAGTGGGAAATAGACGGGAAACAAACATGACTCCCCCACAATAAGGGACTGCTTAAAGAAGCAGGTCTCCATTTTAATTTTAAAATCATATCCACAGGAATAGGAAAAGAAACCCAGAAGCTCGGACAGCAGGGTTCTTAGTGCCGTACAGCAGGATGATGAGTCATCTTTACTCTCGTTACATTGCTCTTCCGTGTCACTTAGATTTTCCTCCATGAACAGGTACAATGCTAGTAGTCCCAAAGCATGAAAATGATATTTATCCACGCAGCACACATTTACTGAGTCTCACGATGTACCAAGCACTTCTAGGTGCTGGAGGCTTGGTGATAAATCAAACCGATAACATTCTCTCACTCACGAAGGCGAGACAGACAATAAACGCCAGACACATTAACTGACCAGATGATGTCCCCCAGGGATCATGTCCCGTGTCCGGAGGAAAACAGAACGAGATGTGATGGGGAGTGGCTGGTGGGGAGGGTCGCAGAAGGTTCCTCTGAGGAGAGGGTGAGCTGAGACCTGAGTGAGGAGAAGCCAGGAGTCCAAAGACGATCGAAGAGGACTAGTCAGTATGGATGAGCTTGCATGGTGTGTTGTTAAGTGAAAAAAAGTCTATTGTGAAATAGGAGGTGCTTGGGTCTGCATGCTGTGCGACTCAGAGTCACCTAGGACAGGGGCACCTGCGGCACAGAGGCTGAGCATCCGACTCTTGGTTTCAGCTCAGGTCATGATCGCAGGGTCATGGGATTGAGTCCCATGTCAGGCTCCGTGCTCAGCGGAGAGTCTGCCTGTCCCTCTCCCTGCCCCTCTGCCTCTCCCCACCTCATTGTCTCTCTCTCTCTCAAATAAACAAATAAGTCTTTTTAAAAATCACTCAGGATATTCAGAAGACATTAGAATAGTCATATCAGTTGAGCAGTTATGGATAATTTTTACTTTCTTTCTCTTTGCAGACCCCTATTTTGAGTATCCTTCTACAATAACTAGGTCACCATTATTACTCATTCTCTCATTCAATTATCCCCAAAAATCTAATTCTGTGGTGCTGGAGGTAACAGCAACAACCAGATAAAATTCCTGACCGTGGAGTCTTGCTTTGGGCAAGGGGAGACAGAGGAGATGAGGGGACGGGTTTAAAAAGCATGAATAGTATGTCAGATAGTGGTAAGTGTCTTGAACACGAAAGCAGTGAGGTGCTGTGTAGGAGAATGTTGGCAGGAGAGAGAGTCTGATTTGGGAGGGGGCCATGCAGCTTTTTAGGGAGAAGGCTTTCTATGCACAGGAAACAGCCACCCAAGTGCCAACAGGGGGGAAGCCTGCTGAGCCAGGGGCTGGAGGGGGCTGGCAACGAGCAGCTGCTGCCCGCTCAGAAACAAGACATGGGGGGCAGGAAGCAGATCCCTGAGGGCGTCCGGGCCCTTGTAAGGACATTCACTCTGACAGAACGGCATTGGAGGGTTTTGAGTGGATGAGTGACATGATACGATATTTCTAGAAGAATCATTCAAGGGGCTACGTTGAGAACAGACCCAAGGGGGCAGGGATGGAAGGAGGACCCGTTAGGAGGTCAGTGCAAAAAGCCCAGGCAAGAATGATGAGGGTTTGGGCCTTCACAATGACAGTGAACACGTGGTCAGATTCTGGGTCTGTATCAAAATGAGAGTGGACAGGATTCGCTTCTGGACTCCTAGTGGCAAGTAGGAGAAGAACTCAAGGATGACTCTATGATTGATCCTGAACAACCAGAGCTGCTATGAGCTGAACCTAAGAAACCTGCAAGAAGAACGTTTGTTTTTTCTGTTTGTTTGTTTGTTTGCAGGGGAGGCGTTAGTGTTGGGTATGCCAAAGCCATGACTGAGCTGAGGGCACCAAGAGAGGGGTGTAGTAAAGGCATGGCAAGCCTGAGCCCTGGGACATGTGACCACTGATGGTCCACAAGAAGAGGAGGAAGAGCAAAGGCAACTGAGAAGCAAAGGAAATGAGGTGGAAAAAGAGACACTGGAAGAATGTGGTCCGTGAAGATACCAAGATGGCGGCAATGAGCGCAGTACAATGAGGAGTGATAAAGGCTCATTTGGTTAACAATGAGAGGAGCAGGCCCAGTAGAGTTGTGATGCTCAAGGTCTGATTGGAGAGGGTTCAAGAGAGCAGAGAGGTTAGAGACTGGACTTAGCATAAGATTGGCTTTAAATAGAAGGGAAGAATGGGGTTTCAGCTGGTGGGATCAGGAGAGGAATTTTTTCTTTAAAGATGGGTAAAATAAAAGAAATTATGAAGGGGAAAATAGAAGATTTTTACTGGAATTGGGGAAATATAACACTATCACATTTATTCCAGGAAAAACAAACCACTAATTGGTGGAATATTTTCAGATCTTTGGGCACTCTGCCCCTGACCGCCATCTTCGAGGGCAGAATCAGGAAGAAACAGCTCAAGGTTGACAGAGAGAAGTAAAGATGTTTTCAGAGCAGTTTGGCAACCACCTCTGGCTTCTAGTTATAAGTTAGTCTTACACCCCACCAGTCCTATTACTCCGTGGGGCTTGTCTTCCTTGGCTCTAAGGCTGCTCACTGCCTGCTTCTCCTCGGCATCCCAGCATCAACCCTCTGAAATCCAGGGTCAACAGACCCACTGAATTAAGACTCAAAGCAAACTTTACGGGCTTCCAAGAAAATCTCTTTCTTGAAGAAAAACTCAATTTTGCAAATCAGCATGGTTCATTTTCGAAGGATCAAAAGGCCACAAGCAGTCAGACTTCCTGAGCTAATAAGAAAAGAAAATGCTGGCTCCCGCCATCAGAGATCAAGGGGAGGGAGGAAAGGCAAAAAGAGACAGTCTCCTGAAATTCTGAAAGTTGTGATTTCTTAAAACGGAAGCCCAATCCACGCAAAACGGGGTTGTGATTAAATAAATTTGTGGAGGGGCGCCTGCGTGGCTCAGTGGGTTAAGCGTCTGCCTTTGGCTCAGGTCATGAACTCAGGGTCCTGCGATCGAGCCTCGCATCAGGCTCCCCTCCCTCTGCCCTTCTCCCTGCTTGTGATCTGACTCACGCGCGTGTGCGCTATTTCTGTCTTTCTCTCAAATAAATAAATAAAATCCTTAAAAATAAATAAGTAAATCGATTGATTGAACACTTCATACTAATTTACCTCCCCCAGCCACATAGATGGATTCTGAGGATTTACAAAGACAAAGTCAGAGAAAGTCAAAAGAAGACAAACAAACAAAATAATAATAATAATAATAATAATAATAATAATAACCTGATCTTCCCTTTCCTCTCGCTCAACAGTGTCATCTAAAATCACTAGGTAGGGCCAGGCAAGGTAGGCATCTGTATGGTCTAGCCTAGGGTGCAGAGCCCAAGTGGGGTGAGGGGACCATGTAGGGAGGGCACATCACAGCAATGCACAATTGCTACCTACTGCAACCAATAATGGCAGCCAGTTTTCTCTGAGAAGAGACCTCCAAAAATGAACTATGTGCAGGTGGAATGGAATTGGAGGTTCTGGTATAAATATATATATGTATTAGAACTGGAAGCTTAGCAATGTATGTACATGTAAATTTGTGTGTATATGTATGTGTAAGTGACTGTGTGTGTGTGTGTGTGTGTGTGTGTGTGTGTGTTCAAACCTCTATCATACCCTTGCTTCGTCCACGGAGAGGGTCTAGGAGCCATATCACCTAATAGCTATGAGCACAACTAGAGAAGAGGTCTCGGCTTCTCCAGTAGAAGTAACCAGAGCTCCGGGTTCAGAAGGGGCTTATTCCAAGACTCTAGCAGAGAGAGTACAGATGATTTTGGAACACTTAATTGTGGCAAAAAGCAAAGAAGTGCTCAAAGAATAAGAGATACATGTTTAAAGAGCGTAAAAGCCAACTTAAAGAGGTTCCCGCTGGCCAGATCTGGGACAACGTGAACATCAAAACAAACAGTGAGAACAAATGCAATACAGTGAGAATCCTTGAGTCCAAGCTGATAGAAATAAATGAATAAATTGAGTGTCATGAAAATGGGATGTGTACATGGTTTTAAAATCTCTATCTACAGGGGCGCCTGGGTGGCTCATTCAGCTGGGCAACTGCCTTCGGCTCCGGTCATGAACTTGGGGTCCTGGGATCCAGCCCTACGTCGGGCTCCCTGATCAGTGGGGAGTCTGCTTCTCCCTCCCCCTCTGCTGTGCCCCCTGCTTGTACGTTCTATCACACTCTCTCCCACTCTCTGTCAAATAAATAAATAAAATCTTTTAAAAATAATAAAAAATAAAATATCTCCCTACAGGGGCGCCAGGGTGGCTCAGTCAGTTGAGCATCTGACTCTTGATTTTGGCTCAGGTCATGATCTTAGGGTCCTGGGGTTGAGCCCCGGGTCAGGCTCCCCACTAGGCGTGGAGCCTGCTTAAGATTCTCTCTCTCTTCCTCTGCCCCTCCCCACCCACTCTCTTCCTCTCTAAGGAAAAAAAAAAAACTTCCTACAAAATACTTATTCATTACAAAGCTAAAAAGTGTCACTTCACACTGAAGAAACCTTGCGACCATTAGTTAATCAAGTAATTCCAGGGAACATCACAATGCGGTAAGAACAGAGGACTGCCTCCGTGGTGTTCCTACCACAGGGAAATAACTAGAATCTCATCGTAAGGAGACATTAAACAAACCCAGATCAAAGCACATTCTACCAAATCACTGCTTCGTAATCTTCCAAAGTATCAAAATGCAAGGAAGACTGAGGAACTGTTCCAGCCAGAAAAACACGGAAAAGACAGGACACTTAAATGCAATGCTCGAATGTAAACTGGGGCCTTTGGCTATAAAGAACATAAATGAACAACTGGCAGAACTTGAATGAGCCCCGAATTTCCAATGGTAGAAATTAATCCGCATTAATTGTCAATGTCCCGGTTTTTAAGGCCGTGTCGCAGCCGTGCAGGAGAATAGCTCTGTTTGCAGGAAATGCACGCTGACGTCTCTGGGGTGGTGGGGATATCAAGTTGGCAACTCACTCTGCAATGATTCGGGGGGGAAATGGCTATGTCCTTACTTTCTGTAAGAGTGAGATAGTTTCAAAATAAAAGAAAACTCTACATTTGGAGGGGAAAACACTCTTATCCTGCTGCTCAAACGCAATGATCGTTGAAGTTACCTAGCATGATAACAGCCGTTGGGATTAATCTTTGACAGCAGATACGAGAAGGAAGACTCGTAAGCAATGCTATTCATGCCCTGGAATGTTCGGGGGCGGGGGTGGCACACAGAGCAGAGCCTTCTGAGTCTGCAGTCAGAGCACTTAAGGGTGGCCCCTCATTTCTCTGCCCAGGAACACAAGTTTACGTGAAAAGGAGAAGGAAGAAAAAGCATTTTGATTTTATCTACACAAAGGGACACGCTGAGAAAAAAAGGTCGAATCCATGTTAAGTTCATCACCTCGCAGTAGGAATGGGAATCAGCCCGATATAATAAAAGCGCAATGAGTGCATCCATGGTATCATTTCATCTCTAAGGGAAAAGGCCTAAACACTCTTTAGGAAAAACATTGTAGATCATTAAAATTAAATTCAAAGATGAAAAACTGATGTCCTGAGAAGTTAGGATCTTGCTGTGGTGAAGCCAGGACTGGAAGCCATGTCTGACATCCCGTGACTCCCTCCCTGGATGTCTGTGCTCTCTCTGCTACGCTAGGTGGCTTTCTCCAAAAATACAGAAGAGAAATGATATTCTGTTCTCCAAGAAATAGAATGCCCAGGGAAAACTGAAACAGACATGAACTGGTCAGAATTTGAATGAGAATCCACTTGCCACGCCACTTAAGACCTATTTTTTCTTTTCATCTTTTACCACCTCCCCCCAAGATCCCCAAACATGTAGGATTGGGAGTTGATTAGTCTTCTAAGGTATTATCCCTAACGTCCCCACACATATTCTCTTAATGCCTCTCTGTTCACTCCACGTCAGTAGTGCCATTAATTCCAACCCCCGAGCCACCATTTTGTAAGTGGGAGCAGTAAGTTACTGGTGGCCTCACAAAATTCATTCAGTATTGCTTCTCCCACAAAGTTCAACATGTTCGTGGGAATATGAAAATAATCTTCTTGCTTTTCCTCAGTCTTCCAAATGTAATACTTGTGAGTTTAGTCAAGGAGTCAGGAAAGACACTTGGAACCAGAAAACAAAATAGTATCAATTACTAATAGTCCCCATTTTCTGCTAAGGCTGTCTTATCTGAAGCTTGTAAAGTTGTTTAATCTTTTCCATCATCTCAGGGAAAAGAGAGCCTGGAAAGTCCTAGTCATTCCACAGTAACTATCAGTGGGATTTTCCATAACAATCTGGATGCAAAATAAAAATCTTAAGAAGTTGATCCAATTCTGAAACTTACTTCTCAACTTACTAATAAATATGAAGAGACAACCCATCCATATTTTCTTCAAATAACATCTGGTTTCTTGGCCAGACTGCTAATACCTGAAAAAGTTTCTAGTTTGTTCCAGCAAATCTACATTTAAAGAGCTTAAAAATGCATTTATGCACTAAACATTCTTCTCTACCTCTGACTGAGGGCCAGAGATGGGACTGTGAGACAGCATCTTGCCAAGAAACTGGGAAGAAGGGGAATAAAACTGCCTTCTCAAATCTGAGCTGTGAAATCAACACTTGATAGGTCAGGACAAAGAAATGAGAAATCACCAACCACATGGGGCCGAAAAACTTCTAGGCCAGCAGGATTTGGCTGTGACCCCACTAAAGACACAATGCGCACATATAAAGACTATATGAACCGATCGCAGAATCATAGATGAAGAAGGGTGGCTAAGACAGCTTGAAGGGTACTCACCAAGCCTTCCTGCAGAGTGGAGGGAGTCTGGACCCGCAGGGTTGGGGTAGCATAGAACCAGTGACAAGGCATCTTTCCGGTGAAAAATGGACCCATCACTGAATCTCAGCCCCATTCCCTGGGCTGGCCTGTCTTACTCATGATGGAAAGCTCAACATTGAGCATCCAGCCTGGCCTAGAGCAGGCAATCATTAGATTCAGTGACTTTGCTCCAACTCTTTGCTCACAACCTCCTGATTATAATTTGGCTCCCACATAGTTCTGCCTACAGGGAGAGAATGACCTAGTCTTGCGGATCTGAGAATCCTGGCCGCCATGCCAGCCACAGCACTCACTGAAGTATACATTTTAGCTGTTAAGCCTGCTTCCCCCGAGTCAGCTCCCAAAGGAAGGGCCCCTGAGTGCCCTGCCCGGTCTAGTTTCTGAGCCTACAGGCTGGCAGCGGGTCTCAGGGCCACGGTAAACTCACCAGGATGGTGATGATGGTGGTGGCCATGGGGACAACTGTAGCCATGTTCTAAGCACATTCAAGGTGTCAGACCCTGCACTGTGTGCTTTACATACTTGAACTCATTTAATCCCCGCCACAATCCAACCCATTAGACACTATTACCATTCTCATTTTGTAAATGGGGAAACTGAGGCTCAGAAAGCTTCAGCAATTTACCCAAAGACCCATACTAGGATTCTGCACTCAGACTCAGATTTGTCTGACTCTAACATTTCATCTCTTACATTGTGAAAATACGAGCTCTGGGGGGATGGACCCTTACCCTTCTCCTGACCACACTCCTCTGCTTCAGCAGTGGGCTCTGAACCATTCCAGTCCGTCTGCAACACGACTGTTCATCAATACACCACTACCGGACCAGCCTTCCCGTCAGTGCACAGAAAGGTTAGCAGTTTATCCTCAATCGCACGTGCACAAAGCCAACCCTGTCTCAGTGAATCACGTCACTATCTATTCCACGCCATCAGAAGCCAAAAATGGGGGCCTCTCCTCGACTCTTCCCTCCCCTCACCTCCACCATCAATAAACCCCTTTAATACTTCCCAAACCAGTACGCTTCTCACCACGACCTCGACACAAGTCTCCCAGGTCAGGTGTTTGCTTCCACTCTTGCTCTCCTTTATTCTCCACCATACATCCAGTGATTATTCCATAATCCAAGCATGACCTTCCACTGTTGGACAATCCTTCAGCGGATCCCAACCTCTCCACGTCCTCTGTGCTTCTGTCCTAACAGCGACTGGTCTGCAGTTCTCGCAATACATCCAGCCCGGTCTGCTCCAGGCCATCCTGGAATAGACCCACATCCCCCCAGAGCAGTCTTCCCTCCTCCGGTCACTGGTGCAAGGCTTTGGGACTCGCTCATGCTCCAGCCGCCTCCAGGAAGCTTGGGTTAGCTGCCCATCTGAAGTGTTCTTGTCACACACAGCATACCCTCATCTCACTGGGTGGGAATTCTCCTTCATGTGACTCCACCCACAGACTGTGACCTGTGGCTCAGGTGACCTGTATAAACAGGCTCAGGACCCGCTCTGTTTACACAAAGTGCTTGCCATGAAAAAAATGCATGATGAACGCATGACAGTGTGGTTAAGAGCACATGGGTCAGAAGCCACCCAGCTTCCTCCAGTCCCAGATGTGAGGTCTGGAAAAAAATGTTGACTCTCCCTGGATCTCAGATTCTCTGTCTATAAAATAGAGATCATAAAACCTCCACTGTCACGCCGTTGTGAGATTTTCACATAATATGTGGACATTCCTCAGCACTATGCCCAGTATACAATAAGTGCTCAAACACTGGTTGTCGTTGACTGTTACTCTGACCTTTGAGACAGAGCCACGGTGTTCTTTAGAGGCCTCAGAGATCCTCCCCGCCCCCATGATGACTTGGCTGCTCCAGCTCTCCTCAGCACACATTGTACCCTTCCAAATGCATTAGCTTCCATTCTCGAATATACTGCTTTGAAAGGTTCTGTCCCTTCAGTACTTTCTTCTAGATGCCTAACACTTCAACAAATGCTTCTAGGTGAAATGACATCAAAATCTGCCCCTGATCTGACTGCTCACCAGACCCTTAAACCACGAACATCAGACGCACCTCCTAATCACAGAAACGCCCCTCAGAGAGGCAAGCATAACCCCGAGAGGAGCACACATAGGAATTTCCACAGGAAAGCTGTGGAGTGGACAGGGGGTGACTCCAAAATAGAAATCAGGTCTCAGAAAGACGACATCCTCTCTCACAGCAGATGTGGAAAGGTGAATTATGAGACAAGTGGGTTTAAGAAAATGGCATAGCTCCTCTATGGAATATTGTGCAGCTATTAAAAATAGGTCGGGGACCAACCAATTAAATGGCGATGAAGAACGCATAAGAAATGGTGTATATATATATTAAAAACGATGTTTTTTGATCACATATGTCACACTTGCTTTAAAAAATTTAAGGAAGTAGACAGAAATTTCAATAGTTGTAACAGGGTGATGAGTTTGTGGGCGATATTTTCCTTGATTCCCCACACCTTTTGCAGTGTCGTCCTATTCCTTTAAAAAATGCAACAAGAATTCTTAATGTATATGCATTCGGCGTGCCTCCCTCGCAGAGGACTCCTGGAAGAGACCAGATGGTGTAGATGAGACGCCTAGAGCCGCGGGCCTGACTCAGCAGCGTGCGCCCCGGGGCGAACGTGGGCACCGGGCCGCTGTGATGCGATCCCGCCCCTGCCCGGGTCCTTCTCCACCGGCCACCGCCCCGCTGAGTATCTCGGAGCACGGTGAGCCGAGCCCTCCCGCCAGCCCCCGACCGGGCCGCCCCCGGCCACCCTCCCTGCGACTTTTCTCCTCGGCAAGAGGGAGGCACCGCCCCCGCCACCTCGGCCCCTCCGGGCCGCCCCGACGCCCACCCCGCGGCCCGCGTACCTCTTGCAGGGGATCAGCGCCTTCCGCTCGTCCAGCACCCGCACGCGCTGGTTGAGCCCGTCGTAGGAGAGCAGGGCGCGGCTGTTGCGCCCGCTGCTCTGCCGGTACAGAACCTGGCGGCCCTCCCACTGCTGCGGCGCCTGGCACGGGCGCGGGGTCCCCGGGACGCCCCCGGCCCCGGCCCCGGCCCCCGCCCCCGGCGCCGCCGCCCCCAGGCCGCAGAGGCCGCCCAGCGCCCAGAAGCAGAGGCCGCCCAGCAGCCAGGCGCGCAGGGCCTCGCGGGCCACGCCGAGTGGAGCGCGCCCTGCCATCGCCGACCGCAGCGCCCTCCGCCCCGCGAGAGCCGGCGCGAGCCGCAGGGGGCGCTGAACCGCGCGGGCGCCGCGCAGCCTTCCGCCGGGAGCCGGAGAGCGGTCTGGGCGAGGCGGCGGCCTCCCGCCGCGGCCTCCACGGCGGCTGGGATCCGGGCGCGCGAGGTGCGGGAGCCGGACCAGGGCCCGGGAAGGCTCTGGTGAATCGCGGGAGCTATTTCTGCCTGGGCCGCTGCCCGCTGCGGCTTCTGTTTTCACTTGCTCTCTGCTGCCAACAGGAAATGCAGTGGCAGTGGTGCCACTAGCATCCTGACGGGCATCCGCGCTTTGAAGGGGGGCGGGGTGGGGAGCGGGCTGGTGAGAAGATGTTTCTGTGCTCACTGAAGTGTGCCGCAGGTAAGCACATGCTAGGACACCAGTTCAAGCTCAAGGTCGGGCAGGCAACGCTACTGCGCTTGCAGTGCCCCCACACTGCTTGCCCCTTTGTCAAAATTGACACCTTCTTCCTCCAAATTAGAAATGGAAGGGTCCCTTCCTGAAGAAATGATGTGGGTCATTCACCATGACCCGTTTCAAGCCCCCAGTCTTAGTAGAGAACCCAGGGGACTAGGGGACTAGGGGACAAGCCCTTGCCCTTGGGCATAGGACTGAGTCAGGAATAGTGTTTTGAGGCTACACTTGCCGTGAGACTGCTACCCTCACCCATCACCTGACAACACCACAACCCTAGAGGTATGTGAGTTTGGGATTTTAGCATCAAGAACAAAATCAATTGGGTTGATGGTTTATGTTTTGTAATATTAGGATGTACCATATGGAATCAAGAAAAAAGAAGTAACTTAAAAAAAAAAAGACTCTTGCTTTCCAAATGTATAGCATCTTTTCAGCTGATCTGTGTTTCCAGAATAAGGAAGTGAGCCAGGTGAAAGAGGGAGAGAACATTCCTGGATGAAGGAGATGGGGACAAGGGAAAATGGGTGTAGCATTTTTAAGGAGAGTAGTTTGGAGCCAGATCACTCAGGGCCTGGAAAGCCAGGGAGCGGCACCAACTGGCATAAGCCTTAGGAAGCTCAGTGAGGTGTGAGTGTGGAAAATGGGCAAGGAGAAGGAGGAGGGAGATGCTGTTATTATCCAGATGAGGGACAGTGACGTCTGAAATGAAATGGTGGCAGCAGGAGAGGGTGGAACGGAGATGGTGACTGTGCAGAAGGAGGAAGAGCTTTCTGGTTTGGGCAGATGGGAGTTCAGTCCTGAATGAGGAAAGAAGACAAATCAGTTTAGGATTAGTTGACTTTGAGATGCATGTGGGATACGCAGGTGGAAATACCCCAGGGACAGTTGGATAAGCACTTCCAGAAACCAGCAGGGCTGGAGGGCCGGTTTGGGAAGCTATCAGCATCTAGGTGGTAACTGAAGCCAAAGAGGAGAACAGCAGGGGAGACCGTTGGCAATATCTGGAGACATTTTTGATTGTCATAACGGGGTGGGGACTAAGCTGTCACTGGCATCTAGTAGGAGGCCAGAGATGCTACTGAACGTCCCATAATGCACAGGAGCCAATAAAGAATTATCTGGCCCCCGTGTCAGGAGTGCTGGGTTTGAGACACCTGGAGGGGCAGGACGTGTCAAGGGCGAGAAGAGGACTGGGCTTGGAGTCCAAGCAGAGGAGCAGGCCTTTAAGGAGACTGAAAGGGAACCACCAGAGAGAAGCCACTGACCAGGGGAAGCGCCTCAGTTACGTGAGCTATTGGCAAATCAATGTCAAGTACAGGGCAATGGATTGAGTGCTAAGGCGGGGCCTGAAGACAGGCCAGTTGATGGAATTTCCTGATGAATCCCTCACTGCTGCCCGACCCCAAGTAGAACCACTAAAGACAGGCTGCCAGAGGACCTCCTGAGGGGCCAGAGAGCTTTATAGAAAGGCCCTCTTACCTTCTCCGCACCCCTTCTTAAAGGACATGCCCGGGGAACATCAGGGCAATGCCTGCAGCTTTGTGAATTGGTACTGCTCAGACAAACGCGGCGGGTTCCAGCTGGCTGCGCCAGGGACAGCCCTTTCCAAGTTCGCCTCTTCCACCAACTCACAGGAAAAGGAGCCGGAGTTCAGCTGTTTCTCAAAACTGTAGTTTCTTCCCCTGTAGGAATTGGGGCTGCAAATATTTTTCACTAAAGCCAAGGGGTTTTGACTCACTGGATTTGACTGCTGGAAATGGCTGAAGATGTCATCTGGGTTATCCCCTTTGTGTGATATTTCATTGGCCTGGTTCGGCATCCTGGGAGCTTGAGACCTATCTGAAACCGGGAATACCTCTCTAGGTTGGCGTGGCTGTGTTGGACGCTCTGGGCTTCCCCTAAATAGAACCTGACTCCTTGGGTGAATGCTGAAATATATTTGTGTCATCTGTCCTCTCGATTTACCATATTTAATTCGTGTTCCCCCCCAAAATAAGATAGTGCATTTCAAGAGCTTAGTACCACGCCCAGCCCATTGTAAATGCTCAATAAAATGCCAGCTGTATTTTTTGTTCCTTGGGCTATTTTAATTCTTAGTCCTGGTCAGAGACAAAACGAAACTAACATTGTGGGTCTAAGCTTTGGAGACATAAAAAAAAACAAAAACAAAACAAAACAAAAACAAAAAAGCAACTATCTGCCATATGTTCAGATTTCTAATGGAACTATGCTTTTATGGTTTTTTTTAAAGATTTTATTTACTTACTTGAGAGAGAGAGAGCACAAGCAGGGGGAGCAGCAGGGGGAGAAGAGACTCCCCGCTGAGCAGGGAGCCCAACAACCCGGGCTCCATCCCAGGACCTCCAGATCATGACTTGAGCGGAAGGCAGCCCTTAACTGACTCAACCACCCAGGCGTCCTCTGAACTATGTTTTTAAAGATTAACATTCAGAGACCACGTTTTCATATCCGAATGCCCTAAGAAAATACCATATACCAGAAATCTTCCTGCCTGAAGATTGATGTACGTTTGCAACAGTAAAGCCTCCATTTTCTGTGGAGACCTGAGCCAGCCGTTGGTTTTATTACCACTTCCGAATAAAAATAAGAGAAAAGAGAAAACACAACATACACACTTGCTTTCCATGGTACACAACTTCTTACTCGATTTAAGTAGTTTCAAGCCCATCAAAAATCAAGATTTTAGGCTGCTGGGTTGGAAATCGCTTGGCGTGAAAAGGGAAAAAAGTCTTTGGGATTGTTGTGTCTGGTACTCTGTGTTTTCTCCGGGTTTCATTCACAGTGGGGAGAGGAATGGGGAGTGAGGAGAAGGAAGGGGAATGTTGGCGGAGGGAAAACATTCCGAAACGAGAAGATGCTATTATTGCACCTTCGGGCGGTTCTGTTCCTGGAGCAGGTACAGACCAAATGCCGTTCTGGAAAAAACCTGAGCCCAAACTCATGTCTTCTAGTCACAACAATAACAACAAAACCCAACTCCGTACAACGGGAGGGGGGGCGCGGTTTGTTTATATAACGTGTGGGTCGGGTCCCACACCGTAGCCTCGCCGCTCAGCGCTTCTCACGCCCCCTACTGGAGAAAGCAGGCGTGCTGCCGAATTACAGGGCCGCAGAAGTTCCCACTGCCCTCCAACTCTATCCTCGGGGAACCTGTGGGGCAGAGAGGGCGCAAAGTTCCGCTCTGACCCAGATAGCGTCTTCCCCTCTCCTGAAATCCTCTCCTGCACCCTCTTGGATCCGGTGTCCAAAACGACTGCCAGAGACTGTGTCTCTTGGTGCGAAGGAAAAGGACTGGCCAGACTAAAAAGGAGGGACTTTGGGGAAATGCAGGATTCCAGCCCTGGGCCGCGGCCCGGAGGAGATGATGTCACCGCTCCGGCGAAGCGAGGGCTGGGGGGTGGGGCGGCCGAGGGGGAGCCCGCGCCGCGCCCGCCGCCGCCAAGGGAGCGTTCCGGGCCCACGTCAGGGGACGCGTCGGGATAAATAGGGTCCCGCAATGGCCGAGGCCGGCTGCGCTCGGAGCTGCCGGGTCCGCGACTGGAGCTGCCCGGGCGGGTCCGCGCCCCGCAGGCTGAGGGCTGGCGCTGCTCGCGCTCGGTGCGCCGGACGCCGGAGACCCCCGGCCGGCCCCCGCGGCCCCGCACCGCTGCCGCCGGCCGCGCGGGCCCAGAGCCTCTCCCGCGCCCCCAAAGGACGTCCTCCCCGGGGAAGGGAGGACGAGGCACTAGGCGGGCAGCAAGCCGGGGGCCCCTTCTGCCCGTCGGGGCGGCGGCGCGCCCGGGCAGGGCCATGCTGCTCTCCGTGCTGGCGGCGCTGTGCCTGGGGCTGCGCCTGGCGCTCGGCGTGCGCGGCGCGCCCTGCGAGGCGGTGCGCATCCCCATGTGCCGGCACATGCCCTGGAACATCACGCGGATGCCCAACCACCTGCACCACAGCACGCAGGAGAACGCCATCCTGGCCATCGAGCAGTACGAGGAGCTGGTGGACGTGAACTGCAGCTCGGTGCTGCGCTTCTTCCTCTGCGCCATGTACGCGCCCATCTGCACGCTGGAGTTCCTGCACGACCCCATCAAGCCGTGCAAGTCGGTGTGCCAGCGCGCGCGCGACGACTGCGAGCCCCTCATGAAGATGTACAACCACAGCTGGCCCGAGAGCCTGGCCTGCGAAGAGCTGCCGGTCTACGACCGCGGCGTGTGCATCTCGCCGGAGGCCATCGTCACCGACCTCCCCGACGGTGAGGCCGCGGGGAAGGAGCGCGGGGGCGAGGGGCGTTCTCGGCTCTTGCTGCCGCTTCTCCCGATGCCGGTGGGTGGGCGGTCAGTCCCCCAGCCCACTGTCAGGGTTGGAGGAAGTGGGAAGGGCTGGTGACCTGACTTTGGCGAAAAGTCTGGTTTCCCTACAGGAATTTCGGAAGCCGAAGAGCACCACGTCCCATAGGTTATGTGTGTGCGGGGTGAGAAGGTGCTTATAAAGAGAGCCGTTGGGGACATTGTCATTGACAGTGTTTGAAGACAGCAGCGGCAGCAAACACGTACATAGGTGGGGCATAGGAAGGGTCTGAGCCAGCCTTAAGCACTTAACATGTATAGTCTAATCCCGAAAAACAATCCCACCGGGATTCTCCATTTAGTGTTAGCTCTTGAAAACTTGCCGAAAAAGGCAGTACCAGTCATCACTCCCCACCAGGAGGGCAGTTCGTAAATTTAGTCGTTCTGGAAAATTGTGATGTCTGTTTCACGGTCAAGGTCTGTGGCGTCTTAGTTCACTGGATATCAACTTTTGCTTCCTTTTTTTTTTTTTTTCTTTTCATTTTGCTGCTTTTCTAGGATGAAGGAGCAAGTTTAAATCCATTTGTTGAAATGAAACCTAAGAACATATTGCATGCTTTTATCCCTGACCCAGGTTCCTGCACATTTAAAGAGACTATAGTGTTGCCTTATCGTAGTTTCCGAGGTTCTATTTCAGAGCATTGACCAACACATGAAGGAGAAGTGAAGTGAAGGGAAAATCGAAACTCCTCTCTAATTCAAAGCCTTAGGGGAAAAAAAACCATATTTATTGCTCACATTATATAAATGATAGAGGGTTATGCTTTGGGGGATTTATATATAGCTGTGGACTGTTTCTGCACTGCAAAAGGAAAGGTGGTGATTTGGAAATATTCTGGATATTTTGATTAGTGTCCATTGTCAACTTGGAAAAACGTTTTACAACAGATTTGGAAGGAAAGTGAAGTCCGTGTATCAGCCAAGTCAAATGGGCGTGCATTCACGTCTGTTTGTGCTGGATGGGCAAAATCTCACTCAAAATTCTTCTTTCCTAAGCCCAGGAAAGTCTGTATGAAAGAGATAGTCGACAGTCATATGACACTTTCACAATGTAGTATTATTCTTCGGTGATACTGTGCTAGTGTGTGTCTCCAGATGGTTCTTCATTCCAGCTGGGGGAACAGCCTAAGTCACTGGCCGCACCCATGCGGCTCTGTGTGTGTTTCAGACGTGAAGTGGATAGACATCACGCCAGACATGATGGTTCAGGAAAGGCCTCTTGATGTTGACTGTAAACGCCTAAGCCCGGGTGAGTTCTTTCTCCATGAGGTTCCCTCTTCGTCTCCTCCCCAGAGTGGTTTCTGGACACTTTCCCAACTTCTTGTCTCTCTTTTGTCTCCTTCAGACCGTTGCAAATGCAAAAAGGTGAAGCCCACTCTGGCGACATATCTGAGCAAAAACTACAGCTATGGTAAGTCCCCGGACGCAACCATTCGCTGGAGGGCTTGGCGTGTTACAAAGCCAGCCAAGGACAAAGGGTTTACTTATGGGGGCTCTCGGTGGCACAAAGACAAACTGTAAAATGTTTTGCTCTTCATTAAGCAAAACCGAAGTAGATTACCAGGGAGAACAATGCTGTGGATCAGAGCACAAATTTGCCTTCAAGGTCCTACTCGTCTTAGGGAGAGGGGCCACTCAGCCAGGCCAGCCCACCTGCCCCATTCTCTTCCCGAGGTTTCCTGAAGGATGGGTGGGTGATCCATGGGTTGGATTATCTGAGGCCCAGAGGCCCAGGAACTAAGGCCCGCCCGTATTTCTTTTTACTTCTAAACACCTGTAGATATTGAGCATCTTAGAGGAATTGTGGGGCAATATGTACAAGTATTGACATAGTTGACATGCTCTCCTCTCTTATTGGAAAGAACAGCCAGCACTTTCTTCCCTGAGTCAGCTATTTTTAATTTTTTAAGTAAATTTAATTCTGTTATCATTTGAAAGTAAATTTAACTAAAAATAAGTTCTTTTAAAATACCTGTATGAACTCTTTTATGTCCCTTTGCATCTCTTAAATTACTTCTGCTGAAAAAACAGGAACTGTTTAGGCAAAATGGTTTATTTTATTTGTTAACTTTGTTTTCCATAATTCAAACTGAAATTTTAATCATGAACTTTATGTGATATATCACATGTGAGAGTAGAAAGATCATGACCGTATAAAAGTCTGAAAAAAATAACCTCTTATTTGAATTGTAAGACTTGAGATTATAAGTGACCAATGTAGGTAACTCAACCAAAAAAAAAAAAAAAAAAGGCAACTGTCTTTTCCAGTAGCTTTCATTGCTGTTGTTTTAAAACTGTTCTTTGTAGATATTGTCTCAATCTAATCTACTTTGTCCCTCATCTGACACGATCCAGCCCTCCTTACTAACCCGAGTTTCACTGTCTTGCTGTTCTCCATTAACTACTTCGATGATGAAACCATTTTCTATTTAAGTCCTTTGGCTTCTTCCTAAACCAGCTTTCTAGGACGGAATCCAAGACAGATCCATGCTAGGCTGATTACAATTCCATGGAAGGCAGTAATAGCAAGGGACCAAAAGGGCCAGAATTTAAAGCTTGATCAGACACAGTGATGTTACAGCCATCTGTAATAACGGTTGTACTTCTGCTCACCACAGACCTGGCTTTGACAGTCTGTGCAATTAAAGGATTGAGAGCAGTGATCTTCAGAGACTCCTTCCAGTTCAAAAATGTTATGACTTTAATAACTTCCTTTGGAAGGGAGGAAGTTCAAGCATCAGACGGGTGGTTGGACCGTACAGACTTTAAAGTGGCTTCTGAGGGGCGCCTGGGTGGCTCAGTCGGTTGAGCGTCCGACTCTTGATTTTGGCTCCGGTCATGATCTCATGACCGTGGGCTCCAGGCTCAGCGGGGAGTCTGTCTGAGATTCTCTCTCTCTTCTCCCTCTCTCCCTCCCCCCACACGCTCGTGCACGTGTGCGCTCTCTCTCTCTCTCTCTCTAATAATAAATCTTAAAAAAAAGTGGCTTCTGAACTCGAGAGCATACGAGCCTCACTTCAGATAATCACCAGGCAGAAGATCAACAAATACTCGTTTCTGTGAAATTTTTGACGTTCCTGACATGAATTTCCGGATATGATTTGGGCAAACAAACATACAAACCGGGTATGATTTGGGCAAACCGACAAACAGACAAGACTAATTCTAGGATCTTAAGGCAGAGAACCATGTATGAGATTCTCTGTTCACATCCTAGCTGCAGCCCGATGGGGCGCAGTCACCGAGCCGGAGGCAGAGCCCAGACGGAGCCTGCCTGTCACTTGGCTCTTGCCTCCTGCAGCAGGATCCGGGGCTTGAAAGACAATGCTGACAATACGATTGTGTGGGCTCCTTGCCTGCGTCTGGGCAGCTTGGACATGACCATAATTACAGGAGGCATTCTTTAAGGGAGGCTCAGGAGTTGGCGCGAATACACCATCCTCCTTTGTCTCCAAAGGCTCCATCAACACTTCTGCCCCTTTTCTAACTTGCAGTCATCCATGCCAAAATAAAGGCGGTGCAGAGGAGCGGTTGTAACGAAGTAACCACCGTGGTGGACGTGAAGGAGATCTTCAAGTCCTCGTCCCCCATCCCTCGAACGCAGGTCCCGCTCATCACAAATTCTTCCTGCCAGTGTCCTCACATCCTGCCCCACCAAGACGTCCTCATCATGTGTTACGAGTGGCGGTCCAGGTAGGCACGAAGGGGCAGAAGCAACCGCACACGCTTCTAGAAACGTCAATCTCATTTAGCAGGCGTGGTTTATCTTAAAAAAAAAAAAAATGGTACCCGTAGTTCTTTTTAAAAAGACAACTTAATAAGTAAATAAGTAAAAATATAATTGTAATAGATGCCCCTGTTGCGATATCACATATCCTAAATATCATGGAGTCCCTCGTGGCATTAAGGAAAAAGAGAAATGGGGTATTTGGATGGAATCTTTAAAAACCAGTTTCAGAATTCATTAGGTGACTCCAAAAATTGTAGGCAGATAAATCGCTATGAGTTAAAACGGTTCTTTTCAAACCGCTCAAATCAATCTTAGTGTGGCAAATCCTGAATATTTTTTAAGAGCTCTTTAATAGCTTACAGATCGAGTAAACACAGCCATTTGAGACGACAGTTCCACGTTTTCCTTATACACAATATAAATGTACAATATTTGTCTGATAGACCATTACACACGCACACAGTCTCACTCACACACATAAACGCAGATCTATAGCTCGGAGAGTGCTTCCCCATCTCTCTTTCCTTGCCATCTTTTTATATATTGGTATATTCCTTATAATGGAAAAATCAAACTCTTCAGGCAAGATTCCAGGAAGGGCCCCATAACTTGCCTCAGGATACCTCTCCAACAAAATGACTCCTTTTTTATGTAACCAGTCTTCTCTTGGATTCCCCATGAATGCTCCCGTTTCTTCTGGAAACAGCTATGAACTGTTTCTCCAAAACCCCTTTTGAAACGGACCTCACTTGAATACTTCCTCGATCTGGTTTCTATCAGTACTTGGGTACCGTCCTCACTGCCTGTATCACCTTGTGTTCTTGGCTTTGAAGCTGTTCTACCCCGAGCTTGTCTCCCTAAAGAAGCTGAATGAGTGAACGCTGACTGAATGCTTCTGGGCTCATCTCTTGCGTAGTGTTTGTATCTGCTACAGGACGCGATGCGGTTCTGGGAACGAACCGGACTGCTAGTCATTAAATCCTATTGGGACAGATGAATGGATTATTCGTGAATTAAATAAGAGCTTTCATGTCATCCTTTCTGTTTGCTTGTAGACTTAATGTAATTCTGATTAAAATAGCAGTAAAAATATTTTTATTTATTTATTTAATTTTATTTATTTATTTATTTATTTATTTATTTATTTATTAACGAGAGTTATGTCTTCACAAATGATGCCGATGATCATTTGGAAGAACAAACGAGCAAGGGCGTGTAAAGGAGATTTTGAAGATACCATTGGAAAGGAGATCTGCCTTAGGAGAAACAGAAAAGTGGTACAAAGCTACACTTGCTAAAGCCATGTGAGGCAGGAGCACACGCGTAGGGAAATAACAGAGAGGAAGCAGTCTTGAAACATATTCCAATGCATAAAATAACTTATTATGAAAGAGATATGGCAAATCAATTGGACATGAATATTTTATTTAGTAAATGTTGCAAATATTTCTATTTGGAAAGCTAGTACATATTTTCACTTTCTACTGTACTACAAAATAAATTTCAAATGGATTAAAGAGATATTCTTAAAACGTAATCAGAGAGGATAAAATTAGGTGAATAGATATGTGAAATCTGAATGGCAAAATACTTTGCAAACATGAAATTAATGTAAGAAATTACAAGGGAAAAATGTCAAGATGTACTTTTGATGACATAATATCAGGGACATAAAAATCACCCAAAGAGAACAATACATACCGAGAAAAATACTTGCAATACTCATGACAAAGGAATAGTAACCTTCCTCTATAAAGAGTTCATACAAGTTCCTATTTGACACATTAAGACTACACTATATAAGTCATGCCTACATAAATCCATGCGGACAAGTTCCAGAAGACATACAAATAGTAAATTAATTTACCTCTTTAATTCTCCAATCTAAATTAAAGAAGAATTTGAATGAAAGTTCAATCATTTGGAAAACAATTTGGCACTGTGCATGGAAAACTTTGAAAAAATACATACTGTTTGAACCAATAATTCTATTTCAGGAATCTGTCCAACGGCAATACAAAGTCAGTGCACGCTAGTATACATACAAGGACATTCAGCACAACGCTGGGAATAGCAGCTAAGCCGAAGGAGGTTCAACAGTAGAGAAAGGCCCAAGTGTATTATGTGTACCATTGTTGAACTATTTTATGGTTATTAACGCTGTATTTTTTAATTATTCCATTTATATGAGAAAACGCGTAGAATAGAATGATAAAAAGAATGCACAGTATGATCTAAATACAGTGTGATTTGAATATATATATATTTAATAAATATATATATAAATATACATATATACATATATATAGGTACAAGGAAGAATAAAGGAAATGCTAGTAAAATACGAATGGTGGATATGTGGAGTGTAAAGAGTTATAAAGAATTCTGTTTTTTTACAATTTTTCCTATTTTTAAACGTTTTCCTTTCATAATCAGAGTCGCTCAAGATCAATTGCTTCTTTTCAGGATGATGCTTCTTGAGAACTGTTTAGTTGAGAAATGGAGAGACCAACTCAGTAAAAGATCCATTGTAAGTACAATTTAGCAACACTATGAATCTGGAGTTAAGGGCATGTGAAGAAATTCTTTTCAGCTGGGGATTCTTCACATTCTTCCAGCTCCAGGCCCTCAGGGGAGCCGGCAATACCCGCACTATTTGTCTTCTGCAGAAGTAGTTAAGAGCACAGCTCTTCTGACTTGGAAGTTGTAGCATTAATCTCTCTTCAGCCTCAAAGGTGATCTGGTTGCATTCAATACTGATTGACTGGTTATTTCCAGAGTAAATTGGTTGGGTTTTTTTAAATTTCTTCATGGTATTTCATTTAACTATTTTAGCAAAATCAGTCAGGTACTTGAGCAGAATTAACATCCAGAGGGCTTAAAATGGACATAGACACGTAAGGGTGTGAATACGCAATTCTAAAATTCATGCTGTCTCTGTACGAAGCATAATCTTTCCCTGTGTTTACGATAATTTTGAGACTAGTCAAAATCAATTATCTACAAACCGTAATCGTTTTGTGGCCAAATCCATGATTTTAGTGGTAGTAACATCATCGAAATATTTTGTAATTCAATTAAAGGAGTTAGAATAATTTTTTTGCCCAGAGATATGAGATCACACCAGAACTGAAGAAATCAGGTCATTGGCTGGAGATGTTTAAAGCGTCCCCTCTCCTGAAAATACGTTTAGCTTTATCTAGGAGAGTTCGTGTTTTCAGGTTCACCGAAGGTCTTCCTAGGGCCTGAGGCCTCTCAGTTTGCAAGGGAAAAGGCTACATGAGTACTGACTCACAGAGAAGGTAGTTTGAACACAGCCTCCCCTACTCTGTGCATTTCGGAATAACACGACTGTCACATCTGAGCTAAAAACTCAGGAGCTGCCTAGGAGCTCACTTAGCCTTACTGGACAGAAAATTCTAGCAGGATTAGTTATCCGGCTTCCAAGACTACGGTCGATTAGAATCATCAATGGAGAAAGCACATCCACCGTAAGAACCTGAGAGGAAAGCGAGCTTTCAGGAATCATAGCTGTTCGGGCCATTCACTTTTGCAGCAAATATTCCAATATGCTTCAAAGGAAAAATTTGGAGCTAGCACCGTATAATGGCAAACGTAATGAGCTTATTATTTCAGAACAGACTAGCCTTGTGCCCTGGGAGGGTGGGGACAGTGTTTCTCATTTCCCTGTATTTCTGGCGCCTCAGACAACGCCCAGCCTGTGGTCATGCTCAAACTTTTTGCTGAATGAAATATACTCTAACAAAGCAAGGGCGAATAGGTTATAATAAAAGGCAATATCTATTCAAGTGGACTCACTTTTTCAGTGTTTTCTTACATACTGCTGTTGAAGTGAATAGTATTTCTTTATAAGCAGTAAGTCCTTTTCTATCAAGGAAAGAACTATCCAGAAAGTCTCATTTCTTATGGGTTCTGGGTGGCTAACACTTGACTGGATTACTAGAGGTGGGAGGGGCTTCTGTCTTCCTTTGGGTGGGAGAGAATGGGGTGAACCCACCCATAAATGCGCTAGGAGACCCCCGGCCTTCCTCGTGGGGCCGGATAAACTTCTGCTCTCCGCACGTCAGAGCCTCTTTAGAAGGCTTTCCTGTGCGGGAATGTCGCATCGCAGGGCCGAGGGGCACAAGTGCACGGCGTGGGGCCTTGGGCCCTAGACTGGCGAATTTGAATCCCAGCTCTGACGTTTGTCCGCTGTGTGACCGGCTGCAAATGAGCTCTGCGGGCTTGTTTCCTGCTCAGGATCATGGTGTCCACCTAGCAGAGCTGTTGGGAGTTTCTGTGAAATGTGTGGGAATCCAGACTTCCTCCCACCTCGAGCGCTTTTCAGCTCCTCTGGTGTGTGCTGAGTGCTCGGCGATGCGGGGTGGCGATCTTATTCGCTGTTGTCATGACTCAGATATTACGGTGAGAGAAAAGGGCATCGATTCTGACATCAGTTCAACAGCATTACACGGTGAGACGTGGCTGATGGTCATGTTTGCAAATTGCCTCCCAGCAGTGGGAAGAGAGGCTGCAGGAACAGCGGAGGACCGTTCAGGACAAGAAGCGAGCCGCGGGGCGCACCAGTCGTAGCAACACCCCGAAGCCAAAGGGCAAGCCGCCTGCTCCCAAACCAGCCAGCCCCAAGAAGACCATTAAAGCCAGGAGCGCCCAAAAGAGAACAAACCCCAAAAAAGCGTGAGCCAGCTGCTTTCCAGAACGGAGACTGTCTCTCAGGATGAGGCCAGGCACTGCCCAGCCAGCCTGGGGAAGGCCCCGCTCTCCCTGCCTTAACAACTGCAGTACCCCTCGTAGACACACCTTGCGGCATTTTCCTTAATGATCTGCTTCCGTTTTTCTTTTTAAGCCACCACAAGCCGTAGTGGTAGGTACGTCCTTTGGCATGGAAGGTACAGGAAAGCTGAAAGCCGGTGGACAGAGCTGCTCGCGGCATTCAGAGTAGCCTTCGTGCTGCCTCCGGGAGAGCTCAGTGTGGGGGAAAGATGCTTTGGTGCTTACCATTTGACCTAATATGTGCATCGTACAATAAATGCCATATTATAAACCAAACACCCCCTTTTTTTTTTACAATATGTTTTATTTCAGTTTGACTTGTGTCATTAGAAGGTTCGTGATATTTTAAGAGGTGATTGAAAATACAATGATTCTAAGGAGGAAAGCAGGAGGAATGAATGTCTAAAAGATCTTTACGTGTTTGCTGTTTGCGCAAGAATCTCTGTGACGAAAGGGAATTTTCGAACAATCTAGAAAAGCAGGATATGGAAAATTGTAACGATTTCTTTTTTTTTTACAAAGAGCCCTTTCAGCTCATTTTTAGCTAGAAACTCTAGAAACTAAAATAATAATGATGATAACTAAGTCAATCAAAGGGAAAGGCAGACACACCGCATCTGAATCCTTGTTTCCCGGCTACCACGCCTTGGGTAGAAAGGCTCTGAACTCACATTCGTGATGCTTCTCCTTGGTACTCATTATGCAGCACCAGAAACCGAGCTCGCTTCTCCTATTGTGATTTAGGCACCAGCGACTCAACCCCCAAGAATTTTACACCCGTGGATGTTGTGCTCATCTCATTTCCCGGGACATCCTAGGTATCTTGATGCCAAGCCTGAGAGAATTTTCTCTGCGCATAACTGGTCCTTAAGAAGGTGCCGTGGGCCCAATGCTGGGGGGGGGGGCAGGACTCCAAAGTCCTTGGTTCTCAGCTGGCACCCCTGGTGGTACCCCTGCCACACACCAGCTCTGCGCTCAGAAAGGCAACTACAGTCACTTCTCCATTCAAGGAGGTAGAGGAACGATCTGAAAGCTGAAGTATAAAATCTCCTTTAGCTTTACCAATGTCCCTGCTTCTCAGAGAAGGCGTGGAGTGACCTGTCGTGCTCACATGAGATCATTAGCCACATATCTACTTTGATCTCTGTAGCCATTGGGACACAGAAGTGAGATGTGTGGGTAAGCCCCGGAGAAAGTGGAGAAATGGGGTTAATAAGGAGGCGGGCATGGGCTCCCCTCTCCTGTGTCACCACCACAGGGCAGTGGAGTTAAAGGAGTCCAGTGGATGGACCCACACAAGGGTACCCATAAAATACTCGGTGTTTCTGCTCCATTAGAGGCCAAACTTCGCTGGCCCTTAAGGAAAGCCGGAGAGGGGTTCGGCATCGTGTCCACACCAAGGAAACCTACCTAAGTCCATTAAAAGGCATTGGCAGCCTAGCCCACCTCCTCAGCATTGTAGGGGCTCTCTGGGGAGGGGAATCAGAAATGGAACTCTCCGTGGAAGTAGAGAAAAAAACATGTAAAAAAAAGTCAACACGTGAAGTACAATACTGACGGTAATAAGAGTTTGGAGAGGACTACATATTTAAACACTGTTTACTCTAATTATTTAACTGAAATCACGTACCGAATATTAGACGAAAGGTAATACTTCATTAGGAATATTAACACATTATCTGATACTTAACTAAGCACGTTTATACATTAGACAATATGTAATCGGGCACATAATGTGACAAGTACAGTGGTGGCCTTCGTGTGAGAGCCAAAAACTTCTTTCTCTCCCTTCAATATTTTCTCCATCAAAATACACGTGAGAGCAGGTAAATAAAAATATATGGAAGGGAAGCTGAGGTATTGAAATGAGAATTGAGAGTTGGATTATCTGGTGAGAAAAAAAATAACTTATTTTGCAATGTTTGGATCAGCACATCTCAAAATTAAGGACGACTGCAGGCATTTATTTTTTCCAATAATTTTGTTGGTCTTTCAATAATATGATAAACATGTATTTTCTATAAAGTATTTAATAAATGCGTAAGATAAAAATAGTGGAATTAAAATCCCACCTAATCCTACTCATCGCTATGCAGAGGTAATCACTGTTGGTATTTTGGTATACAATTTTCCAGGTGTTTCCTATGCATTTATATAACGATATGAGGGGGAAAACACCTAGGAGCTTATTATACATACTGTTGATTTACATTCCTTCTTCAGTCAGCCTCTTATTCAGACTAGTTCTCATGTCAATAAAGCTGTTGCCACCTCACTTATAATGGCTCTGTTTTATTCCATGGTGTGCGCTACTCGACAAACCCTTATGTTATCGGGGATTTAGGTTGTTTCTTACCTGAACGTACTGAATCACTGAATCAACATCTTGATAACTAACGTCTGTGCACACCCTTAACTAGTTCTTCGGGATCATTCAGTTTAAGTAGCATTGCTGGACCAAGAGGTAGGCCCACCAAGGAAAGTTCTTGATTGTAGTGTCAATTATCCATCAGGATGTTGGGCCATAGGTAGGTGAAAATGCTGACTTTCCAAATCCTCACTAAGATTGTTTCGCCCTGTCAATACTTCTTAATAAATTTTAGCTGGGAACTGGATGTCGCTTTGGGCAAAGCTCTGCTCTTCCTCCCTGAGTATCACTGACAACATTCTCAACACTGCAAATACTCGGACGCTGGGGGATGAGTGATGAAGCACCTCAAATGGGGTATAGTCGATAGATAGATGATTGATAGATAGATGATAAATTTCTTGACTTCTGGGAAAAGCCTATGCAACCTCCTCAATTTTTTTAATGAATCAAATTTAATAATATAACTGGTCAGCTGGAGAAACCAAAGAATTAGGGTGTAGCAGACATGCTAATAGATTTCCCCTCAGTCCAGCCTTCTTTTTAAGACACATGAGAATTTAGATAAATAGGTTAACCTTAGTTTCTTCCTTTCCAGTTGGAAACCAATGTAGTGTAGGACGCCTGGGTGGTTCAGTGGGTTAAGCATGGGCCTTCGGCTCAGGTCATGATCTCAGGGTCCTGGGATCGAGCCCCACATTGAGCCCCATGTTGGGCTCCCGGCTCAGGGAGGAGTCTGCTTCTCCCTCTCCTTCTGCCCTTCCCCTACTCCTGCTCCCTCTCTCTCTCAAATAAATAAGACCTTTGGAAGGAAAGGAAGGAAGGAAGGAAGGGAGGGAGAGAAGGAAGGAAAGAAGAGAAAGAAAGAAAGAAACCAATGCAGTGTGAACACACTTTTGGTTTCTGCCCTTGGGTGCTTATAGGATTGTCTATTGGAAACTTACAATAAAACCCCTTTTCTTGCGCTAGCTCTAGGGTATATCTATTTGGTGAAACCGGTCCGTGAAAAAAAATAAAATAAGGGCACTTTTTTTTTTTTTTTAAATCACAAGTCTCTACCTGCTGTTAACACCGATTCAAAAAGCAAAAGTGGTACTTAGAATTGTGGAATGCAAAAGTTGAATGGGACCTTAGAAGTCACACTCTACCCTGCAGGAGAAAGGCTACACCAGCACTTGTCTGATGCCTCATGCCTAGTCAGAGAAAGATCTGGGCTCCCAAAGTTACTCAATGTTAACTTAACAGACCAAAGGGCTCTGGTTTGTCAGTAACATAAAGCCAGGCTACCAGAGGGAAGCGTCGTGTTACCACCACAGAAAGAGTAATAAGAGAACAAATTCGTGCTTCCAGCTATAGAATGATATATGCCAATACTGATCATAGTTCCCAATGGGAAAATAAGTTTTTGAAAAGCCTTTTACCCTGAAAGATATGTCACAGGGACAGACATGCCAACCAAAAATTTTAGTTCACTGCCAACTTTGTAGCTTAACTGATAAGCAAGCACAAAATGGAGTTAAACATGGAAAGATTCCATTTGAGGAAATGCCTGTGAGAGAGAACGAAGGGGAGATAAACAGGGCTGGCGGGGTGGACGGTGTGAGGGAAGGAAGGTTGGAGGAAGCACTTCAGACTTCGTCCATGTCTTAAGGAGAATTTGGGAAGGTTATGGGGGAAGCGTTGAGACAAACCAGACATCAAGGAGTCTCTCATCTCAGGACCAGCTCTGCCTCCGTGTCCCGACGCACTCAGTCACGGACGGGGAGCAGCCCAGGGCAGCCCAGTCTTGGTGCAACGCTCGCAATGCATTCCAGACCGTGGTGTCTGGAGACCTGGTTAGTCACGGTCCCTGTGGTTGTTGTCAAGCAGCAAACGTCTCTGTCCACTTCTGTAATTGTCATCTCAAAACTATTTGAATCTGTAAAACCCCCAAACTTTTATGTCTTCGTGTCCTTTTTATGTCTTTTCTGTTTTATGTCAAATTTATTGAAGAGAAAATGCGCCAATCACAACTACAGTCTTACGGTATTTACCCTTCTCCCCGAGAGAGGTCTCTTTGTACTAGAGTGTAAGGAATGGCAACGATGAGGTAATTAATGAGGCCATTCATGGCAGGAATCAAGTCCGTGATGTGTAATTTTGCCTTCACAGGTCCACACAGTGTAAGCATAGGCGTATGTAGCTCAATATTTGAAAGAGATCAGTTTTATGACTGGATAATTCTAAAAGAGCTGCACTATCTAGGCGAGAACCACATTATAATGGTGAACTCGATCACATTAGTGCTGTACGTTGAAAGGGGAAAAGAGCATACTTTATTAGCAATTAAATTGAGCTAACGGGGAAGACTCATAACCAGAGGGCTGACTCTAAGAGTCACAAAGTTGGAATAACATGAATAACACGATGAGGTGTAATGAACTGGGATGACGTAAAAAATGGCATTATGAATAAAATTCCGTCATGTAGCGAGGGAGAGCTACAACACCGTTATGGAGTCAAATTGATGCATTTTTTAAAATTCATTAACATTTTTAGTCTTCTAATAATGTCAAATATTTCTTATGTCATTGGAATACTTCAGCAGCTGAAAATCACATGGACGATTGCTTTGTCAACTTTCCCCCTTTATTAAAAGCATTAAAAAACTGACTTTGGAGGTCATCCAAAGGGGTTTCCAAGGGATGAGCAAGTTCAAACACAATTCAAACAAGAGTCAATATCGGGGCATTCAATCCAGCGAGCAGAAAGGGAACAAGAGAGTCCAGGAAGAGGGCCACAGAATAGGCCAGAGCATATTTTAGGAAATCTGTCCATTTTCTGTAGGGCATCTATTTACAGAGAACAGGATCCAGAGAGGGGACGCTGGAAAGTATTAGGCTCCAAGCAAGAATGCTTCAGGTCTCCTATCTTAGAGGGTAGCTACAGGGACCAAGTGGGACCATCAAAAAAACTGTGGCTCCAGGGTCAAGGTGCATGAGTGAGCCAGCCCTAAAGGAAAGGGGTTGTTTTATGGAGTGGAATTCATAATCCCATTTTGTAGTCCTCAATTGCTTCAGCCACAGTGGGTCAAGACATGCATTTTCTGCCGCCAAGGCCAGCTGAGATTCAAGATAAGCCCACTTAGGGGCCCCTGGGTGGCACAGCGGTTAAGCGTCTGCCTTCGGCTCAGGGCGTGATCCCGGCGTTATGGGATCGAGCCCCACATCAGGCTCCTCCGCTGTGAGCCTGCTTCTTCCTCTCCCACTCCCCCTGCTTGTGTTCCCTCTCTCGCTGGCTATCTCTATCTCTGTCGAGTAAATAAATAAAATCTTTAAAAAAAAGAAAAAAGATAAGCCCACTTAGCTGGGGCCCTGACAACGTGCTAGCCTCTTCTTTAACCATTCCTCCCCAGGGGCAAGAAGACATTTGCTGGTCCTGCCAACCCCAGGTCCCATGTGTCTGCCTCGTGCTTCTGTGCTCCACCCACTAACTTCACTCTCAAGACTAATGCCAGCACAAATTAAGGTTTAATTGAATGTATCTCTCTGGACATTGATTAGCAGACTTCTGACTATTTAGATCAAAACTAATTCTATAATCCTAAAGAAACAGCCTTTCCCTATGTCTTGCTTATACAATCTTGATACAGATAGGTTCACATATATGGACAACTGAGGGAAACATGCCATCTGCTGGTGAAATATGTTATTAATTTTAAGAGAGTTTATTGTTTGAATGCTTTTGAAGTTCTGCACCATTCCTGAGTGGTCCAGTGTGCTACTGGCCATAACAGTGTGCCATTTAACACAATTCTATTATGAATACCCAAATACTATCAGGCATATAAAGTGGCAGATAACAGTATTCGATCTGAAGGAGTGGGGAATGTGAAGAAAGTAAGGTGAAGATTTTTACTGTATTTAGTCTTCTGCACAATCAAAAAAAAAAAAAAAAAGCCAGTAATTACAGCAATTGACTTACCCTAGTTTCTTTTAATGCACTCTGAAAAAAAACTGAGAAATATCCCTACTGATAATTTACATGTGCTTCTCAAACATAATGTTGGAACACTAGAGTTTTGCGGTTAGCAATGTGTTACTAGTACTAAATAATCAAGCGGTAATGTCAGCAAGATGGTGAATAGGAAGCCCTGGGCCATCCCTTCCTCTGCGAACTCACCAACTCAGCAAGAATTCATGGATAAATCTCCTTTGCGAGAAATCCAGAAACTAAGTGAAAAGCTCCTCCACTCTTGGTGACCATGAAGCCAGACTCAGTAAAGCCAGTAGGGAGATTTAGGACGCCCTGAGACCCAAGTCCTCATCCCCAGCACAGCAGCATACAATCAGAAAGAACCCCCCGAAACGCTTGGCTTCTCCCAGGAGTTGGTCTGCATGTCCAGTGCCCCAATTTTCCAGAGAGGGATCCCAGAGGACGAACCTGGGTCTCGGAGCTTGGCTGGATCGACCACAGCTTAGCAACCAGGGGAGTAGGGAGATGGCAGCTGGAGATGGCAGAAACCATAGCTTCCCCTTCTTCCCAGTGCAGAGAGAGCAGACGAGAAAGTCCAGGTGTGGAGAGAAGCATCTGGTAAAAGCAGCAGGGCCCCATGGGGTTTGGCCCTAACAATCGACCCTCAAGGGTATGGTGGGGGGAACCACTTGTCCCAAGCAGATGCTCAGGTGGGGGACTGGGGGGACCCTGGCCACACAAGCCTAGAGGGCATGGGTACCTGAGCCCAGGTGTTGGGAAGCAAACCGCCCAGCACGTGCCACGTGACTCTCGGCATCCAGGGAGCCCAGGTCCCCAGCCCCATGTGTGCACTATGGAGACGACAGGCAGAGGCTCCAGCGAGTGTACCCGCGGGCCACACCCTGCCCAGGTCCAGCCTCCTCCAAAACAAAGGCTTCAACAAAAGGCACAAGCATGGAAAACACCCAGAGAAAAACAAAGCAAAACAAACCAAAACAAAGCAAGGGAAAAGCTTCCTGACCTTGGTCCGGGCAGTGATTTCATAGATAGGACGTTAATGACACAGGCAACAAAAACACTTTTATGAGCTATCTAACGGTCCTATTCATAAAATCAAAGACAGGAATGGCGGTTGCAGGGGCTGCGGAGAGGGGGAAGCGGGGAGCATTCGTGAGCAGACACCAAGTTTCAGGGAAGTGAGATGAACACTCGAGAGACCTGCTGTACAACACCGCCCCTACACTACAGCTCTGTACCCTTAAAACCGTCAAGAGGCTAGAGCTCAGTGTTCCGCGTTCATACCGCAATGAGATAAACAGAATACTAAGTAGGAGCCTCTGGGTGGCTCAGTCGTTAAGCGTCTGCCTTCGGCTCAGGGCGTGATCCTGGGGGGTTCTGGGATCGAGCCCCACATCGGGCTCCTCCGCTGGGAGCCTGCTTCTTCCTCTCCCACTCCCCTGCTTGTGTTCCCTCTCTCGCTGGCTGTCTGTCTCTCTGTCGAATAAATAAATAAAATCTCTAAAAAAAATTAAAAAAAAAAAGAATACTAAGTAATCAAAGTTTCGAGTATCTTCATTAACATTAGAGTTTAGATATTAGGATGGAAAGTGAATCATACAAGAACATCGTTCTCACTCACGTGCATTCCAGTATGTTCTCTCACGTGGAACGAAAACGGAGGGTGTCGTAGCCGACATGCTGCGGTTCACATACAACTCTGGCTAAAAGCTCAAGTGCATCCCTGTGGTAAACATCATCGGATTACATCCTGAGAGGGGAAAATGCCAAAACCAGTGGAAACTTTGGCTTATTATCAACTTCATCCCTGGAGAGATTTGTATTGTCTTAGCGTCAGGAAAGGAGGTACGGGGCCTGCACCTGTCCTGTGGTCAGATGGCAAATTCTGTCAATCCACATGACACCTTTTCCGAGTTTATTGCTGAAATGCTTGGAGTCAAATTTTTGGCCAGCCTCTAAATAGATGTGAGGGCCTTCTATGCATTTTGAATGTAACTCCACTCCTGGCTCCACTGGCTCCGTCCTACATATTACATGTTCCTCCCCAACTATCTTGTTCAGCCTGGTGTGCATTCTATAAGCCCCCCGAAATCCTCTCTGAAAGACAGGGTAAACATAAAGATTTGTTTGAAGGTCACATTTTTTATTGTTATTATGCACAGCCATATGGTTTTCACTTTGAGCTGAATTTTTAACTTGAGGTGACACTGAGTTTTCCTCCAAAGAGGATCTTCCTTTTTAGTCCTCCCAGGAAGCTTTGCCACATGGTTATATGCCAGTGTGAACTCACACACATGACCCTCTCGAAGTTCTGAGAAAAGAAAGAATATAGTGGATAAGATACATTACAAAGCTAATTTTAAAGCAGTTACGAGTTTCCATTCTGCACACGAATCCCTGGCATGTGGTAGAATCACCAAGCTCGGGAGATGGTCTCTTTTCTTTTACAGATAATACTGCCTGATTCGACAACTAAGCAACCAGCAAGGATTCACAACCCAGTAAGTTAATGAACAAAATTTTTGACAGGGTTAAAAATATTAACTGTAAGTAACTGCAGCTTTCTACCCAATCCTCTCAAGGATTCAGAACTGCTGGTCAAGCCAAAGGCGGGGAATAGAATTGGAAGGAACTGAGAAAGACAACAGGATTGAGTATGCAGCTCTTTCTGGAACATGATGGAGAGGCTAGAGGGGGAGGGGTGTGGGAATGACTGGGGAGGGAGCTGCAAGGCCCAGGGGGACTCTGAGGACAGAGGTGCCCAATGAAGAGTTTTAGGAATTTCTTGGTGTGGTGTTATATTTTGTTTTTGTTTTTTTTAATTCCTTTATTGAGTATCTCTTCAAGAAACTTTAGTAAAAGCTTACTTTCATTTAAGGATTTTGATGTTGGGATTGCATGCATTTTCTTTGAGATGTGTTGTAAAAAAGCCAAATTATGGCAAGAGACCAAATGTCCATCGGCTGATGAATGGATAAAGATGTGTTATGTGTACACGATGGAATATTACTCAGACATCAAAAAGAATGAAATCTTGCCATTTGCAATGACATGGATGGAGCTAGTGAGTATTATGAAAAGTGAAATAAGTCAGTCAGAGAAAGACCAATACCATATGATTTCACTCATATGTGGAATTTAAGAAAAAAAACAGATGAACATGGTGGGGGCGGGGGAAGCCAGAGAGACAAACCATAAAACGGACTCTTAACTACAGAGAACAAACCAAGAATTGCTAGACAGGGAGTTGGGGGGGATGAGCTGGGTGTGTGATAGGGACTAAGGAGGGCACTTGTGATGAGCACTGGGTGTTGTACATAAGTGATGAATCACTAAATTCCATTCTTGAAACCAATATCACACTGTACGTTAACTAACTGGAATCTAAATAAAAACTTGGAAGAAAAAAAAATAAACATATGTTCTATACCCAATCTCTAAAAAAATAAATAAATAAAAATAAATGCAAGGCGAGCCTAATTTTGTGCAGCTTTAGGAGGGGTTTTGAAGAACTCTACTGTGAGTTGCCTTCCTGAGAAACTATTCTTATTTTATTTTTAAACCATTTTCATTGTGGTAAAATATATATAACATAAAATGTACCATTTTAACTATTTTCAAGTGTACAAATCAGTGGTCTTAGTTATATTCACATTGTTTGCGACCATCACAATCTTCTCCAAAAATGTTCATTCCCCTGAAAGGAAACTGTATCTATCAAGTTCTAGTCCACTTTCTGTCCCTAGGAATTTGCCGATCCGAGGTATCTCTTAGAAGTGGAATCGCACGATATTTGTCCTTTTGTGTCTGGCTTATTTCATTTAACATAATGTTTTCAAGGTTCATCCATGTTGAAGCATATTACCAATACTTCATTCCTTTTTGCATCTAAATAATATTCCATCGTAGGTGTATACCATATTCGTTTATCCATCTTTCTATGGATGGACACTTGGGTTGTTTTCACCCTTTGACTGTTGTGAATTATGCTATCGAACATTGCTGTACAAGTAAATGTTTATATCCTGTTTTCAATTTTCTTGGATATATATCTAGGAGCAGAATTGATGGGTCAGATGTAATTCCATGTTTAACCTTTTGAGGAACTGCCACACTGTCATCCATGGTAGCTCCCCCATTTTATAATCCCAGCATAATACATAAGGGTACAACTTCTCCACATCCTTACCAACACTTGTATATTCTCTTGTTTATTGCAGCCATTCTAGTTCGGTGTGAAGTGGCATCTTGTGGTTTTGACCGACGTTTTTCTAATGACTAATTGTGTTGAGGACCTTTTCATATGCTTGTTGGCCATTTGTTGATCTTCTTTGAAGAAAGGCCTATTCAAGCCCTTTATCCATTTCTGATATTAAACCCTTATCAGATACAGAATTTGTAAATATTTTCTTCCATTCTGAGGGTTGTCTTTTCACTCTCTCGATAGTTTCCTTTGATGCACAAAGTTTTTATTTTTCATTAAGACCAAGTTATCTCCTTTTTCTTTTGTTGCCTGTGCCTTTGGCATGACATTTAAGAAACCACTGCCGAGTCCAAGGTCCCACAGATTTTCCCCTATGTTTTCTTCTAAGAGTTTTATAGTTTCAGCTCTTAAATGTAGGTCTTTGATCCATTTTAAATTAATTTTTGTATATAGTGTAAGGTGATGGTCCAACTTCATTATTTTAAATGTAGATATCTAGTCTTCCCAGTACTATTTATCAAAGAGACTATTCTCTTTTTACTAAATGATCTTGGCACCCTTATTGAACATCAACATAATGATTAATGTGAAGGTTTACTTATAGGTTCTCAATTCAACTCCATCAGTCTATCCTTATGCCACAGCCACACTGTTTTGACTACAGTCACTTTGTAATAAGCTTTGAAATCAGGAAGTGGGAGTGCTCCAATTTTGTTGTTTTTCAAGATTGTCTTGGCTCTTCTAAGTCCTTTGAAATTTCATATGAATTTTAGGATGGGTCTTTCCATCTCTGTAAAAAACACTAATGGGATTTTTTTAAGGCTTGCAATGACTCTGTAGATTACTTTGGGTAGCATTGTTATTAAGTTTCCCAAGTTATGAACACAGGGTGTCTTTCCATTTATTTGTCTTCTTTAGTTTCTTTCAGCATTGTTTCATACCTTTCAGTACAAAATTCTTGCACTTGCGCATTGACTAAATTTATCTCTAAGTATTTTGCTATTTTGATGCTATGGTAAATTGAATTGCTCCCTTAATTTCCTTTTGGGATTTTCCATTGTTAGCGTATAGAAACATGAATGAATTTTGTGGGTTGATTTTGTATCCTGCACCTTTACATAATTAGTTCCAACAATTTTTTTGTATGTGTATGTGATTCTTCAGGGTTTATTAGCTATAAGATCATGCTACCTGCTAATAATATTCCAATTTGGATGTTTTTATTTCTTTTTCTTGCCTAATTGCTCTGGCTGGACCTTCCAGTACTACATTAAATGGAAATGGCAAAAGCAGAGATCCTGATCTTAGAAGAAAAGCTTTCAGCCCTTCACCATTGTAGTATGATGCTAGCTCTGGGTTTTACACATATGGCTTTTATCATGATGAGGAAGTTCTTTATACTAAATTTATCGAGTGTTTTTATCATGAAAGGGTGTTGGATTTTGTCTAATGCTTTTTCTGTATAAATTGAGATATCTGTTTTTTCTTCATTCTATTAGTGTGGTGTGTTACACTCTTTGACTTTCATATGCTGAACTACCTGGTATTCCTAAGATAAATCTCACTTGATCACAGTGTATAATCCTTTTAATATGCTGCTGAATTCAGCATGCTAGTATTTTATTGACGATTTTAGCACTGATATATTCAAAAGGTATATTGCTCTGTAATTTTTCATGAAGCCTCTTTGGCTGGCCCTGTCAGGGGTAATGCTGACCTCATAGAATGAATTAAGAAGTTTCCCTTTCTTTTCAATTTTTTTTTTTTTGTAGAGCCTGAGAATCAGAGTTAATTCTTATTTTATTGTTTGATAGAATTCACTAATGAGGGGCGCCTGGGTGGCACAGCGGTTAAGCATCTGCCTTCGGCTCAGGGCGTGATCCCGGTGTTCTGGGATCGAGCCCCACATCAGGCTCCTCCACTATGAGCCTGCTTCTTCCTCTCCCACTCCCCCTGCTTGTGTTCCCTCTCTCGCTGGCTGTCTCTATCTCTGTTGAATAAATAAATAAAATCTTAAAAAAAAAAAAAAGAATTCACTAATGAAGCCATCTAGTCCTGGGTTTTTCTTTTTTTTTGGCAAGATTTTAATTACTAATTTGTTCTCCTTACTTGTTATAGGTCGATTCAGATTTTCTGTTTCCTCTTGAGTCAGTTTTGCTAGTTTGTGTCTTCCTAGGAATTCACATGTCACCTAGTTTATCCAATTTGTTGGTATAAAATTCTTCATAGAATTCTCTTATAACCCTTTTTATTTTTGTGAATTCAGTAGTAATGTCCCTTCTTTCACTTCTGATTTTAGCAATTTGCATATGCTCTCTCCCTCTCTTTTATATTATTATTGTCACAGATTGCATATATTTATACACTGTGTGCCCATTAACACATACTTATAGTCGTTATTTCATCATTGTCTACATACTATAGGGAAGAAAGAGGAGTTAGAAACCAAAGTACAGGGGCGCCTGGGTGGCACAGCGGTTAAGCGTCTGCCTTCGGCTCAGGGCGTGATCCCAACATTCTGGGTTCGAGCCCCACATCAGGCTCCTCTGCTATGAGCCTGCTTCTTCCTCTCCCACTCCCCCTGCTTGTGTTCCCTCTCTCGCTGGCTGTCTCTATCTCTGTTAAATAAATAAATAAAATCTTTAAAAAAAAAAAAAAAAAGAAACCAAAGTACAAAAATATTGGCTTTTTTACATTTACTTATGTAGTTATTGTTACTAGTGTGCTTTATTTCCTCAAATGGCTTTGAGTTACTGTCTAGTGTCCTTTCATTTCAGTTTAAAGTACTCCCTTTAGCATTTCTTGTAGACAGGTCTATTAGTAATGAATTCCTTTTGTTTTTGTTAACTTGGGAATGTCTTAGTTCCACCTTCACTCCTGAAGGATACTTTTGCCAAATATAGAATTCTTTGTTGACAGTTTTTTTCTCTCAACATTTTAAATGTGTTATCCACTGTGTTCTGGCTTCTGTGGTTTCTTATGAGAAATAAGCTGCTATTGAGGATTCTATGTACATAACAAGTCATTTCTTTCTTACTGATAAGATTCTTTGTTTTTGGCTTTCGACAATTCAACTATAATATACCTCAGTGTGGAGCTCTTTGATTCTGCTTGGCATTTCATTATATTTGGGAAGTTTTCCGCCATGATTTCTACTCCTTTCTCTCACTCTCTTCTTTCTAGGATTCCCATCATGCATACGTTGGTCTACATAATAGTGTCCCAAAGATCCCTTAGGCTGTGTTCACTTTCGTTCTTTTTCATTTCCACTCCTAAGACTGGATAATTCCCACTGCGCTTCTAGCTCACTGATTTTTTTTCTTCCGCCTGCTCAAATTTGTCTTGAGCCCCTCTAATGAATTTTTCAATTCAGTTATTGAACTTTTCAGCTCCAGGATTCCTTTTCAGTTTATTTTTAATCTCTCTTTGTTGATATTCTCATTTTGTTCATACGTTATTTTCCTGTTTTCCTTTAGCTTTTTACCCATGGTTTCCTTAAGCTCTTTGAGCATAGTAAGACAGTTGATTTAAAGTCTTCATCCAGTTAAGTCCAACGTCTAGGCTTCCTCAGGGATGGTTTCTGTCAACTTTTTTTCCTGTGAATGGGCCATACCTTTCTATTTCCTTGTATCTTTCATGGTTGTTGTTGTTGTTGCTGTTGTTGTTGAAAACTGGACATTCAACTACTATAACGTGGCAACTCTGGAAGTGAGATTTTCCTTCTTCCCCAGGGTTTGCTCTTTTTGGTTGGTGAACATTCAGTTTGTGTTCAGCCAGTGTTTTAACTGAGACTTCCTTGAAAATCAGGAGTTTAAAAACAACAACAACAAAGCACCTCTCCAAGTCTCGGTAGACTGGCTCTGTCCTTGGCACTTCTTTAAACACTTGGCCAGGCCATTTACTATCCTGTCTCAGCCTTCACTCACTGCTTGTACTAAGCCTATCCATCAGCCAATGGTAAAAAATTAGGGTCTGTCAGATCTTCTCTGAGCATGTATCTTGTCGTGAGCATGTGCATGGCCCCCAAAATTCCCCAGGATGCATTACTGCTTCTGAATGCCCCAATTGCCCAAAGAAAATCTCTCTCCTCAGTTTTCCTCCCTAGCTTTAGGTGGTCTGTTGTATATGTCAACCATAATCTTTGTCATCAGACAGTTGTGGGGTTTTTGATCACCATACAATGTTTTTAATCAATGTCCACCGCTTTTCCTCCCTGAGTGGTTTCTGGGTTTGGTGAAACAGAGATGAATGCCTGTGTCATCCTTCAGGTAGCCTCCAGATAGAACAGAAAAACACAGTAATTTGTAAATAATATCTGCTCTCTTCTCTCTGGAGCCAGAGACATGGGTCACACACTGGAAGCAGGCTGCGATCTTCAAGACTGTCACCATGCTGGGCAAGTGGTAGGGTAAGTAAAAATGTCACAAAACTTTCATATCATTTTTAAGTTGCCTTTTCATATTTGGGAGCTGTAAACCTTTGATTATTTTCCAGAGTTCTGATAGTTTCTGGTTGTTTTTCAGTGTTTCTTTGGAAGGATGGGAGCTTGGAGCTGGCTTTGTCACCATTTTGCTGACATTCTCCATCACTCCAATGGAGCCCTCTTGACTCCCCTGCTCTGAGGGCTGAACTTAACTCTCAATTCAGATGCCCTCCTCCTAACATGACCAGAACAGAACTCATAGTATTTCCTTCCAACCTACTTCTCCCTTCCGGGTTCCTTGTCTGGGAATGGTTAGGTCATTTCCTCAGTCACTCAAGCCAGGAAGCTTTATCTTTTCCCACTTATTTGGTAGAGTGGTAGTCAGTCATCAAGTCCTGTGGGTGTAAGGTAGCTTTCTAAGAACGCTCTCATCATTCCACTTACCACTAACTCACCATTTCTCTTACTAGTTAAGGTTGCTGTAATCTTTCATTTTATTGCAATGTCTCCAGCCTAGATAAGTTGCATCTCATTTTCCTTCATCTCCTATATGCATCTGCTCAAAGCACTCTGTGCTTACCCCTAAGAACCCTAGAACACATGTTCATTTTCTATCTCCTGCTTTTAGAGTTCTAGAGTTTGAGGACAAGGACTGTGTATATTCAGTCTTGCAACACTGTTCAGCATATAGCAAGAGCTGAATAAATGATTCTTGAAGGTCTGAAAGAGACCAACAAGACCTTAACATGATATGATAGAGTACAGTAGACATAGTAAGACAGAAACCAGCAATGGGTCTTTACATAAAAGCATCAAGCATATATGTATATGATGGTTTAAAAACTTTTAAACTGATTTCTCTTTCTTTAAACTGATTTCTCTTCCTTACCTCTGATTTTGAAAATCCTCCCTACTTTCCAAGATTGATTTCATTCCTTACCTTCTCCAGCTCCTAACCATCAAACATACACCTGTCAATTCAGCACTTAATTATACACTAATTTAAAATACCCCATATTATTCATAATGCTCCCCTCATCAAAAAAGGGGGGATATGCAGATGTTAGCCTAGATCTACACCATATTGCTAACTGATGCTATAAACAGAATGCAGTTCCACTCACCTCCTTCCCCACTAGTCATGCATCCCTGGTATGTTTAATACTGTACTGTCTTCTAGTGACTATAATTAGATGCTGCTTCTTTGAGTTTTGTCTCCCCATTCGATTTGCGCTTTTCTGAAAGCAACCACCTCCATTCAGCCATTTCTGTATTAACCAAGAATCTGCAGTTGAGGCAGACACACAATACGTATTTTCCAACATAAATGTTTATGGGTTGTGCCCTCATGCCTTGGTCTATAATTGAGTGAGACTTCTGGAATGAGCTTCACTGTGGCCCAAATTTATTTTTATTTTATGACTTAATGTTTTGATACAATGTTCTTATACCAGGAGGAATCATAGCCTAAATGACACTATTAAGGGAGCAATGTATACTTCTCTCCCCTAGGAACCTGGTTGGGTGTGGAGAGGTTTCTCCATGTAACACTGCTTTCTCATTACGCTCCGGATACTGATTCTCAGTTTGGCTCATTCGAGTAGGGATGACCCTCCACATGTGAAGAGACTCTACAGTCACACTCCAGTCAGCTGTCAGAACCATACAGGCATACATTTGTGAGCCTGCACTTTGAAAATAAAGAAGGAAAGTAGGTTTAATGGGAAAAGCCACCTAGCTTGTGCTCTGTTTCCCACCTTGCCTAGGACAGAAAAGTTTCCAAACTTTCCATCAACAGCTAAGTAAACTCAATCCATATACATTTGTATATGTAGCTTCAAGGCTGCTGTGGAACAGCACAGAGTGTCTGATTCATGGCTACGGGGAAAGTTCTGGTCTTTCTGGCACAGTCTTGTCCTGCATTCAGTCACAGTAATAAGCAAAGAAAAGAAAACAATAATTAAAGAGGTACTTACTTTAGTTTCCCTCAGGATTCTCAGGAACAAACTCTTGAAAAATTCTATTTATGCTCTCCATTGCTTCGTACGTATTAGACGCTCCATGGACAGCATTTTTCAAAATACTTCTTCCAAACTTGGCTCGGATAGAGTCTGGGGACAGTAGTTTTGCCTCATCTGGGTCTGTGGGACCCATCAATCGTCTCCAGTCTGAAACAGCATTCCACTTGGTCAGAACCAAGACCAAAGATGGACCCCTGCAAATAAGAAAGCTTTCAAATGACCTGGGCTATTTACACCTACAGAGAATGCGTATACAGCTAAAGACAGAATGGCATGCTTTGTCTTTATTCTTTGTCCTTATCAGTGTGATTCTGTGCTTTTTTTTTTTTTCCATTTTCCCCCCTTCCAATAGGTTGTTGTGCTAGAAGAGTGCTGTAGTTTAATTCTAGAAATAAACGCCAGGCCCCATTCCAAGTATTTTTAATGTATCAATTATATAACCCTCGAACCTATATAACAAAGAGATAGATGCCATTATTAACTCCATTTTACAGATGAGGCAACTGAGGTACAGCTTAAATATGCTTACAGAGCAGGGAATTAAAAGCAAAAACTGGAACCCAGATCACCTCTATACCTAATGTGAAGACCTAAAGAAACAAAGGAAGGAAGAAGAAGGTAGGGAAGGAAGAGAGTAGAAAAGAAATGAACCCCAAATATTAATAGGGTGTCTTTTAATGAATGGAATTTTTTTCTTTTAAGAATGTGTTCAGTTTCTCTTTCAAGAGTTTTTTTTTAATGTTATGCTAGTCATCATACAGTACATCATTAGTTTTTGATGTAGTGTTCCATGATTCATTGTTTGCATATAACACCCAGCGCTCCATGCAATATGTGCCCTCCTTAATACCCAACACCAGGCTAAGCCATCCCCCCTCCCCTCTGAAACCCTCAGTTTGTTTCCCGGAGTCCATAGTCTCTCATGGTTCATCTCCCCCTCTGATTTCCCCCACCTTCATTTTTCCCTTCCTTCACCTAAAGTCCTCCATGCTATTCCTTATGTTCCACATGTAAGTGAAACCATATAATTGTCTTTCTCTGCTTGACTTATTTCACTTAGCATAATCCCCTCCAGTTCCAACCATGTCAATGCAAATGGTGGGTATTCATCCTTTCTGATGGCTGAGTAATATTCCATTGTATACATGGACCACATCTTCTTTATCCATTCGTCCGTTGAAGGGCATCTTGGCTCCTTCCACAGTTTAGCTATTGTGGATATTGCTGCTATGAACATTGGGGTGCAGGTGCCCCTTTTCACTACAACTGTATCTTTGGGGTAAATAGCTAGTAGTGCAATTGCTGGGTCGCAGAGTAGCTCTATTCTTAACATCTTGAGGGATCTCCATACTGTTTTCCAGAGTGGCTGTACCAGCTTGCATTCCCACCAACAGTGTAAGAGGGTTGCCCTTTCTCCACATCCTCGCCAATATTTGTTTCCTGTCTTGTTAATTTTTGCCAAATGAATGGAATTTTTTAATTACATTTTGTATTTTTCAGTTTCTATAATGAATATTTACTACTCTTATAATGCAAAGAACTCTGTATCAGAAACTTACTCAGATAACACTTCTAATACATCTTGATAAAAGTCTTTTCCTGTTATTTTTGAATAAATTTTTTCTGCTTCTTCTTCATTTAGGAGTATTCCCTTCATCTGTGTTATTTCAAATCCAGCCTTTCTAATAAGTTCCAAGATCTCCTCTAGGGAAAACAGATATTTGGTAATCTTGTAGAGTGCCTCCACTTTTGTTCCATATTCAAGTAGACTGCAATAACTAAGGAAAGTAATCATTTTACTTGCATACTGTGGCTTAAAAAGCTAGAACTATGCTAAACTAAATTGAACTGAAATGCATCAGATCGACATTCAGAGCAACATTAATATATTAATGCAGATGTTCAGTCTCTGAGATGCACCTTTCCAGAACCCACCAGAAACGTCTCATAGACGATAAGGAGGGTGGGAGGGGTGTGCCTCTGGGCTGAAAGTTGAAGACATGTTTTCATCTCCATGCTGCAAATGTCAAGGAAGAAGTCGTTGCTAGATCTGGATTGAAAAGGGAGAGCCCATCTGAACACTTCTCCCTGAAGTAGCAAGGCACTATTTGAGGGAATTAAAGTAGATCTCATCAAAATCTCGCAACAGCCTATACTTTAAAGGCTACATTCAGTGAACCAAATGAGGAATTAGGAGCTTTCTGGTAAAACAGTTTTTTCTTTGGTCCAGATCAAAAGCATTTAGAAGTGCTCTGATGCCATGCTGGTCTCTAAGGTCGACCTTGAGCATAATCGATAGAAAGCCTGAGGAAGGCTGGACTTCTCCTCTTATCAAGGTGGCAGCCAGGATCTGCCCTATGGGAGGCGCTGTGGGAACAAATATGAATGGAACATTAAACACTTCTTCCAGATCTTGTCTGCTCAGAGGGCCTGGACTAGAAACACAGCTTAAAAAGGTGGTCATTATTATAAAGAGCAATGTAAAAGGCTCCTGGAACCACAGGCAAGTAAACTATTAACTCTCTGGGAAGGTCAGAGATGACTTCCAGAAAGCTCAATCATTGCGTTCAGTACAGAAAAAATAAGATATGATCACCAAGCAGACAAATAGAGAAGAGTGCAGAATTTCTTAAAAAATAAAAATAAAATAAAAATAATAAAAATATATATAAATAAAATAAATAAAAAATAATGTGAATGAAAACTCTATGCATTAAAATCTATGGGGTAATCAGAAGAAATTAAAGCAGTGATCGAGGAAAACATATAACTTCAAAAATTTATATTAACAAAAATAATGAAAATAAATGAATTAAATTTAAAAAGCTAGAAGAACATTTTAAAAAACTACTAGAGAATCAAAGGCAACTTTTTTTAAAAAAAACAGAAAGTAATGAGTTTAAAAACAGGAAATAAAACTCATAAATAAATCAAATTCTGTTTGTTTGAAAGACAACAAATGAAGAAATGGCAGGGTGAAAATAACCATTGAAAATGAGGAAACTAAACATGATAACAAAAGAACGTGAACTCTATACAGATGAAACGGATAATTTCCTAGGAAAATACAACTTAGCAAAATTAACTCTAATTAACTATAGTGCAGGTAAAAAGTTTAAATAGATCAATTTCCATAGAAGACTTTCTCCACAGAGAAAGTGGTCAAAGAATTATCCCACAAAAAAGATAACAGGCCCAGATGTTTTCACAGGAAGACTCTACCAAATCTTCAAATACCAACCCCACTGCTGCTTAAACTCCTCCAGAGTACTGCGAATGAAGACATGTACATTCTTTTTACGAAGTATTACACTGTTATCTAAACCTCGCACAAAAAATGAAAAGGACAGACCAATCTCACTGTCTCAACGCGGAAAATCCCAAATGAAATACAAGCAAATAGAATCAAAAGCACATCTGAAAAATACCTCAAGACTAAGTGAAGTCTATACAGGAATGGAAGAATGGCTCGATATTAGAAATATCATGAACATGATCTTTCCTATTAGTATATCTATGGAGAAAAACATTGCCATCTCCATCAACTCTGAAAAGGACTTCAACAAAATTCAGTTTCATTTTGATTACAAGAGGGACAGAGAGAAGGAAGAGGGAAGTAGGGCAAGAGAGCAAATATGACAAAAGTTTACTGTTAAATCTAGATCGAGGGATGTGGGCATCTGTGGAACTATTCTTCTAGCTTTTCCATAGTTTGAAAGTTTTCACAAAATCTGAAGGAAATGGACACACTGATTTTTATTTCTAAATATTTACCTCTTTGTTCCTGTGTGACATGAGGTTTAAGCAGTGCTAAAGTGTTTTGAGGAGGAAAGAAATATTGTATTTCCCTCCGGGCTGCTTCTAATGAGTCACTTCCATACAACTGGTTGATGGGCAAATCTTCCATTGCAAATCGTACGCATAAACTTTAAAAAAGAAGTCAAGTTAAGCACTGTTAGAGCGTAACATAATGTAGTTATAAACTGACACAACAGAACACTATATAAATTGTCCAAAAGTCATCAAGCCACTCATTCCTGATCTGGACACTGTGCGAAAGGCAATAATTATAGAGTGGCTTGGAGTATACGCCTTCCTTACAAGGAAGTTTAACAGCCATTAGGAAGAAAGAACATGAACACTGAAATAATCATGATTACAAATATAAGTAATAAAGTAATAAAGCTGCTTTGGAAGGAGATTTTGAGGATGTAATCAGATGATAAATTTGAAATATATGGTGCATATTACGCTCTCAATAAATATTCCTTTCCCTTCCTTCATCACTAAATATTATCAAGCACTAGAGATGGCATCTGACTGTATACCAAAGACCCCAAATTACAAACACTGAATCCAGGAGACACTGCCATGGAGCCCTCCAGCAGAGCAAGCGCAGAGATGAGAGAGGAACAGACAGGATGGCTACGGGGGAAGAGACAGGAATGAGGTTGATAGTACTGGACATGTTGGGTTAGGCAGGTTTTTGTTTTGTTTTGTTTAAGATTTTATTTATTTATTTATTAAGATAGTGTGTGAGTAGGGGGAGGGCCAGAAAGGGAAGGAGAGAGAGAATCTCAAGCAGACTCCCCGCTACGTGCAGAGCCCTCTGTGGGGCTCGATCCTATGACCCTGAGATCAGGACCTGAGCTGAAACCAAGAGGCAGACACTTAACCAACTGAGCCACCCAGGCGCCCCCGGGTTGGGCAGTTTATCCTGGTTCTGCTTCCCCTACGATAGATGAACACATACACCTCCTAAATCAACTGTTGTTCCTTGATGGTTTTTTCAACAGCCCTTTTCCCCCCATCTCTTTATCTACATATATTTTAGTAGAGGATATACTCTCTGCTTATTTCATTTTCTGCCCTTTACACATAGTTCTGAACTGCCAGCCCACAAAATCCCCCCATAGTGAATAATGTCCTCTCTTGTTAATGAACCAACTTCACCGGTAACTTGGCTTTCTCTCCTTAGACCCCCTTCTTACCTCGTTGCTTTTGCTGATACATTCAGATTTCCTTTTCGCCTGATCCAATTTGACCTTCCCACTTGACCCTCAGCAGTTCTCACGACTCTGATTTGAAGACCCTTCTAGCCCAAGACCCCTGGAGCCTGTGATTGCCAGGGGTGGGGGATTTGCACAGTGAAGGTATCACCAGCACTTACTCTGCTCAGTAGAGAGAACTACAAGCAGCCCCTCCGCGGCGCTGTTAGCCGTGATTATCGGGGAAATGTGTGTGGAGGGAAGGGGTGGGATAGAGTGAGTAGGTGATGGGAATGAGGGGTTGCTGTGATTCTCCTTTATGCAAGTGACCATATTTCAGATTTAGCAATGCCGCGCAGAATTTGATACCCAAGTGCGGGGAAGGGCAGAGCTCTGCTGGGTTATTTCAAAAGCAACCCCAAAAGAACTGGGTAGAGCCAAGGAAACTGAAGAAGGGGGACCCAATAAAATATAGCAGTCAAGATGAGCTGTGAACTTGTAGCAACATAGGGATCATAAGGGCTCTGGTTGGAATCTTCACTGTAATAGTGAGGTAGAGAGGGGCAGACACCGAGTGCCTTCACCTGGAGAAAATGTCTCTGTGCTGCTCACTACCTCCGCACTTGAAACCATAATTTCCAGAACAGTATGGCTACAAGCATAGGCCTTGGGTTGACAGGAATTCCTGTCCCGGATGCCATGCCTTGCATTCTATGCTACACTTCCTTAAGAGGTTCTGTGGCACTCTGCTCATACCACTTACAGACCAACCCCTATTATCCTTTATGGTAACTGTAGGGCTAAATAAGGAGTAAAATGTGTCCATGTCCAGAACAAGTCAGACTCCAGATCTCCTACCCAAAAGAAAACATTTCAAAGTTTGTATGTGATACTTCATTAGTATTGTTATTTATTCTACCAACATGTACGTCAAGCTTGCTGTATCTGACAGAGCTTCTCTGTTCTTGCTCACTTGAAGGGAGCCTTTCTTCTCCTGAATCGATTCCTACCAAGGCTAGGAGATGGTCTTTTGGCTTGGTACCCACCGCTTACTTTCCCATCTCACACCAAGTATCCCACAACCTTCTTCTGCAAAGCCTTGGCCTTACTCAGGCTGCCACCAGGCTTGGCCTCTGGTCATAATCAGGAAAAGAAGTTTTCCTGAGAACCTCCCTTGGACTAGAGCTGTGGTTCCTGTACCCACATCCAAAAAGAAACTAAAATGTCTCCCATGAAAAAAGGTTGGGGCCCATGATATGAATCCTACCTCTCTGGAAGATATTCTTTGGCTTTCTCAACACTACCTGGTCCAATTAACTCTTTCCAGTGTTGTAAACCATGGTCTCTTACTAAAACAAGGGCTAGAGATGGACCACTGTTGGAAAAAGAAACAAAAAGTTTGGCTCACTAGTTAACTGCATATAGATAATACAACTACATTTGTTAAACAGACTAAAAACTTGTCAAGATAATCCTTTTTTCAAGAGTCTAAGATGAATTTCTATTGCTGTACTCTCGAGAGCATACTGAACACCTTACGAAAGGATGGAAGCAGATTAAGGAAGGGAAGAGAAGGGCCTTGGTTCTGATTGATCGGTTCCTATTTTGTTCCCAGATTCCTGCTGATTTATATACCCTTGCTGGAGTTCTGTCACACCTGCTATTTCACTTACTCTTCCGGAAACCTGTTAGTTTTCTAGTACCTCATTCTTTTCCTAGGACTAGGGATCTTAAGGATTACCAAAACCCTTGAGAATCATTATGCTCTCTGCTTGGATTTCTGGCATTTGACTCAGAGGACTCCAGCACCTTCACCCGGGCCTTGCCATTGCTCCGGTAACATTCCAGGCGGATGCGAGAAGGTGGACAGTGGAGCAGAGACTTGAGACAGGAGTGAGGCTGGCAAAGAAGTAGATTCAGCACACGTTTACAGAACTGAGAGGTGTGGAGACTTGACCAAGGCAGGGTTGAAAGAAGACCTAAATCAGACTGTGCCTTCTAAACCTGAAATCTACTTTACCTGGTCATTTTTTCGATAAGCTTTTCAAAATAATCTTCGTTTTCATATTCCTTGCACAGTGTTTGTGCTTCCTCTTCTGATAATACAATTTGTCTTTGCATCAGTATTTTAAAGCCTTCATCTTCAATAATCTTCAAAACATCCTCTAAATAAAAAGTCACATAACAAGTGTTAAATCGGTAGATTATTGGCTATACATATCATACAGAATGTATTATTATGAAGGCATATAATGCACTTCATCCTCATCTGAAATTTAGAAGTTTGCAAAAATAGCTTATAAGATTTTAAGGTGAAAAATATTCTGAACGTACCAAATTATGATTTATGATGCTATTTCCAATTTTTCATTACATAGGAATCATACACATACAAAGTGTGTAAAACTGAAAAACATTACAACTGAAATAAAATATTCACTGGATGGGCTGAATACCAACAAGGAAATCACGGAATTCAGTTTTAAAGCTAACACAATTGAAATGGTCCAATTAGAACTATACACAGAAAACAAATTTAAAAGTGGCCAAAGTCTCAGGAACCTGTGAGACAATGTCAAATATCTAATACTGATACCCTGGAATCCCAGATAGAGTGGAGTAAGTGTTGGCACAGAAAAATATAATTTAAAGAAATAATGGTGGCAAATTCCTCAAATCTGGTGAAAGATATAAATTTATAGATTCAAGAAGTTTAAGGAACCCCAAAGTCAAAGACAAGCTCAGAGAAAAGTATGCTCAGGGGCACCTCGGTGGCTCAGTTGGTTGAGCATTCAACTCTTGGTTTCTGCTCAGGTTGTGGTCTTGGGGTCCTGGGACCGAGCCCCGCATTGGGCTCCACACTCAGTGTGGAGTCTGCTTGAGATTCTCTCTCCCACTCCCTCTCCCTCTGCCCCTCCCACTCATTCTCTCTCTCTCTCAAATAAATAAATCTTTTTAAAAAAAGTATACATATACACATAATAATAAAACTGCTAAAAACCAAAGATAAGAAAAATATCTTGAAAGCAGCCCCCAAATAAATAAACAAATAAAAAGGTACATTACATATAAGGAAAAAATGCTTTGAATGACTCTGATTTTTCATTAGATACCAATTAAAGCCAGGAGGCAGTGGCACAGCATTTTGAAAGTGTTAAAGGAAAAGAACTGGCAAACCAGAATTCAATATCAGTACAAATATCCTTCAGGAATGAAAATAAATACGTTCTTTGATGAAAGAAAACCAATTGAATTTGTTGCCGGCAGACCTGCTGTAAAAAAGTACAAAAGTTCTTTGGGTGGAAGGGAAATGATATCAGAGGAACACTTGGAACTCCAGAAAGGAATAGAAGATAACAGTAAATATCTGGGTGAATATAATAAAATATTTTCCTCCTCTTAAGTTTTTAAAAAATTCATCACTGTTGAAAAGCAAAAAATTACATAGTATAGTTTGGTGGAGTCGTCATTATATGTAGATGTAGTGGACATGGTGACTACAATGGGTAGGGGAAAGGGGAAAAGGATAATAGGGGGCTGTAAAGTGAAGTGGTAAAATATTAACTCTAAATAGTTTTAAAGTTACGCATATATATTTTAACTCACTAAAAGAAATGGACAAAATACGCATAATTAAGAAACCAATAAATAAATTAAAATGGTATACTAAAAGAGTATTTAAACTCTAAAAGATGGCAGGAAAGAGAAAACAGAATAGACAATTCCAAAATTTACAAAAATGACATTTAATGTAAATGGTGTAAACATAGTGATTAGAAGATAAAGACTGTCAGGATGGATTTTTGAAAAGATGATGATATTCTGTGCTCAGTGGAAAAGAGAGACTGAAAACAATAATGGAAATGATTCTGACGGGCTAGACAGATGCAAACTGAGAGAAGAGGACTATACCAGTCCCAGAAGAGATGAAAACAATGAAAAAGAAGCATGTTTTCACCTCCTTCTCTTCTATTATGAATAAAAGGTGTGAGGGGGTCTGATTTCAAAGTTGCACAGAAAGCTTTGGTCTGAGGATTCGCCTTACACGACAGAGCTGCTTGGAGGTGGTGCACTGATTTGAGGCTTCTGGGCATATGAAAGAACCAGGAAGACTGCCTGGGGCGGTATCCAATAGAGGCCAGTCAGGCCCCAAGTGCAAATGCCTCTGACGTCTCTACCCAATAGGAATGAGGCAACAGCCACCTACCAACTCATACTGAAGAGAGCAGTTTCCGTTCTCATACATCATCTATGAAGTTAACGCTTGATACTTCTTATCAATGGGATGTTCTTTTCTAGGGACTTGGTAGTAAGAGTGTTAGGAAATGGATTAGCCAGAACGTGTCTGTTGCATATTTCAAGTATTCTTAGAAGTGCTGGAAAAGGGTGGGGAGTAGAAATAGGCACCAGCTCTCACATAAGACAGTCTCATGAACTACGGAAAAAAATCTCAACAAAATATTATCAATCAAATCTAACAATGTATAAAAAAGTATACACTACAGCAAAGCAGGATTTGTTCCAGGCATACAAGGCTGGTTCAACATTTGAAAACCAATGAACATAATTTGCACATTAATACACTAAAGAAGAAAAATAATATGATCCTATCAACAGGTACAGAAAAAGCATAAGATGAATCCAACAGCCATTCATTATTTTAAGATTTTGTTTATTTATTTATTTATTTGACAGAGAGAGAGTACAAGCAGGGGGAGAGGCAGAGGGAAAGGGAGAAGCAGACTCCCCTCTGAGCAGGGAGCCCACCCTGGGGCTCGATCCCAGGTCCCTGGGATCATGACCTGAGCAGAAGGCAGGCACTTAACTGACTGAGCTACCCAGGCACCCCTTCAACAACCATTCATGATTAAAACTCTCAGCAAACTAGGAATAGAGGGTTCCTCAACTTACTAAAGAACACGTACAAAAATCCTATTGCTAACATCATACTTACTGGAGAGCAACTGGATGCTTTGTCTCTAAGACTGGAAAGAAGGCAATGATATCCCCTCTTGCCACTCCTATCTGACATCATCCTGGAAAACCTAGCTAGTGAAATAACACAAGAAAAGGAAATAAAAGTATATAGATTTGGAAGGAGAAAATAAAACTGTCTTTGTTGACAGGTGAAATCAATGTCTATGTGGAAAATCCCAAAGAAACAGTAACAACAAAACTCCTGGAAACAATAAGAGACCACTATAGTAAAGCTGCAGGTTAAAATTAATATACAGAAGTCAATTACTTTCCTATATACCAGCAATGAACATTGGAATTTGAAACTTAAACCAATTTCATTTACACAAGCACACAAAAAATGAAATACATGGGTAGAAATCCAAAAAAATCTATATAGGGTCTAAATAAGGAATAGTCAGTCAGAGAAAGACAAATACCGTATGATTTCACCCATATGTGGAATTTAAGAAACAATCAAATGATCATGGCGGGGCGGGGGGGAAAAGAGGCAAACCAGGAAACAGACTCTTAACTGTAGAGAACAGACTGATGGTTACCAGAGGGGAGAAGGGTGGGAGGGTAGGACCAATGGGTGATGGAGATTAAGGAATGTGCTTACTGCGATGAGCACCAGGTGCTGTATGAAAGTGTTGATTCACCTGAAACTGACATTACACTGTATGTTAACTCACTGGAATTTAAATAAAAACATGGATGGATGGATGGATGGATGGATGGATGGATGGATAAACAGACAAAACTACAAAACTGGTTAAAGGGATCAGAGATTTAAATAAATGTAGACCTAGGCATTGTTCATGGATAGGAAGGCTCAATATTGTTAAGATGTCAGTTCTACTGATTCTAAAATTTATAAAGAATGGCAAAAGACCCAGAATAGTCAACTCAATATTGAAGGAGAAGAACCACGTTGGAGGACTGATACTACCTTACTATATAAAGCTACAGTAATCAAGACAGCATAGAACTGGTGAAAAACAGACACAGAGATCCATGAAACATAACAGAGAACCCAGAAAAAAAAACCACACAAATATACTCAACTGATCTATGACAAATAAGCAAAGGCAATGCGGGGAGCAACGACCATCTTTTCAACAAACGGCGCTGGAGCAGTGAGGCAAAAAAAATTACTCCAGACAGACCTTACCCCTTTCACAAAAATTAGCTCAAAAGGATTATGGACCTAAATTTAAAACACAAAATTATGAACTTTCTAGAAGGTAACAGAGGAGAAAATCTAGGTGACGTTGGATTTGGGAATGAGTTTTTAGATACAACACCAAAAGAAGAAGCCAAAACAAAAAACTGGTAAGTTGGACTATATTAAAAATAAAAACTTTTCTGTGAAAAAGACTGCTAAAAAAAAAAAAAAAAAACCACAGAGCCCAAAACCTGGAAACATTTTTGCAAACCATATTTATATAAAGGATTATATTTGAAATTTACAAAGAACTCTTATAACTCAATAATAAGTAGACAAACAACTCAATTAGGAAATGGGCATAAGATCTGAAGAGACACCTCGCCAAAGATGACGTACAGAAAGCAAGCTAGCATATGAGATGATGCTCAGCGTCTGTCATTAGGGAACTGGAAATTTAGACAATGAAATAGCATTCTATAGCTAGTAGAACAGGAAAAAAAAAGTCTAAAATACCAAATGTTGACGAGGACGTAGAGCAACAGGAATTCTCATTCATCGCTGTTTGGAATGGAAAATGACAGAACCACTTCGAAAGGCATCTTGGCAGCTTCTTACAAAGCTAAACATAGTTTAACCATACAATCCAGTAATCATGCTCCTAGGTATTTAGCCAACCGAGCTGAAAACTTATGTACGCACACACACACACACACACACACACACACACTGCATATGAATGCCTATAGCATCTTTATGCATAGTAGCTAAACACTGGAAGCAACCAAGATGCCTTTCAAGAGGCAACTGGATAAACCTAAGTACATTCACACAATGGGAAAATTATTCAGTGCTAACAGAAAACGAGCGATCCAGAAAATATCGACGAAAGACATGGGGGAACCTTAAATGCATATTGTCAAGTGAAAGAAATCAGTCTGAAAAGCTACATACTCCATGATTCCAACTATATGACATTCTAGGAAAAGCAAACTATAGAGACAGCAAAAAAATCAGTGATTGCCAAGAGTTAGGAGGGAGGAAGAGAGGGATGAGTCGGGGAAGCAGAGGGGATTTTAGGGCAGTGATTCTATTCTGTCAGATACTGCAAAGGGGATACATGAATTAGGCATTTGTTAAACCCCATAAAATGTACAAAACAAAGAGCAAACATTATTGTAAACTATGAATTTTTAGTTAATAACATTTCAATACTGGTTCATTAATTATAAAAATGTAACACCATCATATAAGATGTTAACAGGACAAACTGTTGGGGGGCACAGGCATATGGAAACTACTATCTGTCTTAATTTTTCTGTAAATCTAAAACCGTTCTAAAATATGGTCTATTCATTTAAAAAATATATCCATATCTTAAAAGGTCTAAGAAGGCAAACAATACAAAACTAAAACATTCCAAAGAAGAAAACTCTAGGCCCAGATAGTTTCATTGGTAAATTCTAATAAACATTTAAGAAAGATGTAATATGAATTATACACTATTTCTTCAGAGACATAGGGGTACCTTCTTCTCACCTCATTTTATAAGGCCTGCATTACCCTGACACCAAAACCAGATAAAGACATTACAAGAAAAGGAAACGACTAATATTTGTCATAAATATAGACACAAAAGGCAACAAAATAGTAAGTCCAGATATACGTAAAAAGAACAATGTATAACCAAAGTGGCTTATCTGGGGATGCAAGATGGGTCCAATATTCAAAAGTCAAAGCAACTGCCATATTATCAAACTCAAGAAAATAAAACATAATCATAACAGTAGATATGGAAAAAAATTGAGAAAATACAATATCTATTTACGATTTTTAAAAAAACTCCCCAATCTAGAAATAGGTCGGATTTTTAAAAATTTTAATAAAGGTCTATAGAGCTAATATCGTACTTAATGTTAAAAGACTGAATGCTGGGGCGCCTGGGTGGCGCAGTCGTTAAGCGTCTGCCTTCGGCTCAGGGCGTGATCCCGGCGTTATGGGATCGAGCCCCACATCAGGCTCCTCTGCTGGGAGCCTGCTTCTTCCTCTCCCACTCTCCCTGCTTGTGTTCCCTCTCTTGCTGGCTGTCTCTCTCTGCGTCAAATAAATAAATAAAATCTTAAAAAAAAAAAAAAGACTGAATGCTTTTGCTACAAGGTCAAGAACAAAGCAAGCATGTCACTTTTCCTCATCAGCTTCCTACAGGAAGTTCTAGCCAGTTCAATGAGGCAAGCAAAAGAAATAAAAGGTATACCAACTTGAAAGAAAGAGGTAAAACTGTCTCAATTTGCAGCTGATATTTATTGTTTACATCACCAGCTCTCAGCCTGACAATTTGTCCTCCAAGGGTACATATGACAATGTCTGGAGATATTTTTGCTTGTCACACTGGGGGTGTGGATAATGCTATTGTCATCTAGTGAGTAGAGGCCGAGGATGTTATAAACATTTTACAATGCACATGATACTACCTCTTTTTTTGACAGGGGGCGGGGTGGGGGGGGAGGGCAGAGGGAGAAAGAGAACCTTAAGCGGGCTCCACGCCCAGCACAGATCCCGAGGCAGGGCTCAATCTCAAAACCCTGAGGTCATGACCTGAGTCAAAATCAAGAGTGGTCACTTAACTGACTGAGCCACCCAGGTGCCCCAGATATACCTCTTTCTAGAAAGAATTATCTAGCCCCAAATGGAAGTAGGTCTGAAGTTGAGAAACCCTGGTCTGCATTGAAATTCCCAAGGAAATTACACCAATGCTTCTAGAACTAAGTGCGTTCAGCAAGTCAAAGAATATAAGGTCAATATACACATATCAATTGTATTTCCATATACCAGCTATAAAAAAGAATCAATAGTGTGACCTTATGGTCTGTATTCCTACTCTGTCGTAGTTTCTCTGCTATGTGAATATGGGGAAAAGTTAAAAATAACTAGCACCCTTTAGGTCCCAGGCACTTTATGTTTTCTCATTTTTTTTTTTTTTAAGTAAGCTCTACTCCCAAAATGGGGCTCAAACTCACAACCCTGAGACCCAGAGTCACACGCTCCACCAACTGAGCCAGCCAGGCACCCCTCATTTTAATCTTCTGAATATCATACGTGAAGAAATGGGTGCTTTTTCTTCAATGTTAAATTTTAAAATATCTTTTAATATAAACATACGAGGGTGTATTTGTATTTATTTCTTACCTTTCTTTTCTTGAAAGAGAGCTGGTCGAAGTAATGCCAGGATCTTTTCTAATTTGAGGTTTTTCATACTTTTAAAATCAGGGAAGAACATATCAATAAAGTGGTTAACATCAGTTATATTCTCTTCAATATCACAAAACTGAGATACATGTTGTCTTTCCAGATATTCTTGTAAGCTGTAGAAATCCAAAATATAATTTGAGATTATTATAAACCGAAGCTTAATAACCATGCCAGATCATTAAAACTGGTAATAAGTTCACAAATATTTTGTGGTTTAATAAAACAAGTAAAAACTGAATGTCATAGACAATAAGTTGCATTTTTCTGTCAAATCAAAGAGTATGTATTTAACTCAACTTTTTGTTGAACCAATCCAAAAATCAATTACATGAAATCATGTATGTTTGACTTCATGGGAGGATAAAGAAGACCAACATAAAATACGGTTAAAAATGTTTTTCTTGGGGTATCTTCATCAGTGGGTTAAGTGTCTGATTCGTGATTTTGGCTCAGGTCATGATCTCAGAGTTGTGAGATCAAGCCCCACATCAGGCTCTGTAAACTCGAAAAAGAATCTTAAAATACTGATACTTCATTTCAGCTTTCCTCTCTCCTCTCTGAGGAGAACTGTTTCCCTTCCCTTTTCTCCCTCATATTGAAGGGTCTCTTTTCATTTCTTGTTTGGTCAAGGCTTCCCTCAAATATTTTTCAGGAGATATATTCCTAAGCCTGTCCTTGAGCATCTTCCTTTGCTTCTCGGTAACGGATATCCTGGCTTCATTAAGAGCCAGGGGGTCTGCTGTTCCTCTCATCAGCGGTCTGATGACAAGTTCCATGCCAGTTGGAGATTTTTCCCTTGTAAGGAACTTGTTCTCAGCTGCTGCCAAATGTGCAGTTGGTGGAAGGGGATCATTTAAAGTGCAAATCACTGGGGGATGCACTGTCTCTAACAAATTTTAAACCAATTTAATTTTTTTTTCAGATTTCATTTATTCATTTGAGAGAGAGAGACAGAGAGAGCACACAAGCAGGGGGAGAGGCAGAGAGAGGAGGAGAAGCAGGCTCCCTGCTGAGCCAGCTGGGACCCCCATGTGGGGCTCAATCCCAGGACCTAGAGATCATGACCTGAGCCGAAGGCAGACGCCCAACCATCTGAGCCACCCAGGCGCCCCTTAAGCCAATTTTGAACTAAAAGTTGGGCTGTTTTTTTAGCATCACCACGCACCAGCGATCCTAAACAATGTTAGTGATAAATTACTCCTCCTTGAAAAAAATCTTTTGTCTACATTCTAAATAATTCCTGTGGTTAGTGTTAAATTTTAATAATATATGTGTAGGCTTCAAGTTGGCATATTTTTATTACTTATCTTTAATAAACAGTGTACTCTAGCTTGTACTCCGCATGTAAGAATCAATTCTAAAATGACAAAGCTATTGGCAGAATGCAATTTCTGGAATTTATTGTGAAATAGGAATTTTATGTATCTCTATTAAACATGAATATACAGTAAAGATCCATTTTGAGAATGCCATTGACAAATCTTCAAAATTTAAGGCTTACAAACAAGATTTGCACTTTATTTCTGTGATAGACTAAAATACGCATGTATGAAATTTTTTTTTTAAGAAAACACATTAGTATAACGGAACAGTATTAACCTATCACTTGTTTCGTTTTTGGTATTAGAATATTCATTGTTATTTTTTTGCTTATATGTTTCACAAAGGACAGTTTTCACTATTTATGCTTTTTCCTGGCATTATTTGCCTTGTTCAGTATCGGTACTAAAAATAATATTATCATACAGAGGAGAGGGGTGTTAAGAAAATTATCTGCTTGGGGTTTCCAACATACTGAGCACATCACTGCCTGTTCTCTGGAAATGGCATACAGTGTTCTTTCCCAGGATATTTCCGAGTCTGTGTTTCGGTACATCAGTCAAGGCTGGGCCACTGTAAGCCCCTTCAACTGGCAGATGCAAGCATTTCTTCATTTCAGGGAATTTTTTTCCCTATTCTTCTTCGAATTATAGCTTGTTCATCTGTTCTTTCTTCTCTGTATGGAATTTCTCTTACTAGCACATTGGCTTTCCCAGTATATTCTCCACATGGCTTACTGTCTTGCTCTCACGACGTCTGTCTCATTCTATTTCTAGACTGTAAGCTATTTCTTTCATCTGATTTTCCAAGTCATTAATTCAAGTCCCAAATGACTACCACACTGTCCAATTCTCCACTGAATTTAGAGTTCGAATCACAATTTTCTAGTTCGGATTTGAAGGTCTCTTTCTATGTGTGCATAGCACTTGAATCTCAAGCAGTAGTACTGGTAGTACTATTACTATTAGTTTACTTAAAGATTTTTCCAGCCCTAGCAGTTCTTTTTTGCTGGGCTTATGGTTTTGACTTTTGTGTGGATCTTCCTTTCTCTGGCTGCTAGGGTCCCTGAGGTAGTCTTTTTTCTTGGTTGATTTGCCGGGCCTTACATCTGGATTTTGGTATGTTAGGTGTTGGATACCCTATAGTTGAAAGGCAAAAATGGCCTCTGGACTATAAGTGAGGAGGCTGTCATTCCCTTGTGGGAACAAATGGTAAGAGCCCTCACAAAGCTGGTCCTCAAAGGCAGGCAATTTTGTTAATCCTGTTCAGCTCCATCTTGGGCTTCTGGGGGCGGGGTCAGGAAGGCCCAATGAAGGCCAGTATCAACCTGGCCCTGGGGAGTCACAAGTCTGTTTGTTCTTCCCAACACTGGTGGCTGTCCCTGGGTTCTCGTCCCCTGTGACTGAGCTCTGGCACTGACCAAGCTGTCAGTGGAGAGAGCACCACACCGTCCTTCCCTTCTCCTTAGTTCTGGACCAACAGAACTCCAGGTCTCACCTATGGCCAGATGCTTATGAGCACAGGCTCCTTTTGATTCCAGAGAGGCAAGAAAGGTCTGGAGACGGGAGCAGACTGCTCTGATCCCAGAAACACTTTTAAAGATTATTTTAGGAATTGTATCTACTATCTTCAATTTAAATGAGAGTTTTATAAAAGAAAAACTTGCTCTCTATCGTTATGACATGTACAGACATAAATAGGTTACCAAGAATAGAATAGACACTTTGTATGGAAAGAGAAATACAATATATTATAGGAGGTAGGAACTAACATCTTCACTCAGTCATAAAGATTTGGAGCTGAAAGGGACCTTAGAGATCATTTCATTTCCTCCCATCTTTGTATCCTCAGGACTTGGCACATAGTAGGACCTTAATAAATACTAGATAAATGGAAGGATGCATAAAAGAATGAATGAAGGAGTGAGTGAAGACTGCCAGTAACTACTTATCTGACTCTGAACAAGGTAGCTAAGAGAACCACAACTTCCTCTTCTGTAGAATGACTTGGAAAGCAAAGATAAACAACTCTGACCTTTGAGCTCTTAATACACAGGCTGATTAAGAAGACAGACATGCAAACAGACAACAGACTTGTAATAAAAAACCATCATGAACAAATTTGGGAGCTGGATGAAAGCTGGATGCTTGTGTCCTGTTTTCCTGGCTCCTCCTCCCTGCCAGCCACTGGGCCCAGTGGGCTACTGCTGACATGCAGAAAGTTCTCCCAGACCATGTGGGTTCACATGTGAGTTTTTCTCTGTGGGGACAATCATCCTGACCAAGGAGCGGAGCTCCGCTCATGTTCACAGGAGGAGCCACCTACTGCTCCCAGTCTAATTGCCCTGCTTTTAATTTCCTTCCTTCCTCACCCACCAGCCCCACCACCACCCAGAGGGGAAGGTGAGGAGACTTTGGGGTGGGGGAGAGGTAGCCATAAAGAAAGAAAGTGAACAGACGTGTAAATCACTCATGAGAGCTTTTGTCCTTGATCCTTTGGGTTCTGGGTTTACTTAAAAGATGACAGTAGGAGTGCATGGCACCTGCTACGCTCTGCCCCCAGAACACGAGCTGTGAAAACGGATTCCCAGACAAACATGTTCCCCACTCCTCCACGCTGCCTGCCTGTGGCCGCGGCTCAGGATAAACACGGGCCAAAGGCACATGGAATCTCTAAGTTCGGAAAGAAAACACTGCAGACTTTTCCGAAGCAAGATGAGCACATCTCACTCCACCCCCACCCCGCCAAAGGCCTAAACCGTTCATCTTATTGTGTCGGTATTCAACGACTGGAGACGACTGCTTTTCGAAGTGAGGCAGACTCAGCCGAACGTCGGCACAGCAGAAAGCTGACTTCTCTTACGCCAGCTGCGTCAATGAGCGCTTCACGGAACACTTTAATAGCTTGAAAGTTCTGGTATGAAGTTTGGTATCTTTCTGAGGGCAACTCTACCCACCCAAAGCTCCCCTCTGACCACTGACTACCATTCCCCCTTAACACCGTAAAACGAAGTACTACTGTTCACAAAGCCCTTTGTCGGCAGTTGACTTAACTATAAGCCCCTCGATCCCATGTAAAACTTGGCACTAATGACCATAGGGTCATCCTGCTGCCTAAAACGTATGACACTAGTAGGAACCAGCAGATACAGCCACTCAAGAAAAGCCACGACACACATTAATAAGACAACAAGGAAAGTTCTGGAGATGGCCTGCCAGAAAATGCAATGAAGACACGCTGTCCATCGGGAAGAGACACGTCAGGGAATCTCAGGACTCGGCTCCTCTTGGCAGGGTCCTGCTCAGCCACCTTTGTTTCTGGCATAGCCCTGATGACTCTTGTGGTCAACTGGACTTTCTGAGTCTTCCAAGGAATAAAAGGCACAAATGGCAGTGCCTAAAACCATCACTGTGTCTAGTACTTCTACTCATTTTCAAATATTTAAAAACCCATTAGTGAAAATATACCACCATTTAGTTCTTAGCAACTTATAACCCCTAACTGCCTTAAGTAAACAAGGGGAGAGAGTACACGCCATGTCTGTAGGACACAGGGCAGGTGGGAGTGCATGTGGGGAGACGGGAGAGGAGAGAGCCCTGGCAGGAACTACACATGCTCCCAATCTACCCCTGGGGCCCGAGGCTGGGAGGCCAGACTGGTGTACGGCTTTCGGGAGACAAACAGGGCACATTTTTCCCTTTCTAATCCTCTTGACATAAACTTTCAGGCAAATTCCAGCTTTGCTGTATATATGGTTTTTTAGATTGACTAGAAGAAATACTTGTGGCTCCAACATAAAAATGTGTGTTCTCGGAGGCCCCTGGGGGCCCAGTCGGTTAAGAGTCTGCCTTGGGCTCAGGTCCTAATCCCAGCGTCCTGGGATTGAGTCCCACAACAGACTCCCTGCTCAGCGGGGAGTCTGCTTCTCCCTCTCCCTCTGTGCTCTCTCTCTCTCTAATAAATAAATAAAATCTTTAAAAAATGTGCTTTCTTAGATTTTGAGCTACTTGGACGTTCCACTTCATTACCTACTAACACAACGTATAGTGGTAAGTTTCCTGGTCTCGAGCTACCTGTCCCTCTTCTTCATCATTGGAGTTGTGACCCCTGGACTGTGATCCTCATAGATTCCTTTAGCTTCCGTCTCAGGATTGGGCTCAGTTTCTTCCAGGGCAGGCTCTTCCTCAGTTCCCTGAGATAGGACTAGAACATGGCTCAGGCCACCGGTCATAAAAAGGACAAAATCTTCAAAGTCAGGCTACAAAATAAGATGATAAATTGCTTACTTCAGGCTTCTGAAATAGATAGACTAAAAAGGCAGCCATTCTCCCACTCCCACATCGTCCCCTTCCCAACCACTAGGCAAGGGAGTGTGAGCTCGATCCGCCCGCGGTGAACAGTCACATATTTGAAGGATGGAAGTTCGCAGCTCACAGGGATTGATCTTAAAGGTGGTCTAATAACCATCCTCAAACTTCAGGATTCTTCCAAATCATCTGCCGGGCTTTTTAAAACACAGATTTGGAAAGGCCAATCCCAGAGTTCATGACTCAGGAGGTTGAGGGGCTATGGAATTGGACCGTCTCAAAAGTTCCCAAGGGATGCCGAGGCAGCGGGTCCAACCTTTCCCTGGGTCTAAGAGAGGCGGTTTGAGCGTTCCGGCCGGCTGACATAGTGCCGTTCACTAGAACTTTCTCTGTTGACAAACATATTCTTCTGGGCTCTCCAACACGTATAGCCACGGGCAGCTACTGAGCCCTTGAAATGTGGCCAGTGCAACCTGAGACTCTCAATTTACTTGATTTGATTTTCATGAATTTAAATTCAAATAGCCACACATAGCTGATGGCTACCAGACTGGGCAGGAGATTTCCAGAAGCTATGTCTTCTGGCCCCCAAGCCACTGCCTTTCTTATACTCCCCAGGCAGAAGAGAAAACAGCTTGGGATGTGGGTCTTTAGGTAATGAAAGGATTGAAGCGCCCCATGAGGCTTATGACAAGGAGCCTTCAGCCTGGGATAAAATCTATAGGAAAGGCCTGGATATTCACTTCCAGAGGCTGATGCAGGGAGTCTGAGAGCACGTAGGTTGAACAGAGCTTCATTCCAACAAAGTACAACCGGACCATCCGCTCTTGCTCAGCTAGCCACTGTTCCTACTGGAGACTTCCCCGTCGTTACCTTCTTTGGCATTACCATCATCTGGACGCCAACAGGGACAACGGGACAATGGGAGCTTATCTGGCTGGTCAGACTTATTCATTTGCTTTTCTAAAAGGAGGGTTCCAAACTTACAGGAATCCACTGCATTTGAAAACACAGCAGCTTTTTGTGGTTTGTTTCTAACTTCCTTACCTGGTCTGCTATCCGATAATAGAAGTCCCTGACTTGTCGTTCAGTGAGCGCTCTCTTCTCCTCGATCTCTATGACAAAGCCTGCCTTCATAATCTTCGGGGAGAGAAGGAAGCGGATCCAGACATGTGGGGAGCACATGAAAGACAAGTCAAGGACATTTCTTTTCTGTGTTTAACAAATCCACCAGATTTGAACGCATTTCAGATAAAGACCTCAGCACGACCCACAGGGCACTAGGTCTGAAGAGTATCCGAACCACATAAAGAAGGCCCTTGTCATGCCTCCTGGTCTGTAAGTTCTCAAGGCTTGAACCAGAGACCCTGCAGTATGTCTATTATTTAAGTGACTTGCCCCAAAACTAAATTCCAAGGGACGATATCACGCTTTCTGGATCATTCACAAAGACATACATTTATAAGCACTTTTAACCATGTATCTTCAAAATTGGTTTAACGTTATTTTTTAAAAGGCTTTCCTTTGTTAAGGCTGTAACTCATAATCTAGTATATTTTACACTTCATAGCAAAAAGCTGTCCAAACTATGGGGAAGGTTAGAATTTAAGATTTAGCCACGCTTTGTCTTAAAAAAAAAAACCTTATTTTAACGATAAATCCAGTTTGCATGTCATTCAAGCATAGTAAAATGTAACAAAGAGAAGTCTGAAGCAAATTATGCCAAGGATAATGAGGTACTAAACAATGTAATAAAAGTATAATCCGGGTTCAAAGCAACTCAGTAATTACAGTTTGATGGGAGTATCCAGCCCAGGTACCTCTGCTTCTATTATGAACGGAAACACTGTACTGGTTCCGCTGATCCTTTGATAGGGCAGAACACTACTTACATATTTCTGACACCTCTCCTGACAGCCCAATTTGAATAATTTCTAAACACTCAAATCATGTCTTTGTTACATTACTTAGTGCCTGACAACAGAAGGAAAATCTAAGCAATCATTATTTAAACTTGATAAGTTTTTCTAGCAGTGCGTTCATTTTTTTCTATTCAAAACATTCTCTCAGTTTTTTTGTCCTGTTTGCTATAAGCCCTTTACCGTATTCTAGAGAGGCGAGGTATTTAGGAGATACTCAGAATTTACATCTCTGAAATGTTATTTTCTATGATACAAATAAGTTTTTTAATTAAAAATAAATAAAATAAATAAAAAATAAAAAACAAAAAAATCAAGATGAATTTATGATTAATAGTATTGCCCCAACTAAAAGAACTATATAACTCTGAAAAGCTTATTGTCCTAGCTAATTAAAACATACTCGAATAAGGAACAGTAAACCATTACTATGTGATATTACTTTTTAAGCTTTATAAAGTATAAGTAACCTGTGGGGGATGGGGGTACAGTTTGATGCCACCCCCCCACGTATGCACCAAAATCTGGAAGAAAAGGGCTATCCTTAGAGAGTGATATTATTAAATCAATGCACAAATGGAAGAGATCATACATCCCATGACCATGGACCATCGACCTTCTCGTAGTTTAATCAGTGATAATGTTGCTGTAGCTAAAGAAAGTGCATGATGGGAAGTTCATCAGGGGATGGCCAACCCCTCCTGGTAGCTCCCTAGGTGACCTCCTCTATTCCCCAGGCAGCATTCTTTCAAATTTCAATTTACTGCTGCTGTGTCAACACAAAGTCATTGGGGGTTTTTTGTTTGTTTTTGTTTTTTTTAATTTTTTATTACGTTATGTTAGTCACCATACAGGACATCCTTAGTTTTTGATGTAGTGTTCCATGATTCATTGTTTGCGTATAACATCCAATGCTCCATGCAACATGTGCCCTCCTTAATACCCATCACCGGCCTATCCCAATCCCCCACCTCCCTCCCCTCTGAAACCCTCAGCTTGTTTCCCAGAGTCCATAGTCTCTTGTGGTTCATTCCCCCTTCTGTTTACTCCCCCTTCATTCTTCCCTTCTTTCTCCTACCAATCTCCCTGCTATTTCTTATGTTCCATAAATGAGTGAAACCATATGGTAATTGTCTTTCTCTGTTTGACTTATTTCACTTAGCATAATCTCCTCCAGTCCCGTCCATATTGCTGCAAATGTTAGGTAACCGTTCTTTCTGATGGTTAAGTAATATTCCATTGTATACAAAGTCATTGTTACGGAGTCAGCAAAGTACAGCCTGCAGTCAACATCTGGCCTGCCACCTGCTTATTGGAGAGTGGCCACGCCCATTGATTGACCTAGTACCGCCGGCCACTTTCTCAATGTGACGGCAGAGCTCGGAAGTGGTGACAGTGATCACATGCCCCACAATCCTGGAAACGGTTACTCTCTGGCCCTTTATAGGAAAAGTCTGCTGACCTTTGGACTAGAATGCAGTTTTCCTCTCACCAAGATTTATTTTAGCTCTAAAGCGAAACATTAAATGCTTCCTTTACTCTACCTAATGATGTACTGTATGGTGACTAACATATCATAATAAAAAATAAGTAAATAAATTAAATAAATAAATTTAAATAAATTAAAATTTAAAATTAAATTTAAATAAAAAATTTTAAAAATGCAAAAAACTAAAAACTAAAAATAAAAAATAAAAAGGACCCAACATACAGAAAACAAAACAAGCCAATGTGAGCATACAAGTTTCCGTTGTTAGTAACCAAACAGGGAGAACATTTGTTATGATCCAATATAAGAACTGTGATTTTTATCATTTACACTGGATGCTGCTAGAGCAGAGTTCTTTAAATCAAGATGCTTGAGTAGGTCTAACTTTTGTCAAGACAAAATATTCCAAGCCTTTCACCAAACGCTTTCTCCAAAGCCTTTCACCTAGCACCAGAAATTCGTTATGTTCCACTTCACTCTAAATGATAAGCTTGTCTCCAAATTGACAGTTAAGAGGTTGTTATGTTGCCATTAATTTATTGTGGGGAAATATCACTTACATTTTGTCTAATCTCTTGAGATTTTCTGCTAATCACAGCATCGGGTTTGATAATAGCAATAATGTAGAGTTGATCTAGGGGGAAAAAATAGGGGAACTTCATTTTCTCGGCTCAAAATCTAGATAATGAAGGATCTGGCAATTAGAAATGTAAATTATTAATGTTCAGTGAGTTTTTGTCCATCGACAGCTTTGTTGTTATTACGGCATTCCAACTACCGAAGAGTTTTCTCCTCAGAATCTAAGTGCAGTTCCTACATTTGCATGCGGGAGAAAGAGTCACAAAACTTGGTGGTCCACAGGCAAAAAAAAAGAAAAAAAGTTAGGTGGGCACTAGTTATTTTAATATAACTCACATTCGTTAAAATCACACCCATGGGGCGCCTGGGTGGCACAGCGATTAAGCGTCTGCCTTCGGCTCAGGGCGTGATCCCGGCGTTATGGGATCGAGCCCCACATCAGGCTCCTCCGCTATGAGCCTGCTTCTTCCTCTCCCACTCCCCCTGCTTGTGTTCCCTCTCTCGCTGGCTGTCTCTATCTCTGTCGAATAAATAAATTTTAAAAAATAAATAAATAAATAAAAAATAAAATCACACCCATGATCCATCCAGCTAGTATCGCTAATGAGTAGAGTTTCAGTGCAAGCAAACACAACAGATTGATAGACTTCACCACCTAGAGATTTATCTACATTTATCTACACATTCTTATGATGAGCTTTTAGTGCACGACAGCTCGCTGAGCACGCTGTTTCTGCGCCCTCCAAAGTATGAACGCGCAACGCACACCCCTACACAGACAATCCAGGAGGGAAATTGTTAACTGTAAAGTAAACGGGCAGGTGGGTCATTGAGGGAGAAATTATTTTCACAAGGTTTTGGAAGATGATGAAGGATGAAATAAGAGGAGGCTGCTGTCCAGTTAGTCACAGGGGACAGGAACCCCTGGTCCTGGGTAACCTCTGAAGGCTGCAGGCACAGAGACCAAAGGGAAGGCAAGCGGAGCAAAAAAGTTTCCTTGTTAATAACTGAGTCTAGTATTATCCTACCAGTCCCTTATCAATAACATTGAGGTCACCAGCAGCCTGTCTGCTCCTGCAACTACTGCTCTACTTAACATTCATGAACACAAATCCCTTGCCATGACTCTGAAGGAAATTTACCTACCGACGCTCTCACTGGGTGCTTCCCCACCATCATCCGCATCTGGGTCTACAAACACAATTTCATGATACTGTGGAAGAGAAATGCAAATAAAAGTTATATTTTAACATGATAGGAAAAGAGTTTTTAGAAATTTTGTTTCTAATAAATATTTATAATCCAAGGGATAGAGGGTGAAGTGGAAACTGCCAACATTTATCTAACACTACTTTTCCCCATCTTTCCACTGAAATAAAAAAAAAAATGTTTAAAATGATTGGGGTGGTAAGACTATCAGAAATAATACATATGGAAAATGGTTAAAAACCAAAAACCTTAAAACTTAAGAAGAGCACAAGGAATAAAATAAGAAAGAAGCAGAGATTAATAAGAAAGCAATAAATTAGGGGCGCGTAGTTGGCTCAGTTGGTTGAGCGTCCAACTCTTGGTTTTGGTTCAGGTCAAGATCTCAGTGTCGTGGGATCGAGCCCTGCACTGGGCTCCATGCTCAGTGGGGAGCCTGCTTGAGATTCTCTGTCCCTCTCCTTTGCCCCTCCCCTGCTTGCTCTCTCTCTCTCTCTAATGAATAAATAAATAAATAAATAAATAAATAGAAAGAAACCAACATATATATAATTATCATGTTAAAGATCAAAAGGGCGGGGTGCCTGGCTGGCTCAGTCCTTAAGAGTCTGCCTTCAGCTCAGGGCATGATCCCAACGTTCTGGGATCGAGCCCCACATCAGGCTCCTCCACTGGAAGCCTGCTTCTTCCTCTCCCACTCCCCCTGCTTGTGTTCCCTCTCTCGCTGGCTGTCTCTCTCTCTGTCAAATAAATAAATAAAATCTTTAAAAAAAAAAAAAAAAAGATCAAAAGGGCATTTGATGAGTTTCAAGATCCAATCCTGACCATTACCCTTTGTAAACTAGAAACAGAAAAATACCTCCTTAACTTATAAAAAACTATCTTCCTCAAAACAATAACTAATTTTCTACTATAAAGTAAAACACTAGGAAGGATAGGGATGGGGGTTCCTTAATTTCTTCAGAAGCCCTTAAAGTGCTTCTATGATTCTGTTTTAACTATCTGAAAGGTTTATATATTTACATATATACATTTTTTTGGCACAAGAATGCATAATTTCAGAGTATTGATGAAATAAAGACCCCAAAATGTATGGAAATGACCATACTGGAAGCTCTCATTCTTATTATAATCGGGACTAAAATAATTATGCCGGCTATAACTTCAAATTGATCTGACTTTATATTTGCTGGACGTGTGCTGGCCAACAGAGCAGCCACTAAGCACAGAAGGCTATTTCAGCATTTGAAAATGAAGTTAGTCCAAATTAAGATGTGCCATAAGTGACAGCTCCACGGCACATTCTGAAGACTTAGTATGAAAAAATGACTGCAGAATATCTTATTTTTTATATTGAGTACATATTTAAATGTACTCAATATAATTTAATTTTTTAATTTTTAGGATTAAAAATTTTTAATTTCACTTTTTTTCTAAAAAAAGGAGAGAGAGAGGGAAACAAGCCATGAGACTCTTAATTATAGAGAACAAACGGAGGGTTGATGGAGGGAGCTGGGTGGGGGATGGGCTAGATGGGGGATGGGCATTAAGGAGGGCACTTGTTGTGATGAGCACTATGTGTTGTATGTTAAGTGATGAAATCACTGAATTCTACACCTGAAACCATTATTATACTATATGTTAACTAACTAGAATTTAAATAAAAATTTGAAAAGAAAAAAATAATAATTCTACTTTTATCTTCTTTGTTGTTTTTAATGTGACTAGTAGAATATTTTAAATTATGTATGTGACTCACAACACAACTCGTATTTTTTTACCATCAGACAGGGCTGTGCTAGATGAGGCAATTAGATAAGAAAGCGAAATAACAGAAGCATTCAACAAAATGGAATAATATAAAATAAACATATTAATACATTTCTTATATTCACGCTGTTATTAATTAAAACAGGGTATCATTCTGTAAGAACAATCAGAACAACAAGGACATGACCACAGAACAGAGCACACACAGAGAAAGGTGCACAGAATACAGCAATTCAGAGTATATGTTTAGGAGTCATTCTGCCTGACATCAAATCCTGGTTTCACCACCTACTAGCTATCTGGTTTTGGGGGAATGACTTAATGTTTTTAAAGCCCTGTCTTACCATTTGTAACTATCTCCTAAAATTTCTTGAGATTCCCATTCAAGATGGCAACATAAAAGACTGAATGTAACTTCCTCCCATAAACACACCAAATCTACAGCTCTGTACAAAAAAAATATCCTCTGAAAGAAATCCAGAGAAGGGCTGAGCAACTCCTACACGTTAGGCAGATGAGAAAAAAATCCATATTGAAATGGGCAGGAGAGTAGGAGAGTTTCAGACACAACTTAACCATAAACTTCAGCCTCACCACAGTGACACACAATTGGGAGGGAATAACCAGCATCTCCCTGAGGACTGAAGGGTTTAGACTCACTATATAATGTGCCAAATTTTAAGACTTCCATTTGAGGGATAGGTCCCCCAAGTCCCTAGCTCTGAAAGCCAGCTGGGGCTTGCGTCCGTGAGTCCCAAGAGCTTAGAGTAAAACAGTTCTGAGCAGGTTGGTAAGGACGGGGTGTGTGGCTATTCGATCAGGGCTCGGTGCACAGGCAGCTCAGGGACCTGCCCAGTTTTTCTCTGAAAGAAGCCTATTTGAAACTCTTAAAAGCTGTAGCCTGAGGCAAGCTCCTAAATTAACACAGATCTAGGGGCTGACTGCAGTCCTCTCCGGAGACCAAGCAGGATGACAGGCGCCATCTTTGCACTTTCCCTCTGCCCTGCTCCAGGTGGCCGATGTCCACGTGAAGATGGCCTGAGCGCACGTCTGGCACCCCACCCCAGCTTTTGTGGCTGCTCCCAAAGGACACATCCCTTACAGCCTGACTATGGCGGCCGGCAGGGCAGGTATTCTTGCGTTCAGTGCAACCAGCTATGTTTGGACAAACCATCCATACAGAAAATCAATGAGAAAACACTGGACTTAAACTGTATGTTAGACCAGGTGGATTTAACATTTACAAAACATTCCATCCAAAAGCAGCAGAACACACATTCTCCTCAGGGGCATACGGAACATTCTCCAGGATAGATCATATGTTAGGCCATAAGCATCTTTTTCCACCACAGTAGTATGAAACTAGAAATCAACTGCAAGAAGAAAACTGGAAAATTCACAAATCTGTGAATATTAAACAGGCTACTGAACAACCAATGGGTCAAAGAAGAAATCAAAAGAGAAATTTAAAAATACCTGAGACAAATGAAAATGGAAATACTACATACCAAAACTTACAAACTGCAACAAGAGTTCTAAGAGGGAAGTGTATAAGGATAAATGCCTACATTAAGAAAAAGCCTAAAAAGATCTCAAATATACGACCTAACTTTTCACTTTAAGAATCTGGAAGAAGAGAACTAATGGAGTCAAAATTAGTATATGAAGGTAATCACAGAGCTCAGAGGAGAAATAAATAAAATAGATACTACACGGACAATAGAAAAATTAATGAAACTGAAAGCTGGTTTTTCGAAAAAAATAAAACGACAAACATTTAGCTAGACAGGTGAAGAAAAAAAAGACACAGGACTCAAATAAATAAAATCAGAAATGCAAGAGGAAACATTACAACAGATATCACACGAATATAAAGGACATTAAGAGACTACTGTGACCAACTATGAAATCACTATCTCAGAAAGTTAAGAGTGAGGGTGCCTGGGTGGCTCAGTCAGTTGGGCAACCTGCTCTTGATTTCAGCTCATGTCATGATCTTGGGGTCATGGGATAGAGCCCTGCATTGGGCTCCACGCCGCTGAGCGTGGGGACTGCTTGGGATTCTCTCTCTCCCTCTGCCCCTCCCCTGTCTCAAAAAAAAAAAAAAAAAGAAAGAAAGAAAGAGAAAAAGAAAAAGAAAAACAAAAGTTATGTGCATACCCACGTTCCCTGTAGCATTAGTCACAATAGCCAAGACATGCAGACAAACTAAATGTCCATCAACGGATGAATGGATAAAGGCAATGTGGTATATTTATGCAACGCAATATGATTCATACATAAAAAAGAAGGAAAACCTACTATTTGTGACAACATAGATGGACCCTGAGGGCACTATACTAAACGAAATCAGTCTGACAGAGAAAAACAAATACTACACCATCTCACTTATGTGTGTAATCTCAAAAAACTCAACTCATAAACACAGAGAACAGAATGGTAGTTATCAGAGGTAGAAGATGGGAAATGGGGGAACTGGGTGAAGGTGCCCAAAGGTACAAACTTCCAGTTACAAGATAAATAAGTTCTGAGGGTATCACATACGGCATGGTGACGACACATAGTAATACCGTACGGTATACTTGCAAGTTGCTAAGAGAGCAGATCTTGAAAGTCCTCATCACAACAAAAAAAATTGTTAGCTTTGGAAGGTGACAGATGTCAAACTTGGGGATCATTTCACAATATGTACAGATATCAAGCAATTATGTTATATACTTTCAATTAATATAATGTTATTTGTCAGTTACATCTCAACAGAACAGTTACATCTCAAAAAAACTAGGAAGGAAAAAGATTTCTGTCCAAATTAAATGAGGAGATCTGTTTGAAAATCTTAGCAAACAGCAGCTCCTCAATAATTCCTGGTTATTACAATTTTCACAAACAAGTGGGGACGGGGTTGGGGGGGCGGCAGTGAGAGGAGACAGAGACAGAGAAAAGGGAAGGGGGAAGATTCCCTGATAATCAAGAAAACCTGAAAAGTAAAGAAAAATGTCCTTGGACAAGAAAAATCACTATTATAAATGTAAATTCCCCACATTTGTCATTTGTCAATCTTCCATCAAAATGTTCATTTTTTTCTTAACACTCAAAAAGTACTCTGTGCAGACTATGGATATTAGCACGCTGGCATATAGAGTATAGGAATTTTTCCCAGTTTGCTGTTTTTCTTTTACATTTTAGGGAGCACTTCAAGGTTTTAAGTAATCCAATCTATCAATTTTTCCTTTTTTGATATCTGTTTTATGTTATGTTTATAATGCCTTCCCTCAACCGATGACAATACAAATGTTCACCAGTATTTTCTTCTAATACTCTTATGCTTTGTTTCTTCGTATTCGGCTCTTTAATTCACCTGAAATTTATGCATATGATATGAGAAAATGATATAAATTTCTTTTCTTTTTTTTTTTTTTTTAAGATTTTATTTATTTATTCGACAGAGATAGAGACAGCCAGCGAGAGAGGGAACACAAGCAGGGGGAGTGGGAGAGGAAGAAGCAGGCTCGTAGCAGAGGAGCCTGATGTGGGGCTCGATTCCATCACGCCGGGATCACGCCCTGAGCCGAAGGCAGACACTTAACCGCTGTGCCACCCAGGCGCCCCGAGAAAATGATATAAATTTCTTATGCAAATAGTTAACCCAATATTCCTAAGGCTGTTTATCAAATCTTTCATCCTTTGATTTAAACTGATATTTTTTATAGCAAATGCTTAATACAAGCTTGAACCTGTACTTTCTCATTATTTTTCAGTATTTCTTGCCTCATCTCTCCTTTCCAGTTTTTAAATTCATACTCTCTCTTTTTGCTCCTGTGGTTGGTTTGGCACGTGCGGACGTGTTGTGTGTGCGAGCTCGTACGCGTTCATTTCCATAACACCGGCAGCTCTTCCTTATCTGACTGTATTTCTGATCACTCTCCTCTGTGGCTTCCTTTCTTATACTATTATGTTCATACCTCCACATGCTTTGTAGTTTATTTCTTAATATTTAAATAGTTTAACTTTCATTACATAGAAGATACACTTCACATGCAGGATCTTATTCTAAGTATCCTACCAAAGTGCGGTCTTGTTTTCATTGGTCAATCTATCTTGGTCCTCTTTCCATATCAGTAAGTACAAGGCCCCAGAACACACTAAATAATATTCCACTGTATGGATTTGCATAATTTATGACAAAAATTACAGACATTTTATGGAACCTATTCAGCATTGCTCAATATTTAAAGATTTTATTGATTTTTTTTTGAGAGAGAGCAAGAGAATGAGAGAGCACAGGAGCAGGGGGAGGGGCAAAAGGAGAGGGAGAAGCAAGGGCCCCCTGAGCAGGGAGCCCGATGTGGGGCTTCATCCCAGGACCCCGGGATCATGAGCCGAAGGCAGACGCTTAACCGACCGAGCCACCCAGGCGCCCCCCGCCCGGGGTGGCTCGACATTTATATTGATTCCAAACTTTTAATAACAGACAACTCTGCTATAAATGCTCTTTTCTATATTTGTCATATTATCTTTGTAGGGAAAATTATAAGAGTGCAATTGCTCACTCAAAGGATACATGTGTTTTTTAAGGCCTTTGATTCATATTGCCAAAATACCTCCCAGAAAGTCTGTACCATTTAGACACCCAGATGGTTACAAAACTTGGGAAAATTCCTTAAGAAAACAACAAAAAAGATGTAATACATTTTTTTAAGAACAAAATAGTCAGTAAAGTGTTACCTGAGGGCGAACCATTTCACCCGCGGCAATTTTCCTCTCTTCATTGACCAAATTAATAATTTTTTGATTAACAAGTGGTGCATTTGCACCATTGATCTGTGCAATAATTTTGCCATTCTATACAGAAAAAGAAAGCATGAAGGAAACTTTCACTTTCAGGATAAGTCCAGAATGCAACTTGACGAAGTCACCCTACTCGTCCTCACACCCCCACCAATCCTTTTTAGCTATTGTAATTAGTCATTTTAAAATAAAGTATTAGTGATGGGAAAGTATGTCTTGATTTGAAAAACCCAGCTCTTTGAATTCTACCTCCACAATGTCTGTCCTCCTATAACCAAAGGCAAGGCAACCCTGTATTACGTTCGATGGTTCTGTACAGACCTCCCACCATTATCTTCCCTGATTATTTTTGACACTGTGCCCCCTTTTGTCTATCTTTCAACATATATTTACCAAAAAACCTGTTTTCTGGCACAGTTCCAGGCACGATGGTACAGAACAGCAGTCCTGGTAGGTGGCCTAATTAAATTACAAAAAAGGAGAAAACCCCACGAACATATATAATATAACAACCATGACAAGTACCACCAAGTACAAAGCACTGGGAGCATCTACACGAATCTGTCCTGGTCAAGGAGATAGGCAAAGCTGCTTACCAATATCAGGAAGGGATTCTTGGGTTACGATATGTAGGAGGGGTAAGAGATAATGAGGCAAAATGGAGAAGAAAGAGTATTCCAGGCAAAAGGAATAGAGATGCAACGGTCCTGAGGCCAGAGGGAATAGGGTAAATGAGAAGACCAGCGGAGAAAGTAAGGGGATGCCTGGTATGGGAGGAAACCTAACAGCGAGTGGGAGCCAGACCATGTGGAGCCTTGTGGGTCATGGAACGACACGGCCTTTCACCTAAGTGCAGTGGGAAGCCCTAGACATGTTTAAACAAAGGCACTGACCACAATTTGAACTGTTATTTGTAAAGATCACTTCACTTACCATGTTCAGAAAGAGTTAGAAGGGAGCAGAAGATGACTGTATATAAATTAGGGGCTATTCTAGTGATGCTGGTGAGGGAGATGGGTGCTCAGTCTGTGGTACCGGTGATGGAGAAGGAAAGCATGGAAAGACACAGATGAGTGTGAGAAAGACCTGGGTGGTGAAATTGACGGGTCCAAGGTCTGGAATGGATTGGGTGTGATATACAAAGATGTCACTAAGTTGAGTTTTCTGTTTCTGTGAAAACACTGGATAAATTAAGATGTTAATCACCCAATGAGGTGACACTTAGGAGACCACACTTCCCAGAGGGAGGAGGGGTCTGGTATTGGACCAGTCCCTTGTGAGAGGCCCTTCAGACAACATAGAGGGGATGTCAAAGCACCAGCTGGATACACAAGTCTGGAGCTCAAGACTGTATTTTGGCAAAGCTGAAAATACTATCTGGCCCTTTCCCGAAAGAGCTGGCTGACCCCTCACCAAAATCACAAGTATAGGAATTAGCCGAGGACATAAACTTGAGTTCTTGACATATAGGTGGTGACAACTGAAACTGTGTGTGGACGAAATTTTCTACAGAGGGCATATAACATGATAAGATCAATATTGAATGGCTGAATAAAGAAAGGTAAACCTGAAAAGGAGGTGGAGGGGAATAACATCTAGGTAGACAAAAGGAAACAAAGCAACAAAGCCAAACGAAGCCAATATTCCAAAAAGGAGGGCATGGCCACCACATTCAGTACACTTGAGAAGTGCAGCATGGTGGGCCTAAAAGTGGCCCTATATTTAACAACGGGCTGGTAACTGGGTACACTAGCAAAAGCAAATTTGCTTGAATACTCAGAAGGCAGATGAATGGGTTGAGGCATTAATGGGATGTGAAAAAAAAAAGGAGTAAAAATAAATATGCAAACTCTCCTGAGAAATTTAGCTGTGAGATAAAGGAGAGAGACGGGTGGTAGTTGGAGAGAGGCATGGCATCAAATAAGAGTATTATTTTTTAATCGGGAACAGTCAATCATCTTCAAAGATCAGTGAGAAGGATCCAGTTGAGAGAGGTTTAAATAAATACTGACACTCTAGTTACCATTTCCCACTAAAAGGAACCTTCCAACAATTCCGGGGACTTTCTAATGTCCCTTGGAAAAAGCCCTTCTTGCTGAAACTTGCTGGAATGAATTTGTTGTCAGCTAAGTGTGCTAAGCGCTACAAAGAGCCACCATGGGAACAGCTGTATAAACAAGCATGGCTTGGCGGTGGCTTTGTGGGCACAGACTGAGATTCTTAGATGAACGACTGTGGATGTGGAGCAAAGTCTGAGGCATGACTGCGCGAGCAACTGGTTGAGGTGCACTGGAGAAAAGTTCATTGGCAGTAAAGGTCAGGCATTGAGAGGCCCAGATGTGAGTGGGTTGCCAGTGTGGGCACTACAGTCCCCGGGGGGGGCGGGGGGGGCAGGACAGGGGTTTTGAAGTCTTCAGTCATCAACAGGACTGATTTGAAGACCAGTAAATGCCAGGGGTGAGGTGGGGGAGAGAAGGAGGTTTAGCCAAATCGCTAAGTTAGCAGGGAAAAGACCTCTAATTAGCAAGGAAAAGAAAGTTACTGAAGTAAGAAGAAGTAAAGGGCATATCGGTTCTACTCCTGGCCTCAAGACATATAATCTGAGAAAATAGTCACCACTCTGGGCTGCAAAGAAGTATGTTCTAAGTAAGGAGGCAGACTTAAGGAAAGTCAAGGAAATGGCATAAAGGCTAAGAGCCATGAGGAAAGATCTTAGAAAGTGTGCCAATTGCTCATCTCAATTCCAGATGTGACACAGTGAAAGGGTTTGCAAGATGGTAGAGAATTGGGAGAACTGGTCAGAAAGACTATTCTAGGCATGAGATGGATGAACTATGCAGGGCAGGGAGGAAGAGTAGATTTATATTCTAGGCATTGACTGCAGATAAGACAACGTGGACTGGACGATCCAGTTAAGGAGGGTGGGTATGGTCTCCTGATCAGAGCTGACCAACCTGGCAGGGTGAAGGTGGTCCCAGAGCTCCAGACTCTATGTGATGGTCCCCCTGCCCAGTCTCTCTTCCTCCATCCCAAGCTCCTAACTGCTACTGCTACCAGTCTTCTCGCTGTTCTTAAGATTAACCCACCAAGCCTTTTTTCAGGTGTTACTCACTCTGGTCCCCTAAACTATGTCTAGGTCAAGGGTCAGCAAACACCGACCCAGCACAGAGACTATATTTTGGCAAAGCTGAAAATACAATCTGGCCCTCTCCCGAAAGAGCTGGCTGACCCCTCACCTAAATCACCAAATCCTACATGTCCAACTTAGAGCAAGCTCTGCAACGCAATTCTTAAAATTCAATGAACCCAGTTATCCAATTCCTTGAAATTGTTGCAAAAGCATTATTTCATAGAAGCAGAAAGTTCTATCCAAGAAGTGTTTTTAAAATCATGATTTCTACATGAGAGACTATGGACTCTGAGAAACAAACTGAGGGCTTCAGAGGGGAGGGGGGTGGGGGAATGGGATAGGCTGGTGATGGGTAGTAAGGAGGGCACGTATTGCATGGTGCACTGGGTGTTATACGCAACTAATGAATCATCGAGCCTTACATCGGAAACCGGGGATGTACTGTATGGTGACTAACATAATATAATAAAAAATCATTATTAATAAAAAAAATAAAAAAATAAAAAATAAAATAAAATAAAATAAAATCATGATTTCTAATACAAAATAATAATAATAATCCCAGCATCCAATAGGAAAGAAAGAGTCCAAGCCCTCTCTAGGAAGCCTTTCCTTACTACACCCAATTCTCCAGCTCCGTAGCAGCCACACTGTGTGTCACACACCTTTGAACTGTCAACACTCCCCTTCTGGAAAATAGCACTTATTACATCTTCCTGATTATTAAAGTTGTATACTCGTCACAGAATATTTGGAAAATATAAAAAAGTATCAAGAAAAAAAACTTAACCACTGCATGCTTCCCCCATTCACAGAAAGCTGCTACTGACAATCTGGTGAATGCCCTTCCTGTCTTCTTTCTACACACTTGTACGTGCGGAGATAGGAGCAACATATATTGCAAAGTAGCGATCAGATATGTCCTTGTATTAGTATACATGAATACTTAGAACCAATTCTCCGCTCCTGGGTGTCGAAGACATTTCCAATTCTTCACTCCCGTAAATAATAATTTGTCATACAAATCTCTGATTATTTCCTTAGGAAAGGTAAATACCACCTTATTTTTCTTTTTGATCAACTCACTACATGGTGGTCTGACCTCCTCAACCCATTCCATACTCCTAGACGTCAAAAATTATAAAATCTGTTAACAGACAAGCAAAGATAAGGCAAAAGAAATCTATGATTACTACAATCAGAAAATAGTTCCATGGTAATTTTACAATGCTACTTGCTATTTAACTGTAAATTAGAATCTGATAATATATCTGAGATGATAAATATTATACTTACAACACTAAAGAGAAAAACAGGTTCGCATTTATCTCTAAATGGCTGCAAAGTCACAATGTTGTCAGCTTCTGCCTGAAAAAAATATAAGTATTTCATATAATAGAGGAAACTATATCCAAGTCACCACATACACTATGTTGAAAGAATGTAGATCACACAAAATTTTTATGCTTACTACAGGATTTTCTGAGTATGTTATAGTTGTTCTAAGGATCGAATTGCATACATTGGCAATTCAGGCCAGGCAGCATTTGGCCTCAAGCTTACTTCTCACTGTTTACTTTGTGATACCCAACCTGCAGCTAAGCTTACCTACTTCCGGTTTGCTATACAACACCCACACTTTCCTCCCTCCTTACCTGCTCTTGCCCTTCCTTTTCCAACCCAGGTCAAGTGTCCCTCCAAGAATTGTCTTGCTCCCTGCTGCTGCAAATCCTCTCCCACTCCACATGGAACTTTACTGCCCTTCCCTCCGGGACTCCATTGTCCCTGTCAGTATCGTATCACCACCATAAGGGCCTATCTCACTTCCTTTTTTTTCCTTAAGTAGGCTCCACACCGAGCACGGAGCCCAACACGGGGCTTGAACTCAAGACCCGGAGATCATGACCTCAGCTGAAATCAAGAATTGGACACTTAACTGAGCCACCCAGGCAGGGTGCCCCCATCTCACTTTTTGTGATCAGATCTATGATGTTTCATAATCCCCTTTGCATGTCACCCTCCTTCTGCTTTAGTCATGGGGCCATAAGAACTTACTAGCATTTTCCAGTGGGATGGCTATAGTAATAGAATAGATTCCTTGTGGAGTCGACTAAGGGATTTTCTCTGGCTGGGGTACTTCTGGGAGGACAGTCAGAAGTCACTGGGTTGGGAGGAAGCACCGTTAAGACCTATATCCTCATGCAGCTGAACAGGGTGCCCGACACCCCATGTGGTCCAATTCTCCTTCTACACCCACCCCTTCACCTCCACAGCAGTGCCCGGCCCGCCGGTATTACCCTACAAACAAAGAGGGATTCAATGCCTCTAAAGCACCTGGGAACACAGCATCCGACCTACACCTTCTCAGTGTATAAGGACTTTTTGCCTTGCCTTCCTATGCCCAAGTTCCTTTCCAGGTAGCCTGACAGGTGTGCAGGGGGCCTGTCTTGTTGTTGGTCTCCCCCCACTGACCTCAATTCCCTTTTAGACACTGGAGTTTTCCCATGATTCCTAGCCCATGAACTTGCACTCCTACCACTTCCAGACAAACTTCCCTAATGCCAACTGCCAGGACTCAAAAGAATTTCCCAACTCTCAATTCTCCATGATCCACTTGTTAGAGCTTCTGATACTGTCTTTTAACTTCTGTATCAACCCAGTGTCTATGGTATGTGGCAATCCCCATGAGGCCCAATTCTGTGTCTTTGAACTCCATTGTTCCTCCTTGCCAAGGATCAAGTCTCAAATCATATTCCAGATCCACTCAGGGGGCTCAGAATGAAGCAGGCTGTTACAGATTGTCACCCTTTCAAAAACTGCAACTTCAGAAGACAAAGTCAATTCTGGATAAAAAGATTTAACAATTGTAGGGACGCCTGGGTGGCTCAGTTGGTTAAGTGTCTGCCTTTAGCTCAGGTCATAATCCCAAGGTCCTGGGATCAAATCCCACATCGGTCCTTGCTCCACAGGGAGCCTGTGCTCCCCCTGCCTGCCACTCCTCCTGCTTGTGCCGCACTCTCTCTCCCTCTCTCTCTCTCTCTCTCTCAGACAAATAAATAAAATCTTTAAAAAAAATTAACAATTGTATATAGCCACCTACTCTCTTGAAGAAATAATGAGGTGAGTTTCTAAGCTTTAGGCTACTTAACTGTAACCTTGAACTAAGAAAAAGAAGTTCTATAAAGAATGTACTTGCAGAAGGGGATGGACAATCAAGTTAAGGTCAATCAACAAACTCATCCCAAGGTCTGGGTTGGGAAGGGTCACAGAGAGATTCTACACATGGGAACATGCAATGGGTTAAGGTTTCCTGTCTGCATCAGGGAGTCCGCATTTTCGGTGTAAGGAGTAAAGATACGAAATCAGTTATCTGCTCCTGCACCTTAGGTCTAGCTGGTTTGGACTTGTTTCTGCCCAACAGAAAGAGAATATGGGCCACACACGTATTTTTAAATTCTGTGGTTCTAGTAACCACAGTTAAAGACTAAAAAGAAATAGATGAGAGTAATATAAAAATATTTTTTACTTAATCCAAAATATAGTCATTTCATATGTAATCACTGTAAAAGATTATTAGTGAGATATTCCATTTTCCTTTTTTCATACTAAATCCTCAAAATCTGGTGTGTATTTTACATTTGGAGTACATCTCAATTTGTAGGCTAAATTTGAATCAGAAATCATTGGTTTGTACTTTGATTTCATAAAATGTGTAGTCTAAAAAAGTCGATGCACATACCCAAGTTGTCCCAAACAACTTAAAAAGTTTTATCATTTCTGAATTATCAGTTTTTTAATTTAAATTTAAATTAAAGTTAAAAATTCAGTTCCTCGGTCACACTAGCCACATTTCAAGTGCTCAAAAGCAATTTGTGTCTGGTGGCCACCGTATTAGACAACAAAGCTCTAAGCAGGTGATAACTTGATATGGACAAATTGAATAATCAATGCAATGAAGCCCAATAAATTTAGCCATATTTTAATCCCTTGTCACATCTGAGTCACAAGCGTGGGGAAAATCACTACCATTGGAAAATTGGTAACTGAGTTGTTAAGTGCCCAGAGACCTTCCCAATTCTATTCAGTAAACAGCGTTTGCAGCCCCGATTCTAAAAGACACACACTGAACATCCAGTCAGGTGAAAGAAACAGGTCAACAGACAGACATCCATATGTACACTTTCTGATGTTCACAACCATGGTAAACAACCTCAACCCCAACAACCTCAACACCACGGGAAACGGGATAAAAATCATCATGGTTTTCAGATCCGGCAGAACTAAATATATAGTAAAACTGCCAAGTGAATATGGTCCATTTTTGAAGAGTTGGCAGGTCGTTTAAATTAAGACAATCCTTAAAGACAGTATTTAAACACTTGGAAGGATCAAGAAAATAACCGTTTCATGGAAATGAAATCCTTACTACAACAAAATGCAGAAGTTCATCTTCGTTCAGCTCATTTTTCAATTTTCTGAATAAAGTTTGCATTGCTTTGCAAGGTCCACACCAGGCTTGATAAACATCGATCACTAGAAGATGATAATATTTTGGGGGGGAAAAAAACCACACAGAGTCAAAGAATCTAGAATAGCAGCTTATCCCAACCCTGGGGCCAGTGCACAAAGCAGGTTTTTACACTGGTAGTGGGGAGGCGCACTCCGTCCTGGGGGGCCATGAGGTGCCCTGGGCCGAACTCCTAATGGCTGGACAACCAGGAGAACCCCAGTACCTGTGAGGCCTTTGTTCTGCAACATCTCATCCCACAGGCTTTGACTATTAACGACTGCCTGCAAAAAGGACACCACGGTCAAGGGGTCTTCAAGCACCAATGCCCCAAGTAAACACTGTTGGTATGTCATGCTCACCTGCAACTGGATTTCTCGCTTTTTCCCTGCCATTTATCCACTATCACAGAAAAAAAAGGGAAGACAAATAGAAAATATTTACGAGAAAATTTAAATGAGGTTACTCCCTACGCATTCAAGCAGCATCTTAATGACGCATTCAAGCAGCATCTTAATGACGCATTCAAGCAGCATCTTAATGCCCCGTAGATATTTTCCGTGGGCAGTACCCATTATACACCGCCCCCTTTTCTGGAGAGAGGAGCCAATGCTGCTGAAGGACTCCTCGGGCGGGGCTCGACGCTAAATGCCTGCATCAGCCATAGTATCTTACTGGCCCCATAATCCTGAGCCAAGGTCAGAACGTGAGGAGGTGAGTTCCTTACAAATTTTTCTTTTCCTGAAGTCTCACGCAGTGTTCTACTCTCATTTGCACACGTGTTAATTGCCTATGACCATGCCCATGGATCCTTCTCGGGTCCCTCTCCACGGACGTTTAATCTTTAGAACAAGACCCTAGGCTGCTCTTAAGCACCTCAGGAACTAGCCGCAGTGCGAAGACAGCGAGGCCCAAACGGCCCATTCTGTGCGGTCAAGGGCGCTCAGCGTGGCTGCGCCTGCGTGCGTGACAGCGGACCTAACAAAACAAAGGAGGTATTCGGGACAACGAAACTACACCCCAGGAAGGGTGCCGGACGCTCCAACAAGCCTTCCACGGAACAGGTCCTCCTCTAAGCTACCCCGGGAGGTGTGCAAGCACGAGAAGGAACAGTCCCCGAGGATCCAAACCAGCCCCCTGGAAGAGTCCTGTGGTCTTTGTGAGCAGGGCTCCAACAGGTCCGGGTACCTGGGCGCGAAGCCGGTAAACATCAGACTGTCTGTCTGTCCGCGCTGGTCCAGCGGAAGAGGCGGGACCAGGACCCCGGGACCGACCGCAGGAGGAGGGGCCAACGTCTGCGGCCGCCCCTCTCGCGCCGCGAGCCTGGGCCTCCCCCGCGGGGGCGGTGCCTCAAGGTTCCCCGGCCCCAGCGCGCAGGCCCAGAACCGCTGAGAACCCCGGTCCTGGAACCCACGGCCTCCCGCGCTTCTCCCCGACGCATTGCGCCTGCCCGGTCAGTCCCGGAAGGCCCCCTCCGCTGCAGGTGCGCTTGCCTCCTGCAGGCTTGATCGCAGCTCAACGGAGTCATCATCAGTGGTGTGCTGGCAAACGTTAACAACTAGCTCCCTTGGAAATCATTACACATTATTATACATTTTACTGACAAAAATAATATGTGGCAACAAGTAACAAATAATTATAAAGTATACAGTATTCTATTGCAAATTCCACATAGCCAATAGATTTTTACGGAATGTTTTCACTGATTTTTGCCAGGCTCTAGCATTCAGAGCCAATTTCTAGTTGCAATTCGTTCACAACTTGCCAGATCCCAAATATGAATAAATGCTTGGCCACTTTCACTATTAAAATCATGTTAAATACAGAAACATGTCTAAATACCAGTTTTCATACAGTTTTATCTCCTTACCATGAGTTGTTTCAAAAAGTAGCAATTTTCTCACTGTCCTAACATAGCACTTTAATCTTGAACAAACAGATAATGCTGATTATGTTTTAAAATATATGTTAGATAGCAAAATACTGATGAGCACATGACCTCAAATTCGAAACACTTTCTTTTTGCAAAATGAAAACAAGCTTTCCCATGAGATAACCAGTCAAAGTCTATGTGGGAAAATTATTTTCATAGGTACTGTCTATGCCACAAAAACATTGCAAAGATTCTATTTTATGATCATGATTCTTTTATTATTATTTTAATAAAATGAACAGCTCGGGTGTAATGTGACATGTATAGAATAGCATAATCTCCGCTGGTCTGGATTGATGACATGCGTATTTCCCAAGCTACCTGGAGCATCATAGTGAGTCTTGGCCAACACTATGGAGTATATTAAGTAAAGGTAAATGATATTCTGCAACTGTGGGTCCGTGAGTGGTTTTAGAGTGGACGTGTGAGCCTGTCAGCATCATTCAGGAATAATAATTGGATTTAGGATTTGGGTTTTGTTTTTTAAAGATTTTATTTATTCATTTGACAGAGAGAGAGACAGCCAACGAGAGAGGGAACACAATCAGGGGAAGTGGTAGAGGAAGAAGCAGGCTCCCAGCAGAGGAGCCTGATGTGGGGCTTGATCCCAGGACTCCGGGATCACGACCTGAGCCAAAGGCAGACGCTTAACGACTGAGCCACCCAGGCGCCCCTGGATTTAGGATTTGTCGAAGCTCAGGAGTAAAGAGTGAAAGGTGAGAGAGGAATCAATGGCCACAGGTAGCTGGAATATACCCATGTGTGATCAGCTCCCTACAAGAAACACTCAACAGAACTTGAGCTTCCCTATGCCTTTCCACGCATGTGCACGGTTGAAACCTACAGACAAAGCATGTACTGTGCAACACGGAAATGAGGACAAAGAAGCCATAGAGGACACTGCTGATAATGAATATATAAATAATAACAAAGCACAATGTCTTTCTCATTTTTCAGATTAGAAAACAGATGCAATTTGCAATATCTTTTTCTTCCCAGGACCGTACAGATTATTTTGCACACCTCAGGGAAGTTGTGCATAACACATTGGAGACTACTCGACAGAAAATCAAGATATCCACAAAATATCTGGGCGGGAGATAGAGATTTGCAGATAATTGGCATATTAAGAACATAGGAGTAGACTTGATGGCACAGGAAAGTATGGCATTTGAGAAAGTGAGGCCCCAAGAGGATACACTAGGAACATCAACATTTAGGAAGAGAGAAAGTGAAGCTAATGGAGGAAATTGAGAAGGAACAGCCAAAATGGTAAGAGAACCAAGAGCAGGCGATGTCAGAGAAATCAAAGGATGAGACGATGTAAAGCCAACAATTGTCAATATTGCCAAATGCTACAAAGTGGTCAAATAAAACAAAAAATGGTCAAATTAAATGTTGCTTACGTCGACTGAAAAACAAAGAAGTCAATGTTGATGTCATGAGAATGTTTCCAGTGGAGTGTTCTGGGGAAAGTCACTGCAGAAGAGAATGTCAAGTCAGAAGGTGGAGGCAAAGAGAATCAACAGCTCTTCCCTGAAACCTAGGGATGAGGAGAAGGGATGGTTGCCAAAGAATGTGGGTGGTGGAGGGCTGGTTTTAACATTCTTTTCAATAAGATGGAAGAGGTTTGCTACACTCTATTCAAATGGTGATTTTGCAAAGTCTGGAGAGCAAAGGTTGAAGAAATAGGGCCCTTGAAGAGATGGGAGGGCAAAGGAGAAGGGAACAAGGCTCAGGTGAGAGGACTGGTGCTGCTTCCAGTGTGACCAAAAGAAATATGACGATGTTTCTGTATCTTGTTTTTCTCTATTTTATAAAGCTATTCAAATTATCTTATGCTCTCAGTGACTTTTCTGTTGTCTTTACCCAAATTATTTCTATTACAAGTATCTTGGAGATTCCCTGTGATTTAAAACTGTTACCATTCAAAAGTCTATATTCATAAGCTGTATTTTTAACCAGTCAATCTGTGACCAGCTCCCCAAACCTGACCTTTACCACCCACCTACTTGTACTCACTGAGCTCTGTCCCACATTGTCGCTTGAACTCCCGTTTCCAGCTTAGCTCTTCACTTAGGCAAATGGAAAGCAAAATCCCTCCCAGCGATAATGACTGCCCTGACAAGGCCTCCAGCCCGCCCAGGCCGCCCAGACCAGTTTGAGCTGAACTCCTGACTCATGCCTGTGCAGAAGGACCCTGCAGTGACCTCTAGAATGACCGACAACTACCTTTACCTCATTCTCATGCTAACATCTCCGCCCCAGGAGGGGTGCAAGCCTCATTTACAGAACACACAGAAGATCTCGCGGCGCGCTTGTGCGCGTGGGCTTTCTGGGAAAACAGTGTGAAACATCTCAGAGTTAAAAATGGGAAGATTTGCAACAGATGGATGACATAAAAAAGTTTCAATTCTTAAAAAAAAAAAAAAAAGCAAAACTGTGACATCAGTGTGACAATTGGAGTAAATGTGGTTGGGGAAGTGAAACCAGAGATAATATGATAGAAAGCTATTGCAGCAGTCCGGGAGGGCGGGGTTCGGGCCCACATGCAGGGGCACATGCAGAGACCACAGACCAGGGGCAAAAAAAGACTTGCTAGGTATTTGGGATTAGTATCAATAGGACTTGCGAAGTAGCACTTTGCAGGGTTGAGCAAGGCGAAACCACAGGAAACTCTAACGTTTCATTGGCTGAGTGAATGATGGGAAAAGAAGCATCAGAACGGGGCGGGGGGGGGGGATGGGGGGAAAGATCATGAGTCCAGGGATTTTAGGATGACAAAGTGGAAGGAGAAGACTAATGAGTCCCACCATTATTGACCGTTAAATCAGGATTTTTATGATCCACAGAATGGGTGAATCCCCAGGGAACAAGTAACAGGGCAAAAGTCCTTGGGTAATAATAGCAGGATCAACCTTGCTCTGTGTGATCAGTAATTTGTGAATATATAACGCTTATTACATTAGGGCTTTTCTAACTGCCCTCCCACCCCCGACCCCCAGAGACATATGTTTTGTGAGATCCCTATAAAGCAATATTGGGCAGTGGGGGGTCTTTGTGACCTTGGTCATGTCTTATCCTCTCTGTAGTCCAGTGTCTTTCCTGGAGATAATAATAGAACCTATTTAATCCCTTTCATCAGGATGCAATGATTTAAAGTAAATGTAAGGCTTAGAACAGGCTCCAGCTCATGGTGAGCATTCAGTAATTGTTATCTATTGTCAGGCAGAAATATAACTCTAGTAAAATATTTTGATTAGTACTCCTGTGTGGGCATCCTCTATCTAAAATCTGCAGAAGTACCTTCCCACAAAAATTTCTATCACTGTTAAATTAAATGGAGACTAGCGCCCTAAAGCAAATGTATCAAATTAAAAAAAAAATCATCCCCCTGCCACATGTGTATGATACAGACCTTGTGGTATGGCCCTGCATCATTTCTTTTAAAGGGGGTACCATTTTTTTCTCCTGCAATCTACTTGACATTTCCACCGGAAATGGCCCAGTGGAAAGTCACGTGGAAATAGAAACTTGAAAGCCAGTTTCAAGACACATGTGCATTTATAATTATTAGTGGATTTTTTTTCAGTTCTCTCCAAAATCCAGAACAAGTTGGAAGGGCTTTTCTTGGGAGGGAGACGGAGTCACATCAGAGTCCCTTGCTGGATTCTTCAGTGGTGCTGCGGAGTGAAGTTGTCTTGGCTGAAGCTAAAGCCTCTGACCTTGCTGGAAGGGAAATGGGGAAGAGGTGGCAAGTCCTCTCTATGGATGCATCCAAGGCCATGGTTACCTTTTCATCTGGCACCCTCACCCTGATGATATTACTGACAGCATCTTTGCCTCTGCATCCCACCTCATTACTTGTTCGAATCTGTTGAAATTCGTGAAATCTTTTCTTTCGTGAGAAGGGGAAGAGCACCTTTGAGTCAGGTAGCCCAAGGCAATGCAGAGAATGGGAGTCTCCCTTTCCACTCTGCCCTCAGGAATGGATTTGAGTTCTTAGGGAACATCAGCCAGCTTCTTTGCAGGATCAGAATGCAGCTCAGATGGAGACACTGAAGGGGCATTAATGAAGGACTTTTTCCAGAGGTGTGAGCGGATATGAGGAAGCCAACAAGGGATACTGACATAAACAGAGATAGCAGCACCAAGTCCAGGCCCGAAGGGACAAAGGGAAGAAAAGACCTTGGACTTCTCCACGGAATGCAGGGAGAGCAGGGCCACGAAGCAGGAGCTGAAGCCTAGAAGGGCGGCAGGCCGTGCTGGATCTGTGATGACAAGGTTGGGAAGCGGCAGAGAATCAATGCCTCCTCCTCACCCCTCCCTCTGGACGGACTCTCCTGCTGGTAATGCCCAGAGGTCAAACCCACCCAGGAGCCCAGTAACAAGAAAACCCAAAGCACAGTGCATCAGGGCCCGTTTCTTGGTGCTCAGAGCAGGGCAAGGTAGAGAGGAACAGCAAATGGAACCACATTTAGGGTTAGAAAAAGATCAGAAACATATAGGGATGTTTATCCAGAGACTTCAAAGATTCTAGACACGGAATGGAGGCCAGGGCTAACAGAAGTAGGAAAGACAGTTTTAGAGACGCTGGGCCTAAACAGAGCTGTTTTTCCGGTCAGCCAAAGAGTGTAGCTGAATTTGGAGAGGGAACCAATCATTCTGTCCAGCCACGGCCTTGGAGCCCAGCAGAGCTCTTGTGTTTCAATGACTGTAAACACTAGAAGAATCAGAGAATCTGGGGCATGGACATTGGAGATCTTGTGCCACTTTGTGGGGAGAAGGTTTTGCCAGCCAGGAGCATGAGCAAGAAAGGAAGGACAGGGCAGACCTGTGGTGGCTGCAGCTGGTGTCCTGTGTGGGGGTTTGCAAGAGGGAGGCTTCCTGGCCCTCAGGGCTGTGGGCTGGAGCAATCCTAAGCTGCTTAATACAAACATACATGACTTTTTTCTATAACCAAAAGCTAGTGATATCTGGGATATCTTGAGTCACACATGTACTCGTTAGGGTTCTCCACAGAAACAGAACCAATGGTATATATATGGAGAGAAAGACAGACAGACGGTACCTGCTGTGCACTGCTATTTGCCCTTTATACAATACCATTTAATTTTTATATCCACTCTGAAGTAGGTTCTATGATTCCCATTTCACATAGGAGGAAAGTGAATTTCGGAGAGATGCAAGGCCAGTCTCCTATGAGAACATGTTCCTCAGGTCCATCTCTGGATGATCTCTGGGTGATGCCAAACTGTGCTGTCTAATATATTAACCGTTACGCATGGGTGGCCACTGAAATGCAGCTACTCAGAATTAGAATGTGCTACAAGCCTTAAATACACACCAGATTTTGAAGAGCTTAATATGAATAAAAGAATGCAAAAAATCTCATTAATAATTTTTATATTGATTGTTTCTTTAAATAATAACATTCTGGATAGAATGAGTTACATAAAGCATATTATTAAATTCAATTTCACCTGTTTCTTTTTAGCTTTTTAATATGGCAACTAGAAAATTTTATTTTATTTTATTTTATTTTTAAAGATTTTATTTATTTATTCGACAGAGATAGAGACAGCCAGCAAGAGAGGGAACACAAGCAGGGGGAGTGGGAGAGGAAGAAGCAGGCTCATAGCAGAGGAGCCTGATGTGGGGCTCGATCCCAGAACGCTGGGATCACGCCCTGAGCCGAAGGCAGACGCTTAACCGCTGTGCCACCCAGGCACCCCGGCAACTAGAAAATTTTAAATCACATATGTGGCTCACCTTTGCGACTTGCATTCTATTTCTACGGAGCAGCACTGAACTAGAATTGCATTTGTAGTGAGTCATGAATTGTTCCAAGTTGCATAACAAGTCACCCCCACCCCCCAAATCTAATGGCTTAACACAGTCATTCCATGATATCTCTCAATCGTATGGATCAGGATTCAGGCAGGATTGAGTGGGCAATTTCTCTGCACCAGGTGACGTGGACTGGGATCACTCGGTGGTATCCACGTGGCAGCTGGGTGGTCTGGCGAGCCCAAGCAGCTTCGTCATATGCCTGCTGCTTTGGCTGGAAGGCTGGGCTTCTCTGGGCTCATCACCCCTTTGTCTCCAGTTGTTCGTGGCAGACACCTCCAGGTGTTCTCCCCCGCAGGGAAGTCGAACTTCTTCCATGACACCTCAGGCTCCAAGAGCAAGTGTTCCAAGAGACACGAAATGGAGGTTTCCGGTCTCTTAAGGCCCACTTCTGGAAATTGGCAGTGTCCTTTCTCCTGTGTTCTGTTGGTTGGCGCAGTCATAAATTCCACTCCCAGTGAAGGGTAAGGGATACAGATTCCATCTCACAATGGGAGCCGTGCCAAAGCATTTGTGTCCGTTTTTAATCTAGCAAGTTAATCCAGGGCAGCAATTCTCATACTTTAGCTCACATCAGAATCACCTAGAGGGCTTGTGTTAGAACACATTATCATTGGCTTCCACATCCAGAATTTCTGAATCAGTCGTTCTCAGGTAGAGCTCAAGAATTTGCATTTTTAATAAGGTCCCAGATGTTGCTCCCGCTGGTGGTCCTCTCGGAACCACACTCGAGCACCAGTTATCCCTACATCAATATGACTAACAAAGAGCAATTCCTGCCACTCCCAGCTGTCCCTTTGCCACCTTCACCCTAAATCACCCCAATGGATTTCCATGTACTATCATATATTCCTTCTCCTATGCTTCGGGGATAGAAGCAAAGCTTATACAATACCAGACACAGTCCTTATTGACTCAGAAAACAGGCAACCATGTGTTCGTTATCATGAACAGTGGGAGCAGGCAGGAACTAACAATGGATTATAAATCTCAGACACAAGTGCCTTATGTGGCAGCATTCCACAGGTGTAAAGAACTCGCTGACTGTACTTGTTACCTCCTACTGCATAATACATTATTCTGAAACTTACTGGGTTAAGACAACAAACATTTATTATCTCATAGTTTCATGGCAGGAATCTGGGAGCAGATTAGCTGAGTGGTTCTGGCTCAGGGTCTCTTACTGAGGCTGCACTCAACGTCAGCCAGGGCTGCAATCACCTCAAGACTCAAATAGGAGAGGATTTGCTCCTGAGCCCACTCTGTGTCTGCTGGCAGGTCTCAGAAGACCCACTTCCAAACTCTTTCATGTGGTTGTTAGAAAGTCTTGACTCTTTGCCACTTGGGTTGCTCCATGATGTGGCAGATGGTTTCCTCCAGAGTGAAGCAATCCGCAGACAGCAAGAAAGAGAGAAAGGATGCCCAAGATGGAAGCCATAGTCTTTTTATAACCTAACACTGGAGGTGATATCTCATTGCTCTGCCCTATTTCATTCATGAAAAGTCAGTAGTAAAAGGGGAAATTACACAGAGGCAGGTATATCAGGCAGGACTCATTAGAGGCCTCCTTAGCTCTGCTGCCCACAGTATTAAAAGGAATTCATGGAACCCAACAAAGTAGTAAGTTGAATACTGACTATATCCTAAAGTTACACAATCAATCACAATCTTGAAGTTACTCGGGACATATCATATCCCCTTAAAAAGTGATTACACGTAATTTAAGTGCACGGCTATTTATCTCTTTCTATGACAGCAGGCTTATAAAATGGCTCTTCTATAGTATTTTAAAATATTATTAATAATTATAGAATAATAATGACAAATTCTTATAGGCAAAAAAAGGAATAAGCATCCATTTAGTTATTGACTTAATAATTACATAAAGCATGAGATTAACATTGACCAATAGCATCAAAGCCTCCAAAATATATTTTTATATGAATCAACATTCTGAATTTATCTTAAAATTATTTGCAAAAAGGTGTCACTGGATTTGGAAAGTAAGTAATGTTGTTATCCTGAGGACCACATGCCAGGCACTATGACACTATTTAACACACGTTGCTGTCTTATTTCAATTTTACCAAAACCCTATAACATAGGGAACGGGGGCTCAGAGATTATAAACACTTCATCCATGATTCCATAGTTACTAAAAATCTTTGAATCCACATGCCCAGAGGACTCCCAACCTCTGTTATATTAACTATGCTACCTTGTTAACCAGTAAGGCTTTGGTTATTTAATTCATTAAATTTAATATCAGAGGTAGCATTATTATAAGCAAGGCATAAGGACATGTCAATTTCTTTGTCAGGTAAGTACCAACTAACACAATAAAAATAACCAAGACAACCAACTTGGATTCTACTTATCTCAATCCAAGTTGCTCCTCTTGGTTATTTTTATTGAGTTTAACTGATGCGAGTTGATTTTCATTTTGCAATATTACTTGGTCATATAGGGTACCTTGAACAAGCTTAATAACAGTCCCACACTCTCAAAAGTTTGGGCTCTAATATAGTCTAATATAGCATGCTTCAACTAAGACCAGCTGATTTCCACCTTTTCCAATTTATTTTCCTGCTCAATGGATGCATGTCTGGAAACATCGATCTGGGAGGCGTTCTCTATTTCCTAAGTACCTACTAAGTCTTAGAATCAAACCATATTAACGCTCCAGTAATCCTGGAAGGGTTTCCTCCCAAAAGTCAAGTCTATTGACTATCGAAGCTAGTTCTTTCCTCCAAATAACCACAGCCAGCAGCCATCACTTCCCCAGCTATCAGTCATTTTCAAGAGGTATGTATCTCAGGTTGAGCATAAGTTAAATAAGTTAAGGCTTATTAGGGTGATAAGAGTCCATATCTTCAAATTCTCTGGACCTTGAAGATTAGATAGTTTGGAGGTGGAGGGGGAGAACATGCTAGGATCAAAGCTCAGCAAGAGCAAATGCAAAGAGACCAGGCTGGATTGTTGCATAGGAAAGGCAGTAGTTGTGCTAAGCAGGAGTAAGCACTGCATGAAAAAGAGGTAGCAGTTGAGTCTGGAAAGGATGTTTGGGGTCAACTTGAGTAGAGCTATGGAAATGGAACACATTCTACAGTTAATGGAGATCATCCAGGAAGAGGGGAACAATCAGTCTTCATTACCTTTTCATGGAAAAATAATTCCGGTGACAATCAAGAGCAGGGAATTTGAAAAATTTTGAAATCATGGTAGCAGCCATTCATTTGAAACTATTTTGTCACAATGGTAAAAAACTGAATACAAAGTGAGTGACAAAGAGTATTTTTAATGGATAACCCCACCTATGAAACACACCATATCCAGGCAACAGACAGTAGTCAAAGCAACAAAAATTTCATTATAAAGAACTAACTCAGATTTGTCTATCTCTGAGTAATTTTGAATAAAATGCACCCGGAATACATGGTGGGGTATAAAACAGACCACTATTACTAGGAGGAAGAAGAAGCTCTTGATTTGAGCTCTATAGTCTTGATGTGCCCACATGTCAGGCCAGAGAGCTTTTATCAGTTGAACGATAACACCCATCTGTATCAGAAAGAGTATCACAACCGTTGAGATCATAATGACAATCATAGCGTAGTTCAAGATAATGAGTTCCCCGCGGTTGAGATCTTTGTAGAACTCAAAGCATCGTCCTTGTTCTGAGTAACCTGGATGTACGCCGTATTGTAAAAGTAATATTGGCCAAAAAACAAGGTTACCCATGGTCCAAATAACAATGCTTAAAACTACCATGTGGTACTTTTGCAACTGTTGCATTTGGAGTTTCTTAAAATAGATGAGCAATCGGAGTATGACTATGGCCACATAGAAAACAAAGGTGAAGTACATATGACCGTATATTATGCTGCTGACCAGTCGGCAAAGAAAGGATCCGAACTCCCAGACCTCTAAGATATAATAGCTGAGGCGGAATGGGAGGCTGACCAGGAGGATTGAGTGTAGCACTATGATATTGAGAACAATCAGGGCAATCATTGACTGGCTTTTCCTTTTGCACATCATACGTGACATCAATACTGTCCCAGTAGTGCCTCCAAGCAAAACCACGCTGTAGAGTGTTACCAGAATCATCCTGCAGTGCCCCTTGCAGTGGCCTTGTTCTGTGCTTGAGGCGTTTGGCAGGGTGGTCGTATTGATGGGCTCCATGTTTCACCACAAAATGCTTAGAAGACCATAAGCCCCTAAATCAAAAGTTTTACAAAATTATAATGGATATATTGAAACTATGCCACCACACTTCTGCAATCCCAGACGATTGGTTACAAACCTCAAGCTGTATACCCAATAAATATTGTCAGGGACTCCGCTTCATTACCCAAACAGATCGAAGAGATGGAGTGAAGCAAAATCACAAAAATAAATTTGTTTAAATATAAAATTCATAACTGTACAGCCAGGCATTCTATTAACAGATATGTCTAAGCTCACATACCAGGGCTGGGATTAGCATGAGACACATTAGCCTGCGGCATAAAATTTAAGAAAGGGCCAGAAACTCAGTAGTCAAAATCCATGCTATTTTAATGAAATTTTTTTGAAAAATCAAAATTAATGCAAAAAAGTCACGATGAATAAAATAACAAAATTTTAAATAAAGGTAGAGGCAGGATACACACAGCACATGCTCGTATCAGATCTACAAAGGTCATTCCTCCTATTGTCAGAATCCAATTTGGGATAACATAGAGAAGACCATAAAATTGTGTACAATTATTGTAAGAAGATGCATCAGACATTTTATTTTATTTTATTTTATTTTATTTTATTTTATTTTATGACTGATGTATTTTATTTATTTATTTATTTATTTATAATAATATTTTTTTATTGTATTATGTTAGTCACCATACAGTACATCCCTAACATCAGACATTTTAAAATATTTTCTACTAGGGGCGCGTGGCTGGTTCAGTCCACAGAGCATGTGACTCTTGTCCTCGGGGTTTAAGACCCACGCTGGGCAGAGAGCCTACTTTAAATAAATAAATAAATGTATATAATCTTTTCTATGACTAGCTTTTGAGCAGCGAGCAGCACATACCATACATACTCCCTGCACTCTTTTCTTCTTGCTAACCCTGAATCTATTCTTAGACGAATGTCTACCTTTGGTGACAAGTTGGGGTTGGTGGTTGAGTTCTGTTAAGTTTTTTTTTTAAGATTTTATTTATTTATTTGAGATAGAGAGATAACGAGAGAGAGCAGGCAGAGGGAGAAGCAGACCCCCCGATGAGCAGGGAGCCCGATGTGGGGCTCTATCCCAGGAGCCCAGGACCATGACCTGAGCCAAAGGCAGATGCTTAACCGACGGAGCCACCCAGGCGCCCCTGTTTAGTTTTTATGTAAGTTTTTCAGGTATGGGTGTGTAAGGAGCAGTGACCGCGTAGCCATCTGCCATCCTGGAATGAGCGCCAGCTCTGTCACTGAGTCGCTGTGGGAGTGTGCGTGAGTCACCCAGCTCCACGGAGCTCGGGCTGTGAAATGGGAAAGGTCGTACTGCCTATGTGAAGGGGTTATTGGAAAATTACATGAGCTAGGGTACTTGCGACAGCTTGGTAACAACAGCAGAAAAAGCCATGTAAAAGTTATGATTCTTGGGGCGCCTGGGTGGCACAGCGGTTAAGCGTCTGCCTTCGGCTCAGGGCGTGATCCCGGCGTTATGGGATCGAGCCCCACAGCAGGCTCCTCCGCTATGAGCCTGCTTCTTCCTCTCCCACTCCCCCTGCTTGTGTTCCCTCTCTCGCTGGCTGTCTCTATCCTGTCGAATAAATAAATAAAATCTTTAAAAAAAAATAAAATGTTTCTTATAAAAAAAAAAAGTTATGATTCTTAACATGAAACAACAGAACCAAAAAGACATTTCCCCCTTTCCCCTTATTCTGTATCTAGGCAGGTATACAGTTAGTCACACAAAATTGTTATGGCATCAGTAAGTATTTGATGAATATCCGGTGATAAAAAATAAAAACTTTTTCAAACCTTTGATTGGACAGTATGGGACTCAGGCATCAACAGGTCAGACTTCTCTGTCCAGAAGGATCTGTGTCCATTTTCCTCATGTATCTCCCGCCCACCTGGCCAGAGGCAAAGTTTGAGCATTTCTATCTGAGGAAGAAGTTATTCCACAGTGAATGTCTAAAATACCTTCAAATTTTTCTTCTGCTACTCCAGCATCTCCTCAGAGGGAATAACTAAATTTTTTTGAACATTGGACCTGACATATTTAAATGCTGTCAAATAAGATTTTATTTTAACTCAAAAATGTAATTATAACTTGCATAACAACCAAAATTTTATGTGCTGGAATATGCATTTTCACAAAGTACATATTTAAAATATATAACGCTGGGGTGCCTGAGTGGCTCAGTCAGTTGGGTATCTACCTTCAGTTTGTGTCATGATTCCGGGGTCCTGGGATTAAGCCTCGAGTCAGGCTCCCGGCTCAGTGGGGAATCTGCTTCTCTCTCAACCTCTCTCTCTGCCCGCTCGTGCTCTCTCTCTCAAATAAATAAATAGAATCTTTAAAAAAATTTGTTTTAAATAAAATATATAATGCTTATGTGATTTGTGTGTGAAACAGAACAGTTTCATCTAACTTATGAACAAATATGATACTAATTTAGTTTTAAAATTTTAGCGGTCCTCAAGTCTAAGAAGACAAGATTCAAGTTTGAAATTATTTTAAAGCAATGAAAATCTAAATTATTTGTCAGTTGCACAGTTTAAATGGATACACCTCCCCAGGCAGCATGACATTTGGAAACAGGATACCCTGCCACTTACTAGCAGCTTAATCGTGGGACAGATGCTTAACTCTAAAGTTGTCTCTTCAGCTGTAAATATGGGAATGAGAAGATCTATTTGTAAGAAGGAAGTTGGATTGTGTCTGCAAAGTACCTTACAGATTCCCTGACATAGAATAGGGCATCAAAGTGCCAATGCCACTTCTCCCTCCATAATATACACAAGGATGTTTCATAAACACAAGATCCCATTCTCCTCAGTTACTTCTCAGAATTGTCCTAAAAATATTTAAATGTGTGGAGACTACGTTCCACCATTTTGTTTTGTTTTTCCCTCAAGACTTAAGGACATGACCCCCACCTCCCTGCCAAACATTATCGTCCAATAGCCTGTAATTTCTAGGTACTTCTTTGCTTGTTTTCTATGCAGAAACAAATGACTACCCAGACTACTTACCTGTTCTTTCCCTTTTAGGATTTGCTTCTGGTAGAAGGCTTAGGGCACGCTGCTCATTTGTGGGGATCTACATCAGGGCAGGCAATAAGAACGAGTGGCTAGAATCAAGACTCCAGTAACGACAAGAGAAATCTTGGGGTGGGTAATGAATGACAAACGCGCTTTCGACTAAAGGCTTCCAATGTTGAAGTCAAGATGGAGGGCCCAGATAAACCTCCTGGGCCACAAACGGATGTTTGTCTCTGTAGCTCATGGTTAAAAAGATAAAAGAGCGTTCTTATACGTAAAGACTTTCATTTTTACTGTCAGTGATTTATTTGCAGAAATTTTTTTTATTAACCTGAAAAACTTCCAGTTTTCTTTTTTCCAAAAGCTGCCTCTTATCATACTTGTGTTTTAGCTCAAATGTTTTACATTCAGAATATAAGAATGATCTAGAGGAGTACTTCCTCGGAGACATTCATATTCTCAATAGTGTGCTCAAAATGTAGCTCTGTATTTCAATTTTCAAAGACTCCCTTCCCTCAGTAACCGTATTTGGAGATTGGTTCTTTGGAAGCCCAAACCTCTGTGCTGTAATTTCTACAAGAGGGCTCATTTCCTTTTCCTCAAAAGTCTTTCCTTTTCTTACATCAACCTCACTTTCCACCTTCGTAATCCTCTTCAGCTGTGCTAAGACCCCAAAGCATATTTTTAAGGAAGCATTGGGTTTAGGACATGTAAAGATACAAGAGACCAACATACCTTCCTGTGGTAGGCAAACCTAGCCCCAAATCGTACTACTGTTCAGCTACAGGAATTCAAACGGATAAAAACTCGATCACCTGTATAGCAAATTCATGTCAGCCTACATTTAGGTAACTGATAAAATTCTCACTGACTTTGGAAAAGTGAGTATTGTCCCCAGTTGTGCTATTTGCTACACGATCATCCAACAGTGCTTAGGGCCGCAGAGGTATAAGCAACAGAATCTAAAAGTAATGGAGCCATAGTGACTAACATAACATAATAAAAAATTAAAATAAAATAAAATAAAAGTAATGGAGTCATATACTTAATTATTTAAAAACAAAACAAAACAAAACAAAACCCTCTCATTCGAAGATGAGATTTCTAACTCTTCCTGTCAAAAGCAAATTCATATCAACTCAACCCAGGTGGAAAAATTTCACACGGAACCAACATTTCAACCAGTTTTAAATGTTTCCTTAAATCAAATAAATTCAAAAATACAAATTCTAGCTTGTAAGCCTGGATTGATCTGGCAGACCTCGTTTTTTAAATAAAACGTGTTTCTAGAATCCACGGGTTAAAGCATGTTCCCATAGAAACCATGCTATTTTTAGGGGTTGCTTGTCTGCTGAAGGACTAACTGGGAAATGAGGGAGGTGTGACCAAGAGTTGCACACAAAAATAAATTCAGGTATAATTTGGGACTATGGCCAGCACACAAATTTATTGTTCACACTGACGATGTAAGGATTCCATGGTACTAAAATGTGTGTATATTGTATTTACAGCACTGTGCAGTTCATATTTTTTTCCCACTATACCTAAAATTCAGCTCTTTTTTTTTTTCCCTTGGACAGTGCCCAGATTTTCAGCAAGAAATAACAAAACCTTAATAGGAGAGCTGAAAACTCACCAAGACCAGAAGAGTACAAAAACTGTCTTCATTAACCGATGACGTCATCACAATTCAGAGTTTAGAAAGTTACTACAGGCTGTAGGGCCAGTTGGGGAGTAGATAAGGTTGACGACCACAACCTCGTTTCAAGCCTTCATGTCCACTACACCACGATATACAACTGTGAACTTGAGATCATTTCTGGGAGCCCCATTAACAATCTGGGGCTTCAATTTCCATCTTTTCTATGATAGCTAGAATCTTATTTTGGGGATGAACCACAGTGCTTAAATAAAAGTACATTTTAAAATCCTACAAAGTTAAAATTCCTCTTCAAATGTAGTTCTTTGCCCCCAAATAAACTGTTAGAGTAAGGCATTAACGTTGGTGATTATCCTAAGTCGGTTTTCAGAAGACAAAGTCAGTTTGTCCTGCTCAAGAGCAGGTCTGAAGCAGACGCTGGGGGAGATGCCACCATCTGACCCACTCTTCCCATTCCATGGAAGATGTCATCTGAGAAGGCCATCGGTGGGTAGTCTCTGCTCCGAGAATGATGTGGTGGGTGTCCCTTAGCATCCTACAGTTGTTCAATTGCCACCATGAAACATCCTTAGGAAAGTGGTAACGAAATCTGCAACTGCTAATTCCCAAGCCTGTTTCTACTCCTAGGTCATTAACCAAGACCCTGAAGTGCCAGACACGATGCCCTGTTTGACCCCAAACACCAGAGACGAAGCCCACCCAGACACTGGAGGCAGCCCCTGGCACTTGGACCTCTCCCGACTCTGGGCACCTGTGTTCTTGGTCCCTCTCCTCATCTCTCTGTGTGTTCATGTGGGTGGCTTCCTCCGTCTCACTCTCTCCCGGGTGCACCATACCTTTCTTCCATGGAGACATGGGATTTGAAACCAGAAGGGTCCAGACAGACCATCCCACATCCCTCCCCTCCATTTCACAGACGGGAGATGGAGGCCCAGATGGGCCCTTCTGTCCCTCTCCCTTTTCTCCCCTGAGGAAGGTGACCCAGGGCAGCATTTTTGAACAGCTTTAGGTGTCAAGCAAACTGAAGAGCATCAAACCCATATATTTAATTTTTTAAATTAAATATTCTCTGGCATTGATGTTCTAGGAGAGCTATCATCTCAAGTAATGAAACCAAAGTTGGCGCAGAAAAGTCTGAGATGGTTGAGAGGCAGTGGGATGTGCTGGGAAAGCTCAGGGGGCTGCAGGCTGGGGGACATTTCCTCTGCTATAGCTATGATGTTACACTTTCCTCTCCTGTTCCAGGGAGCAGGTGGGAGCCCGCAGAGCATCATGCTAGGGAGAACCTAGACACATGCGGGAAACCTCACATTTCCAGAGCAGCATTCTCCCCAGTGCTTGGGAGAACCAGGCTTTTTATTTTTTAGGCTGGAGGACTGTAGTTTCTGTACCTACTGATACAAACACTTGTGCTCTCAATGACCTCCTTGGTGATGTAGGTCAAGTACTCACTGTTCCGAAAGAAGAAATGTGTCACACTTCCGTGGCTCAGCAAAGGCCTAGAACTGAGAAATCCTGATCTGTAAAGATAGGCGAGAGGCACTCCTTATATATCAATTGAAATCTGCAGAATTTTTTCTAACAGCCAAAGACCTTTCAGGGAGGAAGGTAAATGGAACACAATGATCTCTTTGGGGTTTAAAGCGATTAAATAAAACATGTTTGATGGTTTAGAGTGGTCACAAATGAAACCAGCTATCATAAAAGGCCAAGAAGGACCCCAAAGAGAAAACGCATTGTCCAGGAAGGATCCAGATGGGTGATCTGGCTGTCATACAAGAGCCTAGAGATTCTCTAAGGAGGGCCGAATCAAGGCACGATTTAAGGGTAGGACTGCACCCTCCCCCGACGCAGATCCCATTTGTTTTACGGTTTCTTTTTATGGAAGATGATGCCTCTGTACAAACTCAGAGAGCTGGTGTCTAAAAGCCTGATGCAGTTGTGTTTGTCTACCGTGTTTGTTGCTGCGTGGCACCCTGATGGGGCATATATCAGAGAGTGAAGGGAAACATTGCAGGATCAGCAGCTGTAAACAGCGCACCCAGCAAGACTACTAGAGCGTCCTGTTTCCAAGGAAGCCCGTCCTTGGTTACCATGGTGATTCCTCGGCCTAGCAGAGCCCCGCCTTGGAGCTGTGCGATCCTGGAGGTTTATCACAGGCAGGATCTCAGCCGGCACAGGGTACCTGCAGAGTGTGGCGCCAGTACGTGCACCCAGAAGTCAGCAGTGGTAGAGATCAGCTGTGATGGGGACAGCTGGTTCTGTGCTCTCGGGGCAGGTGGCAGCAGCAGCCACGCACCAAGGAGGACGGACTTAATACAGGAGTATAAGCCATCCTTGAGATTCCTTAAAGGACCTGGGGTGGGACTTCAGAATAAAATCGGTATTTCCAACCATGTGAGTACGTGGGGCTTTGTCGTCACAGTTTGAACATCGAAAACAATATGATAATGGCTTTTAATCCTCAGTTGTGAAATGAGACCTCCTGGTTATATATTTAAAAAAGCAAGCCCTTGCAATCTAGAGTACTTTACCTATCATAATGAATACATTACTTATGTAGTTTTAAGCCCATTTTAACCCAAGTGGACCCCATGCCACTGATGCCAACCTGCTGCTCTGGTCTGCTTTTCCCGAGTACTGGGGCACGTGGCAAATCAGAATTGCATTGCCTTGACCTGTCTCCCTGCCTGGTTCCCTTCTACTTGGGCCTTTCCAGGTTTTCCTCTCCCTTGTGCTGCGGGTGTCATGAAAGGGATGTGGCAGGACAGATAGGACTTGGAAGACCTCGAGCCAGGATGAGAGAAGGAGGGCTGTAGAGACACAGGTCCAGGTGCAGGACAGAGACAGAGGCTGTTCTAAGAGGTGGTTACTCTTAGATGGGAAATGGTCTGATTGCCTTGGAGATGCCTGACCCTGAATTGAGAAGTCAGCCCTGCTTTCCTTTAGCCACTCCTGCAACCACACCGTTCCATCCGGGGGAGAACCCGGTAGACCTCACATGTCTGACAGCAGAAGACAATGATCAAGGGAGGTAAAAGGAGGAATCCTAGAGGGAAAGGCTCCAGGTGAGGCACTAGGGCATAAATGGGCAAGACAATAGTACGAAAAAGTCCACCAGGGAGAGGGGTCGTCATGGTGCCAACCCAACGGTTGAGAACAAAGGCTCTTTCTCCTCTTTGGGAGAATTAAGGAAGGTGTGGCAGCTCCTCTTCAGTCTCTCTAGGGAGTAAAGCAGGTCACTCTGCCCAGAGGGCATCTTGTTCTACATCATTTCCTGAACGGGCCCTGGTGCTAATCGGCGAGTAGCAAGGCCCTCGTCCACTTCTGCCCTACTTCCCAAGAGTTGGCTGTTAATATCCCATCCTTCTGAAGCCGAGGGTACAGGAAGGGTTGCAGAGGATATCGATATCTCACCGGTCTGCAGTATGATGTAGGGCAGGCAACACAGATTTAGCGTGGCCTCTTTCGTTCACGAGTGAGGGGATCCTGAGGACACTGAGCCTCGCCTCTGTATCGGAGGCAAGTCTCAACCCCCATCTATGTCTGGGCCTGGGAGGGTTGGGAACGGGAACCAGAGAAGCATAGGGATCTGATTTTGTGTCTAAAACCTTGGAGCTCACCACGGTTCAAGTGAACTGGGGTAGAATTTGAGGATAAGAAAGGGAACCTACATGTCTAATTATTTCCTGGCCGGAACAGATTTTAGGGGCCAGATAAATTCATTTACAGAGCAACAAGGAAGATATCATTTCAGCATCTAGAGAAACACTGTGCCTTTTACTTTATTTCAGATCTTGAACATTTAATTGATTTTTAAAATTTCTTTTCTCTACCTCTAACGGACCCTTGAGATTTCATCCGATTAGGGAGGACCCCTTGTAGCTGAACAACTCTTGTTCCCCAATGTGTGTGTGTGTGTGTGTGTGTGTGTGTGTGTGTGTGTGTGTGTGTCTGACGTCTGACACCTAAGTTTCTCCTAAATGCATGCTCTTTCTATAACACTATGAGCCTCTGAAGGAGAAGCAACTAATTCCCACAATATGGTTGTTTAACTCTATGTTTTATGTTTTGTATTTAACTTAAATTACTCAGGAGTAATGGAATGTCCTGGTAATAGACCTTTGATGACAAGCTGGACCAGCCTCCCACTACAATAGATAAATGGCCAGACCCTCTCCCTCCAGCGTGCTGGCAGCCAGGGCTTGGGCAAGGGATCCCGCACCGTAATCAGACACTTGTGCCCAGCCCTTGGACATGGGGGCCAGGACTACAAACGCATAGTGAAGCTGGTCTCGATGTGATGTATCCCCACATCCTGGACTTGGATAAGCCCTGCCTCTTAGATCATATCTCTGAGACCATAATCAGGGCAGGAAGTGTGGCAGGATGTTCTGTCAACGTGTATGCAGGGAACATGCTTGACTACCCCTGAGTTAGACATTTCCTACCTGCCAGTCTGTTGTCGCTCCCTAAGAATGTGCCCCTGTCATAGTTCCTTCTCCAGAACATCAGCTTCCTTTCTAGGGATATGACCCTGAGGTAGTCTCTAGCCCTTCTCTGGGCTACCAACACCTGAAAGAATAAGGCCTGCTTTCACCACCCTTGGGGGTGGTCCCCTGAACGATTGCATCAGGATAACTTGGTGGCTTGCTGAAAGTGGCTGCTTCGTCCCACCCACACAGTAGCCGGAAGTACCCTGTTCACAAGCTGCCCCACCCACTCTGACGCGGGTTGAAGCTGAAACTCCGCCTTACTCTCTGCCTCCTTCCCACTGGGCCCATTCATGAACGAGCCTAATGCCAGGTTCACTGCCTCTGCCTGTCTGGATTTGGGTCACATCCACCACCTGGAATTCCTCCCTCGTCTTTGCCCTTCATGGCAGGTTGGACCTGCTAGCCTCTGTCACTTCCTTGGAGCATGTCCTTGGACTGCCCAGCCGCCCCATGAAGCAAGCCCCTTGGGTGCAATCCATCCCTCAGCTTCACCTTTCCTGGCTCAATCTTTCTCCCCAGTGCCCATAACTAAGCCAGTATTCATTATGACATTAACAAGTCCCTATTGAGCCCATGTCCGCATGACGGAAACCCATTGGTTAATCATAAGAAACCCGGACATTTTTTAATTCCTTGAAAGAAAATTCTAGCCATTAACTTAGAGACGGCTTGGAGCATGCACAATATCTTAAGAACTCAAGGTGCTTTTGAGGGAGGTGTCAGTTTTACATTGTGCTCCTCTTTAAAAAAAAAAAATACCCTCTTAGGATGGGGGAAAATTCTTTTTTTTTTTTTTAAAGATTTTATTTATTTATTCGACAGAGATAGAGACAGCCAGCGAGAGAGGGAACACAAGCAGGGGGAGTGGGAGAGGAAGAAGCAGGCTCATAGCGGAGGAGCCTGATGTGGGGCTCGATCCCATAACACCGGGATCACGCCCTGAGCCGAAGGCAGACGCTTAACCGCTGTGCCACCCAGGCGCCCCAAGATGGGGAAAAAATTCTGTGCTATTTTAAAAATAAAGGAATCAAAGATTCTATTGCTTACCCCAAATCACATGGTGCCAATCTGAGTCTAAATCCCAGTTGTCTAGCTCGTCGCAGGTGTCCAATTCAAAGACCGCGCCAGCTCCCCTTTGCCTCCACATAATGCAGCCTGCTAGCAATTTGGAGCCATCCAGAAGGCAGTACCGGAAGTGTTACACGGCCCCCAGGGAAATGAAGCCTTGTCTGCACTCCGCTGTGATAACAGCCCAGGCTTCTTGAATTTGCTTTTCTGCTGGAGCTTCAGCAAAATGTACTCAGCTTTGCCCATCACCAACTTCTATAAGCGTTTGTACTCTTTTTACAATTTACTAATAACAGGGTAATTACCGTAATATCAAGAAGTTTTCTTTCCTTGAAAAAGAGGCTGGTGCGTGCACCTAATTAAAACTGCGTTTCAGGCTCTGAAAAATGTGTCAGATTTTGATCAGCAAAATCCCTTGGGGCTTGGCTTCTCCTTGAAGAGAGTTTATTGGTAAGGGTCTGGTGAAATTTTGAGTTAAAAAGTGATTAGTGAAATTGCTCTTCATTCTAACTAGAGCCTGCAAAAGAGTGCAGAGTGATGGGTTCTGTAGTCACTAGGAAAATAGACAAAATCACTATTTTTTTACTTAGCCAGAAAGAAATGTGAGGTTTCCATGAAGGCTTGAGATGTGCTCCTCAGACTTGGAGACTCTGAAATCTTCGATGGCTAATGGTACCTATTTGAGTTCTTTGAATGGTTAAAATGTGAACCAGGTCACCACAGGATCCATGTTGACTTGAAAATCCAAAAGGAATATATCAATATGGCCAATCCCTTGTGGCCCAAGACTGGAATTGTCAAATTTTAACAATGTGAAGTAAGCAAAGAACTTTCATCTTTAAACATCCTCATCTGCAGACGCCCGGGGAGCTCAGTTGGTTAAATGTCCCACTCTTAACTTCGGCTCAGGTCATGATCTCAGGGTTGCGAGGTCCAGCCCTGCAATCAGGCTCCACGCTCAGTATGGAATCTGCTGGAGATTCTCTCTCTCTCTCTCTCTCTCTCTCTCTCTTCCTCTGCACCCCCCTCTTTCAAATAAATAATCTTAAAAAAAAAAAAACACGCTCATCTGATCCTATATTCCACCAACCGTTGCCCTCTTACTCTCCCTGCAATTTCACAGTCAATGGACATTTTTTGTATCTTAGCTTATTTGGCCTCTTGGCAACATTGGACCCCTTTCTTGAAATACCTTTATTCTTCGGATTCCGCAAGCACCCATCTCCCTGGCTCTCTTATTCCTGCTTATCCAACCAATGCTTGCTGTTCTTCAGATAGAAGCTGGAAGCTATCTAGGAAAGAGAGGAGGTGAGCTCATGGGGACTAGGAATTATTTAATATGTCGTGCTTTCTTTAGTGTATCTGTGCAATAGAACTTTCTGTAATTAAGCACTTGAAACGGGACTAAAGGAACTGAGGAAGTGAATTGTTAAGTTTAATGTAATTTAATCAAATTAGCCACATGTGGCAGATGGCTACCATATTGGACAATGCAGTACAGAGTCTCCGACACAAAACGTGGGCCATGGACCAGCAGCTTGTGCGTTGCTTAGATACCAGTTAGAAATGCAGAATCTCAGGCCCCACCCCAGACCTGTTGAATCGAAATCTGCCTCCTACCAAGATCTCCAGGTGATTCATAAGCACAATAACATTTGAGAAACATTGCCCTGGGAGGTTCATTTTTAAAGCATTACAGTGACAGACGTGTGTGTATCTTAGCACAGCTTCTGGATCTTATTATACCTGAAAAAGTTTCTTTCTGTGAATTTTTACCAAGTCCTCCTTGTCACATTAATCAAATATATTGTTAACCACATCCTAACTGAACTGACATCTAGATGTTGGAACACAAAGATAATTATCATTTCAGAAAGCGGCTGAGTTTAACCTATTGACCTGCATTGTATCTGATTCTTTGGTAGTGCAATCTCCAGTTCCTTTCCTGGGCTCTAAGGAAACGATATCTTCCTTTCAGATAAAGCAGAGAAAAAAGTTGAACCACAGTGTCAGTAGCCCCTGAAGAGGTGACTGGCTTTTTCTATAGTGGAATCAGATCGGCACCCCAAGGCACAAGAGTTCACACAAAACACTTGGAGATCTGAAGCTAGAAAGAAGATTATAGGACAAGTTCATGTTGAACAAAATGTCTCCTCATTCTCGATTGAATGTCTTCATGCTCTGGGATGCTTCCAAAGTGTTCAGGGACACCGCCAACCTCAAAAGAGTCAAGACTCTTGGAATATGGCAGAACCTCCAGTTGTAGTGGCCTTGGTGATGGTCAGCAGGGCTGCAGAGCAGGTCAGGAAGGGAGAGAGTCTCCGGGGCAGGGCATCTGTGTGGCCTCAACTCAGGCTGCCTCTCTGTCCTCAGTTTCTTCTCCTGAGAAATGATCTACTTGGATTCAAAAGAGCCCCTTTTAGGTCAATTCCAGCTCTCACATTCTACCTTCATTTGAATGAAGGTAGAAATGAAGTTAAAAATGGTCGAATAATTATCTTCAAAAGGAAGATTCTTCCCAGCCACTCTTAGAAAATCATGTAATTTATACATTCAACAAATGTTGAATTCTTTCAATGTGTAATGTACAAGGTACTGTTCTGGGCACTGGGAAGTAACCATAAACTGTCCAGTTAGGGTCTGGTGAAACACATCCTTAGGAAAGTGGTAAGTAAATCAACAACTCTTAATTCTCATACCTGTTAACAATCATTGACCAAGACTTTGAAACACTAGTCAGGGTGGCCTGTTCGATCTAAAGGTCCAAAAGCGAAGTACACGGCAATACTGGAGGCAGTATATCCCAGCAGACAATAAACCCACGATGCACAATTAAGCGATAAAAGATCTGGTAGGAAATCATATGCAAAGAATTCAAACGGGACCTGAGATAGTCCCCAAGAATTTGCCTATCATGGTGGCAGTTACGCATAGCTTTCTTGAGGACATGACATCAACGCTGAGACCTGAATGATAAGAGGCAGCCTGACGTGTATAAGAGGGAAAAGCACTCCAGGCAGAGCAATCCACAGATGCAAAGGACACAATGCACGAAGACCTACCTGGGTGGGCTCAAGGAGCAAATCAAATCCAAGGGAGGGAGCACGGTGTGGTATGAATCAAGGTTGAGCACGTGAATGGAGTGCCAGCATAAATGTCTCTCTGCCTGCAGGAGAACTTTCTCTTTTCTTTTTTTTTTAAGATTTTATTTATTTATTTGACAGAGAGAGAGGCAGCCAGCGAGAGAAGGAACACAAGCAGGGGGAGTGGGAGAGGAAGAAGCAGGCTCCTAGTGGAGGAGCCTGATGTGGGACTCGATCCCAGGACCCTGGGATCACGCCCTGGGCCGAAGGCAGACGCTTAACGACTGAGCCACCCGGGCGCCCCAAGGAGAGCTTTTTCTTAATGTCTAATCTCAGTCGTTCTTGCTGTCCTTAAAATCATTCATCCTTTTATCAAATGTAGAGAACACTCTGCCAGGACAAAGTACACATTTATACATATTTAAAGACTAATATGCATGACTGTCAACCATCCAAGACTTTTGGGCACTAGAACATAAGTGCCAGGGATATTTGAAACAACAACAAAAAGAGTTTTTTGCAACATGCTGTTCGATGCTCTTCAGTCACAGAAATGCTGCCCTGGGTCACCTTCCTCAGGGGAGAAAAGGGAGAGGGACAGAAGGGCCCGTCTGGGCCTCCATCTCCCGTCTGTGAAATGGAGGGGAGGGATGTGGGATGGTCTGTCTGGACCCTTCTGGTTTCAAATCCCATGTCTCCATGGAAGAAAGGTATGGTGCACCCGGGAGAGAGTGAGACGGAGGGAGCCACCCACATGAACACACAGAGAGATGAGGAGAGGGACCAAGAACACAGGTGCCCAGAGTCGGGAGAGGTCCAAGTGCCAGGGGCTGCCTCCAGTGTCTGGGTGGGCTTCGTCTCTGGTGTTTGGGGTCAAACAGGGCATCGTGTCTGGCACTTCAGGGTCTTGGTTAATGACCTAGGAGTAGAAACAGGCTTGGGAATTAGCAGTTGCAGATTTCGTTACCACTTTCCTAAGGATGTTTCATGGTGGTAATTGAACAACTGTAGGATGCTAAGGGACACCCACCACATCATCCTTGGAGCAGAGACTACCCACCGATGGCCTTCTCAGATGACATCTTCCATGGAATGGGAAGAGTGGGTCAGATGGTGGCATCTCCCCCAGCGTCTGCTTCAGACCTGCTCTTGAGCAGGACAAACTGACTTTGTCTTCTGAAAACCGACTTAGGATAATTACCAACGTTAATGCCTTACTCTAACAGTTTTGGGGAGAAAGGCTATATTTAAAGAATTTTAATCCCTCAGGATTTTAAAACATACTTTTTAAAAAACATTATGTTTAAATACATATCCTAATTTTAGGACTTTTTGTCCCGTGTCTGAGAATGCTCAGCTAAGCACTTGGGGAATATTTTACTGAAGGAAGAAAAAAATCAGAAAGAAAAAACCTGTATTGAATCTAGTTCTCCTTCAAAACTCAACCTTCTCTGTGAGATTTAATCTCTGCTATTCCAACCAACAGCAGCCACTGGACTCCATCTACCCCAACTGGAAAACCAACCCTTCTCTTTATCTGTGGCTGGAGTTTACTGGTACTAAACACCTAGCCCTCACCTCAAGAATCTCTTTGCAGGGGCACCTGGGTGGCACAGCAGTTAAGCGTCTGCCTTCAGCTCAGGGCGTGATCCCGGCGTTATGGGATCGAGCCCCACATCAGGCTCCTCTACTATGAGCCTGCTTCTTCCTCTCCCACTCCCCTGCTTGTGTTCCCTCTCTCGCTGGCTGTCTCTATCTCTGTCAAATAAATAAATAAAATCTTAAAAAAAAAAAAAAAAGAATCTCTTTGCAGATAAATGAGATGATCTGAGGATTGACATTATTCCAACTTTGTTTTTAATTATTCTCCAGAGGTAGCTATTACCCTTATAAATTCACCTTTTCCATGATCGAATGGATTGCTTTCTCTTTTTTTCTTTTTTTTCCTGTTACAAAATTATTTTCTTGTAATGAGAACTTTTAGAACCTACCGCCTTAGCAACTTTCAAATGTGCAATACAGTATTATTAACTATCGTTGCCACGCTGTACATTAGATCCCCATGACTTTATTTTATAACTGGAAGTCTGTACCTTTTGACTCCCTTCACCCATGTCGCCTACCCCCCCGCCCCTCACCTCTGGCAACCATGGATCTGTTTCTCATATTTAGGGGCTATTTTTGGGGGGATGGGGTTGTTTTTGTTTTTGTTTTAAACTTCCAAATATAAGTGAGAATATATGGTAAATGCTTTTCTCTGTCTTTTTTCACTTAGCATAATGCCCCAGGGTCTCTCCGTGTTGCTGCAAATAGCAAGATTTCATTGTATATAAATACCACATTTTCTTTATCTAATCATTCATCGATGGACCCTTAGGTTCCTTATCCTGACTATTGTAAATAACGAATGCTGCAATGAACATGGGTACAGACATCATTTAGTAGTGTTTTTGTCTTTTTTGGGTAAATTTCCAGAAATGGAATTGCTGGATTGTATGGTGGTTACAGTTTTATTTTGGGGGAAACTCCATACAGTGACTGCACCAATTTACATTCCCACCAACCACTACAAGTGTTCTCTTTCCTCCAAACCTTCTCCAACACCAATATCCTTATATGGTTTCCATCAGGTAATTAGTGTTTTACAACATTGGTGGGGTAACATGCCCGCCTGCCACCCCGTCTCTTTCCATATTCCACTTCACATTTTGGGGACCATTTCACTTCAGTTTAGGAATTTTTTTCATACAGTTTAATTCACTTAAAATCAGGGACACCTGGGTGGCTCAATGGGTTAAGCATCTGCCTTTGGCTCAGGTCATGATCCCAGGGTCCCGGGATCAAGTTCCACATCGGCTCTTTGCTCAGCTGAGAGCTGCTTCTCTCTCTGCCCACCACCCCCCTCCGTCCCCCACTCGCGCTCATGCTCGCGCTCTAGCTCTCTCTCTCTCTGACAAATAAATAAATAAAATCTTTAAAAAACTTAACTTAAAATCATTAATTTGAATTATGGTGGTTGGCATATTAGCTAGCAAGGCACCTGCTTCTCCCATGCTGCCAAGTTCCTGGCTGAAAAAAATAAGGAAACTTTTGCATTTGGGCTTCCTTGCTGAAGAAAGATGCTCTCTTGACTCACGCATTGTGATTCCCTTGAATTGTTTCACTTCCCGATCTGTAGGGATTGGGAAGATGCACCACAGTTTCTGACTATTTCAATTTGCATACGAGCTTGCTTCACCCACTCTGAGTCCGTGACTCACATGGGTAAGCATTAGCTAATGTTCCTCGAGAGAACTCATTTCCCATTTCTTTTAGACTGGTCTTTTTCTCTTCTTCTCAAACTGTTCAAGCTGAGAACACCTTGCAGGACTTGATTCCCGGACCCCGGGATCATGATCTGAGCTGAAGGCAGACACTTAACTGACTGAGCCACCAAGTACTCCCATAAATGTCATTTAAGAAAATTTTTTTTGAGAAAGAGAGAGAGAGAGAGGGTGTGCGCAAATGGAGGAGGAGGGGCAGAGAAAGAGGGAAAGAGAGCATCTCAGTGCAGAACCCAAGGCAGGGCTCGATCTCACAACCCTGAGATTGTGACCTGAGCTGAAATCAAGAGTTGGATGCTCAACCCACTGAGCCATCCATGCACCCCTCATAAATGTCATTTTTACTGAATGGAATTAGACATTCTACTACAATGGTTCTGGCAGCCTCTTACTTCAGATAATATCTCTAGGACTCTATGTACTTCTTTTCAGCCCTATTAATTTGGCATTAATATGCTAATAATATTAACAAAATTTACTGAGTATATTCTTCATGTGCATACTGCTGAATTGCTCAGTTCACAAGGGCTGGGACCACATCTCTTTTACTGACCAATGTATATTCAAAACTATCACAATGATCAGGTCATAAAAAGCGTACGATAAATATTTTTTTAAATACTAGGCATTTCACATGTATTGTGTCATTTATGTCTCTGTAAAACCCTATAAGATCAGTACTATTGCATCCACTTTTTTTGAACGAGAAAAGTAAGATTTAAAGAGATCATGAGAGGGGTGCCTGGGTGGCTCAGTTGGTTAAGCATTGGAGTTCAGCTCAGGTCATGATCTCAGGGTCCTGGGATTGAGCCCTGCTTCTGGCTCCATACTCAGTGGGGAGTCTGCTTGTCTCTGCTCCTCCCCCTGCTTATGCTCTCTGTCAAATAAATAAAGAAAATCTTAAAAAAAAATAAAGAGGTCACGAGATACAAAATAATAACTCTGGTTTATATATCTCTGAAGTCCATATTGATGCCTTTTAAAAATTGAGATGCTGTCTCAAACTGGACTCATGCACCCTTGAAAAGGTCCTGGTAAACAGAAGAATGTATTTCTCAAGACTTAGAACTGAGACTTAAAGGTGGGTAATTTGGGACGGCCGGGTGGCTCAGTTGGTTGAGTGTCCAACTCTTGGTTTCAGCTCAGGTCTTGATCTTGGGGTTCTGGGATTGAGCCCCGCGTCAGGGTTCACTCTCTCCCTCTGCTCCTCCCCACCTCCCACCCCGGCCTCAAAAATAAAAAAATAAATCTTAAAAACAAAAATGTTAGGTAATTTGTTCAAGTAAGTGGCAAAGCTAGCCCTGGAATGAGCTGAGGCTACCTGACTTCAGACTCCTTGCTTGCCACGAGCACTGCACTTGCCAGACAGTGTTAGTCCCCGAGCAACCTCTAAACTCTCAGAGACTATAAAAAATATTGAAGGAAAAGAGCTACTTGCTCTCTTGCTTCTGGGACTGACTCATTCATCCTTCCAACCAGTGTCCCTGTGCCTGCTGTGTGCCCCCGCCTTTTTGCTTTTCTTCCCTGCATTCCTCTGCTTCTGGGAAAAACTTTTCTCCCAGACAAATTCTGTGGTTCTGTGGGAGCTGCTTTTGCCTTGAAAGGTCCAACACCCTAGGACACTGTCGAGGAGTTTGAAGGAGCCCGACCACGCTGTCCATTCAAAGCACCTCAGTCCCTGGCCACAGATCATAACGCCCTTAGGTGACTGAACTGAGATTCCAAGAACTTTTACTGATGGGAAAAGGGAGGCTTGCACGGGTTATTCGCCCAAAGTTTCACAACCACTCAATGGTGAGGCTAGCCCTCTAATCCTGTATTAACTCTGAAGTTACACAAATACTGATATTTGGCTACAAAACATTGGCAGTAAAGCCCGCTATCCCACAAGTAAGTATTAAGACAAGGCATAATCTACAAAAGTATTAGGTAAAAGGTAAAATGTATTTTATGTTCAAAAGCAAGTTAAAAATTATAATTATTGGGATGTGTGGGTAACTCAGTTGATTAAATGTCCAACTCATGATTTCAGCTCAGGTCAGGATCTCACAGTCATCGGATTGAGTCTCGTGTCGGGCTCTGCAGTCAGTGGGGAGTTGCTTAAGAGTCTCTCACCCTTTCCCTCTGCCCCTGCCACTCATGCTCTCTTTCTCTCTCTCTAAAACAAGTAAATAAATCTTTTAAAAAATGTAATTATAGGGGCACCTGGGTGGCTCCGTGGGTTAAGCATCTGCCTTCGGCTCAGGTCATGGTCCCAGGGTCCTTGGATGGAGCCCTGCCTTGGGCTCCCTGCTCAGCAGGAAGCCTGCTTCTCCCTCTCCCTCTGCCCCTCTCCCTGCTTGTGCTCTCTCTCTCTCTGTTAGATAAATAAATAAAATCTTTAAAATATATAATCATGTGTGTCCTTAAGATTTTAATTTTGTGTTATCACTCTCATGCTAAAACCTGTGATACAACTCATCTCTCAATAATACTATTCTTTCTTCACTCAGAAAATTACCTTATACAGCTCCTTTAGCTGCTCTGAGGATGTCCCAGTAGGAGGTTGGATATACTGGTTCAAGTTTGATAAAGAGGTCTGGACTGAATATATAGATAAGCAAATTCTTTAAGGCAATTTGGGAAGGGAGGGGGGAAGAAAGGATGATTTTATTAATAGATTATTAAATAGGAAAACAACATAACAGGGCTCCTCATCTTCTTCACATCTTGCCTTCTTCTCATGATGCCAAAAGGAATCTACCTAAAACTTAAATTTGACCAGGGGCACCTGGGGGGCTCAGGGGCACCTGGGGGGCTCAGTCAGTTGAACATCCGACTTGATTTTGGCTCAGGTCACGATCTCAGGGTCGTGATCTCAGGGTCATGAGACCGGGCCTAGGAGTGTGTTCGAGATTCTCTCTCTCTCCCTCTCCTCCTGGCCCCCTCTCAAAACACACACACACACACACACACACACACACGAATCTAAAACTTAAACTTGACTATATTACTCTTTTGCCTCAAATCTGACAGTGATTCTGATTACCTAGAAGATCAAGGCCAAGCTCGGTCTCAGCACTCACCAAACGCTTACATCCCATTTGCAGGACCAGCAACAGGGAACATATGGCCATTCCTTTCATGAGTCCGGGTGAGCGCTCGATGACCGAGTTGATTGTTATTTTACCACCTTTGACCACGATGTCTGCTCTCTCTGTACACTCTCTCCCTCGTCTCCACACCTTTACCACCTCCACTGCTACCATCCGCCTTGCTAACAACTCCATCTTCTAAGACTCAGTTCAGAAGTCCTCTTCCCAAGTGAGCCTTTCCTAACCCCACAGGCTGGGCTGGGTCTCCCTGCCCTAAGCTCTTACAATACCAGGTGCATATCTCTATTAGAGTTCTTTCCACATTACTGGTATCATTACCTAAACTCACTCCATGAGTTCTGTGAAGGTTCTTCAATTTTTTACCGAATAGCTTGGCGCCAGGCATAGTAAACACACAGTAGATAACTGCTGAAGCAATGAATCTAGTTCATCCGAGTTGCACGCATCAAATATTACTGAGTACCTACTAAATGCCAGGCCTAGATGCTAGCGATCAAAACAGATAAAGTCCTTGCTTTGATGACTTCAAATGATATAAAGGCAATTGTATTAATTTCCTATTGTTGCTGAAGCAAAATACCACACATTTAGTGACTTAAAACAATTCAAATTTATTATGTCACAATTTGTAGGTCAGAAGTCCGGGTAGGGTTGCCTGTTACCTCTGCTCCAGGTCTCATATGGTAAAAACCAGGATGTCAACTTGTATCTTTTGGCTCTGGGGGACAGCATGCTTTTAAAGGTAATTTAGCTTTTATGGGGTGCCTGGTTGGTTCAGTGGACTGAGCGATTAAGGGTCCGACTCTTGACTTCACCTCGGGTCATGGTCTTGGGGTCCTAGGATCACCCCCAGGGGGCTCTGCACTCAGCGGGGAGTCTGCTTATCCTTCTCCCTCCCCCTCTGATCCTCCCCTCGCTCTTGCTACCTCTCTCTCTCAAACAAATAAATAAAATCCTTTTTTTTTTTTTAAATAAAAGGTAATTTAGCTTTTGGCATAATTCAGTTCCTTGCGGTCCCTGTTTCCTCGTTGGCTACAGCCAAGAACATCTCTTAGCTCCTTAAGGCCATCTGTATTCCTTGTCAAATTGTCCCCACTTCTTCCTGCCACTCCTGCCACCCACGCATCTCTCCAACTTTTCTTCTGCCAAATCTCTACTGCTTCCAACCTGAGAAAGTTCTCCACTTTCAGGGGAACATGTGATTAGATGGACAATCCCGGATGATTTTCTTCCCTTAAGATCTGTATCCTGACTACCTCCTCAAAGTCCCTTTTGCCATGTAACATAATATACTCACAGGCTGAGAGGCATGAGCATTTTTAAGAGGCCATTACTCTGCCTACCACAGTAACTACTCTTCTAGAATTATTTCCAGGCATATCCCTCACTGAGGTGATTTGGAGAAATACCTCATAGCAATATGTCTAAATTTATTTTGGCTACAGCATTAAGTTTTGTTTGAACAATAAAGAGACTAGACGTTCTTTGAACAGGTATTATGAACCTGACCATACTAGTTAGTAGAAAAAAAGGGTTGACTATGGATTTACAAAAGGGAAAGGTCTAAGATAGGCACTCAGTAAATCTTGTAAATGGAATGAAAACAGGCAGTCAAGGACACAAGAGCAATATGCGTGTCTATTTTATCTAGCAGCGAAAGAAAACGGGGTTGAACAATTACTGTATTTCGAGTTATTCCAAGTATGACGTTTTCCTGAAGACTATTAAATATTATTAGTCTCCTATTAAAAACACAAGATAATTTCCTATTTTGTACCTTACTGGATTTATTTTGTTTGAAAGTAATTGAAATTCAAATAAAAATTTTAAATAAAAATTTTTTAGAAAGTAATTGAAATTCTCTTTTCTCTTAAAACTTTTTCCAACATCAAAAGAATCACCAATTTTTAAAATTTATTAACTAGTAATCTGAATAAAATTAAAAATCAATTCAATAATACAGAATTTTAGAGGGTCTACTATTTGCTAGGGATCTATGCTAGATCCAGAGGATACAAATATAAATATGTTTGTTATACTTCCTGCCTACAGGAAACTCATAGGCATATAAATGAATGAATTACAATGAATTAATTACTGTGCAGCCAGGGCACTAGGAGAAGCAAGGACAAATGGAAAGAATGATTTACTCTTTGAAGTAGTAAGATAAGCCTTTTCTGGTTTTTCTTTTTAAATTTTTAAAGACTTAATTTTTTTAGAGAAGTTTTAGGTTCACAGAAAACTTGACAGGAGGATACAGAGATTTCTCATAGACCTTCTGCCCCTATATATGCATGGCCTTTCCCATGATCAACATCGCCAGACTGGTACCTTTGTTACAATCAATGAATCTACATCGACGCATTGTAATAACCCCGAGCCCATAGTTTAGGGTTCCCTGTTGGTGTACATTCTACGTGTTTTAATAACATGTAGTCACCATCATAGTATCATATAGAGTATGTTCACTGCTCTAAAAATCCTCTGGGCTCTGTCTATTCATCCCCCTTTCTCCCCAGTCCTAACCCTTAGCAACCACTGGTCTTTTTATTGCCTCCATAGTTTTGCCTCTTCCAGAATGTCACATGGTTGGCATCATACAGTAGGTAGCCTTTTCAGGTTGGCTTCTTTCAGTTACTAATAAGCATTTAAGCTTCCTCCACATCTTTCCATGGCTTGAGGCTCACTTCTTTTTATCACTGACCAATATTCCATTGCTTGGATGTATCGCAGTTGTTTGTTCATTCAACTACTGAAGGACATCTTGGATGTTTCTAAGTTTTGACGATAATAGATAAAACTGCTATAAACCTCTATGTGTGGGTTTTTGTGTGGACATAAGTTTTTAACTCCTTTGGATAAATACCAAGGAATGGGATTGCTGGATTGTATGGTAATAGTATGTTTAGGTTTTGTAGGCTTTTCTGGGTTTGAAGGAGGCATAAACAAAGGCACTGAAGTACAAAAAGGCACAAGGTATTTGGAGAACTATATTATGTTTGGGGAACATTATATATTCACAGGTTGAAGGGCACGAGCATTTTTAAAGAGGCCATTATTCTGCCTACCACAGTAACGATTCTTCTCGAATTATTTCCTGGCATGTCCCTCACTGAGGTGATTTGGAGAAATACCTCCCAGCAATATGTCTAAATTTATTTTGGCTACAGCATTAAGTTTTGTTTGAACAATAAAGGGACTAGACATTCTTTGAACAGGTATTATGAGCCAGACCTTACTAGTTAATAGAAAAAAGGGTAAAGAGCAAGGGGCCTATGGTGAAGTTAAGGCTGGAAGGTTGGCAGGGTCAGAGCCAACCATGCTATGCATTTTATTCTATGGAGATGAAGGGACAGCAAAAACGTTTTAATCAGGGAAAACACATGATTGGATTTATACTTTAGAAAGATTACTTTGGCTGCACAGAAGAGAATGGCTCTGGGTTGGAGGTCAGGTATAGCCTGGGAAACCAGTTTGGATAAGATTGTGTCTCAAGGATGAAAGCCTAAATTAATGCAGTGGAAATGACAATGCAGAGCGGTGGAAAGGTGAGGGAGATGTGGCAGTAGCAATCATCAGACTTTATGACTGTTAAAGGTACAGGGGTAGACAGGGAGGGAAGGGATGGGCAAAGAAGGAGAAGGAGGACTGGGGAATTATTTGAAAATTTCTGACATGGGAGGAAAATCTAGATATTTGATGAAGCCTGACTAAATTAAGGAATAAAGGAAAACAAGGGGAGAATAGATGGTGACAAAGACTTTCTGTTTGACCAAACTTGAGGCATCTGTGAGTCCTCCTCTCACGTAGGCTTCTTGCCTAGGCCCTGTCTTTGGCCTGCCAAGTCCAGTTTTAGCAAGAATCCTGCTAAGCCAGTTTGGAGAGAATCTCCCACCCTTTCTATCTGATCAAATTCCTCATCCCTCACCTTTGATATATGACCTCACTGGCCTGTCCTCAGCAAGAATCCTGTGAAATCAGTTTAGCAAGAATCACTCCCACCCTTGATGTCCCCTTTAGTAATTTTCTATCCACTGACCCCTTCTCACTCTGCTCATCGGCTGTCATCTCCAGCTGTCTTTGTTGTATTCATAGTTGAGCCCCATCTCTCTCCCCTACCGCAATCGTCTTGACACCTACAGCAATAGCCTTCAATAAGGTCTTCCTTATAGTTTTAACAAGTGTAAGAATAATTTTTCTAACAAAGGGGAGAAGCATCATTCCAGAACTAAAGTTACTTCCAAACACCTCTAAAGTTTAATTTGCTGTGTACATCTTTTCACTATTGTATAAATAAATAACATGTCTGAATTATGTGCTTTAGGCATTGTGATGTACACTATCCAGCCATCTGTGCACCAAGAGCCTAACAAGATAACAAGATGGCTTCCTTGCCATAATTTAAAAATTTACATATATACACATATTTACATACATATACATATTTGCATACATAAAGAGAGACACATGTTTACATTTATATATATTTCCATATATATACATATATATAGAGAGAGAGAGGGAGAGTAATCAGTTTCAGTTTAATATCCACTATGTTTGACAGCTCATGCAATTCCTTCCTTAAAGATTTTACAATAACCTTACAGGGTGCTAAAGCCTGGTGAGCCTTAAGGGAAAAGAGTCTAAGTCTTGGTATCATTTTGAGATTGTAGTCTAGTACAGGCCACTTTTCTATGTTTCCTATCCTCGATTTAATGGCAAGGTCAGTTCAAGAGAACAAACTGTTGTAACTACTCACATTCACTGCTGCAGCATGAAAGTTGCTTGACATACAAGAATGGGCATGGTTCTGTTCTAATAAAAAAAACTTTATGGACATTGAAATTTGAATTTCATGTTACTGCATGTGTTTCAAAGCATACTCTATTTTTTTAACCACTGAAAATGTAAAAGGCATTCTTAGCTCACAGATGTACAAGAACAGCCGATGGGCCGTATTTGTCTTAAGGCTGTAGATTGCACATCTGTTATGCATACAATGTCAGAACTCGAAAAATGTGAGTGTGGGACCATCTGTGGGACGTATACGGTAATGTCACAGGCTAACTTCCAATTCGATAATACATGTGAACGCGCTTTCCAAAGATATTTAGCCGCGGTGGCCATGCCCAAGAATGGCGACTGCAAAGGGCTACCCCGGCCCACGCCACTCACTACCCTCTCGGCCGCTGATAACGCAGCCCCCAGCTCCGCGGATTGGACAGCGCGCCCACGGGGCCCCCAGGTACGTGGAGATGGAAGGCCGCAGAGATGGAGGGCCGAAGACAAGCACACAGAGCAAAGCAACGCCCCCAAGCCGACCACCCAGCCCCGCCTGCCCCGGCGCAAGCCGGCGCGTGCACGCACGCACGCACGCTTCCCGCCCCTCGCTCACTCAGGCTCTATTGCGCATGCCTAGGAGAGGGAGCGGCGATTGACAGGGAGGCCCAGGCCGGAGCCGAGCAAAGGGGTTCCTCCCGGCCCGGCCGGTAGACGCGACCCGCGCGTGCGTCACTTCCGCTGGGGCGGGACGGAGGTGTGGGGGTGGCGCCCCGGCCGCTGCTCTTCTGTTTGTGTTGGAAGCTCAGCTGATGCGGGCCGGTCAAAGTGGACGTCGGTCCCGGGCAGAGGCGCGTCGCCGCTGCCGCCCAAGTAGTTGCGGCCTGCATCCCGGTGAGTGGCGGCGGGGGGACAGAGGCGGCACGAGAGGTTAGGGAAGAGGGCAGCCTGGTCTCCCCGGGCACTTGTCTGGCCCTTCTTACCTGTCCTTGGAGGGTGCTTGCAGAGTAAGAGGGCGGGGAGACGCCGGGCTTCGAGGAGGTCCCGGGACCAAGGTTCCAAGAGGCAGCCGGGCACCGGAAGGAGCCGCGGACCTGGGGCTGATTGGTGCGCGGTGCCCGTCCCCGCCGCCCGCCCCCGCGGGTTTTGCTGCCCTGGTCCCGCAAACTGTTTTGGTTTCCCTGGTCCCGCCCCGCGCTTTCTGTCCCACCCCCACTACTCCCAGCCTGGTTACCCCGAGTGTGTTTGGCTGCCCCTGGACTGTAGGGTTCTCCAGCAGTTCCCTGGTGACTGTCAAAACGGTTTCCCTATTCTACGTCGCCCTCCACACTCAGTGCGCCGGGTCATTCTGCTGAGCGATGTTTAGACCAGCGGCTTCTTTTTAACTCTACCCGCGTTTAATTCCCGACCTCCACTGCTGTCGCACAGCAGGTTCAGGTGTGTGCTTTTTCGGTAATGAAGCTGTGTGAATCACTGTGTTGCAGTGCTCCCCGTCCTTGTCATTTCTGTCGTCATGCTGGGAGGAACCTGGTTTCTACGCCTAATACAATGATAACTTTAAAGAAAAGTGGTGACTTCTAGGGGGAACGTAGAAGTGGTGTTCATAAGGGACTGTCTTCTTTAAAATGGTGTTTTTACTTCCAGTAACAGTTGTATCTGGTTCTTGGTTATAGTCCTTATTGCTGAGATTTCAAACTGACAAAAGTATGCTTCACTGTGTTGAGGAAATGCTGTTAAAACAGTGAAATAGTAAGAATTTTTAAATCCGAGAGTTTTTAAAAAAAGTGTATTAAACTGTGAGCCGGGAATTGATGCCTCTAGTTGTTTCAAGTCCATTGTCATTATTTTGTTAAATTGCGCGATTTACTTGTACTTTCATTGTAAGAACATGTTCTTATTTCATAATTTCTGTTATCAAACTTTTTCTCAATGTTGATCTTGCTTTTCTATTTGTCTTAGATCTACATTAAAATCTTGAGAGAATGTCTTTATAGTGAAGTTGAGAGAAAACATCAGTTGACTAGCTGATGTATTTATTTGCATCACTTGCAAAGTTGATAAAAGTACAACTTGTACTGAGTTGTTCTTTTGCTCAGGAATGACAAAGGAATTGTGCTGAAGGGTACATACTGCCTCACTAGTGGGACACATATTTGCGAAAAGGTCAGAGTTAGAACTCAGCCTTGGACACCTTTCTGTCATGTCATGTCTTAGTTATAATCTTTCTCTGTCGTGTTATATATTTTACTTTGTTCATTATCCAGTTCCTTTTAGAACTTGCTGTTGTATTGTTTCCATGACCCTGATCTTTTCAGGAGATCTTTTTTACCTGTGCTTTTTGTTTTCTGGGAAGACTGCTTCTTCCTAACTCTGGATGTCAGTCAAGGCTCTACCCTTGTTCTTCTTTCTAAAGAAACCAGAGTTTTTAATTTTCAGATCTAAGGAATACTTTAATAGGTCCATGAGTCCTGAAATGTTATGGAAAATACATATATATATATATATATATATATATATATATATATATATATATATATATATATGGGGGGTGTGTGTGTGTGTGTGTAACCATTTTTCAAGGAAGAGAAACTGTGATCCCGAATTCCCAGGAATTATTTTTATAAATCTTTTTTTTGGGGGGGGGCGGGTAAATTCAGTCTTAGGTTTTTAGTTGTCGTAGTCCTGGTAACTCCAGACATAAACCACAGCCTGTGTTCCTATAGTACGTCTCCATTTGAATGTCCCATGTTACTTCATCCAAGCGATTTTTCTTTCATATTAAGTTGGTCCTGTTCCCAGTCATCTCATATTCACAAATGGTATTCTCCCTGTGTGTCTGAATAAAAACACTTGAGTTGTTTTGACATCTTCTCCTTACCCCAATTTCTTCCTTGTTATCAAGTCCTGTGTTTTGCTGTTTCCCCACTTTCGAAGTGTGGCTCAGAGTAACCCCTCCAGGACAGTATCATTACCTTAATTCAGACCCGTGTCACTTTATGCCTGCATTCTTGCAATAACCAAGGGAAGTCCTGTGTAGATTCATTCTTTCCATCCTCAGTTGCGCCTGCAGCTAGGAATTCCCTTATTTCCTTCAGTTAAAACGCAATTGCATTCCCTAGAGGTTGGTCTAAACCTCCCTATTGTATTTATTCCTCCACTGTTTTTATACTACCCTATTAATAGGTACCCTACTCTCCCTTGCTTTTTTCTCAGTAGGTGATGGCACCTGCCACTTGACACTCTTCTCTTTATCTTTTTGCAGTCTAACTTTTGTTCCAGCAGAATTACTCTCAAAACTTTTATCTGCATTTACTAGTGTTGTGATTTGGGAGCAGTTAAATTAAGCTTGTTGATTTTGTTGACAGGTCTCTTTGTTTATTAATTTTTGCTTGATAATTGTAGCTTCTAAGAGGTGTATTAAATATTGTGATCATGAAATTGTCTGGTCTTTCTGTAATTGTTCCTTCTTCTTCTTTTTTTTTTGCTTTATATACTGTATTTCAGTGCGTTGTTGTTAGGTGTATTCATAATTGGTCATGAGAGTTATGTCATTGGAAAGAAACAATTCAGACCCATTACTGTAGTTTCGGCTTGTATAGGTCTGTCTTCTGCTTGATTGTTGGGCCCATTTTTCCACAATTTTCCCTGTTTTTTACTTACTTTCAACTTCCTGGTTGTTCTTCTAGTCTTCAGTAGACAGAGCTCATTACTGTCTCCAAAGCCTTGTTTGCTTTTTCCTTTGCCTTGAATGCTTTTTTCCCCAGATTTTAATAGTTTGCTTTCTTACTTAATTCAGGTCTCCAGTAAAATGTCAACTCAGTTCTTCTCTTGGTCATGTCAAGTAAAATAGCCCATTTGCCGTGAGTTTTGGAACTACCTTTCATGGTAGTTTTCTGTTGTTGTTGTTGTTTAAAGATTTATTTGTGAGAGAGAGAGAGAGCACACATGTGTGAGAGTGGGGAGAAGAGGGAGAAAGAATCTGAAGCAGACTCCCAGCCAGTGCGGTGCGGGAGGCGGGGTTCAATCTCACACCCTGAGATCAAGTCATGAACTGAAACCAAGAGTCAGAAGCTCAATGGACTGAGCCACCCAGGTGCCCCCTTTCATGGTACTTTTGGTTGATTCTACTGAACCCCCTTGGGGTTCACCAGCTCTGACTAGTTTTCATTTGCTTAGGATCTGTGTACCATTCAAGGCAATGTGACTGAAGAAGATCCAGGCTTGTGATTTCTCCACTATAGATTTACCACTGTTGGGTTTTTGTTTGGGTTTTTTTTTTGTAATAAAAGTAAGTATTATAAGATTTACCATCTTAACCGTGTTTAAGTATGTGGTTCAGTGGCATTAAGCACATTCACATTGTTGTAAAATAGCTCTCCAGTACTTTTTCATCTTGTGGAACTCAAACTCTGTGCCCATTAAACAACCCCTTTTGCCCCATTCCCCCAGCCCCTAGAAACCACCATTCTGCTTTCTATAGCTATGACTTTGAATACTCTAGATACTTTACGTAAGTGAAATCATACAGTATTTGTCCTTTTGTGACAAGCATGTTTTACTTTAAATAATGTTCTCAGATTTCATCCCTGTTGAAACATGTGACAGGATTTCCATCCTTTTAAAGGCTGAATAATATTCTATTATAGGTAAATACCACATTTTGTTTTTCTGTCCATGGACATTTGAGTTGTTTCCACCTCTGCTGTTGTGTGCTGCTATGAACACAGGTGTGCAAACACCTCTTTCAATTCCTTTGGATATGTATCCACAAGTTGAGTTGCTAGATATATGGTATTTCTATTTTTACTATTTTGAGGAACCACAATAGTATTTTCCATAGCAGCTGCTCCATTTTACAGTCCCACTAACAGTGCACAAGGCTTCCAACTTCTCCACGTCTCTGCCAACGCGTTATTTTCTGTTTGTTTTTAATCATAGCCATCCTTATGCGTTTGAAGTGCTATCTCATTTGGTTTTGGTTTGCATTTCTCTGACGATCAGTGATGTTGAGCATCTTTTCGTATGCTTGTTGGCCATTTGTATGTCCTCTTTGGAGAAATGTCTATTCAGGTTCTTTGCCCGTTTTTTTAATTGGGTTATTTGATTTTGTTGTTGTTGAGTTGTAGGAGTCCTTTATTGGTTTTGAGCATGGCTTTTTATTCACAAGTACTTTAATATATTTTATCAAGTATTTCTGGGTTGGGGATTGTGGGGCCTACATGTTAATTCAGCTTATTCATTGACTCTAAGTCCTGAGGAATTCAGAAAAGCCGGAAAGGCAGATAGGTTGGTTTCTTTTCTCTCTGCCTCTCTGTAAAATTGGGTATTTTAAAATCATATGTTCACATGGGATTTAGAAAGACTTTAGTTTAGACTGTAATCTGAACAGTCACAGTAGGTTCTGGGTTTCTCTCTTTCTCAGTCCTGTCTGTTCCATTCTGTCAGAATGCTGCTGGAATCCTCTTTCTAGTGTCATTCCTTTGCTTAAAATACTTCATTGACAGTCTGATCTTTAATCTCCTTGGCAAGATTTGTAAGAGCCTTCCTAATCTGGCCCCAAACCATCTTTGCAATATCATCTTCTACCTCTCCCTCATTATTTTCACTTACTCTCTCTAGGTCCTGGGGTAAAACTAGACTGCTTGCAATTTTTGCCCATACTGTGTGTGCTTTCTTAAATGCTTTTTGTCTTTGTGTTTATTTTTTTACCATTATCTAAAATTCTCTCCTTTTCTCAACTTTCCACTTGATGAATTCCTTTTTAACTTTGTCCAGTTTTTAGTGTCTTTTTATTTTTGTTTTTTGGACGTACCTGGATATCCACTGTCACCATTCACATGGCACCTTCTGTTAAAAGTGTTCTAAACCATTAGCTTTTTCTTTTCTTCTTTTCTGTTTGCTTTTTCTAATTACAAAAGGAATACCTGCTCATTGTAAAAAATACAGACAATACAAAAGGGAAAAGAAAAAGCCCCCCTCCTTATTGTCTTTTGATCCCACGCCTTGGTTCATAAGAATAAACAAATTGGTGCTTATCCTTTCAGAATCTGTGTGTGTGTGTGTGTGTGCGTGCGTGTGCGGACAGCCACACATTTAAACTGCATGCATAGGTTTGCTGTCTTTCATTGCCTAACAGCTACCTGTTTACCTCTTCATATCTCCACGTGTGTTTGGTGCATGTAGTATTGCAGCTGGCCTTTTTCACCGTAGTGTATATGAAGGGTATGCAGATCATCTAGTTTCCTTTAATTGCTACAGAATATGATATGGTAACACATTCTGCTGTATATCCATGCCATAATTTATTGAGCCATCCCTTGCTAGAAGACCTTTAGAGTTGTTTTTCATTGTTCTGTTATCTCAAGCAATGTATTAGGGCATGTGTATATATCTACTTTTGCACTCTTATACAAGTATTTTTGTAGGATTCTTTTTTTTTTTTAAAGATTTTATTTATTTATTCGACAGAGATAGAGACAGCCAGCGAGAGAGGGAACACAAGCAGGGGGAGTGGGAGAGGAAGAAGTAGGCTCATAGAGGAGGAGCCTGATGTGGGGCTCGATCCCAGAACGCCGGGATCACGCCCTGAGCCGAAGGCAGACGCTTAACCGCTGTGCCACCCAGGCGCCCTTTTTGTAGGATTCTTAATAGAGTTTTAATAGTGAAATTGCTGATCAAAAAATATGTGTCTTTAAAATTGTGATAGATAGTATTTAAGATTTCATTAGATACTGTCAAATAGCCCTTTGTGTCCCATTTCTCCAGCCCATTATTAATACTGGATATTAGCATCCATTTACATTTTTACTTATTGAAAGAACAAACTATGTTTTAATTGGTATTTTTCTTTGATGTGGTAAAGGATGTTTTCATAATTTTACTGTTTGTATTTCTTCTTCTTATTCTACATAAACTGGCCTGTTAATGTCCTTTGCCTATTTTTCTATTAGATTAATCTTTCTTTTCTTATTTGTTTGCATTCTTCTTATATTGTGGTTATGAACCCTTAGTCTGTTAGATGTGGCACATAGCTTCTAGTCAGACTTCTTTGATTTAACAAATACAACCTAGATAGTGAAGTGATTTTTGCATGGCTATCTGTAGCTCTAGACTGAAAGTTCCTTCCTCTCCTGTTTGTCATTGTGGTCTCAGCATCTAGCACCATGTCTGTGTAAATTAAATATTCTATAAATGGTTTGCAATGAACGAGGTAGTATAAGACTTGATGCTTTCGAAGAACTCAGAGTCTAGTTTAGTCACCTAAACTAGTCCAGACTTTGACAAGGAAGAAAAACAGCATAGTATGTAAATTGCATATTTAGTTATGTGTTGTAGGAAAACTTAGGTATTTGGTAGTTTTCCTAAATTAGTTCTCACGAAACATCCTACTACTCACTTTCTTTTTTCACTGAATTCTGTACTGAAAAATGAATTGTCTTCTGTGAGCTTAAAAGTCAAATCTGCATTATCCCTAATGGAAATATATTATTCTATCTTTGTTTGAGACAAGCTGCTGAGTTTAGTTCAAGTAAAAATGTATTTTATCTTATACCCATTTTCAATTTTACCTTGAATCCTAATTTTTTTTTCTTGCTATTTCAGGTAAGACCATGAATTATGGCATTTCTTAAATGAAGCATTCAGGAATGAAGTGAAAATCATAACATATAGAGAATAAATGATAATTTTAAGTTATGTCTATTAATTTGACTATAGATATATATTATATTTACCTCCTTAGTAATGCAAGAAGTCTTTGTGGGAAGCAGAGAAGCAAGCAACTGCATTTCTTATGCTCACCTAAACATTACTGGAGGATAAGCCACGTCAGTCTACAAAGAGGTTTTCATACAAGCAAAATAAGATGTAAATTGACCAAAAGTGAAGCCCATTCTTGCAGCAAGCACTGTTACTCTCCAAATAACCATGGTTTACATATTGGAATTTTGAAACTTAGCACTTCTACTCCCAAGGGACTTACAAAAGTGAGCATTCGTATGTCCCGTATTAAAAGTACTTTGAACTCTGTTTCAAAGGCTATTTTTGGCACTCAAAATGAAATGATCTCACGCTTAGCTCAATTTAAGTCAAGTTCTCGAATATTAAGAAAAGTATCAGATAGTGGCTGGTTAAAACAGACAAGCATTAAACAAGCCATCAAATCTCTGAAAAAATACAGCGACAAATCAGTAGAAAAGAGTTCTTTCTCAGAAAGTCATATTCTAGATAAAGATGAAGATGTAGGTAAACAAAGCCTTTTTCGTTACACAAGTAGTATAACCACAAAGTTTGGAGAGTCATTCTACTTTTTATCAAATCATATTAATTCATACTTCAAACGTGAGGAAAGAATGTCTCAAAAAAAGGAAAGTAAACATTTCCTGGACAAACTTGAAGATAAAAAGGTTGAAGAAGAGAAATCGAGCTCTCCAGATCCTGGCGTCCTGACCGACAAGCTAGATTCAGAATCTTCTTCGTATTCTGTGGACAAGCCTGCAAGTGCAGGCGGGACACCTGAGGCTCTTCCAGTTTCTACTAAACAGACTATTGCTAACTTTCTTTCTCGCCCCACTGAAGGTGTCCAAGCTTTAGTAGGTGGTTATATTGGTGGACTTGTCCCCAAATTAAAGTATGACTCCAAGAGCCAGCCCGAAGAACAGGAAGAGGCTGTTAAAGCTGAGCAGCCTGTCAGCAAAGACAAAAACGCAGAGGAGAAAAAGCGGTTATCTCTTCAGCGAGAAAAGGCAAGTCCTTACCAGTGTCGCTGGACGTTTTAATTTTTGGCAAATGCATAAATTACATTTCCCTATGGGACCTAAGAAACTTTAATCACGTGTTGGTATTACTAGAGCAGTTTCACATTCTAATCATATATATTTTAATATGTCTTTGTAGATTATTGCGAGAGTGAGCATTGATAACAGAACCCGGGCGTTAGTTCAAGCATTGAGAAGAACAACTGACCCAAAGCTCTGCATCAACAGGGTTGAGGAACTGACTTTTCATCTTCTAGAATTTCCTGAAGGGAAAGGAGTGGCTGTCAAGGTAATTCTAATTTATTTAATCTGGTTTTGTCTTGGAATAAAAATACGGATGCTCTTTCTAAAATGGAGAAGGCAATCAGTACCTTTCATTTTTTTAATTTACATATTTTTATGGTTTTCATCATACACATGATGTGTCATAGAATCAGGAATTGCCCACTTATTCTATTATATATATATTATGCTAAATTGTCTCTCTTATTTTGTGATGATAAATTATGCTATTGGTACTACTATCTATACTTAGAAGATAAATCTCAGTGTGTTCATTGAATTGCCAGATAGTTGCCAAATTTTTCTTAAATGTGTTTATGCTATAGAACTACTCTTTTAAGACAGGAGGTGTAATTCAGAGGTAAAACCATTGCTAATTTTTATTTCATGATCTTTTTGTATTTACAAGTCAACATTTTAATGATCTTAATGATAATTCGATTGATAATTATATTAATAAAATGATTAACTTTTCTTGGCCTCAGTTTTTTCAAATATAAAATAGTGAAGGTAATTTAGGCCCATTTAAACAGACTGTTTTCAGATTAATACTATAAAATATGAATGATGTGGTTGAGTTTCTTTCCATCTGCACTGCTAAGATGATTTGTAATATTTAATCAATTTACAAATATATAATGAACAGATAATGTTAACGTTTGATTAGAGATCTGTTAATGCTTATTTTTAACTTGACTTTCAGAAAATTTTAAGTTAACTTAGTTCATATTTATTCCATTTTTTGACAACCATCTTGCTGAAGTTATCTAAGTCTTTAAGGTAGCCTTCTGTAGTTTCATATTGTGTAATTCATGCATTATAAAGCTAAACTTTAGAATTTCATGTTCATAAAATTGGGGATTATCTTTCATAGATAATCTCTTATCTAAAAGACAAATTTTCCAAAGGTAGGTATGCTTTTAAGTCCATTTAACATTTCAGGGATATACTGAAAGCCAAGATCATACATAGAATTGCATACTTTAAAGAACTTTAAGAAAATGTTTTATTGAAGTCTAAACAACTTGGGGTTACAGGAATCAAGTTCAGTGACGTTTTCACAAACTAAACGCATCCATGTAACTGGCGCCCAGGTGAAGAACAGAATTTACCAGCACTTCAGAAGCCTCCCTAGTGCCCCCTTCAGTCACGATCTCCCCAAATTAGTTTAGATTAGATTAGTTTTGGGTTTTTTTTGTACATTATATAAATTACTGTGATTGGGTTTTTTCATTCATCATGTTGGTAGTCATCATTCACATTGTTGTGAGTAGTTGTAGAACGTTCATTCCTGTTGCTTTTATATTCCATGGTGTGAATTTATTGTACTACTGATGAATTGTTGATTACTCTTCAGTTTTAGTCTATTATGAATAGTCATGCTAGTAGAAAATTCGAGGGCTCTTTTATTTTGCATTCCTGATCTCACATCTAAGACCCTTCAATACCAAGGAGTAATGTGTTACAGGAATGTATATTCTGATCAAGTATGATTGAAAATCTGGATAGTCTGTAAAAAGTTCTTATCATTTTCTTAAGTAAAAAGCATCTCAAAAAGAATTAACTTGATAAATTAAGGCATGTTAACATGCACACTCTCGTGTGAACTTTCCCAATGAAGTTTTCATTATTCAAAAGAATTGAGCTTTTGAAAAATGCTAGAATTGTTTGTTCTAAAACATTTATATGAATTTCCCTATTTTGTGTATCAGATTTTTGGTGGCCAAATCAGAGTGCATTGTTTTTGATAAACTAGTTTCCTCTCATATGTGTGTGTGTGTATGTATATATATATGTATGTATGTATGTAAGCTTCTGCATGTATGGCAGCCACGTCTAGGAAATTGCCTTTGATGAGTTTTTCATTGTTGGTGAAGGTAGTATCCTTCACTTTTTTTTTTAAAGAATTTATTTATTTACTTGACAGAGAGACAGGCAGTGAGAGAGGGAACATAAGCAGGGGGAGTGGGAGAGGAAGAAGCAGGCTTCCCAACAGAGCAGGGAGCCCGATGCGGGGCTTGATCCCTGGACTCTGGGATCACGCCCTGAGCTGAAGGCAGACGCTTAACGACTGAGCCACCCAGGTGCCCCCTTTCACTATTTTTTTTAATAAAAAAGTAACCTTTTATTATTTTAAGAAAAGAGCAGCATTGGGGCGCCTGGGTGGCTCAGTCCTTAAGTGTCTGCCTTCGGCTCAGAGCGTGATCCTGGCATTCTGGGATTGAGCCCCACATCAGGCTCCTCAGGTGGGAGCCAGCTTCTTCCTCTCCCACTCCTCCTGCTTGTGTTCCCTCTCTCGCAGGCTGTCTCTCTCTCTGTCAAATAAATAAATAAATTCTTTAAAAAAAGAAAGAAAGAAGAAAGAAAAGAAAGAAAGAAAGAGGCAGCATAAACTTTGTAAAAAATAAAAATAAGGAAATAAGAATAACAGCTTTCTGCTACCCAGAGATTACCACTGTAAATCTATTAGTGTCTATTTGTATTAGTCAGATTAAGTCAAGTTAAACTCTAATAAACAATACCTAAACCTCAGTGGCTTAACACAACAGAAGCTTATTTGTCCCTTGTGCAAAGTAGCCTGGGGGTTGGGTGACTCTCCAGGACAGTGAACCTCTGTGTGGTGGCTACTTTGATCTTGTTCTCGTATGTTTCCATATGAGGCCTCCATGATCAGTCTAGCAAGGTCAGAGTATTTCAGCAGAAAGTGCCGTACGTTTCTTCTACTCACGGCTGACTTACCCTGCTCAATTGCATTGGCCAGAGAAGTATTGCCTTCGTGTGCCTGGAAGGAGCAGCAAATTGGATATTGGTGAACATTAGTAATGTCTCCCACGGTATTTCTCTAGAAATTTGTTCTATGCATATACATAATATCCCAGAATAAAGTCATTCTGTATGTTCTGCCTTGTAGTCTGTTTTTTATTGCGTTTTTTTCAGTTTGTAACGTACACCTCTCTGTATCAGTAAATTGTCATCCCATTCTATATCCAAGTCGAAAATGTTCTTTGTGTAACTGAATGGGTCCAAGCGAGGGTCCAGTCTAGACCATACATATCATCTGGTTATTTTCCCTAAGTCACTTGTAGTGCTGTTCCTCCTTACCCACATCTTCAGAGCTAATTGAAGAGACCAGGCTGGTATGTGGCTTCCTTGTCATTGATGTAATTTGATGTATTCCTTGTTCCTTTTTATTTGCTGAACACTGGAACATAAATATAAAGACTTGGTTGAGTTAAACATTTTTTGTTAGAGCACACTGTATATGTCACATGCCTCATTTCCATCATATCAGAACACGCATAGTTGGTTGAAAAACCAGTGTTGACCACTGGATTAGAGAGATGACAGTCTGATCTTCTCATTGGACATTTAGGCTAGAACCATAATCCCATCAGCCATTAACCTAATTGTTCCCAGAACTAGTCATTTCATTAGGGTTGCAGAATGATAAATTACTAATTCTGCCACTCCTTCTACGTTGTAATTGATATTGTTCTGTAAAAGTAGAGCTTTTCTTTACCAGCTAAAGCTATTTGGTTACTCTCAAAGACCAATTTTACAGGATAAGCAAGAAAAATGATTAGTTTCCTTGGTCACCAATTTTCAAAGTAAAAAGATGTTTTAAAAGCTGCCTCATTGGTGACATGAATTCTTTGGCATTTTTGAAAACTATCATTATGAGCTCCTAGTTTTTCATAAATTGTGTTTTGATAATTCTTTTCATCGCCCCCTTTTTTTGAATACTGAATTCATCTCAACTTTGGTAGGGGCCCCAAGTTCATTCACGTGACTTTATCTTTTTATAAAAATATCATGGGCAGAAAAGTATATGTAAGCATACAATTCCATGAATTTTCAAAAATTGGAAACATCTATATAGCCCTCAACCCTTTATGCCCCCTTCCAGTCACTATCTCCAAAGAGATTGACCAGTTCTCCTGATTTTTAGCAGTCTAAATTACTCTTGCCTTTTCCTGCATGTTCTGCAAATGGAATGGTACAGCTTGTGCTCTTTTGTATCTTGTTTGCTTCACTTGACATTATTTGTGAGAACCTTCAGTGTGGGGTATGGTTATGAAACATTCTCATTGTGATGTATTCTGTGGTATGAATATAGAACAATGTATCCATTTTAGTGCTGATGGACTTTGGGATAGTTTCCAGTCTGGGAGTATTTAGGAATAGTGCTTCGGGCACGTATCTTTTGGAAAACACAGGTCTTTATTTCGTTGGGAGCGTATACCCAAGAGTAGTGGTCCTGGCCATGAAGTATGCATAGTTTCATCTTTAGTAGATACTGCCAAATGGTTTTGCAAAGTGTTTATACCAATTTATACTTTCACCAAAATTTTATCGACCTTCTGGTAGTTACACTTCCTCTCTGACACTTTATCTTTCTCATTTTAGACATTGTGTTGGATGTTTAGTGATATTAAATTGTGGCTTTAATTTGCAGTTCTCTGGTAACTGAAGTTTAGCACCTTTTTCAGTGTTTATTGGCCATTTGTATACTTCCTTTGTGAAGTGCCTGTTCCAGGTCTTACGCATTTTTCCTTTGGGTTGACCAGCTTTTTCTTAACAATTTGGAGAATTTCCGTATATATTATGGGTAAAAGTTTTTATATGGTGTATATTACATATAATATGTGTATGTTACATATAATATATATGTATTACATATAATATGGGTTTATGGCCCTCTGTCTGAATCAGTCCCAGTTTTTTAATCTTTTGCTTCTTCCTCACATAAGCAAATGCCTCAAGGGAAGAAAAGCTATAGTTTATGAGATCACTTTTTTTTTTAAGATTTTATTTATTTATTTGAGAGAGCACCAGCACAGGGGAAAGGGAGAAGCAGGTTCCTCGCTGAGCAGGGCTAATGTGGGGCTCGATCCCGGAATCCCGGGATCATGACCTGAGCCAAAGGCAGGCGCTTAACCAACTGAGCCACCCAGGTGCGCCTCAGCTCACTTCTTGGCAATTATCTCCTCTCTAGATTCCTAGCCCCTCCTGTCCTCATTGCTTTAGCATTCCTCTGATGCTTTTAAACAGATGGAACTTCTTTTGTCTTTAATTAAAATTTTCTAATTGTTCTTGCAAAGAGACTGTTCTAACCAGAAATGAAAATTTACATTCCCATGCTCCACCACCGTTCAGGTTCTTCTCGTGGGGCCTTGGAGCTCAACATTAGCCAGGGCTAAAAGCAACTGAAAAGGAATTTAGAACAGTACTATTTCAGATTTGATTTATCATAAAAAAGAAGCAAAATGAGTGATACGTGGGAATTTTTTTTTTTTAATTTACTGAAGGTTACATAGCACAAGTGTGGCTACTAGTCAACGACTTCGTTAAACCTGGGGTTTGACCAGATTAGAGGCTTGTGTGTACAGAACCTGGAGAATCTGTGGTAAACTTAGTGTAGAACCCTAGGATTTAAGCTCTTGCCTTTGATCAACAATGGACTTTGGGATAGTATGAAGTTAAACACTTAGAATCTCAAAGTCCTAGTTTTGTTTAAACTACTTATTTAAATGTAGTGAATTTGAATTTGTTGTAATGGTCAGCTTTTGCCTTCTACCTTCATTATATTTATTGACGTTCGTATTTCACTATGAGCTACCCTTATATCCCATGTGCGCAAGGTGGTTTGTTCTTCTTTTGATAACAAGTTTAATTTCCAGTGATGACTGTGAAGAATGTGATCTTTAGGATTTGGAGAAAATAGCTTATACAATTTATAATGTTAACCTTTTGTTGTAACAATTAATACTTTGTAAATTTGTGTTAAGCGAATTATATTTTTTCTAATTATTAAGTATTGTATCTTTTAAAGAAAATATTTGGACTGAGGTTAATTTTTAACCTAGATACTAGAAGAAATATATTTTAAATATTAATTGACATTAATATGTTAAAAAGTAATATTTAAGATTATTGGGAAAGTAATAAACACTGGCACTGTGATTATATGTGATGATCTACATATGTCGGTTAAAAATAATCATACATTTTCATTCTTGATTTGACAAAAGTAATAAAATATTTTTTCTCTCAATACAGGAAAAAATTATTCCGTATTTATTAAGATTAAGACAAATTAAGGATGAAACGCTTCAGGCTGCAGTTAGAGAAATTTTGGCCTTAATTGGCTATGTGGATCCAGTGAAAGGAAGAGGAATCCGAATTCTTACAATTGATGGTGGAGGAACAAGGTAAAGCTAGAAAAATGGTTTTTTAAATCTGTGGATCCAGTTCAGCCTGAGAAATTTTTTTAACTGATTATTTGTAATTATAGTAGCTATATCATTGTAAAAACAAATCTTAAAAATAAAACATGAAATAGTTTTTCTTAATTTATTTATCAACCTAAGAGCTTCTTGGTTTTGTTTTGTTTTTTTTAAAGACTAATTTAGAGCAAGAGTGAGCATGAGTGAGGGGGAGGGGCAGAGAGAGAGAATCTCAAGCAGGCATCATGCTCATCGTGGAGCCAAAGGCAGCCACTTAACCAACGGAGCCACTCAGGCGCCCCAAGAACTTATTTAACATACACCTGAATTTGCTTTTATTTTAATTTGACCTAGTACTTATTTCAGTTTGGTCTTTTCAGACCTTTTTGTTAGTTTAGGACACTGTTTCAACCATGACTCTCTTAAAATCTTGGCGATGTTTGGTAACGTTAGTTTTCTTTACTTATGTTTATCTTCCCCATGTTTATCAGTCAGCTAGTCACTTAAAGTGATGTTTATAAAAGGAGTCTATGTCAGTAACTTTCTGACTCCCCACATCTTCACTTGCAGATGGCAATTCTGGTGCTCCATGAGAGATACTGAATGCATTCTTAGCTCAGAAGGAGATTTCACCACCAGACTCCATTCTTACCACTGGCAGTTAATCCGTGCTGCTTCTTACTAGTTTGTCTAGTTCCTTACTACTTGTTGGTTAGATCCTTTGGTGTTAGCCTTCGCCCCCTCCCCCCAGATTTTCTAGCTTGGATTCTAGTTTCCTCCCATCTCTGCTCTTACCTCTGAAATTAATAGTACATGTCCTGCCTGTTCTTTGATTACTTTACCTCTCTGATTCGTTCTCTGATACCTCTGCCTTGCCAGTTACTATTTTGTATGTCCCAGTACTACCCTTATTTTTTTATTAAATTCTAAAATCCTGTATGTCAGCCAGATTCTTTTAATTTTGACACCAGTGTGAATAACGGTGTGAGTGATGAGGGAAGAAGGCTATTTAATAATCTAGGCAGACGACAATGAAATAACAACTTCGGATGGTGGCAGTGGGAAGCAGGAGGAAGGAAAAATATGCAAGAAAACTTTGAAGAAAAGGGAGATTGGATATAGAAGGGGAGGTCAGGGGTGCTCTTAAATAGAGATCCTATGGATGACTGGGACAGAATTGCAGGGAAATGGGAGGAGGTGATGGTATTGAGAAAGTTCTGTTTTGAACATGTTGAATATAAGCTTCACACAGTATAGAAGTGCTAATTTGGCAAATGGAGAGTGAGTTGATTGAGGAGAGACAAGTCTTTGGAAGATCTTTTGGATGTTTCTTACGGAAGTGAAATAATTCAAGAAGGTGGACATCATTCATATGATAGATGAAGTGGTAATGAATTGGAGAGAATCATTCTAGTTCATAGAATTGGTTCAAAGTGTTGGGAAGCAAGGAGAGTGGCAGTTAAATGAGTAAGGAATTTCACTGAGGAGCAGGAAGAAGCCAGCCCTCTCTGCCATTAAGTTCAGAGCAGATGGAAAGGATGGTATCATTCATTAAGTCAGCTAACAGTTACTGAGTGCTTACCATGTTCTAAACACAGATATGGATCTGGGAATCACTCAGCGAAAGAGACAAAATCCAAGTCTTCATGGTACTAGCGTTCCAGAGGAGGAAAGAGAACAAACAGCAAAGCAAAAATGTATTATTGAATAGTAAGGGGTGCTATGAAGAAAAAGAAAGCAAAGTGATAAAGAGTAATAGTGCTATTTTAGAGAATGATCATGACTATGACTTTTTTTTTCAATTTAAAAAAAATCTGAGATGATGACTTGATGTTAGTTTCAGATATACAATGATATGATATCTGTGTATTTTGCAAAATGATCACAAGTCTAGTTAACATCCATCACCACACATAGTTAATAGTTTTTTTTCTTGGGATGAGAATATTTAAGATTAACTCTTAGTAACTTTCAGATATGCAGTACAGTATTATTAACTATGCTACCATGTTGTACCTTACATCCCGGGGACTGAGTATTTATCGTATTATTTATTGTGTAACCTTCTGATCTCTTCACCCATTTTGTCAGCCCCACCCATCCCACCACCTTTGGCAGCCACCGATGTGACTGTGACTTCTTTTTAAAGAAATAACAAATATTTGAGTAGAGATCTGAAGGAACAGTCAAGAACATTCAACTATCTATTTAGACTGAGGGAGGTATGTTGAAAAGAGCTTTGGGACCAATAAGTATTTAATTTTATAGAATAGGAGCTTTTCAGTCATTCCTGGAGGAAATTGAAGACATTTGGGAAAATCTAAAGGTGGATTGGGATGAAGGGAGATATTTAGATCAGCAGTTCTCCGCTGGAGGTGATTTTACCGCCCTGACATTTATCAGTGTCTGGAGGTGTTCTTGGTGGTTGGAACTGGGGGACCATCACTTGAGTCTAGTGAGAAGAGGGCAGTTGAGGCTGAAATCCTACAATGCACAGCACAGCCCAACAGCAAAGACTTGGCCCGAAATGTCACTCGTGCTGCTGCTGAGAAGCCTTGCTTGAGGGGAACATGAGAAAGCAGCCAGGATGGGAAGTTTGTGTTGAGAGGAGGAAGGGTATGAGGGCTTGGGAGAAAAAGAACCCATACCTTTTCTTTCTTTTGTATATGAGAGCCCGGTACAGTGTTAGGCTGAGAGAATCAACCTGGCAAGTGCGTTTATTTCTAAATTTGACTTGAATTAATTTATAAATACAGCATTTTAAAAGTTTTTTTCCTGATTATACAAGTAAAACTTGGAAAGAAAAAAAAAGAAAAATATAAAAGCAGCAAAACAAAAAATTATAGCTCACAATTCCCAGCTTTTTAATATTTTGATTTATTTCTTCAAATCTTTTTTCTTGCATGAGAATGTATGTGCATGTTTTATTTCTTTTTATAAGATAATAGGGGTCACATTGTTAAGTATATTTATCTGGCATTATCTCTAGTTCTTCATGTTTCACTTTGATTTCATGATGTATCTCTTTGATAAGCCCTCTTGTCTTCTCTTACCTCTCTTCAAATCCATATTACTTCTTAAAATTACAAAGAAAATCAAGGGTGCCTGGGTGGCGCGGTCGTTAGGCATCTGCCTTCGGCTCAGGGCGTGATCCTGGCATTCCGGGATCGAGCCCCACATCAGGGTCCACCGCTAGGAGCCTGCTTCTTCCTCTCCCACTCCCCCTGCTTGTGTTCCCTCTCGCTGGCGGTCTCTGTCAAATAAATAAATAAATAAATAAATCTTTAAAAAAAAAAATTACAAAGCAAATCAGCGTTTCTGGTTTTCTGCTTTAATGTTACAGTATTTTCTAGTGATTTCCTGTTAGCAGTATCAAAGCACACTTTGACATTCTACGTTGTATTTGGTGTTGTCTTTGGTGATGCCTGACTATAGCCAGGACCTCTCTGCCCCACATCTTGTATTGGGTTTAGACCATTTCATTGTTTCCATATATTCTCCCAGCATTAAGAATTGTTCACACATTACACACATCGTGAATTGGCCTACATCTCCTGGCCTCTTTTCATTTTCCACGTTTGTCATCAAGCTCTGTGCTGCCTTTGGCAAGGATCCAGAAATGAGCAAAGTCGGCAGCATAAATTAATACATCCCTAATGCGGGGCATTGTCTTGAAGTTGTTGAAAGTTTTAAAAAACGAATAAATAAAAGAAAGCTTAAAAGTATATACAAATGTGAAATATATAGTATAGATATAAGTATATATACTTATAAGTATAGATATGTACTTATAAATATATACAAGTATATAGCGAAACGCAGAAAACAAAAATGGCTGCTTAGGCAGCCAACTTATATTGCAGAGAGAAGAAACCAATATATGGTGTTCCAGAACTGGTGAGTGCAGGTTTTAAGTATTTTCCACAGTCTGGGGTGTTTAAAAAAATATCTTATGTTGGCATCTTTTTTTTTTTTTTTTAAAGATTTTTTTTATTTATTTATTTGACAGAGACAGAGACAGCCAGAGAGAGAGGGAACACAAGCAGGGGGAGTGGGAGAGGAAGAAGCAGGCTCATAGCGGAGGAGCCTGATGTGGGGCTCGATCCCGGAACGCCGGGATCACGCCCTGAGCCGAAGGCAGACGCTTTAACCGCTGTGCCACCCAGGCGCCCCTAGCATCTTTTTAGTCTTATTCAAAGAGATACTAATATAAATGTAAAATGTGCTGCTATAACACAGGTTTTGTACCATTATTTAGGTATTGGAGTTTTGAAAGTGATCTTAAAAACAGGCAGTTTTTACTGATGTTAATTTATATTATCAGTTTCCATGTTAGCATATAAGCTAGAAAACCAGCTTGTAGGCTTGTTCTATTCAAGACTTAAATTCCTTGAGGGGCGCCTGGGTGGCTCAGTCATTAAGCGTCTGCCTTCAGCGCAGGGCATGATCCCAGAGTCCTGGGATCGAGCCCCCCATCAGGCTCCTCTGCTGGGATACTGCTTCTTCCTCTCCCACTCCCCCTGCCTGTGTTCCCTCTCTCGCTGGCTGTCTCTCTCTGTCAAATAAATAAAATCTTAAAAAAAAAAAAAAAAAGACTAAAATTCCTTGAAACAGGAATTTTCATTTGTCCTTTTTTCTGTAGGGGTGTGGTTGCTCTGCAGACACTGCGAAAATTGGTTGAACTTACTCAGAAGCCAGTCCATCAGCTCTTTGACTACATCTGTGGTGTGAGCACAGGTAATTACTGTTCTATGGAAGCCCTGGGTCCCAGCCGTAGGCATTTAAAATCATGGTCGTTCTCTGAAGTGATGGGTATTAGTTCTATGTTTTGATGATGAATAATCCTTCAGTTGGCTTAATGAACTTAATAACATGTTTATTGGGTGTAAGTTATCATTCAGAGGCGGTGCTTTGGTTTTTTTTGTTTTTTTGTTGGGGGGGGGCGCCTGTGCACGTGGGGGCGAGGGATAGAATCTTTTTAAGATTTTATTTATTTGTTTATTATTTTTTTAATAATAATTTTTTATTATATTATGTTAGTAACCATACAGTACATCCCTAGTTTTCGATGTAAAGTTCCCTGATTCATTACTTGCGTATAACACCCAGCGCACCGTGCAATACGTGCCCTCCTTACTACCCATCACCAGCCTATCCCATTCCCCCACCCCCGTCCCCTCTGAGGCCCTCAGTTTGTTTCCCAGAGTCCATAGTCTCTCATGGTTCATTCCCCCTTCTGTTTACCCCCTCCTTCCTTCTTCCCTTTCTTCCTACCGATCTTCCTACTTATGTTCCATAAATGAGTGAAACCATATGATAATTAGAAAATCTTAAGCAGGCACCATGCTGAGCAGGGAGCCTAAGGCAGGGCTTCCCCTCTTGACCATGAGATCACGACCTGAGCCGAAATCAAAAAGTTGGACGCTTAACCGTGGGAGCCACCCAGGGGCCCAGGAAATTGCTTCTTACGTCATTTCTTAATCTAATTGTTTGAAGCCAGAATTTAAATTGATAAATGTTGAGAATCTATGCATCTAAAAACCTACTTCTTAATATAGCTAGGTACATTTAAAATTGTAGTTTTGTGTTCGCATAGAAGAAATTGGCAACTTTAGAATATGATTGTTACTGCATAATTTTTTGTTTTCCTTGAATCACCATCTGATCAATTTTTGTTCTGTTTTGTTTTTCTATTTCCTTACCTCAGTGGTCACCCATCCATCCACCCAAGCCCTCCCCATGTGTGCATTAAGCCCCTCAGGACACCCATAGCTGTTGCTTATGCCCTAGGTAACACTCGAGGACTATGAGGATTGTGGATCCTTGCTGTATATTTTACTGCGTGACCTGATAATTTCTCGCTTCATGTTAGTTTATCTTCATAGGCTTTCATTTCTATTTTTTTCTCATTCTTTTGAATTAAAATAGTTCTAAGGACCACTAGCAACAAAATCAAATAATTTCTCTACATTATCTGTGTCGAGTATGGCAAATATGCCCAAAGGGCATGTTAATTGATGTTCAGTTGTGAAAACTTAATGAGAGCAGTTAAAGGAATGATTCAAAAGCATAAGGAATTAATGATTCTTATCATGTTCCATGGAACATGAATTCCTCAAGTTGTTAGATTACAGGAAGTTGTTGGGTTGGAGGAAGTTACACAGGTTTCTTCACAGAGGGACTTCTGAGATATTTTAAAAATGCATCGTGACTCTCAGGATAGGAAAATAACATTTATTTCCCAATTTGGTTTAAATGTGGAAATGTTTCTCAAAAGCAACCTTCCCTGTGGCCGAGGTTTTTGCACTTTCTTTGAAGCTTTTACCCTGACCATTTCTGTTAAATTTTGTGGTGGTTCGGAGCAGTTCACACGTGTTGCTAACATCCTGCTTTGGCACCAGTGTTGGTGGGTGATGCTCAATACAGAGAACTGGAAATCACAGAGATTCATCCGCGGAGTCAGATACCAGTTTATACGATACGCACCTTTCTGTGTTGATCACAGTGCGTCCTTTCCATCGTGTCTTCTGGCTCGTGTTAGCCTTAACTTCTGCTAAGTGCTTAGAATTCCCTTTCTTTTTTTCATTTTGTATATTCTGATGTAGAAATTTTGTTGGTGCTTAGAATTTTTATGAAGTTAATATATTTAGTCTAAGGGTAATAAAATCCTTACCAGTTTAATAAAATTTAATTTTAAAATACCTGCTCATCCTTATGGTAGCTCTACTTAAAAGTCAGTTAATTTTTGGGCAAGTTATTTCTTGTGTTAATCAGGGATTTTCTGCAAATTGAAAAAAGTAATTTCTACTATATAGTTGTGCCATTCAATTTATTTGAAAACGGAAGCTGTTTTATCTTTTACTAGAATAAGACTGAGTATAATAAAATACATACAGTATTTAAAATGCATTATGATAATGAGTTCCTGATTTTTGTTGTTGTTGTTAGTAATCTCACAGTAGGCTGTGATGCTGTATAGGTCTTTGCCCCCCATCCCCAAAGCTTTCTCTCCTTCGTTTCTCCTTAGTTCAGGGTTAGGCCAGTTAGGTACACTAGGTGGCAGTGTGTCCTACCAAGTGCGGCTAGGATATGAAAGCTATTTAAAAGGATATCCCAGAGACCTTATTTCTTTAATTATTTTATTCCCCGGACCAACTCGAAGGAGTAATTATTTTAATGAATTGGTAAGTTGTCAAATATACTGTATTCTGTGACTGAAACTAAGGAATTTATTAGGGTTAGAAAGAACGTTATTGACCATGATATCTTAATTATGTAATATTTAATTTTATGTAAAACAATCCCATATTTTAAAAATAATCCTCATCATCATTGGTTAACATTTATTTAGTCCTTATTGAGGCCGGGTAAAACCCTTTACATGTGTTATCCCTATGTAAGAACATCATAAATTTTAGTTATTATCTTTATAGATGAAAAAATTGGGGCTCTGAGAGGTTAAATAGTTGGTCCCAGATGGCACAGAAAGTATCAGAGCTAGAATTTTAACCAGGTCTGTGACTCAGGAAGTCTTATAAGTACTGTAATGTCAACGCTGATAAAAACTAAGCATTCTTTCTTTCAGGTGCTATATTAGCATTCATGTTGGGATTGTTTCATATGCCCCTGGATGAATGTGAGGAACTTTACCGAAAATTAGGATCTGATGTCTTTTCACAAAATGTCATTGTTGGAACAGTCAAAATGAGTTGGAGCCATGCATTTTATGACAGTCAAACATGGGAAAACATTCTTAAGTAAGTTATTTATCATTTTTTTAAAAAAATGTTTGATTCTATAAATATGTGCATATTATTTGAAACATGAAAAAATTAAAAAGAATATTAAATTATTGATCCCAGTGATTAGAGATAACCACTGTTAATATTTTGGTGCATAATTCCAGTCACAATATTTTTTTGAGTTCATGTGTGAGATTTGCATGTAGATGCAATTGCCTTTTTAAAAATTGAGACCATATTATAAATAGACATGCTTGCTCCTGTTGTTTTTACTTAACATATTAGTCTTTTTCAGGTCATTAACAGATATTCTTCTAAAACATTAATGATTTTTAAACATTTTTTCCAGATAACTATAACTACTCACTTTCAAAAATACGTTGTTGAAACCTTTAAAATCACCCACAGTCTTATTCAGAGCTGTGGACTTTGCAATATATTTTCTTCTAGTCTTTTTTCTAGGCTGTATATGTTTTCATACACACTTTATTTTTATTTTATTTTACTTTTTTAAATTTTTTTTAAAGATTTTATTTATTTATTTGACACACAGAGAGAGACAGCCAGCGAGAGAGGGAACACAGGCAGGGGGAGTGGGAGAGGAAGAAGCAGGCTCCCAGCAGAGGAGTCTGATGGGGGGCTTGATCCTAGATCACACCCCGAGCCGAAGGCAGATACTTAACAACTGAGCCATCCAGTTGCTCCTTACACACACTTTTTTAAAAGATCTATTTATTGGAGCGGGAGAGGGAGAGGTGGGGATAGGGAAAGGGGCAGGGAGAATCTCAAGCGGGCTCCCCACAGAGCCTCACATGGGGCTTGATCCCATGACCCTGAGATCCTGACCCGAGCCAAAATAAGAGACACTTAACTGACTGAACCACCCAGCACCCCTCATACACATTTTATATAGCAGAGATTATATTGTAGTTGCAATTTTATGTCTTTTCCCTTTTTTCCATCTTTAATGAAAATCTTGACAAATTTTAAAGATTACACTCCATAGTGTGATGGTACCATGTTTTCTGAACCATTTAATTTAAGATACTTAATTCTTATTTTTTTGTGATTATGAACAATGCTATGGTAGGTATAACTATATAATAAAAGTTTGTAAAATAGACTGTAAAACCAGTCTCTGTTGTGAAATGTTTTTTTCTTTTTACTCATTAGAGTATTTTCATACATTTGCATATTGCTGTTTCACCGACGCTTCTTCAAAGGCTTCCTTATTTTTAATCATAGCATTAATAACCTTTCTAAGTGTGGCTAGCTGTGGTTTTTTTCCCTTTTTTTTTTCACCCAGCTTTTGCTGTACAGCATACCACTCCAAAACTTACTGGTTTAAAACAACCTGATTCTGTGGTGTGGTGTGTGTTCTGTTCTTGTTTAAACTCATTCGCACACCACAGCTGAGGTGGCTGGGACGCCGTCTCTCTCTCCACATGGTCACTCTCGTTCTGGATTTCATCTTGTTAGACTGGTCTGAGTCTCCAGAGGGCAGGCCCTATTGCATGAATATTTATCAAACCTCCATTTAATGGCATATTTGCTGATGTCCCTTGGCCACAGCCACTCAAACGTGGGGCCTGTAAGAAGGGACTCTTGACAAGGGTATGGGTATCAAGAACTGATTGATTATTGTTGTCTACCTCATCTACTCTCTGGCCTTGTCTTTTTTCCCCCTCTTAATTATTGAGAGCATATTTCTGCTTTTTTTTTTTTTAACTGTAATAATGATTTTGTGTTAAATTATAGCATCTGTGGAATCTAGAAACTTTGAGGGCTTTTTTTTTTTTTTTTGTATTTTCACATCTCTCTGAAATAAGCAATTAATGTTCCTGACTCTTTCTTCAAATTTATATTTATAATGTACTGCCCTAAAGCACTCTGCCTCTGTTTATAAAATCAAGGTTTAAAAAAAAAATGGGAACTTTGCTTAAAGTGTAAAAGCAACATGCTGGCAGGATCTCTGTCCCAATTTTACAGCAAGATGTCTGTGAAAAGATAAAGATCCTTAGAGGAATACATATGCAGAAGAAACATAGATCAGGTTGGGAAAGACAAAGATCTTGTCTGCTTTAGAAAGTATTTTACATTGATACTTATGAAAGATTATGAAAGGTAGATCACTACCTAATTTGTACATACTGCCTGTATGTGAAGTTCACTAATAGTCTGTTTTTGAGGATCATGAATATTGTTTGAAAAAAAAGTCATTAGAAACATTTTTTTTTTCTTATTGAGGCAAGTTGGCAAAAAACATAGTCGCTATAGCCAGTACAGGGGAAAATATACATATTTTTAAGTCAGGAAAAAAATCCCTGAAATGAAACTCCCTTACAAAATGGAATTGTGGAAATGGCTGCCCAAGGACAAGGTCTGTAATGTTGTAGTAATTCAGAGCCCAGCTCTGATGATTTAAAAAGCATTTTGTAGGAGTGACATTGGCTCTGTATTGCTAAAACCAGTCTAAATGTCCTGGTCTGGTTTTTGGATTACTCTGTTACTAGCCTACATACTTCTGCAGTTTTATCTCAACACAGCTCCTTTATCCCTCAGGAGGACCCTGAAAACAGCCGGTTTATTCTGCCTCAGCGCCTTTCTTTACCCCTTAGATGGGGTTGAATGCGTTGCGTTGTCGTCTTTTGGTGTCCTTCTCAAGGTCCACTTCAACTATATATTGCTTTATGTGCATTACTTGTACCATCAGGCACCTGGAGGAGATTTTTATATTTCTTTTTTGTTGCTCATAGTACTTTGAACAAAGCCCTGAGCAAACAGTATTTGCATGGTGTATGTTCCCTGCTGTTAGGAGATACAATCATTTTGATATAATTTAATTTTCCTTCTTTAATAAAGGGATAGAATGGGATCCTCACTAATGATCGAAACAGCAAGAAACCCTACATGTCCTAAGGTAAGTTTGGGGTCTTAAATATAACACCAGCTTGGAATTGAGCGTCAGGCGAAAGCATTTATTCTAAAGGTCCATCACTAAAAGAAACATTTCTTAGGAACGTCTTTTTTTTTTTTTTTTTTTTTAAAGATTTTATTTATTTACTTGACAAGAGATAGAGACAGCCAGCGAGAGACGGAACACAAGCAGGGGGAGCGGGAGAGGAAAAAACAGGCTCATAGCGGAGGAGCCTGATGTGGGGCTCGATCCCATAACGCCGGGATCACGCCCTGAGCCGAAGGCAGACGCTTAACCGCTGTGCCACCCAGGCGCCCCAGGAACCTCTTTTAATAGATTATATTGATTCCTTACATCTTGGGCCATTTTACGAACATACAGGATGTGGTCATTAGACCTCTTCCTATATCCAGTAAAAGTATAACAAAAGTTTAAGAATATGAAAGACTAGGACTTAAAAATAAAGAAGAATTATTTTATCATAAGGTTAATGAAATCCAGTGATTTAAGAAAAATTGTAGCATTTCCTCCCCGACTTTTTAAAAGAAATTTCATGTGCCTGTAAATATATTATGTTCGATTAACATACAAATAGAATCCCAGTTTTAAAAATGTTAATACCACTAGACTATGTCTCATGTGGCTTCTCTTTGTATCAATTTTGTTTGAAACCCAATAATCTGCATATTGCTTGAGTTCTGTGTTCTTTAATAGTACTTGTTATTTGATTAAGGAATAGCATTAACGGACTTAAGAATCTCTTGTAGCTTGTATTTATTCTTGGGTAACAAGCTGTAACCGTGAAAAATCAAGTACAGCTCCCTTTATTTCTCTTTCACTCTTGCTTGTTCAAAATTCATTCATTCTTTAGATACTAATTCTGAGCCCAGTGTGTCAACACTGTGCCAGGCACTCTGGAGACCTAAGTGAGTAAATGCAGACATGGAGTTTATAGTCCAGTAGGGCAAAGTAGGCATCTGTCAGGTAATCACACAGACGAGATATAATTTCCCTGAAATAAATGCTATGGAGTACAAAAACAGTTCTCTGGAAGCATATATTTACAGGGACAGGAGGGAAGGCTATTCTAAGGAAAGGAAGTTTGAGATCTCAGCGTGCAGGCTGATGAGTAGGAGCAGTGCTGGCAAAGGGAAGGACCTGTGCGGGAGGAGGCACAGAGAGGCACCGAAACTGAGAGCCCCAGGAGACCAGAGCCTGAGGATTCAAGGGCGGGCGTGCAAAATGGGAGCGAAGTGGCAGGTGAATCAGACCAGCAGGGCCTTGGAGGCCATGTTACTGAGATGCACACAGGTCTTTAGGAGAAGATCCCAGGGTGTGCTCCATGCCTCTTGGTTGTTCCCCGGTATCTTCAGACCTGTTTGTTTGTGTTTCAGTCGTGGGAGTTGCCAACTTTAAATAAAAGACTAGAGTAGGTGTAAGGGAACTTTAGCCACCTCAAAAAGTAATTCACTCGTGATGAAGGGGTTTATCATGTTTCCCACACGATTCTTAATTCAGCCTGTCTATAGACCAAGTAATAGGCCCCCTGGATTTTGGTGTAAGACCAGCTCTTACCCATGGTGGCCTAGAGACACTTGGATCACTCATAGGATCTGAGGATATCTCCTTTGGTTTATTAAATAGCAAAGCAGACAAGCCTCTGGCAGGGCTTGACACGGAACCCGAATAACTTTGGCCTCTTCCGTATCTTTCAGCATCTTAAGTTTGTATTAGAGGTCATTAACCAGTACAATACATTTTACATTAATTCAGCTGACATCAACGAAATCTGAGACCCAAGGTGATCAGTATTAGCTATTTTAATTAAAAATTACCCAGCTACCAGTTATTAACTGTGAAAAGAAAGCCTCGAGAGTTTGTGTATTGTTACATTCAGTTACTAAAGTCATAATGCTTTCAAAGAGAACAGAAGCAAAGACTAATTTGTAAATGATATTATGAAAATAGTGTATTTTTCTTTGAGTAGCTTGTATTCATTGCTACTACTGCTGCATCGATTATCATATAAAGATTTGCAAGTTTGTGTCTTCCTGGTGTCTTCTTAAATGGCTAATCAAGTCATGTAGTTAATAATATCTTTTATTATTGTTGTCTTACAATGCATTTCTCAAAATTGTCCCAGTCCTTGTAGCATCTACTGTCCCATAAAGAAATACTAGTTAGATCATGTTCCCTTTGCTTAACATCGTCTTTATGTTATACATTTATCTTGATGGGTAGAATTGTAGATTGTTCGTTCACACTTCTAAGTAATATTTAATTTTTTACAGATCCCAAATACTTCTGTTTACAATGGGTATTGTTCACTTTTTGCTTTACTAGGTAGCTGCAGTAAGTACCATAGTAAACAGAGGGATAACGCCAAAAGCTTTTGTGTTCAGAAACTATGGTCATTTTCCTGGAATCAACTCGCACTACTTGGGAGGCTGTCAGTATAAAATGTGGCAAGCCATCAGAGCCTCGTCTGCTGCTCCTGGCTACTTTGCAGAGTATGCACTGGGAAATGACCTTCACCAGGTAAGTTGACTGCGGCCTACCTTTTAAAAGTTTATGTGATTAAAGAATCAGCACTCATTAAATGTCACAGAGGGATTAACCAAGACTTTCTTCTTCTTTACATGTGGCAAAAGATGTGCCATACAAAATGTTTTGTTTGTTGTTTGTTTTTCTTAACAAGCCTTCTGGCTTGAGAGCACATTTTAGGAAAGTTTTTTTTTTTTTTTAATGTGATTCATAGCTAATTATGATTTTATTGATGGAAAAATGTAGTACATAGGATTGGCTATCCAAATGTAATAAAAATTAAAAATAAAACACGGTCCCTGAAAACACATAACCCAATCTGTTTGGTAGTTGAGGTGGACATATTTTGAGGGAGACGATGTAATGAAATAACAGTAAACACTCATCAAGTTAGCTGTGTGCTGGACACTTACGTAGTGCTTTGCGTGCATTATCTCGTTTAACCAGCACTGCTTACGAAGCCGATAGAATTATTCCCACTTTTACAAATGAGCTATTGGAGTCTTGAGAAAGGTTAAGTAACAACAGTAGGATCATGGCTGTCAAGTGACAGGATGGGGATGCTCCCTGTAATTACACTGCTTCAAAGTTTATGGCTAAATGATGTATAAAGTTGAATATTTTTTCTGGCAATATAGTCCTTTTCTGTTACGTAGACTTATTTATTTATCATAAATTTTTCCTCTGTCAAGTTTTTCCCATTATGAAATGTTAACTCATAACTTACTAAATGATAAAAAAGTCACTAAAGCTTTTGAGCTCATAGTTCCAAAATATATGTTTTATAGATGCTTAGTTTGTAGTGATACACTTAAAATCAGTCTCATTCAATAGAGCTATTAACCTTAACTTTCTAGTCAGTGAGGTATTTGTGCTCTTATTTATTTGGTATTTAAATATATGTTGAGAAGAAAACTGTTTTGACGAGGGTCTTCGGATGTCCTTCAGAAGCTCATACATAGATCTTCTCCATGAACTACATATCAGCTGTATACTGTTAATTTACGTGTGTCAGTATTGTAATGACCAAAACATTGATCAGTTTTGTTTTCTCCTGTATTTTTATTATATGTTAGACATATTTTTAAATATTACGGTCAGCTGTCCCATTTTTTTTTTCTATATTTCTAGAGATAATGTCATAATCTTTGTAGTTACGAGATTAATCTAAGTTTCCTTTTGTCTTTGGAGTCAATTCAGACCTTTTCTTACTTTGCCCAGTCAGTCATCGTTGAGTTATGTCAGGCACTTCCCCTTCTCGCCTTTCTCTTCTCTTCCACCTACTGAAAGCAGAAAGTGCGAGCTGTAGAGTTCTTCTGACATTGATTTCAAGACTTACTGGTCAAATTAAAATTTTTATTTTAAAAGGTACCTTGCTGTTTTTAACAACAATTTCTGCATATTCGTATTCTTACCAGGTTGTAAATGGAGAAATAATTTAGACAGTGTTTTCAAAATAGTGTTAAGATTTATAATGTATCTTTAAGGTGCTTGTCATGCTACAAAATTGCAGTTAAGCCAAATATTAATGAAAGTCTCAAGTGATAAGTTATTGCATTTCAGGACCGTATATGTTCCCAGACTACCAAAGAAGTTATCTCGTTTGCTTTTTATTCTTTAAGTGGAAATAGTTTCAAAGTTTAATTCAGTACATAATAACAAACCAAAGTATTTCAGTGGTTATTTATCCATTTCATTTAGACTAGTGATATTTCTTTTCATGCTTAGCCATTTTTATATTGATGATCTTAATCTACAGATTAAATTAACTTATTATATGGAATTTATGTAAAGTGTGTAACCACATGTACAGAGAATATACTTTCATGTAAATCGGTGACTTGACTCCAGGAAGATTTGTACATCTAATTAATGTTCACATGAAATCTGGATTCTAAGCAAACCCTATTTTTAAGAATATTTTTCTTACTGCATGTTCTCTTCCAAACCTGAGGAAGAAATGGGATATTTTTCTATTCGAAAGATGCTGTGAAATATTGATTAGGATATTCTAACATGTGAATGATCTTGATTGCTTAAACAAAAAAACATTCAAGTGAAGTTCCTTTCCAACCCTTTAGAAATTGTTAAGAAGTTTAAAACTAAAATATGGTCCTTACTTATTACAATCCTCTTATCCTAAGCTCTTTGAATAATTATATCGAGTTATTTCCAGACTCATTTTTAAAATCTCTTTTAACTGTCATGTCTGACGTAAGTTTTAATGTAAGTTACTTCATATCCTTTTGGAATCATGTAAAGTATACAATACAGACTAATACTCTGAGCAGTCATTGAAAGTAGTGCCATAATTAGGGGGTGTGAGTAGGTAGATGTGTAGATTTCATTTGCCTTTGCCTATAAAGAGAAGAGTAAGTATTAGAGTATTTACCTGCATGTCCCGGAAAATTATAATGAGAATTCTTTTTGAGTAGCTTTCCAGTATTACTTCTCTCCCTTTGCCCAAGTAGCATCATATTTATCTTGAAATAGTACGTTTTACACAAAATTAACCCTTCTCTCTCTCTCTCTAACAGTTTTGTTGATACATAATTGATACACAAAAAAATGGGTATATTTCGTGTATACAGTTTGATGAGTTTGGCCATACGCATATCCCTTTTCTCTGATCTTTTTCCATCACCATTAAATTAAATCATTCATTCTCTGCCTTTGGAGAAAGAGCCTGATAAATTCATTTGTGCTAAAGGTTTTGATGACAGATTCTCATATATTATTTCTCTTAGGCCTTATTGACATTTTGAAAGGTTATGTCCAGAACTCAGAATACATTAACCTAAGAGGAATTACGATAGTTCCTATAAATGTTCCACGTAAATAGTGTTTTCAGCAGAAAGAACCTGCCTAGTACCTGGCAGATTATACCTTTGCTAGGCCACAACTATTAATTTTTGACCAGTGCAACTGGTCAAAAATGTAGTCACTGCTTGCTCAGTGCCAGGCCCTGTGTTAACCGTGAGGAACATAATGGTTTTAATAAGTGCCAGCTTATTGTTTGCGTTTCCTGGGTCCTACCCTCAAACTAGAAGAATATAAGTAAGCACAGTTATATAATAAGATGATTAATTCAGTAATAGAGAAGCTCCTCAAAAAGTTAAAAAAAAAACCAAAAAACCCTACTCTACGACCCAGCTATTGCACTACTAGTTATTTATCCCAAGGATTCAAATGTAGTGATTTGGAGGGACACATGCACCCCAGTTTTGCAGCAGCAATGTCCTCAATAGCCAAACTATGGAAAGAGCCCAGATGTCCATCGACAGATGAATGGATAAAGAAGATGTGGGCACACACACACAATGGAATGTTACTCAGCCGTCAAAAGCCATTTGCAACAACACGGATAGAACTAGAGGGTATTATGCTAAGTGAAATCAGTCAGTCAGAGAAGACAAATACCATAGGATTTCACTCATATGTGGAATTTAAAAAATACAACAGATGAACATAGGAGAAAGGGAGGAAAACTAAAACAAAGACAAGAGAGGGAAACCATAAGAGACTGTTAACTATAGAGAAGAAACTGAGGGTTGATGACGGGGAGGTGGACGGAGGATGGGCTAACTGGGTGACAGGCATTAAGGAGGGCATTTGTGATGAGCACTGGGTGTTACATGCAACTGATGAATCCCTAAATTGTACCCCTGAAACCAATACTACACTATATGTGAACTAACTTGAATTTAAATAAAATCTTGAAAAAATAAATTCAGTAGTGAAAACATGCGTAGGGTTAAGAAGTCATACTGAAGACGTGGCTTATTCTGTCAGGATTGGCTTTACAAAGACATTTCTATTCCACTTGAGGTCTAAAGAATGAAAAGTAGGGTAGGATAGAAATGGAATTGGGCGGGGGGGAGTAGAAACCGGGAAGGATTGCTGAATGGTTTTAGAGTTTCTCTTTGGGGTGATAAAAACTTTTTGGAAATACGTAGTTGTGATGGTTGTAAAACATTCTGAATGTAATTAATGCTACTTAATTGTAACCTTAAAAATGCTTAAAAGGACCAGTTTTATGTTTTGTATATTTTACCATAATAAAAAAGAAAAATTTTTTAAAACTCTAAAATATAATAACTGAGATGAGAGGATTAGGAGAAGTTCACATTGCACAATGGTTATTTTCTGGTAGGTACTCTGTATTATTTGAAATGATTAAATGTACATTAAAAGAATCAGAAGTATCTAAATTTTAGGGTACTAAGTACATGTTTGACGTACTGCTATTAAAACACAGTTCTGTGTATACCTCTGGGAGATAAATAGCAAATTATTCAATCAGTTCATTTTTCAAGTCTGTTTTACTGCAGTGTCTAGCAGTGGGCCTGGCAAAACCAAATACACAACAAGGAGATAACTGACTATGAATACCTCAGTGAAGGAAATACCATGGTCATACCAATAGCCTGATGACTTTCTGATAGACAAGGCATAGGAGTGGGCTAAGTAGAAGGGAGCTCAGGGGACAGTGTGCCTCGCCATAGACTGGAGTGAGCACCAAAAATCTTAACTTCCACACTTACTTGATGTAAATAGTAAAGTTTAAGGAACAGGAATTTACTGCCATGGCTTTTAAAACCATTGGAAACCTGGCAACTTTTCAGTTTGGGAGTGATTTTACTATTATCAATTCTTGCTAAACCTTGTTTGCCCCTTCTTATCTTTTCTTCCCGTTTTGTGTCTTCTGATCCTTCTTGATAGGCTTTTATATAAAATAGTGCAGGAATGTTCCATCTAAAATACCGAGACAGACTGGTGATGGGTAGTAAGGAGGGTACATATTGCATGGTGCACTGGGTGTTATACGCAACTAATGAATCATCAAACGTTGCATCAGAAACCAGGGATGTACTGTATGGTGACTAACATAATGTAATAAAAAAACATTAAAAAAATAATAATAAAATAAAATACTGAGACAGAAGTTACATAAAGTATAACTGTAGAATTTAAAATAAAAGTAGTTTTGGGCGCCTGACTGGCTCGGTTGGGGGAATATGGGACTCCTGATCTCAGGGTTGTGGGTTTGATCCCTATGTTGGGTGTGGAGATTACTTAAAAGTAAAATGTTTAAATAAAAGTAGTTTTAAAAGAGGTAACTTTCTTGCTGAATTAGAAATGAAATGTTACCTCTAATGTGTGATGGGTATCGTTCTAATGTCCTAGTAATTGAAAACAAAAGATAAAGTTGAAAGGATTAAATTAAAATTAGAAGCCTTTAGGAAATAATTATTTCTACCTACAATCAAGGAATCCTAGTAGGGTTTTACAAAGTTAAACAGTACAAATAGCCAGTGTAAGACTTTGAACAGATACATAAAGATAACTAACTTTAAAAATAGTTCCTTTCAACTGGTGAATGATAAACTGATACATCAAAGTAACCAAATATTACTCAGCAATAAAAAGGAATGAATTATTGGGCTGTCCCGTGACATGGATGGATCTCAGAAGCATTATTCTAGGTGAAAAAAAACAAACTCAAGGGGCGCCTGGGTGGCACAGCGGTTAAGCGTCTGCCTTCGGCTCAGGGCGTGATCCCGGCGTTCTGGGATCGAGCCCCACATCAGGCTCCTCGGCTGTGAGCCTGCTTCTTCCTCTCCCACTCCCCCTGCTTGTGTTCCCTCTCTCGCTGGCTGTCTCTATCTCTGTCGAATAAATAAATAAAATCTTAAAAAAAAAAAAACCAAACTCAAAAGAATACATACTGTACGATTCCATGTATCTTGATAACAAGAGCTAATGGGTGACCTTGGGAAGTAGATGGAAGAACGGTGTTTGAAGATGAGAGGATTGAGGAACTGAGAGTCTAGGGTGTTCTAAAGATGAAAAGTCACATGGGGTATGATAAAGAATCTCTACCCTTTTCTGCATGGGATAGTAAGGAAGCCTATGAGCCATGCGCTGAACAATGTGTTGAATGAGGAGTTGATAGGTGACAGCAGTGATGGTAGCGTGAATTTAAGAGCCCTTAAAGCACGTGAATTTTCCAAGTGGACTCGGACTAATAGTCTGGAAGGAACACTAAAGAACAAATAGGACACCGTTCCCGCCTAACCACTAAGGTATATGAGATAGGAAAGAATCAACAGCTCCCTGGGAAACAACATTAGGGAAGAGCCACGTCTCTGTTAAAGAGAGCATTCAGAAGAAGGTGACGTCACCTTGGAAGTTTTAGCTGTGGAACAATGTCCATACAGCCCAGTGGAAGGGTTGAAGTTGTCCGGGAAGAGTGGACGATCGTGTCGGTGGCAAGGAAGCTCAGAGATTTGAATGGCATTATTGAATGGAACAGAAGCGCAGTGGAATTTAGAATGATGTGAATTTAGCCCCTATTGGTTCTCTGAGGAAGGTGGGCCTCCTACCTCTAAAAACACTAAAAAAAAAACTCCACCCTCTGTAGTGATCGTTTTCAGCAGGTACAGTCTCAGTTCATCTGCTTCAAGCTCAACACACACAAGGATAGTAGTCCCTAAAGCTGTAGTGTCTACGTGCTCTTTGGCCGGGCATACAGTAGATGGACACTGCAGTTTTTAATGAAAGGACTGAAACTGTCCACTTGGTGTCAGAGAAGCTTTTCTTCTTACAGTCTCAGCCTGCCCTGTGGTGTGTTTTTAGTTTAGGATTCTGATCTTTTGTTGTATTCTCTGCTATGCTCCTTTGAGTAGGAATGATATAACTATATTACTATGGCATTTACCGTTTTACTAAGATGTACACTGAAATTAAGTCTGTCGAGTCCGTAATAAAGAGAAGTATAATACCAGCACGTGTGCTGCTGTGTCCTCATTCTGCTTCTGATACAGATTTCCTTCTTCCTGAGTCTAGACAAGGGAGAGAAACTTTACTCTCGTCAGGACATCTACTGCCAGTCAGGTGGCAGATGACATGAATCCAGGGCTCCCCTTTCTTGTATCCCATGCCTGGGGCCAGTCACAGGCCAGTTGTCTGCAGTCTTTTAGTTCTCAGGGACCATCCCAGCTTAAGCCTAGCTCAGCCACAAAGTGACTTTATGAAAAGAGCTAAAGACCTGAAATATGGTGGACCCATGAATAAATGGGCCCCCGTTGACAAGAAACAACAAGACTTTTCTCATGAAAGTCACAAACGTGGAAATACGAACCACATTCTTTTGAAGAGATGTAGTTAGAGAGCACTGGAGATCGCACCTCAGGGAAAGGTAGAGATTAGATTGAAAATGGCAGCAAACAACCCACCCAAAAATGGAGAATAGAGCAAGCAATGAAAACACGTGATGAAACAGTTTCTCTGAGAATCCACACAGCCCTGTGTATCTGTTATCCCAGAGGCATCATAAAGCTACTCATTGGGGATGAATGCTATATGCATATGATAACTTTGGCTTTGGGGCTTTTTAGGAGGCGTAACTTTCTAACAGTTTGTAGCTTTTCAGAATTGAGTGGCTACGCAAATACCAAGTGACGTTTATCCCAGCAGTGCAAGGCTAGCAATATGCTTTCTGTCTGCAGATTTTACCCTTCTTTCCTCCTGAAGTCTTCAAAATAATAGTTATTATTTATAGTAATAAGTGCTTAGAAACACAAAGTTTGCCTACTTCATTTAGATTCTATCTGCATTATAATGAATGCAATACTTTGAAATTATATTGTTGATAAAGTTTCAGTGAAATTAGTTGAGTTAATATGGTTATATTTGACTTGTGAGTGAAGAGCTAGTTTTTAATTGTTTGGTAGAACCCACAATTGGTCTGTTAGGTTTTATATAGAATCTATAGTTACCACTAAACAAGAATAATATCTTTTAAAAATAACTGTTCATTTTAGTAGTTTTGAGAAAAATATACAAAGCAATCAAAGAAGTTGTTAACATTACTTTCATAATAGGAAAGGAAAGCTTAATGAGGCCAGTGAGCTTTCTCACGTTACCCTTTTCTGAAGCTGTACTATATAAAATAAATTCACTTTAAAGGAACTCCTTGTCTTCAAATAATTTGTTCAATTTATTATATCGTTAAGCTCTCCTTGTGAGTACATTTAAGCCTTTTTAAAATACAATTTTTGTCTTCATATTTGTAAAATAGAATTTCACTTTTAAGAGTTCTGCACTGTATTTTCTTGACTTATATTTTGCAGGATGGAGGTTTGCTTCTGAATAACCCTTCGGCGCTAGCAATGCACGAGTGTAAGTGTCTCTGGCCTGACGTCCCGTTAGAGTGCATAGTGTCCCTGGGCACTGGGCGTTACGAGAGTGATGTGCGGAACTCCGTGACATACACGAGCTTGAAGACCAAACTGTCCAATGTTATCAACAGTGCTACAGATACGGAAGGTTAGTCTGTCTGTTTGCCACGTTAAAGCACTTTAACTTCCAGAGTTCAGTGTTTGGTAGCCTGTGCTGATGCTACCTACAAAAGAGTATGTTACATCTGTATGGGGGTGCTCAGGAAGCAAAGGGGACCAAATCTTTTGTTGTTTTCATTTCTCCACGCTCATGTCTTCTAAGTGACCCTCGAATGGAGACTCTTCTTTCTCTGTGTGCTAGTACTTCCGTTGCCTATGTACAGTTGGAGAAGTTTCTACAGCTGGATTAGCACAAAAGTTCGGTTGGAGACTCTTAAAATATATATCGAATCATGTCTTTACCCTGCTTGGTGCCCTCTAGGCTTCCCATCACACTTAGAATAAAATCCAAAAGCCTCATTCACTGAAATTTAGCAGGCCCTTTAAGACCTAGCCTTTGGATATATCTCCTCCCCATTCCTCACATGTGTCCCCTCTACCAAGTCTGGCTCAGAAGTCTCTGGCCTTGGGCCCTCTGCATTCGCTGTGCCCTCTCCGTGTGAGGTCTTCCTTCAGATTTACGCTTGATTCACTCCCATTTCATGCAGGTCTCTGCTCAGATGGCACTTCCTCAGAGAGACCATTCCCAGTTCCTTTCTGTCCCCCGCACTATGTCGTTCTGCCCTCTTACCCTGCTTCTTTCTCTCTCTCTCTTTTTTAAGGTAGAGCACTTCTCTCATCACATGGATGTGTATTACATCTTTGCTTGTTTCATTGCTTATTATCTCCCTCTCCCACGAGAACGTAAGGTGGGGGGTTATCCAGTCGACAGTGTTGACTGTGATGCCCAGCACATAGTAGGCAGTCAGTGAGTATTTGTGGAATGTCTAGTTTCGGCTTTGAGGTCTGGATCTCCTTATTTTGTATTTTATTTTCAAGTCTTTTGTGAAATCTGTTATTCAGTTCTCTAGAAGAGTTGTTACCACTTACCAGCCCCTTGCTTCTGAATCTCATTGTTTTCATACATTGTGTTATTGGCTGAATCTTTAGCCCACATGAGGATATTAAACTCCCCATTAAGGACTTTTATCTAGTAAATGAGAACCCAAAAGAAGCTTATATACTGGATTTTTCACTGTCTGAAATGTTGTCAGATCAACAAAACAGTCTTTTTTCTCTCTTATTTTCCCATCACATTTTATTTTCTTAGGTCACAGCACAAATGCATTTGACTTACACATGGAATACTGAACTTCTGAATGTCTGCATTGAAATAAATGCCTATGGCATCATAAGACAGTTTTCTTAAATATGACATGACATTCCTTCTGTGATACATGTGGCATATTTTTATGTACATGCAAGTGAACAGTTAAGATTGAATAGTGCTTGATCTGTGACTTAAAAATAGTAAAAGAGGGGCACCCAGGTGGCTCAGTCAGTTAAGCATTCGACTCTTGATTTCAGCTCAGGTCATAATCAGGGTCGTAAGATCGAGCCCCGCATGGGGCTCTGTGCTGAACATGGAGCCTGCTTAAGATTCTCTCTCCCTCTGCCTCCCCTGCTCATGCGTGCTCTCTCTCTATAAAATAACAACAACAATAATAATAATAATAATAATAAACATAGTAAAAGAAAATTTCTTAACATTTTTCATTAAACTATGGAATTGACACAGTTGTTATCAAGAAGCATATTTCTAGGTCTGTACAGTAGTCTTATTTTAAGCAGTCTGCTGAGAAAAAGAAAGCTTTAATCACTCTCAAAATACTTGTCTGTGTATCTGGTGCACATCATGTGATGGGGCTAATTTGAAATTTTCAAGAAACGAGTAATGCTGTTTCCACATACTTACACCCTTGTTAATGAAGAACTTGAGTGTAATTGCTGATACTAGATGGTTATTGACCTATAAAAACTGCAGTTTCATTTAGCTCAGTCTAATTCATTATCAATTACTAAATCAATGGTGAGTAGTTGTAGATGATTAAGACTATGAATTAAGAGGAGGAATAAGAAAGCAAAACTAGATTATTGTAAACAGCTCACCAAGAAGCAAATTAGACTAGGGGCGCCTGGGTGGCTCAGTCGGTTAAGCGTCTGCCTTTGGCTCAAGTCATGATCCCAGGGTCCTGGGATGGAGCCCTGCATCAGAGCCTGCTTCTCCCTCTCCCTCTGCCTGCTGCTCCCCTTGCTTGTGCTCTCCCTCTCTCTCTCTCTGTAAATAAATAAATAAAATCTTTAAAAAAAAAACCCAAAAAACAAATTAGACTTGACACAGGCCCTAAAGGATAGTAGGGTTTAGAGATTTTAAAAGAGGGTTAAGACTGCCACTTCTGTCCATGATAAAATAATAGAGGCCGTATATTTCCTCTCATCTTAAACCATTAGCAAACTGAATGGAACAGTGGTTTTCAGCCATTAGATGACAGGTGGCATGGGTTCGTGATCCCTGAGAGAAGGAAAATGAAGTAATCCCTGAGATTGCCCAGCATGCTACCTGAAAAGAGTTTCTAGGTCATAGCAAAGGAGGGGTGAACCCAGAAAAGCAGAACAGGACACACAGAGTTCATGGAGGCCCAGGAAAACTAGAATTTGTGGGCGAAACACAACAGAGGAGGCAGCTTCACACAGTGCTCCAGAGACCTGCAGGGGAGTCCCCTTGAGTACTGACGTGTGCATGCATGTGAGGACGCCGCCCAAGGCAGGGCAAAGAACCACCAGGAAGAATTAGACACAACTGTTCTTGGAGCTCACACAGGACCCAGAGTAGCTCAGATTTTTATCAAGTACATTAGAAGGACCTTGTAATACGCGAGATAATGCAGTGGACTTCTCAGAAGACTATTGTCTCAGTAGCGGCATCAGATTAGTTCTAGACTGAGGGCTGCTCTGGATCCACCCTAACACTGCTTAAAAGCAGTCCTCAAAAAGATCAGATTGAATCCAGTTAACAGCATCTGTTGTTTGAATAAAGTCAAGCAATATCAAAAGGAATACAACAAATTCCAGCATGCAAAAATATAAAAGTTCACAATGTTTGGTGTCCAATAAAAAATTACCAGGCATACAAAGAAGCAAGAAAAGACACCCTCACCAAGAGAAAAAATCAGTGGGAATAGACCTAGCTATGAAACAGATAGGTAATTAGCAAAGACATTACAGTAACTATTAAAAACATACTTCACATGTTTACTGGGCTGGAGGAAGATAAGGAGAGAAATGAATGATATAAAAGAGGCCCAAATCAAACTTCTAGAGGTGGAAGATACACTGTCTAAAATGAGAAATACAGCTGATAAGATTAATAGCAATTCTGCATAAAAACTTGAAGAAAACAGAAGAAGAGTAAATACTTCCCAGCGCACTCTAAAGGCCAGCACAACCCTGACACCAAAACCAGGGGGAAAAATTATAAAATACATAAAAATACCAATTCCCTATTAGTTTCCCCATGCTGAAATCCTTAAAATATACTAATAAATTGAGCTCAGCAATATATAAAAAGGAGAATACAGTATAACCAAGCAGGATTCATCCCAAGAATACAAAGATTGGTTTAACATATGAAAATCAATGAAATTTACCATGTTAATTTAAGATTAAAAAATGAAAAATTTGGGGCGCCTGGGTGGCACAGCGGTTAAGCGTCTGCCTTCGGCTCAGGGCGTGATCCCGGCGTTATGGGATCGAGCCCCACATCGGGCTCCTCCGCTATGAGCCTGCTTCTTCCTCTCCCACTCCCCCTGCTGTGTTCCCTCCCTCGCTGGCTGTCTCTATCTCTGTCAAATAAATAAATAAAATCTTAAAAAAAAAAAATGAAAAATTTGTGGTAGTTTCAATAGATGCAGAAAAGACATCTGACAGAACTTAACATTCATTCATGATGAAAACTCACAGTAGGTTAGGAACAGAAGGGAACTTCTCAGCCCGACAAAGGGCATCTATTAAACAAACAAACACCCCTAAAGGTGGCATCATATTTAATGAGATCAGAAGCAGGGTAAGATGTCTCTCATCGCTTCCAGTCAGCATTTTTACTGAAGGTCCTTTCCAGTACAGCAAGGCACTGAAAACTAAAAGGCAGATAGATAGAAATGAAGTAAATATTTGTAATACCATTGTCTATGTTGACAATCCTAAGGAATCTATTAAAAAGCTCCTAGAACTAAGAAGTGAGTTCAGCAAAGTTGGAGAATACAGGGTCAGTAAAACTCAATTGTATTTCTGCATACTAGCAATTGGAAACAAATTAAATATATACAAAGATAAACATCATTTATAACAACATGAGAATATTAAACACTGAAGGAATTACTTATTTTAAACTATGTGCAAGACCTGAACATTAAAAGCTACAAAACATTACTGGAAGAAATTAAAGAAGTTCTGAATAAATCAGCAGATAGACCATGCTCATGAATTGGAAATCTCAGTGTTGTTTTAGTGGTACGCCGCAAATTGACCTATAGACACCACCCAATTGCTATAAGAATCCAGACAGCCTTTTTCTGGGGCAGAGGTTTAACAAGATGACTGTAAAATGTATGTGGATATGCAAAGGACCTAAAAGAACCAGAACAATTTTGAGACAGAACAAAGTTTGAGGGGCGCCTGGGTGGCACAGCGGTTAAAGCGTCTGCCTTCAGCTCAGGGCGTGATCCCGGCGTTCCGGGATCGAGCCCCACATCAGGCTCCTCCGCTATGAGCCTGCTTCTTCCTCTCCCACTCCCCCTGCTTGTGTTCCCTCTCTCGCTGGCTGTCTCTATCTCTGTCAAATAAATAAATAAAATCTTTAAAAAAAAAAAAACTCACCAAGGTCTTTAAAAAAAAAAAAGAACAAAGTTTGAGGACTTACACCTTCTGATCTCAAGACAAAAAAACTCCAGTAAGCAAGGGACTGTGGTATTTGCATAAAGATAGACATATAGATCAATGGTACATAATAGTACAGAAATTGATCCATACATGTAAGCTCAAAAGATTTTTGACAGGGTAACTCAATGGTGAAGGTATAGTCTTTCCAACCAGTAGTACAGGGACAGTGAGATAACTATAGTCCAAAAAGTGAACCTTTACCTTTCATACCAAATACAAAAATTAATCTGAAATGGATCATAGACTTAAAGAGTTAAAACTGTAAAACTTCTAGAAGAATACCCCGGAGAAAATCTTAATGACTTGGGTTAGGTAAAGATTTTTTAGATAGGACACAAAAAGCATGAACCAAGAAAGAAAAAATAGATAAATTAGACTTTATCAAAGTACAGATTTTGCTCTTCAAAAGATACTTTTAGTAAAATGAAAAGCTGTACACCGAAATAAAATATTAGTAAAACATGTATGTGGTCCATTACCAGAACCAAATACATAAACAGATACAAACTATATAGAGAATTCTCACATTATATATGTGAAAAATACATAAACAAATTCACTAAGAAAATGGGCAAAATAATTCAACGGACACTTCATTGAAGAAGATGTGCAGATGAGGGGCGCCTGGGTGGCACAGCAGTTAAGCATCTGCCTTCGGCTCAGGGCGTGATCCCAGCGTTGTGGGATCGAGCCCCACATCGGGCTCCTCCGCTATGAGCCTGCTTCTTCCTCTCCCACTCCCCCTGCTGTGTTCCCTCTCTCACTGGCTGTCTCTCTCTCTGTAAAATAAATAAAATCTTTAAAAAAAAAAAAAAAAGAAGATGTGCAGATGAATACAAAGTACATAAAAGCTTCACACCATTAGTCATTAGAGAAATGAGAAGTAAAACCACGAGGTTTTTGACTACACATCCTCTAGATTGGCTAAAATTAAGGCCAACAATACCAAGTTTTGGCAAAGATGTGGAACAGTGGGAACTCTGATATATTAATGGTTGGAATGCAAAATGGTATGGCCATCTGGAAAATAGTGTTGTGGTTCTTAGAAACATGTAACATTGTGAGTCAGCTGTACTTCAACCAAAAAAAAAAAAAAAAAAAAAACGATAAACATGCTTTTACCATATGACCCAGCAGTTACATCCCAGAATGTTCCTGAAGAGAAATGGAATCATGTATCCACAGAAAGACATACGTGTAAATGCTTACAGCAGGATTATTCCTCCTAGCTAAAAACTGAAGAGAACCGGAACTGGAAAGAAAAATCATGGTTTCTCTGTGCAGTGGAATTCTACCCACCAATAAAAAGGAAAGAGCTGTTGATACATACTGTGACAGGCATGAATTTCAAAAGCATGTTGCTAAGTAAAAGAAGCTAGACACAGAAGAGCTAGCTATCTACTTCTGATTGTGTTTATATGACATTCTAGAAAAGGCAAAGAGTAAGAAAAGGAGGAACTATAAAAAGGCATGAAGGAACTTTCTGGGGTGGTAGAAATTTTCTGTCATGACTGGTGTGATTACACAAAGATACACATTTGTCAAAATTTCTCAAATTATACACTTCAGATTGGTGAATTTTGTATGCAAATTGTACCCCAGTAAAAACGATACCAAAAATTATAAAACACAAAAAGGAAAGTTGGGAAGGCATTTCAGCAGTGGCTAACAGTATGACCAAAAACAGAGAAAGGAGAGTACAGAAGCAAGTAATCTAATTAGCAGAATTACACGAATGATCTTGGGAGATGAATTTCATTTTGTAGTTACAGTCATTAGTATGGATTCCTTGGACCAACTGTTAATTGGCTGGCTTGATGAAATAAGATTTTGTAATTTGTCCTCCAAGAAGATAATTTTAAATAAGGATAAAATTAGATCATTGCAGAATAAATCAATTTTCTTATCTACCCTGTTCTCTCTTTATTTAACAGAAGTCCACGTAATGCTTGATGGTCTGTTACCTCCTGACACCTATTTTAGATTTAATCCCGTAATGTGTGAAAACATACCTCTGGATGAAAGCCGAAATGAAAAGCTCAATCAGCTGCAGCTGGAAGGGTTGAAGTACATAGAAAGAAATGAAGAAAAAATGAAAAAACTTGCAAAAATATTAACTCAAGAAAAAACAACTCTGCAGAAAATTAATGATTGGATAAAACTAAAAACTGACATGTATGAAGGCCTTCCGTTCTTTTCAAAATTGTAATGAGGGTATGTGTATATTTTCATAAGCGAGGGCCTGATCAGAAGATCCAGTGAGTTCAGTAAGGACTTGTGGGGTTCAGCATGAGTTTACTTTGAAATACTGGCAAATCCTGGAAAAGTACGTGCTTGGACCAGCTTGCACGTACATACCACAGAGGGTATGCTTGGTTACAGAATTCATCCGGGAATTAGGCTTTTATATGTGAATAATTAACAGTGCTTTAGGAGTCTTACTATTGTGCTAGTTGGTTTTAGTAGATAATGCTGTTCTATTGTTTGATATTTGAAAATTTAATATATGTGCCAAACAAGAACTATTATCATCCCATACTTGGTATTTTTGCTTCAGTCACCATAATCATGTCGAACGTACTTGATACTGATTTTCCATCATGGGGAAAAGCGAATTTCTTCTTAAATTTCCATCACTTACGTTTTCACTAGCTATATGCTAGGATCCAAATGTTGACTTTTATTGGAATATCATCTAAACAGGTACAGAAAAATAGAATTTTCTCTATCAGAGGACTTTTACATTTGAAATATGAAAGAATCAGATGCAGTTCTAGTCAAGATGTATGTATTTCAGTCAACATGGTTTGGTTCAAAAAGATAGGTGAAGCTCCAATCAACCACTTTTCCCCCTGAAATTTCAAGATAATGCTGGGTGTTAACTTCTCTAGCTTATCATTCAGTGTTATAAAATTAATTTACTGAGAAGATATGTCTATCATTAACAAAAATAAACTATTGAAACAATATATTGTTAAAAGGCTAATGTCATTTTTAAATTTTTTTTATTGTTCGTATGAAATGTAGCTTCCCATCTCTTGTAAGCATTTGAATATACCTGCCAGCAGTGTGCTTAAAAAAATAAGTTTTATCTGATTAACTCCTTTAACTGGCTGGATTTCATGGAGTTTGTATATATACCAACCCAAATCATTGTTTATGCCAACCAAATTCATCTTCGCTTTGCTCTCTCTCTGTCTGCCATGTAAATCCTTACATCATGTGTAGATTTGTCAAGGAAAATGGGAAAAGGTAAATGCCTTTTGCTTTGTACATATCAACTAAAGCTAAACCCCACTGCCTAGATGATTCTATTGCTTCGGAGTGTGAACTCATAGAGGCAGTGAGGCATGGTTCAGAGCACGGGGGGGAGCTCAGAGTCTGGGTGCTAATCTGACCTCTCAGGCAAAGTCCTGTTTGTGAGCTGGAGGAGGGGGACAGCCTCTCTGGGCTTTGGATATTTCATTTATAAAATGAGAAAAGCTAGTTCGAAAATTTTATTTACTCTTTTATGGCAATCCCGATTCCACCAGTGTACAAGCAAAAGATGGGAAAAGATGTGAAAATGAGTTTTCCGTCTACCAGTATTGAACTGGTAGAATATCTGCTCTTTCCAAAGAAGCAAAGAGGAAAAGTCATCTATTTTAGAAATAAAATGTAGTAAATTCTCCAACTCATCAGTTATATAAAAAAATAGAATAAAAATTGTTTTGATGCTCAGGCCTTTTGGAGTGTCTCAAAATTCTTATTTCCGTAATAAAGGCTATGCTGGCCGTGTTTCAGTTCTGTTCTCGCCGCAGATAGTATTTAGTAAAAATAGTACCTCAGATAGAGTTGTCCCTAGAGGCATATGGGCTGCATGGGATTTCCCCCAGAGGGTGGAGAGAGCCCGGCCTGGTCTAAAATTACCCTGTGAGCCTCTTCTCCTCCCACACCACATTTCATCCAGAAGAAAGTAGTAGATGTCAAAGGAATCTTCTGAGAGGGAAGGAAGTCACAAAAAGCTCTGAGGGGACGGAGGGGAGGCTCATCACGATCTTGTTTCGGTGATGGAATAGATGGGCTCCCTCTGAGTTTCCCTGCCAGCAGCTACAGACAGCTGCCTTCCCCACATCCCCTTCCAGAGAGCTGCTAATTACTGAAGTGGCTAGGACCCCCGAAAGTTCGAGAGTTTGTTGGAAGGTCAAAATGTTACCTAATTCTAGGCACAGTTTTGAATATTTCACAAGTATCAGTGCTAGTAATGTGACTGAAAATACGGGTCTATAAGGTCCGAATGGCATGGCTTTTAGACACAGTGTTAAGTAAATATGAAAATACCAGTGGCTTCTAAAGATACTGTAAAATAGTCCTTTCAGATGACAAATACTGTGTATTTTTATGCAACTAGAACCACTTGTAAGAAAAATACAAAAAAATTGGCAGTCAGAATGAATACTCAGAAATATTTTGCTTGTAATAAAACATTTCAGGCACAATAAAGTAATATTTACTGCAGTTTACATACGGGCACCTTATCATAAGGTCACTCTTACCCTAACGTGACGCAGCTCATCTCTGCTACAGCGGAAGTCAACTCTCCGACCTTCTTCTCTCTTGGCTGATCATTTCTCTCTTGAACAGTACAAAATTTACAAGTGTCCTCTGCCACCGCTTCTTTCTTAAATGGCACCTGAGTATGTCCCCGTGTCCCCGACCTGTTTCTTGAGCTCTTTTCACTGTCCAACAAAAGGTGAGCCGAGAACACCCCGCTCGGTGGTGTACCAGTTGTCAGTCATTCTTGTCCCCATGTGTACTTGAACCTGGTGATCTGAAGAACTGTGTAATTCACCTGAGATAACCCTCATTTTATAATGAAACCATACTTTTCACGCTCCAAAAGCAAAGTGGATTTCTTTCCAGGAAAGAACAGAAGTAAAGAACACTTCTGAAAGACGAGCGATTGCTACCACGTAGGTTATGGATTCTTCGTTGCACTCTTTTTAAAGTAGGATAAGTTCTTTATGAGAGGAAAGTCTTGAAGATAGATAAATGGCCTTTTTAGTTTCCTTCAAACCCTGTAATTCTGTGATAATTTATAAAAATAAACTGGTCAAATGAGTTAACAAGAAACAAGAAGTTAGGATACTATATTTTTTCTTGTTCATTGTGTAAGATTTAACTGATGTCTTTAGCAAACAGTTTTGTGCTTCTTGATAAACTTATGTATTTAAATCAGCTCGTTTTTCATTCCTGCCAGTAGATATTTCTCATTTTGGTAACCATTTTGTATTTTTAAAATATGTCAATGTGTGCCTTGAAATGGATTTATTGTTTAAAAATCTGATTGAAAAACCAGCATTTATCCAGTATCAATAATTTTATTACAGCTAACGTTGGCAAAGTTGATTTAATTATGGTTCTGTTTTTTACATTTAGGGAAATTTCATAGCTGTGGAATTAGAGAACCACAGATGTGTTTTGTTCAGTATTTTCACATCTATAGAGGAAACCTGAATATTTTTATGATTGCTAGTAGCTGATACCTAGTAAATGCCAAGCATTATACCAAAAGCTCTCATCAGGCTTCATTCTGTCCCTGTGAATCCTTGTACTATCCTTGTACTATTATCATTCCTGTTTTCCACCTAAGGAAACCAAGACGATTAGAAAGTTAAATAATAATGAAGTAAAAAAGAAAATGATAAATATTTTTAAGTTTTTGTTTTTTCTCTCTCAATTAGCCAGGGACAAAATTTAATTATTCCTTGTACAAACATACATCAACTGCCATCTTTATTCCAGGATGGACTTCACTCTTCACATCACCCATATTTGAAGATCGATTCCTATTTTACTTGAAGTGTCCTTTTTTCCTTTATTTTTAACAGTGTATTGAAGTATAATTTTCATACCAAAAAATCATCCATTGTAACTGGATAATTAAAAACTTCTAGTAGGTCTATACAGTTCTGTAACCATCACCATAATCCAGTTGTAGGGCAGTTCCATCATTCCCCCACAAAAGTTCCCTCATGCTTGCTTGGAGTCATTCCCTGTTCCTGTCCCCAGCCCCAGACAACCACTGATCTTTCCCTCAGTAGAGATGTACCATTTCTGGATACTGCATACACATGGAATCGTGTGGAATGTAATCTTTTGACTCTGGCTTCTCTCCCTTAGCATGTTTTTGAGATTCATCCAGGTTGAGGCATGTATCAGTAGGTGGCTCCTTTTTATTGTTGAGTAGAATTCCATCGTATGGACACACCACATTTGTTAATCCACACACAAGTTGATGACCATTGGAATTGTCTTCAGTATTTACCTGTGATGAGTAAGGCTGCTCTGAAATTCACGGACAAGCCTCCCTGAGGACATACGTTGTCCTTTCTCGTGAACGGATGCCCAGAAGTTGGCAGTTGTTTGGTGTGTGTTTAACTTCTCAGCAAACAGCCAAGCAGTTTTCCAAAGTGTCTGAACCATTTTACGTCCCTCATCAACCGGGGATGAGAGTTCCAGTTTCTTCACATCTTTACCAGACGTGGATGTTGTTTGTCTTTTGGTGATAGCCGTCCGAGGGCATCTGTAGCAGGATTCCACGGTGCTTTCAGTGTGCGGTCTTCTAATGACTGTTGATGGTGAGCATTTTTTACGTGCCTGTTAGCTATTTGTGTATCTTCTTTGGTTAAAATGTTCAAATCTTTTGCCTATTTTTCCTTTGATTTGTCCCTTCTTAGGGAGTTGTAAGAATTCTGTGTGTGTGGGTGTGGGTGTGGGTGTGTGTGTGTAGGGTATCCAGTTGTCCCAACATCATTTGTTGAAAAAAAAAAAAAATCCTCTCACCACTGAATTGCATCCGTACTTAGTCAAAAATCTGTCGTCCTTATACTCACGAGTCTGTTTCTGGACTCTGTTCCATCGATCTAGATGCTATTCCTATATCAGTACCGACCGCACTGTTCTGGTTACCATGGCCATATAATATAAATTTTGAAGGCAGAATATAATTCTAACAACTTGTTTCTTTTGAAAGTTATTTTAGCAGTTTGAGTTTCTTTGCATTTCCATATAAATGTTACAGTCAGCTTATGTAAACACATACACACAGGGACACACACACACTTGCTAGAATGTGATAGGGATTACATTGAATATATAGATAAAGTTGAGAGAACTGACATTTTAATACTGAGTCTTTCAGTGGTATCGGTCCTTTGAGGCATACAGTGAACACGGACTATCCATTTATTTGGATATTTAAAACATTGTTCCTCAGCAATGTTCTGTAGTTTTCAGTGTACAAATCTTGCACTCCTTTTGTAAAATTTATTTCTAAGTATTCTGTTCATTTTGATGCACTTGTGAATGGAATTTTTTTTATTTCACTTTCTAATTGGTGCTAGTATGTAGAAATAGATACAATGATTGCAACTCTGGTGATAATGTGATTTTCCAGTTTGTGAATTACCAAACTAGTAATGAATGCCACAGTGACCTGGCCCATGAAATACGGACAGGGGGCAATAGATTGTAAAAAAATAATTGTAGTATTGTCATAGTGGTCTTACTGGTAATGCATGGTTGTGATAGTTCTGGGTTATTGCTATCTTTGGGCAGCGAACACATATTTTAAGGCGTTCAGTACTAATTGTGCAACAACATGTATGTATTAAATTTCACACATTACTGTATTATTTTGGCATAAAGGTATTTAGATCTCTAGGAATTTGGTTCATTTAGAACAAGTCAGATCCTGGAATTCTGGATCAGATGATATTTTCTTGTTGGCAGGCACAGAGTAACTTATCAGTTACTGAGTGACATTTGTGTTCTTACCTAAGATGGTTTGAATTTATATCTGATTAAATGTGTTAATTGGATTAGAGTTCAGTCTCAATCAGTAAAAACATGAATTACAGGCTATTTTAGAGAAGAACAGCATATTAGGTGCTCAATACATTTATTTGTTAGATTAAGAATTTAGGAGTAAAAGCCCACGCTTTCCATGTTTCCATATGTATTCATTATGGATTCCTGCACCGAATTCATAATTAACGAAACAACATTTTGACACAGGCTGAGCAATTGTGAACCATCAAGTGTAGAGTTCCTGAATTGTACAAATTTAAACAGGAGTCCATCTTGAATTTAAAATATGACACAAAACTGGGGCACCTGGGTGGGTCAGTCAGTTGAGCAACTCTCTCTCAGGGTTGTGAGATCAAGCCCCTTGTTGGGCTCTGCACTGGGCGTGGAGCCTGCTTAAATTTCTCTCTCTATCCCTCCCTCTGTCCCTCCCCCCTCCCTGTCTAAAAACTAAATAAAATATGGCACAATAAACATGAAAGCTTATCTCATGCCCTGTGAATTTATGAAAATATACTCTTATTATTTCTCTACCAGTTAACAGGACAACAAATAAGGCATGTTTCTGGTGGTAGAACATTGCCATTTGCCTTATTATTTTCGTTTTTTTTCCTGAGGCTGCCCTAATTTACCTTTATTTCTTCCAATGTACATTATTCGACAAAGTCCTGGTCCTTGTGAATGGCCTCCATTAAATGCATAAACTCCCACTTCGCTAGCTTTATGCCTCAGAGCCGGAACATTGGCATGCTTGGTGCGTGCCAGGAGCTGAGCTGAGCAAGTGCCCCGTGTCAGCACGCTGAATCCTCCCAGTGAGCCTGTGAGGTCAAGATCATCATCATCCCTCCCTTAGCAAGAAGAAGTTGTGCAACACATCACAGCTAGGAAGTGGGAGAGCTGAGATGCGTCCATTCTCTTACCCACAACTCTTTTCCATCCCTCTTTCCTAGAATGTCCTTTCCTGAAATGTTGCAAAGTGACTTCATACCCCCGCTTACTAAACCGAATCTAACCTCTTGGGTTTAGTCAGTGAAGGTGTGTAATCCCAGCATCAAATCACGTGCACAGTTCTTATGTCCTTGTCTACCGCAGTGGTTCTCTGCTCGGAGCGGGATTACCCATATCCCTGAAAATGCAAGGGAGTGAGGTGAGATTGTCTGGGGGACCATCAGCATTTGGTACCCAGGGGAGTCCGAGACGGTGACTGTTATGCTGTGGACCGGGCACACAGGAAAGCCCCTCATAATGAAGAACTCTCCCACCCAAAATACCAACATCACTCCCGTTCCAGAAGCTGTGAGCTGCTTATCCACAAAGCACAAATAAGGAATTTCTTCCCCAAGAAATTGAGGATCTACTTGCACCAGAGTTAGGATGCCTGCACCACTTTCAAAATTCCATTTCTAGTTCATCCCAACAGGAATTCTTGTTGCACTCATTGCTCTCTGTTCTTCCTTTTTTTTTTTTTTTTTTTTTGGCCAAGTTTAATTACAACTGTGAACTGTTCACTTAATCTCACTTTTTTGGACCAAATCTATGGCAGTTGCTCTTTTCAGGACTAGGAAATAGAAAGGAGGGAGGTCACATTAAAAAACAGTTTGTTCTGTTCCTGGCAGGAGCTATCTACCATCCAAAAAGATTCACAGAGTACAGATGTCCCTGGACTAAAATGCATGCGCTGGTCCAAGGGTTTGATAAATGCGTCTCTCTCAGAAGTCACACTGATTGCCTTGTTCATTACAACCTTTATCCAACTGAGGCAAGTGGTTTGAAATTCATCACACCCCACAGAGAGGTATTATTAGTTTGGGCAATTCGTTTGCTGAAAATAAAGTATTGACTGGAATGTTGACTTACCTTCATGATAAAAATCATTAGCTTAATTCAGATTCATTCCTCACCTCTAGACAATACAGGTTGAGATATATTTTAAAGATTTCAGTCTGATTAATATGAACAGGTTACATGGTCCAAAATGGTTGAGAGTTCCAGTAATAATTGTAGCTGACATTTACGGCCATTCAGTGCTGTCACCATGAGCTTGTGAGGTCAGTGCTATCATTATGCCTGTTTTATACAAACATGAGATCATGATGATGGTGAGAAAAGTCTATTTCTTGACTGCTGCTGAGTTCAGACTCTGTATCCTCCCCCAAAGAAAAGCAAGTAAACTTCTCATTACCAACGGGAAGTTAAAGACATTGTGTGAACATGGGTGATACCAGTCTTTTTAAAGTTATATCTAAAATAAATACTGTAATATCCTCTCACATATTTTATTCTAATCAAAGGCACATCACATTGAAATGCCTGATTTGTATTATTTAGGCAATTTTCAAGGATCAAACCAAGATAAATGTACTATCTTACAGAAGAATAAAGAAGTATAACAAGTACTACTTGGTAGCACTCTTTTATCATATACAACTACTGAGTGTTTGTAAAAGACAGAGTGATGAACAGCGATCCCAAAGTCCATCCAATTATCTGAGAAGAAAGCTATGTCATCTTAGCTTATGTTAATTACATTACATCGTATTCCCAACACACCTTGCTCCAAAATAGTATTTAATGCAGCATTTTAATTAAATTACTTATGAAAATAATTTAGAAAGAACTGTGAATGCAATTAAAAATAACCCACACCTTGACCAAACAGAACAGAATATTAAAAAAAAAATCACCAAATGTTCTACGCCAAATACACAATCTTTGGGATTCATATAGGAAACTTGCAAAAGAAAATGTCTTATCATTCTTCTTACGTTTCGTACAATTGGACCACATTTTTAAAAACAAATGTTCTAGGGTAACAAACAGCCATTGTGCTTTTGTGTTCGTGGTAACATGCATGAACAATCTAAGGAATTCTCGAAAGACGCAAATTTAAAACGTTAGGCAAAACAAGTGTAACTCCACACCTCTCCCTGTTTTTCAAATTTGTTCTTAAAAACACAAGTTTTTAAAATAATACTAGAAATAAGAACCATTTAAAAATCATGAGTTTTTTTCTGTGTCTCAGTTGTTAAAGCCACATTCTTGTCCATCACAGGTGCTGTTGTTCTGCTAATTTTGAATGCACCTTTGGTATCAGGATACGAATAATCCATACATATCTAAACATGCCCTTCGGCGTCCGATTCCGGTGTTGAATTCTGTGAAAAGTGCCCAGTGCTGACCTTCAAAAACTGTAGAAGTATTGGACTTTAGACCATGTTGATGCAAATATTTGTTTATGCATACAGAAGAAGGAAATACGTGCCTCAAAGGATCTGACGAAGTTTCGATAGTATAGAATTATGTGATATAGGGGCGCCTGGGTGGCACAGCGGTTAAGCGTCTGCCTTCGGCTCAGGGCGTGATCCCGGCGTTATGGGATCGAGCCCCACATCAGGCTCCTCTGCTATGAGCCTGCTTCTTCCTCTCCCACTCCCCCTGCTTGTGTTCCCTCTCTCGCTGGCTGTCTCTATCTCTGTCAAATAAATAAAATCTTTAAAAAAAAAAAAAAAGAATTATGTGATATAGGCTTACATCATTCTTATTTTGTGAGCCTGGGTAAGTGCCTATGTCCTGATCTTCAGACTCAGTGTCCTTGAGTGTTGGCAAGAGCGTGTGGAAAACTACCGATCCATCCAGCTCGCCATCCACAAATGGATTCATCAGCTCAACTCCGGCTCTCTTTAGACTAATTTTCATAGCCAGAGTTACATTTTTAAAAACAAGTATCTTATATGCCCTGCAGTCATCTGAGAATATCTGCAAGCGTCGTGATTACAATCTTAAAACATGTAAGTAAAGCTATGACGTGCTTCTGTTTCAAGCATGAAAGGGAAAGGAAGGAACGTTCTCATGGTTAGGTAGCGTAATTGAAATAAGGTCGCTTTCTTTATTTTTAACTAATTACATTATGTATTCCCAACTCAACTTATCATGTGTTTCTCTTACAAATTACCTCACAGCTTCCAGAACCCTGCTGGGTCCATTATAGGTCCTTAATAGTTTTCTTAAGTTAGGCTTAACTGAATGATCTGCCTTCAACCATTGTGGGGATTTGGGAAAAATAAAAATGCTTTTAACAGTACTTTCTGAGGCGGTTTACTTTTAAAATCTGAAAATGGGGCTGCTGTTTCCTGTGCTGGTAGGTAGATTGGTGGCTGGCATCATTTTCCTCAGGGTGAGTGGGACCCTTTCCAGACAATAGAAATTGCACGGATTACAAAGCCTGTCATTTCCTCTCACCTACAGCCTGAGGTGAACATTGCTTCTGCCGTCTGTGCGTCTGTGCGGGTCTCTTATCTTGACAGGGGCTCAAATGCAACCCTTCTGGGCACAGAGAAAGGGTGTTTGTTTGTTTGTTTGTTTGAAATGTGAGCTTTTATCTACCCCTTTCTGATCGGTGTCTGCTCACCCTAAAACCATGTTTCTGTTCCTCATCACTGCCCCCTCACATGGGGTCTTTGTCACTTTTTCAATTGAGTCTTTTTAAGGGGCTGCCTCCATCCTTAAAGCTACATCTTATTTTAGTAAATTTATGGGTGAGGCACTCTGTACCTTCAATGAATGCAAAGTGTAGTAATACATTTGTACACATTTATTTATAGTTGCGTACAGCGTTTATATACTTTCCCAAACACCTTCAAATATACTTCTTCATCTTATTCCAACAACTGTGTTGTGGGTTTGGCAAGGCCAGCATTGTTACCTGCAAGGACTGTATGAAAGGCGCATCACCAACAAATCCGAAGGCCTGCATGACCTCACCCTGTTAAATATGATGGCTTGAGCCAGTGGATTCCCAGCCTAAGACTCGTTCCACTGCTTTGCAAATAGTAGCTGGGGGTGGGGAGAGCGGATACAATTAATAGGTTTTGGTTGTGATGGTGACTATCCTTTCCCAGCATCACACAAGAGTTGTACTTCTGTGAGATTTGCTTTTGTTTTTCTAAAATGGGAATATGTCATGATCTAAATGACATTTGTTAAGTGCCCTTTTGCATCATTAACTTTAACTCTTCTTTTTTTTAAAGATTGATTGATTGATTGATTGATTGATTTTAGAGAAAGAGTGAGAATGCAGGGGGTGGCAGGGGAGAGGGAAAGAGAGAATCCTCAAGCAGACTCCCGAGGAGAAGGGAGCCTGATGTAGGGCTCCATCTCACGACCCTGAGATCAAGACCTGAGCTGAAATCAAGAGTTGGACGCTTAACTGACTGAGCCACCCAGGTGTCCCTTTTAACTCTATCTCTTGATGAGAGTTCAGTATATTAAGGAATTTGTCCTAGAAGATTCTAGAAAGATCTGGATGTCAGAAAAATAATACAGTGAGTGATAGCCTACACACTTTGCAAGTATACCAATGGAACAAGATTGGTGCGATGTCAAGATTTCCATCTAGTTTCTCCAAAGTCCCTTGTCCTAGTCCGTGGGAGGTAATAGGTTTTGTGTGAAGACGAAGGTATTTGTTTTACGTACGTACGTGTGTATGTAGGCTCCATGCCCAGTTGGAGCCCCATGCAGGACTTGAACTCACAACCCTGAGATCAAGACCTGGGCTGACATCAAGAGTCAGATGCTTAACTCACTGAGCCACCCAGGTGCCCTGAGATGAACGTCTTCATTGCAACTTGAATGGGTTCCATGCGGCCTTAGCCAAGTTCCTCAGTTTCCTCACCTGAAAAATGCAGAGTGTTGTGAGCACTAAGAATAATGTAAGTCAAAGTACCTGAATATAGCAGGTGCTTAATCGGTAATTGCTATTCTTTTTGTGTCCTGGGAAATTAAGGTACTGAAGGAAACTACATTAAATTGATAATTTTTTCTGAAATATATAGTTCTAACATCAAAGTGTGTGTTTCTCAAACACAGTGTCATAGATAAAAGTTATACAACACTCTTCCCCTCCAGTCCTTGTAAGGATGGTGGAATCACTTGATAGGACCTCTTTTTATTTTTCTGCATTATCTTTTATTATTCTGTTAAATTGTATCATATGTTGCATTGCTAAACACATTAATACTGTTATACTTAGTATCATACTTTGGAGATAAAAATCGAGGATACAAATGGTCTTGTTGCACATGAATTACTACATTCCCTGTTATTTGATTCCAAATGATTTTAAACGATTTTCTGAAATTGATTTTATTTTATTTTATTTTATTTTTTTAAGACATGGAGAGTCTTTTTTTTTTTTTTAAGATTTTATTTATTTACTTGACAGAGAGAGAGACAGCCAGCGAGAGAGGGAACACAAGCAGGGGGAATGGGAGAGGAAGAAGCAGGCTCCCAGCGGAGAAGCCTGATGCGGGACTCGATTCCAGAACGCCGGGATCACGCCCTGAGCCGAAGGCAGACGCTTAACGACTGAGCCACCCAGGTGTCCCTGAAATTGATCTTAAAATAAAACAACAGGGGTACCTGGGTGGCACAGTCATTTAGGCATCTTACTCTTGGTTTCAGAGGCTCAGGTTGCGATCTCATGGTCATGAAATCGAGTCCCATGTTAGGCTCTGTGCTCAGCGTGGAGTCGGGTTGAGATTCTCTCTCCCTCTGCCCCTCCCCCTGCTCGCTCTCTCTCTTTCTCTCTCAAATAAATACATCTTTAAAAAGTAAAATAAAGTAAAATAACAACAAAATAAAATAACAAGCATAAAAACTGTAGACCCTATATGTTTTATTTTTGCCTAAGATGATACTTAAAGATATTCAGTGAAGAAACGCAGCGTGGGCCTTCCTGTTGTTCCCACCTCAGATCCTGACTGTGGAGTCCACTCCCTTCGCACAGAGACGACTCCTTCAAGAAATGTAGAAGAGGGAGTTTAGTCCAGGTTACGGAGCAGGAATTGTGGCAGGCAGGGAAGGAACAGTTTCAGAGAATACGTCGGGTTTTGTTGTCCTAGGCCCCAGGGATTTAATCTTCCTCTGTAGCTGAGGAAAGATGTTTTTTTGGTGCTATCTTTGTGCTTAATGTGTTGTTTTTGTCTTTTAAGATTTTATTTACTTAGAGAGAGAGAGAGAGAGAGAGAGAGACAGCTCGGGCCAGGGGAGGGAGGCGCAGAGGGAGAAGCAGACTCCCCACTGACCAAGGAGCCCTATTCGGGGCTTGATCCCAGGACCCTGAGAGCATGAGCTGAGCTGAAGTCAGACGCTTAACCGACTGAGTCACCCAGGCACCCACCCCCTTTCTGTGTTTTTAAACTTTTATTTAGCCGAGTGTCCTCATTGTTCCCCACGGCACACACTCCTCCTCCCCTTGGCATACACACACCACGGTCCCAAAGGCCTGTAAGTTCTCCGTGCTGATGGTTCATTTGTTCATTGAGCGAATATTTACCAAACACCTAGTATGTGACAGATGCAGTCAAGAAATTATAATAAAACAGGCAGAGTGAAGAAAGCACCAAAGTACCAGGCCTTGTGCATCTAAAAGAGAGTTTCTCAGCCTTTAACGCTGTCACTATGGGAAGCTTTGCAGTTTTATCAATGGTTTTCCCAGTGGGACCTCTCCTTTGGAACTGTGTTCCTGGGCCAGTGCATGTGTGGCTGTGGATATAATTTCGGTTCTTTATATACATAATGCGTTCTGTGTCTATAAAACATGTAATTTCTATTTATGGAAAATAGGTAATTTCTGGGATATATGCATATGTTTAATTTTATACAATTAATTTCTTTACTAATACTGTAGTGGAAATAACTGAGACTTTGGAACAAAACAAGCAAGTTCAAATACATGACCTTTCAGGAAGTGATGAACTCTTCCAAGGCTCAGTTCTGTCACCTGTAAGACCGGATTAACAATGGACAGTCCTACGGTTGTGAGGATTTATTTCTTTAATTCATCCAAAATGGTATCCGTGACATTGAACACCTATCTTCCTGGACATTTAAAAAAATTAAGGCTCAATCATACTGCTTTTTAATCAGAAATACCTTCCCTATCACAGACAATTTGTACACATTTACACAGAAGCATGCGGTGATGAGCAAAAGTGCATCCAAGTATTCAGCACGTGGGCTTCTTGTTTCTGCCTTTAAGTTTTTCCATTTCAAAATACCACGCATTTCCAAAGACAATCACTAACGGGCCGAATGTCCAGGAGTTCTTTGGGCAAGCACGTAGTCTGCCTCACCGATACGTGTTTCCTGTAGTGTAGCCTCAGATGGCTGTGCTGCGTTCTATTTCTGGACCATCTTTCGAAGGTCACCAGAATGCAGAGGCCCCTCTCACCTCAGGGCGCACAGTCATGGGGCACACTATCCCTGGGCTTTGGAGTAAGAATGTGAGCTGCTTTAGCTCCGAGTTTCAGTGCCAAGGCCGAGCAATGGCCAGGAGCGACCACGTGCCATGGTCTGGTCTAGGGCATGACAGTAGAGAAGGGAAGGAAAAGAAAAATGAGAAAAGAGATCAAGGTGTTTTTTTTTTTTCATTGACTTACATTTTTAAACATTTTAATTCCACGGTAATTAATATACAGTGTTATATTAGTTTCAGGTGCACAATATAGTGATTCACAGTCCATATATTACTCAGTGCTCATCAAGATAAGTTTAATAATTCAGTTTAATTCTAAATTTAATTAATCCCCTTCACCTAGTTCACCCATCACCCCACCCAGCTCCCCTCTGGTAACCATGTGTTTGTTCTCTATAGTTAAGAGTCGGTTTTTTGGTTTGTCTCTCTCTCTCTTATTTTTTCCCTTTGCTCACTTGTTTGATTTCTTAAATTCCACACATGAGTGAAATCATATGGTATTTGTCTTTCTCTGACTTATTTTGCTTAGTATTAAATTCTCTAGCTCCAACCACGTTGTTGCAAATGGCAAGATTTCATTCTTTTACATGGCTGAGTAATATTCCTATGTGTAAATATGTGTAAATATGCATTTACACATATGTATTACCACGTCTTCTTTTTTATTTTATTATTTTTTTTATTTTAAAGATTTGTATTTATTTATTTGTCAGAAAGAGAGAGCGCACAAGCAGCGGAAGTGGCAGGTAGAGGGAGAAGCAGGCTCCCTGATGAGCAGGGAGCCCGATGCGGAACTCGATCCCAGGACCCTGGGATCATGACCTGAGCCGAAGGCAGACGCTTAACCAGCTGAGTCACCCAGGCGTCCCAATACCACATCTTCTTTATCCATTCCTCAATTGATGGGCACTGGGGCAGCTTCCATATCTTGGCTATTGTACATAATGCTGCTATAAACATTGGGGTACATGTGTCCCTTTGAATTAGTATTTTTATATTCTTTGGGTAAATACCCAGTAATGGGATTATTGGATAGTTCTATTTTGAACTTCTTGAGGAACCTCCATACTGTTTTCCACAGCGGCCGCACCAGTTTGCATTCCCACCAACAGTGCAAGAGGGTTTCCCTTTCTCCACATCCTCACCAACACCTGTTGTTTCTTGTGTTTTTTATTTTAGCCATTCTGACAGGTGTGAGGGGAAATGTAATAGTTCTGATTTGTGTTTCCCTGATGGTCAAGTGGTGATGATGAGCATCTTTTCATGTCTGTTGGGCATCTGTATGTCTTTGGAGAAATGTCTGTTCATGTCTTCTGCCCATTTTTTAATTGGATTATTTGGTTTTGGGTTATTGAGTAGTATAGGTTCTTTACATGTTTTGGATACTAACCCTTTATTGGATATGTCATTTGCAAATATCTTCTCTCATTCCATAGGTTGCCTTTTAGTTTTGTCAATTGTTTCCTTCACTGTGTAGAAGCTTTTTATTTTGATGTAGTCCCAGTAGTTTATTTTTGCTTTTGTTTTCCTTGCCTCAGGAGACATATCTAGAAAGATGTTGCTACAACCAGTGTCAGAGAAATTACTGCCTGTGCTCTCTTCTAGGATTTTCATGGTTTCAGGTCCTTAATCCATGTTGAGTTGATTTTTGTGCATGGTGAAGGAAAGTGGCCCGATTTCATTCTTTTGCATGTAGCTGTCCAGTTTTCCCAACACAACTGTTGAAGAGACTGTCTTTTTCCCATCGCATATTCTTTCCTCCTTTGTCAAAGATTAATTGACCATATCATTGTGGGTTTATTTCTGGGTTTTCTATTCTGTTCCATTGATCTATGTCTCTATTTTTGTACCAGTACCATACTGTTTTGATTACGACAGCTTACAACATCACTGACTATAGTGACAGCATAACTCAAAGTTTAGAACTGTGATATCTGTAGTTTCTTTTTTCTTTTTCAAAATTGCCTTGGCTATTCAGGGTCTTTTGTGGTTCCATACAAGTTTTAGGATTGTTTGTTCTAGTTCTATGAAAAATGCTGTTTGTATTTTGGTAGAGATTGCATTAAATGTGTAGACTGATTTGGGTAATATAGACATTTTAACAATATTTGTTTTTCCAATCCATGAACATGGAATGTCTTTCCATTTCTTTTTGTCATCTTCAATTTCTTTCATCAGTGTTTTATAGTTTTCAGAGTACAGGTCTCTTACCATGTTGGTCAAATTTATTCCTAGATATTTTATTGGTTTTGGTGCAATTGTATTCTATACACTTCATTATTAGTGTATAGAAATGCAATAGATGGTCTATATATTGATTTTGTATCCTGCAACCTTACCGAATTCATTCATCAGTTCTAGTAGTTTTTTGGTGGAGTTCTGAGGGTTTTTTTTTCTTTTTTAAAGATTTTATTTATTTATGTGAAAGAAAGACAGCCAGCGAGAGAGGGAACACAGCAGAGGAAGAAGCAGGCTCCCAGCGGAGGAGCCCGATGTGGGACTCAATATGGGACTCGATCCGGGAACGCTGGGATCACACCCTGAGCCGAAGGCAGACGCTTAACGACTGCGCTACCCAGGCGCCCCCCCTGAGGGTTTTCTATATATAGTATCATGTCATCTGCAAACAGTGAAAGTTTTGCTTCTTCCTTACTGCTTTGGAGAAGAGACCAAGACTTTAAATAACAACATTTTATTGGAAAGATAAGTCCGGTCAAACCTTATTAAACCTAATTTAAAAGTCCCCCATAATTCTGACACCTTAATAGAACTTAGCACATTGCAAATGATCTTTCTCTTGTGTGCTTTTTAGAGTTGCAATAATAGTGCCCATACCATTTTGTGCTCCGCAATTTCCCCTTAAAGCATTGCTTATAAAAATTTTCCTCATTTCTCAGTCTCATTATTTTAAACTATAGCATGATAGTTTCATGTTGTGTTAAACCATAAGGTGTTAAATTATTAATATAAAGGTCCTCTAATTTTAGCAAGTGGAATGAAGCAGGAAGTGAGGTGATTTGATTTTTGCCACCTCTTCCTGCCTCAAAGAAACTCTTGGTAAATGAAAACAGCCCAAATAAAACAACAAAAAACAACAGCAAGAAGAAATTAACAGTCCTAGACAATGAATCAACTGAATAATCAAAACAACGAGGGGCAAAAACACATTTATCATTAAGTGCAGGTTTTGAATAATAACTCAGTAAGTTTTTCAAGCCAGGGAAGAACAGCAGGAAAGCACTTCCTGGACTTATATCAAATTAGTCAATTCAAGAAAATTTTATTGTACCAATAATTCTGCCTCTCTTCTGCTCTCCCTGACCAAGAAAAAAAAATTAAGATGAGATCCATTTAAGTAGGAACCGTTACTATCAACATCACTTAAATCCAGAAGTAGCCTTATTATTCTAACAATATGTATTAATACACCAGTATATCCATTACAGTAGACATGGATTCTTTTAGGCTCTTCCCTAATAAATGGGGGAGGGGTGCTTGGGGAAAGAATACAGTTGCGGGTCCACGTAACGCATGTGTAAATATTTAAAAGTTTTAAGATATGTTCTGTTTTCCTATGTTGACAAAGCTACCTTCATAAAGATCTTGACACCCACATTTGAACTTAGAGTTCTTGTAGTTCTGTGTCAGAATGTGGTGGTGAGAACAGCCCCAGCCCCCAGCCATGGCCCATCCCTGGCTTAGTCATAAACCTGCAAGGGCCTCAAGCCGACTTGGGTTAACACCCAATCCATGTGGCCATGTTCTGTCCACACCACAGCATCAGCCACTTATCAGACATCCAGTTTGTTTTTGTTACTGTTTTCCAGCTTTATGAAGGTATGTTTGGCATATAACATTGTGTCTGTGTAAGGTGTAGAATGAGATGTTTTGCTACATGTTGTCTATTATGAAATGATCACCACAACAAGGTGAACACATCCACCACAATGAGTTTAACACATCCATCACTGTTTGCAGATGACATGACACTATATAGAGAGAACCCTCAGGATGCCACCAAAAAACTACTAGACCTGAAAAATGAATTCAGTAAGGTTGCAGGATACTTTTTTTCATTGAGATGTAATTGACACGTAACATCCTAGTTTCAGGTGTACAATATAATGATTCAATATTTGTATATATTGTGAAATGGTCACCACCGTAAGTCTAGTTAACACCCATCACCGCACATAGTTACAATTTGTTTTTTCTTGTGATGAGAACTTTAAAGATCTCTACTCCTCAGGAGTGCAATTTTGCCCACCAGCAGAGCGGTCCTCTGTTAGGGGCCTGAGGAGGAGACCCTGGCAGGGCCTGATGAAAGTCAGAGATCCTGGATCCCCAGATGTGGTCCAGGAGAAGGAGGAGGTGATCTGTGCTCTGCTGGGCCGGAGCAGAGCCTTCTAGGGCACGAGGCCCAGGGAAGGGTGGTACTGAATGAGCTTATGCCCTATGGATATCTGGCATCTGAAAATACAAGACCTTAAAGTAAAATTTAAATCAAAGCCTAAAAGAAAATATAAATGGACATACAATGTGTCTATTAACCTAACACCTTTTTTTCTTCTGGAAAAAAAGTCAACTGAAACACTAAATAAGAAAGCCTTTGGCTCGACCATTCATTTAGACCCCAGAGCATCATTTCTGAAGACATTTCTTTTCATTTCTCCGCAGTGAATGCATCTTGATTGTACCTGTCATCTGTTTCCTCTTCAGCCAGCAATGAGGGGCACATGTCAAGAGTGTTTGTTTTCCAGAGCAACAGTTTGCTGACCCTAATGACCCCATATGCAGTGGCTGATTGCACATTGACCTTGGCTAGTCTGACATCCATTCAGCAGAAAGTATATACGTTTTTATAGATAGGAACTGAGCAGATGGAGAAGTTGGCTCCAACAAACACACTTATTATGACTGAAAATGTTCCTCCTCTTTCCAAGTTGGTTCACCAAGCATGGGGGTGGGTTGAGCCAAGCAGAAGGTCCTAGTGACTCACAAGCCTCCAGAGAAGAAATCCACATATGGCAACCACTAAGGTCACATTTTCCTCCAATTGCTGGAGCATTATATTCTTCAGATAGGTGGAGGAGGGACCGCGTTGCTAAGCACCAGGCGAAGGCTGGGTGGCACATCTCTTTCGACACGTGCCCGCGTGGCACCAGGCGGGCACACAGAATTCTGTGGTTATGTGGCAGATGGTGAGGGACGGCATGAGAGCCATTGGTGGTTTGCACCTGTGGAGACTGTCTTCTGCTTACTGCGTAGGCGATGCGTGAAGCTGCACATCGTCTTATTAGTTATGTATCATCCATAACAGCACATCCTATTATTATCCGTGGTGGGTAAGAGTCACCCGCTATGAGGCTGCAAGAGGCGTGGCGCAGCTGAGGCTGGGGCTGGCATCCAGGACGAGGAAGGAGCGGCTCTAGGTGGGCTCAGTGGATGGCCACCCCTGGGCTCCGCTGCAGGATCTAAGTGAGGCTCAGGGGTGTGGGACTGTCGGGGTTAATCTCGGACAAGCCACACTGTTGTCTCATGTGTTTTCCACAGTCACATCTTTCCCCAGACCACATCCACATCTTATGCCAACCACCATTGGATCCACTGGGCCCTCTCCCATCCAGAAAAATAGCCACGATGTATGCAGTCAGAGGCGAAGTCAGAGTTCTGAAATGTACTTAAAAACAACTGTATCAGTGATGAATTGATAGCTTCTAACGAGAAACACTTATCATCTCCCAGTTCCTGTGGGTTGGGAAACCAGGGGCAGATGAGTCGGGTCCTCTGGCTCAGGACCTCTCACAAGGCCTGGACTGGAGTCACCTCACAGCTCGACTGGGGGCACCAGCTCCTCACGAGCTGGTGACCAGGAGCCTCCCCCAGAGCCCTGTGTGTGGCCTCTCATAGGGCAGCTCTCAACGTGGCGGCTGGCTTCCCTCCCAGCAAGCAAGGGGAAGAGCAAGATGGCAAGATGGAAGGAGCCTCAGTCTTTTTTTTTTTTTTTTTTTAAGATTTTATTTATTTGACAGAGAGAGAGAGAGCACAGCTGGGGAAACAGCAGGCAGAGGGAGAGGGAGAAGCAGGCTCCCCAATAAGCAGGAAGCCCAATGCGGGGCTCGATCCCAGGACCCTGGGATCATGACCTGAGCCACCCAGATGCCCCAGGAGCCTCAGTCTTTCTGTAAACTAATATCAGGGGTGACATCCTGCTACTTTTGCCATATTATGTTCATTAGAGGTGAGTCTCTAGTCCTCGTCTACACTCAAGGGGAGGGGACGACACAGGACAGGCGTACCAGGAAAAGACGCTTGTTGGGTGCCATCTTTGAAGCTGCCCGCTGTTAACTATGCTTTTTGACCATATTGGATTATAATACCTTTTCAGATAGAAAGGCTTTAAACATTGCTTAATTCACCACATCCCCATCAGGACCTGATGCGTGTGGCCCAGTCACAGAATATTTAGACAGACACGACCCTAGTGCCAGGCACTTTTGCAGCAAACGACCTTGTCATCCTGCCGCTAGGGTTCTACTCTTTCTTCCCTAGACTGCGACCAGCTGTCCTCCGAGTTCTGCTACAGGAGTCAGAGAAATGCTCTTGGTTATCACTGGAATCATAAAATGACATGGTTAAAAACGAGTACTCGTTCTCCCCCAACCGTGACTCCTTCATTCCTCGGTGTGGAAACAGACCGGGGGAAATCACTCACAGACACACACACACAGCTCGGTACCGGCACAGCCAGGCCCCTGCTCGGTTCCAGGGCACGGAGTGTTGGTGTAGGGCAAGCCTGAAGCCTGGGTGGAAAATCAGGACGGCAGATCAAAGGAGAGCAGGAAAAAGGGAAGAGGAAAAGAGCAGGAGAATTCCGAGGGAGAAAAGCAGGACTGCGAGGGGGAAAGAAGGGCCAGAGGCATATTCACTGCCAGGACCACTGGGGGGCTCCGTGACTGTCTGATGCCCCGGCTTTCACGCAGTGAAATTCGGAAGCATCTATCAACACAAACAAACTTTTACTGTGCTGTCACTGAAAGGCAGCAGACAGCCGTGGCTACGACCGGAGCAGAGTCAGACGCCCAGGCTTGCATCCCAGCTCACCCCTCGCTGTGTGACCCCTGCGGGGTACTTCACCCCTTCCTCATTTTCTAAAATGGGGTGAAATCGTACCCACAACATGGGATGGCCATGGGATTCAGTGAGTTAGTAAATGTAAAGTGCTTACAATAGTGTCAGGCAAATGGAAAATTCTATTACCTTCCAGTGAAGAGGAAACACAGACTTATTCTCAACCCTCACCCAGTTGGAGGATGTGAAGTGGGGGGACAGAGGGCAGCCTAAGGCTCAGGGACGGACTCAGGGGCGACAGTGAAGGTGAGGAGGTGTGTTGTGCATAAACTTGGCAACGTGGGGCCCAATCAGAATGCCTCATGCATCGCCAGGCAAATCGAATGGATAGTCCTTTTGCCCACTCAGGCATCCTTCTAATCCTTTTTCACATCGGTCCTCTTTCCCCCTCCTGCTTGCGTCATTTCAGCTCCTCACGCAGCAGCTGTTCGGTTCCCCTGTCGCTCATGCTCTCAGGGACTAATCCCCAGCAAGGGAGGGCTGCAATGCAGCTGAAGTAACATGCTGGAAATTAAAGCAATATGCTAATTTGGGGGGTGCCTGGGGGGTTCAGTCAGTTAAGCATCTGATTCTTGATTTCAGTGCAGGTCACGATCTCAGGGTTGTGAGATCGAGCCCCATGTCAGGCTCTGAGCTGGGTGTGGAGTCTGCTTCAGATTCTCTCTCTTTCTCTCCCTCTGCCCCTCCCTCACCACGTGCTCGCTCTCCTCTCTCTCTCTCTCAAAAGAAAAACAAAAACAAAAAAACCAACTATATACTGATTTTACATTATTACAAGTCATATGTCATATCAAAATTGTTTAATTTTAAATTTGGGTGTTGTCTCTCTGTTCCCATTTCCCCCCGAGCTGTTTTCCTCTCCTGTCTTTGTTCTTTTTATTAACAGTATGTACTCATTTGACAGACATCTGATCAAGCAACTGCTTTTCAAGCTACAGTTTGTCGAGTACCTGACAAGGCTCAGACTCGGCAGTGCTTTGAACTGACCCTGAAAATAACCCGGTGTCTGCAGTATTGCTCCTCTCCCTGCGGAGATAAGGGAAAGTGTCCCCGGAGAAGTCATGACTTGCCTGAGACTCCTCCTTGTACGCATTCCTTCTAGAACCCCTGCGTACCTCTGCGTTCCAGGCCCCCTGGAAGGCATCAGGACTGACCCGGACCTCACCAGGACTGCTGAGAATCTTCCTCAACCTGCTGTTGCTCACAGGGCTGAGGCCAGAAGGAAGAGAATGATTCCACACAGAAGTTGGAGTTGTTGTTTAAGGATGGTTCCTTATGTGGTTGTAACACTGGGGGACACAGAACAGTCCTGCTTCGGTGCCCCCCGGACAAATTGCTACACAAAACTAGGGCAAGAACCGAAGAGAGCAGAGTGCCATTTTCCCACCTCACATTGCCCTGGAAAGGAATGTCAACAGGAAATCCCACAGTGGCTGGGGTGAAGGGGCCCCCTTGGGGCATGAGGGCACAAGGCAGAGGGACATGCGGGGAACCCCAGGACTCTCAGCAATTACTGGGCTCAGGAGGGGGTTGTAGGGTCTTGAAGTCCTTGGCATAGGTGGGAATGATGAGGCAGTGAGAGTTGAATTATGAGGATTATCTGTGGCTCCACTTTGTTGGTAGGAAATAAGGTCACACAAGCCTAAATGACTTCCTCAAAGAAGTGAAATTTTGTGTAGTCAAACATACAGACATAACCCTGTGACAGGTACTAGTACAGTAAAACAAACAGGGACTCAGGAAAGACTTCACAGAGGAAGTAACCACTGAGCAAGTCCCCGAGGGATGAACAAGAGTTTGCCAGATGAAGAAAAGCTGGAGGAACATTCTAGATAGGAGGACTCTCACGTGCAGAGCCTTAGAGTTTCGGCAATTCTTCTCATTAGAGGATGGAGACATAAGTTGGGGGCAGATCGTGAAGGAGCACGACAGGAGATCTGGAATTTATTTTATAGGCAACAGAGAGCCAGGCCAAACTTTTAAATAAGGGTATCATAAAATTAGGGTTTTTTTTTGTTGTTGTTGTTTTGTTTTTGGAAAGGTCATTCTGAAAGAAATTTGGACAATTCATTGAAAGGTGAGAAGTACCCAGGTGGTAGGATAAGGGCCAAGGTCAGAGGAGGGATGGGACTGAGCCAAGACCCCGTGGCCCCAGGTGAGAATACTGTTGCCGAAACTGGTTTCAGGGACAGGAGGTTCTGGGCGGCTGGAGCACGTCTGGTGGCAGGAGGAGGAGAGGGTGGCAGTAGGAGAAAGAAAAGAAGGCTGCTCACCTGTGTGTGTGGTGCTGTGCGTTCAAGTGTCAAGTTCGAACTGAGGTTACAGCAGAGTAGAGGAGTGGGCAGGGCCTGGAAGGAGGCCCTGGTGCCTTTTTTCTTCCTGCATCCCTGCCCTAGCCCTGGGGCCTGGAGCCTGGGGAGGAGCAGCGGGGAGGAGGAGCTCCACGAACGTCTTCTTGAATGAAACTAGAGAACGGAAGGAAACTCCCTTCTCCAGCAGAGCCCCGTGTAAATGGTCAGTCAAGCTCTGTGATACCTGGCTTTGGGGGGAAGCTCTCAGAGATGAGGCTGCAGACCGGGGGGGATTACTGAGGACGGTGAGTGCCAGGCCAAGGATCTTGGACACCACCTGGAACACCGTGGAGAGGGGCCTCCGTACCCTGAGCTATGACCCCGCAGTGTGTCTGCTCAAACACTACACATTTACAAACCTTAACTCTCCTTTTACCTTGCAAATACTTCTTCATAATGCCTCCAAATCTGAAAATAAGCAAATCTGAACTAACCGTGTTCTCTGGGACCAGAAAACCCAATTCCTACCGCAAATAGCATCTACCTTACGCTGAAGGCTCCCTTTCCGGGGGCTGTTGGAAAGTAATAGCTGCAAAATAAATAAATATAGAGAAAAAAATAAAAATTAACCCAAACAAACCCCAAACCCACCAATCTCACCCATCCTGAACTGGTAAGTTTCGAAGAAATCAAATGCTTTGAAAGAAGAAAATGGAAAGGCCACAGACCTCGGACCGAAACCTAAACCCGTAAGAGTAGCATTTAAAAACCTCCCGTGTGCTGGAACATCTTTTGTAGCCAAATCCCTGCCTCCCTGGTCCCTAGGACGCTCCCGCCCTCCGCGCCCCCGAGCCCGACCACCACCGCCGCACAGGCTCGCGGGGTGACGCTGGCCGGCGGCGGCGCGGCGTCCCAGGTGAGGGGGCCCCCCAGCCCCCGCGGCGCCGGCGGCCCGAGCCCATTCGCCGCCGTCGCAGCCGCAGGGGCGGGAGGGGCTGGGCCAGCCGGGCAAGGGCGGGGGACGCCGGGGAGGAGTGCGGGGCGGGGGTAGGACGCGAAAGCGAGCGGCGAGGAGGAAGAGCGCGGCGCGGGGCGGGGGCGGAGGGGCGGGAGCGGCGGGGGCGCGCGCCGACGCGGGGCCAGCCCTGCTTCGCCCGGGTCGCGGGCGGACGCGCGCCGCAGTCGGAGCCTCAGACGCGCGGCGCAGGGGACAGCGCGGAGCGGCGGGCGGCTACAGCTGCGTCGGGAACGGACGACGTCCGCGCCCCAGGGTTCCGGGGCCTCAGCGGCGGTGGGCGCGGCGGAAGAACGTGAGTAGCTCGGTGCGCGTCCGGCGGTGACACTCGGTCCTGCTCGGGGGCGACGGCAGGGGTGGAGGAGGGTGTGGGGGGCTGCTGTGTTGTCACTCGGACGCGGGCCCGGGGTTCAGCAGAGCGTCCTCCCGGCTGGCAACGCCGCGCCACTCTCTCTGCGGCAGGGCGAACCTGGTCGCCAACTCCCTTCCTCAGCTCAGGCCTGGGACGCGCCCGCGGGCGCCGCGCGGGAGGAGGGGGACCGGCGCCCGGGCGGGGGCACAGTGAAATGCGGCAGCCCTGGCCGGCGCGGGCGGGCCCTTTACCTCCTCCAGTCTGTGGCCAACTTCTGCATCCCCGCCCGCGCCCCCGCGCTTTCCGGGAAGCCCTGCCTGGGGTCCCTGGGTGGGCAGTGGGGCCTGGCTACTGTTGCCCGGCACCGCGGCTTCCCCGGCATGCACACGGAGGGTGCGGCGTGTCACGCCACGGTGCCGGCGGGACGAGGAGCGCAGGTGCCGGGCCGGCACTCACCGGCGAGTGCGCGTCCGGGTCCCCGCGGACACATCTGGGCGTGGGCTTTGTTCGGATGTACTCACACCTGCGCCGATCGCTGGTACTCGGGGCCGAGGCTACCCCAATGTCGCCGCCCCGGGGGAGAGCTCGGGAATCAGGGGGAACGGGAGAGACGGTGAGGGCAGCAAGGTGGGGGCTTCCCGGGGGTTTTGTTGGCCCTACAGGTGCGGGTCCCCGGGGTCCCGGCGCCCCGCCCAGCCTCCGGAGGCTGGGACTTGTTAGGACTGGCCCACCGGGGTTTGGGGCTGACCCAGAAGAGCCTCTGCCCTGCCCGGACTCCCAGGAGTGGGCTCTGGCAGCCGCTTGGCGCGGGGATGCTGTGTTGAGCCGGGAGTGATTGCCGGCTTTGGAGCATCCATCTAGCCGCGAGCGCCATCTGCGCCGTGCGCCGCCCCCGGCTCCCTACTGGCCGCGCGGGTGGGCGCCGCCGAGTGCTGGTCCCCGGTTGCTCGCCCGCTCGGCCATTCCCGGCCCCCAACTCCCGGCGCGCAGAGGGGACCCGGGGTGCCGCGGTCGAGTGGAGCCAGGGACTCGTCATCACTCCCGGAGCGGTGTGCCCTGGGCAGCAAGCGCTGCTGGAGGGATTCTCGGGCCCGGAGGCTGGTGATTAGGCCGTTTCCCTTCCCTCCCGATCGCCTCCCCTCTCCCTGGCTCCCAGCCCTCGGCCGCATCCTAGGTTCCCCGCACGCTCGGGGGCCGCCCCTGCGCAGCTGCGGGCGCGGAGGGAGGGCGCCGAGCGGTGGAGTCTCCTTCCACCCCGCCCCTCTTCTGCCTTCCGCCGAGCTGTTTGTGCCAAGAGGGAAGCGTTCTTTTCCTTTTCGGTCCCGCATGGTTAAAGCGCAGAGGTGCGGGTCTGAGGGGCTGGGCCCTTCCTCGCCCGAGGCTCTGGCAAAGAGAGAGATGGAGGCAGGCGTCACGGGGCAGGAGGCTTTCGTTCTGCACCAGAAGCTCCCCCTGGGGCTGTCAGGAACATGGTAGCTACTGAACACGGAGGCTGGGCTGCTCTGGTTGGGACTGCTTTAGGCTAACCATGCCCTGTTATTAAAATATCGTAATAATAGCTGAAGAGTAAAGGAGAGCTTCCGGAAGTACTGAAAGGGTTTTAGAGCACTGGATACTTTCCACTTTAATGGTAATGATAGTCAACATTTTTTTGAGAGCTTCAGATGTACCAGGCGCTGTGCATGGTACTCGTTATCATCTTACTTAATTTCCACAACATATTATCCTATTCTTAAAATTAGGAGGTGAAGTCTTGAGAGGTCAGGTAACTTTCGCAAGCCCACATAGCTGGAAGTGGGGGAGCAAGGGTTAGTTTTTGCTCTTAGGTTTTCCATCCACGACTGTGAAAATGGGGCCTTTGGAGGCTTATCAGATTAGTTTAGGGCAAGCCTGAAACCACCAAGTGATCAGGGACATTGTAAGCCCATTCACTTCTGACCCTTGCAGACTTCACGGTAGCAGGCAATATCGTAACTCAGCAAATTGTATTGTGGAATAACCTTTTATTGCCCCGTATCACCCTCGAATTCCTTTACATGTCCTTTTATTCCTGGTAGCCTGTAAGTGTTAGCCCAGCCAGTTACAGTCACTGGAAGGTTTTTAGTGACCAGACTCCCCTGTGATTACAGAGACTGAGAGGTTCCTGGCACATCACAATTTTTGAGAAAACTTTTTTTCGTTGTTTTGTTTTTTGTTAAGAAAAGGCCAACGTTTACATTTGGCAAGCGCTTCTAGTAGGCTTCCAGTCCTGAATCTCCTTTGTAGACTATTTTGACTGCAGAAGATTTACTCCTCCAATTGGATATTGAATATGAATAGGACCCTAGTATAAAATCTTAAGAAAGCATTCCATATCCTGAATATATGACTGTGTGGTGCCTTTACAAAGATTCTCCATATTAACTGATAGAAGCAAGAGTTTGAACTAAAGTGAAATCAGCTATTCCTGGGATGGCTTTTAGAATGATGGTAATTGGCCAACTGCAAAAGTGAATTCATTGTGCATTCCCAATCCTTCTGACTCATGGTCAGCCTGCTTTGTACTTCATTACAGGAAATTTACAAAACATTTCACATCATCAGGAATCTGAGAGCTGTAAGAGAACACTGTATATAAATGTTTCAGTTTCAAAATGAATACAGTGGGGCTTGGAGAGGTCACCCAGCCGCCAGTGCAGGGTAGTGAGGCAGGCCAGTATCCCGACAGGACATCATTTTGTTACTGCAGCAGTGACGAATGAAAAGCAAGTCGTCTTTGGCAGTGGTATTTCCTGCAAGGCTGATGTGACAGGGACAAGGATAGCTGGGAGTGTAAGTGCTTCAGAAGCGTGAGAAGGGACTGAGAATGTGTACGCCTGGGCTGCAGAAAACTTCCTTAAGAATCATTTCAGGGGTGCCCGGGTGCCTGGGTGGCTCAGTCAGGTGACCTTTGGTTTCTGCTCAGGGTCCTGAGATCAGGTCTGCTGCTCAGGGTGGAGTCTGCTTGAGATTCTCTCTCTCCCTCTGCCCCTCCCCCTGCTTGCTCTCTCTCTCTCTCTCTCTCAAAAAAAAAAAAAAAGAATCATTTCAAATAATGTTCTCATGTAGGTGGAGTTTTCCTTGTGTAATTGGCTGAATATAAATAGAATATGTAGATATTATATTGTGTCTGTACAAAGGAGCTATTTAATGGAACCCCCCAGGAAGCTTTTCTGGTACAGATATTAATTAATTAATTAATTAATTCATTCATTCATTCATAAATATGTACTACATGCCTGGCCTACTGTTCTAGGCATTGGAGATACAGCGCTGAGCAAAACAGAGTTCCAGCCTTCAGGAAGATTAATTGTAGCTCTGTCACCTAGGGCGGCATACTTCTGCGCACAGACTCTTTTTTCACATATCATAAATGTACAGCTTGATGAACTTGCTTGAACCCAGCACGCCCCTGTAACTAGCGCTCAAATCAAGGAGCAGAACATTCTGAACGTCTGAGAAAGCCCTCTTGTGGCTCCTACCAGTCATTACCCCCTCCCTTAAGGGTAAGCACTGAGACACCCATGCTTTTTTTCCTGAGATTCTGGCCTGATTCTTTCCTGATTTTCTCTGAGATTCGATTCAAAATCAGAAGGATTTTGTTCTAGTCAGCTTGAGCCGCCATAACAAAATACCACAGACTGGGAGGCTTACTGAACAGAAATGTACTTTCTTCAAGTTCTGGAGTCTGGAATTCTGAGATCAGCGTGTCAGGGGGTCAGGTCTAGAGAGGGCTGTCTTCCAGGCTTGCCGATGCCCATCTTGTCACCGTGCACTCATACATGCTTTCCCTGGTGGGTGTGGACAGGGATCTCTCTCTTCCTCTTCTTAAAAGGCCACTGATCCCATTAGATTAGGACCCCATCCTTATTACCTCATTGAACCCTAATTACCACCTCCCCAAAGCCTCATCTCCAAATACAGTCACATTAGGGGTTAGGTCTTCGATGTATGAATTTCGGGCTCATGGCTCAATTCATACCAGCCCCGATTTGCTGCCCCTGTCGGCAGCCTTCAGAGTCTCACCCCCCCCCCCATTTCCCAAGAACAGTTTCCATCTGAGAAGTACGGCAACCGAAAACAAATCTAACTAGACTATAGAGCTCCTATAGTATTGCTCTCTAGGAAGTCTCCTGGGTTTGCTTCCAAAGACTGCTTTAGGTCAGCCTTCCACTGCTGAGCTGACTGGTGAAGAAGAAGTGATTTGAAAATGATTAAAAATCACTCAATACATTTCGATGTATTTTCCCTTTTATGTGTCATGCTGCCCCACCTGCAGGAGCGCTGCACCTTTCTGCCAGGTCAGGGCAGAGGACATCTAGGGATGCTAGGGCCAAGAATCCAGTGGCTTATTTTATTTAACCCTTCGTCCACCGAGACAAATGAGAAGCCACTTTAGCTTTAAAAAGTCTTTCTTGTCATCACGGCTGAAGTTTCTAAGTCTAGGAAAATGTGCCCAAATGAACTGATGTTTCTTTTTCCTCTCAAAATGTGCAGGACAAGGCTCTATGATGAAAGTCTTGGGATGGCTCTGCCTCCAGTTGTAGCAACTATAAATTTTTCAATATCAGGTTGTCTTTATTTATTTTTAAGATTTTATTTATTTGACAGAGAGAGACACAGTGAGAGAAGGAACACAAGCAGAGGGAGAGGGAGAAGCAGACTCCCCACTGAGCAGGGAGCCCGATGTGGGGCTCGATTCCAGGAACCTGGGATCATGACTGGAGCTGAAGGCAGATGCTAAATGACTGAGCCACCCAAGCACCCCTTAATATCAGGTTGTCTTTAAATGTGGGAGCAAATGTCATATTTATAGAAAATGTGATTTTTTGGGGGGCGCCTGGGTGGCTCAGTCAGTTAAGCGTCTGACTTTGGCTCAGGTCATGATCCCAGGGTCCCAAGATCGAGCCCGTGCATCGGGCTCTCTGCTCTCTGTGGAGCCTGCTTCTCTCTCTCCCTCTGCTCCTCCGCCTGCTTGTACTCTTGTCTCTCTCTCCAAATAAATAAAATCTTTTAAAAAAAACAAAATGTGATGTTTTTGCTAAGTTACTTTTTTATTGTGATAACATATATATCAAAAAATTTATTGTTCTAACCATTTTTAACTATGTAGTTTAGTGGCATTAAATATACTTCGAAATATGATGCAACCATCACCACTGTCCAACTCCAGAACTTTCCTCATCTTCCCAAACTGAAACTCTATACCCATTAAACAATAACTCCCCATTCCTTCTCCTCCCAACCCCTGGCAACGATCATTCTCTTTTCTTCTTTATGAATTTGAGCACCCTAAGTACCTCATATGGGTGGAATCATACAGTATCTGCCCTTTTTGTGACTGGGTTATTTCACTTAGCATAATGTTTTCAAGGCTTATCCATGTGTCAGAATTTCCTTCCTTTTTTAAAGCTGAATAATATTCCTTTGTAGATAATACCACTTTTTTTTTTTTTAATTCATTCATGTGTGGGGATGTCTCCATTTTTGGCTACTGTGAATAATGCTGCTGTGAACACGGGTGTACAAATATCTTTTCAAGTCATTGCTTTCAACTCTTTAGGGTATATACCCGGAAGTGGGATTTCTGGATTGTAAGGTAATTGTTGTAATTTTTGGAGGCACCCTCATTCTGTTTTCCACAGCAGATGTACCATTTATGTTCCCCAGTGCCCAGGGGTCCAATCCCTCCACATCTTCACCGACACTGATTTTATGCTTTCTTGACGATAGCCATCCTAATGGGTGTAAAGAGCGATAACTGTTACCCTTTAAAGTCATAAATTAACATACTATGTATTATGAACAAGTAATTCACAAAATTTTCCAACTTACTGGTTTAATTTTTATTGACAAGGAGATGCATGGTTTTTAACAAGGGCTCATCGACCCCATACTTTGTGCAAAGCGTGATATAAATGCTACGGGGTATGTGTGTCATCGTGCAGGAGAAGCCAGCTCGGTGACAGACATTCACGTTAGTTTTTCTACTGTCAAAAGAGAGCATATACGTCTGTAGTGTGGTTGTGTGAAATTATTTTGCTCTGAGGATAGATTTAATATTAGTATGATTGTATTTTACTGAAAAAAAAGAACCTTCGCATTTGAACCCAGCTCAGGAGCGGATTTGCCGCAGATCTGGAAATAGCCAGGAATAAGTTTAGGGATGTGCTGGAGTTGGAATCTGTAGGTCTATGCCGGGCGTTTCTCCCTACCATTGAATCTTCAAAGATGACAGTATAAACCCTCACTACCCAATTATAATTGCTTAGCTGAGCTAATAAAAAAGATGTGGTGTCAACGTAATTGACCTATTTTACTGGCCTCCAAGATTAGAATTTCAAATTAGAAAAAGGTAGTTTTTAGAAGTCTGGTAGAGGGTTTCCCTCAAGTGACTAAAAAACTAGTGACTAGAAGAAATGACAGGGGTAAAGGGAACAAATCTACAAATACCAGAGCTTAACTGCTGCACAGACTGTCCAAATGGCTTATTTGGTTTAAAAGCAGGAATGACGAATAAATCTTGTCTTGTGTGGTCTCTGATTTGCTTCCATAGTGCTGTGTATTAAAGCACCGTTAACTGACACTGGAATGAAAATGGTACTTGCTATCAGACCAAAAGGATCCTTTCTAAAATTCTTTTTTTTAATTGATCTATAATCAGCATGCAATATTTTATTAGTTTCATGTGTACCACATAGTGATTTGACGTTTGTAGAATTCTTCTTAAATGATGCTAGGGCTGGAAAGAATAATTTGAATATATATATTCATATGTATATTTAAATTTATATATACATATATATGTATACTTACGTATGTGTATATATGTATATTTAAATTTATATATACATATATATGTATACTTACGTATGTGTATATATGTATATTTAAATTTTATGATGTGCATGGTCTATTGGTTCAAAACCCACTGTAGCCAGAAAAACATATTCCCAAGGCAATCTGAGGGAATCCTGTAGGAGGTCTTCTACTCTGTAATATGCAATGAATTCGATTTATCTTTCTCAAGTGGGCTGAGAGCATTCAAAAAATTCGGTATATGTATTCAGTGTGTAGTGATCTTTTCTCCAAATTTCAATTTTAAAGCAATTTCATGCCACTTTCAGATGACCTTGACATTTGAGTGGCATGGTTTACAGCACACATTTTTGACCGACACTACAAACTCACGTGAAACACCATCAGCAGATTCTCTCCAAGGGAAGGGGAAAGGAAAAAGTCCTAACCTCCCGTTCGTTATGGCTTAAGGTAAAAAGTGGACGGTGGAAAGAGTTCCATCCCAGAGTTTTCGTGGTCTCTGAGGAAGGATGGCTTGCAAGCGAGCGCTGCCTTCCAAAGCCTGTGCGGCCTTTCAGTCCCTCACCTCAATAGAGAGCTAAAAGGACAAAAGTGAACAAAGGAGGCCTGTTTTGCCTGCCCCACTTGCCGGGCTGTTGTCTTGGCCCTTTTCAGTGAAGGAGTGGGGGGGGGGGGAGTTGGGTCAAAGTTGAAGAACAGTGAAAAGGAATTCAAGCTTCATGTCGAAATTTGAATTATAGCTTCAGTTTGAGTGCCTAGTAGATGAGTTTGAATTGAAATTTTTTGAAGCTGTGGAAGCTTCAGCGACAGATGGTGTTGGAACAACGTACACGGGGCTGGATGGCGCATCCAAGAAGCGGAGCGCCCGGGCCAGGAGCTCGGTAAACATCTAGTTATCTGACAAAAGTTTGGAAACTGTAGGAAGTGCGGTTTGATGCTGTATGCCGCATTGAGACGTTGGACTGAGTGAGTTCAGGGGAGGCCCCTGCGTCTGGCATACACTCAGATGCACTTGTGCCCCCCTAATTGCATTGCAAATATTCTTCTCACCGTTCTGCTGCGGTCCTCGCTAGTACCTACTGGAATAAATGCAGAAATGCCCCGGCCACTCCCCGTGGAAAATCGCATTCGAGTGTTTTGGTATTGACCACAGATTGTTTGGATATATGTCAGGATAAGTCTGTCCTACATATTGACTAACTGGGTTTTTTGGGTTTTTTTTCCCCATATGAGTCAATTCGTGAAGCGTGATTGTGGCATTCTGTGTCTAGTGGGGAGTCTGTCTCTGTGATATTTGCCACTGAAGTTTTTCATGGGGCACAAGTTTCCCCCATACAATTCGGTAGGCAGCATCTGATTTAAAACACTTCAGAAAGAGGAGTTGGCCGTGTGTAGAACCAGAATAATAAAAACAGCTACCGGGAGGTCGCGGTACCTGAGATGGAAGTGAAATAAAAAATAATTTGGGATAATTTGAAACGCTTCCTGGTGTTCTATGAAACCATAATTGGAAGAATTTTGCTTTGGCACGTTTGACCATTTAAATAACTTGACGACATAATTTTTTGTTCTGATGTTGGTAGCATGATGACCAAAAGCCATTTTTATATACATTTAACAACTTCAACTATTTCTTTTAGAGGAATGACATTGACATGGCAACAATATAAAAAATAGTTGATACTCAGAAATAATACTGTAATATAAACAAAAGCAAATTTACTTCAGGGTTGATCTCGTGAATCTATGTCACATGTTGTATTTTATGTAAATTGTGATACATACTTCATATGTCTCACAAATTTTAAGGTAACTTGCCTTTTGATAGTTGGAATAGGGTTTTTAAAACTCCATGGCCATATGTTTCTAGTAACAGTTACCTCGATGCCAAATTAGAGTGGAAGGTAAAATATATCAAGGGTTGATTGCTGTCCTAGGACCATGAGGGGACCCATTAAGCAGCAGGGAGCGAGCGAGGTCACGGTCGGATTCGCTTGCTAGGACTGGGGTTGGAAGAGCAGAGATCGGGGAGGGCGAGGGATGCAGACGGCGGGAAGGCTCAGGTGGGTAATGAGAATTGTGACATCCTGAAGAAGTGTCCTATGACACAAGGAGCAAGAGAGATTTTAAATAATGAGGTGAGAGTAAAGAATACCACTGTAAAAGTAATAACTTAAAATCTGAAAGAAAGAGAAAGGGACGAGGATGAAAATGTTTGTGGCGACTCCTTGGCCAACGGAGAATATAGTCTCCATGTCACAGCATCCAATATGAAATACTTTAAAGAGATTTCTTTGTGGTACTTCAGGTCATTGAAGTCACTTGACATCATGAAATAGAAATAACTCGTAGATCCCTCTGCAAAAAATGGAATATGATAATACATATACACTGAAAACAAATGCAATGCACTGAGAAGAACTTACTAACAGTCAAAGCTAATATTGTTTCAGCATCACCGTAGAATTCTTAGATCATCTCCTCGCTCCGGCAACTTTGTTCCTTTGTATACAGATGGCCCCAGCTTGGGAAGACGGGGTATATAAAAATGTGAACTTGCCAAACGCGTTTGGGATGATTACACGTGTTAAAGAGGATTCTTCCCTTTGCGCAAGGTTTACATAATGAATGAGCTCCTGTAAGGTACCAAAGTTCCATTAGGGAACAGCTTTTCAGGGATATCAGAGTCGACAGATTGTTCTGTCCATTGAAAGAGCATGGCGTCATCGACACCAAGCGAAACCCAATCAAATAAGGCTAAATAAAAATCCGTAAAGCGGTAGACAGGTGGTAAATGAAGAAAGAAGTACCTTAATTGTATGAAAATACTTGATATTTGCTCCAGATAACATTGAGAGGCCAAGTCGCTCATGATAAGGAAAGCAGACAATGAAATAGCCCGGTGATAAAGGCATTTTTGGCCTTGCTCACAATAGAATTCGGCGGGCTTTCCCCAGGTTTCTAACCGTGGAAATCCATACTTATTCTGTTCCATTAGGAGCCTGAGCTGCCTTTCTGCTTGTGCGTGGTGGTATGTATGTGAGCGTGCCCGTGTTTGACGAATGAGTGAATGCAAGAATGAATGACCGAGTACGTGACTATTGCAAAACATCGAGTGAATCTTTTGTTGGAGAAAATTGGGGAATTTGGTCCTCACCCTCGTTGGAAGATACAGAGTCTAGACCAGGGGAAAGCAAACATTCGTACTTTCAGGCCCGGGTTTGGTATGATTGTCATTTGCCTCCTGGTTCTAAATTAGGCACTCGAGCAGGCAGGTGAAATCACTCAGTCCAGAAGGGTACCATTTTGTAAATTGCGGCTGTGGAGCCCTCAATGACATGTCCGCGACCCCGAAGAGCTGCTCTGTAATTTTCTACCTTTGCTCGCGGCCGATGATTCCAGATTTGCACAGGCCTTTCGTTTCCCTTCAGGGTCTGAAGCCGGTGCTCGTCCCTTCCCCCTGGAGGTCTCTGGGTGGCTGCACACGGATTGAGGTAAGCACTTTGTAAGATCGCTCCCCCCCCCACCATCCGAATTTGAAAAAATCAGAAGCAAGGCACCCAGGACTGAAGGGCTGGTGGGTGACTCGGATCCGAAGCCCTCAGAAGGCTTTCCTCTCCTTTCTGGTTGGCCCTAAGTATTCCTAGATGTGGGTGGAGTGACAGCGTGGTCTTTCCCAGCCAGTTAGCGGGTTCTGTAGTGGTTGGGGTCAAGGCAGTGGGGCCATGTGTGAGAGACACGGAGGAAAAAATTGTGCGTGAAATTTGTAATTAATGAAAATTAGAGAAGTACCCAGCTACTCGACGTAGACCAAGAGCCTGAGGTTACAGTACAGCGTTGGAGACGTTGCTTGAGTACTTTCTCCCTTTCGAAAAATGAAGATAAAACACAAGCTTTTTTCCTCATCCAACGCTACCTCGCAAGAGGGTGTTACTGTGAAAAATCAAGATAAAAAGGAGAGTACTGAGGGACGCCTCGGGGCTCAGTTGGTTAGCGTCTGCCTTCGGCTCAGGTCATGATCTCAGGGTCCTGGGATCGAGCCCCGCATCGGGCTCCCTGCTCGTGGGGGGTCTGCTTCTCCCTCTTTCTCTGCCCCTCCGCCTGCTTGTGCTCTCTCTCTGTCAGATAAATAAATACAATCTTAAGAAAAAAATTCAAGTACTGAGAAGGGATGGCCTCAGTCTATGTTCTTTAGGAAGAATGCAGCTGCCATGTTTTCACCATAATATTCTCTCAGATTTGCTTCAGAGATCTGTATGTATCATACGTCCTTAGCAATAACTATGTCTGCCCGATTTTGAAGAAATAAAGGGGTCTCATATTGCAGTCTGAGAGATCAATACCCTTTTTAATGCTACATGGTGGGACTGTTTTCAAAAAACACAAACTACATTCTCAAGCGTCAACAAATAGTATATATGCAAAAGTCAGATTAAGCCAGTGTGATTAAAAAAAAGGACGTAAATTTAGGAGATGCTTTTTTCCCAGTTGTATTCAATATCATTAATAGTCTTTTGAGATCTAATTGTGTTTTATTCCAAGCCATAGCCTATTCATAATTTTCAAGAGGACAGTCAGTAATGTTTTGTGTCAGCCATGACTAACTAGCAACCCCACAAGCCAATAAAGCATGAAACCATTTTAATATATTAAATGCATCCAGCTCACACACGGCATATGCTTCGAGGTTTGATACGGAGAAACACGTGCAATGGAGGCTTGTGAGCGGGCTTGCGAATGTATCACAGTTCGTATTTATTTTGTTCCTTTGTATCTCAGAGGAGAGCTGGGTACTTCGAGCTACACAGCCACTATGGAAAACAGTATGGTAGTTGCTGAAAACATTAAAAATAGAACTGCCATATGATCCAGCACCCCCCTTTTTTGGTCACGAAGATGCCATTTAGAGCTCTGTGGTGGCAGTTTTAAATAGGGTACCCTTCTGGATTGAATGATTTCGCCTGCCTGCCCATGTGCCTAATTTAAAACCAGGAAGCAAAGGACAACCACACAGAATCCAGGCGTGATGTTGTGAAAGCAGGATCTCAGTGATGTTTGTACACTCCCGTGTTCACTGCGGCGTTATTCACAGCAGCCAAGATGTGGAAACAGCCTAAGCGTCCAGCAAGAAATGAGAGGATAAAGAAGATATGGTATATATATACACCATGGAATATTATTCAGCCTCAATAAAGAGGAAATCTTGCCATTTGTGGCCACATGGATGAGCCTGGAGGACGTGATGCTCCGTGAAATAAGGGAGACGGAGAAAGACAAATACTGCACAGAATCACTCACGTGTGGAATCTAAAACAAAGTCGGGCTCATAGAAACCGAGAGTAGAGAGGTGATTGCCAAGGGCTGGGGGTGGGGGAAATCGGGAGGGGTTGGTGAAAGGGTACAAATTTTCAGCTATAAGGTAAATAATGTCTGAAATTTAATGTATAACGTTGGTGACTAGTATTGATAACACTGTATTGTATCATTAAAATGTGTGAAGATGATAGGATGTAAATATTCTCACAAAAAAAAAAAAGTGAGGTGATGGATGTGTTCATTGACTAGTTGGGGGGGACATCCTTCCACAATGTACATGTATATCAAATCACCACATGTGTATTTAAATATCTTACGCTTTTATTTGTCAGTTATATCTCAATAAAGCTAAAAATCATAGCTATCTTTTAAAATTTTATTTATTTATTTTAAAAGATTTGTTTATTTATTTGAGGGAGAGAGCAGGGAGGGGCAGAGGGAGAAGGAGAGAATCTCAAGCAGACTCTGCTGAGGGCAGAGTCTCACGCGGGGTCTTGATCTCACAATCCTGAGATCACGACCTGAGCCAAACCCAAGAATCAGATGCTTAACTGGCTGAGCCACCAGGCATCTCAATAGTAGTTATCTTTGAACTGGGTATAGATGCAGAGCTTTAGAAATGGGGATGTGTCGTGGGTTGCATTGTGTCCAAATTCAGCTGTCGAAGTCCTACTCCCCAGTGGCTCAGAATACGACCTTATTCGGAGATAGGGGCTTTATGGTTAAAATGAGGTCGTCAGAGTGGGCTGTCATCCAGTATGACTAGTGTCTTTATAGAAGGAGGAAGGTTGGAGACAGGCTGAGTGGGCGACCACCAATTGGAGATGAAGGTGGAGATCTGTAAGCCAAGGAACACCCAAGATGGCCGACACCATCTGGACTTCTTGCCCTCCAGACTGCGAGACAATACATCTCTGTTGCTTCAGCCGCGCAGTCTGCGGGGCTCTGTGATGGCAGCCCTAGAAAACCAATACAGAATGCGATAATAAGGTGTCCTGGTGCTAAGCCTGTCTCTTACAAAAGAAGACAGGGTGAAAATAGAGCTTCCCACCACGTCTCTATGTTTATGTGTCTGTGTCTATGTTTATATTATCTGTGTATCTATCCATGTCTACTTTGTGGACCAAAGGAGGATGTGTATATAAATCGGTTATTTAGAAAGTCTCTATACCTTGCAGTAGAGCCCAGAAGTACTGAGAGTGGTAGGGAGACTATTTGTTTTATTGACTGGACAGACGTAGGTCGTTGATAGTGTCATCAGTTGATTACTCTCTTTGGTTGTAATCCAGTCGAATCCATCCACCTTTGCTGCCTCTCTCGTGTGTAGATTGTTGTCACCTGGGAACTGAAGGGGGCGTCTTTTGGGAAAGGCTCTGCAGGTGTCCTTGCCGCTTCTTGCCGATCAGAAGATGGCCTTTGACTTGGAAAATGGAAATGGTGTGGTTGCTGATATTTCCTCCTGCTGAGGAAAGTGACGGCTGGGATGGGCCGCCAGACTGCTCAGTGTGAACGCCGCTTCATGGGATGGGGCGAAGGAGAGCACCGCGGAGGACTTTACAGTGAACTGTCGTCGGGCAGCACCGCGGTCCGTTGGAAGACCCGGGATTGCCACGTGCTCTCAGTCAACTTGAATATTGGTTTGAATGAACTGGAAACTCTAGAAGCATTTTAGTTGGTCCTTAATGACGTCTGCCCACTCGGTGTGAGGTGAGGTTCACTGTCACCGGAGACAGCCTTGCGTGTCTTGGATGGTAAGCTCCTTCAAGGCGATGCCCAACCGAAGTCCTGTGTCGGGCCTTTGACGAGCTGCTGCACCGGAAGAAGGGCCCGGCTGTCTTCAGTTAGAGCAATGAGCAGATTCGGTAGCACGGTTCTTGGGGTGAGCACCTAGGACTTTGCAACTCTGGAGCTGGTGCAATTCATCAATTCTGTTTCCGTGTATAAACCATTTGCCGGTTGGGGGTTCCCTTGTAGTGATGGTGGTCTTCCCTTGCTGTGGACTCAGCTTTATTTATGACCCTGTCAGGAGGGACTAATGAAAACCCACCCGATCTAGCAGGAAATCCTTTGGAATCATGGCCTTTTTAATGTTGCAGATTCTTACAGCTTCCCTTTACCTGCGAGGCAGTGACGGACACGCTGATGGAGTGAAACGTCCAAGGCCCTAGACGGGAGCAGGGGACAGCAGCGGCTCCCTTCTGAAAACCACTCACATTGTAAACTCTTCAGATATTTTAAATATGGGCCTTAAAAGCCACTTTCGTGGAGATCGTTTGAAAGGTTTAAGGGAACCGTTGTAACGTCAGGCGTTGGCCAGAGTTGATTTGCAAACGCACTCACACAGAGCGGGCCGTGCCAATCCCGGGAGAAATGCCCAGCTTTAGATCCGTTTTCTTATTTGGAACGGTGGGCCTAGATTTTATTGCATTCAACTGACATTAACAAATTTCCGACTCCGGTCGAGCAGAATACGTCTTGGGAAAGCAGTCACTGCCACGGAAAAGGGAAACGGGCTCAGCTCAGGGCATTGTCTAAGCCTAGTTGCAGCCCCCGCCCCTCCTCCCATGTGCTCAGCGCAGTTAGGAGCGGGGCCAGTGATGCATATGCATGTGTCACACACCTGTGACCAAGAGCACTGCCATCAAGAAACGGCGGAGTATCACTTACTGGAAATGGATGACTCGTAGCAGCTGCTGTCTGTGGCCCAGCAGGCTCCCGGCCCTGCCGTGACAGCTGCTCACCACAGCCCACCGTCACACCGCCTCGGCCACCTCCGTCCAAGAAGGGGCCGAGCCTGCTGACCCCGAGCCCTTACTTCCTGGGCCGGCTGTGGCTGCCGTGCTATATAGAAAGAGGTCTCTCCGAATTTAGGAAATGAGATCACAATGACTTTACAGCTTTTCTATCAATAAATAATAATTCACAGCGTTAATTGGTTGGTTAACTATATGGAGTGCCTTTCATGAATTATCTCCTTTGATCTTAATGACAACCTTTTATTGAGGCTAGCACTTTTTTTTTTTTTTTGGTAAAGGGCCAGGGGCTTTGTAGGTCACTTCATCACTCCCCAGACAGTCGTAGACAATATATACATGAATGGGCATTTTCCCATGTTTTCATAAAACTTTCTTTACAAAATAAGTAGTGTCCAGATTTGGCCTGTGGGTTGTATTTGCCAACCCCTTTATGTTATTATACCCATTTTATAGGTAAGGACACTGAGGCTTAGGGAGTTTAAGTAATGGGTCAAAATAGCACCCCAGTAAGTTGCACAACTGGGATTCTAAGCCACGGAGTCTGGCCCTTATCCCTTAGTCTTAAGGCCTGTGAGCTACGATGTTATCCTGCCATGAGAAATGACGAGGAATGGTGTTTTAGTTTCCATCTGCTGCGAGTTATAGATTATGACCCAAGCTTCTAAGAGAGACTTATTTCCCTTAGAAATGGTGTGGAGGGAAAAACACTAGTTCAGTCCCGAAGATGCTATTTAGTTAAAGGTGGGTAGTTTAATCTACAGCACATTCAAGTAACGGGACTGCATCCTTGAATAAAGCTTTTAAGATTCTCCAAGTGACCTGATACTGTGACCATTTTCATCAAGAGATTGCAGAAGAAAAAGTACTCTAATTTAAAAAAAAAGTAAATTATTACTTTTTAAATTTTGCTGACACGTTGGTGGCCCATGTGTTGTATAATAAGATAACTGGAATATTCCCAAGAAAGATTTTTATTTTCACAAAAACAAATTATGCAGAAGAGTTTCTTCCACATTTATCTTTTTTTAAAGATTTATTTACTTATTTGAGGGGGGCACGCATGTGTGCACGCATGTGCAAGTAAGGGAGGGGGCGGAGGGAGAGAATCTTCAAGCAGACTCCCCCTGAGCGCCGAGCCCAACATGAGATCATGACCTGAGCCGAAATCAAGAGTCGGACGCTCAACTGACTGAGCCACCCAGGCGTCCCTAGTTTCTTCCACGTTTAACGTAAAACCTTTGAATGAGAATTCTAAGCAGTTTTTATTTTCCGGGATGGACAGCTCCTTTTGTGTTGTATTTCCATGGTAACAGGGAAGTTTCTGCTTTTGAGAACAACAAACCTGTAAGATAACCATCCAGTTGACATTGTTGGGCAACCCCTCAGGGAATTTGCAAGGCATCATGGTGTCGAGATAGCCCCAGAAGTAGCATCACACAGGCTTGCTGCGTGCTTTGTACAGCAAGCTCTTTTGTAAAGGCTGACGGTCCTCAGAATAGACCAAAGTTAGGAAACATTGAGTTTTAGGCAGCAGCTCAGGGCACACAAAATACCATGAGCGGCCAAACTTCAAAGACGTTCCCAGGACACCATAAAGAGCTCCAGAACTCACAGTTCCTGACCTTTGGGTGAATGAAATTTTAGGAAGTATGCAGCTGGCAAAATGGGGGCTTCATGTGACTAAACATTATTGCTTGTACTTTGTTTGAGGGAAACTCAAAATGGAGCCACTCCCTGATGGGGAAATCAGAGAGTGGAAACTCTAGTGGGGAGGTAACCCTACTCTGTCTTTGGAAATCTGAAGTCTTTGTATTTAAGTGAGCCTCTATTCATTCCTAACAAAGCTGACAGAGGAATAAAACCCAACGAGGGAAAAGCTGACTGCGTGTTTGTGCGATGTGGTTACTGTGAGTTAATTGGTGTAACAAATTACAAAGGGCATGGTCAGCAAATCGGAAAAAAAATTTTCTGTTGAATCATTTCCTAGAAAAGATAGGCTTAGTTCATTTAATTAAAAAAATGTAGCCCCAGTGAAAAATGGACAACTTTTTGTTTTCCATGACATTTTATTTTTACATCTGTATTGAGGTATAACTTCTGTATCGTAAAGCCTACCCGTGGTAGGTATATAATTCAGTGATTTAAAAAAAATTTATAAATTGTGCAGTTGTGGGAAGCAGATTTTTAAGATTGCCTGTAAGATTCTTTCTCCTGGATACATACCCTGTGTAATATCCTCCCTTAAATGTGAGTGGGACCTGTGAATATGACGGAATGGTACCCCCAGAATCAGGTTACATGATATGGCAAAGGTGAAGGGATTTTGTAGTTAAGGTCCCAAGCCAGTCAATTATGAGTTAATGGAAAGGGAGATTATGCTGGCTGGCCTGACTTAATCAGGCACAAGCCATTAAAAAGGGATAGTTATAAGAGAGACGCTCTCCCACTGTCCCTAAAGAAGCTTCCATCCATATTGTGAATTACTTACGGAAAAGGGTAGCGGTAGTCCTTCAACCACGGGAACTAGGAGCTTGGGAAGGACCCCAAGCTCTAGATGAGAAAGCAGCCTGACCAACACTTCGATAAACTCGGTTCAGCCATACTCAGACTTCTGACCTGTGAGAAACTATGAGATAATTAATGTGTGTTGGTTTAAGCCTCTGAGTTTGTGGTAACTTGTGCAGCAGAGGAAGCTAGTACAGCAACTGTTAAGCACAGTCCGTTTTTTGAACATTTTCATCATTCCCCCCAAACTTCCTTTGAGGCCTTTTGCAGTCAGACTTCTACTCCAAGGCAACCATTAATCTTCTTTCTTTCTCTATAAATTTGCCTTTCCCGGACATTTCATGTTAATGGAATCATATAATATGGGATCTTTCGTGTCTGGCTTCTTTCAGTTAGTATAATGTTTTGGAGGTTCGTCCGCGTGGTAGCGTGCTTCCGTGGTATTCCGTCGTATGGCAGTACCACTGGTGTTCGTGTATCAGCAGGGAGGGACAGTTGGAGCGTTTCCAGCATCGGATGATGGCGAGCGATGCTGTTGTGAACGTTAGCACGCACATCTTTGGGTGTGTGCTTTCATTTCTTTTGAGTACACACTTAGGAGTGGCACGACTGGGTTGCTTGGTGTATTTATGTTTAATTTTTTAAGATCCTGCTGAATTCTTTTCTAGAATAGCTGTATCATTTTACTTTCTCATCAGCAATGTATGAGGGTTCCAGTTTCTTGATAGCCTTGCCTGTCTTTTTGATTATGGCCATGCTAGAGGGTGTGTAGAGGTATTTCTTGTGGTTTTACTTGCATTTCCCTAATGATTAATAATATTGAACATCTTCTCATATGCTTATTAGCTATTGATATGTCTTCTTTGATGCAATATCTAAGTGTTTTGCCAATTTTTTTTGGTCGAGTCATTTATCTTTTTATTGGTTTGTTAAAGAGTTTTTATAAAATATTTGTTTGAGAGAGAGAGGGAGACAGAGGGAGTGTGTCTTTTCACTTTGTTAATGATGTCCTTTGAAGCACAAAAGTTTTTAATTTTTATGAAGTCCGATGTATTTGCTTTTTCTTTTGTTGCTTGTGCCCTGGTATCATATCTAAGAATTCACTTCCTAACCTAAGGTCACAAAGACTTATTACTGAGTTTTCTTCCAAGAGTTTTACTGTTACAGATTTCCATGTAGCTTTATGATCCACTGTGAGTTAATTTTTTGTGCATAGTATAACATATGGGCCTAAGGTCTTTATTTTATTTTGTTTGCATATGGGTATCCCGTTGTCCTAGCATCGTTTGTTGGGCAGGTTGGCAGGTTTTTGGCTATTATTTCTTCAGATACTTTTTTTCTGTCTCCTTTTTCCCCTCCTCTTCTCTCCTTTGGGGCTGTCGTTGTACATAAGTTGGGATGCTTGATGTTTTCCCACAAGTCTCTGAGACTCCACTTGTTTTTCTTCATCCTTCTTTCTGTTCTTCAGATTGAAATCATTTCTATTGAGCTGGTTTAAAGTTCACTCATTCTCTTCTGCCTTCTCAAATTTGCTATGAGTGCCTCGAGAGAAATTGTCATTTCAGATATTGAACTTTCCAAATCCCGTATTTCCCAACTGATTCTTTTTTATAATCCCAGTCATTTTATTGAGGTTCTCTATTATTTGATTACTTGTCATCATGTTTTCCTTTAACTTTTCGTATATGGTTTTCTTTACATATTTATAATATGCTTTGAAGTCTTTGTCTGCTAAGTCCAACTTAGGGACCACTTGGTGACATTTTCCATTGGTAGTGCACCCCCCCCCATGTATGGATCATACTTTTTTTCTTTTTCTTTTTTTTTGTTGCATATGTTTTTGTTGAATGCTGACATTTTATTTTTTTTATTTTTTAATTTTTTTAAAGATTTTATTTATTTATTTGACAGAGATAGAGACAGCCAGCGAGAGAAGGAACACAAACAGGGGGAGTGGGAGAGGAAGAAGCAGGCTCACAGCGGAGGAGCCTGATGTGGGGCTCGATCCCATAACGCCGGGATCACGCCCTGAGCTGAAGGCAGACGCTTAACCGCCGTGCCACCCAGGCACCCTGAATGCTGACATTTTAGATATGTAGTAGCAACTGTAGATCCTGCCTTTTTCCCTGTGAGCGATCTGTAGTTGTTGTTTATTTGTTCGGTAACTTATTCGTACCGAATCTTTGGAATGTATCGCCTGCAATGTGCAACTGCTCATGTCTCCACCTGGTTGTGTTTTATTTTTTTTAAAGATTTTTTAATTTATTCATTTGAGAGAGAGAGAGCATGAGCAGGGGCGAGGGTCAGAGGAAGAGGGAGAAACAGACACCCCACTGAGCAGGGAGCCCGATGCGGGGCCTGATCCCAGGACCGCAGGATCATGACCTGAGCTGAAGGCTGATGCTTAACCAACTGAGCCACACAAGGCGTCCCAGATTTTCTTTTATTTAAATTTAGCCTGGTTTCTTGGGGTTTGCTCATGTGTCTGCATAGCTTAGTCGTCAGCCAATGATCGATCAGATGTTATGCTTAAACACCTCTAGTCAATAAGGAGCTTCTGCTGATGGATTTATGTGTGCCTGGGGAATGCATGCAAACTTCATGCCATTTTCAAGTCTTCCTCCAGCTTTTACATTCTGCTGGACTCTTGTGTGTCTACTGTGTGGGTGTGTAAGCTGTGCTGGCCATGATTGTGTGGGTGGTTTTGGCCCTGCTGGCCTCTGCTATGCATTTGCACAACTCTTGTCAACCCAGTAAATGGGAAGAGCTTTTTCTAGCTCCCCTATGTCTGGTTCACCCACTGAACTCCCTGTTATGTCCCTGATTAGTCCAGCAGTTCTTTGCCCTAAATGGGACTTCAACCTCAGGCTGTCCAAACTGGTAGTACGCCTAGCATAGTTTGTGTTCGAGTAAGAACGTACGCTTTAATTGTGAGTGTTCCCATCAGGGAGCCCCCCTCTGGCAGGTGCAGTGAAGCTGCTGATTTTTGCAGTCTTTTCTGTCCTAACTGAATGAATACCACAATGACAGAGCCAGGGTAGGGAGTGGGGGTGGGTGGGGGCAGGGGATGGGACCAGATCTAGGCAAAAACTCGGCCCGCAGACTCACCGTTCTGACCCTGACTCTAGTAAGTCGTCAGGAATAAATGCTGTGAGTGTTGTACGCCTTTGGTCAATTTCCAGAGCACTTAAATGGTGTGGTTTTTGGATAAGTTTTGTCTAGTTTGATAGTTGCTTTTTGGGGAGAGAATTTGTCAACCTCCTCACTGCCATCATCATAATTGCTTATTTGTTTGTTTTTAGAAGGCTCTATTCATCAGAATGAATGGACCGCAGAATACATCTGAGACACTTACATGGTCCCATTATTTAAAAGATAGATTTGTTTCTAAAATGCACTTGTAAAGGCATAGTATATATAGAATAGAGATAAAAGGGACCTTAAGTGTAGGTAGATAAGCCCCTCTACTGCTTGCTACAACTCATATAACTGCAGACTAGCTGTTTAACTTCTAGGAGCCTCAGTTGCTCCATCAGTAAAACAGAGATTATAATGAGGCTGTTAATTGAGATAATTAAAAATACTTAGGACAGGGCTTAGTACATAGGTAATAGCCCAATATATACTAGTTCCCCTTGTAGAGGGTTGACAAGTGATTAACACTGACTTTTATAGAACAGAGGTTTTTTTCTTTTGAAGAATGATACTTGGCACCTGTTTTTTAACAATTGGAAAATTCGACTACTAAAAGAGAGGTTAAAGAAATTGGAACTGAGTCAGCCGAAGAGCAGAAAGCAGGGAGAGACTTAATATTGAAGGGCATTGAATTAAGAAATGTAGAAATGTATAGAAATGCTGGAGACGGACATCGGATTGTAAAGAAAGCCAGCAAATCGACACAAAGAAGAAAGACCGAGAACAACTTTCTGCCAACAGGTCTTTAGCTCTGGCTAGTCTGGAAGGACTGTGGTAACGAGGACTGTCTTGCATCTCTGTCTCCTCAGAACTCCTTGTCCAGGGCTGTGTCATGGCGGGTGCGCTGATGTGACACGTCAGAGGCAGCTCCTGCCCTGTGCCTTCCTTCGTCATGCCTGGGGCAGTTTTCCCAGTCCAGAATGGATCTGTGGATGTAGGCTCACTAAAGTTCTCACCCCGGTTGACATCCACATGGGCCCCTGAGGATGAAGAGTGGCATTCTGTTCTGAAGCCAGTCCTGTCATAGTCTTAGCTCCTTTCCCCACAGAGAAAAGTCACTGGTCAACTCCAGCACTGCCACGGAAGTCCTGACACTGAGATACAGGCGAGATGTCCAGTGAACCACCTCACTTTAGTGATAAGAACTAAGGCCCAGAGAGGGGACCGCCCAAGCTCCCAGAGCAGTTAGGTGAGCCAGTCATTTGCCTTCAGATCAGCCTCACCGCGACGGCGGTCCTTTCCCGGTAGTTTGCAGCGGGTCGGAATACTCATGATAGGTATGCAGAGTGATGACTTCAGGCCTCTGGAAGATCTTCCCTCTCCCAACAAAGAGCCCATTCAGGGCAGGGTGCCTGTTTTTTCAGGAAAGTGGACTAATGAATTTGAGAAGGATTTTCAACAAAGATTGGGACTGTCGAGTTCCCTGGATAGTCCAATTTGGAGAAGAATTATAGTTGTCTCTGACACACTGACTAGACAGTCAATAAACGCCATGGAGTGAGGCTGTTCAGATGCTAATGCAATAAAGCCTCCCAGCAATTGAATGCGGATTCGAACAGCGGGTCAAGGATCAAGTGCCAACATCTACTACACATGTGTCCTCCCCCAAATTACAAATAACGTCGAACTTACCAGTCATCCCATTTCCTGAGCAGCCTGTTGTATTTCTAAAGCCCAAGAGATGGCATGTCTGCACGGCCAGTGTCTATCCTAGGAAAACCCCGCGTGGGCATTGGGGCTCTCAGGCTCAGGCAGCAGCACTCCCGCCCTGGGCCTGTGGTCAGGGGGTTCCGCTCTGCTTCTCAGTGAGTCTGGCTGCTCTGTCGGGGATGGGGGATCCATAGGCCCCACGGAGATCCACTTTGCTTTTCAGACTTTACCCTGAATCACCTGGGGATCTTATGAAAATCCTTCCCATTTCAGTAGGTGTAGTGTGGGACCCAAGATTCTGCATTTCCAATAAGCTCCCAGATCCTAGTATTGCGGCTGATGCCCAGGCCACGCTTTGGGTAGCAAGGGTCTAGACCTGGTGCTTAGTGCCAGAGAGCCTAGAATTCCCTGTCTGAAGAGCTATAGCCTATATCTAAGACCTGAATGGGTCTCTAAGGACTGATTGCTGCAGGTGTGCACGTCCACAGACCCAAGGGGTAGCTGGGAGGTAGTGGTGTGTGTGTATGAGCCTGGTGCGGTGGGGTGGGTGGAAGGCAAAGCTTGGATCTTCAGGCTGGAATTCTATACGCAGGAGTATAAAGCCCTTCATGGTGCGGGACTCAGATGGGCTGGGAAGGAAAGGGAACCCTCCATTTCCTCAGGAAAGATTTGGTTCAACTTCTTTTGTCATTCTTTTTCTTTTTATTATTTTATCTCTGGACCTAAACACAAAAATGAGAAGATTCCAGTTTCTCTTTGTCTTCTGTTTTCATGCCACTGTTGCTGTCTGAGAGAACACTTCTGCCTTCTCTTCATTGTGCCCACTAAATACTTGAAGTATGCCAACACATTTGCAACAGGTTTGTTCCCCGTGTTCTGGTAACTTTGAGAATCTTCTATTTTTCTAAGTAGCTGGTGTAAAGGTATGTCCTATGCTCACTGTTCAGTGGAAGTTGATAGTCCTGTTATTTCAGAACAAGAAGAAGTGTATCGCTTGGCATTACTTAAAGAATTCTAATGATATCTTTGAAGATTTGGTGGAAACGGCCAGTAATTTCCATTAGTTGCACTTTAAATAATCCATATCGGGAGAGGATCAATACCATTCATCTTTTCTTCGTTCTTTTTTTCAGAGACTTTTTTTTTTTTAAACAATTTTAGGTTGACAACAAAACTGAGAGGAAGTACAAAGATTTCCCAGATACCCCCCGCCTCACATGTGCATAACCCCTCCCACAACCCAGGGTGGTACATTTGTTGCCAAGGATGAATCCACTTGGACACATCATAGTTTTTTTACCTTAGGGTTCACTCTGGGTGTCGTTCATTCTCCAGGTTTGGCTAAATGTGTAATGGCATTTCTATCTATCATTATCATATTATACAGAGTATTTTTGCTACCCAAAAATCCCCTGTTCTCTGCCACTGCATCCCCAGCCCAGGCAATCACTGAGCTTTTTACCATCTCCATAATTTTGTCGTTTCCAGAATGTCATATAGTTGAAATCACAGAGTTGATAGCTTTTTCAGATTGGTTCCTGTCACTTAGTAACATGCATTTAAATCTCCTCCATGTCTTGTGATGGTTGAAGCTCTCTCTTTCTAGGGCTGAATAATATTCCATTGTCTGGATGGACCACAGTTTATCCATTCACCTACTGAAGGACATCTTGGTTGCTTTCCAAGGTTTGCAAATTAGAATAAAACTGCTCTAAACATCCATGTGTAGGGGCGCCTGTGTGGCTCAGCTGTTAAGCGTCTGCCAGGTCCCTGGGATCGAGCCCCGCATCGGGCTTCCTGCTCCGCTGGGAGCCTGCTTCTTCCTCTCCCACTCCCCCTGCTTGTGTTCCCTCTCTCGCTGGCTCTCTCTCTCTCTCTGTGTCAATTAAATAAATAAAATCTTAAAAAAAAAAAAAAGAGAGAGAGAGAAAACATCCACATGTAGGTTTTTGTGTGGACCTAAGTTTTCAGTCTTTGGATAAATACCAAGGGGTGAGATTGCTGGATTGTATGGTAAGAGTACATTTCTTATTCTTTTCCAAAGCTTGTGGAAAAGCTGACAGGAGACACGGGACAAAGATTAGTGGTTGAGATGGTGAACATTCTATAAAGACAAAACACGCAAAACCATGTTCCAAACGAATCTGGCAGCTGAGGCCAGTGGCTGCCATTAGAATTCTGGATAACTTTCCGAGCAGGTCGTCCTCGTGCCTGTCTCCTGCTCTCCCTCACTCATCTGTCCAAACTCGCAGCTGGCAGCTGACTCCCCACCTGCCAGGTTAGTCATGGCAATGCCAGGTACATAAAGCAGCTCGACTCACTAACGCTAAGTTACCTTTGCCGCCCCCTCGATTGGGCTCGCGTGGCCGTGAAGAGCTCTTTTAAAACTAACATTTGGCATATTACCTTGCCCAGATGTGGCTTATGCATTTTGTACAAATCCTGTGGATTTGATGCTGATCTTGCATACTGTTCTTTTGACAGGAATTATGAGTCACGGTCAAAACTAATAGACAATTGTTGAGGCATCGCCACAGCCTTTGGTCACAGTGCCCTGCAGGGTCTGAATTTGCCCAACGCAGTGTGTGCGTAACAAAGGGGGTGCTTGTGTTGGCAGCCCGATCGGACCCTGTGGCGGTGGAAGTAGCCCAAGCCGGTGGAAAGAGCACTGGGCGAGGAGTCAGGAGGCTTTGGCTGGTGTTCAGTCTGCCATGAATAACACGACCTTGGGCAAGTCAAGCACTTTCCCCATTGATGGAAACAAGGCTACCCTCTCTTCTCGGGATTATGACTGAGATGAAATGGGATAATAAGGCAAAGTGCCTGGAAAAAGTGAAAAACGCTGGCAAATATTCGCACTGCTTATCTATTCGTTTAGCGAACACGTTCGTGTGGGCACACATCATCCCCAGGAGTACGCTGGTAGACACCGAGATGAGCAGTGAGCGGGACCTCGTGGATTCTCAGCGTGGTGGGGACATGAGCCAACAAGCACATCCTCAAGGGGCAGCATGGTTGGTGTGAGAGCTTCAGTGGCTCTGAAGTGCTGGTGGAGGATAGAAGGGGCCCTGGTTAATCTGCCGAGGGGAGTGCTTGAATTCATTGCAGAGAGAGTGGGTTCGGATCTGGCTCTTGCCAGAAGTTCACCTGACCAGAAAGGGGTTGAGGGCATTCTAGGCATGAACAGCAGTGGGTTCAAACGCAGAGAGGTATGAGGGTGCATAACATTGTCATCAAATTAAAATCGACCCCACAGATATTCACTGAGTGCCTACTTGCCTCTCGGCACTGCCAAGAGCTGGGGAAACAACAATGAATAAAATGGCCTCAGTCCCTACATGCTTTTGGATTTATTTGTTCATTATATTAGTTTCTTATGGCTGTGATTACAGATTATCACAATGTGGTGGCTTAAAGCGACACTAAAGTATTCTCTTATAGTTCTGGAGGTCAGAAGTCCTAAAATCAAGGCGTCAGCAGGGCTGCTTCCTTCTGGAGGCTTTAGAAGAGAATCATTTTTCTTGCCTTTCCCAACATCCAGAGGCTGCCTACTTTCCTTGGCTCGTGGCCCTTCCTTCTTCTTCCAAGCTGCTAGTATAACATCTTCAGATCTCTGTCTCTGATTCTCCTGCCTTGTGATGACATTGGGTCTACCTGGATAATCCAGGATAATCTTTCCCTCTCGGGATCTTTAATTTAATCATGTCTGCAAAATTTGTGGGGGGCACACAAGGCAATATAGTCGTACATTCCAGGGATTAGGCCAGGGACATAGGTGGGGGCCATCACTCAGCCCACCCCATTCCTTTAGCAAATATGTTTTAGTTTCCCGCTATTTGGCACTAGAGAATTGAGTCTCTTGGACTTACATACCAGTGTTTCAGATAATCAAACAGTTGAATTCATTTGTGTCCTAGGCATCAAATGGATTTAAAAAGGTGTTTCATACCCAACGCATCCCAAACCGATCTCCTGCTCTTCTCCCCACCCTAGACTTGCTTTGTCTCAGTCGATCCTTTTAATTGCTTAAACCAGATCCTTGACGTGACACTTGAGTTCTTGCTTTCTTCCATACCCCGAGTCTAATCTGTCAGGAAATCCTGTTTGTTCTACCTTCTAAATAGATCCCAAATCCAGCCACTTCTCAGCACCACCCACCAGTCCGACCCAGGACCAAGCCAGCCATCTACATTACCACGAGGGCCTTCTGTTCTATTTCCATCTTGCCTGTTACATTTTATTCTCCACGCAGCAAATGTGAGGATCTTCTTAAAATAGAAGTCAGATGGGGCACCTGGGTGGCTCAGTTGGTTAAGCATCTGACTCTTGGTTTGGGCTCAGGTCACGATCTCAGGGTCATGAGATGGAGCCCATGGTGGGCTCTGGGCTCAGTGGGGAGTCCGCTTGGGATTCTCTTTCTCTCTCCCTCTATGCCTACCCCACTCGTCCTCTCTCTCTCAGATGAAGAAATAAATCTTTCTTTTTTTTTTTAAAAAGTAAAATAAAAGTCAGATCATGTCACCTCTGACAGCAACCCATTCCTCTCAGACTCCAAGCAGAATTCTCAAGTCATCGCTCCTGTTCAGGCTTTTGCTTTGCTCTGTCGTCAGCCTGGACCTCTCTCCCTTGGGTTTATGCATCCACTCCCTTAACTTTGTCATGACTTCGTGCAAATGTCCCGTTTTAATGAGGCTAACCTGGTCACCTTATTTAAATTGCAACTCCCCACCCTCACTACTGGTTCCTCTGCAATTGCTGTAGGTTTTTCATTTTCCGTAGTTCTTACCCCTGTTCAATACTACCTAATTTACTACATATTTAATGTCTCCCCCCAATAGAAATCTAAGCTTCACTAGACTAGAGGTATTGCATCCCAAGTGCTTCGTATCCAGTCCATACGAGGTTCCTAGTAAATATTTGTGGAATGAGTAAATGAAAAAAGTCACTGTGGATGCCATCAAGGGACTTACTATGTGAGGGAACATGGTAGGCACCTCTGAAATGATCCAGCACCATCTTGGATTGCTTGCAATTTCAGTATTGCATCGTCTTTCACTGGGAGAGTCATAAAAGGTCTACAATGAGGGGAAGTAAAAATGCGCTCAGGAGAGTGTATTTGAAAAATAAACATCGGGTTAGAGAGGAGCCTCCTTGGGGCGCCTGAGTGGCTCAGCCGATTAAGCATCTGCCTTCTGCTCAGGTCATGGTCCCAGCATCCTGGGATTGAGCCCCACATCGGGCTCCCTGCTCAGCGGGGAGGCTGCTTCTCCCCTTCCCTCTGCTGCTCCCCCTGCTTGTGCTCTCTTGCTCTGTCAAATAAATAAATAAAATCTTTAAAAATATATATATATATAGAAAGTAATATTCTCAGATCACATGAATTAATTAATTAATTAATTTTAAAGATTCTATTTACCTATTTGAGATGATTGCAGATGCTTAACCAACTGGGCCACCCATGTGCCCCCTGTGTAACTTCTTTTAACATTTCTTGAAAGACAAAGCTTCTAGGGACACCTGGGTGTCTCAGTCTTTAACTGCCTTTGGCTCAGGTCATGATCCCAGGGTCCTGGGATTGAGTCCTGCATCAGGCTCCTTGCTCAGTAGGGAGCCTGCTTCTCCTTCTCCCTCTGCCCACCACTCCCCCTGCTTGTGCTCTCAGTCTGTGTTAATTAAATAAATAAATAAATAGATAGATAGATAAATAAATAAATAAATAGATAGATAAAATCTTAAAAAAAAAAAAAAAGAGGAGCCTCCTTCACATCGACAACCTGGTCTTGCTTTGTGATTTACAATTTAAAAATTTTAAATGTCATTAATTGGGCACCTACAAACAATGCATATTTCACTGGGCCATCTGAGATAAAAAAGCTCACATGAAGCCACCTAGCTTCCCCGTTACAGGCCGGGCTGCTTGACGATCCTTGCAGCCCCTTTCCCAAAAGCAGAAGAAAAGAAAATTTTAGGTCAAAACGGCATGTCGAAATTCCTATTTTCCTTCTTACTCTGGATCTTTGCCAAGAATTTGTGTAAGAGAAAAGAAAAGGGGGGGAGTATGGCAGGTATCCTGCCAGCCTGTCGAGAAATGTCTCTACTCTTCTGCCAGCCAAGAAAGGAGCTGGAAAACAGGCGTAGAGGGAGTGAAGTGACGGAGAGAGAGCATGAGATGTCTCAAAGTCTGAAAGGAAAGCCGTGCTACAGTATTTCTTCACGCTTATCGAAGACCATGTGAGGTTATTTCCATTGGTATCTGGAAGGTTTCTGTGGAAGCTGTTTGTCCTCGGCATGTTGCACATTTGCCCGCAGAGGGGTGAGCCCGTCGGAGCCTGTCATAGTGTGTAAGTGTCACGCTGCTCAGCTCTGTTTCTGCCCCCATCTCTCTCGCCCTCTCCTCCTCTGCCTCCCTTTGGCCCAAGGATCTCAGTGTCTTTTGATGCGCAGCCTTTGTGAGTTTGTTGGCAAGAATATGTAGCCCTGTGGCGAGCCAAAATGTCACATGTGCTCCCCTTAGGGACAGCAGGTCGGTCCACATGCTTTTCCTCCTCATTAGGACATTAAAATATGTGTCATGGAAGGGGCGCCTGAGTGGCTCAGTCCGTGAAGCATCTGCCTTCGGCTCAGGTCATGATCCGAGGGTCCTGGGATCGAGTCCAGTGTTGGGCTCCCTGCTTGGCGGGGGAGTCTCCTTCTCCCTCTGCCCCTCACCCTGCTCTCTTTCTCTCAAATAAATAAATATAATCTTAAAAAATATGTGGCATGGGGAAAACAAAGAGGTCAGAAGTGCAGACATGTATATACTTTGATTAATAGATTCAGGGAGAGCTTATGGCAGGCTATTTAACCAATTAATTTTTACAGTTCTAGGAACTTTGAGAGTTTTGCAAAAATATATTTAAAGGCCACTTTTCCTTTTCTCAACTGTGTATAGGAAAGCTGTGAGTGGGTTTTTCTATATGTGTAATAGTTGGAACTGTTACTAACATCAGCAAGATACCTATAGATTTCATATTCTTTCTTTCCATTTCTGTGAAATTTTAGAATGTTTTTCTTCATGTCCTTTCTCTGGTGATAGCCGTTCATCACGACCCCCATTTGTCATTAATGACCCATGACCCCCTTTTTATTAGATATACTTAAGAAGGTCATGGATCTTAATTCAGGGGTAAAGGAGACATATTATTATCCTAATTTGCAGGTTGTGAGACCACAGGGGAATCTTAAAATTTTATTAATGATTAATCACTCAAATAAAATGAGATGCAGCAGTAAAATAGTTAAGAACAATAAATCTAGAGTCAGATCAGATTATGTTTGGCAGGATTTCTCAGGCTTGTTTATTTTTTAAATAATACCTTTCATTGCCAGCTAATAATTTCGATCTGGACAAAGAATTGGCAGGCTTTTTGTATGCATGTCTGTCTCTTGCTGTCGGGTAAAGGATTCTAAGGTTCTGATCTCTTTTTTGGAGATACTTATATATATGCAGAAAATGTGGTGGAGTTCAGATATTTTGAGTGAAACCAGCATGGTGATCATAAATTTCTTTCTCTCAATGCTAAAACTGGTGGTACTTACAAGGAGCAATTCTCATAAAAAATTTCTCTCTAGCCAATGAGGTTGCCCTGAAGGACAAAATCGGTCCACACTGCAAGAAACTTGATTAGATTTGAAATGTCAGGCCCAACAGTAAAGTACAACACGTATTTCCGGAATGCCTGTTACGTGCCGGGTGCATTTGTAAAGCAACTGACTTTACAACTCGCTTTTATTGTTACTTGCGTCTCATTATTCTCCGCTGATCATATTTGATCATCATGACAGTTTCAAGCGTTGGGGTGAACAGTATTATCCCCACTTGACAGGTGGGAGAGGACACTAAAGCCACGGACTTGCCAGGACCAGAGCGTGGCTAGTAACAGGACGAGCCAAGAAGCCGCTTCTTCCGGCTTCCTGTTCCGTGCCTTTCCAGTATTTTCTGCGGCATCCCTTCTCCTGCCAAGCAAGCGAACCAGAGCAGTCCTCTCCAAGGTGCGGTCCCAGGACTAGAACCGTCAGTGCCACCTGGGGACCTGCTAGATACGCACATTCGGGGCTCCACCGCAGACTTTCGGACTCGGAACCTGGTATGTGTGTCGGGGGCGGTGGGGGGCAGCCGTCTGTGTTAAACAAACCGACACTCCGGTTTGAGAACCCCTGACCTCAACAATACATTTCTTTGCCAGTGAAAACACGGGTGGGGCAGCTTATCTGTGACTTATCCACTAGGGCTGCCTTGTGGGAGGCCCAGGAGTGTTTGCGTTCTAGGAACTCAGCTAGCTGGGGCGAGAGGACCCGCTCCCCTGAGACAGTTCCCCCGTGCCTGCACTGCTCGTTCATTAAGAGCTGGCCCCCGGGAGAGCTCTACGGGCTGTGGTCTGCAGGGAAGGGGGCAATCCCTGGAGGTGGCAGGGATTGGAGAAGCCTTCTTGGAAGAAAAAGAAATGTCCATGGGCCCTGAGGTGCCCTAGGATTTGGAGTGAGGGGCCTAGAGTGCGGCGATTCTAGAAGGAAGGAGAGGGTGTGAAACAGGAGTTGAGCAGAGCCCTTGTGCTAGAAATAGAGAGTGGACCGCACTGTGATAAACTTCTTGAGTCAAAAGCTGGTACATTGTACGGTGGAGAGCGATACTAGATCTTGACCAAATAACGGAGACAATAAAGCACCGTTGAAGGGCTATAAAGCTGCCATATGTAAGCGAGACCCACACGGACCGTGAGCCGTCCCAGGGTATTTTGCATATCGCTTGCCCTTTCCCGTCGTAAATATCTGGGGGTTGTGAATCAAGTCTGATCTTACTGATATTTTTAAAACGGCAAATCTTACGAAAGTATTTGAGTTGTGGCAATAATCACGTGTTTTGATTCTTAATGAAATAAGCTGGTGCAGCTTTTGCTCCAGGGAAACGACAGGTGGTTGTACTCTGCTGATGGGGAAGAAGTAGGGCCTCCTCTGATCAGTAAGCCGGTGCCGCACCTGCCTCACCGGCCGTCTTGCTCTGTATGTGGGTGGAGGGGCTTCAGTCCTACCCTGAATGAGGCTTCTGCTCAGAGAAAGGCCAATGGTGTAGACTTCACCCGGTCAGAGTAACATGGCCTTCCCGTATGGGCATCATGCTGTCAAAAGCTTTATCCACTATAAAAGCATTTGGTTAAATAATTATATAATTAAAATAGAGAGGAAAAAGTATCAGGTGCTCACTGTTAAGTCTTGTGTTTGGGCATAGCAATGACTAAGATACCGTCCACAAGGGGCATCTAGAGTCTTGGGGGAGACGGGTGTACAGACTTCGGTAGGAGAACATAAAATGGGAAATAGCTACGTAGCTTCAGCTCATAAGTGAACATAAAATTGGAAATGTAACCACGGTCTGCTTAATATCTCGTTCTAATGACAGAAATGTACCTTTCTTGGGTGCCTGGGTTGTGCAGTCGGTTAAGCATGTGACTCTCGATTTCGGCTCAGGGTCTCAGAGTCACAGGATTGAGCCCCACATCGGGCTCCGCACTGAACAGGGATCCTGTCTAAGAGTCTCTCTTTCTCTCCCCCTCGGCCCCTCCCCCTGCTTGCACTCTTGCTCTCTCTCTTTAAAAAAAGAAAAAAAAGAAAGAAGTGCACCTATCTTTTTAGCTAAACAGACATAATCAGCCCTGCTTCAGAGACACCTGGAGACATCCACCATGTCCTCTTGAAGATTTGAATTCACTTTTTAACATAATTACTACATGAGTGCCGTCCTTGTGTGGAAGACAACTTACCGCTAACGTCATAAAGAAGACAACAATTTGGGCCCCTTGATCCGGATGCTAAGAACACGAGGGTATTAGTGACGCTGCCGGAATGTGGAGCCTGGCTTTCCTCAGTCCTGCGGGCAAATTGAGGCTTTCTGTAGGAATCGCATTGCTCCCTGAGCTCTGGCCCATTCTCCACACATTTCTGGGCACGATGGTGCCTGGACTGTGTCCGGAGGCAACAGTGTCACCTGCCGTGGTGATGAGAACAGCACGTGATTTGCTAATACGGGTCCTTGGAGCCAGACAGGCTGACGTGACAGTTCGGTGCATTGGGGTGGCTACTATTTTGTATTTTATTTTATAATTCAAACTTTGATCTGATTATTAGGGGAAGGTGTGTGTTTTAAATAGATCTAAGAACTGTAAGATCTGGGGCAAGGACCTGAGGCTGCAAAGTTGCTGCCATATGTCTACATATCCTGACAGACTCACTTCATAGATTGTGGGTATAATAAATACACTATAAACTTAACCCCCAAAGCCTTCTGAACCCCCACAAATAAAACCTGCTGATTTAAAAAACTGTGTGTGGGACGCCGGGGTGGCTCAGTGGGTTGGGCATCCGCCTTCGGCTCAGATCTTGATCCCAGGGTCCTGGGAGCATGCCCCACGTCGGGCTCCCCATGCTGCAGGGAGTCTGCTTCTCCCTTCTCCCTCTCCCTCTGCTGCTCCCCCTGCTTGTGTGTGCATGCTCTCTCTCTCTCTCTCTGACAAATAACTAAATAAATAAATCCTTTAAAAAAATAAAAATAAAACACCATACGTGTGTCACCTCTCCCAGGGTTAGAATTTCAGCTTGCAGAGTCATTGGAGAGCAATTTCAGGGTTTGGAGTCATGCAGGGGTCTCAATCCCCATATATAGAGAGAGAAGCTGATGAGCTACGGATTTGGAAAGATGTATGAAATAAGCATTGGGAAAATAAAGCTTAACCCTTTAATGCTTCATTTCGCTGAATTATCTTCTACCGTAAACATCGTATTTTCTTGTGATCTTATCAATATTCTAGTATAGTGGTTCTTAACCTTTTGGGTCATGATCATTTTTAGAATCTGGTGAAAGCTATGACTTTACCCCAGAAAATTGCTCATGTGCACATCCTTACAAAAATTTCCATGACATTTGGAGGTGGTTCATGGGCTTCATCAGACCCTAATGTCTTAACGCATTCGTGGACTACAGTGTACTAGCTATGGCATCCTTGAGAGAACTGAGAAAATAATCGTGTAAATCATTGTCTATACAGTGTGATTCTCTCAGAATTAAATTAGGTGGAACCCTGATTGAGAAAGGCTGTGGGTGAAACAAAAGAAAATCCGAATACAGTGCCTGTACTAAATTTATAGTCATCCTACTGCTCAAAAATAATGCTCAAATAATAGTTTGAGATTTAATAATTATCCATTTCCTATATGCCACTGATGAAACACCACATTCTACCCCGAGATTAATAATATACTATATGTTAACTAACTTGAATTTAAGATAAACCCCCCTCCCAAATAATTATGCACTTCAGACAAGGATCAGTTTCCCACATGTCCTTTTCCCCCTGATATTTTCATGTTAGAATAAATTATGTTCAATTTCACTGTAATGACTGTTTACTTTGCACTTTTGAGAACCATTGCACACTAGCTCCAGATAATGTTACCCTACGTTCGACTTTTAGAATCCGGAATGACAGTGTACACCCCACTGACAAAAGCGAAGAAGTTTGAAAATGATGTGTTTCAAGTACTAAGTAAAGGACCCCTTTCTGCCTCCCCACCTCCTTGTTTTCTTGCCCGACAGGCTCCCCATCCCTTCATCCAGATGAGTGGTAGACACGCGGTAATTGGCCGTTTGAGATGCCAACTGTCCATCTGACTGACTTCATTCTCTCCAGAGCTTCTAGAAACCCACAGCCAGGCAGTTTTTCCAGCACTTCCTTGTTCTCCGTGGACACTATGGCTCCCGTTTGGGGAATTTTTGCGGGGAGGCCCTTGTGGGGCTGAAGCGGTGATTTCTAGCTCATTCCCTTCTCACGGAGTGTTTGAAGCTCCATTCCTGGTAGGAAACCCCATATGCCGTTGCCCCAGTGAGCCAACAGTGGGCTAAGTGGGGGTCCTCAGAGTTGCACAAATCTCGGGAGGCAGTGGACTTCCAGGGGCACGTGATTGCCCATCCGAACAACTGCCTGGGGCGCTTTTGAGGTTTGTGCCGCGGCTGCTTCTCTAGGAGAGGGGGGCCAAGGGCGTGGAGAAGAGGTGGTGACAGCAGCAGATCAGGTGCGAGACTTGTCGCTCTGTTTTGCGGAGGAAAATTTGAAGGTCCGCTGCTAGGACGGAGATTTCTACACTCCACTGTCAACATGGATCAATTATTTGGCTTCCCTGCAGCCCGTGTGTCCATCGGGTGGGGTTGCCCCCCCTTGCCCGCTTCCAGGAGGGGCTCCAGCCCTCCCACGCGAGGAGCCTCTGCGTGTAACCCTGTGTTCTGGGCGATGAGCCTGAGTGGTAGAGAAAAGATTCGACTCTATTTAAGAAGGCTGCGAAGTGTAGTGTGTTTCAGCAAAGATTTCTACCGAAAATAAGGTTCAGAACTTAAAGTGATAAATCTGTTACCGGAAATATTGACTCTTACCCGATGGCTGAGGAGCCTCTCGATTTTGTTTCGGATCAATCAAAATGTTCGTGTTTGCACTTTTGAAGTTCCCATTTAAAGCAAGCTCGAAGCATAGCATCCCATTGGAAAATTTTCTTTTTACCCCATTTTAAGTTATTTTATTTTTATTTTTATCCCATCATTTGCTCCTAACTTCCTCACTTTTATGTCTTTGTATCTTTCTTTCCTCTCTGAACTTGGTGATTATTTTCTCCTATTTTTTTTTTGTTAAGAGATCCCTGCTGAGCCCTGCGGTCTTGCCTCAACCTCCTTTCCTACCCTCGACACTGTGATTTTTTTTTTTTTTTTTTTGAGAGAGAGAGAGAGAACAAGCAGGAGGAGCAGCAGGCAGAGAGAGAGGAAGAAGCAGATTCCCTGCTGAACAGGGAGCCCAACTCGGGGCTCCATCCCAGGACCCTGAGATCATGATCTGAGCTGAAGGCAGACGCTTAACCGACTGAGCCACCCCGGCGCCCCTTTCCGCCATGATTTTCCCCCCTCACTTTCTCTCCCTTCTTACCTTTTATCTTTCTTATGCTTTCATTTACTTCTCTCTCTGACCCACTACCCACTATAAATTCCTTTCTCCCCTCACCACTTCGGCCCTTCATATTCCGTATGCGTGTAATTAGTTCATACGTACAACGTACAAGGAAGGACACAGGGAGCATCACTGTCTTCTCTGCCCTGCTATGAGACAGACATCACCAATTTAACTGAATTCCTCTCCCAGCTGTATGCCCCATTTCTACCCAAAGCTAACTACTGTCTTACCTGCTATTTCACACGCTATTCCCATTGCCTGAAGCAGGAGGAAGGATGCTGTCCCCAGCGCTCAGCCTTTCTTCTCTTGGCTGCTGGAGGCTAAGCCCAGGGGGTGGGGTCTGAGGGGGCTGGGAGGATCCCCACTGAAGCCAGGGGAGAGGGTGCGGCGGGGCAGGTAGTAGGGTGGCTCTTTCACTGCAGAATGTGGCTGCATTGCTCCCCCTTTGAGAGTCATGTTTCTATCCAGATGATCTGTCCTGACCTCATTGACGTATTTGAATAAGAAAATGCTATGTGTTCAGTGAACTTTCAGTAAGCACCTTCTCAGTGACTGGCACTATGAGTAATAGGAGTTTATTTATGGGGCTGTGGATCCACTTCTGTTCTCCCCCCCCCCACCGTTGCCCTTTTCTTTTGGATAGAGAAACTCAGTTTTATTTCAAAGTGTATTTTTATGTCAAGGATTATCTCTGTCTTTCAATTGGCGTGCATTTGTGTCAAAGCTGGGTAATGTGTATGCCACACTCTCTTCTCAGTAGGTTTGAAATATTTCACACACACGAAAGAGCTTGGGCCAGAGGCATAGACATGTGGGCTAGAACCCACGCTCAGCCACTCACTGGTCGGATGACCTTCAGTAAATTACTTAGTTTCCCTCAGCCTTGGTTTTCTTTTTTTTCTTTTTCTTTTTTTTAAGATTTTTATTTATTTATTTGACAGAGGGAGAGGCAGCGAGAGAGGAAAGACAAGCAAGGGGAGTGGGAGAGGGAGAAGCAGGCTTCCCGCTGAGCAGGGAGCCCAATGCGGGGCTCGATCCCAGGTCGCTGGGATCATGCCCTGAGCCGAAAGCAGACGCTTAACGACTGAGCCACCCAGGCTCGCCCAGCCTTGGTTTTCTAATATGTAAAACTGGGTGTAATGATAACATCACTTCTCAAAGCTGCTTATGAAATGAGACCGTGCATGAGACGTGCTTATAGTGGAGCCTGGCATGTAGCACTGAAAAAATGTTTGCCGTCGAAACATGGGGTTTTGAGTTTAGAACGGTACATTGGGATATAAGCTGTTTGAAGCACTTAATTTAGGATTGAACACAGAGCTTGAAGACTGTGTGGTTGGCATGGCAGCTCAGAAAAGGGAGGCATGGAGAAAGGAGAGACATCCTCTGAAGCTTAGCGGCATAGAAAGAACATTTTTCTGACCTACGGGCTTGTGAAGTGGCCCCTGGAGAAGGCCTTATCTACCAAATGTCATGGTACTGCAGAGAGGGTTGGAACCCCCATTCCCCATACACCTGTTCTTATTGCTGGGCCACCCTGCACGGCATGCCATACACAGACCTCATCTTCTGTGGCCGCCATTTTATCTGTCAGATCTTCTTCCTCCTGTTAGAAAGAATGTGATTACGTCTGTCATTAATCTCCACAGGGCAGGTCAGAAGGCTCTGTAAACTCTTGAGATCCTAACAGTAGCTAAAACCACAGAGTTCTCAAAATAAGCTGTGCAGATTGATCAGAAAGCAAGCTGATTGAAGAGCAAAATGATTTATTCTCTCAGTGGTTACTGCCCCATTGATTTTCCTCGAGTTGTGGATTGAATAGCTTCAGTCCCCCATCTGGAATGAAACCTAACTCTGCTTTGAGGACACAACACAACAGAACTGGGTTAGGCTATATAAACTTTGTGTTCTGCTTTTTTCCAGCAATTTTATACCCGAAATGGTAATGACGATTAAAACACCTTCATGATAATGATTTTGCATTTACAAAATGCGTTCATACTCTTTCTCAGTTTATCTTCAGAAACCTGGTGTTTATAGGCTTTAATTACATTTCTCATTAAGGGAGATTTAGTTTTGAGCCCTGGGTGTTATATGCAACTGATGAATCACTAAATTCTACCTATGAAACCAATGATACACTATATGTTAATTGAATTGAATTTAAATAAAAAAGAGATTTAGTTTTTCTAATAAATTTCAGAAAAGTGTTCTTCCTTTCTATAGTCATTATGCAGAACCTGTGAAGGATTGAAATCCAGCAGGCAGGTAGTAGTGAAATTGGTTTTTTTACATATTTCCTTGCTTCTCAGTGCTGCTAAAGTAATGGAAACAACTCACCAGAAAGTATTAATTAACAGGTTTTGCTGTTGATGGATAAGAACTTGCTCACACTTGGAAATTCTGTTACAAAGTTTAATAATATTTATTTTCAAACCCTTTGAAAGTTAACATTTGTGGATAATAAGTATAACTGCAGTGGTCTAATATGGAATACTTGCAGACATTTGAATATATGGTAATGAAGCACATGAACATTACTAAATGGCATGTGATCCTGTAGGCCAGACCTTAGTCTGACATGTCAAGGATGAGTGTGTTACTTGAACCAGAGCATGCTAATATCTAGCTCACACCAACTTCTCTCATAATGTTGTAGCCATTCCACTCCATCTAACACAAGATCATGATTCTTTTATGTTGTTTAATACACACACACACACACAAAGTCTTGTTTTCCTAACACCAACCAGGAAGTTGAACTCATAGCACTATTGTAATGAATTCTTTTTTTTTTTGAGATTTTATTTATTTATTAATTGGAGAGAGAGAGAGTGATTGTGAGTGCGGAGGGGCAGAAGGAGAGGGAGAAGCAGACTCCCTGCTGAACAGGGAGCCTGACAGGGGGCTCGATCCCAGCACCCTGAGATCATGACCTGAGCCGAAGGCAGACGCTTCACCGACTGAGCCACTCAGTGCCCCTATTGTAATGAATTCTTTTTTTTTTTCAATTTTTTAAAATGATTTTATTTATCAATTTTTAAAGATTTTATTTATTTGAGAGAGACAGAGAGCATGAGCGGGGCAGAGGGGCAGAGGGAGAGGAAGAAGCAGACTCCCCACTGAGTGCAGAGCCCCACCTGGGGCTTGATTCCAGGATCCTGAGATCATGACCTCAGCCAAAATCAAGAGTCGGACGCTTAACCGACTGAGCCACCTAGGCTCTCAAGATTTTTTTTTTTAATTTTTTTTATTATATTATGTTAGTCACCATACAGTACATCCCCGGTTTCCAATGTAAAGTTCGGTGATTCATTAGTTGCATATAACACCCAGTGCACCATGCAATACGTGCCCTCCTTACTACCCATCACCAGTCTGTCCCATTCCCCCACCCCCCCTTCCCTCTGAGGCCCTCAGTTTGTTTCTCATAGTCCATAGTCTCTCATGCTTCATTCCCCCTTCTGATTACCCCCCTTTCTTTATCCCTTTCTTCCCCTACCGATCTTCCTAGTTCGTATGTTCCATAGATGAGAGAAATCATATGATAATTGTCTTTCTCTGCTTGACTTATTTCACTTAGCATTATCTCCTCCAGTGCCATCCATGTTGCAGCAAATGTTGAGAATTCGTTCTTTCTGATAGCTGAGTAATATTCCATTGTATATATGGACCACAACTTCTTAATCCAGTCATCTGTTGAAGGGCATCTTGGTTCCTTCCATGCTTTGGCTATTGTGGACAATGCTGCTATGAACATTGGGGTGCATATGGCCCTTCTCTTCACTACATCTGTATCTTTGGGGTAATGGCTGGGTCAATGGGTAGCTCAATTTTTAACTTTTTAAGGGACCTCTACACTGTTTTCCAGAGTGGCTGTACCAACTTGCATTCCCACCAACAATGAAGGAGGGATCCCCTTTCTCCACATCCTCTCCAGCAATTGTTGTTTCTTGCCTTGTCTATTTTTGCCATTCTAACTGGCGTAAGGTGGTATCTTAGTGTGGTTTTGATTTGAATTTCCCTGATGTAATGAATTCTTCTTCACTGTCTGTGTAGGGTTCTTTTCTGTATGTGCTATTTTAGGATGTGTTGGGGGACTGGAGTTCGGTCTTTGCTTGCAAACAGTTGTGGTTTTCATTAACCCTTTGTTAACAGGTGCTTTTCTTTTACCAAAATGCCCTTACTGAATTAAGGAGATATTTACCATGAATAGTTTCCTCCAATTCTGTCCTCCCCAGATGTTCCCCCCACCCCCCATTTCTTGGAGAGCTGTAAGACAGTGTCACATAGTGGAAAGGATTTAAGACTAAGGGTATGGAGGCATGTAGGTTATCCAGGTATTTATTATGTTTCTACTCTGGGCTGTGGGAGACTCAGTGAGACTAAAGAAAGGAGGTCAGTGGACTAATTGGGGAGAGGGACCCTGGATACTATAAAAATCAAGTCACAATATAAATTCACGCAGAATAAGTGCAGAATAGTTAGCTGTAGGTACTATTGGAGGTAGGAAGCGTTTTGTGAATTGGAGAATTGTACTCTCTCTCTCTCTTTTTTTTTAGATAGCTAAGAAACCCCTCCAGTGTGGGACTTCAGGATTCCCTTAAAATAAGTGGCCACAAGAAAGGTGGATTTATTTGTATACTTTTATACTTTAAAAAGGGACAAGTCATATATTGCTAAGAGGTTGGAATTCATTCAAAATACACAGATTTTTTCCTTTTAGCAAAGGATTCACTCACTATTGGGATGTAGAACTGCATGAGGAAGTGGAAATGCATAGAGGGAATTCTCACCGGTCATTAAATGTCTGCAAAGATTTGTGTGCGTTCAGAAAGCAGACTCTCTGTAGCACTGTCTACCGAAACGGGTATTTTTAATGATTGATGGAGGAAGTAAATATTGACTAAAGCCAAAGGAAAGATCAGATCAAAACATTTCAGGCCACTTCTGTATTTTCCCCCAGATTCCTCAGTCTTGCACAGATGTTATAAAAGGACATACCTTTGTAGACACAAGTGCCTACAAATTTAAATATATGTAATATATATGAAATTGAAGCATTGTATAAATACTTAAGTACCTTATTTGTTACTGAATAACTGGAAGATGGTCTGTGATACATAAAAATGGAAAATGAGGTGAAGTTCATTGCCAGGCCCCAACTTCCCTTTCCCTCACTCCTCTCTTCCTCTGTGGGGCTCCTGGAGGGACTTGATACCACCAGACATGCCCCCCCCCCCAGGATCACAACCCATTCTCAAGAAAGGATCCAACTTTAATCCATTAGCACAAAGTTAAATCATTATTTACCTGCCCTGTTTTAAACTGTATCTCTAGTTTGAATATAAAAAGTTTTTGTCTTATCCGGAAACATTTTTGGTGTTGACACAGGAGTGGATACATGTAACTTTCTTGGGGGAAAACGGTGTCTGAAGGGGGAGCACCTGAGTGAACTCTCGCTTCTCTGTCCTTGCAATGTCTTATTTATCAGGATCATATTTAATAGAGATCTCAGGAATCCCCTTTCAAGCTCATACAAAGATGGAGTGCTGAGTGAGCTTACCGGGGAAGAGCAATATTTGATAGACCTGATGTTGTTTTATTTGATTTGGATTTGGGGCATTAAAATCTCAAATCTCTTACAAGTTGGCGAGTGAACGAATAGTGAGGTAGAATTTTGAGCAATGTAAATCATATGTCTTCCTCGAAGTGTGTTAAGAGGAGGAGAAGTATGTTAAGAGGAGGAGGCGGTACAGAAGAAAATTGTGAATGTGAGCTGAGCAGGATTATAGAGAGAAGAAGCTAATTGGAGATTATCTGAAAATAAAACATCCCAGCACTCCCTGGGGAAATTAGCTGCCAGATAAGAAGCATATTGTGAGAACACAATGACTAACGTTATCTTGTAAGAACAGTTATGGGATGACAGCAGTTCTTTTACTTAAAAAAAAAAAAAAAAAGAACCAATGAATCAGAGAAGGATAAGAGAAAAATCCATATGATAAGCACTAACCAGGATAGACACACTGCGGGTTTTTTGGCAAAACTAATTAAGCATCTATATATCCTATTAGTGCCTCTCTTTATCGAAAGGGCTGGGAGATATTTTTAGAGGTTGTGGGCAGGGAAGAATCCCTCCTGAAACACTCTCAAAGTAATTTTCAAAAATCAGAGCAGAATTTTTAAGGTGATTTTAGTTTGCCACTGAGTTGCTAGAAAGGATTTGTGTCACAATCAGAAGCCACTGGACTGATGGTCCAATAAATTTTCATCCTGGAAAATAAGTTAGAAAAAACCTACACAGTTATATACAAGTGTTAACATTAGATTAAATGTTTGCGGTCAATGAAGTGAAGTACGGGCCTTGGCCATAACTGGGCAATGAGGCTGGCAGGGTACTAAGTGCTTAGGTGTTTAACAAGTGATTGCACGGTGATTGCAGACATGTACTAGACAAGTACCCCCAGCCGGGGTGCTCAGGCCAACGCAGCTTTCATGGCTCAGGCTGTGGGGCTGACCACCTCAAGACTGAGCACCACCCTGCGTCCCACACATTACCATCTTCTTCAGTGTACCTCTCGCCCTAAAATCACAGCAGCCAACTCGTGTCTCTGGAGAAGCTCATCTGCACATGTTCTATGAGCTGGGGTGTCTGTCTTCTCAAAATATGCATTGGGAGTGTATGCTTCATGGAAACACAGAAATCTTTTGTGTGCTGACAGAATCTCTAGCTCAGAAACATAAGCCAGCGAGTCCTCTTGCCCTGGCCCTCAACTTTAGGGAAAACCAAAGAAGAGCAGTGCAGATCTGGGGGTCCTCCAGGAGGTGAGTGCCGCCCTCTCCCAATCACTTGGAGGTGGTTTCTTGTTCTGTGTGTCCCAGGTGTAGCTTCTGTGGATGTGGCCCTTCCACAAAAGGGTCATGCTTTTGTGTCTCTGCTGAAATCCGTGCGGAGCCCACTGGCCCAGTGTGAGCGATGGTAGCTTTTGGCACTGGTGCGGTGCAGTCCGGTGGGAGACATTGAGAATTGCCGCACGTTGTGTCCACATTGTGGAAAAGTCAGTTTGGCTCATGGGCTGCCATAACATCAGAAAGATGAACGGTGAGCGGCTGTCACTAGGTGTTTACCAGCTAAATACAGAAGCATTAGCTCTGCAAGTTGCAAAAGAGGTAAAGAAAACAAAAGAAAAGAATTGACAAGAAAAGGAGGTGCCCAGAGATTTTGAGGTTGAGGTCTGTGTGTCTGAGTAAAAAGGAAAAACAATTCTGTAAGTGATTGTGATGTAAACTCCCGGTTAACTGCATTGCTAGAATATTTACTTCACTTGCCAGAAAATTCTTTTCTCTGGAGCAATCATAATAGGCTATTGTTGGCTGTTAGGTTAAAGTATCCCTAGAAGCACCAGTGTTATTTGATCAAATTGTGAGAAGCATGTTGTGTGGCAAAGAAATCGGGAGGCCTTCACTCACTCTTTTTTTGTTTTTTGTAGAGTGAGAGCACATGCAGCAGGCTGGGGGTGGGGGGATGCAAAGGGGGGGGAGAGAGAGAATCTTAAGCATGCTCCACACTCAGCCCGGAGCCTGATGTGGGGCTCGATCTCATGTCCCTGAGATCACTACCTGAGTGGAAACCAAGAGTTGGACACTTAACCGACTAAGCCATCCAGACGCCCCTCAGTCGGTTACTCTTAAAAGAAGACAGGAAACTGAAATAAATGGCAGTGGAAACAATAGCAACGCCTGAAAATGGATGTCCCCAAACTAGGAGATTTCCCAGGAGGATGTGTGTTCATAATGTTGTCAGTTAATTGAGCAGAGAAGCGAACGGGGTGGAGCTGAAACAGGAAGGGACCGTTGTAAAGCCCTCCTGCAATGTCATGTAAGTTTCCTTCCCCTTTGACTGGTTTCATTCTGCTTTGTTGGAGGAGGTCCCAGGCCTCCAGTGACACGAACATGAAATTCAAATTTTGAAAAACATATTACAAAAGGATTTTCCTTCGGGTATTAATCTATGTAGTTAAGAAAGACTTTATTATTTGTTTCTTTCCCAGAGAGCTAGGCAGTTGGATATAAAATAAAAGAAAAAAAGATCCCTCCATGATTGCCTTCTGGCTGGAATGTGTGACCTGCTGTCCTAGAAACATCTCTCTGATCAGATAAATGATGGCAAAGCAGAGTGCTGGTAAAGCAGGTTTCTTCGCCACCTGCCTAAGGGTTAATCTTTTCTTTTTTCCCCCAGAGGCAATTCCATCTAGCATTGACAACCATGTCAGTTTTACTGGAATGTCTCCAAACATCCGTTAAGTCACTGATTAAAATAGACTCTATGGTACTGTCGCAGGGATGTGTTGTCTTTTCTGTGTCTCTGTCTGACTCCTCAAATTGCGCTCGCAGTTTTGTTTAAAGCAAACCTGTGATTTAAATCTCCGGTAGTGTAGTGATCCTCGCTGGATGACGATGAATGTCTTGGTCGTGCTATGTGGAGGGACGGGCTCACGTTGAGCTGCCCGCCCTGTTCGGTCAGGGAAGAGTCATTCCTCTGGGGTGCGGAGAACCAACGGAATCCTTGCGGTGTCTCTCGGAGGGAAAAAGAAACTCCCCGGCAGAAGTATAGCCAGAGAAGGCCACCGCAGAAAACCCCGGAGGCCGAGAAGAACCACATGAGAGAAACCACATGGAAGCCGCAGAGCCCACTCATTTCCTTTTGATGGGCAGAAATTAGGCTGTGGGACAACCACGTCATTGAGAAGTATTTATTATCTCTTTTATCACGTTTCTCATTGCATCATGCTTCAAAGGTCTAAGTCATTTAGGGAGTCATTAAATAATATTCCTGTTCCCTGCTGCCCTCTCCACCCACCACCCCCCCTCCCCAGCCAAGTTTGCACCAGTTGAGAGACGGCACAAAACCAGAGAGATGGAGAGAGAAATGCTCACTTTGTTACAGTCCGAGCTGATGGGAGAAGCAGTCGGTTAAATGTGCAGCCCCCAAGGGCTCCCCAGTATCCCCCCTCCTTTGGACATTCCCTCCGTCCTGGCCCGGCAGCAGGCAGAGCCTGTCCTCTTTGCCGGCTGGGAGGTCCACGAGAGAGGCAGGAAGGCTCAGTTTATCTCGAAAACACTCTCCTTGCTGATGACTCAGGTGTAGGGAGAGAGTGGGAGAGGCTGGAGAGGTTACATGGACTTTATTTACCCTCCAGACAGAATGAAAACGTCATCTCTTCTGTGGGACTAGGCAGAGTGGGGAATGTCCTTTCCCCTCAAGACCCCTGTGCCGTGCTTCCACAGCCCTCGGCTATGAACCCGGGACTTGTCCTGCTCCTGCCCGCCAAGTCCCCCTCTGCTGGACCAGACACCGTCCTTGGCGTCCTCGCTCTTCTGCCCTGCCCATCCCCCACCTTAGCATCCCACCTCCGTCCTCCCACCTTCGTCCTCCCTACAGGGAGAGAGAGCTGAGGCTTTCCCTCACCTCTGTGAACACTTTGTATTTATTATATGCCCCGTTCGAAGAGTACTATAAAACAGTTCCCATTTTCTAAACCTCTGCACAATTTATCCCTTTATTCCATTCATTCTGGTTTTTCCCATCCTTCATTTCAGTCTTTTTCATCTATGGTCTTGCGTATGGATGTCTTGCCTCTCCAATTAGGTTGTAAGGTTGCTGGGGACAGAATTGGTTGCTTCCGTCTGTCTTTTGTCCCCCTTCCCGGGGGCTAGGCTAATGTATAGTGCAGTGTTTCTGTGGATAGGAGGTATGTCTTAGCTTGAGCTCTCCAGAAAACAGATTCTGAGGCAGAACTCACATGGGAAGGTTTTGGGAGGAGGTACGATTCCAGAACAGCAGTGATGAGGGACTCGAGGAAGCAAGGTAAAGGAGCTACCACGCTGCTCCGAGCTTCCCGTGGGAACACAGCTAGTGAAGCTCTGTGACATACACTGTCTTGCAGACAGGTCTTCGGAAGCCATGTCCCTCACAGTAGTCTGTCATGGGAGGAAGGGCAAGGCATTGGTCTTTTGGCTCCTTCTTGTCGCCTGTCTCTCATTGTCCAAGGTTACCCCATTGGGCTTCACTTCCTGCTTCCAGGTTGTGTTACCCAGCCCTGTGGTCAGCCTGGGGGACAGCCAGATTCTCTACCCACAGCAAGGTGCTCCCTGGGAATCCTGAAGTGGTGGGAAGAGTCAGGACCCCCCCAGTCCCCGTTGAGGTGGACCGCGATGCCCGAGCTGCTGTAGCTCTTGCCACGCTAATCGTGACAGAGACTGAGCCAGAGCCATCACCCCCAGGGAGCCTGAGACTTTGGGGGGTGTTAGGAGACAAGAGGGCAGCAAGAGTTGGGACTTCATCAGAGCAAGCAGCCAGGGCAACAGTGTGGGGAGGGGCAGACAAATGTGGAGGAGCACATGAAGTGGGTCTAATATGCACCCAATAAATAGATATTAGCTTAATAACTAAATATAATAAATGTTGACTAAATCTTTATTCATTTCTGTTGGCCTCCTATGTTTCTACCTTACCAGTATTATTGGGATAGACAAAGGGGGATTTAAGAGTTAACACAAGCTAAATAAGTACTGAGGGATCAGAGTAGAGGAAGGATACAAAAAAATGAGTTCAAGGGAATTAATCAAAGAAGGCTTCCTGGAGGAGGTGAGTTTTGAGTTGTCTCTTAAGGGCTGTAATTGTGAGGATTTGTAAAGAGGAGGGAGTTATCTGTAAAGGTCAGAATCCTAGACTCTAAGCAAAATGCTAGGTTTTGGGGGAGATTTTAGACATCTGCTATGATAGTTAGCTTCATCCGTTTTTAAATAAATGCAACAACAATCTAGAAAATTGCTATCTCTACTTTGGCTCATAATCCAAATTTTGGCAAAGCATAAAGGGACCTTTTGCCTTTGAGATTAAAAAGTTAAAGTTGATGGTATCTAGTGTTGGCAAAGAAGTGGAGAAACAGTTTTCTTCTGCATTCTTGTGAGTGTTTAAATGCTCACAGCCCTCTTGGAAGTCAGCTCTGTTTTTTTCATCAAAATCTGAAATGCAAATTATTGACCTAAAAATTCCGTTTTGGGGGAACTTATACATAAATATATTCGTAAGTTATTCATTGCAATTTTGTGTTTAGTAGTTAAAGGGAGTTCAGATGAACTATCTGTCCTCAGTGGAATGGATAACAGAGATGTATCGGGCACATCGTGTTCTGTGTCTGTTACAAGAAATAGACCCTATGAACTGCTGTGGAAGAATCTCAAGACACATTGAAAATGCAGGTTGTAAAAGAGCACACATAGTATCAGCCCAGTGATATAAGAAACAACAAAGAGCAGGGGCACCTGGGTAGTGCAGTCGTTAAGCGTCTGCCTTCGGCTCAGGGCGTGATCCCGGCGTTCCGGGATCGAGTCCCACATCGGGCTCCTCGGCTAGGAGCCTGCTTCTTCCTCTCCCACTCCCCCTGCTTGTGTTCCCCTCTCTCGCTGGCTGTCTCTCTGTCACATAAATAAATGAAAAATCTTTAAAAAAAAAATAAATAAAACAACAAAGAGCAAAACTAAAAAAAAAAAAAGAAAGAAAAAAGAAAAGAAAAAAATCCCAACCTGAGGATTGGAACATTTATTCTCTTTGCTTCTGCATGTATTCTCTTGCCTAATTTAGAGGGAAAAACCCCGCAACGGTCTCATCCTTCAAATAAGAACCGAAGTTCATCTCCCAGGAAGGGTCAGAAGAAATGTTCATGTTGATGTTTAGGAATAAAGAAGAAGAAAACAGAAGGATAATTGGGAAGGAGGCCGAAGTTCTGTACCATGACATTTCACAGAACGCTTAGGACGAGGAATTCTTTTTTATGAACTGAAGAAAAACAAATGCGAACGATTTAAAAAGGCCTTTACAGGTGGAAGTGGTGGAAAGTCAGTAAGGAGTATAAAAAATCAGAATATAATAATGTAACTCATTATATAAGTAAAGATTTTTAAAAAATAGATGAATACTTAAAACAATAACTTTTTGATTGCATTGTGCAGATTAACAAGTTTTACGTGGAAAAGATGAGATTTTAGAAAACCCGTTTTGTTGTAAGCAGGACATTGCGAACGAGACATTCTTCTCCTTACTCTAACTTAAATACTGACCCCAGGTGGAACTGGTATGTAGAAAAAATCAGTTTCAAAGATCTGAGGACCCCTTTCCGCCCGGTCCCTGAGAGGGGCTCAGACGTGTGGCCCCTCCTTCCACACCTGCTATGACAGGACTCACCCCAACCCCCCCCCCCCAGGTGACTTGTTCTTTCCTTGGGCAGCTCTGCTGATTACAGAGTTCTTAGAACTCCATTGAAGTAAAATCCACCTCGGGGGGAAGGTTTACCTCTAATACACATTAGAATGAGCTTTAAAAATTGATCAAGGCCAGGTCTCCACCCTGGACCAATTAAGTCCCTGGGAATGGGGCCTAAACATCAGCTCATTTCTACACGTGCCCCAGGGCGTTGCATGTGCAGTGAGACTTGCCAACCATTCCACCCCTGGAAACCCATCAGATTTTTAAAGAGCAAACTCCCATGTTTCACCTTCATATCTTCTCCAAGAAAAGTATCCTCCAGTCTTCATGTGAGATGGCTTGTAATGGTTTAAAGGTCCATATGATGAGTATCAGCTTAGGTTGAAATCCAAGAGGGCTTTTCTTTGTAAGAAAGTTGGGTAAATACGTTTGCAGTGAAGTGAATCATATTATAAGAACCCAGACCAAAATTTGATCATGGACCATTTAGTATGTACACATGGGCTTGCATTTTTGTATCTATACTTTAATAAAGTCTATTAACGTGAATTGTAGGGTCTGCTTAGTTTCAGCAGGTGGACGAGAGCGCAACACACAGGACTACGGATTTGGGAGTTTCCCGAGTTAGAAGTCTGTGTGGTGAGCAGATTCTCGTGAGTCTGCCTGTGTTTTTTTTAAAGCATTCTGCTTTTTGTAATGATTTAAAAACCAGCCCAGGACAGTGGCAGAAATAAGCCAAAGGGGAGACACACACCTGGCTTGATTTAGTGGGAACTCAACCAAATATAGTTGTTTTTTTTTTTTTTTAAAGAAAGTAGAATAGAATATAATTTTTTCTTTTTGGTTTTGAGTTTGGTGGTGAGAACTAGGAGTTATGATAAGGATAGTGTAGAATTTCAGTTCCCTCCAGAAATCTATGCATATTATTTTATCAGGCAAGCATTCACAGTTTCTGTGATTGGTGAGGATTGGTTTTGCTTGGGGGAAATTGTGTTGAAGTTGAATTTCTCACCATCACAGGTCTCTCATAAGGGGGCACCTAGAACGATGTGTGTGTGGGGGGGGTGTGGGTGTGTTGGGGGTGGGGAGCTAAGGCACTGTGCCCTCCTCCAGAGAACACCATGTTCCTGGACCCCTAGCTGAGCACTGGGATGAAGACGGGGTGACCTGGTCCTCAGGCACGGTGCCTGGAAACTGGGGGGAGCTGAGAGATGGTGTCAGGGATGAAATGGAATTGAAGCATGCCCCAGGCACTGGACCTAAAGAGGCCAACAGTGGATGTCGGATAGATGGGGAAATTTGGGGAGGACGTGTCGAGGGGAGCCCCAGGTTTTAGTACGAGTGTAGCTGTCGCAGGCTGTTAGTAGGTGGGAGCTATGAAGGGACGCGTAGTGAGAGTGAGCTGGAAGTCGATCTTACCTTTTTCCTGTAAGGGATAGAAAATATTTCCCCCATTTCTCTTGAGGAAGAAACAAGTTCAATATGGCTTCATTTTAGCTGCAGTGGTGATAGTGGTCAGCAGTCAGGAAATCCTCCCTTATCCGCGTTCACGGTTCTTGTACTACTCTGCGCTTACCGACCCTGACCTTGCTCTTGACTTCCTGCCTGCTGTTCATGATGAGAGGGGTCGTGTCCCTCCGCGGCAGTGCCGCCGCTCTTCTCCTTTTGCACCTGGCCAGGTGTCCCACACCTGCCTCACCCTGAGCTGCTCCCCGGACATGTCGCACCTCCCGCTCCCTGACCCAGAGGCTTCATTGATCTGATTTCATTTTGCGGCACATTATGGAGGCCGCAGGTGACAGCGACGGAGAAGGGCCATGCCCCAGACAACCACAGTTCTATCCCCCCGGCCACACACCGTCATCCCAGTTAACTCAGGGAGACCATTTCTTCCTGAATGGTTCCATTTCTTTTTCTTCTAATCCCTTTGAGAGAGTGTTGAGCCTTGGAGAGGAATGAAACTCTATGCTCCATGGCTCCTTTCCAGCTGGGTCGAGTTCTAAACTGCACTCAAAGCCAATACTAATTATGTTCAAAGTTTCTTATTAATAACAGAGTAAAGACATATGTGAGTGAATATTGAATATTAATTTTCTCTAATGAAAGGGCTTGGCTATTTTATTATGGATGCGAAGCCGTCTTGGTATCTATAGATGAAGCCGTGGCACAGAGCCTCAAATGTCAGGAGGGGATGATGGTGCCCTCTGGCAGGAAGCTTCCGATTTTCTGGGACAGCTTTTCCCACATTCTTGCTAAAAGCCTGTGGGTAGCTCAATGGCTTGGCAAATAGAGCAAAACCTCCTGGATTTGAACCGCTCCCATAAAGAATCCATGATCGCTCTATGGGGCTGTAACAGGTTCATTTTTACATTTCCTGTGTTTGGCTTTTCTTAGGTAAATAAATGTTTAAACTAGTTTGTGAATTTAATGTAGTTTCGATCCACTCAAGAGAACGTTGGGCTCATAAAAAGTTATGTACACGATTTATGCTCTGCCTCAAAGAGTACTTCGTACACCGTAGGCCCTTAAAAGTTTGGTTAAGGAATTACTGCAAATTATTAAAGCCAGCCTCTGAATTTCTTTGACGGGTAGCACGTTTTTAAAAAAAGCAGATTTGGGGCGCCTGGGTGGCACAGCGGTTAAGCGTCTGCCTTCGGCTCAGGGCGTGATCCCGGCGTTATGGGATCGAGCCCCACATCAGGCTCCTCCGCTATGAGCCTGCTTCTTCCTCTCCCACTCCCCCTGCTTGTGTTCCCTCTCTCGCTGGCTATCTCTATCTCTGTTGAATAAATAAATAAAATCTTTAAAAAAAAATAAAATAAAAAAAAATAAAAAAAGCAGATTTGTTCTTGTTTATACTTGACCATGACAAAATCACTTCTTTAAAAAGATCCTTACCAATTTCATATCAATCGCATCAATTTATCAGTTATTTTTTTTTGCATTTTAAAAGTATAATTGAATCTCTTTTTTCCACTTTTTTTTATTGAAGTCTATATCATACAGCGTTCTGTTAGTTTCAGGTGTACAATATAATGATTCAACAATTCTATACAGTACTCAGTGCTTGTCAGGAAAAGCGCAGCCTTCATCCCCAGTATGTATTAGATGAATGGTTCTCCACTTCACAGTAAGAGCCTCACTCAAGACCAATTAAATCAGAATCTCAGGGGTAGGTTTTGGGCACTTGGGAGGGGGTCTTAATTTTTTTGAACAGTTTTATTGAGGTATAATTAACATACAACAAACTGCACATGTTTAAAATGGACAGTGACGGGGCGCCTGGGTGGCACAGCAGTTAAGCGTCTGCCTTCGGCTCAGGGCGTGATCCCGGCGTTGTGGGATCGAGCCCCACATCAGGCTCCTCCGCTAGGAGCCTGCTTCTTCCTCTCCCACCCCCCTGCTTGTGTTCCCTCTCTTGCTGGCTGTCTCTATCTCTGTCAAATAAATAAATAAAATCTTTAAAAACAAATAAAATGGACAGTGAGGAGTTTTGACTTGCGTATCCCCCTGAGTCACCATCCCCGTACTCAAGGCAATCACCACACCAACTCTGGATTCCTAAGTGCCAGCAGGGCTGAGAACGGACCGCAGTTCGAGGCTCAACATCACGAGCTGCTTAAGGCATATCACTTGTACTGTCTTCTCATCTAATATTTAATAATAACAACATTGATGGAAATAGTTACTTACAATTTCCCAGTCTAGCCCACTGTCTCTTTTGAGACATAATATGACCCATTAAGACAATGAGAAACGTTAGTGTTTTTTATGTCGGGCTAACAGTGCTTCCCTCAGACTCTCTCTCTGCCCGTTATCTACGCGTTATCTAGGGTTGGGGACCGTTTGTCCGTGGGTCCTGCTCTCATATGTTCATTGGAAAATTCAAGCTTTTCCCAGTAATCTGGGCTGACGTGGTGGGACAGGCTACAAGCTGCAGCTGTACAGCAAGGGGCGGGGGGCAGGGCTGTGAGGGACCCCCCGGGCACCTGGCGGGAACGTGTGCCGGAGCCGCTCTGCACAGGCACCCAGCCTGAGGTCAGCGGACCCCCAATCCCAATGAGGGAAATGGAACTTTGTAATTGAATAATGCTCTGTCTACCAATTGCGTAAGAACTTGACTGGTTGTGGCAAGCCTGGGTGGCTCAGTCGGTTAAGCACCTGGCTCTTGATTTCTGCTCAGGTCATGATTTCAGGGTTGTGAGATCGAACCCAGCATCGGGCTCTGCGGTCAGCTTGGACTCTGCTTGGGATTCTCTCTCTCCTTCTCCTTTGGCCCCTCCCCCCGCTTGTACTCTCTCTCTCTTTTTCATTTTAAAATAAATACATAGGGGCGCCTGGGTGGCACAGCGGTTAAGCATCTGCCTTCGGCTCAGGGCGTGATCCCGGTATTAAGGGATCGAGCCCCACATCAGGCTCCTCCTCTATGAGCCTGCTTCTTCCTCTCCCACTCCCCCTGCTTGTGTTCCCTCTCTCGCTGGCTGTCTCTATCTCTGTCGAATAAATAAATAAAATCTTTAAAAAAATAAAATAAATAAAATAAAATAAATACATAAATAAAACCTTTAAAAAGAGAGAGAGAACATTACTGGTTGTTTTTCAGCCATGCTAGTAAAACAGTATATCTTTAGAAAATGATGTAAAAAAGCCAAATGGAATAGCACTAATGGCCCATACTGGGAAATTGGTTAAATGAATATGATTTATTTATATGGTAGACTATTACCCAGACACCAAAATTGATTTTGTAAGATATTTAACGACTTGGGGAAATGTTCATTTTGAGTTGTTAGGTGAATAGAGCAGGTTACTAAATAATAGTTTATTATACCACTTCTGTTTTGAAAAATGTGTACACAGACACACATACATATGGAAAAAATAAAACACGCGAAAGGCGTAAAGACCAAAACATGGACAATTTTTATTTCTGGTGGTGGGAGAAAACATTCTATTTTAGTTTTTTCTTTTAATTTTTCTGTACTTTTCATATTTTGAAAAATGAGAACACTTTTTTTATCAGAAAAAATAATTGCCACTAAAAATCAGCCGCAGAAGTTTCCCCAAATAAAAAATCAGACCTGGTCTAAAACAATCCAGTCAAAACGAAGTACAAAAATAAAAATCATTAGCATTCTAGCTTCGAACCCGTGTGTTACCCAGTAGGCGCTCACTAAGTCCTTCTTGAGGGATTTGAATAATGATGGGGCCCCGCAAAATAAACAAATCCCCGCTCAAGTTGGAACTGGCTCAGTTGCTTTTCAGAGTCATCAAAGCAAATTTGTTTTGTATATTCTATTAAACCCAAGTTCGAGGTTGCAAGGCATTTGTATTACTGTTGAAGTGTGTTGGCATTTCATTTCATTTTGACTGACTCCAACTGTGATTTAGCAAGAGGCCAGGCTGATATGCAAATAAGCAGGTTTCCGTGGAGGGGCTGTTGCATTCGTTCTGGAAAACTCATTTCTGGGGAGTCTTCTCTCCAAAGTCGGGGAAGACCTGAAATGGGTCAGGAAAGTGGTTGAAGTCTGGCAGGGGCTCTCTGAGTCTGCGCGTGCGTCCCTTGCACCCAGCCCTCTGCCCCAGGCTAGCGCTCTGTCCACCGCTGTCGCCACGCATGGCTCCCCCCACCTCGCCCCTTCCCCGCCCCTCTTGGTCTCTCCTCTTTCCTCTGTCTTCATGGTTACATATGCGCTCACATCTCCCCTGGCCTAAAATCACCCCTCATCTCCGCTGCCCCCTTAGAGTTACCATTCAGTGTCACCCCTTTCTTTCACTGCCGCTGGCTCAGAGAGGTGGGCGGTACTTTCTGCCCAATCCCAGCCTGAGGTGCTTTCTCCCACCTCGGGACCCCCCTGCAATTTATTGACACTTCACAGTATACGTGTCGTTCACATGCTTCATCGGCTGCTGGGCCAGACCTGTTCCTGTCTTTGACACGTTTCTCCCTCTACCTCTGAATTCCCAGGAACACAGCAGGCCCTATGGGGACTGATTTCTAAGACTTCAGGGCATCTCTCAATTCAAGAATATGGAAAGGTTTGTAGCGGCGCTTGGCTTTTCCCATGGGACATGTTTCCACTAAGTGCCCTGTGGTTTGGTTTTTTTGTCTTTTAATATACGGATCTTCCTCGACTTACAATGTGGTTACGTCCCGATGAACCTATTGTGAATTGAAAATATCATAAGTCTAAAACGTATTGAATACACCTAAGCTACCGGACATCACAGTTTAGCCTCTGGCCCGCGTTGCTGGTGCTCAGAAGGCTTACATTAGCAGACAGTTGGGTAAAATCTAACACAGAGCCGATTTGGTCATGAAGTGTTGAGCAGCTCATGTAATTTATTGAATATAGTACTGAAAGTGACAAACAGAATGGTTACACGTGTTTGGCTTGTTGACCCCAGTGATCGCGTGGCTGGCAGAGCTGCGGCTCGCTGCCCAGCATGGCGAGAGGATCGTTCCACATACCGCTACCCCGGGAAAAGATCCAATTCAAAATTTGAAGTCCAGTGTCTATGGACTGCCTGTTGCTTTCATACCACCGTAAAGTCCAAAAATCGTACACTGAACCATCGTAAGTCAGGGACTGTACCTCGTGTCTAAAGTTAATTGGCTTTCCAACATTAACTCAAGTTTTATCTCTCAGCATCTTCCCCTCCTCGCAAAGTTTTTATTTACTTGTTTGCTCATTCTGTGACATCAGCAGAAATGTAAGAGGGATGCCATAGCAGCGAGTCAGACAGACCGCATTCAAGTCCCATCTCTGACGTGGACAGGCTCTCTGACTCCAGGATGCACATTGTGTGTCCATATGCCCATCTAGAACATCGGTATAATACGGGCCACTTTGTGGGATTATTGTAGGATTAACGGAAGCTTTGTGTAGGAACCTCTTAGCCCTTCCTCTGGGCCATGAGAGCCACCCACTGAATGCTGGAGCACACTTCCTTTCTTCCTGGCTCCCTCCTTTCATACCTGAAATCAGGTCCAGAGTCAGGAACCTGCACCAAGGTGTGGGTGCCGGGCGGCCAGCGAGCGTGCGTGTTTCCCGTTGGTGTCCTGGCACACTCAGTGAGCCTCCCGGGCTATGTCACACTCAGTGAGCCTCCCGGGCAGTCACTCTAAAATCACCAGCCACAAACATGAGGCCACGAATGCCAAGGGAGTCTTCTCTCTGCTTTGCTTAACCAGCGTGATCTAGCCAAAGAATTTGAAAGACTAGAAAATATACATTGCGAGTGTTAAATAAAGCAGCAGATGGCCTTCATGTCGGCAGCTCCCTGTGCCATCAAGTGACTCACACGCCCCTAGCCACGGCGGAGGGAGAGGGGAGCGCCACGTTGCCTTCTTTTCTTGGAACTGCCATGTTTTTCTCGTCTCTGATGCCAGTGTCTTCTCACAGGATTTGCAAGAGAAGAAAAGTCTCACTGTTCTGGAAATGCTAGAAAACGTTCCCAAACTTTCTTAGCGTCCTTCCTAGCAACAGATCCAGTGACTTCCTCCTCATTTCTTCCGGGTGGCACTGCTCTCATGGTGTTTATCACCCTTGGCCGCCTACTAGCCATGCCACGCTGGGCCATTCGTTCCCTTTCTGCGCCTTGTCCTTGCTTTTCTCTCCTAGAGGATGGGATGATGAAATCGCCCGCCGTGTAAAGTTGCTATCAAATATATGGATCAGATATATGCCCAAAGTACCCAGTATGGAATAGGCTTTTAATATATGTTGTTCTGTAGTCATTCTATGTGCATAAACAATGAATGCGCCCATGGGTTGGTGGGAGTGACGTAGACTGGGAATCCCAAAGCTCACCTCTGGAGTCCTGGCTTTGCCACTTGCTTGCTGTAATCAATGACTCATAACTCACCTAACCTTACCGAAGCTTTGTTTTTATCCGTAAGATGGCAAGAAAAATACTTATTTTTCAGTGACAAGTGAGATGACTTTTGTGAGAAATAAATCTTAAAATGCCCTACAACACAAGATGGTGTTAGGAGCTCTCATCTCTGTCTTTAAGCAGAAGCTGCCAAGTCCTAGTTGTCTTTGTGTGTCTCACACCTCCCAGGGTAGTACGTTGACCCCAGTGGATCACACAGTAATTGTTGAATGAACAGTTGAACAATTTGACACAGCTGAGAAAAAAAAGAAGCAAGCCAGGAAGGCCACCGTGTGTTCAACAGAGATGGTGGGAAATCTACATGCATGCTCACGTGCTTTTGTAGACGGGCCCATCGGGCCCTCCCTCTGAGGATTTCCAGTCTGTCTTCACACAAAGTCAGTCCTGGGAGGACCGGAAGTGTCTGGTTAGGGCAGTGAGGACGGGTTGGGTTGTTCTGGGCAGGCACACTGACCACCAGCAGAAAGTTCGGCTTCATGGTCTGACAGGAACGGTACACACAGAAAAACTGAGAACAGCAGACACGAGAACTTAAAAAGCTCTTCAGCGTGGGGCTCTTTACTATAAAGAGGGATCCCGTGAGACCTACAGAAAGCTAAATTAGACAAAGCAGTTGAGATCTTTGGGGAACAATTTCACTTTGGCATGGGCAAACCAGATGACCTAAAATGACAGATTCTGCTAATTTCCATGATTGCCTCCGGGAAGGATGGAGCTAACTTGGCCCTGTTTTTGCAATATGCTTCTCAAACATGACTTCTTGGTCTGCTGCACAGGTAATTATTCTAATGACAAAGTTCATGTTGCCAGTTATCTCAACTATGACCTAATTTTCTCTAATGATGCTGGAATCTAATTCTTCTGGGTTTGGCCGTTTCTACCAAGTTCAATGTTAAAACCTTTATGCAGCAGATGAATTGCTTGGTCATGTCAGTTTATGTAGCAATTTATAGCTTCAGGATGATTTGCAGTCAATTTGGAAAATTGGTAACTATTAATTTTAGGTAATGACCTTGACACTTAAAATACGTTTATTTTTGTTTATTAACAGTTTGGGTCTCGCTGTTTTTAATACCACTCTTTGTGAAATAGTGCCGTAGTGTTTTTGTCATGGCATGAACGTCATTGTAGACGGCATGCTTGTCTAATTTGTAGATGGCATGAAGGTAAAAGGCATAACAACTATTCTGGAAGGGCAGAATTGAGAAGTTGAGAATTTTTGGCAAGTTGGAATAATGAACTCCATTTTTATATTATTTTTTTAATTTTTTTATTTTTATTTTTTAATAATTTTTTATTATATTATGTTAGTCACCGTACAGTACATCCCCGGTTTCCGATGTAAGGCTTGATGATTCATTAGTTGCGTATAATACCCAGTGCACCATGCAATACGTGCCCTCCTTACTACCCATCACCGGTCTATCCCATTCCCCCACCCCCCTCCCCTCTGAGGCCCTCAGTTTGTTTCTCAGAGACCATAGTCTCTCATGTTTCATTCCCCCTTCTGATTACCCCCCTTTCTTTATCCCTTTCTTCTCCTACCAATCTTCCTAGTTCTTATGTCTCATCTATGAACTCCATTTTTAAAAGATGAACTATTAATGGGGTGAAAATAAAGCCTTTACTTGGTTCTAACGATACCTACAGAAAGATAAGGGAGATCTTTGTTGTCGACCTGACTCGCAGCTCTAAGAACGGCCGGTAAATGAGGTGCTGCTGTTTTAGTCCATATGTACGGCGTGTTTGGAGCTGTAGAGACCAGAGACTCAGGACCCCCTAAGGAGCAGAGACTTCCCACACAGCTTCCTTGTCTGGGAGGGTCTGGAAAGTGGGGTGTTATCAGGGGCAGGCAACTTCAGGGGTGCCTCTTCTCTCTCATGATCCCTCTTTCGGCCTTTCTGTTTCCCTCTGCATATTCTGGAGCTTCTCCTCTGCCACCTGACGTCCACTCCAAATCCCAGAGAGAGCTGGTTTGATTGATGTGGCTGATTATCATCTCTCTTCTGGGGCAGGACCCTTGCACAAAGCTACCTCCTCGTTCATCCACCAGCCTCTGTGGGACACGCCCACATCAGATGCCCACACCCGGTCCAGTCAGTGGCCACCTCTGTTCAACCACAGCTTACCCCTGCTTGTCGGAGCAGTGGGCTGGGGCTGGGAAGTTTGCATTGGAATGTGAATCTGGATAGGTCTCCAAAGGCCAGAATTGGGACCAGTGAATGAAAGCTGCAGGAAGCAGGATTCAACTTCATGCAGAGTCCCTTGAAATGGAAAAGGCCACAGGCAGATAGGTGGTTGGATACAGTGACCTTTCTAGGCCCCCTCCAATTCCCCAAATTGTGTGTTTTTATCTTTATTGCCACTCTTTTATTTCTTCCCCGAAGGGTCTAATGAAAACCATCTTTGTGCATTATTACTAAAATGAGCCACGAAGATAATTCTACGACCGTATAATTAGGGTATGCCTAAGGTGTCAGAAACAGTAGTGTTTTTGCCTTAGCTTCTTAAATAAAATACATTTCATAGGTGGGCTATTTGTAAATTGGATTTTATTATAGTCAATAACAACGCCATTTAAAGAAAGGGGATGATTTACATAATGTAAATGTAATGGGGCAACAAACTACAACAGGGACACGTCTCTAAGATGATTGAAGAAGAGCGTAAGAATGTTGGATAATTTTTTTCCCAAATGCATCGTAAATGATGTTCCAGATACTTCAGTTAGGCTTTCAAACTCAGATTCGGGATGGCCTGAGTCAGGTAGGGCAGGTTTCGCTGGTGACTCTTCAGAGAGTTGCCCAAGCAACTGAAGTCTCTGAAGTCGTGTAATTAGATCTCACCGTTCAAACTCTACTAATTTGGATGTGTGTGTGTGTGTGTGTGTGTGATGTATGTATGTGGTGTGTTTGTGTGTGTGAGGTATGTGTGTGATGTATGTGTGCGGTGTGCTAGTATGTGTGGCGTGGTGGGTTGGGTGTGTGTGTGTGTGTGTGTGTGTGTGTTGTGAAGGGAGAATAAAAATCATTCCATAAAATGTTAATCCCGTCACAAACAACAGAAATTCATATTTCATCTGAGAAAATCTGAAAGCACCAGCAAGACTCCGGGATGCCGCTGTCGCCACTTCCCAGTGGGAGACTGCGTGTCACCAAAAAAGACAGAAGCAGACACAGCGCAGCAGCCTTGCCTCCAGCATTCTGTTAACTGTCCTCCCGCTAGGAAATACCGGGTTAGGAGGGAAGCTCGCTTCGTTAAAATTCTAGTTCCCCCTTTCTGGAGACAAGACTGAGCTCACTTGGCTTCAACTTCCTCATTCATAAATTATAAATAAACTAGTATAATAGTAGTTGGGTCTGAGAATTTCGAGAGGGTGGAAGCACTTCTTCGCACAGTGTCTAGCGCCTATGAAGTGCTGTCATTTAGCTAGTAGGGTTCTTCTTACCTTTATTATTCTGGAGGGGGTGGGAGCCCGGAGAGCCTATGACATCCGTCCCTAGTCTGGGTGTGGCTCCAGGTCTTCTGTCTTCCCGGCCTGGCCGGAGAGAAACTTGGGTCCAGCCCCTGTTCAGGATCTGACATTATCTCCCCGGAAGCCTCAATTCCGTCCTCGAGGTGTTCTTTTGCTTGGACCTTGCCTATGTCACTGTACTTCTCAGAGCCTCAGTCTCCTCTTCTCAAAAATTGGGGCACTATTTAATTTTATAGGGTCTTAAACTTTGGATACTATTAATTTAAGTCATGTTTGTTTTAAGACAAACTTGAGTTATCAGGTGCAGACCGTTAGGGAGAGGCCGAATGTTGGAGCATCTTCTCTGACTTTGTGTCCTTGGGAAAAAGTGCCCGTGCTTGGGCCCCAACCCGCCTGAGATTCTGATTTCATGTCAGGGATTTATTTGGCCTGGATGGAGCCAAGCCAGTGATACTTTCTAGAAGCTCGCCCAGTGCCCGCAAGGTTGAGAAGCACTTAGCAAGCCAACGTTCAGTGCTGGGAGCAGGTCTAGCACTCCCGCCTTCCGCTCTCCTCGCTGCACTCTGACCCCAAGTTCTGGTTTAAAAGAGGTTTTCTTTTCTTTTCTTTTCTTTTCTTTTTTTTAAAGATTTTATTTATTTATTTGACAGAGATAGAGACAGCCAGCGAGAGAGGGAACACAAGCAGGGGAGTGGGAGAGGAAGAAGCAGGCTCATAGCGGACGAGCCTGATGTGGGGCTCGATCCCATAACGCCGGGATCACGCCCTGAGCCGAAGGCAGACGCTTAACGACTGCGCCACCCAGGCGCCCCTGAAAGAGGTTTTCTGAATAAACACTCTCTTCTGTGATTTTTACCCGTTCTCTTAAAAGTGAGGTATTAAGCATAGTATTCAACGCCTCTGTTAGTTGGTTTCCATTTAATGAAGGCTCGTTCCGTCTCGTTCTACCTTAACCTTATGCTTGTTTTCTTACAATGATGGGTTTAGCAACGTCCTTTATTCCCAGACGCTTTCTTTTCTCACCGCTTTGAAAGCCGCCTCCGAAATGTAATTGCTTTGCTGAGTTCCTCCCTGACATCGTCAACCTTGATCAAATACTTCGTTCTTCACTATTTGTTCTTTTCAGTCGATATTAGATTCTTCCCAGGCACGGCCCGTGTGTTGATGTGATTGTAAAGCGACCAGTATTCCCATGAAGTATTACAGGAGAATAAGATCAAGTGCCTATTTTTCCTCTTTAATTTGTGTGCACAGTTGTTTCCTGCTGTTTAGGGGTCATTCAGACTCCTATCCTACGCTAGAATGTCATTGGAATTATGTTACCTGTTTTCATTACCTGTGGCCATTAAATTGCTTAAAGTTAAGCCATTGATATTCTTAAGTACAGAAATGTGTGGTTAAAGTTAATCATGGAATTTAATATGTATTAAGTTCCCCTTGTCGATTTTAGTAGGATGGTAGAATGAAATATCAGCTTAATAGAATTAACTAACCCAAAGCAATTTACACTATTCTGTGTTTTGTGTTTTTTGTTTCCTATTCAGGAATCCTTGTGATTTTCTTCCTCAGCACCCACTACCCGTGTTTGTTGAAGACTTTGGCCAAAGCTGCTGTCAGCTGTTGGCATCATCCTGAGAAAAGGACAGCTTTCAAACATCAGGGAAACTTTCAGGAGACTCTTGGCCCCAGTGGATCTTCTGAAGGTGAGAGCGAATCAGTTCTCTTTGTCTTTAGAAATCGAAATTAGCTGTTCTGTGTTCTCAAATCTACTTCTTGGAAAAGAGTGAATAAGGGGATAGATTATTGAAAATTCTCTACAAAGAGTTGAGAGTTTTTCTTTTTTAGGAGAATTCTTTAGTAGTTGTGAAGGAACTCAAGTGGCTATTTTGATGCAACAGGAATTTATTTGAAGTTGTAGCTCTGATCTAAGATTTATTTGAACACACACACACATACACGCACCTTGAAAAATCATAACATTTCTCTTCTCAGAGGAATTTCTTATGTTTTTAGGGTTTCTGAGAGCCTTCGTATTTGCCTTACCCTGCCTTTTAGAATTGCTTTCAGGATAAAACAAAATAATATATATGAAAGCACTTTGTAAACCATGAAGTATTATTTGCATAAGTAAGAAAAACAATTGCTATTTCCAAATATTTATAATCCTCCAAAATACTCTTGTGCCTTCCAGTCTGTTTTTTTTAATAGTTTGATTCGTTTTTATTTTGATTCTGTAAACTTTGCTGGGATCTCAGGAAGCAAAGGTGATATAAGTCCTTACCTTCAAGGAATATCTGCCAAGTGCAAGAGACAGATACATAAATAGATATGACCATCCAATATGATAAAAGTGTATCGAGAGTGAAATAAAGAATGAAAAAGACATTGAATGCAGCCTGGGCCAGAGATTGTGTGTGTAAAAGTACGCTTCTTGGAGGAGGTGGCCCCCGAAATGGCCCTTGAAAGATGACTAGGAGTTGGCCTGGTGGAATGGAGTAGCGTATTGCCAGGAAGAGCCGTGGGAGAGTGGTGCGAAACCTGCACGCAGAAGTAGTAAGTTGTTCAGCGTTGCTGAACTGCAGGTATGAAGTGTGTGTGTGTGTGTGTGTGTGTGTGTGTGTGTGTGAGCACTGAGGGGATTTAAGATGGCAGTCATTGGTATTTTAGGCATGTTACCTCGGAGAGAGTGTAGAGAAACAGCTGGAGGTGAGCAAGATTAAAGGAAGATTTGTTTTGCACTGATCTGGTGAAGAGATGAGAGGGATGACAGTAGAGAAGAAGCAGTGAGGAACAGAGGAAGAGAGCTTTGAAAGAGCTGGAACGTGCTGGATTTGGTGATGGTTTGGGCATTGGAAGTGAGAAAATGTTAGGATCTGGAATTCTCAGGTTTCTGACTCTGGTGACATAAAGGGAATTTAGGGGGAAGCAGACCCTGGTCCAAAGGACTTTGAGGTACATGTGGGACATCTAAGTAGAAATGTCCACTGGGCAGCTGGAAGTGTAAGTGTGGAGGTTAGGGGAGGGTTCCAGGCTAGAAAAATTGATTTAGGAGTTATGGCAATAGTTAAAAATCTTTTTAAAATATAACTTCAAGTTTGTATTTAAGCTTTTGAAATAAGTCAGATGGAAAAAGATAAAAATAACGATTTCACTTATATGTGGAATCTAAAACACAAAACAAACCAGAAAGAGGGGCGCCTAGGTGGCTCAGCCGGTGAAGTGTCTGCCTTCAGCTCAGGTCATGATCCCAGGGTCCTGGGATCGAGTCCCGCATCTGGCTCCCTGCTCAGTGTGGAGCCTGCTTCTCCCTCTCCTCCCTGCTTGTGCTCTCTGTCACTATCTCTGTCTCTGTCTCTGTCTCTGTCTCTCTCTCAAATAAATAAAATCTTAAAAAAACCCCAAAAAAAACAAAAAACCAGGAAGAGACTCAGAGATACAGAGAACAAATTGGTGGTTGGCAGATGGGGGGATGTTGGGAGATGGGTGAAATAGGGGAAGGGGATTAAGAGGTACAAACTTCCAGTACAAAATAAATAGGAGCACCTGGGTGTCTCAGTCGGTTGAGCGTCTGACTCTTGGTTTCGGCTCAGGTCATGGAGGGTTGTGATGTTGAGCCCAATGTGGGACTCTGTGCTGGGCGTGGAGCCTGCTTGGGATTCTCTCTCCCTCTGCCCCTCCCCCCCCAGTCTCTCCCTCCTTCTCTAAAAATAAATAAATAAACAAACAAACAAACAAATAAAATACATAAGTCATGGGGATGAAAAAGTACAGCATAGGGAATACAGTTAATAATATTGTAATAATGTTTGGCGAGAGATAGTGACTGCACTTATTATGCTGAGCATTTCATACTGTATGTAACTGTTGAATCACTATGTTGTACACCTGAAACTAGTATAATATTATATGTCAGCCATACTTCAATAGAAACGTTATCTATTCATACCCTTAAAACTCAACTCACCACATTCACAATTACCATTTCATTTGTATCTGTATTTGTTGGTCTTATTTTCTTAGTCTAATAAATTAGGGGGCCCCTGGGTGGCTCAGTCGGTTGAGCCTCTGACTCTTGATATTGGCTCAGGTCATGATCTCAGGGTTGTGGGATCGAGCCCCATGTTGGGCTCTGTGCTCAGCAGGGAGTCTGCTTGAGAGTCTCTCTCGCTTTTGCTCTGCCCTTCCCCCTGCTCACGGAGTCTCTAAATAAATAAATAAATAAATAAATAAATAAATAAATATCTTTTCCTAGGACAAATGTGGGAACTTTTTTAGTTTGATGAAAGGAAACTTAAACCAGTATTTAAAACAAACAGTGAAAACCCTAAGATTTCGGAGTGACAGGCTAGTGCCATTGGTCATTTGAATTCACAGTATTTACAGAGTGATGTAGGGAACATGCTTTATTCTCCAAAGGATATTCTTTTTCTGTTTATCTCCTGGTTTCTTATCTAGTCATCACTTCCATTGCTCTGGCCAAGATTTGAGCGTTGCCCACGGGAGACCGGGGCAGGATCTTTCCTGCGTTCTCCAGGTTGCGTCAGGGTCCCTCCTTTGGGTTTCCCCAGCATCACTCAGCACGTCATGAAGGGAGCCTGTTAAAACAGAGGCCGCACTGTTTCAGAGCAGTCTACCCCAGTTAGACATTACTCAGAGCCTTCTTTGAGGGAATGTCATGGGTAGAAATTTTAAATTCAAATAATATGGACAATCGTACTATTTTGAGTGAGTTTTATTTGATTACTATGGCCTTAATTAGCTTACTGACTTTTTTGTTTCAGACCTGTCAGAAAATCACAAAATGCTCCCTTTTTACTCTTTGTAGTTCCTTTCATTGCCATCTTCCCAGAAATTTTACAGAGACATTAATCTTCACTTTCACTTTTACACAAAAGAAAATTAATTTGGAGCAAAATTAAGTAACTGACCTAATCTAATGCTAACAGCCAGAGTCAGGGCCCTGGTCTGTTGAAAGTCAGGCTGCCCCTTCCACCTACTCATTTTCTTTTATTCCTCATTTTTATTGCACTGCTGTGAGGTTACCTAGATATCTTAAAAGTAATAAGAAATTGAATTAAATCAAACTCTTCATGCCGATGGCCTGTGCCTTGGCCAGCCACTCTCCATTCAACAAACATTTTTGCTTTATTATTTTAGGCCTGATGTTTAATTTTGGTAATTGAAACTTTTTTAACATGGCTTTTGTTTTTGTTTTCTCTAAGCTGGTTCCACTACTGAAATGAAGGATCAGTAGAGACTAATCAAAACCACCCATGTTTCAGATCTACTTAAAAAAGGATAATCATCTCAACATCCATTATCCAGCCAATTTTTCCCTACTTTCATTTTTTTAAAAAAGAATTTATTTATTTATTTGAGAAAGAGAGAGACCACACAAGAGCAGGGAGGAGAAGCAGACTCCCCACTGAGTGGGGAGCCCGATGCGGGGCTCGATCCCAGGACCCTCGGATCAGGACCTGAGCCAAAAGTAGACACTTACCCAACAGAGCCACCCAGGTGCTCCCCTACTGGGTACTTTCAGTCACATCGTGTTAGGCACGTTCGCACACAGTTCAAGTACTAGCTGCACAACCCACTTTCCGGTTTTATTTCCCCTTTTTAAATAAAATATAACTTTCATACATTAAAAAAAGGACACTCATTAATTATTTTAAAACCAACTCTTTTAAGCCCAAGGTATTTCTGATTTGGTCAAACACATTGCAATACCCAATGACGTTTATGGACAGAAAATGAATTTATGGAAATGCTGAGTTGGTGTAGCTGAGAACGATGGCACGTGCTAGCGAGTTGTAGGTGGTCTCAAGGACAATGAGCTGTTCTCTGAAAGTCACAGACTGGTCAGTCATTGCTGTGAAAGCAGTGGGCTGCAAGTCGTCAGAGTGCGTGTACAGAACATGATTCACTCATCCCGAAAGCGGCCAGTAACAAAAGGAGTTTACACTCGTTGATGCAGGGCCCACGAAATAGGTCTTCCTGTTTGGGTCTCTCTCTTTTTTCGGTCTGTCTCTTCTCTGCATCTCTTTTTCTGTCTCACTCATGTTCTGTGCATGAAAGACACAGACTAACATGATGTCTCCAGAACGTGCAACCCTTGGCAGTTTGTGTTTATGGAACCGGCAGTGGAAACAGTGTATCGTGGATATGCGCGGCGGGTGCACCACCCTTCGCTGGGTAAGTGGGGGCCGGTATAGGGAGACATGGATAGTTTCGTGCTCTGCATAGCATGGCTACGTTGGGAGAACAACAGCACGAACAAGGATGGACAGATATGGGAGCCACTGAAGACAGAGAGCCCAAGATGGTAGGATGGCTAGGAAAGGGCACGCCAGCCTTTCGCCACTGTAGTTCGGCTTGGTTGTAGGGTCTTCTTCTGAGCTCTCTTACTGTGGGCAGGGTACCGAAGGCAACAGCACTGGCTGGCGGCTTTCTGCTCCGACGCCAGTGTGAGTATGCAAGTGCTATCATGCGGACGAAGCACTGGAGAGAGTTGATGTTAGCTTTGGAGTTGCCACTGAAAAGTATTTAGAGCTGGGGGGCGCCTGGGTGGCTCAGTTGGTGAAGCGTGCAAGTCATGATCAGCTCAGGTCATGATCTCAGGGCCGTGAGATCGAGCCCTGCATGGAGCTCCATGCTGGGTTTGGAGCCTGCTTTAGATTCTTTCTCCCTCTCTCTCTGCCCCTGCCCCCACCCCACTCCCGCTAGCGCACACACTGTCTCTCTCAAAATTACATAAATAAATATATAGATAGATAAATAAAAGTATTTAGAGTTTGAAATAGTGTCCAAGTATTGAAGCCCTCCTCCCACCCTGTGGTGAGAGCACAGAAGTCTGCTGGACTAGGCTTATTGGGAACCACTCCTATTAGAAAGTAGGAGCCATAGGTGAGTGGCCAGGGTGACGTTTTGAACGGGCAGTCTTCCAACAGGCTCAACTCATACTTAGCAGTAAAATGTGTTACCCTATGCCCTTCTGTAGTGTGGGATTTTAAAAAGAAAGGGGAAAGGAAATGCTGAGCCACCAACTTTTGATACACATTCAGTCCCACTAGAGAGGTCATAGACGACATCAGCAATTTGTGGGCCATTTTGGTGGAGGACAATGACGGCGGATTTCTAATCAGATAATGTTGCTGGATTTGAATTTTCACTCTTCACTGCCTTTTGTTGTTTGCGTACATTGGAAATTATTCTCGATTCAGGTTTATTATTAACTTTTTGAACTCCAGCTTCGGCTCTGATATCTTGCCGCTCACGTTACAATGAGCATGGTGACTGGAGAATTTATTTTTGCGGTCGTTAATAGAATAGCAAGGCAGCATAATATGAATTAATGACTCTTCCCATTTTCCCATCATATAAGCTGGATTCATTATCCCCTGGGATCTATTCAAATCCATATCCTCATAAACCATTCTTGCTCGTTGTCGGCTTTCTAGCTTTTTAAAAGCTTCTGCATAATGGATACATAGATAACAATAAGTGATAAATACTTTCGGTTTTAAACTTTAAAAACATTTCTGATCTCATTATAAAGAAGAACACGAAACAGAACTTCCACTTCACGATCAATAGCCAAAGTATTTGGGCTGTTTTTTTTTGTTTTTTAAGCAAGAACCATCCTGAGGCAATTATGCCTTTTTAATGCCGTTTAGAAAATAAGATTTGTGAGGAAAGATTGAGGATAAAAAAAATTATTGAGGGTGCAGAACTACGAACAGGGTTTTTTCACCCCTGATATCCTCTTTCACTTGGAGGACATGCATATTTTCATCAACCAGGACTGTTCAAATTTGGCGACATCCACTTGGGTAATAACTATGTTACTGGTATTTCAAATTATTCTCTGTCCTTTCTGTTACCCCTCTTTGCTATCAAGCTTTTCATGTTTTGTGTAGACTCACCATTTTAGTGGGTGTGTATCACATGGAGAATGTGTCACAGCAAAGGGACAGAGTCACAGAAATAGAGGAGGATTTCTCATTCCGTGCACATGAGCTCAAGCAGTATTTGTGGTCCTTTATCTCCTCTCAATCTTATTTATTTCTTCGGCATCAAAGCTATGCGATTTCTATTACTTACAAACCTGTAAATAGGTACACAGACCTGTACCCAGAGTTGGGGATCAGAAAATAGGGTAGTTGAGCTGTGATGTGCCACCCAGGTGCCGTGCTCCCTCTAGGACTGAGACTCTTTTTTCCCCCGCTTCTGGGGGTGTAGACAGCTGAGAGCTCAAGGCTGGGTCCCTCCTTGCTGGTCGTCTTTAGGCTTCGGCTACAGAGAGTTGCCTCCTTCAAGGTTATACCATCTGACCCGGGGCAGCATTGTACGCTCAATGACTGGTCAGTTTGGGGACACAAAGACCCTTGCCCCAATTCAGGACAACTCTGTAGGACCGGTAGGGTTGGCTGGGGCTTTTGTTGTGACTGTCCCACAGCCCAGCTTCTCCCCCTGCCTTGTCCTGCTTTTTTCAGGCCCAAGAGCCCTCCCCCCTCAAATCCCTGCATGGCAATCCCCATCTCCGAGTCTAGCTCTAGGGAACCCTGACCCACGGTAGCCATCCATGGGCCACGCCATGCATGCGTTTGCGTGAGTCTGTGATGATGTATCTCTATAGCCCTGTGAGAAGGTCGTAGCTCTGCAATCAGAATCGACATCTCTGACATTCTGGCCCAGGCCCTTCCTATGAAAAAGGGGGATGACCGCACCTATCTCTTAGAGTCATTGGCAGGATTTGGCAGCAAAGTATTCAGTGCCTGGATAGAGGAAACGCTCATTAAATTAGACCTTCATTGTAATTATCAGCAATTTCTGGCCAGTTGGTTACAATACAGAATGCATTCATTGTGACATTTTTATTACAACATTTGCTTTGGTAGAGAATGGAGGTTAATAAAAGATGCATCACCTGCACGTTGACATCATTCTTCCACATGGTTAGTCCCCTTTTATAACGTGTGTGGAGAAATTGGGCCAGGTTCCAAAGGGAACCTAAAGTCATTAAAGAGATGGAAAGAAAATTCTATGAGTAAAAGCAAAAGATCTGGAATTGTTTAAGATTGGGGGATTCAGGCATACGTAACTCCCTTCTGTCTTTAAGTAAATGGAGATCTTTTGAGGGGTGATATTGGACGTGTTCGCAGAGGACAGAACAAGAGAAAATGGACATAAATTAAAGGAGGAAGATAGTTGGGTTTGTATCAGGGGAATTCCTCTGCTCTTGGACAATAAGACACAGAAAGGAGCTTGTAGAATATACAGTTAAAAAAATCTTCAAAGCAAGGAAAAACATCACTCAGTCTTGAGTCGCTGAGATGCTCCCCAGAGCATTTATGAAGGGCTCTGAACTCTGTAATTCTGTGACTTCAGATTTCAGAAATGATGCTTTCTAGAAACTCAAACACATACGCTCTGTGTTGAAAATGGAAGAAGATCAGTATTTATCCACATTTGTTTTCTTTATAACTAAAATCTCTTACAGTATCTTTGAAAATGTCCATATATAGCTCATATGTGGCTTTGTGAAAATAAACCTTTTTCATTGAATAGGTGTCTTTCTGTATGTTTTAAAATCTTATAGATGTTATCATCATTTTCAATCTTATTGTATGCCATATCTTCATATTCTCTATAAAATTAAATCAAAATCTGTCCTGAGTTATTTATTTGTACCCAGTGTAAGTTCTTTGGAGACTCAGATCTTGGGAGGACATTGTTAAAATACTCCTGAGTGTGAAATCGCTCAGAAGGGCTTTCAAACAACAGCAGGAAGTCTGGAGCTTTGGAGAACAACTTTTTCAATCAATTAATTGCTCAGAGATAAGATTAAAGAGTGGATATGGGACTCGGTTTTGAAGCTAAATGCTCTTTGAAAACCTCAGTGTCAGAAGATAAGGGGAAGGCACTAAGAAGTTTCTAAATTACTCCTAAGTGTATTAGATTTTGCATTTTCTCCTTGGCGTATCTTGTCAATAGGAACAGGCAGAGACGGGATAATGGAGATTAAAGAACACTTTCTGGATTGGCAGCCAGAAAGTCTGGCTCTGGTTCGGCCTCAGCCACCAGGTGAGCTGTTCCTCTCTCGTGGAACTATGTCTACCTAGGTTTCCTTTGCATTTCTAGTTCCAGCATCCTATCTGAGATGCTTATCACACTACGGTGCCTTCTTCCGAACAGAAGACCAGACCTGAGAGCTGCTCCCGAGGGCCCTACCGCCTCTGGACCTAAAGCAGTTCTGCTTTCATTTTTTTTTAATTTTCTTAAAAAAACATATATAGGTAGATAGAGATTTTGTTTCAACTTTCACTTGATTATTAAATAGATCCACTGCTAGAAAATGGAGTTTTAAAGGTATTCTTACTGATTCCCACGTCTTCAATATTCTCCGCAATAGAGCTCATTAAAATACCTAATTTCATTCCTTCTCTTCCTGCTAAGCTAAAACTCTTTCGATGACGCTCTGTCTGGTGAGGAGAATGGGCACAGTCCTGGTATTCTGGGCCACCCTCCCTCCCGCGTCTGCTGAGGGGGCCTTAATGTTCTAGCACATGAGAATCTGACAGAGCGCCTGGTGCTGCCTGCCAGCCCGAGTGACTCATGCAGTTGAGTTCGCTCTCTGATTTTGCTCAGCATCGTCCCTGCCCTGCTCCTAAGCTACCTTAAGCCATTCTCTTCCTTTTGAGCATACCTCAAAACACACGCCCTTTCTTGATTGTTCTAACCCCTACCAATCTGGCCCATCTCTGAAATTCTCTCGTGCATTTGGGCATTTACACTCGTCTGCATTACATTTTACCCGGTTGACTCCGGTGTTACGTAGATGGTGTGTGCAGCCACGCCCCGGGGGCATCAGGGAGTAGGAAGGTGGTCACAGTGACCACCACCCACCTAGGGAAATACACGTGTCTGAATCCTCCCAAATTGTTTGCACTCTGGGTCCTTTAGTCATTTATCCTTCATGATGTTTTTAATAATGGCGACAATGCTGCCATTCTTTGTTCTTTGCAATTTACCAAGCACATTACATGTTGTTAATTCTAGCCTCACGATGACCCATGAGGTAACTAGGGCAAGTGAGTGTCCATCAAATAAGAAAACTACGCTTGGTGGGGGGCACCTGGTTGGCTCAGTCAGTTAAGCGTCTGACTCTTGATTTGGGCTCAGTTCATGATCTCGGGGTCCTGGGATCAAGCCCTGCATCGACGAGTTCCCCAGTTGGCGGGGAACCTGCTTAAGGATTCGCTCTCCCTCTCCTTTTGCCCCTCCCCCTGCTCATGCACACACTCTCTCTCTCTCAAATCAATCAATCAATCTTAAAAAAGAAAAGAAAGAAAACTACCCTTGGGGATATGCTTCCAAATCCTAATGTGAAACCCACAGCAGGGACTCAAACTCCAATCTTCGGGCTTCTGTTTTAGTGTTGTACACGCACGTTACTAAAAGCGTGGGCTACAGACAAGCAGGAAGGGCATCACCTGGGCTCTTGTTAAAAATGCTTAAGTTCAGACCCCAGCCCAGACCTGCTCAATCAGAATCTGCATTTTAACAAGATGCCTAGGGATTCATATGTACTTTAAAGTTTAAGTACTGTAATTTAAGGACAGTTTCAGCCCCTGCGGTAACAACGTGAGAGGGTTTTATTTCTATTTCTATTGTTGCTGCCAAATCTTCTCTGTCTAATCTCCCTTCCCTTTGAAGAGTCTTTAGCAGATCTGATAGATTTTTAGAGACTTTGAGGTTTTTAAAAGTTTCATACACTCTAGTCTGCTTTTAAAGCTCCAGACTCATATGGAAATGAAAGCTTTCTTTTACCCCAGCCCAGCTGTGCCCTTCAACAATTTTTTTTTCCTCTTCATCAACCTACTCTTAAGCCCAATGTACCCCTTCTAAGCTCTGACTCTTACTGGCATATCAGGGAATAAGAACTCTGGCTGCCCCACGCGGCCGTCACTGAAACTCAGAAGTGAAAAGCAAGCACACACACCCAGCATAAAGTAAGAAACGGCAACCTTTATTTGTCATATTTCACCAGGTCATTGGCCCCGAGAAGGACATACAGTTGTCTTTGGCAAAAATGGGAGTTGATGAAGTATGAGACTATACTTCATTAAAAAGGAGCATTTTTCAACCTCTTGTTCTTAATTTTTATTGAAATTTCTCCATCTTCTTTCGCTAGAAAGCCAAGAGTTAGAGCTATTCACCATGAGCCAAATGACTGCCCTTGTTGGAGATGGAACGCCATGGAAGTCCCTGGATTGTGTTCATTAGAATTCTTGGGGTTGCGCCTCACCCAGCCCCAGCCCTGTATTCTGTCGGACTTGCACTCCTCATCTTCATCCCCGCAATCAGAGTTTTGTTTGGACCCTCCTGCTGCCTCCTCCAGGTCTTGTTTGTTTTCACTTTACTGTAACGAGAAAAGGCAGCTTTTGTCTTTACTTCTGGTTAGCAGACTTCATAAATATTCATTAGCAGGTTCCCTTTCCAGCTACTATTTAGTAATTTATTTTTTTTAATGAAATCTAAAGTGAAAAATAACTCCCAATTCTCATTTTAATACATTGGAGCTGTTAATCTTGATTTGGGAGGTCGTGAGCCAGACAGGAGTGACCCCTGAAGGCCGTTTTCTTAGGCCGCATGGTTCTGAAGAGGCATGGGTGTGTGTGTGTGTGTGTGTGTGTGTGTGTGTGTGTGGTGTGTATATGGTGTGGCGTGGCGTGGCGTGGCGTGGCTGGGGGTGAGTTAATGGGACCGAAGTGGAAGGACTGTTTGCAGAGCATCTCTGTGCAGGTGTGATCATATCCGTTTTGCAAGCCGGGAACCAAAGCTTCAGAAGGAAAGTTAGCACAGCGCTGCTCAGGGAAGGAGCCGTCCTGAGATAGTGTTGAGAAGTGCTCTCTGGTTCTGTAGAAACCGATGCTGGGTCGAGCTGGAGCCATTACCTTTCGAAGTCAGTGCAGGTTTTGTTTGGGTGTATGGGGTTGGTTTTGTTTGGGTGTATGGGGTTAGGATCGTCAGCCACCTGGGCTATCTGGGCGTCTGCAGGAGCTGCAGGGGGCGCCCGCACGGCCACGCGGGGGGGTGGGGGGGGGGGGCGCTGGTGGTGGTGCTGACTCCGCGTTTCTTTCCTGGCTCGACCACCGGACTCTGCAGTCCTCGGTTTGTGAAGAGTTTGCTCGCACCTTCGCGAGAGCTGGGTGCCGGTACGGAATGAGTAAGTCACGGGAATAAGAGGCAGGGCAGAGGGAATGCAGTCGGCGATTGTGCAATCCTGTTGTATCATGGATACACTTCTCAGATCACAAAGTTGTACACCTGTGTGCAACTGCGTAACATGTTGTTACGTGTGTCGATGAGACTCAGACTGTGTCATTGAGACTCAAAAAAAAAAAAAAAAAAGATACAGATTCAAAAACCCAAAACTGCTTTGCAGAAATGCCTTCTTTCCTCCTCCTCTGGAAAACAAAACAGATGCGGCGCCTAAAGTGACCCTGTGGGTTGGGCAGCACACCATTAGCGGCTTCCCCCCCCCCCCCCGCCACCCCCCCCAACCCCCCTCCCGGCCCCCCCCAGCCTCCCCTGCTTTCCTGAATGTCAGCGGGAAACTGGCACTGCTGTTGGACTGTTTTTCTCAACTTGCTAGTCAGGCAGCTAATCTCTTTGTATTGTGAGTCTGTTTCTTGATTGTTGCATAAAATTCCCTCTGTGTCTCTCCTTATTCAGCTGGGCGGCTGTGCCCAGAGGACCCCCCCCCCCCCACTACCCTTCTGCCTCGGGGGCTGCTGGGATTGCCCTGAAGCCACAAAAATTGGCTGAGGTGCATGTGGAGACCAGCCCCAAGCAAGTCCTCACCAGCGTCTTCCCGTTTTTTGCTGAGATTTAAAACACTATTTGCCTTTGGATACGAAATGAAGGCCCATTTTTGGAACCAGTAATACTCACGGTTATGTTTTATCTGCCAGGCAAGATGTAATTAGGCTGACTATGCAATTTGCCACGTGATTTAGCATATGGTTTTTTTTTAAAAAGCCAAGAGCAGGGGTCTGTGTAAATAATGTTGATTTTTTTTCCCGTTGAGTGAAAAGTGATAAATATTCATGGCAGATAATTTTTATAAATGAAGAAAAAATTTACACAGGTAAAATGATTATTAACTTTTTGATACTGTTTCTTGTTACACTCACACACCTATATAGATACACACAACATATTTAGCTTTTTGCAAAACATTTTTAATGGCATTAGTCCTTGGAGCATTAATGCCGGGCATTTTTCTCCTTTTCATTTCTTTTGATTTTTAGAATGGAATATTACATCGATACAAAAAAGAGAGAGAATATGGAAACAGATTGCCTAGATTCTGCTCCTGGCTGCACAGTTTGCCAGCGTGGAACCTTGGGAAAGTTACTTAATTGTTCTGTGCCTCAGTTTCCCCATATGTACAAGGGGGATAAAACAGTACTATTGTTCACAGAGTTATTATTAGAATCAAACAGTAAATTGCTAGCTATTAACATTTTAAAAAATGAATATAACGTATATGTAAGGTGAAAAGAATAAAAACGTCTAACATTAGTCTAACATTATTATTTGCTTGTGTTCTATTCCTTGATCACGTCCCCTTGCCAAGAGGTAAACATGACCCTAAATCATTGTTTAATTTTGCATATTTTGAACCACATATAATTTATGTCATACTAATGTTTTTTGCCTATTTGTTTTTTTTAATAATATTTTTTATTATGTTAGTCACCATACAGTACATCCCTAGTTTTTGATGTAAAGTTCCATGACTCATTACTTGGGAATACTAATTTTTAACATTATGTTTGTGAGATTCTTCAAGGTAATTTTTTTTCTATGCCAATAGTATATGTCACGATTTTTTATCCCTTTGAGCTGCTTTTAAATTTTTGTGTGATTACAAGCAATGATGCTGTGAGCCTTCTTATATGTGTCTCTTGATACACACGTGCAATGTTTGTTGCTGGTGTTTTCTTTGGCTGTGTTTTTTGAGGAGTCTAATTGCTAATAGCCGAATATGTGCATCTTCGCCTTTACCAGATCATGGAGGATTGTTTTCCAAAACAGTTGTACTGGTGTATGTATGCTTAAGCCAGGATGAGCAGAAGATGGAAACTCTGTGGGCAGTTTAACTTTTGCTCTGGGTAGATGAGATGCCTTTTCTCTTTGATTGTTTTTAAGATATTCTCTTGTCATTGGAAATCTATAGTTTTATTATAATATGTCCAGGTGGTATTATTTATCATTCATCCTTCTTGGTACACACTCTGGTTCCTATGGCAATGGGTTGGTATTCTCCATCAAATCTGGAAGAATCCCGGCCATTACTTCTTTGAACATGGCCTCACTTCCTTTCTTCCTCTTTGAAGCTCTAACTGCATTTACTTCGACCTTCTCATTTGATTTTCTAGGACTTAACCTCTCTTTTCTATTTTTCTTCTGCTTGTGCAAGAATATGGATCATTTGTTTAGCTCGATTTTCTTTTTTTTAGCTCTATTTTTTTTTTAGTAAAACTTCCTTTAGCTGTGGCTAATACAATGTTTATCATATATTGAGGGTTTTGAAATTTTTTTAGTGATTTCAGTTTTCCTTTTCAAGAGTTCCATTTGCTATTTTGTAAATCTGCCTCGTCACTTTTATAATATATGTTTTTGTGATTAAAAACATGTTTTAATTGTGGTGAAATAGAGATAATAAAGATTTACCATCTCAAGCATCGTTAAGCATATAGTTTAGCGAAGTACATTCACATTGTCGGGCAGCCAATCTCCGGAGCACTTTTCATCCTGTAAAATCCCCATTAAACAACCCCATATCCCCCCACATCCCCCAGCCTCTGGCAACCACCATCCTGTTTTCTATCTCCATGAACTTGACTACTCCAGGGACCCCAGAGAAGTGGACTCGTAGAGTATCTGTCTGTGACTGGCTTATCTCACTCGGCATAGTGTCCTCAAGCCTCATCCTGTTGTAGCCGATGTCAGCGTTCCCTTCCTCTTGAGGGCGGAATAATATTCCATTGTGTGTTCCTTTGTGATTTTCATGACCAAAGTTTTTAAAAACCATTTCCGATCTAATTTTCATTAGTATCTGATAATGATCGCTTTTGAAGTCCTTGCGCATCTAGAGCTGTTCTGATTTTCCCTCGTGGTAGCCTCTTCCCCTCCGTGCGCGGTGGTGTTATTTATGGGGCTATCACAGAATGAACTGAAGATCTGGGAATCCTGACGCCAGTCTCAAGAAGGATTTTCATTTGTTTCTGTCAGGCCTCCAGGGCCTCCTAATGTGAAACCACAGTACCTTCCTGGCTTACTGTGGAATTTCAGGGGCAGCGTCCTCGGGAAAGCCCGCCTTTCATGCTTGTCGATCAGCACCATTCTGGTTTCACCCCGTTTCTTTCCTTCTTCTCTGTTCTTTCTCTGTGATGCTCCTTCCTTCTGTTTTCTATTTCCTCTTCCTCCTTCCCCACTCCTTTCCCCTTTTGCCTTGTCTTTATTCACTGTACTGACTTGTCTGGATACTCTAGAGATTTTCTGCTTCCTTTGGAACTCTGAAGTTTCCCTGTATTCTAGGTCTAGGAGTCTGTTGATGTTTTCTGGTTTTCAGGGGTTTTTTAAAAAATCCTGCTTCTTATTTATTCTGCTTCCTGAATTTAGGAGTTTGTATAATACATCCATTCTGGAAAACTCATAGACATTATTTCTTCACATATTGTTTCTCCCTCATCCTCACTATTATCTCTGTCTGGAATTCTTATTATATATGTTAGTACTTTATTTTTATCCTTCAGTGCCTCTAAAGAGGCAATTTTTTATGTATTTTTACTTTTTATCTATTCTTGGTCCCTGTTGCAGTCTGGTTATTTCCCCAGCTTTGGGTTCCAGTTCTTTAAGTCCTTTTTCACCTGTGTCTTATTAACTAGTGGACCCATCCAACAAATTTTTCACTTTAATCATTATATATATATATATATATATATATATATATATATATATATATATATTAAACGATTTTATTTATTTATTTGACAGAGATAGAGACAGCCAGTGAGAGAGGGAACACAAGCAGGGGGAGTGGGAGAGGAAGAAGCAGGCTCCCAGCAGAGGAGCCTGATGTGGGGCTTGATCCCATAACGCCGGGATCACGCCCTGAGCCGAAGGCAGACGCTTAACCGCTGTGCCACCCAGGCGCCCCTAAATCATTATATATTTTTAAAAGATTTTATTTATTTGTTTATTTATTTTGAGAGAGAGAGCAGGCACATGAGCAGGGGGAGGAACAGAGGGAGAGGGACAGGCAGACTCCGAGCTGAGTGCAGAGCCACATGGGGCAGGATCTCCCAACCCTGACATCGTGACCTGAGCCGAAATCAAGAGTTGGATGCTTAACTCACTGAGCCACCCAGGTGCCCCAAATCATTACATATTTTATTTCAGGAAGTCTACTTGGGTCTTTTCAAATCAGCTTCATTTTTTCATAGTCTTGTCTTCTTTGCTTAGGTATTCAGTTCCCTCTTTCATCTTTTTTAATAGTAATTTGTTTTTGATTCCAGTAATTCCAACGTATGGGGTCTTGGCAGGTTATACAGTATATTCTTCCTGGTGACTCTCTGTCATAGTGTCTTGCTTTTTTAATGTAATCTAATTTTTTTAATTGTGAAATCATATTTGTTGGGACCCTAAGGGAATTCTGTAAGGTCTGGCTTGAGGATGCATTCCTCTATAGAGGATTTAGGCTTGTTGCAGAGAGAATCAGGACTGGTTCAAGTTAATTTGTCACCTTTGGATTTGGGGTGATCAGGCAAAGGGTGTAAATCAGGACCTAAAATCCAAAAGTTGGGAGTGTGTGTGTGTGTGTGTGGCTTCTGATTACAGATTGTCAAGGGGACTTATCATGCACTCAATATCAAAGTCAAGGGGGCAGTTTCTTGGACATCTCACTTTGTAGGGTGAGTTTTTTTGTTTGTTTGTTTTGTTTTTTGTTTTTTGTTTTTTAATTTCACCAAGGGCATAGCCCTTAGGAATTCAGGCTTCCTGTGGTTGCCTGGATTCTGACCTCTCCTGATGCAGGCCCAAGAGCTTTTCTCTTGACACTTTATCCCTCCCCCTCCCTTCCCAGAAATTGGCAATGGAAAAATACCCTTAGAGTAACTACTGATTGCACTTCGGGCTCAGCCTTTTACAATTACTGTTTTCACTTTACTATTATCCTCATATTTCCCTTTTTATTACTTACAACTCAGCTCTTTTTATGCAAATGTGTCTCTTATATTTTATCCAGAATTTTTTGGTGTTTACTTGTGTTCCAGAACACGTAGTCTACCGTGCTGCCGGGAATGGAAATTCTGAGCATTTAAAATGCTACCAATTCCCAACAATGTTGGGAACAGTATTGCCCTGATGTTGGTAAGGAAGGTGAGAAAGGATGGCACTCTTGCTCTGGGGTGGTTTGAACGGTGGTAGTTTTGTCATCCATCGGAAAGCCTTTCCTGCTTACTTACTGAGCGCCTAGAAGCAGTGGTGAGGCCATAATTCTATCGTGAGACTCCTGGGACTTCTGTAGTTTCTGCAGTATTTTCATCATCTTAATCTTTCCCATTCTTAACTGATACTGTCCACTCTCGATTTAATAATTTCCCGAAGGAAATTCAACATTCTCATTGAGGCTATTTATAGCAGGTCTCTTGACACTTGTCTCCGCTGTCTTTTAATTATTCTTTTCATATGTCTCTCTCGTCAGAGGACTGTAAACCAGGTTCCCAAGTGTGAGAGTGCTACAGCTGCTCTTGAATTTGCTTTGTTTACTAAGTAGCTTTTTTTTTTTTTTTGGTCCTAGCTAGAAGCTTCCTGATGCTCCGATTTTCTGCTTTGAGATTATGATATGCAGATGTGTTTCCAGTCTGTATGGTCCATTCACCGTCCAATAATGTTGTATATTAGCTGTCTGTTTTCAATGCACTGAGCGTGTTAGTAAGATAGTTTACAAACTCTCGCTTGTGAGATTCCTTACCCATGATATCTTGGAAAGAATGGCCCCACGGTAGCTTTTATGTCACTACTGATTTTTGCTAGGATTTAAGATGGATTTTAGGAAGAAATTAGGATTATCCTCTCCGCAGCTTTCCGGTATAAACCTTACTTAATATTTCTCTTTCACAAGACCTTACGTGGGAGAGAGGTGGACAAAGAAAGTAAGCAGGGAGAATGGGGCAGGAGTCCCCGGCACGGCTGGCATTTCTTCCTTGGTAGGCTTAGGCTCCCAGAAGATTTTAAAGTAACAAGGACGAGTATCCCAGGGTGCTTGGGTGGCTCAGTCGGTTAAGCGCCTGTCTTCGGCTCAGGTCATGATCCCGGGGTCCTGGGATCGACTCCCACATCAAGCTCCCTGCTCAGTGGGGAGTCTGCTTCTCCCTCACCCTCTGCCCCTCCTTGCCGCTCGTTCTCTCTCGCTTTCTTTCTCTCTCTCTCCCTCTCTCAGGTAAGTAAATAAAATCTTAAACAGAGAGAGAGAGAACAAGTATCCCACCTCTCCAGCAGTAGCACCTCGCACTCACCCTGTCTCAGGAGGGCAGTAAGTACCGCCCACGCTCATCTTCCGCAAAACAAAACCCAGCCTGGACTAACCTAAAGGAAAGTCAGTTTATTGGAGGGCCACTGGGACAGCACAGAATTCACGGGATGGCTCGGGGAGCAGACTTGCCTATGGGCAGGAACCAGGTCACCTCTGCAGAGCAGGAAGCAGGACCCATAAGTGGGAACCATGTGGTCAGCGTGACAGTGGTCACACGGAGAAACCTGTCATTTTCATCTCATAGGCGCTCTGAGCAGGATTTGAATTCCGGGCAGGTAGATACCTGATTGATCAAGCCGTGGGCACATAGCTGCCCCAGGACTGGGCGGAGCATGGGGGTCGGGGAACTGCATCCAGAGCCCGTCCGGATTATACCCAAAGTTGAGGCCACTCCCAGAAACAAATCTGTGGTGCCCTTAGAAACAAAGCATGGGTACCAGGCAACCAAACACCAACAGGTGCCCATCTCAGGTTCACTGCGAATCGCCAGAATGTTTGGTGCAGTGGAGGTCAAGATCAAACTCAGACTAGCCACGCGCAATACGTCTGAGTAATACGGTCAGTTCTAAATGTTCCTGGCGTTTACTAGTAATTTCTCAGATGCTCTCAGGTATGGGTTCTCCTCCTCTATTTCTTTTGCCCTTCAGCCACTTTAGTTCCCATTGTTTCCTCTACAAGCGATTGGACAGATGACATTTTTTAAACTTCACGAGTTTGTGCTTATCAAATGAGATAGAAAAATTTGTTGGAAAGTCTGGAGTGAAGAATCTATTCAGTGTAATGATATTTACAGAATTAACTAATTTTGATATTCTTTCTTTGATTGTATATCAGATCAACAGAGGCCTCAAGGTAGGTTAACAGTTTGATTGAATTTGAACTGTCTCCAGAGAAAAAGCTGTCCCTTTATCTCATTTCTTTTTCCCCCATAGGAACTGCTTATCTTAGAATGGAGAAAAGCGGTGTCTTAATGAGTGTCTTCAGGACTATGATTGTTTTATTTCCAAGTTCATTCCGAGTAGTTTTAAACTCTCAGAGATCAGGGCCACCTGCGTGGCTCAGTTGGTCAAGTGTCTGCCTTTGGCTCAGGATCAGGTCCTGGGATCAAGCCCCGCATCAGGCTCCCTGCTCAGAGGGGAGTCAGCTTCTCCCTCTGCCCCTCACCCTGCTCATGCTCTCTCTCTCTCAAATAAATAAATAAAATCCTAAAAAAAAAAAAAAAAATCCTGTAGAGATCGTACAACAAGGAAATGTTCTAACAGTCTCTCACCTAGACATGTCACATGGAAGAACACCCTGATTCTTAGAAGGAGTTGTGACAATTCTCCCTTGAAGGATTTTAAAGATGGGAGTAATTATTTTTGGGGGGCAGAGAATGATGCTTTGGGAATAAAGGGATTCGTTCATTCAACACTCAGATATTGAGTGCCTTCTATATGTCACGTAGCATGCCACTGCCCCCAGGTAGCTCGTGGTCTACTGGAAGGAAGTAGGCACATCATCAGTTCCGCGGTTCCTTAATTAAAAAAAAGAGAGAGAGAGAGAGGCCTTGTTTTATCATTGCTGCAAATGAGCCACACCTACCAAGACAGGCAGTCTGGGCAGTGTGGCCACGTGCCCCGCTTTCTAGCTTTCTGATATTCTGGGCTGCAGATAAGATATTTAATTCCTGACATCTACAGCACCGCATGCACTGACTGTTGATAAATATTTGATCCCAAAGCTGCAGAGTTGTCATTCCTGGTAATCACTAAGGAACAAAACCACAAGAAGGTACCTCTTGCCCGCAAGTACTACTAAGCAGAAAACTCTCTTTGAAGCTCATCGACACCCTTTCACCCTCTCGCGGCTCGTTGACCACGAACTCTTACACACTCACGCTGTGGTCTGACTTTTGCTTGGACCCTGGCTCCTGTTCTATCTCATGACGCCTTTTTGCTTAGGGCTTACCTTGCATTTGGAGCAAGGAATTTCTGTCATCTGTGAGCCCCAGTGTTTGGGCAAAGACATCTTTTACACATAACTCAATAAATGTTTGTTGACCTGAAATCTCATCTGATAGTTTGGATGCACCATTTTTCTACATCTGCTTACTGTCGACTCTCATTTGAGCAGACTCCGATAGAAACGAGACTCGTGAAGAGGGCACTCCATCATGAATTCAGATGCCCTGCCGCTGTTCACTTTGGGAACACAGCAATGGTTATAATATTCGGGTGCTGTCTTCTTCTTGCTCCCGGGGTCCCTACATTAAACACCGACGTTCTTTGCTTAGGATGTTGGGTGACGATGATTTGGTAATGGAGTCATACATTCTGCCTGACTGTTTGTGACAAACTCTGAGTATACGTGTTAGATTTTGACTGATCATCCGTTCCTCATCAAGCTCTGGGATGACCTTTAGTGATTGTGACTGAAGTCTGATTCAGACCAGACTCTCCTCCCAGACCTACACGTTCCACTTTGTTCTACTGGGATGCTTATGTCTTGATTCAGGGCCCCAATTCTTAGTCATTGAGTAACTCATGAATCATAGGTTACTCTTAACCTATGCACTTTCCAAGCGTACATTTACATATAAGTATTGGACTATGTCAATGGGAGGCTTTCCTTTTCCCCAATCTGGGTGGCAAACTATTGGCTTCCTGCTTTTGAAGGTGACCATATGAAGCACTTCTCTAACTCTCCGGTCTGGATGTGCTGCTTCTTAATTGTTTGCTGGCTGTGTTCTCCACTGTCGTCACTGTCCTTTTGCACTCTTTACTGATGGGAAGGATGGCCAAAAGAATGACCATCGTAAAATCTGAGCTTAAATGTGTTCCCCATTTGGAATAGAGATGGTTGCCATGACGCTTCCCATATAACATCAGTAAATATCCCCCACCTCAAGATAACTTAAGAAGTTTCCATTCAGTTACCTCAAGTCAAGTGCACGTGGCCTCCCCCACGTATATCCCAGTAGAAACGATTGGCTCTGTGGTTCGCAGTCTTGCCCTCGTGCATTATCTGGGGCAACTCGCGGTGCTCCAGGATAGGGCAGTTGTGCGCTTGATGGTGCTCCAGGATAGGGCAGTTGCGCGCTCGATGGTGCTCCAGGATAGGGCAGTTGCGCGCTCGATGGCTCGTTGCCCGTCTCCTGCAGGATTTGCTGGAACAACACCCGTATACTGGCAACCACAAATGCTTTGCAAGCTCTGCCATACTGGCTCCAGGCTTTCACATCCACCTGCCGTGGGGGCAGCAGCTACTCCCTATGGGAGATTTGGGTCCGCAATCGAAAGTAAGGCAGCAGCAGCTCCCATGTCCCCTGGACGGGTCTGGAGCCCAGCACAGGTTCTGCTCACAACAGTGTCCTCGCGCCTCTTTTTTGAAGAGGCTGTTTCACATTTGACCAGAAGATGCATGAACAAGTTCCTGTAAAGAGTGAGACTGCTTGGTGCATTTAAACTGTGATTTTAAACAGTTTTGTTTATCTGGTGGTTTCTTTGGCCCTAAAAGCTTTTGCCTTTGTCCGAAGTGTGTAACTTATATTAACGGAGCTCCTGCTCCAGCCGGATAAGCTTCTTGAATGAGGGGTGGTGTCTTATTCATCTGTATATCCCCAGTGGTCGTTCTAGTGCCTCACACCTAGGAATGTTCAGGACGTAGTTATCAATAACTTACAAAAATATGTTTACTTACCCAGAGTTTTAAGAATGCTTTTATAGCATCAAGTTCCCTTGAAGCCTACAAAGGAAACGTATCATTTCCTCCAGGCAGCCCTGGAGACACTTAGGTGCATTAGCACAACCTCCGTGCTCTGGCACCCACACTGCCCACTGGCTGGCCATTGTGACCTGATGAGGTCACATACATTGCTTTGGGGAAGAGCCAAATGATTATTTTCCTTGGTCATAGTAGGGACTGGAGTGCTGTCTGATGGTTTATGGCGGGCATGTCGGAACACTGGGATATAACCTTGGCATCCTGTGACACTCCTAAGGGCTGTCTCAGGACAAGGGACAAAAGCACGTGAATACAGATCTACCCTACCTTGGATCAAGCCCACACGAGCTTCTTGCTTCAAATTTCACAACCTCAGGACCTGAGGCTATTACTGATGCAGGCCACATGCAGAAATGTAGGGAGGGCCAAAGATCTTTTAATCCTCTCCCCTTTCCTCCTGCCCCCCCCCAAATAGATGTAGTGGCAGAATTGGGGGGTGAGGGGTGTTGCTGATCCAGAACTAAAACAACGATGTTCCTCTTTCCACTTTCTCAAGAAATGTCCGAAGAGATCAATTTTAGCCCAATTTTCCCTTCCTTGCTTTCTTACCCTAACTATTCCACAGAGGCATTATTATGACTCAAGCGCCTAACATCTAGGTACAATTATCATCTTTTACAGCTTACATTTGCTTCAGGCCTCAGAGTCTCTGCAAAAAGAAGTAAATCTGAATTATCCTTGGTTTTACTTTGTTTTTAATATGAAAAAACATTTTTTTTTTTTGTCTTTAGAGGAGGCAGTAGGCCTTTCTATAATTCTGTCTCATGTAAGTCTATAGTCTGTGACAGATTTCTCAGTTTTTCAAGGAGGACATCCAATTCTGGTGGATAATATCAGTGCATAAAAACCAAGCAACTCTTTGGAGGCTGTAAGCCAAAATAGTTTGGAGAAGCATCCTTAGTATGGTTGCAAGCATATATGAATTCTGCAAGGTACGAAGTCGTTATGAAAGATGTTATATTTTAAGCCTGGAAATGTGGGTGTGCTGCCATCTTGACTAGATTTAAAATTAACCACAGTCTTGGAGCTTTAACTTGTATGTATCATGTGGGAGATGTGTTACAGAAATAGATACAGCAAATGCTGGACTTTTACGCATGCTACATTTGCTGCTACTTTGGAACACATAGGAAGAGCTATTTATCAAGGGAAGAGGGGCTACTAGATGAAATAATTGGCTCTGAAAAACGTTATGATTTCATTAATGTTTGTGCCAGTGGCATGATGATTGCTAATTTATTGTTCTAGAAAGTTTTGACAAAATGTTCCTCTTATATTTAATCTGAATAATTTGTCTTTGTCATCCATTATCTTTGGATATGATGCTTTTACAGCGGGATTGGAAAATGACAGGAGTCTTTAAGCCACGCAGGAAAAACATTCTCTACCGCTTGTCTCTCTCTGATTTTACTTCTGGGGTCTGAGACACTTGACATAGCAAGTGAGATGAAAAGAAAGCCCTCCAAGTATACAATAATGTACTCCAATCTCAGATTGTGCAGAATGGCTTTAACTTGGAACTTTGGAAAATATTGGCTCAAGGTTGACTCTCTCCCAAGATTATAGTACGATATTGAATTCCTGTTCAGTAATTATTTGCCTCGATTCCATCCTATCTTTGGGGTGCTCTTGGGTAATTTTATGTTAGAAAAATAATGGTAGGGTAGAGAGAAATATGATTGACTCTCTCACCAGGTCTAGAGAATAAGTCAGCAGGACCTCCAGAATGAATGATTCTATTTCTAAATATTTTCAGATGGCTGGAGTGAATTTTTAAATCTTAACAGTCTGTTAAGAAATCTTAAAAAAAATGCACGCTTAGTTTTCATTATTATAAATTTATCAGGTACGATTGATTATTTTGTTTATCAGACAGCATTTTCTCCAAATGATGCCAACAGTCAAGTTCAACACTTGGGAAAAATTCAAGTTTTTGTTTCTTTTGGATTCAGAGGGGAAATTTAGTTTATGTTAAAGCTAATGAGCACATGGATATTTTATTATAAGAAAGCAGGTTTACCGATGTGGGAAAATCCAAAGATGGATAATTCGTTTTTAACAAACATTTTAGGTAAGTCACAATAATGTTCTGCTCTCAGGTCTTTTTAGTCTACTGGGGGAAGGAAAACTTGCCCATAAGTCAAACTGCCTGCAATTCAGGAAAGGAAATGAATCCTCTAAGCATGGTATGAACAACTAATGAAGAAACTCTTTGGTAACAAAATAATTGAGGAGAAAAAATACTGAACTGTAGCATCTGTTGATTTCTCCTTAGGAATAGAATTTACTCAAATGAGTTTAAAATTTTGTTAATTTTTTGGAAGGAAAATGCTTCCAAAGGCTTTTCGGTGGACTCCCCTTCATAAAATACTATAAAATGTTTCAAGAGAATATTATCAGTAATTCTTTCTATATAATATTTTGATAAATGTATAAACTTACTGATGTAAATAGTCAATTGCAAATTGATGTCATAAAACGTATGTGTTTGTGGGCAGAGAAGTTTAGTAATTATAATCCTATGAATATAAAGTTACGCAGATAATTAGAATTCATTGGAATAGCTTATAGCGTTTGAAAATACTGGTACTTGTTCACGTGAATTATATTATGAATGTGTGGTGAGTTAAACAATCAAAATAAAGCTGAAATTATATGGTCTGTATCACAATCTTCTGTTTTATTGAAGAATCTTTAATTTAGCTTCACAATGGATAAAAACATATGGGAAAATTTAGTATTTTAAAATATGATTTATTTATCGTTTGGGTACTTTTAAAATCTAGCGCAGATCAGGACCAAATTTGTCTGTTAAATTGCCCCTTCTTTAGTTGACCAGAGTTTGAATTACTGTTTGGATCTAAAGCGTTTCCCGAACTGGCCGTACTTACTGTACCACTGAGAAGCTTACATTAAAGGTTGCCTGTGTGAGTGTCTGAGTTAAGTCCCACCAGTTTTATCAACACTAGCGCGCCTTTTGGAGAGTGAATCTGTGAGCCTTATGTGGTTTCTCATGGTATTTGCTCTATTTCACACTTGGTTTTTTTTGTTTTTTTTTCTGGTTTGAGGAATCTGTTCAGTGGCAATGTTTGTTAGATCAGCTGCCCCTCGGCACTGCAGTGAATACAAAGTCATGCAAACAGATGGAGAAATTTAATTTTCAGTTAGGAAAGGGTTCCATAGCAACATTTACTGGTCTGGTCACATTTACGGGGCTCCTGTCGTTACAAACCAAACATATACCTAAGTGCGATCTGGAAAGGGACATTTAACATATATGTGGCTCATCTATTCCCTTAGAATCTTTTCTTTTTCAGGGAGAATATTTTTATTTTAATTTCAGAGACGTTGTGTGTGTGTGTGTGTGTGTGTGTGTGTGTGTGTGCGTGCGTGCGTATACTTAGCAAGTCAGATGGCTTCTGACAAGTTTTAATAAACTTCATTTGGTAAGTCAAGTCATCTTAAAAAAAAAAAGTTTCCCCCATATTTCCGTGTGCAGAAATTCATCTTTCAGAAACCATGTTCCAAGGTTTCGATTATGCATTCAGCAGGAGGGAGGGGTGTGAAAGCGTGAATCCATGGGCGAGGCTGCGGCGGGGAGGGCGGGGAGGGCTGGTGCTAAATATACCGCAGTGGGGTCTAGGCAGAACATCAAAAACCTGGTGCGGATCACGGTACAAGCAACGGTCCTGGTAAGCCCCCTCTATCTGGCAAAGAGTCAGCCTCAACGCTCAAATACTAAGTGTGTTTGCACGAAACCGTATGTCGTGATGACTGAAAAGCGTAATAGTGGTACTGAGGCAGGTTAAGATCCCAGACCACTTCCCACAGCCCGAAAACAAAATATGAAAGTGTACGGTATGTGAGTACTCGGGTCTTTTTTATATCGTTGCTTGACATCGATAGATAAGCAATATGCGGTTTGCGTGGTAACTCACAGAGGTGCAGCTGTTTCATGTAACTGGATTTCCTCATGTCCCGGCCATTTTGGATAAACACCTTGCATTTGTATGAGATTTTGTCTTTATCCCTCAAAATATTTTCACTTACAAAGTATGATCTTTCTTTCATGGTTCTTTGGTAAGAATCTCCTTTAGATGTATGAGAAAAGAAAATTGAATTTAGAGGTGAGATAATTTTTGAAAAAATATTAAATATGAAAAACTCCCCAAATCTAACCTACCTCCACGTATGAAATTTCCTTCTAAAATTCCTATAAGGTTTCAGTATAGATAATTCTATTACTGAGCAAACAGTGGATTTATTCCTTTTTTAAAAAATCTTAGTGGGTGTTGTAAGAGCCCCACAGGTGGAACCTTCATTATTAATTTTGAAACTGATCAGTCTTAATAACTCAGATGTTTTGTAAGATGCCACATAATAAACCAATTACCTTCTTCAAGCTTAACTCAAGAATAAATTTAAGCTGAAAATGCTATGTATATAATTTCTATCTAATATGATTAGTCAACGTTATGTGTTAAAAATATGAACCTCGAGTTTTAGCAGGATACTATTTCAAGACAAGCTTTTTGGGTATAGTAGTCAAATTATTTGAGTGGGGCCAAGCAGGCACTTTCCCATGCTTATTGTGGGCTGAGAAGGCCACCTTCACCTTCTTATTCCCTGTGCTCATTAAAGAGGCTGACTGCCACAGACTCGAGTCAGTGTTATCTGAACATTTGTGGTCAAGTGCGTGACATCTCCCCCAGCCATCACTTCAACAGTCCTTCTCGTTCATCCTTGGATACAGTCACTCCGGGGTACAACAATAATATGGAAGAGAATGCATTTTCATCTAGGTTTGTAAAATCTTGAGCCTTTTGCACCGGATTTACTTAATGATCTCTGAGGCTTCATTCTGGGACAGTACAGGCTCATAATGGTATAGATGATACAATACAATGAGTGGGAGTCAGACAGATCTGGGTTTGAAGTCCAGCTGTGTAACTCTTCAGTTAAATCCAGCTGTTTAGTTTTAAGAAACCAAAAGTAACTTGACCAAAAAGGCAGAACTAAGATTTAAATTCAGGTTATCTGACTTTGGTCTTTCATCTCTGTATCACACTGGCAAACCTCTGCTTAGGAAACACATGCATTCATATGTAACTTTTAAAAAGAAGCAGATATTCAGAATATGTAATCTCATAAGCCTTTTACATTAGAGACTCAATGGCAGGGTTATAAAACGTATGTGTAATGGTGTACATATAACTTATATGTAATTGTAATTCAAATAATCACAGAAAGTGTGTTTTCACAAAAGAAAATGTAATCTCCTCTGAGTTGGGAAAATAAAATATTTAAATTTGAAGCAGTTATAAATGTTCATAGCACTTGTATTCACAGTGTTCATATTTAGGCTTTTTGTATCTGTAACCAAGAGAGTATGGTGTTTCTATGATATAGCTGTATGATTTCATTCTGATTATGGATTTGTCTGAATACCAAAAGAAAGAATAAATTAATAAGTCGTATGCCACAAGTCACATTTACGTTATCTCATTTGATCCTAAAGACAATTCCATGAAGTGAATAGGTCGCTGATGAGAAACCTAACATTTGAGAGGTTGAGATACAGCGAAAGGTGATGGTTCAGAGCTGGTCTTGGAATGATTTAGCCTCGTTTCAAATCCAGCTCTGCCTCAGTTTCATAAAAATGCGGTCTTTAAATCTTTAAAATGCAGATAATAACACCCACCTCGTGGCTTGGTATGAGGATTAAATGAAATAACATACGGTCAGTGTGTAGATGTCTTCGTAGATTCCCCTCTCCAGCACCACAAGCACCTAGGTACATATTCCTGCTTTTAGCTCCAGGTGAGTGAGGGACTGGCTGGCCTTAGCAATATATTTTTTTAAACTACAACCTTATTGAGGTAAAATTTACATACAATGCACTTCACCCTTTGAAAGCACACAATTCAGTTGTACGGCCATCACCATTATCTAATTTCAAAATATTTTCATCATCCCCCAAAGAAACTCACTGTACCCATTACACTCACTCCCCATTTGCCCCTTCCTCTGGCCCCCGGTCACCACTAATCTACCTTCTGTTTCTATGGCTTTGCCTATTTGTGGACATTTAAAAAAATATTTTATTTATTTATTTGAGAGAGAGAGAGACGAGCATGAGAGAGATCGTGCAAGCAGGGAGAGAGGCAGAAGCAGACTCCTCACTGACCATGGAGCCCGATGCAGGGCTCCATCCCAGAACCCTGAGATCATGAGCTGAGCTGAAGGCCAACACTTAACCAACTGAGTCACCCAGGCGCCCCTATTTGTGGACATTTCATATGAATGGAGTGGATTTTTTGGCTACCTTCTTTCATTTAGCATAATGTTTTCAAGGTTCATCCATGTTGTGACATGTGTCAGTTACATGACCATGTAATATGTCATCGTGTAGATTACCACATTTTGTTTTTTCAGTCATCAGTTGATGGGTAGTGGGGTTGGTTTCACGTTTTAGCTATGATGAATCATGCTCCTAGGAGTATCTGTGGAACAGTTTTTGCGTGGACATCCATTTTCCATATCTTGAGTCTGTACCTAGGAGTGGAATTGCTGGGTCATATGGTTATTCTGTTTAACATTTTGAGGAACCGCAAGACTTTTTCGTAGTGGCCTCATCGTTTTACAGTCCCACCAGCAATGTATGAAGGTTCTGATTTCTCCGCATTCTCGGCAACACTTGTTATTACGTCTTTTCTATTACAGCTGTCCTAAGTAGCTGTGAAGTGGTATCTCACAGGGGTTTTGATTTGCATTTCCTAATGACTCATGATGTTGAGTATCTTTTCATGGGCTTATTGCCATTGGTGTAACTTTGTTGGAAAAAATGCCTCTTCAAATCCTTTGCCCATTTAAAAAAATAAACTTTATTTTATTTTTTTTAAAGATTTTATTTTATTTATTTACTTGAGAGAGAATGAGAGAACGAGGGGAGGGGCAGAGGGACAAGCAGACTCCCGGCTGAGCAAGGAGCCTGATGCGGGGCTCCATCCCAGGACCCTGAAATCCTGACCTGAGCCAAAGGCAGCCGCTTAACCAACAGAGACACCCAAGCACCCCTATAAATTTTTTGAACAGTTTTAGATTCATAGAAAAATTGCTAAATAGAACCAAAATTCTTTAAACACCACACCCAGTTCCCCCTATTATTAACGTCTCACAGTAGTACGGTGCATTTGTTACAATTAGTAAACCAGTATTGATATGCTGTTATTAACTCTATACTTAGATTTTAATGTTGCTTTTCTGTTCAAGGATCCATTTAGGATACCACACTACATTTGGTTGTCATGTCTTCTTAGGCTCCTCTTGGCTGTAATGTCTAAAAAAGACTTTCCTTGTTTTTGATGACTCTGCCAGTTTTGAGGAGCACTGGTCAGCTGTTTTATAAAATGTCCTTCTATCGGGATTTGTGGGATGGTTTTCCATGATGAGACTGGGGTTGTGGGTTTTGGGAGGAAGACCACAGTGATAGGGCACTATTTTCACACGTCGTGTCAAGGGTACATACTATCAGTACAACATCACTGTTGCCGTTGACCTTGATCACTTGGCTGAGATAGTTTGTCAGGTTTCTCTGCTGTTTTTCCTCCCTCTTTCCATATTGCACCCTTTGGGAGGAAGTCACTGTGAGCAGCTCATCTTTAAGAAGTAGGGAGTTAGGGGCGCCTGGGTGGCTCAGTCGGTTAAGCGTCTGCTTTCGGCTCAGGTCATGATCCCAGGGTCCTGGGATGGAGCTCTGCGTTGGGCTCCTTGCTCAGCGGGGAGTCTGCTTCTCCCTCTCCCTCTGCCTGGCACTCTGCCTGCATGTTCTCTCTCTCTCTCTCTCTGTCAAATAAATAAATGAATAAAAATCTTAAAAAAAAGAAGTAGGGAGTTAGACTTTACCTCGAAGGTGGAATACCTTCATAAAGTATTTGGAATTCTTCAACGTAAGAGATTTGTCCCTTTCTACTCATTTTCTAATTTATTCAATTATTTATTTATATTGGTATGCACTCATGGGTATTTTTTTCACACTTTAGGTTATAATCTACTACCACTTTATTTATCTTATGTCTCCAGGTGTTCCACTTTTGCTATTAGGAGCTCTTTCAGTTGGTTCCTGTGTCTCTTCCTTTCATTCTGGCACCACTAGGTCCTCCAGGCTCAGCCTTTCTATTTCCTGCCTCAGTCCTGGAATCACCCATTTCCCCAGGAGTTCTGGTTCCTTCTATTAGAAAATGGTATTAGAAACAAGATCATTAGTTGTGCTCATCGCCACTAGGGGTGGCACTGCGTCTAGGTCTTCTCAGCTGACAGAGCAAGGAGATACATAGGTGCGTAATAAGCTGTGTTGTATACGAATCTGCAAATATTCTTGTATGTAACCGTCTGTATCTATCGGAAACTAACCCTGAGTTCATACTAGTGTCTTTCTCTCAAATCCAGTACCACATGGACCATTCTAGTCTCTTCCCCTGCTCATCAGTAAACTCGCTCCCACAGTGAGAAATCTGGCTCCTGTCACCCGCCATCCATTTAATTAATTGTCCAATTCCAGTGTATATGTATAGAAGTAGCAGAATTGCTAACCCCTATTCCCACGGGCTGTATCTATTAACAATGTAGTACTTACGCTCAGCTTCCTTGGTCTTTAGTTTTATAGACTCTACTCACTTCCAAAGCGACTTCCGGTCAGCACCTTTTTTCTCCTCCCACTTCAGTGAGGTTGTGTGACGCATTTGTAATACAGTTAGATTGTTCTGTCATATTCTACATTTCATCCTGGGATTCCCCTGGCCTCCTAAATGATTTTTAAAAATTTTTGTGCATAAAGTTTCACTCTCTGTAAAGTTTAGTGGGGTCTTGACAAATTCATTGTATTATGTATCCTATCCCCAGTATCACACAGAATAGTTTTACTACCCTAAAAAATTTCCCGTGCTTTACTTATTGAACCCTTTCTCTCTTCTTCCCAAACCTCTTGCATTCACTGATCTTTTCTATTGTCTCTCTAGGTTTGCCTTTCAAGACTATCAGATAATTGGAATATATGTAGCTTCCCCACACTGGCTTCTTTCTCTGGCAATATGTGTTTAAGATTCATCTGTATCTTCTTGTGGCTTCATTGTTTCTCTTTATCATTGAATAATATTCCCTTTGTTTATCCATTCACACTGGTTGCTTCCAGGATTTAGTGATTATGAGTAAAGTTGCTATAAACATTTGTATGCAGGTTTTTACATGGACACATTTTCAACTCAATTGGCTAAATACCTAGGAGCACGATTGCCGAATTGCATGGGAAGACTGTGTTTAACTTTGTAAAAATCTGCCAAACTGTCTTTTAAAGTGGCTTTAGGGGCGACTGGGTGGCACAGTCATTAAGCGTCTGCCTCCAGCTCAGGGCGTGATCCCAGCGTTCTGGGATCGAGCCCCACATCAGGCTCCTCCTCTCCCACTCCCCCTTCTTGTGTTCCCTCTCTTGCTGGCTGTCTCTGTCTGTCAAATAAATAAATAAAATCTTTTTTAAAAAAATAAATAAATGAATAAATAAATAAAGTGGCTTTAGGGTTTCTGCATTCCCACTAGCAATCAATGAGCATGTGTTGTTCTGCACCCTCATCAGCATTTAGTATTGTCAACTTTTTGGATTTAGCCCTTCTGATAGGTGTACATGGCATCTCCTTGTAGTCTTCGTTTGCATTTCTCTAGTAACAAGTGATGTTGAGCATCTTTTCACATGTCTACTTCCTGTCTGTATATTTTCTTTGGTGTAGTGTCTGGTCAGATCTTTTGCCCATTTTATATTATTTTATTTTAAAGATTTTATTTATTGATTTGAGAGAGAGAGAGAGAGAGAGAGGGTGAGAGAGCACAAGCAGGGGGAGGGGCAGAGGGGGAAGCAGACTCCTGCTGAGTGGGGAGCCCAACACAGGGCTCAATCCCAGAACCCTGAGATCATGACCTGAGCTGAAGGCAGATGCTTAACTGATTGAGCCACCCAGGTGCCCCATGCACATTTTAAAATTGGGCTATTTGTCTCTTTATTGTTGCGTTTGAAGAGTTATTTCTATATTTTGGATATAAGACCCTTATCAGATATATGATGAACAAATGTTTTCTCCTATTCTGTGAGTTGTCTTTTCACTTTCTTGATTGTGTCCTTTGAAACACAAATGTTTTTACTTGAACTCCAATTAAAAAAAATTTTATGTGGTTTTGGTGTGGTAGCTAAAAAACTACTTCCTAATCCATATTTTCTTCTAATAGTTTTATAGTTTTAGCTCTTACACTTAGGTCTATTATCCACTTTGAATTAATTTTTGTATATGGTTTGAGATAGGGGTTCAAATTCATTCTCTTGCAATATATATATCCACTTATCGCAGCACAATTTGTTCAAAGGACATTGAATTGTTCCGGCATCATTGTTAAAAGTCAGTTAACCGGGGCGCCTGGGTAGCGCAGTCGTTAAGCGTCTGCCTTCGGCTCAGGGCGTGATCCCGGCGTTCCGGGATCAAGTCCCACATCGGGCTTCTCTGCTGGGAGCCTGCTTCTTCCTCTCCCACTGCCCTGCTGTGTTCCCTCTCTCGCTGGCTGTCTCTCTGTCACATAAATAAAATCTTTAAAAAAAAAAAAAAGTCAGTTAACCATAAATGTAAGGGTTTATTTCACAACTCTCAATTCTGTTTCATTATCTATGTATCCATCTTCAGGCAGTATCACACTGTCTTGATTATTGTAGTTTGGTAGTAAGTTCTGAAATCAGGAAGTATGAGTCCTTCAACTTTGCTCTGCCTTTTCAGGGTTGTTTTGGCTATTGTGGGTCCCTTGCATTTCCATGTGAATTTTAGCTTGAGAAATATTTTAATCTTTGAAATTCATCTTTTATATCTTTTCTTCCTTTTTATCATCCTATGTAGTGTTAAATTGTATTTGCTCCTATCCCTTCTTTACCAGTCACTTACCTGGGCCCATTTCTCAGGAGCAGTCAGCTAGTTGTTAATTAATCCTGTTGGAAATATCAGCTGATTAAACTTGGATCTTGCAGAGAGTTCAACTGGGGAAGATAAATTTATAGTGATCTTTGGCTTTTTCCCTTCCCACCTCTCCTTCTCCAGTTAATTAACAAGTCCTTAGCCCTCCACCTACTCCAGTATTCATTCGAATCCAATCCCTTTGTACATTTCTACAGATCCAGCTTATCTGAAATATGCTGCTGGAATTATTTTTCCATCTTTAGAAACTTCCATACAGGGACAGATTAATTATCCAGAGCATTGTGGTCCTATTACTTTTCCTGCCTAAAAATATTTTGGAACATGGATGAATCTCAAAGAGCTTATATTGAGTGAAAGAAGCCAGTACCTATTGTGTGACTGTATTTTGTAAAGTCCATGAGCACACAAAACTAATCGATACGAATAAAATTCAGAACATTGTTTGCTACAGGATATTTGCCACTGGATTCCAACTTGAATGAGACGAAGGAAATTTTCTAGGGTAATGGAAGTGTTCTATATCTTGATTGGGTCATTTGTTAACTTGGATGCACATTTTTGTCACAGTTCATTAAACTGGACGCTGAGGATCTGAGCATTTTCTCTATAGGATTATACTTCATTTTTTTATAGGAAAAAAATAACATTTGGTGGCTCCCCATTGCCTTCAGCTCAAACTCCTTAACCTGTCATTTGGAGACTTTGAAAATCTGACATCTCTATAACTTACCAAGTTTCTCTTGTTATTTCCGTTTCATGCCTTGTGATCCAGCAAAAGAGAATTCTCTCTCTTCTTCACATGCATTGTGTTTTCCCAATTCTTTGCTATCAGTTTTCCCTCCGTCAGGAATGTCCTCCTGTCACCAACTGCCAGTCACCTTGAATCAAAATGATCTTTCCCAAAATTCCATAACAAAAGCCATTCTCCTTGTCTACATACCCATCCTGGTAGCATTTTCTCTTATGGCACTCTTGGTTTTCCCCTGGTTTTCTTGTTTCTATTGCTATGTTTGTAGAGTGTTTGCCGTGTGCCTGGCACTATTTATGAACATCCTATCCCATGGCAGCCTATACATTCCATTAAAGGCAAGACTTCCATTTACTCCATTTCTATCACCCAGCACCTAGACAAGCATTTATTAAACGGATGGATGTATAGATGGAGGGGGATGGATGGATGGATGGATGGATGGATGGATGGATGGATGGGTGAATTGGAGGGTATGAGACAGTGGAGAATATTGGGGGGGGGGAGCCACCTAAGCATCTGTAAAAATCTCTAACATACCCCATGTCTTACTTGTAAGGGATAATGAATGAGACGAAATGTGACAGGAGATAAAATTTTGGTGGCTGTACGCCAAGTCCTGCGCTTATATACATATCTGTGCAAATCTGAAAAACATGACAGCCCTGGAATGATTTTTAAAGGTTTTCGTGCAGTCTATTAAGTCATTTCCTCCACTATAATCCCCCAGCTCCTAGGGGTTTTAGGATGGCCTCATCCTGGCAATGCCTTCAGACTTTGTCCTCAGGCAGCAATTCCCAACCAAGGCATCTGGCACACTGATGTGCCCAGAGGCAGTTCAGTTGGTTTTGCTAATGTAAACAAACTCCCCTTGATGGGAGGGAGTGACTTACAACGTGCAGGGAGGACACTGAAGCCTGAGCAAGCAGAGATCTGGCGGATATGCAGTCATTGGACACGAAAGCCTGGCTCTAGCTAAGAGATGCAGGCTTTCCGGAGGGGCTGGTGCATCATGGGTCACGAGAATCCATGTCAATGCTAGTTTGGCATCACCTGACATTGGCAAAGCCGCCATCTGAAACTTACCAACTAAAGCCAACATCTCCCTCCACCCCCTTTTTAATTTTTTTATCTTTATTTTTTTTTAAAGTGAGGCCATATTCTTTTTTTTTTAATTTATTATGATATGTTAGTCACCATACAGTACATCATCAGTTTTGGATGTAGTGTTCCATGATTCATTGTTTGCGTATAACACCCAGTGCTCCATGCAATACGTGCCCTCCTTAATACCCATCACCGGGCTAGCCCACCCCCTTTTTAAAAACTAGAGTAGAAGAATACTGGGAAGACTTTTAAACGTTTAAAAAGAAAGTATAGCCAAAGAACATTTGGCGAGGGGAAAAGGAATATTTGTGATTTTCCTCCTTGGCTTGTTAAGATTCCATTCATAAAATTCTTTCGTGGGATTTTACACACAGTCTATCCGGACAAGCCAGTTCTTCTGGATGATAGGGCTTCTCCAGTCTTATTCGGCATCCGTACCTTTCTCAAGGGGTGGAGACCTTAATAACCAAATGAATAATGTTTTAGCTTCATTCGTCTATGTATAATCTATTCATATACCGTATTCACATATACCTACGAATTTCTAAGTCCAATGAAGAGAAAAAAGAGTTTGCTTTTGCTAAAATGGTTGGTTCCACTTAATGAAAGAAAGCTTTTTAAAGTACTATCCTGTTGTGAAAGGGCTTAAGAACAAATCTTGGAAGGCTTTAGAAAAAGGCAAAAAACCCAAAGCCCGGGAAGTGTTCATATTGTACTTATAAGGTTGTTTGCCAAGTGCAGCTGCCAGCTGAGACTTTTTACCCCCTTTTTTCCTGCCATCCTTGCCTGGCTAAAGTGATGACTCAGTAAAGTGGTAATGCCTGTGCAGCAGCCCCGAGCTCTGCAGGAGCTCCGCGCACACTCGGTGCCTTCCTGACCCGGGAACCATCAGCCTCCACGGTCAGCCTCCACGGTCAGCCTCCATGGACCTTGCGGTGTGGTGCAAACAAACCAATCCGAGTCAAGCCCTCCGGCTCTGCTTTGGTCTGTATCATTATATTTTGGCAGGCTGTAAGATTCATTTTTTTAAAAATGATTAATCTTTTTGCAGTTTCTGGTGAAGCAGATTTTCAGACCATAGACATATAATGTTTGGCTGCTGGGCCATTTGCAAAAAGGGAGTATATACATCATTTTCCCTCTTCACGTTTGGCCTTCTGGCTGATTACTTTATAAATCACACATGCATTTTTCATCACCCTTTATTTTATATATTACTCAGGCAATATGTAAATGTGTTCGTGTTATTTTTAAAAAGTTAATCCGTAATTATACAGATGAGATATAGAAGTTCTTCCCCTCTGTTGCCCTCACCCTCTTTAAACTTACCCACCTCCCCTGAGATAACAACTGTCATCAATCTTCTATCTGTTCTTCTGGATCTTATCTTTATCTTCACATCATATTTATACATTTAGAAATGCATTGTCCCTTTGCTCTTCAAATATGCATTTTAGAATCAGCCTGTCAAATTTCACGGATAAGTTGCATGGGCTTTTGTTTGCATTTTGTCAAATTTATAGGTTAATTTGGAAGTCACTGATATCTTTATGACAACGAGGCTTTCTTTTAATGAGCAGAGTTCTTTAAAATTCTTAAATGAGGTTTTATAACTTTCTACCCAACAACTTTGCACATGTTTTACTATATTTATTCCTAGGTATCTTGTATATGGTGTTATCTTAATTTACGCTTTTCAACTATCTGTTGCAGGCCTGCAGAAATGAAATTGCTTTTTAAGAACGTTCTGATACCCGCTAAAATAGCTGAAATTTTTATGAACTTCGTTATGTTTGTAGAGTCTCATGAGATTTCTTTGCAAAAAATCATCCAGTCCGTGAATTGCTGGCTTTGTACTTTAATTTCCATTATTCCTACCTTTCATTCTTTTTCCTTGACTGCTCCACGGTTTTAGTACACTGTTGAGTAGAAGTGATGTTAACAGCCATCCTTGTCCTTTTCCTGATTTTTAAAGGAAGTGCTTCTAACCTGTCACTGTACGTTGTGTTCTTTACTGTGAGTTTTGATAAATTTCTCTTATCGGGATAAAGAAGTTTCCTTTTCTTTCTAGTTTTCTGAAAGCTTTATCTTGAGTGGATATTAAATTTTATTTGCAGTTAATAAATTTTTTGCAGTTAATAAAATGAGCATATAGTTTTTCTCCTTTAATCTTTTGATGTAATGAATTATTTTAATATATTTTCTAATGTCATACCATTTATATAGTCCTGGGAAACTCTATTTTCTATATATTTTAAATTTTTATTTAAATTCAATTTAGTTAACATATAGTGTATTATTAGTTTCAGGAGTAGAATTTAATGATTCATCAGTTGCATATAACACCCAGTGCTCATTACACCGTGTGTCCTCTTTAAAGTCCCATCATCCAGTTACCCCATCCCCCCACCTCCTTCCCCTCCAGCAACCCTCAGTTTGGTTCCTAGAGTTAAGGGTCGGTTACGGTTTGTCTCCCTCTCTGATTTCATCTTGGGTTTTTTTTTTTTTTTTAAGATTTTATTTATTTATTCGACAGAGATAGAGACAGCCAGAGAGAGAGGGAACACAGGCAGGGGGAGTGGGAGAGGAAGAAGCAGGCTCATAGCGGAGGAGCCTGATGTGGGGCTCGATCCCAGAATGCGGGGATCACGCTCTGAGCCAAAGGCAGACGCTTAACCGCTGTGCCACCCAGGCGCCCCTGATTTCATCTTGTTTTATTTCCCTCCCTTCCTCTGTGCTCCTCTGTTTTGTGTCTTAATTTCCACATATGAATGAATTCATATGGTATTGGTCTTTCTCTGACTGCCTTATTTCATTAGCAGAATACCCTCTAGTTCCAACCATATCATTGAAAATGACAAGATTTCATTCTTTTTGATGGCTGAGTAATATTCCAGTGTGTGTGTGTGTGCGTGTGTGTGTGTGTGTGTATGCCACATCTTCTTTATCCATTCATCTGTCAATGGACACATGGCCTTGTGGGCTCTTTCCACAGTGGAAAGACTGTGGACTATAGTTATACATTTTAAGCATTATACATTTGTATGTATTTTACAGTTTATGCATATATTAAACATTTTATGCATTGTTGGCTCTTTCATTTAGCAATAGCTAGTGGAATTGGGAGTAGACTTTGAAAGCTGTCCAAAGTAACTTGTGACTTCACGATTCTGTGATTTATTTTCAAGGAGTCTCTGATTTATAGAAAATGTTGGAAAGGACAAGTGCATGGTCCTTTTCCCTCAGGAAACTGAAACCTAAAAAAACTAAATGAGCAATCTAACATTACCATGGAAATGGAGTTATGTAAAGCGTTTGTACTTCCTGGATTTCTACAGCTCTGTCTCTTACTAGTCTGTGAACCCTGTGTTTCTCTGTACATGGAGATCACAACAGCCCCCATCTCATGTAGTTGTTGGCGATTAAAAGCAACAATGCATGTAAGTGCTTTGCACAGTGCCTAGCATACGGTGAAGAACTCTTCATTCATTCTTTCAGCACATAATTGTTGTACACCTGCCATGTGTTCCAGGAGCTGAGGGTCTAGGAGAAAATAAGACAGAAGAAGTGCTTGCTTTCAAGAAACTTGCGTTCTAATAGTGAGGGACAGATAACAAATCATATAGAAATAAATGGGAAATCAGTGAAGGATTTGCAGAATGGGAGTGGCGTAACATTGTTTCCATTTTAAAGAGATTTCTCTAGTGATAAATGGAGAACAGACTGTAGGAGGCCCAACCGGAGGCTGTTATCATCCTCAAGGCACAGCAGTGACTTGGACTAAGGCCGTAGGAGCAGACTGGGGAGAAATGGGTAGGTTTGAGATATATTTTAGAAGCACAATCGGTGGGATTTGCTGATGGATTAGATGCATGGGTGAATGTTAGGGTTTTTTTTTTAAGCTTATATTTTATAGCTGTTTGTGGCTACTAGAGAGAAACAGGTGTGGAAAAAGAGAACAATCCAAGATAACTCCTAGTCTTTTTATTTGAACAACCCGGTCATGCTCTTCACTGAAATCCAAATGTTTAGGGGAGGAATCGAATTTTTGCCTCAAGGGGGAGCATGAGTTGATTGTCAATAAAAATGAGCCACCATGATTCTCAATTTTTGGAATATATTCTGAGCCTTATATAGGTTTTCTTCTCTTTTGATGAAACAAAATATTTATAAATGTGCATAAAGGGAACAAAAATAAAATTTTTGTTAGAAATACATATAAACTGTGAGTGGAGCTATATGGCTGACAAATCAATTTTCTTTTTATTTGCAATTTAGTTTCTGATTATAAAAGTATGGAATATTTTAAAATACAGGGGCCATTGCAAAGTGTGTAAAGCACAGTGTTTACTAAAAGAAAGTATATGTGTGTAAACACGTACATTTATTAATTACCATGGGCCTAAGCATTGTTCCTAAATTTATTTTTTGTACCCATCAAATAAAATATCGTTAATAAAAATTTTGCGAAATAATATAGAATTATTGCTAAATGTGGGAGTTTTTTTAATACGAAGTCCCAAAACGTCACATGAAAAGTCTATTTCCTCCATAGAACCATATTTATGGAAACATAGAGCACAGGCAGAGTGGCCTTTCTGACACGCAGGGACAACTGACAGTCCGTATTTACACTCTCTCTAGTGGTTCCGATGTTGGCCCACCACGTGTCACCTTTGAAGGAAAATTCTCTTTGACTTTAACGCAGAGCCCTGTTCAGTAGCTCTTTGATTGGATTATGCATAAAATTTATATGTGTGCCCCTCACTGGAGATTAAGTAATTAAGATCCTCTTAATATTGCAGGGGAAACATTACAATTCTCATTATTTTAATGGACTGGTGGGCTCCAGGGATTTGATAACAGGATGCAACATCTTGTATTCCAGGTTAGCAAAATTCCCAGTTTTGGCTCTTTGACAACCTAACTTTGCAAGCTTTTGAGGACTTGGGTAGAAAAAAATAGCTCAGATTGATTCTTAGAGGACAGACCATTCTTACAAGTAATATAATCATCATCATCATCATCATCATCATCCATGTAATGGTGGCCTTATTATTAGTGCCACTCAAGCACTAACGACTCCACAGCCAGGGAGGGAGTGGTCTTTTAATCTCTGCTTTGAGAGGGGTCCCTGAGGCCCTGAGGCGCTCTCAGGGTGATGGCACAGCTGTCTCTGCTTTATGTGACATTGTCTTTTAGGGGCCTTACTATGGATGACTAATGGGTTCCTACAGTTCACATAATTGCACTGCAGTGTTTGCGCTGGAAATACAAAAAGACAAATGTTTTCTTTTGTTAAACTTATATTCCATCTTGTTCCAAAAAGAACCTTAAGTAGCTTATTGAAAACAAAGCATGGCCTGCTTTACAATCTCGAGGTCTGACATGTTGCATCTCTCTGTAAATCTTTCATTGATTGTTGAAGCCCGTCATATAAGCAATAAGTCTCATATTCTGCTTCCATGGACTCTCTCCTTTTGAGTTGTCACAAACTGCAGTGAAACAAACATGAGGTCTTACATACTCCAGTCCTAAAGTCTATTCAAAGTTCTGTGCTAGGTAGAGAAGGAGCTCTAGTTAAAGCAATAGTGTTACTGCTCCTTGAATCTACAGTGTTGCCTTTGGGTCCCCCACAGTCTAATGATGAGGCTGGTCTATTCTAGAAGAGACCTTGATGTCTCATCTCCCGGAGTAGTAAGTTGTGGGTCTTGAAGGGAAGTGATATTACCACTTCAGCACCACACTTGATCAAGTGTGTAATAAAGCACCTCTTCTGAGCTAGGCACTGTTCAGGACACCAGGAAGATAGTAGAGAATAAAAAACAAAACAGACAAGCTTCTGCAGGTAGCATATATTCCATCGGGGGTCCCAGTCAACAAGTAACTGACAAGTAATCCGTTTTATGTACCACATCTAAACTATAACAAACCATCTACCCAAAGGGAGACTCTGAGATGAGGATTGGGTGCAAGTAGCTTATCTGGGAGCTGGTCCCAGGAAGCACACACAGGGGAGTAGCTGTGTGAGATCGGGAAGAGAGAAAGCCAATCAGGGTGTAATAATGAGCAGGTAACCACCGTGGGCAACTGGAACTGAGTCCCACCATGACTCTGGGAGATCGTTTAGAATATGTCTCAGTGTTGCCCCACCCAGGTGGTCAGGAGGCTGGGACATTTATTGACCAGCTCCTATTGTCATTGACTGAGGTGTCAACCCAGCCAACGTGTCAACTCCCCGTTCTTCCGTCCAGCCCCCTACCAGGGCAGCACACAGTGGCCAAGCACTCCAGGGCGACCCTTTAGGTGGAGAGTGGCATGTCCTTATGCAGGGAGCCATCCGTGTGCCTGGGAGGGTGAGTGCCACGGAACACCGGAGGAACACCAGCAGTGTCCTGTTACAGTGAGCACCTCCAGATTGTTGACCAGGAATTTTAGGTGATAATAAATATCGTGAAGAAAGTTAAGTGGAGGAAAGGTGTGGAGGTGGGAGGAGGAATGAAATTTTAGAGAGTTCGGTGGGAGGTGGGAGAGGTGGGCATTTGAAAAACTGACATTTGACCAGAAACCTGAATATTGAGGATTGAAGCATGAGTACACCTGAGGGAAGGGTCTCCAGTGGAGGGGCCCACTGCTATAAGGGCCTAGAGATGGGCAGAGATTTGTTAGTCCAGGGAATTCAAGGAGCCATTATGGGTGACACACAGTCAACAACAGAGTAAATGGTAGGGAATGCCTTTGGTCAGGTGGACAAGGGTCCAGTCATGTAGAACCTTGTAGCCATGACAAGAAATTTGGATTTTACTTTCAATGTGATGAAAAGCTATTGGATGGTTTTGAGCAGTATGTACAATGTGATTTTGTTTTAAACGATCTGATCCATGACCTCTGCATGGGAATAAGGGTAGAAATAGGTGGTAGGTTAGGAAGCTGTTGTAACAATCCAGGTGAGAGACTGTTTTGGCTTATAGAAGAGAAATAGATATATCGTTATAAGAAATGTTCTTATGATACAGGGGAGTACTTACTATTCATGCAAGAGTGGTATCCAACCATTCATAATTAAAGGTTGCGATATATAGCAAACAGGATCCGAAAATAGCTTGTATCCTTGACTAAGAACAAAATTTAAGAGTTAATAACTATGTTCACACTTAAAGAGCAGTAAAAAGGATAGAGACTTAAATATGCAAAAAGTCTAAAGAGGTGAGGCTCAGAGCACTAATAAAAATAAAATGCAACCAACCTGAAACCTGGTAGGCCAATGCTCTCCTTGGCCAGTCTCAAGACCATAGAATAAACACGGGATTATTATTCGTTGACCCAACTACGAAATTTGTGAAAAATAATGTACTTAGGTTTTTGTACATAGGGATTTTTGCCCATCATGTAGCAAAACTTTCCTGAATGCTCTTTTGCCAAATCATCCCTCACATGAGCTGGCTCACCCACTTCTTGACTGCCCCTAAAGACGTTCCCTCCCAATTCTAAACTTCTGGAAACTCTGCCCGCAAAGCCAAGCCCAAGATGCCTTTCCCCCTCACTTATTAATTACCCCAGTAGCTTCTTAATTGCTGGTTTTGCCTTTGATCCTTTCCCCCACAACACATTGTTCCCTAAAATACTCCTTTTATCCTATCAGTCCCCTAAATGAAATCTTTCTGAGGCTCTTATTTCTTGCCTAAGGATGATAATCTCCTTAGTTGCTAGATAAGGCTTATGTCCTACTCCCCCCCCCCCCCCCCACACCTGCACCTCACAATCCTAAACCTCAGCTTGTCATGCTTGGAACATATCTTGTTGCTACCCCTCTGCTGACTCTTTGCTCTTTTTCTTCCCCTCCTCTGGAATTTCCCATTGTACAAACACACACACACACACACACACACACACACACACACACACACACACACGTCCCTGCCTGCAAAAAAAAAAAAAAAAGTTACACCTTAAATCTTTTTTTTTTTAAATTTTATTTATTCAATTTGAGAGAGAGAGAGAGCATGCAAGAGTGGGGGGAGGGGCAGAAGGAGAGAGAGAGGGATAAGCAGACTCCCTGCTGAGCAGGGAGCCCTATGACTTGGGGCTCAATCCCAGGACCCTGGGATCATGACCTGAGCCAAAGGCAAACATTTCACTGACTGAGCCACCCAGGCGCCCCACCTTAAATCTTTTTCTTAAAGCCTAGCCTATACTTGGTGCAGCCCAGCAGAGGAGATATAACAGATCGTAAAGTGCCACAGTTACAAGTTAGCTAGGCATTTATTCATTTATCGGATGCCTACTTTATACCAACTTATGTACTTGGTGTACGAAGATATAGAATGTTCTTGCTAACCTCAAGGAACTGAGTCCAGGCGGAGAAGTGAGTGTGTAAATAAACACGCCCTCACAGAGCATGGTGAGTGCAAGGATCGAGCTATGAGCAGGGTATGGGGTTGGGCGTGTTCAGGCAGAGCAGATAGATAGGGCCAAGGCAGAGGAGTTCAGCTTGCAGGCACAGAGAGCCAAGGTTGAGATCAACCAAAAGCCGAGGTCTCAGTACCAAGGAGAGCTCCTTGTGCACTGAGCCTTGAGGCGTTCTTCACATTTTTGGAAGCCGCTCAAAACTTTCTGAGACTCTATCCTTAGGAGCAATTGTTTCTGGCTGAAAGGAACCCTGAGTAGACATATCCTGGATCCCTCTGTGTTAGAAAAGTAATACTTCAGCTTCTGAACTTGCAGGGTTTGAAGACTGAGGGTTAGTTGAGCAATTGCTGTCCTTAGAAGATCCTCTGCTATCAGATCCTCAGGAGTTGGTTTTCATTCTAGAATTTGAGATGGAAGCCAGGACTTTATTGGGATTTTTTTTTCTTAGGCTTTGGGGTTTGGAGCCCTCCTCCTGACCAGTCTGGACAGAATTGATCTCCCCAGCCTCTTCTCCCATGCACATGGCAGCTATGATGTTATTTATGAATGCCTCACTGCCTCGATCTATGTTGCACATGCCTAGAGTAGCACACTCCAGTATAGAAATATAATATGCACCACGTATTGAATTTTGAATTTTCTAGCAGCCACATTCAAAAAGTTAAAGGAAACGGGTAAAATTAATGTACTGTTTTACTTAACTCAGTAAATTTAAAATGTTATTTCAACACGTATTGAATATTAAACCTTCAGTGAGATATCTCACATTCTGTCCTTTCTACGAAATCTTCAGAATCCAGCATATGTGTCCTCATACAGCACATTTCAATGTGAACTAGCCACCTTTCAAGTGCTCAGCTGCCATGCGAGGCTAGTGGCTGCTGGATTGGGCAACACAGGTCTGGATGTTAGCGAGCCTGTCTACACACCTTTTCTAGGCTTTCTGGCCCTTAATCTTTCCTGATTAAGTAAATCTCCTGAAAAATCTGGCCAGAAAGACTTTAAGAGGGATACCAAACCGAGTACGGTCTGTGCTCTGTTTACAAATGAGTAGATGGTAGGACGAAAGAATGTTTAAGTCTCAAAATAAATTTGTACATTATTTTTTTACGTTTTATTTTTTCAATATTCAAATAAATATATCTCACCGAAAGACACGTTTTTAGAAAGATTTGTATACAATTGAGAAAATGGATTTTGTAGTAAGGGGTTGAGGCAATCCGTTTTTAAAAATAAATTTCAATTACAGACTGTCGTGTTGACTTTCTCTTATGAAACACTGAACAATGAGCACTTCCTGTTTGTTTTGTAAACTATGTTTTTTTTTTAATCTACGTAATGGAATTAACCAGCTAGTTGACCATATACTGTGTAGAAAAATGGCTTAATGAAGGATGACAAAATACTTAGTCTGTACAGATATGTTTTATAATGAGGAAAACTAATGCTAGGGAGGATAAAATACTTCCTTTCCATGAAAAACATTTTAAAGTATGAAAAAGTCTCCTGTGTTTGGGGGTAGGGATGCTGGAGATCAGGAGACTTAAATTTTAGTTTTAGTCCTGCCACTACTTAAATTTAGATTCTTAAACAAGTAAATCAATCTGTCTAGTCCTTCTCCGTAAAATAAAGGGATTGGGTCGGATATCTCTCCATTCCTTCCCCTCCTCCCAAGTCACGTTGACTCTGCCTCTCAAATAAATTCCACAGCTGTCGTCTCCTCTCCACCTCACTGCACAATTTCTTACCTGAACGACCACAGCTAGTCTTTTGCAATTTCTCGAATCTATCCTGTTCTCCACACCACTGCCAAAGGAACCTTTCTAATAAAAACCTCATCATCTTACACTGCATGTCCAGCAGTGGCTCCTCCAGGCCATAGCAGGTGGCCTCGCCTGCTTTTATCTGCAGCCCAGTTTCGACTCCTGGGGTCCCCCACCACGCCCCCTGTTTTAACCTTGTTGGACTGGTGCCAGCTTATGCCAGTTTATGACTCAGCTTTGGGGGCTGGCTTTAACAAGAGAAATTTATCTCTCACAGTTCCGGAGGCTGAGAAGTCCAAATCAAGGTGCTCGCCGATTTGGTTCCTAGTGAGTTTCTTCCTGGTTTGCAGACTGCTGCTCTCTTGCGTCTCCTCCCTCACGGGGCTGGCCCGGAGAGAGATGATCTCTCTGTGTCTCTTCTTAGAGGAGCACTAATCCCGTTCACAAAGGCTCCATCCTCCTGACCTAATCACCTCCCTGAGCCCCCCCCCCCCCCCATACCATCACATTGAGGATTCCGGCTTCAGCCTGTCAAATTGGGGAAGGGAGGGAGACCGCAGTATTCAGTCCAAAGTAGGGAGCCCAAGGAGATGCGGGGAGTAATTAATCAGCTGCTATGATAAAAACTCAAACCATATAATTCACTATTTGATAACAATGTGCATGGTATTGTTGGGCAGCTTCAATAAGGCAGGTTTTCCTTATTTGAGAACAAGAGTCTTTCCATGGAATTCTGGGAATTTTGTGCTGGATTTCATCTTTATACGTACCTAGTCAAACACGTCCCTGAATAACTGAGGAAATCACAACCCAGAAAGTAGAGTTGCTTGCCGGCATTACAAAGCTCACTAAGGTTCAGAGCTGATTGGGGAATCTGGACTTTTTCGTATTTTCATTCCAGGTCGCTTTTATGTTCATATTTTGTAACAATGATAAAACGGATCCGTTTTTCCATTTGAATTCACCTCTTCATTCCATTTTTTTCTTCTTTATGAAACATAAAATCTATCAGGAGCCCACATTCCCCATCTCCAGCTCATGAGGCACTGCTAAGTTGTTTCATTAAAACTTCCATAGAGGGGCGGCTGGGTGGCTCAGTCGGTTAAGCATCTGCCTTCAGATCAAGTCATGATCCCAGGGTCCTGGGATGGAGCCCCGCATCGGGCTCCCTGCTCAGTGGGAGCCTGCTTCTCCCTCTGCCTCTGCCCTCCCCCACCCCTCGTGCTCTCTCTCTCTCTCAAATAAATAAAATCTTTAAAATAAATGAATAAATAAATAAATAAATAAATAAAAGCATCAGGCCCTGTGCCTTAAAAACAAAAACCAAAAACCAAAACAAAAAAACGTCCACAGAGTAAGGCTGATCCTGTTCTCTGGGTAGAGTCAAAATCAAGCCTTTCTTCTTGGCTTCTCCGTCTTCTTTATCCTTTCCTTTGTACAATGAAAGACAGCAAAACGGATACCCGAATTTCTACAATGTATTTTTGTTTAGCAATAAAGTTAAGACCTTATTGCTCGTACCCAGCTTCTGACTGTCTGTGTCTCCTTTGATTTTTCTCAACTATAAAATGAGAAAAGTAAGCTAAATGAATGCTATGGCTCCGCCCACTATAAAATTTTTATCTATACCCAGCAACCCCTAAAACGATACATTTCAGATAATAGTGATTCCATAATTATTTAGGGAATTGTATTTATGGAACGAAACATCAGTAGAACTAAAGAGTATGAGTAGTTTCTTGAATTTTACTGTAAATTAGCCTGAACCTCTGTTGCTTCTGTGACTTTCTATAGCAGCAAAAAAAAAGAAAAAAAAAGAGTTATGCAAACGTCAGAAGTGTGGAACAGTTTGCCACTATAATACAAAATGTTCATTTTTTATTTTTTATTTTTATTGTTAATAACTTACCAGAATAACCCCTCTTAAGAATTTTATGTCTTATCTAGGTAAACTAAACTTGTCTCCTAATTTAGAGAGTAATCTATTTAATTGTTTGAAGTTATTCATGTATAATTATTTAAGAGATATGAAGGTTATTGCTTTTTTTTTTTTTAAGATTTTATTTATTTATTTGACAGAGACAGCCAGCGAGAGAGGGAACACAAGCAGGGGGAGTGGGTGAGGAAGAAGCAGGCTTATAGCGGAGGAGCCTGATGTGGGGCTCGATCCCATCACGCCGGGATCACGCCCTGAGCTGAAGGCAGACGCTCAACCGCTGTGCCACCCAGGTACCCCCAAAGGTTATTGCTTTTTGAGGCAAAAACGATTCTACATTCAGTTCTTTGCTTGAATTTTCAGGGTGTTTGGAAAATTTTTATGATGTATCAGGATGTGGGGGAGCTTAAGTTTAGTGGGCCCGCAGAGAATAAAGTTGGGTTTCTTACATGAAATCCTTGAGAACATTTTTAAGCTTCTAGAGAACTTTAGAAAGATCTGGAAAACTATGTGATTGGCTAGCACAATATTGAGTGTAGGGAAGACAAATCAGGAAAATCTTGTAACGTTTAGTGTATATGCAGTCAACACCAGGATTTTTAAAAAAATCAACATATGATATTATTTGAAAGGCAAATAGTTTTAGCTATTAATTCCTGCAGATCATTTAAAATCAGCTAATCTCTCTAGTTTCCACCTTTTTAAGCCTTCTATGCTTTCCGTTATATTTTTGTAAACATTGCATCCTTTCTTCTGAGTCCTCACCAATGGAAACAAACCTAGCAAATGACAGACGCTCCCCCACAAAAAGCTTCAAATTGGATTAGACAGCTGGGAAGGGGCGCTTGGAGGGAGAAGAAGCTTAAGGGTCCGGTCATGGATTCCTGCTTCAGTTATGTAAATGAGCTGGTGGTATGAGACCACCTTTTAAATATGAGTAATTAACTATGGAAAACGAGGTCAGCGAAGTCTTGAACTAGAGAGAGATCATGTCAATGAAGCAGGGGTCATGGGCTGCAAACATCGTACGGACCACAACAAAATGGGTCTAAGGGGTTTGCATTCGTGTGCGAGGTCGTTTCAAATCAAATAGATGGAAGAAGGGTATTTCGGAGTTAGTGTTTTGATTTCAAGGTAGGTCATTGAAAATATGCTCTTGTTCTGTGTACTAATTCCCATCCATGGTAGCCCCTCTGCTGCCTGTGGAAAAGGGAAAGAGGAAGGGCAGCTAAGGGCGGACCACTAAGAGAGGTGTTGAGTCATGCATCACCCTACGTGTAAGCTGTGATCTTTCCCAGGAATGGAATTTGAGGGATGGGAGGACACCGTGCAGTCATTTTATAGCAATGCTAAGATTTCTGTGCTTTAGCTGAAGGAAAAAATAAATCTGAAAGCCACTAAGGACATTTTTCACACCACCGCTCTGGAATTACCTCTAAGAGGACGAAACCTTGCCCATATTCATGGAGACTTTGGTGTGAGATACGCAGCTAAGTACTTTCTGCATCTGAACGATAGAGGAGAAATCAAAATAGTTAAATCTGAGATCTCCTGAGCATTCTCAAAATTACTTTCCCTTATTTGGTGGCCGGCCAGCCAGCCCCCTGTCCTGACAGTGAAAACTCAAAAACAAAACAAAACAACACAAAACAGGCTGCTGGAACAGAGTCAAGGGACATGAACCAGCCAGGTGAAGGAATTGGAAGAGGGAAGTTGCCGCTCTCTTGTCTTCGGTTTTCTTGATCTTATGAGAGGGGAAAAAATCCCTCTCTGTCCTGAGAAGGGAAATACGGCAGTGGCAGAAGCATTTTACAAAGCCAGTGGTGAGAGGCGATTTGAGTGGCATGGTTGGTGTGAGGTTTAATTCAGACTCTGATGGGATGATACCTGTGGTCTGAAGGGGTGGACACCACACGCCAACAGAGTCCAGCCCCCCGTTTCCTTGCTGTGTGATGTTAGGCAGGTTACTAACCTCGTGGACTCTCTGCGTCCTCTTCTGCAAAACGGCCATAGTCACAGGAAATGCACCATTGTGTAATCATGAGGATTGGATTAGATAGCAGGCTCACGTATGCCTACAGCAGTGATAGAAGGACTCAGTAAATGCCACCTTTTATTACACAATCGTGTCCTAATGTAAAAACAGCAAAATGGTCAAATTTTCCCGTTTTCTAGCTGGTCTCACTTCTCAGACCTCATCTTATATACAATATTACATATCTCAGGGGTATCCCATTTTACCATCCCTTGCTTACTAGATACTCTTTAATTTTTGTTTAAAAAGAACGGAAAGAAATTCCATGGTGAGGGTGCTGTTTGGTAGCAAGCCTTCTCCCAGGTGTGTGTGTGTGTGTGTGAGCCAGTCACAGGCACAGCTGTCCAGTGGTCATGCCTCCGGGTCAGCTTTTCTCATCTCAGCAGGACTGTGATCTGGTCATGCCTGTCACCTTCCGCACTGATCACGGATGACAGAGCCCAGTACCGATAAGCTCTCTTTCCTGCTCAGGCCAGGTTCAGTCTCCCTCCCTCCCTCCCTCTGCTCATCTTGTCCTTTTCATCTAGGAGGACCTCCGCAGTTCTCTCCCAGACACAGGCAAACATCTCATCGGGTTCCCATTTCCTCTGTGGATATTTTGTTTCTTAAAAAGGATGGCTCTGTATGGTAGTCGGCTTTCGAAACGCCAGCCAGAACTCACCCTATATTTGGGGACACGGTTGTGAATAAAAGGAGTCAAGGCACAAACACCTTTTTAAAAAACATTATTATTTTTATTTTAAAGATTTGTTTATTTTAGAAGACAGAGAGAGTAGGGGGAAGGGCAGAGGAAGAGGGAGAAAGGGAGAAGCAGATTCTCTGCTGGCCAGAGCCTGATGCAGGGCTTGATCCCAGGACCCTGAGATCATGACTCGAGCTGAAATCATGAGTCAGTCGCTTAACCGACTGAGCCACCCAGGCGCCCCTATTCACAACCATAGATAGATATATAGATATGTATTTATGCATACACATATATATAAAATATAAAATATGCAAAGAACTTGGAAAGAATAAAGCTAACAGTCTTGGGTAAAGGAGATGTGGGTAAACAAAATTGCTTCCAGTTTTGTTTTTCTGTTTTGTCAATTATTTCATTGCACTGTTTTTTACTAATTAAATGTCTTTTTCTATTTTCTTTTTCAATTGTTAAATAATGAAGAAAGGAAAGATACGGTGGAGAGGATTTGTCTGATAAATAGTAGGAAAATAAGAGTGGGAGAAGGGACACAATTTTAAGATGAAGAATTTATAAAATGGGAGTTGAGATAGAAAGTGGTCATTAAAAGTTAACATTATTAAGCATTTGCTAATATATAAGATCATGCTTTGTGTGTGTTGTACTCTTTCTTCCTCGAGACTCTCTGAGGTAGATTGCGATGGAGAAAATGAACCTTGACGAAGGCAAAAAGACAAAAGGTCACAAACCAGTGAAGGGATAGGGTTAGAGTTTGAACCCAGGACAGTCCGGCCCCAGAGTTCTTCACCACTGTGCCCCTTCATGAATAGATAGAATAAATGAGCTGAAGAGACAGTGGAAACATGGCAGAATAACAGAGGAAGAGGGAAGTTCTGGGGAGAAAGAAACATAGTGGCAGATGACTTGGGGGAGATGCTGGGATGATTGCAAGAGTACTACGGGGAAGACAGGAGGTGAGGAGGGACTGGTGGGGGTGGGGGGCACTGGCAGGGGAAGCGGGCATGGAGCCAAGAACTAATTATTCTTGCTAAGCAGTATGTGAGGAGGCGAAGATGCTTCCATTGGAATTTAATGAATATTTTTCTCCAGTTGTATATACAGTTGTTCATATACAGAAGCAGGAAAACAGCCACATGCAGACATTCACTGGCTGGTCTAACAGGTCTACCCGCTGTGTGTAAAGCTCCGTTGGTGGTAGAGTTCACACGAGTGGTTTATAATCTGAGATAGGAAGAAGAGGAAATGACCTCTCTCAAAAGCTAAAGTTAAGGTAGTAATTGTAAGAGAGATGCTAGATGATAAGGTCTATGGGCAGAGAGGCAGTTCTCTGATGACTGTGCCCCTCAGTGAATCGTCATGGGGGCAAATGGACTTGATCTTGGCTTTGATGGAAGGGAGAGATTTAAACAAGCGGCGAGGAGTGAGGGGCACATTCCAAGAGTGGTGTCTGGAAACAGAGTCAACAGAGGTGCAAAGCTGGATGGGCCGGGCGTAGTGGGGGCTGGGATGAGAGGCCTGTCTAGCGGGAAGGACCTATGGGTGTTTAGGACCAATGGAGTGACAGGTGGGGGCTGGATTGACTAACAGACAAAGCATTTTACTCCACAGGTAATGGAAGTCTCTTAGCATTCGGGTAATACACTGGTGTTTGGGAAGATGAATATGTCTTACATCTACTGAAACTGGCCAAAATATTCTAAGAGAATTTCCAGTAGCAACATGTAAAGGTGGCCACATACACTTCTGGTTGCCTTGAAAATCACAATGTTGCCGTTTAAAAAATAATGTGGGGCAGCACCTCCATAAAGAGGTTTCTACTTCTGTTTTGTTTCAGAAAAATTTTTCCGAAATCTTTGGTGTCTGATGATAAAAATAATGGCATAGCATTGCAGTGGAATATTTTGTGTTCACTTGAAATTATAATTCTGAATACTGGCAGCAATATGAAAAATATTGGTGACGTAATGTTAACTTCAAAAATTAAAAAGTTCGAGGTTGCAACTTTGTTGAAATGACAGGGTTCAGAGGAGAACTCTAAGGAAACCCTGATACATTGTTGTGGCGGGGATGGTGAGGAATTTTATTGTTGTCTATAGTGTTGTCTAAGCAAAAAAGACAGATGAGTGATAAACAGGATGCAGTGGGGCAGCTGGAAGAGTTGCATTGATCTTTAGGGACCCTGGGGTTCTTGAACTTCCTATGGGGTTCAGGAACAACAGGTATTTAGGGGTTTCTGAATTTTCTTGGGTTAGGCTTCCATAATCAACAAATTCATAAACTCCTTCCTGACTCATCCAATGCTTGGACTACTAAAATAAATCCGGGAGCCTGACTGTGAAAGCGCCCGCTAACATCATTGTAACAGCAGTAATGAGAGAATTGGTGAAGAATTTTTCTAAGAGGTGGTGGGTTTTACAGTTCAGAAGAAATTTGAAAATACGTGATTAAAAAATCTCTTTGAGCTAGGGTGATTTTGGTGAATTTTGTTAGAGTAGAATTATCAAACCTCTTTCTTATTTTTGTGAATGAAACACTTCTGCATTATTCAAATGAGGTTTTAGATGTCAGAAGGAACGCCATTTTGAAAAATGAACTTACATATAGGACCTTCTTATATAAAGATATGTTCAGGTTGTGTGTGTGTTTAAATATATAATTAAGAGGAGGTAGGGAAAATTACTTTGACATTCTAATGCCCTTCAGCAGTGTGTGGCTGTTTGGTGGTGGGGAGTGGAAGTAACATTACTTATAGCAACTGAAACTTCTAGAAAATGGCAATGAGTCTTGTTATACAACCAGTCATATAAATGGAAATCATTGACTCTGGGAACCCTGATTATACTTCTGTTAAATAATTTGGATGTGGGGTGCCTGGGCAGCTCAGTCATTTAAGCGTCTGCCTTCGGCTCAGGTCATGATCCCGGGGTCCTGGGATCGAGCCCCGAGTAGGGCTCCCTGCTCAGTGGGGAGCCTGCTTCTCCCTCTCCCTCTGCCGCTCCTCCTGCTTATCTTGCTTTGTGTCAAATAAATAAATACAATCAGAAAGAAAGAAAGGAAAGAAAAAGAGAAAGAAAGGAAAAAGGAAAGGAGGAAGGAAGGAAGGAAGGAAGGAAGGAAGGAAGGAAGGAAGGAAGGAAGAATTTGGATGTTACTGGAGCTGGGAAGTCCCAGGGAAGTAGTTAGGGTCCATCATATGAAATTACTGATATTTGACCTTTCTGACCTACAGAGGCAATTTTATATACTTTGAACCCTGATATGTTTCCTATTGCTTACAACCTCCTTTTTTTTCCTTCTCATGTCTTTCCCTGTTGTTATATCCTTCGAAATTTCAGTTACAATGTCATCGTTTTTATTCTTTGAATAGTCCAATAAATTTTCACATATCTAAACACAGTTCTAACTAAGAAGACTTTAAATGCAATGCGGTTAGACATACGTTTAAAATGAAATGCGTATCTTGACACATATATGAGTAACCCTAGGAGAACTCTATACGAAGTGCTACCAGGACATAGTGTATGAGAAATTCTGGTTATTTTAGTGCGCTTGTTAAAGGTATCAGAGTTTTTGACCCCTTTCATTTGCAAAAAGCCTTTTCTAATAGAATCATTCTTCATTATAACAATACCAGAGTTCCTTTTTAAAAAACAGTGGCTTATAAAATCTGTCTATACTCAAAACAAGTATACTCAAAACAAGGTGGGGCGGGAGGGGGGATGGAGACTGAGAGAAAGAGAAAGAGTGAGCCGAGAATTAATGCACCTTTCTTGGTTTTGATGGTGCTCAGATTCAAAAAGAGAGCCAATCTCTGCTGTTCTCTTGAAATATTGAAAAGTATACCAGTTCGCCTCCAAAACATTCTCTCCCAAGCTCCCTCCATCATTCAGTATCACGAAGCCTTTCTAAAATCATGGCATTTTGCCTCTCAGTAAATTATAGAAAAGCAATAGCATGCCAGTCCGCCGTGCCATCAAATTATCTATTGGGTTCCTGGGTCTCTGTACTGTGTTTGCAAAAACAGATGGCTCCTGTGACACTTTCACCAAATGACATGGCACTTAACTTGTCTCCCCTATGCAGAGCCATGTCTTTGACAAACATGCCCAGGGATGCCTGTGACCATGTGCGTGCAGAATGGCATTTGAGGGTGGAGGAGAGAATCACTCGGTTAATTCATTTTCCCCCCACTCGGTGTATAAACTACTTCAGCAAATCTCTTTATCTCACATTCACCCAGCTAAGGGACATCTTTTTTTAGTTCCAGTAAAGGAATTCAAAAGAAAACATCCATCATCTCTGCCCTGGGAGAACTTACAAAATATTGCAGAAAATGGGCAGTGAATGTGAACTTGGTCAAATAGAAAAGCCTGCTAAATCATGACAAAAGTAAAGATCATGAAGGTAAACTAAGACTCAGGGCAGGACTCTTGCATTCTGGAAGAGTACCTGAAAGAATCATTGGCTCATTTTCTCATTCATAGATGATATCTGATTTATTGTTATTTCTTTAATACAAACACTTGCATAGTATTGGCTATGTGCTGGCCATTGTTCTACGTGACTTAAAAATATTCGCTCATTTAATCCTCATAGCAGCTTTATGAAGAAGGTGTTCTACTATGTTCATTTTGCAGCTGAGAAATCGGAAACACATGACTGTGTATCACGCATACACGTGCGGTATGATATTTACAAGTATCAAATCTGGATAGGAAGTAATCTTTAAAGACTGAAAATTTCTGATTGCATCTGTTCTAATCAAAATTTAGATACCTTATTTAGGTTTCAAGAAAGAAGTGGGTCTGTACAAAAGCACATCTGAACATTCTTGCATACTTAAATTAAAATGGGTACGAAGAGGTGGCATGTAGAAAAGCAGGGCCACGCCAGTAAAGACATAAATCTGGACGATGCGGGAGATTGAATTAAGGGAACAGAAAGCAGAATGTGCCCTTCTGATGCCCTAAGTTGCCTCCCCGGTCCTCAAAATGAAGCTGCATGTTCGGAAATGATGCGTTAAGTACATGATAGGCATTAACGACCTGATGATTCAAGATGAGATATCCAACCTTTGATTTTTGAAGACAGAGCTGTTTTGCCAAAGGAATAATAGCTGTCGACTTCAACGTTTGTCAATAAAAATGTATCTCAAGGTGAAAGAGCTACTACCTCAAAGGGCCCCCTCCTGCAGGGCAGCTCGGTGGTGCTGTTTGAAAGTGGGACACTACCCCTTCTTGCCATAAAATGCCAGCTTTGCTGATGGGTTTGGAGGAGCCCGTTAAACCCAGCACCTCCGTTTACTGAAAAAAATGTTTTGAGTAGCCCACTGAGGAGCCTCTGTTGAGAAGTAACAGGTCAGAGTGAGAGACAGAGCGAGATGTGGGCAGGCAGAGGCGTTTAGGGTTTAATGGGCGTGCGGCTGTCGTGAAGCAGTGCGCCGAGATCATTCTCATGAGGCTGGGTCCGCCAGGCTGCGTGATCAGGCTGGGCTCTCCTCCATTCAGCCCTCACTGCGAGGAACACAATCACCGTTTGAAGCCCCATTGTAAGCAGTCCTCACCCTGTTCTTTAAAATACAACCTTCTTTCAGATTGCTGCGTGAGCCTTTTTTTTTTTTTTTTTTTTTTTTTTTTACACCTGTGGGAATAGCCAACTGGGAAAAGAAAGGTTATGCTAACATACTCATGGAAAAACATAGGCACCCTTTACTTTCCAGCGGGAAAGCTTCAATTTTAAAAATTTGCTCCAGAGCATTGACTGGGAAATCCCAACAGGTGTAACAAGTGTAATTCACACTCCGCTCCCGGCGGCGTGTGCCGTATTGGTGGCTTGAGCAGCGATGAGCTTCTGTTTCCTATCAACGGGGACCACTCGTAACGCGCACAGAGCACAGAGAGGCGGTCGGGAGGAAATAACTCTAAAGGCTTCCCTCCTCTGCGTGACATATTTTTTAAAGAGTAAAGAAAAAAATCAGAAAATGATTTTATGCTTTTCAAGTTTCTATGAACACGATTCAAGGCTGCTAATTAGGACATACGAAGCAGAAACAGATGTGCAGAGAGAAGTGGGACCGTCAGGATGGTCGGATGTCTCTACTTGGTTGGATTGGAAAGGTCATGTGGCTGTGGTTATTTGTTGATCTCCTGACAATACCCTTTGAAGGAGATTGTGTTCCATGTTGGTTGCGCTTTTGTGAGGAAAAGCATTATTCCAGCCAGGTCTCGAGAAGTCCTGAAAAGAGCTTCAAAGAAATACGCCCACCCATTGTTCATGCCGGGCGTTGTAAGAAGTGGGGGACAGATTTTTAGGTTTTGATCTTAGGAAGTGAGTAACTTGAATTGAAAATGCGCTAAATGGACACTTTCTAAACTCGTATCATGGCCAGTGAAGGACTTAGAAACCTACTTCTCTGGTAGTTTTTCCAGAGAACCTTAAAGCTTGAAAAATAATCGTTAGAAATTCAAGCAAAAACAGGTTGACTTAAAGATTTGTGGCAACCCCCACCATGAGGTCCTACTATATAGACCTCATTTTAGAACACCTTCCAGGACTTTCTTTGGGTCTTCTTAACGTGAACTAGAACTCTGATGTATTTAGTACTATCATGAAAATACCTCCTCACTATTTGTTATTCTTATGTGCGTACTTAGGTATCAATAATATCTGACTTCTAAGAATAATCATAATCATCATTTAAAAGTTTTTACAACTTAACCAGTTAAGATACTAACAACAGTGGGTAGCAGAGGAGCCTAAAAGAGGAATAAAATTGAGAAATACGGGAAAAAGAAAAATCATTGTAATATTCATTTTTGTAAGATCTCACAATAAGTTAATTGAAGCAAGTAGGGTTTCTAGGCTACCATGAAAGGAAAAAGGCAGCAATGATGGTTGTGAGTCCTGCGGATGGCGGGTTATATGTGCACGCCAAGTAGGTTCTGACGCCGAGCTAAGCAAACCATTTCTAAGCAATTACTGTGTCCTGTAAAGAAAGAGTATTTAAACAACGACCAGATAGGAATTTTAACACATTATTTCAGGTTAGTACTAGGTTAAAAATAAAGAAGAAATCACGTGTAACACCTTACATCTTCTCCCCATAGGTGAAAATGTGGCAGTTACTTTCTGAAAACAATATTATCAAGCTATAACCTATTGCGTATTTTGCTAAATAGTTGTGAGCAACTAAAGAGACTTTCCTTGCTTCTAAGTGGATACGAGGACATGTTTAACCCCCATTGTGTTGCCACAAAGCCGGGCTGATCGCCCTGGGAGGCCCTGGAGGTCTGAGCGGCTTTGGATTGGCTGTGCTGAGGACTCTTAACATTTTACTGCACAGGGTCCGGCCACAACAGTGTTCACTGACCAGTGTTTTATCTGCAGAAATGTGCTGGGATGGGCAGGCACTTCATGTAAGATTTTCCTCTTGCTACGGGAAGGAAACGGGAAGCATAAGATGACTTCCTTCGTAAGGTAATGCGTGTGCTTGTTTCTGTGCAAAGGGAAGTGATGTTTGCTTACTGGGACCGATTGATTTTCTGTTCCGCCTCTCAGGTATCATTTCAATGATTTGTTTAAAACTGAAGCCAAAACTAGAATTGTATTCCAACCGTAAAGGCTTGTCTGAAGCTCTGCGTTCTCTGCTCATTGATTTGGGTTTATCGAGTGTGCTGATCTGGTTAGTGGAGTTTGTATCCGGAAGTCAGTATCTTTCCCGGGGCTTGTTAAACACTTGCAATTGGGACTGGGCGGGGCAATGCCTGCCAGTCAGATGGAGAGCAAGTATTTTTAGGCAAATGTGAACACAGTTTAAAGAAAAATAAATGCTCCTAGGTTTATGTTTGCTGGCAGGGTACCTCGGTGGAGTGTGTTGACACGTAATTTCAATGTAATTTGTCATTCTTTGTATAGATAATTGTTCTTAGAGGTCTCATGGGCCATTTTTATATTACCTGAAAACAACTTCCCCGCCAAGGCTTATTCACCCTTATCTGCTACATTCCTGCTGTTTTTTAATATTGTAATGCAATCCTCCCTGTGCACGAAGTATGGCGTAAGCTTTACCAATTTGCCTTTTGGAATAAAAAGAAGATTCTATTGTCATTCTTTCTGTACTAGCTTGAGAATTTTCCCCAAGTTTTCTGTATTAATTCTGTATTCCAAAGAGTTCAGTGGTCAAGAGGATGAGAAAAGCTGGATTAGGGGTACTTTTTTTTTTTTTAAGGCCAAAATGCCATAATTGGATTTGCTAGCTTTAGCTCGTGAAATATCTTCAAAGACCACCTGTGAGGTTATATTCAGTGTCACTCAATTTTTTGAACCTCATGAAATTAAACACACGGTGATTATACTAATGCCACAAAATTTCACACCTTTGAAAACATCCCTCAAGATCCCCATTATCTGACTTTTATTACAGTGGGACCCAGAGCCAATGTACTGAAAGACATTCTTCTATTTTCCTAGGACAGTTTTCTCTTTTCTATTCATATTTTCCATCGACCATAGTAAAAGAGCATTAGAAATCACCATAAAAATCACTTGTCTGTTTACATACAGTGTTTTTCAGTTTGCACGATCTAGTTTGATCCTCATAACCATTTTCCGTAGAAAGGACAAGTCTTATTATCTGCTTTGAGGGTGAGAAAAGTGTGATTCAGCAGAGTGCCCCAGGCTGCAGAGCTAGGACCGTGCGGAGCTGGGGTCTGACGCAGGCGTTCAGACCAGTGCTCTTTCCAAAACGCTGTGTTGGCTCCATGTGCTTGATGTTTGCTTTAATGATCAGACTGAACTAAGCCCTTTAATAGGAAGGCTCTGGCAACAGCTGGTGTTAGGTAGATTAAAATCAAAGCCCTTGGTTGGAAAGTGGAGTAATCAAGAGAGAGAGAAAAGAGAGAAAAGATCCCAAATCACAGAATGATCCTAAAAGAATTGTGGGGTAGGGAACATGATTCATGAGGCTCATGCTTCCTTCCTTTCGCTCTGTCCAAACAAGCCTCCATCCCTTTTTTCTTCTTTCCCTTGTCCCTGGTTCCTTTTGAGAAATTCAGCATGCTTCATCACCAAAGGCCACTGTTTGTGACCGTAGGACCGTAGGGCGCCTTTCTCAAACTTGATATTCCATCTCATTTCCAGAACATGAGCTATCAAGTCTGTAAATCTTCCCTTTATATCACAAATGGCCTCGTTGTCATGCCTCCCTGAGTTAGAGGGAGAAGAACATTGATTTCTGCTGCTAACAAGTCCCATTCACTGGCCAGGACTGCCTTCTTTCCCTTCTGGATTTTCTTACTCTGTAAATAACTGTGCTCTTGTAGTTGTATTCGGCTACTTTGTCAAGCCCCTTCTCTCTGACATTTCTGACTCTACTCTGGTGTTCGTGGTTTCTTTCATTTTCCTCGGGAACTCTCATTATGATAATGACACTATTGTATGACAATAGCTTGGCCCTGAAATTCAGAGGAAAACTGAAATGCTTTGTAAGCCGTGGACCAGACTGGAATCTTTGCTACCATATCTTTGGTGTAAATAAGGTTGTTAGGGGGCACCTGGGTGGCTCAGTCAGTTGGGCATCTGCCTTCGGCTCGGGTCATGGTCCCAGAGTCCTGGGATTGAGCCCTGTGTCAGGCTCCCGACTCAGCAGGGAGCCTGCTTCTCCCTCTGCCCCTCACCTCACTCTCTCTTGCTCTCTTGCTCTCTCAAATAAATAAAAGCACCTAAAAAAAAAAAAAGGTTATAAGGATACACTCTTCTCTGCCTCCTTCATCGGTCAGAGTGTCCTGCTCACTGGAAAGTGTTAGCTGCAGGTGTCTCTGTACTGACATACCACTCCAGCCAGATCTGTTCGTCCTATTGGATATGAGATCCTGGAGCACTCCTAAAGCAGACCTTATTAGATGTGTCATCTTTTCGTGTTAACTTTGCATGTCTCGTCCAATATATTGCCTATGTTTGTGTGTAGATTTCTACACATGTATGTGCTTCACTATTTTTAAATGCACATTTATTTTTTTTTCTTTTTCATTATTGAAGATTATAAAAAGTATTTACTATGGCTCATAATTCACATCACCCAGACATCACTGGGTGATAATAAAAAAATTCTAACGATCTAAAGACATGAGTAGTACGTACAGCTGTGAAATCAGATGTAAATTTCTCCCCCTCAAGGTTAGCACTGTTAGCAGTCTCGTGTATCCTTCCAGAAGTACTTTCTATGCATGTGCTAGCCAGAATTGATCTTTGACTAAAACATCTCAAGTTAATATTATTATCTGATCACTGTGGAATTCATTCATTTAATAGATATGTATTGATGTCCTCTGTGTGTTTGGCATTGTTCTGGGCACAGCGTAGATAGCATGAACAAAGCAGACAAAATCTCTCTTCTCCTGGAGCCTAGGTTCTAGTGCATGAGACAACACATAAAATAAATTAATAGAATATGTAATAGGTTGGATGGGGACTAGGGCTACAGGGGAAAATAAAGCAGGGAAAGGAGGTGGGAGTTGGGTGTATGCTGCCATTTAGAGAGGGCGGCCACCCGCCGCAGACGGTGGCTCCAGCCGTCGAGAAGATGACATGTGAATAATGCCCTGCAGGAGGTGAGAGAATGGGCCGTGTGAGTGTTCGGAGGAACCGGAGCCCCATGGTGGGACCTCAAACGCAAGAAAAAAAAATTTTTTTTCTAAATGTCAAGAGGTATTTTTTTTGTAAGTCACCCAAAATGAGGAAGAGAGAGAACATTTATTTAAAGTAATAACCCATTAATAAAAGTCATCGATCATTTATAGAATAAAAATATTTATTCTTATTTTTTCTGCAAATAGAACCAGCTAAAGAAGCAAGAGTATTCCCACGTACCCAGAGAAGCTGCCATGGGCCCAGAACGCCATAATCCAACATCTTTCTGGTTATACCTGCCTCTTTCACCTAAGCTGGTCCTGAGGGTTTCCAGTAACGTTTCTAGGCTGGTTGAAAAGACTAATATAACTTCCTCCTTTTCCCACAAGGGCTATTTCCAGGACGTCCTCTTTGAGTAGTGGTCATTGCCACCACCTTTCTAGAGACATGGACTTGGGCTTGAATGTAGCCACCTCCTTTCTGTTTGGTGACAGTCAAGTCTGTCAAGTCTTGGCAATCAGTGCTCAGGGCTTAGGCTTGCCTGGTACGTGGTGTCTGATTTTAGTGACCCCAGTTAAAGATAAAAAATAAAGTACTAAATTTTATACACACACAGGTGTTAAAAGACAGTGAGCATTTCTTTGGTGTATGTGGACATAAGAGCATGTAAGAACAGGATGATAGTTTACTTCAAAAATGTTGTGGGCAGTCCTAGCAGGACTTAATTAACTCAAAATGCAAGCAGGTTTGTAGAGGCTACTGAAAACCAAAGCTGTTGGCCTCATCCCAGACCTCTGTACCCAATCACCCAGACCTCACCCCCCACCCCCACCCCCACTTCAGAGGGAGGCTTTCCCTCTGCAGTCATCTGGACTGTAATGCAGTGCGTTGAAGAGTGGCCAGTGTCTTTACTGAGAACTTCAACAGAACCCATCAAGTCATTTGTGCTTTGGGAGAGTAGCGTTAAAAAAACAAAAACAAAACCAAACAAAAAAACCCAATAGATCCAAAATGGAGTCACTTGTGCTATGTCTCTTGTCACCAAACCAGGACTTAATGACAGTTTTGACTCTCTCAGAAATGGAATCTTAAGCCAGTCAATCAGGAATCGCCTGGTCGGCCCTAGCGGGGAAATCTGCCGGATAACCCTGCCATCTCCTAAACCAAAGGGACCTTGCAGTAACGATCTGCTGTCTGCCTAGTATGACTTCCTTGTTTCAGCCTTTCATTTCATACGGCTCCTCCGAGCTCCATCCTGTCTGCTAGATTGGATGCTGCCTGATTCAAATAGATTTTTCTTCAAATAAATTTTTTAAAAAATTTAAATATGCCTCAGTTTATCTTACAACTGTAGTGTCCTTGCTAGAGGTCCTTGACCTCATCCAAATGTGGCATGTTTGACCTTTTCTAAAGACGGTGATGGATGGGAGGGAAAGTATTAGTATTGACAGAAGGGGGTGGGAGGGAAGCCTTATAAAGGAAAAATACTTTCTTCGAGAGGGAAGTAATTCAAATAGGGAACTACAGCCAGATGAAGAAGAAGGATGTGATTAATAATTGAAGTGGTGAAACTCTACCCAAGTGCCACCCGGGATTAAGCCGCTAATGTCTCCTCTGAACGACTATAGTAGCCTCTGATGTGGCCTTCCTGGCTCAACTTCGCTCCCCTTCAGCCTATTCTCATACGGCCAGATCCAGCCTTTAAAGCGGGAGTCAGTGCATGTTACTCCTCCTCCCAGAACCTCTCAAGGGCTTCCCATTTCACTCCGAGTGGAAGTCAGAGGCCTTGAACCCGTGTACCAGCCCTAGGTCATATGGTCCCCCATTCCACCTCTGCCATTCCTTCTCCAGCTCTTCTCCTCCTGCTCACTCCCTTCAGCCAACCCTGACCTCCTGGCTGTTCTCAAACACAAAATCTCCTACCTCAGGGCCTTTGCATGTGCCTAGAAACCTCACCTGGCCTGCAGAGCCCTTCCCCAATGGCTCTCACACTCCGGTCCTTCAAGTCTTTCCTGAAATCACACCTTTGAAAGGAGGGTTTTCTCTGACCATCGTATTTAAAATTGCAGCTCTCCCCATCTCCGTACTTCCATGCCCGTACCATGCTTAATCTTTTCTTTCTAACTTCTTTCTTTCTTCCTTTCTTTCTTTCTTTCTTTCTTTCTTTCTTTCTTTCTTTCTTTCTTTCTTCCTTCCTTCCTTCCTTCCTTCCTTCCTTCCTTCCTTCCTTCCTTCCTTCCTTCCTTCTTTCTTTCTTTCTTTCTTTCTTTCTTTCTTTCTTTCTTTCTTTCTTTCTTTCTTTCTTTCTTTCTTTCTTTCTTTCTTTCTTCTCTTACTATTTATCTTCACCCTCAGGATATAAGCCACAGAAGAGCAGTCATTTCTGCCTTTTTTTAATTCACTGCTACCTGCAGTGCCTAGGACAGTGCCTGGTACCTATGTGCTAGGTACCCAAGAACTATTTGTCGAATAAATGAATGAATCGTGGACATTTAACTGGAGAGAGAGAACTTACTTCCTCTAAAAGTAGTGAATGTCTGGGGATCACACAATTTAAAAAAAAAACAAAACTTAAAATGAGAAAAGTTGGTTGTCTGCACAGCCCATGCCTCCTGACTGGCATGTTTCCTGGGTGTGCCAGATAGTTGATGGAGAAAGAAAGGCCTTGGATGCCTCCAATGTCATGCTTTCATGCAAATGGTGCTGGGAATAGCAATGAGAATAATGAAAACAAAAAGGAGGTGGAAATTGAAAATGGTTGTTTTGCTTCCAGAGTAATGATTTTCAAAGCAAAGGAATTGAATAGGAAATAAATTAACAAAAACTCTGTCTCTGAAAATGCAAACTTCATTTCCATTTTGATCTGTGTGATTTTTCAAGCTCAGTGATCCAAGGTCAGAGGGCACTTATATTAGCATAGACCTTGCTTTGTTAATTCACCTCGGACTAAACCTCTCAATTCCTTTTTATGATGGTGGCATTCCGATGACAATAAAACCAAGCTCTCATAACACCAGAAACATCTATACAGCACTTAGACAATTCCTAAATGAATTGTCCCCCGAGACCTTAAGAGATAGGTCGGGATTATTAACCCCATTTTGTACACAGACAGGAAGTAATTTGCCTAAATGTCACCTGGTAAGCTATTGAATTCATAACTTGATTGCTTTATTTAGAAATAATGGTTCATTTAATACAGGTCATGTTGCATTAAAGATGACCTCTTTTTAAATGGACAGCTTCATGTTTGGACTTAGCTTTAGTTAGTGACCTAGAACTAATAGCATTCCAGATTTCCATAAGACCAGTGTTTACAGTTCTCAAGTTGAGGAGACTTATCTAGACAACCGAAAGATCGGAGACTCCCAGAACTATTTTGGGATTGACCAGGAATGGGCCATTCTGCTCGGACACCTCTATGGAGAAATCTGTCATGGTAGGCTTATCACTGAAATCCTGTTTGACTTTCTTTGCTTTTTGCTTTTCTTTTTCTTTTTTTCTTTTTTATGCTCATAAAGTCCCTTTTGGTTCAAAAAACCAGTACAAGTGAAATTGAAAATCAGTGCTTGCATAGACAACTAAGAAGTGAAGACAGAACCTTCTTAGGATGTCCCTGGTGCCAGTCAGTAACTATTATGGGAACCCCAGGGTGAACATCACTGAAGGTACATCAGAGTCTTATTCAGAACCCGTTTTATTTTGATTCAGTTGTGGTTCAGTCCTTCTTCCTTCCGTGCAGTATTATGAAAGGGCGTCAGATTGAGTTCAGTGAGCATAGCACTGCGAGGAGAAATCGAAGTGTGTGGGCCGCTTGTGAGTTCATGTCTGTATCAAGAAGAGACTCAAAAACTAGAGGATCTAAAAGAGAATTTTGAAAGAATGACTTAACTTTGAAAGCTGAGAAGAAGAAGAAGAAGGAGAAGGAGAAGAAGAAGAAGGGGAATCTAGTCTTTATCCAAATGTTTGAAAGTTTTTCTGACTTCTCATTTTATGTTTCTAGTGAGATTTGTTTAGTGCCAATAATAAAAATGCAAATTATACTCCTTATTTTTTTAAGAAAGATTTCCCCTTTCTTTTTTATGGTAAATGTATTCTTTTTTTTTTTTTTTTTTTTTTTTTTTTTGCTAAATCTGATTTACTGCATCTTTATCCCTTTGTCTACAATCTGACTTATTATTTGTGGCATCTGCTAGGAATATGAACTACGGTTTTGATAGTAATGGGCAGTTTCATTGGGCATTTTAAACATTAGAAGACTTTTACACGTGAAATTTACGAACGTTTTTGTACCCAAGTATATTAAGTTTGTTCAGGCCAAAGTGTGCATTGATGGAACAATAATTATTAGGTTTTAAACCAAGTCAGATTAAACTTTAACATGAGGATCTCAAAAAGCAATGGTAGAGACCTCTGCAAATCAGCCTGGGTTCCCAGGACCTATAAAACCCAGGGGGCTTTGGTAGCTTATAATAAAGGTGTTGCTAAAGCAGCCTTGGAGGCTTCTCCTGGCTCTCTACATGGCATTCTCAAGATAATTTAAGCAGAACAACAAACTGACAGAGGCGAATTGTATAAATGACAATTTGGTGGAAAGGTGAATTGTGCAAATTATATGGGTCAAGTCCATACAACTTTTCTGAACTTTGAGAGAGAGTCTGGAATGTACTATGTTGTTCAGAGGTCAGATGAACTCACTACACAAAAGCTTGATGGATCCTACTCCTGTTTTTATCCAGAATTTGAAATGAGGAAATGTCTGTCACCTACTTATTGAATGATAAATCTGCATAAATTAAAGCAGTGAGCCCATGGCTAACTTGACGGTATAGAAAAGGTGTTGTTATTACTTTATATATCTGCTCTTAGCACACAGCACTGTGCAGATCTGAATTTTTCCCCATTCAACAGTATATATTAGCATCAATAACCATATTTTAAAGGAAGAAAGGATGTGTATTTGATTCTTTGTTCAGGTTCTTAAATATTAATCAAATGAGTGCACCATTTAGTTACATGTCCTGTTGTCATCTTGTGTTAATGAAAGATGCCTAAGTAATCATATTTTGTGACGTTTAATATACTTCATTCCTTTGATCAAATAGTTCAACTGTTTTTTATTCCCCAAAGTATCTACATTAAACAGTATTGATCAAGTGTGGACCACTTAATTTACTAGTCTTGCAAGTCCTGGTAATTCTCTTTTAATCATATTCAGTTTGTTAGTAGATTTTTGTAATAGAGCCTTAATAGACTATGTTTTGATTAACACTAAAAAGTTAAAAATTGGCATAGTGTTTATAATTTCTTATCTGATCATGATAACTCTTTGATATGTTAAATACTGTCTTTCATCTGAGAGCTTCAAAGACTTTCACTTATTTTTAAAAAATTCTTTAAGGGTTTTGTTTATCTGAGATAGAAAGAGAGAGGGAGCACGAGCAAGGGGAGGGGCAGAGGGAGAGGGAGAAGCAGACTTCCCGCTGAGTAGGGACCCCCGACACTCGATCCCAGGACCCTAGGATCATGACCTGAGCTGAAGGCAGATGCTCAACCGATTTAGCCACCCAGGCGCCCAACTTTCACCTATTTTTATAACCGTACAGGAATTCACTCGTAACCCTTTGCCGTCATCGGTTCATCATTCTTAAATTGTTAGAGTAGCTAAATCAGTATCATTTTTGATCAGATCATTCCTCTCCCACCCTGGGCCTTGTTACAGTACATCGATGGCTTCCCATGGCCCTTAAGACAGAGACTGAAAGATCCACAGGGCTCTGTGTGGCCACTGGGCCTCCCCCTGCTTCTCTAGCCTCTTTGGGGCCACCCCCCCCCCCCCACTGTCCCTGTCCAACCCTGTCCATCAGATCTTGGCTCAGTCCTCTTTCCCTTCAGAAAGACCTTGACTGAGCCAGTTCCCATCACCACACCCTCTAGGAGCTCCACACATCTCTGATGACTTTTCAGTGTGGGTATTTTAGAATCATATCTGTCTCCTGTGGTCAAGTATAAGCTGCATGAGGGCAAAGAAGAATCTGGTTTGCTGATGTTTTCATTGTTGTTTTTTTCACCATTGTATTTCTGGTGCTCAGCATAGAGCTTGGCAAGTGATAGACATTTAATAAATATTTGTTGAGTGTAGGAGGGGATGGATAAATAAATGCTGTCTGAGGGCAGGACTTGTTTCTCTTCTGTTCACTCCCGTGTCCTCAGTGCCTAGAACGGTGCCTGGGCCATGGTAGTTCTCATGAAATATTTGTTGATTGAATTCATGTTTTCCTGACTTTTCAGGGACATAGAAAGTATTGATGAAATATTAGTTGCCCAAAGAGCTGATGGTCCATTTCTGGGCTCTCTATTCTGTTCCATTGGTCTATGTGTCTGTTTTTGTGCCAGTACCATGCTGTCTTTGTGATCACAGCTTTGTAGTACAGTTCGAAATCCGGCATTGTGATGCCCCCAGCTTTGTTTTTCCTTTTCAACAGTTCCTTGGAGATTCGGGGTCTTTTCTGGTTCCATACAAATTTAAGGACTATTTGTTCCAGTTCTTTGAAAAACGTTCTCGGTATTTTGATCGGGATAGCATTGAAAGTGTAGATTGCTCTGGGTAGCATGGACATTTTAACTATGTTAATTCTTCCGATCCATGAGCATGGAATATCTTTCCATCTTTTTATGTCTTCCTCAATGTCTTTTAAGAGTGATTTATAGTTTCTAGAATAAAGGTCCTTTACATCTCTGGTTAAGTTAATTCCAAGGTAACGTATGGTTTTTGGTGCTATTGTAAATGGGATGGATTCCCTGATTTCTCTTTCTTCGTTCTCGTTATTCGTGTACAGAAATGCAGCTGATTTCTGAGCATTGATTTTGTATCCCGCCACGTTACTGAATTGCTCTATAACTTCTAATAGTTTGGGAGGGGCTTCTTTTGGGTTTTCCATATAGAGTATCATGTCGTCTGCGAAGAGAGACATTTTGACTTCTTCTTTGCCGATTTGAATACCTTTGATCCCTTTTTGTTGTCTGATTGCTGTTGCAAGGACTTCTAGTACTATGTTGAATAATAGTGGCGAGAGTGGGCATCCTTGTCGTGTTTGATAAAGCAGGAAAAAACATCCGGTGGGAAAAAGACAGTCTCTTCAATAAATGGTGCTGGGAAAATTGGACAGCTACATGCAAAAGAATGAAATTTGACCACTATCTCACACCATACACAAAAATAAACTCCAAATGGATGAAAGACCTCGATGTGAGACAGGAATCCATCAAAATTCTAGAGGAGAACATAGGCAGCAACCTGTACGACATCGGCCAAAGCAACCTTTTTCATGATACATCACCAAAGGCAAGAGAAACAAAAGACAAAATGAATTTATGGGACTTCATCAAGATTAAAAGTTTCTGCACAGCCAAGGAAACAGTCAGAAAAACTAAGAGGCAGCCCACGGAATGGGAGAAGATATTTGCAAATGACACTACAGATAAAGGACTGGTATCCAAGATCTACAAAGAACTTCTCAAACTCAATACACGAGAAACAAATAAACAAATCAAAAAATGGGCAGAAGATATGAACAGACACTTTTCCAATGAAGACATACAAATGGCTAACAGACACATGAAAAAATGTTCAAAATCATTAGCCATCAAGGAAATTCAAATCAAAACCACACTGAGATACCACCTTACGCCAGTTAGAATGGCAAAAATAGACAAGGCAAGAAACAACAATTGTTGGAGAGGATGTGGAGAAAGGGGATCCCTCCTACATTGTTGGTGGGAATGCAAGTTGGTACAGCCACTCTGGAAAACCGTGTGGAGGTCCCTTAAAAAGTTAAAAATTGAGCTACCCTATGATCCAGCCATTGCACTACTGGGTGTTTACCCCAAAGATACAGACGTAGTGAAGAGAAGGGCCATATGCGCCCCAATGTTCATAGCAGCAATGTCCACAATAGCTAAATCGTGGAAGGAACCGAGATGCCCTGCAACAGATGACTGGATTAAGAAGTTGTGGTCCATATATACAATGGAATATTACTCAGCAATCAGAAAGAATGAGTTCTCAACATTTGCTACAACATGGACGGCACTGGAGGAGATAATGCTAAGTGAAATAAGTCAAGCAGAGAAAGACAACTATCATATGATTTCTCTCATCTATGGAACATAAGAACTAGAATGATCAGTAGGGGAAGAAAGGGATAAAGAAAGGGGGGGTAATCGGAAGGGGGAATGAAACATGAGAGACTATGGACTATTAGAAACAAACTGAGGGCTACAGAGGGGAGGGGGGTGGGGGAATGGGATAGATCGGTGATGGGTAATAAGGAGGGCACATATTGCATGGTGCACTGGGTGTTATACACAACTAATGAATCATCGAGCCTTACATCGAAAACCGGGGATGTACTGTATGGTGACTAACATAATATAATAAAAAATCATTATTTAAAAAAAAAAAAAAAAGTATTGATGAGAGGGTGGAGGTTTTTTCCTGCAAATATCCTATTGTATTTGTTAACTTACAGAGTTAGAAGAAAGTCTATAGCCATGTGTTTTTTTATATTGTGGCAAAATATATATAACGTAAAATTTACTATGTTAGCCATGTTGAAGTGTGCAGTGGCACTAAGTGCATTGGCCTCGTTATGTGATTGTCACTGTCACCCATCTCCAGAACTTTTTCATCATCCCAGACTGGAACAACTCACTAAGCAATAACTCCCCATATGGCCGTATGGTTTATAAAATTTTCCTTAGAATCTTTTCTTCCCAGCACATTACATGGAAGCTCGATACGTAAAGTAGGTAAACATAAAGTGCTTTTTCTTCTTGAATAGAGTTGGCTCCTCCCCTTCCTCTGTTTCATTCTGTACCTTGTTGGTGGTAACATTATCTGGAGGCCGTTCTGGGACGAGTATGTCCGGGGAGATCAGTGTACTACCTGGGGCCACACTGGGGAATCTCTGCACACCCATGGATGGGACCCCATCTCTCCAGTTCACACCCAGATGGCATCTTTGTTTCCTCCTTCTCCTCATCACCACCTCCTCTGCATAGACGCGCACACATGTGCACACGCGGGTTGACATTGACAGTCACTCTCCTGAGACCGGGAGCTGCGTAAGGATTGGGATCATGTTGTACTTGCCTAGATTCCCAGAGCTCTGTAATGTTTATTGACGGAGTGTGTTTTCTTTCTTTTTTTTTTTTTTAAAGATTTTATTTATTTATTTGACAGAGACAGCCAGTGAGAGAGGGAACACAAGCAGGGGGAGTGGGAGAGGAAGAAGCAGGCTCACAGCAGAGGAGCCCGATGTGGGGCTCGATCCCAGAATGCCGGGATCACGCCCTGAGCCGAAGGCAGATGCTTAACCGCTGTGCCACCCAGGTACCCCGGGAGTGTGTTTTCTACCTTGTGGATGGGAAACTTTCCCAGGTTTACTTTCTTCTAGGAAGAAAATCTGATGACCTCACAAAGTGGTATACTCCACAGTTTAACCATCATTATCCTAGAGACCTTTTTTTTTTTAAGATTTTATCTTATTTATTTGAGAGAAAGAGACAGAGCACAAGCAGGGGAAGGGCAATGGCAGAGGGAGAGGAAGAGGCAGACTCCCAGCTGAGCAGGAAGCCCAATGCGGGACTCGATCCCAGGACCCTGGAATCATGACCTGAGCTGAAGGCAGATGCTTAACCGACTGAACCACCCAGGCGTCCCTGGATACGCTAATATTTTAAAACTAAATCTGTTCCTTTTCGATTATAGACACAGAAAAAGGACCGATGAGGAATAGATTTCATTTCAGGTTTCTGTTGCATTCACGACATGCTGATTCAATGAGACAGAGCAGACCTAGCTGTTGTAACAAACCCCCAAATTATAGAAACTTCACCGAGTTAGAATTCCTTTCCAATTCAGGTACCAGTCCAGTGCTGGTCATGTAGATCATTTGTGTGGACAGAAGGACCTCTACCTGTCACCCTTCAGAGACCTCTATTGACAAAGGCCATGCTGTGTGACTTCCAGAGTCACACGGGACATTGGCATCCAGCCCGCAATAGAGACAGGAGAGGTGGGAAAGACACATGCTTCTTAAACATCTGGGCAAGGAGGCTCCCTTACATCTCACGGTCTCACCCAGGTTCAAGGGGAGCTGGAAAAGTAGAGCCTGGAGAGGGTCCTCTTCCCCATGGCCACTCTGCATGGCAGAGAGGGGGCATGGTGCTTTGGTAGACAGCTAGCATTACTGCACACTGGAATTCTAGGTTTCTATTTATAGTTAGAGTAGTTGCTCCTGGTAAACTATGAAACGTACCACGTACGTGCTGTAAACTGTTACAACAGTGTGTGTGTGATAGCATGATTGCCGGGGCCCCGACAGGCAATAGGATGGCGTTATACCCAGCATGCCGTAGATGAATGTAATTTCCTCACTATTGGATGTTGGCGCCAGTCTACAAGGTAGCAAATGATGATGTCACTTGAATCAGTCTTCAGCTTCTGGGGGTGGTTAGTCTTCTTCTTCTTTTTTTTTTTTTTTTTTTAAGATTTTATTTATTCGACAGAGATAGAGACAGCCAGCGAGAGAGGGAACACAAGCAGGGGGAGTGGGAGAGGAAGAAGCAGGCTCATAGCGGAAGAGCCTGATGTGGGGCTCGATCCCATAATGCTGGGATCATGCCCTGAGCCGAAGGCAGACGCTTAACCGCTGTGCCACCCAGGCACCCCGGTGGTCAGTCTTCTATCTATTTAATTTGATTTAGTAAGGGATCAGTGGTTTCCCTTCTCTGAAAGGTCAAACATGACACAGTGGTTTACCTGCAAGTTTCCGATCAGAAGGGATCCCTGCCCTGCTCCCACCCTGACATTTAAGAGGCCATGGAGTTGGTCCCAATCCCCAGCAAGATTAGTAGTCTCACAAGAGTAGGCTGCAGCTTGATGCTAAACTCGGGGCTGGAAGTTAAGGACCCTGTGTACCTGGAACCCCAGCCAGGCAGGCAGTGGGAGAGGTGGCTCTCTGGGGGCCATCCCATTGAAGTACTAGTTGAACCTTCTTTATTCCAGACCATGCTCTCTGCTTTTTGGAATGTATTTTGTTTCATAGGTTGCTGAAATGCTGAGAACTGGGTTTCAAGATGATTTTGGCTTTTTGCCCTGCCAAGCTGAATTGGGCTGCTAGATGACAGGCATGCCCAGAGAAACCAAAGAGAAATGCCAATTTTAATAGGGTTGTTTGTTTATCCTTTTCTCTCCAGTTAATAAGTATGAATGGACCCCAAATTCAGTCCAAGGATCATGTCAAAGGCAGGAAGTTAAGAAAAAAAAGGAGTTTGGGGGTTAGTCCATGATTTTGATACTACTGAAATTTTGTTAAGACCAAAGATTAAAAATAGGTTTGTAAATTACCATCATTTCATAACCCTAAAAGCACAATTTTGCATACTAGGTAAACACGTAGTAGTGCAGGTGTATAAATATATTGTTACATGAAAGGTTTTCAAAATTGGTGTTCTAAAAAGTATTTCTCAGCTGTATTGATTTTTTAAGAGTGTAAACAGGAAATAAAATTGTCACAGTTGAGAACAGAATTGGCTTGAGTGGTAAAATGCTTGATATTTTAATGTAATCCGCCCATTGCCATATCACCAATAAAGCCAGCTTTTAGAAATCTACCTTGCAGAAACCAAAGAGTAATATTAGCATTTTTAATGTCTTCACGGTTGTGCCTGAGAGTATAAACCAAATGAGGTTTTGAGTGTTTTTTGCTTGCTGTTACTTTTTACCTGGTAGTGTTTGCAATAACAGATTTTCAGTTGCATTGAATGTTATAGGTTCTCATTTTCAACCAAACCAGGCCAAAAGAAAACAAAACAAAATCCTGCAAAAAAAAAAAAAATAATCATGCCAGTTAATAGTTTGATTTCCTTTGGAGCGATTAGGAAATTCATCATATTATTTTTCCATGAGTGGCTAAGACAAGTATTCACTTTCTTGAATTATTGAATTTTTTTAATGTCATACTTATGCACCATTGAATTACTTTTATTGTAATTGGTTTATCGTGTGTACTGTGGCCTTTGGGTTTCATATATATATATATATATTTCATATATATATTTCATATGTATATATTTCATATATATTTTTTTTAACCTAGATTTTATTTATCTTTTCTGAAGGCTACTTTTATTTTTTTATTTATTTATTTTTTAAAGATTTTATTTATTTGACAGAGATAGAGACAGCCAGCGAGAGAGGGAACACAAGCAGGGGGAGTGGGAGAGGAAGAAGCAGGCTCACGGCGGAGGAGCCTGATGTGGGGCTCGATCCCGTAACGCCGGGATCACGCCCTGAGCTGAAGGCAGGCGCTTAACCGCTGTGCCACCCAGGCGCCCCTGAAGGCTACTTTTAAATTACATCAGAGCTCATCTTGACCTTTTGACTTAGGACTGGTTTTGTTTAATAGGATAAGTTGATTGTATTTTGGTTAAAAGAAATTGAATTGTTACTTTGTTATTGGAAAAATAATCCTTAGCAATGATGTATTACCCCATTCTGTCAACCTAAATGTGTTTCAGAGTGATGAAAACCTATTGACACAGTTGTCAAAGCAAGAGTAATGAATGTAACAAAAATTCATTCCCTAGAAATGTTTGGCATAATTGCTGACATGGTAATACCATTAATACGTAGTCTTTTGGTGGTCTTTGCAAAGGCTTGGGGGATTTCAGTCATCACAAGGAAGTTAAAAATGAAGCTGTACGCTATCATTTATATATATAAGCAAAGATAAAATAGTTTTCCCACACAATGTCTATGGGAAACCACACCTATGCAAAATTGCATGTGTGCGCTTTTCAGGGCATTTTGCCCTGAATTGAATTACACTAAAAATGATTCAGTCTTATTCAAAGAACCACATTCCTTTGACTTCTCTTTAAAATTTATGTTCAATGCGGGAGGGGAGGTGGGTGGAGGGATGGGGTAACTGGGTGATGGACATTGGGGAGAGTATGTGATGTAATGGTCACTGGGTGTTATATAAGACTGATGACTCACAGACCTGTACCCCTGAAACAAATAATACAGTATATGTTAATTAATTGAATTGAAATTTAAAAAAAAATAAAATTTGTGTTCAAGAATATCTTCTTCCACCCCATACCCAGTGGTATTTTCAGACCTGCCTTTCCCACGAAACGTTATTAATAAAGGGTGCGCTTGGCAGAAGAGCATAGGAATGATAGTGCAGGAAGTGTCGCTGACAGCTGTAAACTGCGGTCCACAGGAGGTGGTGCCACCAGCTGGGACTCAGGGGCCATTCCTCTGGTGCGTCCTCCCTGCGTGTTTCAACCCTGTGGCCCACCCTCCTGCCTCCCGGACCCTACTCCTCTTGGCTTCCTCCCTGCTTCCCATCCGTCTGGCCACGCCTTCCCACAACTTCCTCTTCCGCTGCCCCTCCCCCCTAAATCTCGGTAGCACCCCGCTCCAGGTTCGTCCTAGCTTCTGTCAAAGCCTTGGGAGGAGGTAGGAGAGGCACACGTTTTGGATTCAGACAGAAGCAGAGTTATATTCCAGATGCATTCCTCGGGAGTCGTGTGAGTGGCGTCGTTTACTGAACCTCTCCACGCTTGCGTTTCTGCCTCCGTGTCAGAGCGTTTATGATACTTAAAGGCAGGTGCATCACCCGTAATCCATACACCAGGTCTGGGACGTGGGAGTAGCCCACAAACTGTGAGTTCTCTTTCTCTTCCGGGTAAAAATTATGGCGACATTAACTCTATCGACGTGTGTCTTTAGTTGAGTCTCTTCTCAGTATTTCGCTGTAGCCTCCAGTCACCTGTGATGTCGATTTTCAGCAGTAGCTCCCCAGCAATGTGTGTAGATGCCGCAGACACGATGAGGGGTACCAAAAGAGTTGGGGTGGAGATGCCCTTAGGGCTTGGCTCAGCGAACGGAACCACTTTCTGTTTCTATGGATTTTGCCACACACAAAAACTTGTCTTAGAAGAGTCTTTAAGAAGGAAGGAGCGGGCTACCCTTTTGAGTTGCCCATTTGCCTTAGCTTGATGATTTGGAGGTGAAGGGTGGCACTGTGTTTTGGCTAACAACCCAGGAATGCTACATTCTGCTGGGCCTTTGAGGTTCCCGAAGGAGATACTTGTGGTGGGGACATTGACAAAGCAAGACAAAGTTAACGATGTATTATTAGCGGAGGCTTTCGTCTTGGGTCCCAGTGCAGAGCTCTGTTACACTGGGCTAGAAGAGGTGACAGACTGCTTTCCCCAGATTGAAGGACCTGGAAGCAAAGTACTCCATTAGGCAGGGTCTGAGTCCCTGAGGCCCAAACCCATGTCAGACATTAACACTGCAGTGGTGAAGAGGAAGACTGATCCAAGGCCCACATTCAGTAACATAAAGAGGGAGGGGTTTTTCTCATGTCACCTGTGACGCTGGGCTAAGCCATCTGCCTCAGGTTCTGGGCAGAGCCAGAAGCAGAGCCAAGCTGCCCTGGGGGAGGGAGATGGTGGAAAGATGGAGAGATGGGTAGGTGGAGGAGAGAAAGGAGACAGCATCCACATACTGACCTAATCAATTTTCACCTGTAAAGGTGCTTTCGTGTATTACACTTTTTCCTCATTTATATTTATCCAGTGTATTGACTGATATATATGAAATGTTCAATATGTTTGTTGGATTGAGTTATTATTGTAGACATGACTTCAGATTCTTGCAAACTCTTTCCTACATACCTCAAAAGAGTTTTTTTAAAGTGGGAATAAATAACAAGGAAAGAAAACCTTGATTACTCTAAAATTGGTTTTAATAAGGGAGTGTCATTAACCTCAACAACATTTTTTTGTCCTGATAAAATATCATTGCATGAGATCCAAGAACAATCTATTAAGAGTGGTTTTGCATGTCACTAAGATAAAGCTTTTTGCAATTTAATACAGAAAATATTTTATAACACATGCATAAACAAGAACATCTGATGATTACACATCTTTTTATTTTATTAATGGAATCACTTTGCAATTCATAGTTGTCTTAATATTTCAATGCAGTCGGGAGTTCCTGAATTGACACTTGTTTCTCTCCTCTGAAAGGTTCTTCAGAGGTCTGATAGTATGACTTCTGTTTCCGAAAATCCGAAGTCCAAAAAGCCACAAATCCTCCCTTAGAAAACCCTGGGTGTCACTGAATTGGTTGTCTAAAAAAAACGAACCCTAATGTGCTCAGCTGCAATTGTCCCATTCCCTGTCCACACTGTCCTTTTCTGGCTACTTCTCAGCTGGAATATTTGCAAAGGAAACATTCAGGCTGAGGAGCGGGGAGTTGGAGCCGGTCAAACTCTGGAGCTATCCATAGCTGAGCCTTTGTCACGGTCCAGGTGGGGCTCCTCTCCTCTTGGCTGCTCCCACCATCTCTTTATGACCCTCATTGAGAACTTGGGGCCTTTCAAATAAAGTCAAAAGAATTCCTACTCTACTAAATGAAAAATTTTAAGAATAACAGCAGTAATAAGCAAGAAAGTATTTAAGCCACACCGTATACACGCATGGCAAAAAAAAAAAAAAACAAACCCTCCATCCCCCCAACTGAAAAGAGGGAACAGACATGTCGCTTTTGACTGGGTTGCATGAAGGGGATGGTCATCAGAGTTTTAGCCAACTCTCTGGTGTCACTTTTGATTGAAACCAGCAGAGATGTGTTTTGGCAAATCTATTCATAATTTGTCTTTCCTTACAGGGCCCCCCTGGTCATTGTGTTTCCCATCAGGGAGTCGGATGGAAGTTAATGTATTGACAGTCTGCTATGATTGACGATGAATGTCACGTTAACATTTCCCCCACTCTTCGACCCACAGGGCGATGCTAAGAAGACATCTGGTTTAAAGAATTAAAAGGACAACTTCTTCAGACAGGAAGAACTTCTTTAAAGGTAGGAGTTTGCCTTCTGAGAAGGTTTAAATTAGTCAAGAAGGGAATCGTACCATAAAGTGATATGATTATGTAATATTATTGCCATAATTAATACTTTTCAATCCAAAAAGCATGATGAAAGATGGGGACTAGGACTATAGATGCAAAAACATTAATCACACTGCTTGTCGAAGGAGATGGATTGAATACATGGGAAAGAAAACCAGCCCTTCCTGTCCTTCCATAGTAATGAGATTTTTGCCTTACTAAATCATGAATCATAAAGTTCAGAAAATAGACAGCAGAGTGAAGGCATTGCTAGTAAACAATATGTTTCTGAAGGAATTAAAGATTTAAAATGATAAGGAATCATTTACAAGACAAGAGTTTTCGTTTTGATTCAATCGGGTATCAGAAAATCTCCCGAGAACATACTTATCCATACATCATTTTTGTTGTTTCACAGTGAAGTCCAAATAATACAAAAGTCTGTTTGGAAAGTTTAAATGTTACTTTGATATGTGCTTTCTGCTTTGTAAATCAATTGCCCCCACCCCCACTGCCCACCCCTTTCCCATTTATGTCACTTTGAATTATCGGCTCTAGAATGAACTGTGCCAGGCCTATGATGCCTTCTGAAAAGCCAGCTGTTATGGTATTGAACCTGATGAAGACTATCTTCCTTGGAGATCTGGAACATAGCTCAGAGACCTCTATCTCATAAGGAATTTGTGAGAGCATGATTGTTCGGACATTTAGTCCTCTACCCTCCTAGGTTCTATTTAACAAATAAAGAAACTCTCTCAGACTTTAATTATGAAAAGAAGATTGTCTACAAGATTTGGAGGTAGGAAAATCTTGCAAGCATGTTGTCTCTTGTCCTTGAGAAATGCTAAAATTAATCCATTCAGATGTCGTTTTCTGCTTCAGAGGAAATGATTCATGCCTCAGTTGAATTTGTTTCTTTTGTGCTGTATTAAAACTGATTTCATATAGCTAATTCTTACGGTGCTTCAAAATACCCCCCAGAAATCCCCAAATCAGTAGCCCGGAAACTAAGAACGTTGCTTTGCAAATCAAGGAGCACACATTTTGTTCTTCTTTGAAGAGTTCTTGAAAAGTGAACATTAGTGAAGACTAGTAAATGGCTGAGTTAAGTAGTCACGACCCATACCAAAAAGCCTTCATTTTGTATAAATGGCTCTTTTACTAGAAAGCTCCCTTAGTTAAGGTAAACTGATTTACTCTATAACTTTTCGATATACCTATACACGCTCCAACAAGGGTCCTTAATTCATAAAATAACGCCAGCAAGGTAAACCTATGGAGGAGTAGGACCCATCCAATCTCACAGGGACATGGAAGTCTGGATATCCCAAATCACAGTTGTTGGGAATTGGAAATTAATAGTAATGGTGTTAGGTAAAAGTGGCCTACGATGATAAATCCCTCGAATCAGCAGTATATTATGGCAAGTCCTTCTGGAGATAATATATGGTGTGACTCCTAGGAGAGATGGAAAGACAGCATGAGCCGGAACTTACTTGTAAGTGGTAGTTTCTAGTAAAAGGGGAAAAGGCATGACAGGCAAGGGGAGGGACCTCAGGAAGGAGTGTGAGGTGTCCTTGGAAGGTGGCAGGGGTAGAGCTCCATAAGGGCTCTCGTACTTTCGAAGGCACTCTCCTGCGGTTGCTAGGGACGTTTTCCTGGCTAGTTGCACTGTTTTGTCTTTCATTCATTGTGTGAGAGTTATTTGACTTAAAATCTCTATCTTCTAGAGGCACAAGTGAAAAGGTTCAATTCTACCTTTCTCAGTACATTCTTTTCGTGGATCTTTTTGGCTAGTCTTTTGTTAAATGACTAAAGGAGCTTTTAGTTGTCAGGCTCTCTTAGAGCCACTGAAATATCTCATTTTATCCTCGGGAATGATTTAATCTGCTCGAAACTAAATCCTGAGTGTCTTCCCTGTTTCTTTTTCCCTTGCGTCCCTGAAACAAAGACGCCCTGAAACTTCCCAAAATTCTGAAGCCCTCTTGTATTCAGAATGTCCCCAGGCTATGCAAGAGTTCAGCCTCTGACTTTAGAGTAAGAAAGTTTTTTTGTAGCTACTTGGAGCTTTCAGTCGTCTTTCCCACGTTCACTAGTGTGCCGTGGTATCCACCAGATGTGAAGAACCAGAACCGTGGTTTGTGAGTGTGCACTTCCACACCCACTTCCTTCTCTCTGGAAAGTGCTAGCTGTGCTGATTGATATCCAGTCACGGATTCAGACCACGTTCCCTTTTATCATTAACACCGATGTGTAAATTCTCCAAGGAAAAGAATTCTCCCCATCTCTTCTACCTGGCTTGAAAACCTTGGGCAAAAATGCAGGACAGCTAATGGTGGAATTTCTAGAAGCAACCAGAGTTGGGGGGCGGGGGAGGAGTGCCCCTCAAATCTCTCTGTATACCTGGTTTTCTAGAGCTCTCCTGCATTTGTGTGAGTTTGGTCCTGCTTGGAACCATAATAAGTCGGAAGAAGAATCCTGCCCTGCTGTACCTTAAGGGACGTTCCCATTGGGCAAGCTATATGAAGAGGAGAACCTGACAGGTTATTGGAGTCATTTAGTGATTGGTTTTGGTTGCTGATTCCAAAGTTGTTCTTCTCCTTGGACTCATAGCACTAACTTTTAAAAAATTATGTATACATAGTAGTAGTGTTATTGATATTTTGAGTAAATAATAATAGAACTGGTAAGTAAAAAGATTTAAGTTGATCTGTAAATGTGAATCAATATTTTATGACAAAATACAAGGGGACTACAGTTTTTAAGACTGTTTAACAATAGGGGCGCCTGGGTGGCACAGCGGTTGGGCGTCTGCCTTCGGCTCAGGGCGTGATCCCGGCGTTATGGGATCGAGCCCCGCATCAGGCTCCTCCGCTATGAGCCTGCTTCTTCCTCTCCCACTCCCCCTGCTTGTGTTCCCTCTCTTGCCGGCTGTCTCTCTCTCTGTCAAATAAATAAATAAAATCTTTAAAAAAAAAAAAAAAAAAAAAGACTGTTTAACAATAAGGAGATCTATCAGAATTTGTCCTACAAGATCATTGTAGAGCTGCGAAGTTTTATCTCGTGTTACCGGCCACCAGATAAATCTAGGAGACCCACCACCCACAAAAGGGATACTCACCTCACAGAAGGAGAGATGAAAAGCACATGAGGAAAAGGCTTCCCAGGGAAGCCTGGGACCGACAGAAACCAAGACAGAGATCTAAATCTAAGCTAAGGGTATTCGCCTCTTTATGGTTTTATCCCAGTTAAAATTGATTAGGTATTTGGTCAGCTAGAAAACCAGAACCATCTTTTCTTGGTAATGCCTTCCTCCCTCTTCCCCCTGGCATAGGATGAGGGCACGCTCCCGATTTCAAGGCAGTGCCCACAGCTGTGTGAGCTGGTGGCCCACGTGGTCAGTCCCTCCGTCATGGTCGCGGCCAACCGGCAGGGAATGAGGGCTCAGCCCCAAAGCTGAGGGAGAGAGAACATTCTGTTCTTCCATCCCAGTGTTCTCCGCAGCTTCCCATTACCCTGCGGAGCCCTGAGTAACACCCTGTGACCTGTGGTCAGATGGGGGCATATTAAATCTCACGTGTAGGGAGGCCGAATTACAGTACACGTCCTGATGTTTATCTCTGAGTTCCTCTGGCCTCTGCGACTGAGAGGCCTTCATTGATTAAGTTCTTCTGCCCCTTGCATCCTGGCCTCATAATTCTTAGGAGACACCACCATTTTCCTCTGGAAACCCACCCAGTCCCCCTCCCACTCCTCCAGCTGTTCAGCCTGAGAGCTGTCTCCGAAGGCTCAGAAAGGGACCTGAAGAAGGACGTGGGCATCCTCTCATGGGAGGTCGTGGGAAGGGTGAGATCAAGCAAGGGTGGCAGAATGGTGAGAAAGGTCACAGCGTGTTTTGGTGTCCGTGACAGTCAGTGCTGGGACTCAGTAGAAGGAGCCCTGCCAGTGTCCTGCATTCCTCGGCCCTCCTCCGGCTGTGGTCTGGTGGGGAGAAAGATCTGCTTCGGAACCCGAAGGAGAAAATCGCCCGAGTCACTCTCGTACAGGACACGTGTAACGACTTCGCACTTATAGGCCAGAGGTTTGGCGCGGTGACCTTTGCAGAGAGCTCTTTGCAAATACTTACTGGGTCAGATTTGTTCTCCTCCAGCACTTTTGGCCTAGCTTCAGTGTTTAAAACACTTAGTGTGAAATGCTTAGAGCTAGAGAGCCGGCGCGGAGGTAGGCTGGATCGGCGGGCCTTTAACTTGGGGGGCTCACTGAAATGAGGAGAACTGGGCCACTCCGGAGGGGGGCACTGCCCTGTGACCCTTGTTCCCAGCAAGCGCACCCTCGACCGAGACAACTCTGCCCCTGAGAGGAAACACATGCAAAAGGATAATGGGAAATGGCTTCCCTGACTCATTCAGACTTAGGATCTTCACGTCCAGCGATCTCATGACCAAAATTCACGTTTATCGAACTTTGTAGGCCGCTACCTACCGGGTCAGATTACACCGGAGAGCCCTAAGCGTCTAGGTCCACAAACTCTGCACACACAAAGGTCGTGATGGGTGCCTAGGTTGTGTGGGTGCTGTTGCAGACACCTTCCTTCCAGCATCTGGACATTTCATCCCTGGCTGCTTTTGGAGGGAGTCAGATCCTGACAGGAGGGTTATCTAGGGAACTACCCAGGAGGAAAATGAAGCCCAGTGTGGAGCAGGAGGCCCGGCCCAGGCCCCTGCTGCTGATGCAGTATGTTGCTGTCACATCTGACTGCATACACAAATAGATGCTTGGACTTCTTCTTTTTTTTTCTTTTTGCTTTGTTTTGTTTTGTTTTATTTTGCCTTTCACGACAGCATCTGTTTTGTGAGGCGAAGGAAAAAAAAATCTCTTGGAAGGCTGCAAGTTTTCATATCTGCAGAAGGCATTTCTACAGCTTTTGTCAAACTTAGCTGGTCTGTAAAGCGTCTTTGTTTCTGCTTGACTGTGGCAGAAAGCAAGTCCATAAACTAGCAGGAATACAGGAGAGAATGATTTCTATTGAGAGAGTCGAGTAGGATATGGTGCATGGGGCCGGTGGTGAAAAGGGTTTTGTTTCTTGCAGCACGGTGGAAATCCGCATTCGTAGTGCCGCTTTCGCGTTCGTTAGCATGCACGGTTAAACAATGGGCGTGCCAGCCGACCGGCGGTGTTGATTAATGCAGTCCTCGAACGTGTTGATTAATGTGTTCCTGCAATGCCTCCTAAGCCCAGACTGCACCTGAGGTGTGCGGGACGGGCCTCCTCGCCGGCTGCCGCGGCGCTCACACGGGCCCCTTGGCGCCTGGGTCTTGCGTGTGTATATTTCACACCAGTGCCGTTCTGGATAAAACCACAGATCTAGCAGACTTTTACAGAAATAGCGTCCTCTCACAGAAGTGTCCTTCGCTATAATCTAGCCTGAGACGCTGTCAACTCTGAAGTTCATAGAAGGAGCGCTCTTCTGGCCGAACAAATGTTTGGTGCCCTCTGTCTATCCCGTGGATGATTTCACCCTGACTTGCATTTTTGTTGTTCTTAAAATTTCTGGAAAGAGGAAAAGCTACAAATCCTTGCAGAGTGCAATTTCCACTTGAATAATCCAGGAAGAGATATGCAAATGGACGGTCCATTAGACACGTGGTGAACTTGGCATCTCGGTTGGAAACCCACTCTTCCTAGAGACAGGGATTCCCATCCGCCCACCGAGGCTAATTCCCTTTCCAGGAGGCTTCATTCAGGGTTGTGACTTTGCCTGCTGTCTTATGGATTCCTGTCCAGCCTCTTTTCACAGACATTGTTTCTGGAAAGGCTTGTCTTGATGCGGTTCTGCCTGGCTGATTGTTCGGAAAAGATGAGCTTGTGACATTTTTTGTTCAGTATCTTTCACTTGTTATTTTTTTAATGATATTTTTATTATGTTAGTCACCATACAGTACATCCCTGGTTTCTGATGTAAAGTTCGATGATTCATTAGTTGTGTATAACACCCAGTGCACCATGCAATACGTGCCCTCCTTACTACCCAGCACCGGTCTATCCTATTCCCCCACCCCCTTCCCCTCTGACATAAGAACTGTACCGCTACTTTAAAAATTTTCTGACCCTAGAATTCTCAGCAAGATGACCAACGTGATGAGAAAGCCATGTTCTGAAATGATGAGAGAATATCCAAATGTAGATGAAATGGTTCAGTGGTGTTACCCACTGTGCCTTGAGGCCTCCAGCCATGAGATATTTTAATAGAGGAAACCATCACTGTTACTGAGAAAAACTACTTTTGACTTTGGGAAAAGCAAAGTGAGCAAGTCCATCCTGAGTACGTGGGGACTTTTATGTATTAAAGAATTACTGTATGGAACTATTATACACAGAAGTGGCGAAGTCACCAGTATTTATCCCGTTGAATTATTGGCATGAAATTAATGGTGAAGGATGGCATTCTGATATTTTCAGGAATAAGACTTCAGTGACGATTCTTTATTCCATTTACACTTAGCAGTGATGAGACTAAAAGAGGTCTACTTTGGCGGTTCATAGAATACATGACTTCTTTATTTGCTTAATGACATCTTACCCCAAATTACCATTTTAAAAATACTTAGACGTCTGTCTCACAAGGAATATTTGTCGAAAATAAAGAAGTAAAATGTGGAATCACTTCCTTGGCGTTGGTAGACATAAACTTCTCTTTTGGAACTCGAGGTACATGGGATATGTGTTTAAATCATTAAAACGATGTGGAAGACATATTTGGGAAAACCAATCTACTTGACTTGTCAGAGAACCTTTAATTATATAATATGTTGAAAAGAGAAATGCACCGAAATAACCCAGAGGGACTTCACATTTGTGATTAGACATGCATTTTCTTAGTGGGCTTGAATTCTACGAGAATTGAAGGGGTAAACAAAGAGACGTAGTGAACATGATTAATCCGTTTTTCTGCAAAGCTTTTGATACTGTAGTGAACAAAAGCTTTGCTGACAGAAGCTGTTAGCCCGGTGAAGGAGAGGCCATAGGAACAGGTTATGGAAGGAGAGAATGGAAAGCAGAGAACAATCCACATGGAGAAGGAGAGCTGGGGAAATGGTTTCTGCAAGTTTGTATTTATTTTGTTGTCAGTAAGCACAGAGAGCATGTAGTTAATGTAGTTTCCCAAATGACTTTGCTCCTGGGGGCAAAAACAACCAACCAAAAAACAAGCACATAAACCCCGCCCCCCCAAAACCAAGAAACTGAGAAAGAATTTGACAAATGTAACTAGACAAACCTACTGTATTTAAATTATTCAAATGACCTGGAAAATACATCAAAGTTCCAAGTGTCCTGTAAAATATTCTGTTATATAACATTTCCCTGTTTTAGAGAATCCGAAGACAGATATGCTTTAATATATATATATATATTTTAAAAAGGGTCTTCAAACTGATTTGTTATGCAAAATAATAAATCATTTGACTGGTATATATTTTTGAAGGCTCTTAAAAGCTTTCTTGCCATAGAGGGGTAGGAAAAAAAGAAATACATCTTAGCCTCTCACACCTCTGTTAATATTTGTTGAATGAAAATGAATACTTGTCATGTACCAAACCCAGAAGTCATCCCCAGGGAAAACTCTCTCCTTAATTTTCTCTCCAGGTCTTCAAATGTATTGCTAATGGTTGTTGGTTACCCAGAGCTGCTTTATGTTAAATTGATGGGCATTTTCCTTTTCCTGAAAACAAACCTTTGAACACCAGGATTTTTCTTCTATAGAGCAGCCCACAAGTTCAGTAAGAAAGTGGATTTCAAATATCTACATTGTAATGGACTTGCTGATTCTGTCCAAATTATTATTACTGATTTAAAAGATTTTATTTGCTTATTTGACAGAGAGGGCGAGCACAAGCAGAGGGAGGGGCAGGCAGAAGGAGAAGCAGGCTCCCCGCCGAGCAAGGAGCCCAGTGTGGGACTTGATCCCAAAACGCTAGGATCATGACCTGAGCCAAAGGCAGACGCTTAACCAACTGAGCCACCCAGGTGCCCCTGTCCCAATTACTTTCATTACTGAAATGGAGCTGCCTTGATCCAGTAAGTGCTCGAGTGGACATGGAAGGGCATGGAAAGATCTTTGTTGCAAAGAGTGATCAATTGAAAGACTTTCTTTCATAAAACACATTCCCCTCAGCTGAGAGCCAAACACAGTTTTTCACAAGTAGAATGTGCAGTAACCACCAAAGGACCTATGGGGCCATGGCCGATACCTGATTCTAGAATCTCACCACTTTATTGAGAAGAAATCAGAGTTTATTCTGCACTTATTTGGGTTTCATTAATACAAATAAAATACTACTTAAGAGACCTACATATAGTGCCTATCTGCTGACATCTTCATTAACAAACATTATTGATTGTTTTTTACATACAGGGAATCATGAGGGTTTCTGCGAATGCAGCCTGCATTATGAACTATGGCTCTTGCCCTTCAGGGACTCCTATTCTTTAGTTATATACATAGGAATCGACTGCTCACTGCACACGTGTGCCGGAGGCCTGCACATCAAAGGAAAGCACAGGGTAGCATTACTGACTGTTAAATGCACAGGCTGAAAGTGCTCGGGGAGGTCAAAGGAACGGTGACCACTAGATAGACATTGACAAAGAGCTATGGCTGATTTGAACTTGAACTGATCCTTGAAGGAAGAATGGTTCTCAAACTAGTTCAGAAAATTTTTAAATAAAAAAAAGAGCAGAAATTCCAGAGGTGTGGGGGGGGGGGACACCTGGGTGGCACAGTCCGTTGAGCATTCCACTCTTGGTTTTGGCTCAGGTCGTGATTCACGGTCGGCTTAGGTTGTGATCTCAGGGTCGTGAGATCGAGCCCCACGTCCCCATCCACGCTCAGCGGGGAGTCTGTTTGAGATGCTCCCTCTGCCCCCCCCACTCTCTCAAATAAATAAATCGAAGAAAGAAAGAAAGCAAGCAATTCCAGAGGGGGAAATGGCCAAGTCTTGAGGAGGAGAGGGAGATAAGCATGGTATTGGCATGGCAAAAGGAAAAAACAGATAAACAAGTTTAGAGCACAAAGTAGACCTAACTAAGAAGTGGTTGGAAGTGACTTTGGAGAGGTGTTTGTTCCTTCTTTCTTTAATGAATGAATAAACAGTTGTTCATTCATTCCTTCATGAATGAGCTGCTGTGTTTCAGACACCATCAAAGGCTGGCGAGCAAGCTATGCGTGGAGTGGATCCAGCACAGTGAGAGCATGGTGTCATCAGCCCCCCAGAAGTACAAATAATAGCAGTGTATATATTTATGTGTGTGTGTGTGTAGTGTGAGATGATACAGAGGCAAATGTGACCGCTCTGCATGGGGGCAGCAGGAAGATGCTGGAAGGGGAACAGAGAGGATGAGGAGGCATCCTGCAGGCAGGACGGCCCGCTGGGAGCAGAGTCACAGTAGATTCCCCTTGAAGCCGTGCGGTCGGTGCACTGTGATGCCCTGGTGTGACCGAAGGAGGAGAGGTCGGAGGTGCTGTGAAGGCACATTGGAGAGTATTGTCTGGGCCAGGAGGCTGGGAGAGGCTGTGGGATTCCACGTACGGATTTTGAGTAAGGGAGTCACACGATCAGCTCTGAGCTTAACAGACGCCCTGGTAGGTAGCGCACGGGAGTGGAATTGGAAGCCGGAAACCTGCAGGGGCTGAGACCTGCTAAGCTGGGGGATCTGACTCAGGGTCCTCACAGAGGGGCCGCAGAAAGGACAGTTTTTGGCCTAGTGAATGGACCCGTCTGCCAGTTAGGAATGAGAAATGAGGAAAAGCAAGGCCCGACCCCTGGCTTGAGACACTGGGTGGTTGGTGGTGCTACTGAGTGGACTAGAAAAGGCAGAAGGGCTGCTTCTGAGAAGAAGACAGGGTTCTGTCGTGAATAGGCTTTCTGAGGTGCATGGGATTATGAATATACCGTATGGAGTTTGAATTATGTTCAGTGATGAACCCGTTACGGTCTTGAGTGAGAAGTGACATTTGCCCAACCATTGTTTCGAGAAAGTTCATTTGACATCAGTATTTGAGGAAAATTTCATGAAACCCCATTAAAGATGAAGAAAGCAGGTAGGAAAGCTAGGGCCGTGGTGGGTGCATAAGGACAGAGACCCCCAAATGAGGAGAGAGGCCTCGAGAATGGCAAGCAGACATGCCAGGCAGGAGTCAAGCAACTGCAGCTGGAGAACAGCAGAGCCTTGCCTTTCGTTGTCTTCATTAAACCAAGCTAATCTTTTGCCCCGTGGTTCCCTGAACACAAGCTCAGTGGAGACGTCTCTGCCTTAGGTGGGTTCCATCTCCAGAACAGTTCTCTAACTGTGGTGGCGGCCCTGACAACTGGTCAACTGGTCATCCCAGGTTGTCCTCAGAATCCACACACTTATTTGAAGGAGGTGGGGGTGGTTTCCCACGGATCACATGCGAGAAGAATTAATGCCATCAATCATGCCCAAGAGAAGAACTGGCTGTAGAAACCAAAAGGTCAAAAACTCTTATTAACCGAAAGACCTAGAATGTAAACAATTCAGACTGAAATGACTTTCTCAGAGAGCGATCCGAACAAAGAAAATTTTGCCAAGGGCAAAACTTGAAGGAAAACAGTACATAGCATTCCCAAGGGTCACTGGAAACATTTTTCTGAAGCAATAACATGGGACAATATGTCATTATTACTAAGCAGACACATTTGAGTCCAGTGTAAGGGGGGAAAGAGCTCCTTTGTTTCTGTGCTGGTTACGTTTGTGGTGGCGGTTTCGTTTGTCCCGTGGTCACTGTCTGGAAGGGAGATCACTTAGACACATGCCAAATGACTAAGGTGGTATTTCCAAGAAACATTTCCATTTTAATAATTCTTTCATATTTGTAGATGAAAAACGGCCTACCCCGAGGGCATGTGCTAAGATGAATCACGAGGTTCAGAAATTTTGTCCTGAAGTGATGAATTGGCTGCAGAGGGAATTCATGTGTACTTATGGACAAGTTCTGGCATCATTAATGCCTCAAATCATAATTTTAAATGCCCAAATCATAATTTATATTCATAAATATTTTATTTTGAGCTCCTGGGTAATCAAAACTCATACCACGGGCCATTCATCTTCCCTTCAGTCAATGCCATGGAGAAGAACTGTAGTTTTTAAAAAATAGGAAAATTACCTAAGTTTCTGTTTATTTCTCATGTACATAGGATAAGCAGAGAAAGCCCCCAAATCTGATGTGGCACTCCTTTCAATTATTCCAGAATCATGGCATGAGAGAGTAAGCAGTTATGTGGTTCATGCATGGTGGGGGGGGGGGTGTCCCCCAGCCTGCTTCCTTCTGCGGCTCTAGCTGTTAAGGTTAAGTCTTGTGGCTGATGGCCCCTGGGTGCCTGGTACCAATTCCTCATCAGTTCCTGTTCTAGAAGTCATACTGGTGATCCACGTGGGCCTTGGAACCTATTTTCTGGAAAATTAATACTTTTAAATATTTCTGTAAATTTTATGGAAAAACCCTTCTGATTTGTTTGCCACATTTTACTTGCATTGTCTTCAATCTGGCTGGCCTATAACACACTTTGGCATCTATAATGAAATTACATTTACCTTCAGTCAGTAATTCGCTTCCTGATAAAAGGAACGGGAAATGTTTGTGAGGATAGACAAGAGCACTAATTTTAAATTGTTCAGATTATGTAGAATTCTTTGCAAGTGATGTTAGAGAGTTCGTTACAATTTAAATTCATTTTTTAAAATCAAAATTATGCTTTCTCTTCTCGGCATTATAGAGCTGTGCCTCGTATACTCCTTCATTGTAATTAATGTTTTACCTCTATTTAGAGAATATAGAGAATCTTCTACAATTTCCTTTTTTATTGTTGTAAAGAATTATTTTTAAGGCGATTTTATGAGTCACTGCAATCTAGTTCCAGCCAAATATATATTCAATCGAAGTAAAATTTGTTCCCAGAATAAAATGTAAAGTAAAACCGATTTTGTTTTTTAAAGAAGAGTTTCTGGGGCGCCTGGGTGGCACAGCGGTTGGGCGTCTGCCTTTGGCTCAGGGCATGATCCCGGCGTTATGGGATCGAGCCCCACATCAGGCTCCTCCGCTGGGAGCCTGCTTCTTCCTCTCCCACTCCCCCTGCTGTGTTCCCTGTCTCGCTGGCTGTCTCTCTCTCTGTCGAATAAATAAATAAAATCTTTAAAAAAAAAAAAAAAAGCAGAGTTTCTGTGGCTGAGTTGACAGTATTATATTTCGGCCCAAAGTATTTTAATGTAAAGACATTCCTTTTTCCTGCTTGAGTGTCTACTGTTTCCTAAAGTATTTTAGCACCGCAGAATCAGCACCATAATTTCAATTTCACAATAAATTAAGAAAGAAAATGAAGAACACTCTAAGTTGTAAAGCCAGATCTGATACAAATTTTATTTCCTCCTGGCCTGTGTGCCTCAACCAGGGTAGACCAAAGCCATTCTTGTTTGGAACTACTGGTTGACCTGTTCCTGTTTCAGTGTTGCCGGGAGGGGAGCGCAAGCAACAGGGAGCAAGTTATTTTCTTGAAAGGTCTAAGCTTACCCGGGGATGCATTTGTCTGATGCTTCTCCGTTTTGTTGGCCTAAGGTATGACATGATGGCCTTTTTAGAAAATAGATGTTTATTATAAAAATAGCATCTGAGATCCTCTAAGTCCAATCCCATAAAGACAAATTAGTTTAATTTCATATATTTTAATGTCTTCCCAATGGTGATGGCCCTTCTTCAATTTTTAATAAGGTAAAATTAACATGGTATTATAATAACAGTTGAGAATGATCAAAATGTGTCCAAAGCAGTATTTTTTTTTAATATATCAGGTTTGGTTTTTTTCAAGCCTGTGCCTATGCAATAGGTCAAGAGAAGTTTGTGGAAGTATTAAATTTGTATGCAGATGGTCATCCATGAATAGTGGAACTGAGTATTCCCAGTAAGACTTATTCTGAAAACCAGTATGTTCTCCTGCAAAAACAGGCACCATTTATGAGGCTTATCAAGTGCCAGACATATTCTTTTTTTATCATTTATCTATTTATCTATTTGAGAGAGAGAGAGCATGGGGGAGAGGGGCAGAGAGAGAAGCAGACTCCCCGCTGAGCAGGGAGCCAGACCTGGGACTCAATCCCAGGACTCTGGGATCATGACCTGAGCCGAAGGCAGACGCTCAACTGACTGCGCCACCCAGGCGCCCCCGCCAGACGTGTTCTAAGTACTTGGCATGTGTTATCCCATGTCATCCTCTCAGTAACTGTCCTTGTTTTATAGATGGCGTAACTGAGGTTCACATCACCCGTGAACACACGGCTAGTGCATGGTAGAGCAGGGATTCAGACCAAGGGAGTCGAATTCCAGAGCTCTGTGCTTCACCACCACACCTCTGCCTGAGCGGGAGAGGTGCCCACCGGAACGCTTCATTAGTTCCCAAGGGAAGCCCTTGGCCGTGGGAGTCCTGGTCAGTGCGCTTGTGTGTACGGGACAACTAAGGTCTCGTATGGAGGTCAAAGCTGTTACCTTGCTGCCCATTCACATCAAATAATAAATTTAGAGGCTGTCAAGGCTGTTACACTGCCCCTGTGGTTCTAAATATCCATTCCACGTCCGTGCGCCTTGTATAGAATAAATGACTGCGACAGAAAGAGAAAAAACCTCCAGGCCAATTGATGCAACGTGGTTGGAAATGCCTCCCCGAAGCGAGGTGGTTTAATAGCAGTGCTGGGCATTCTTCTCCCTAGTGCCACGGCTTATATCTGAAAAAAAAATAATAAGGTTTTGGAATTTTTGGCGTCAGTGTGGTTTGCTCATAGGTATGACATTTGTCTGCATGAATGGAACTTGCGTTTTGTACCTTGTCATCCCCCCAACCTCCAATCCCACCTCTCCCTTCCTAGATCTCGTCCAGGGGAGCCTCTGCAGGTGCTGGTCACTCAGCATCTCAAAGGCAGCTCACTGCTGCTGCTTTGCAAAAGAAGTGACCTGATACCTGCCCTAGACGTGACCCCTCCTCTTTCCCCCCCCCTTCGCATCCTGACCCAATGTTTGTGTTTTGTTTTGTTTGTTGTTTTTTAAAGATTTTATTTATTCATTTGAGAGGCAGACAGACAGACAGACAGAGCAGGGGAGAGAGGCAGAGGGAGAGGGAGAAGCAGACACCCCTCTGAGCAGGGGGCCTGACTCCAGACCGATCCCAGGACCCTGGGATCATGACCTGAGCCGAAAGCAGACGCTTAACTGACTGAGCCACCCAGGCGCCCCCGGTGTTTGTGTTTTAACAGAAGAATCTAGAAGAGAAATGGCCCTGATGATCTAAAGGAAGGGAAATGAAATCCTCTCATTCAATCCAAATAGTATAATTCCACACCGAGCTTCTCTCTGTTTTGGACAGGGGAGCCTGGCCCACAAATCCTTTAAATCACCGCACAGTAGAACTCTCTACTCATTAATCTCCCACTTACTTAGATTCCAGTAATTTCAGTGCTGCCTTTTAGACAAGGATCATGATACATATGTATTTTTTTCTTGAAATATGATCATCAGGAATAGAGTATGGCTTTGCAACATGCATTTTATTTAAATTTGTATTTCATTGTATTATCTCTTTATTTCCAAGTGTTTCATTTGGGATATTCCTTACCTTTCTCTGTATCCTAGTGAAGTCTGTATAAACCAAGTCCTTACCCTGGCCTCACTCGGATCCCTCTCCCCTGGTTCTGGGCTTGGTACTCTGGCTCTTCACTGGCCCTTGAGCAGGCTAGGAACACTCCTGCCTCAGGGCCTTTGCACAGCAGCTCCCTCTGTCTGGTGCACTCTTCCTGTGTATATCCTCATTGCTTGCTGCCTGTTCAGCTCTTTGCTCAAATACCACTTTCTGGTGAGCTGGTTTCTGGTCCTGTGGAGAGCAAGTTTACCTGTACACGTACACGTTCACGCACAAACTTAGAAACCCGTCTCCCTCTCTAGTAGTATTTTTTTCTTATTGGTACTTACTGCCTAGCAAACTATATAACTTAACGATTTATGTTTTGTTGCTCTCTGTCTCCCTGCACCGGAGCGTAAAGTCCACGAGGGCAGGAACTTTTGCCTGTTGTGTTCATGAATGTATCATGAACCTATCTCACCGCCTGGCACGTAGGGGGTGCTTAATTTGCTCAATGAATGAATGAATGAAGACTTACGGAAATTCAAGGTTTCGGCCCTTTGTCAGATAATGTCACTAGCTGCATAAGTCCTGCCTCACTTTGGTGTAACAGTGACTTCCCAAGGTTCAGAAATGTCACCGTGTGGACCTCCGCTTACTCACAGCTTCTGCTAGCTGGAGGAAAGGGTGGTGTGGCTTTCCATGGTTGAATGCGGAGGTGGGGCTGGAAAACAATCAAAAGAAATGTTCCTCTCATTCTTTGGAGCAAATGAACAAATCTAGCATTTGTTTTTCGGAGAACAAATGCTCTTCGCAAAGAACAGAAACTGTTCCCAAAATCTTTGAAGTATGTCACTGATCCTTGAACCAGTAGCTGGAGAAGCGAGTATCCTAGTAACAAATACGGGCTTTGTTGGGATGAAAGCTAATCATAAGTTTACAAAAACTGATTGGGCATTTGGCTGGTGACGAATTCCTGGCAGTGACACAGAAGACACTCTCAACGGGCCCAGACACACAAATTGTAAGTAAAGACCCTTGTCCTCAAAGACATTCAATTTTTTGCCTGGTGCTCTCTTTTAGATTAAAATACTGCATTGCTCAAGATATAAATACCGTTGAGGATTCTGCCAAAGACATAGTAGTTTCTTTTTTTTTTTTTTTTAAAGATTTTTTTTATTTATGTGACAGAGAGACAGCCAGCGAGAGAGGGAACAGAGCAGGGGAGTGGGAGAGGAAGAAGCAGGCTCCCAGCGGAGAAGCCTGATGTGGGACTCGATCCTGGAACACCGGGATCACGCCCTGAGCCGAAGGCAGATGCTTAACGACTGCGCTACCCAGGCGCCCCGACATAGTAGTTTCTATACTGGTGACAGGAAACAGATTACTTGGGGAGAGGGATTATCATTTTTTTAGAGGTTTTTTTTTTCCCCTATAATTCATTTAATTTACTAGTTGTAAAACCACAAGAGACCATATGAGTTAGAACAATATTCCTAATAGTCTCGCAATCGCTGAGTCTGTGTTTTGTGGTATGAACAACGAAGCCAGCGTGTTTCCTATCAATACAGTCAAAATCTTTGTGAACCCCCAAGGCCTGCCGTGACACTGCGTTCGTGTGGTGCTTTCAGGAGGCTAGGGGGCTAGGAGGCTAGGAAACCCCCCTGTAACCTCCCTCTCTCTTAAAAACGTACCCCAGCCTACTGGCTGGTACCTAAACTCCCGCCAGACCTCGTTTCCTTGATTCCGTTCTATAATTACTACGCGGCTATTGCTTCGATCACATCGGACGTGGGGGGCAGGGGGGGCAACCTGAAGTGCCTATATAATGTCCCCTATGCCAGGGACTTCAAGCTTTGATCCCTGCCGAAGTGAAACCCCTGAGGTCTCATCTGTAGGTAATGCCTTAGTGGCTCCGTAGTTCAGCTCTGGGTTCCCAGGGAAAGATAGCAGGATGCGCAGTGCCTGGTGGGAGAGAGAGAAGCTACACCTGGTAAGAAAAAGTGTTCAAATGGAGAGCACAATGGGGACACTTCTCCCATTCCCGAATTTTATGGAAATCCAGTCTTGTCCACTAGTTGTAGGGATAGAAGGATGCCAGTTGCTTGAAAATCTGTGGTTGTCCCATTGCCTGCTTTTTCGGTCCTTCTGAAGATTTTGAAGGGCGTGAAAGGGCATCAGGCCAGAGGGCAGATTGCCATCGGTAACGATGTGAAACAGAGAGTTAGCCTTTGCAACTTGTGGACCACCTCTGGGAGCTCCGTGCCAGCTCGGCGCGCTCCCTTGCCAAGTTTGGGGGAGCCCTTCTCAAATAAAGTCATGTGCAGAATCCCACGAGATAACCCAGAGAGGAGCTAAACTGCTCCGGAGCCCGTTTGCTTAAGCCTGTCCTCGGCGCCCTGAGGAGGCTCTGTCCCGTGATGCCATCCCCCGACATAGGACACTGACCACAGCGTGGCACAGCGACCACAGAGGTGCCGTGGTGCTTGTCGCAGACGCTGTTCTCCACCCATGGAAACAGGGATGGTTTCGCTTGTTTTCAAGTGCAGAGGCTCAAGAGGCAGACAGCCTAACCAGACAGCGTGAGTCCTGCTTTTGCCAGTAGCAAGTAAGAAACATGGAGGAATAACTTCACCCCTGTGGGCCTCACTTTGCTCATCTGTACAATGGGAAGACATTCACTTTGGGAGAGATGGAAGAGACTTAAACATATGCAGAGGACCTGGTAGAGAGTAAGCCCTCAGTAAGGAGGAGTTGTTTTAAAAATAAATAAAACTCAATCCCACATGATAGAGAATTCTCCGATTTTAGAGGAGAAAAAAGTGAAGCCGATAGATCTAATGAGGGCTGAAAAAATGGGACAGCCTAACAGTCATCTAATCACTTTTTCTCCTGCTCTTAACCCTGTTGTAATTAATAGTTCTGTCCCAAATTATAGATGTGTAGTAATCGTGGCCCTTTTTGCTATAGACAAAAAGTTTCTTATGTATGGTGATGCAAATGTGGGTTAAGGGATGCTAATGTTATAATGAGCCAGAAGTTAATGAACAGGAAACTGAACAAGAATAGAGCAGACAACTTGGCACCAGACTTGGCTTCAGGGCAGGAAGTATAAACCCAGCATGTCCAGAAAAGGGGAAGTGATTCGGAAGACCAGAGGGCGGGCTGGCCGCGGGGCTGCTTCTGGACTGGCTGAGAACAGACATGCCTGCGTGCCAGAGGACGAAAAGCACAAGTGTGGGTCCCAGTCCGTGCACTGAGCAAGTAGAGGTTGTGATGAAGTACTTTTCCCCACCGCACACATGGTCTGCCATCTACCTCGTCAGCCCTTGAATCTATTTTGCCTTGTTTACTCTTGGTTCAAATGTGTTAGTTCTAGGACCCAGAGAGATTACACATTTTGTCAGGGCACGGGCAACATCTTCTGCTTTACATCCTTCTCCCAAAGGGTTGTCACATAGCAGGTCCATGTATATAAGAGCAGGTACAGAGGCAAATGGAAGCCACGTTAGGTATTTTAAACAATGGATTAAGCGAATGGATTGGAAAGGCTGGAGCCGCAGAAAAGAGAGGGAGGGATGTTGCAAGCGGACGGAAGGGTGATCCTTAGACCAGAAGCAGCTGACATCTCTGAGCCGGAGGCCGTGAGCTTGCTCCCACTCTGCATGCAGGTTGAGACAGGTGCATTTGCTGCTGGCTCTACTCAGGAGGTGCTCTCGCAAGCAGGGTTGGAACGAATAAAAAAGGGCTGTCCCTTTCCTGGGCTGCTGGAGTCCGGAATCATACCGGCCCCACTGCGACGACAGCAGCTGCCATCAAAACCAGGACTCTTCTGTCTTCCTCACGCTGTCCTGTTGCCCACCTGTACCTCCAGTTAGCCGAACCACATGGGAGGACGATTGGGAAAGGCATGTGGAAATTTAGTTTGCAAACTCCAGGCCCTGGTAGCACAAAGCGTTGTGGGGCAGGTGTGGGGTTGAAAGACAACAGGTGGATCGCTGGCCCACGTGTTATCCGGGGAAAAGCGCTCGATCTAAAATCACAAGACCGGAAGGCAAGCCCATGTCTAACACTCCGTCGTCATGTGATCTTGTGTACGTTACTTGACCTCTCTGTGCCTCAGCTGTCTTGCTCGTAAGATGAGACCAACAATAGTACGATGGGACAGAGGTGTCAGGAGGGCTGAATGAGACAATGCATGTGAAAACCATTTAGAACGAAGAAAATCTGTGTAAATATTAGTTACTTTACCCAGACCCGTCGGTAATTACCGAATCCGCTGCTTATGAGACAGTCATAAGGGCTTTTTTATGAACTAGAAAAGACTACCGCTAGTCTCTCAATTGACCGCCTGCACTTGGACTTCCTTTATGATATAGGAAAACCTCGCGAAATTGGGGGAGATGTGAGATCAGTGGTACTTGTCAATTTAGCAGATTAAAAAAAATTTTTAACAATTCTCTTTTGATGGGTCACATCCAAAGATAAGCAGCTGAGCCCTCTCAGCAGCAGGAAGGAAGGGCAGCTCGCCTTGGGTTACACAAATGAACTTATTAAGGGGATTTATAAAGCCATCTAGTTAATCAGAAAGGAGGAGAGTGAAAAGAGCCTTTCTTAGCCAAGCCATGATCGCCGCCGGACAATTAGAAGCACAGTTTTCATTATACTGTTGTAGTCCTCGGTTGGGGTCAGGCATATGAGCTAGGATACAGCTGGTGGGTGGATGTGGTAAGGCCGTTAATTAATCACAAGGGGGTGGAAAGGGAGGATGGGACATTCACACCCTTTGATTCCGAATGGCCCCTGTTCCACCGCATTGACCCGCGTTTCCTAAGTTGACCTCTGTTAGATTTCTATGAATCGTGGCGTGTTAGGTCCTCATTCACAAGTTGCCAGTGGAGTTGTGGAGGCAAACCATTGATTTTGATCTTGATAGGATAAAGATTGGGTTTCATTTCTTTTAGATATTTTAGAGTAAAATGCTGGCCCAACCAGTAGAGAAGATTTGGTGGATGGATCAGCTATTAACATGTCTTATGCTAGTAGGGATAACAACAGCTAATTCAGGATGTCTCCTCTGTGTCAGACACTATTCTAAGCTCTACACTGACTTAACCTTCGTAATTACCCAATGAGGTAGGAACTGTGATGCCCATTTTTACACGTGAGAAAATCAAGGCAAACAGACCTTAAGTAAGTTGCGTAAGTCACAGTGAGTAAGTGGGGACCTGGCCTCGACCCCAGGCCACATGCTGGCTGCACGGGGTGTTCTTGACCGCCGGGAAGCATACCTCTCAAAAATGGAAAATTACTGTCTGTCTCTTCTTGTTTGGTGGTTGTGCCCCTAACTAGATGTGGCATATGTAACCACACAGACTTCTGTAGGTAAATTCGACTCCAGAATTAGCAATCAGGTCACTAAGACTCAGGTCTGCATCAGCATCTGGACACTGTCCTGTGTGACTTTGGTATGGTTCAGTGCTCTAGCTTACTGAGAATTAACATTTCTAGTTTTTTCACAAGTAAAGAGATTTATTACCTAAGAGGACCAGAAGAGGCGACGGGTGCCAAGAAAAGCTTGGACACGTGTTTTTCAGATAAGGAACCAGCCCCAAGGAGAGGACCCAGAGCCACTTAGCGGAGCAAGGGGTAGACAGCATCTGTCCTGAATGTGTTCGCTTGGTCCCAGAGCCCTGCAACCACATGGCACTTTTAAATTAGTTGCTACCGCTTTAAAAACAGTTGACTTTGTGTAAAAATTGGAATTTATGGCTATAAAAACAAATCAGGTGGTGCGGCAACACGGGGTATGTATTTCCCCGACCACAGCTGGAGCAAAGCAGCAGTGGGCCCTCGGCTGCCTGATAAACAGGGTGAGTCGTTGTTGCTTCACTGGGCAGATTCATTCTCTAACTGCTTGTCCCCCTCCACCCCCCCCACCCCCGTCCCGTAAGCGTGTTAGTTTGAGACCACTAGTTCGGAACAAAGACTTCGTGATTCCAGTCAAGTCTTCTTTATACACCAGCGTATCGTCCTTTCAGAAAATTACGGACATTTACAATTCAGGTACTTTTTTTTCATGTTTTAGTTTAAGAGTCTACTCAGGTTTTCAGCTCTTCTTGTGGGACGACACAGTTGCGTCTCTTTATCTCCTCTCCCCTTCCTTTCCCTCCCCCTCCAAGAACTGTGGTGATGCATTCGTTCCAGGCAAGGTCCAAAGAAACATTGATCACTCTCCTCATTTACATACAATAAAATATATATGTAACAACTATAATTAATAACTGGTTATACACCAAAGAATATATGTATATGACAAGCATATGAAAAGATGCTCCACGTGATATGTCATCAGGGAAATCCAAATTAAAACAACAGTGGTTCCATGGAACCACAAAAGACCTCAGAGAGCCAAAGCAATTTTAGAAAGAAGAGCAAAGCTGGAGGCATCACACACCCTGATTTCAAACCATATTACAAAGCTGTAGTAATCAAAACAGGATGGTGGTAGCATAAAAAGAGACGCGGAGCTCAGTGGAACAGAACAGAGAGCCCAGAAATAAACCCACACATATATGGTCAATTAATTTATGACAAAGGAGGCAAGAATATACAATGGGGAGAAAAACAGTGTGTCTACAATAAATGGTGTTGGGAAAACTGGCCAGCTACATGCAAAAGACTGAAACTAGACCACTATCTTATACCATACACAGAAATCAACTGAGAATGGATTAAAGACTTCAATGTAAGACCTGAAACCATAAAACCCCTAGAAGAAAACAGTTGGTAACCTCCTTGACATCGATCTTGGTGGTGATTTTTTGGATTTGACACCAAAATCAAAGCCAACCAAAACATAATAAACGAGTTGGGACGACATCAAACTAAAAAGCTTCTGCACAGCAACGGAAACCATCAACAAAGTGAAAAGATAACCTGTTACATGGGAGAAAATATTTGCAAATCATGTATGTGGTAAGGAGTTAATACACAAAATATATAAAGAGAGACAACTCAGCAAAAAAAAAAAAAAAATCTGATTAAAAAATGGGCAGAGGACCTGAATAAGCATTTTTCCAAAGAAGACATTCAGATGGGCAACAGGTATGTGAAAAGATGTTCAACATTGTGGATCGTCAGGCAAGTGCAAATCGGAACCACAGCGAGGTATCACCTCACACCTGTTGCCATCAAAAAGACAATGACAAGTATTGGTGAGGATGCGGAGGAAAGGAACCCGTCGTGCACTGTGTACACCTCGTGCTGGGATTGTAAATTGGAACAGCCACTGTGGGAAACAGTATGGCGGTTCGTCCAGAAATTAAAAATAGAACTACCATACGATGAAGCAGTTCCCCTTCTGGGTATTTAGTCTGAAGAAAATGAGAACACTAACTCAGAAAGGTACATGCACCCCTATGTTCCCTGCAGCAGTATTTACAACAGCCAAGATATGGAGACAACGTAAGTGTCCAGTCGTGGATGAATAGGTAACGCAAATGTGAGATACACCCCGCACACATGCCCCCACCCCCCACAGCACCCCCACACCCATCACCCTCACACATACCACCCGCACACCATCCCCCCAACCCCCCACACCACCACCCCCACATACACCCACCCCACACACACACCCCCACCCCCCCCCCCACACACACACCCACACACACCCATCACCCTCACCCACACACACTCACACCCCCCCACACGCTGGAATATTATTCAGCCATAAAAAAGAATGAAATCTTACCATTTGTAACAACCATGAAGGCTTTATGATAAGTGAAAGAAATCAGAGAGAGAAAGACAAATGCCTTGGAGTTTCACTTATATGTAGAATCTAAAACAAAACAAAAAGCCAAAACAAAACGAAAACACCCAAGGTTGTAGACACAGAGAACAGACTGGTAGTTGTCAGAGGCAGGGGGTGGGTGGGGCAAAATGGGGGAGGGGAGTCAAAAGGTACATACTTCCAGGTATGAAATAAATAAATCATGAGGATATAATGTACAGCATGGCAACTCTAGTTAATAATACCGTACGGCTCATTTTAAACTTCCTAAGAGAGTAAGTAGATCTTAAAAGTTCTCGTCACAAGAAAAAATTCTGTAACTATGTGTGGTCACAGCTGTTAACTAGACTTATTGTAGTGATCATTTCACAATATATACAAGTACAAAATCATTATGTTGTACACCTGAAACTCCTATAATGTTGTATGTCAATGACACCTCAGTTAAAGAAGAAACCAAAAAGAGAAAACTCACCGACAGTGAGATGCCGCCCACACCTATCAGAGCGGCCCGACTCCAGCACATTGACGACGTCAAATGCACATGAGTATGCCCAGCAGGAGGAACGCTCCTACGTTGCTGGTGGGAATGTAAAACGGTACAGCTGCCCCGGAAGCCAGGCTGGAGGTTTTTATAAAACTAAACATACTGTTACCATATGATCCAGCACGTCCTGCTCTTTGGTATTTGCCCAAATAAGTTGACAACTTACGTCCACACCAAAACCTTTACACGGGTGTTTATAACAGCTTACTCATAATTGCCAAAACTTGGAAGCAGCCAAGATGTCCTTCAGTACATGAACGCGTAAAGAAACCATGGTCCATCCAGACAATGAAATATTGTTTAGGGCTAAAAAGAAATGAGCTACCAGGTCGTGAAAAGACATGAAGAAACCTTAAATGCATATTACTAAGTGAAAGAAGCCAATCTGAAAAGACTACATAGTGTATGATTCCAAGCATTCTGGAAAAGGCAAAACTATGGAGACAGTAAAAAAAAAAAAAAAAGAAAGAAAGAAAAATCTGTGGTTGCCAGATGTTGGTATTGGGGGTGTGGGGGAGGGTTGAACAGAGCACAGAAGATTTCTAGGGTGGTGAAAATACTCTGTATATTATAATAATAGACACACCTTATTATACAGGTGTCCAGACCTCTAGAATGTACCGCACCAGGAGTGAACCCTAAGATGAACAATGAAATTTGCGTGATTGTGATGTGTCATTGTAGGTTCATCAGTGGTAACACATGTATCCTTCTGGTGGGGGATGTTGATAATGGGGGAGTCTATGCATGTGGGGGGGAGCAGGAAGTACCTGGAAAATCACTGTACCTTCCTCCTAATTTTGTTTTGAACCTAAAACTACTCTAAAAGGAACATAGCGTTCAGGGGCACCGGGGTGGCTCAGTCGGTTAAGCGTCTGCCTTCAGCTCGGGTCCTGATCTCAGGGTCCTGGGATGGAGCTGCATCAGGCTTCCTACTCCGCGGGGAGTCTGCTTCTCCCTCCCCCTGTGCTCCTCCCCCTGCTAGTGCTCACGCATACACTCTCTCTCAAATAAATAAAATTTAAGAAAATCTCTTTTTTTTATTTTAATGTTTTTTTTATTATGTTAGTCACCATACAGTGCATCCCTGGTTTCCGATGTAAAATTCAATGATTCATTAGTTGCGTATAACACCCAGTGCACCATGCAATACGTGCCCTCCTCACTACCCATCACCAGTCCATCCCATTCCCCCACCCCCCTCCCCTCTGAAGCCCTCAGTTTGTTTCTCAGAGTCCATAGTCTCTAAAACATAGTGTTCCTTTTTTTTTTACAAAATCAAAACACTGGTGATGCTGTCATTTTCTAGTCTCTACGACCTATGCTTAACTGTCAAGAAAGACACGTTTGAGAAAGACACACTATTTGGAATTGACTTGTCCTTCTCTATGTTGTTATGCCAATCATTAGTAGTATTCATTTCTGGTTTTCAAATTATGTACCATCAGGCTTATGACCTCTAAGCTATCTGGCTGTTTTTAATTCAAAAATAAATTGCGTAATGAAACTAATTCTATCTTCCATTGAGATAATGCATTTTTAATTACTCAGAAGGGAGTCAGATTAAGTAGTATTTACCCAAAGTAAATGCAGGAGATAATAAAATATTTCCATGGCATGTGTAATTTCAAACACTCATGTATACAAATTAACTTGGTGTTGGGTTAAAGGTATATGGAGGAAGGGGCTGCCCAGAAACACGGCTCTTTTCTTTTGATCTTGTATATTTCATCTGCCATTGGCCAAGCGACTAGACTCTGGATTTGCCGGGTTTCTCTGTGGAACCATTGGAATTGTGACTAATCCCAGGCGGTTTTGTTCATGCTCACGTACACAGATTGCTTTCTGAAAGTGCCCAGATGTGAGCACTGTAGAACTCCAGCTTTGTAACGCTGTTTATCTGGCAACGGAAGCCCCATTTGCAGCAGTTAACTGTCTTTTCTACATTTGCCATGGTCCAGCGGTGTGGCAGAGCTCTGGGGCTTCTGTAGCTAGTTGATGACAATCAGCAGATTTTCAAGCCTTTTCAGAGCGCTGAAAGAATAGATCATGATAGCACACAATGCTGAAACGACGAAAGGAATAATGGATAGTCAGATGTTGGTGCCGTTTAGCCTCCAGAAAAATGATTACAGTTCATTTTCCTTGATGAGCTTTTTCAAGTTTCGAGTTTCATTCTTTATTGTTTAACTTCTGTAAGATGACATTCAGAAAAACATTACCACATGAAATCCGTCAGAAATGTTTAGACAGTTGTAATCACAGAGAGTAGAAATGCCGGCTTTGTTCCCTACTATTGACCCTGCTCTGTCCTGAGCGGACGACTGCTGATTCAACTTTTTAAGGACAGAAATGATTGCTTTCTAAATGTTTGAGGGAAATGGTTTCTCGCTTTTGTCTCAGATAGGAATGGTATTCAGCTGACAGAAACTTGGAAAAGAGTAAATCCAATGAAGTAGTATTCATTTTACTCAGGACAAAGAAGTCTGATGGTTTGCGACTTGGAGAAATGGCACTCCGTAGATTATATTCAAGATATAACATCCCTGGGACGCCTGGGTGGCTCAGTCGGTTAAGCATCTGCCTTCGGCTCAGGTCATGATCCTGGGGTCCTGGGATCGAGTCCCACATCAGGCTCCCTGTTCAGCGGGAAGTCTGCTTCTCCTTCTGCCTACAGCTCCCCCTGCCTATGAGTGCACGCTCTCTCTCTCTGACAAATAAATAAATAAAATCTTAAAAAAAACAAAACAAAAAGATACACCATCCTTCCTGCTTTCTGCTCTTCCCTCCTTAGAGGCACAAAAGTCCTCACTCTTTCAATTTGACTGCTGGTGATGCCCATGTTTCATGCCAGAAGATGGGGAAGAGCAAAAAGGATACATGTCTTTTTATTATATTACTATTAATAAATTATTTATAATTATAAATACATAAATAAATAATATATATAATATTTATTATATTATTCTTCCATCTGATGAATTTATTGGGTTTAGCACTGAATGTTGGACCTTTGAGACTTCGAGGCAAAACAGAGCCCTTAGAATTTGAGGAGATTAATGAATGAGCCTATTACCTAAAATCTTCCACACTTACGTTTAGTAGCGCCATAAGTTTGCCCCAAATGTGGGAAATGCATCTCTCCCTCTTCGCAGGCTTCTTTTCAGGAAAGGAGGAATCCCACAATACTGTTTTTCATGAGGTTACAGTGGTTCACAAATTTCACTACGTTTCAGAATTACTGTGGTACACGATCTCCTCCCACCTCCAAACTCTCTCGTTCACTGGGCTGGGGTAGGACCCCAGAATTGGTCTTTCTAACAAGTTCCCAGGTGATGCTGATGCTGGTGGTCTGGAAACCACACTTGGAGAACCCCTCAGAAGCATTTTTATCTACAGTAGGTCAGACTTCCTGCTCGTGAGGAATTTTCAGATGAGGCTCTGAAGCCTTAACTTCTGGGAGGTTAGCTATTGATTTGATTTAATTCAACAGTCATGTCTTAGGTGTTGCTGTGTGCCTGGCCCCGACAGACACTGTGATCATGAGAACAGAAACAAAGATGAGTTAGATCAAGCGTCTGTCTGGTACCTGAATAACGACACCGAGAGGCAGAGTCTGTACTTTTTCTGTGTGTACTGTTGGCAGTGTTTATAGGATTTTTAGTGGAATGCCAGGTTTCTCTGATCGTGGTATTCCAATTATCGCTATGGTTATTGTGCACTTCTATTTGGAACAGGGCATTATGTCCTGTAACCACCCTGAGTTCTAGGTCACTTTTGTGTGGGGGACGTCCCAGCCCGATTCACTGCATGTGCTCTTCCAAGCAGGCTGACGTTCACCACTGCACACCCATGATGGCCCACAAAGAAATAGAATTGGAGAAAAGCAAGCAATAAGAGAGACCCAAGGTCTGAGTCATGACCTTTGGCTGAAGAAATAACTCCTCTCTTCTCCCGCAGAAGGCAAATTGGGCCTATATCCGACACAAATAAGCAAATTCAGTATTGGTGGCCCGTCTGGCTGCAGATGTGGCATCCCTTGGGTGAGAGAAACACTTGCCCTACTGCTCCTGGGAGGACTGGTGGAGAGCTCTCCCTGGCTCCCCCTGATTGCTCAGTTACCCCAAGAAGCATGTAGAGGGTAAGGTAGGAGTAGGGGACAGGTTTTAGTGTAATTTTAGCTGCCTACTAACCTGAGAAGGAATTCATGTCTCCAATGAAAATGCTATTGAGGGATGCCTGGGCACCTTAACTCAGTGAAGTGTCTGCCTTCGGCTCAGGTCATGATCCCAGGGTCCTGGGCTCGAGCCCCACATCAGGGCTCCCTGCTCAGCAGGGAGCCTGCTTCTCCCTCTCCCTCTGCCACTCCCCTTGCTTGTGTTCTCTCACTCTGTCAAATAAATAAAATCTTAAAAATATATGTATGCTATTGAGCAGAGATAGAATACAATAGATGTGTGAGTTTATGTAAAGTGAGCTTTTTTTATTATGTAAAATATGAATAAATAAAAAAAATTTATTATGTAAAGTGAGCTTTTACTTATGTAAAGTAAAACTTTCTTGTTCTTATTGAATCTAAACTAACTGGCATATAGAGACCCATTTACATTAGCTTGCTTACGGTTCTCAAATACTATACGGAGGTACATTTTCCATGTGCCGTTGAGCACCCATTGCTAATAAATGAATTTCCATGTCAGAAAACGTATTTAGCAAAGATTTTGAATGAACAAACCGTTTTTCCTGTGGCTACAAAAATTTCCTATTTAGGCTTTCTTAAGACTTAAAAACTCAGTGTACTGGAACTTCACTATGTAAGATGTGCATAAAAATAATAGAAATGACATAGACATCTGAGTGGAACGGAGGTGTGGCCATGGAGTAACGGAGACCTGGCTTCGAAGCATCACCCTGCCATTTATAAACAGCTCAGTGTTCGTGAAATGGGAGGAATGATGCCTACTTCACGGGGATTGGGAGGATTAAATAAAAGAAGGTATATAGAGTACTTAGAGAATGTTTGATACATACTAATCATGCAATAAATGCTTTCTCTTCTGCCTCCAAACTTTATTTTTTTCCTCTTCTGTCTCATCCTACTGCTCCTCTGTCTTCTTTCTTCCTTCTGTCCCTTTTCCTGCTCTTTTCCCCTCTGCTTCTCCCTGCTCTCCCCACTTCTTCCTCTTCTTCCCCTCCTTCTTCTTCTACCCCCATTGCTTTATTTGTCTCGGTGAGTATTGTCCTGCTCAGAGGAATCATCTCCCTGAACCTCTCTCATCATTTTCGCCAGTGAAGTTGAATTTGATTTCTGAAATGGTCTGGAGTCCTTCACAGCCAACGCTACGCCCGTGGGCCAGACTGGCGGGCGTCGCTCTGAAACAGTGCTCTGGAAACCGGTGCCGCCAGTCTGGCCCTCTCTTTGTATGGCCTGTGAGTCAAAAATGGTTTTTACACATTTATTTATTTATTTATTTTTAAAGGTTTTATTTGTTTATTTGAGAGGGAGAGCACAGATGGAGGGGCAGAGGGAGAAGCAGACTCCCCACTGAGTAGGGAGCCCGACATGGGACTCGATCCCAGGACCCTGGGATCATGACCTAAGGTGAAGGCAGATGCTTACCCCACTGAGCCACCCAGGCACCCCTGGTTTTTACATTTTTAAATAGTTGAAAACAATCAAAAGAAGAAGAGTACTTCATGACACGTGAAAATTACATGAAATTCAAATTTCAGTGACCATCAATAAAGCCTTACTGGAACCCAGCCACAGTCGTTCGTTCAGCACTGTTCATGGCTGCTTTTACACAATAGGGCCAGAATTGTGTTGTTGCGAGAGAAGGAATGGCTACAAAGCCTAAAATATTCATTATCTGACTCTTGACAGAAAAGGTTTGCTTACCTCTGTTCCAAAGGAATGGAACGTGCATGAACTTCAATGTGAAGCCAGCTCTGAAAGGGGAGCCTCGAAGCGGGGCTGCCGTAGCAGGGGTGGGATGAGTGTTAGCTTCCTTCCCTAGCTGACTGTGTGGAAGAGAGCACAGGAGGAGAGGGATGACGGAGCTCCTGAAGATTGTCTCTGAAGATTGCCTACAGGGGCAGGAGGAACCCATCTCTCTGCTCTTCTCATCCTGCCATTAACGCCTGACAAAATTTAGTGAATGATAACTGTATACAAAGGGAGTTTTGTTCCTAGCCCCCATGCCTTTAGACGGGTTTATCTATGAGGCAGTCAGGGTCCGGGTCTGGGAGAGATCGGTGCAGTGAGGCTTCAGTGAAACAGTCCCTGGACACACACCGTTTGGACCTACAATTTCAGAAGATATCTAACAACAATGTAAATTTCTCCCCTTCTCCCAATTAGTCCGTTATCCTTGGGAAATCCATTGTTTTCTCTGAGCAAGCTGGGAATTTTATTGTATCTCTTTGGGAGAAGGTCTGACCAGATCAAGTATCCACCTTGAAACCCATTGTAAAGGTTTTTTTGTAGAAACAGATTGAAACTGATCGCACATTTCTTGATAAGTAACCCCTGAGGGAGCCGTTACTGGCATTTGTGAACAAATGGACATTGTTTTTCTGATTAAATGCAAACAGCTCTTCCTGGGAGGATTCATGGTATAGTGTTTTGCTCTAAAGGAATGGAACGTGGTGAATAGGAAAGGGTGGGAGGTCAGGGTTTTCTGCAGCCGCATGGAAGACATGATGTGATCAGGTATCCAATGCCTGAGACTCAGAGAGAAGACAGAGGACTAAAGCCACTGGGTGGACTTCAGTTCAGATGGTCCAGCTAGACAAGCCAGTTCACTTACTAAGTTAATGAAACCATCGTCAATTGTATCAGCACTCCCGACTCTTCAGCAGAGAAGCGTCTATTCCTCTGTGTCTGAGTCTCCCCCAGCCCATTGCTCACATCGCTGCTTTAGTCACTCAGTGCGTAGATTGAGCGAGCCCTTCCGCCCCCCAACTCTGATTAGTCAGCCACTCATCCAGTTGAGGGCTAATTATGTGCCAGGTGCCACGCTCACTGCCAGAGACACACAGCAGAACAGAAAGTGTTCCCTGCCCTCCCCAGCGAGGCTCTTACAGGCTCCCAGCCGAGACGCACTTGAAAACAAGAGTGGTGATGTATGGAGGGCTCCCAGTAGATGTCTGTCTGTGCGAGTCAAAGTCTCCTCCTGGGGACAGACAAGTAAACCAGCAGTTGCTGTTCAGTGTGAACCATGAGTTGAGCACCGAGGAAGAACGTCTGGACTCAGCAGGGAGTCTCCAAAGGCTCCCGGGGAGAAATGACAAGGGCAGAGTGTGAGCCAGGCAGGAGAAACAGGTGTAGGTAGGCGGGAAGACCCGAAACAGCACGTGGCTGCCATGACAAGAACCCAGGGTGTGTGCGGGCGGGGATCACTTTGCAAGTGAGCAAGCGTCACATCAGAAAGGGCCAGATGTGTTAAGTAGAGAATCTGGACAGTAACCTGAGACACACGTGGGGAACTGAACAGGAGAGTCACGTAATCAGGATTTTGCAACAAAGCACCTGAAACCAAGGGGAAAATGGATGGGAAGATACCGATGTTGGAGGCAGAAAGCCTTGGGAGAGCCATCAGGGTATCCAGGTGGGTAGGACCACCTGGAGAAAATGAGCATTAGAGGGAGGCTGGAGAGAGAGACCCACTGAACTTGATGCCTTCTTAAGGTGGGGGAGAAAGAGAAAGAACAGTGGGTGGCCTATAGGTTGCAGGTTGGTGTTCAAGCACGTGAAAGTTGTTCAGAACTCCCCTGTTGTCCCATGAGAAAGGACGACAGTGTAGAGTGGAACTCTGGGATGGGAGATTTTTAAGAAATGTGGTAGAATTTTGGGAATGAGAGACATGCAGGATGAATGGAAGAAGTCTGAAGGGAGCTACAAAGGACCTCAGAGAGCGGGCCGGTGAAGGACACCGTCGGTCCTGAGGGAGGAGAGGGCAGCGAGCGGACAGCAGTGCCACACCCTGCAGAAAGGTCGAGTAAGACATGAGAGAAACTGTCATTCCACATCCCAGAACCACAAACCTCGACATGCAAGATCCGCCCAGAAGCGGCCCCCGTCTCCTTTTCCAATGTATCACCTTCTACTTCTTTTTGCTCCGGCCAAATCGAACTGTTCTGTTTGCTGTGCGCATCCCTCATTTTCCGTCTCCTGCTCCTTTTCCTTTCCTGGAATGAATGCTTCAGAGACCACGTCAAATGCCATGACCTTCAACTTGGACTGAACTGCTTCGATTTCTCCCTTCTCCCAGCAATCACGGCACTGTGTACATCTCTGTGTCACCAGTCACCTTTTACCTACTACTATAATTACTCCTGTAGTTGTCCTCTTTTTGCTCAGGTGCAAAACACACAAACCATATTTGCAGAATACCTTGGGATTCACCCTTTAGGTCATACTACAGATAATGTAATCATCTTTCCCTCATGAGTTAAAGAATCCTAAAATCCTAACTTCCCATCACCAAAATGTAGCTCTTCCCAGAAATGTAGTGGTTTGTGCTATAAAATCAGGAAAGCTGACTTCCTTGCAGTGTTCTTACACTGTAGGTTCATTTTTACGGACAATTGTACATTTGATTACAAAAGGCCAGCATACTTGGAGAGTAGGGTACAGAGAAGCCTTTTAAAACACTGGTTCTCCATCTTGTCTGGGCGCTGGAATCACCTGGAGAGTTTCTAAACCACTGACACAGAAGCCTGGTTTCCAGCCTCAGAGCCTCTGACGTCTTGGAGCCGGGGGTGGGTGGGTGGGGTCCTTCAGATCATCTCAGGTGGATCGAATGAGCTAAGTAGAGTTTGAGAACCAGGTTTTCAACCCGATTTGCGTTTGAAGAGCCCATCTTTTGCTGGGGAGGACTAAAATTGTTCTGACTTTGGAATCACATATAGTTATAAAGCAGAAATTTGTTTTTAACTGCAAGATATTCTTTCCCTCCCTCTCTTTCTCCTTCTCCTTTCTGCCCCCAACCCAAGAGGGAAGAGTCTTCAAAGCGTGACTGATGGAGCTCTTATCTCTACCAGGAGAAAAAAATACCAGTCTCTTCTATGACTGTGTTGCCCTGGCCCATTGCCAACAAACAGCAAAACCTTGAATATATAAACATGTCCATGTCTAACTTGGTAGAAAATACAGTTGATTTTATATGGGAATTTTGAGTTGCATTAGATGTCTTTAGTAGTACCAAGGCCCCTTATTAGCTTTATTCTTAACAAGTTCCAGATACACAGGAATTCCTAATAAAAATAGGTAGGCGAACACTACTGTCCGAGTGTTATGTATTTCTATCTATAACATATAATCATGTCTCCAGGAAAAAAAATTTCATGAAAATATTTCTTTCCTTAAAGACAAATGAAAGAGCAGGAGAGAGAGGAGCACTCCAGTATCGATCAGTCCATCTCGGGCGTTAGTAAAGTACTCCAGCTTGTTTTTCGTGGCGGAAATGATTTCCTGCTGACTTTCACTGTTAAAAAATCTCAATTGTGGTCGTTTCATTAGAAACGGTGTAGTAACATCTTTTGTTCCTTGTGCTGTACCTTTTTATGGTATTAAGTTTGCATAGATAGCCACTCTCGATGAAGAGATAGGTGTATTTAAAAGTACTGCGTCCATGATCACGCACGGCTGCTTGTTAATGAAGAGATTTCCATGGTTATGTGACAGTTACGTCGAAGAAGCTTGATGACGGTGATGTGATGACTTTAATTTCTCCTGCAGTTGCCCCAGCTCTTCCGCTCCATGGGACCTGGTCTCCTCCTGCAAGAAATCTCCAGATTGAGCCACATACTTGTTTAATCAAAAGTCTTCCAGACCCTTGAATCCCTGAAACACCCTCAGTTCTGTCATTCTTATGTTCAGTTTAGTTTATTCATCAAAACTGCCGACTTTATTCGATGCCAAGGCTCTGCCCTTTCCCAGTTCCAGGCTGCTCGTGCGGGCAGAGTAGCCCCCAGGCTGGGCAGCCCTGGCGTACTGATCTCCCCTGAGTTCCCTGCAGACGCCCCCTCCCTACTCCCAGCTGCCACCCCCACCCCTAGGCTGTGTTACCTGCATTTTCTGGTGGGCGGATTATCTACCCCCTTCCTCAACCCCCCAGGGAGGCCAGCAGACACCTCCAGCATCCTTTCGAATCCTTGCCAATGTCCAATTCAAATAATTCCTACCCCGTGAAATCTTTTTGATTCCTAATCCCCAAATACTGCCTTTGTCAGAAATCCCATGGCACGTCCTGCCATTCCTGGACCACATACACTCGGTTCCTTGTGATACAGCCGTACCCTGTGGTACAGCCTTCCTTCTTAGCTCCCCTGCTAGACCCAGAGCTCGAGAATGCCCGTCATTCATTTTGCTATTGCCCATTGTGTACAGAAAATAAAATATTAAAATTTAAGAAAGGCATTTATCAAATGTGAAGGTAGGTCATTGTCACATACAAAGTTAGTATTCTATCTGTAAGCAAGTGTATCATTGAAGATGTGAGGAAATCGTTAACGGGTTTCTTTCATTCTGTTCATTCCATTGGGTGAAGGCAGAAAAGTGGATTGATGTTTTTGATAGTTTTTCACATATTTTAAAGTGGTAACATATGTAACCATTCAAAGCAATTTATCTAAAATAATTGAAGTTGTTCCATGAAGTAATTATCATATTTATTGTGTTACACCAACGAGGAGGCAGCAAGTCACTTCTTTCCTTTAGCAAGGAACCCATTACTAAAGACTGTTGGGATTTTAGAAGGACAGGTTTTTCATCATTTACTTTTTAAGTATATTTAATGCCTCCATTTTAAGAGCTTTTAGCATAATAGGCCCCTTGCTTTCCTGTCTACCTTCCCTGTCTTCATGCAGAAGATAATTTATTATTTCGTTATCTTTTTCTTTGACCTGGTGTTAGTGAGCATACAGACCAGACTGAAATGCAGCTTATTAAATATTTAAGAAATCATATTAAGGTGGCATTTGTGTCTTCTTATAACAGCTGCTAGCTGGATCGCGAGACCCTTGATTTCATTATGTAAAATACGGCTTTGTTCTTCCCATCAATCTAGTTATGAATGGACAGGGGTCAAACTATTTCCAGTAGCACCAAACGGACTCAACCTAGGAGTTCTAGATCGACCTGCTCATGATTTTTGAGACCGTTCAATGAAAAATAGAGAGATAGAGAGAGAGCTGTGTGTATTCGTTATTGTTCTGTGGGAGGACTTCATTTCAGCTCTCAACCTTCTGTGATTTCAGGGTTTAGGTACTTCTTTTTAAAACAAGGTCGCAGCAGCTAAATAGGGTGGGCTGACAGCATGCTGGCTATGCCGGTAGCTCTGGGCGTCCCGCTAATTCTCTGTGGCAAAAAAAAAAAAAAAAAGAGGCTTTTACACCTCCTACTAAATGTCTCATTTATTTCTCATATGTGAAGCTGTGGCCTCCTCCTGCCTTTTGCAGATTACCCTTCATCCCGGTGAAAGCGGCCGAATTGCTGGAGCTTCAAGGCTTATTAGCCAAGTAGGAGGAATAATTGTATTTTGAGACACCAAGGGAGAGGGATAATGTGGAAGCCACTGACGTTGAGGGAAGGCCAGCCCTTCGCCCAGAAGGTTCCGCTGGTGTCCTTTCATTCTGGTCTTGTTATTATATTATTATTATTATGTTTGCTATTAAGTTGTTTGAATATCAGAATTACCTGGACAGAACTAAGACTTTTGTTCTTGAGAGTAAACGTTGGTATTATCGCTGCTGAAGCTAACTGAGTGTGTAGCTAAAAATGCGAGACGCCAGGGTTCCATTCTGTGTTGGGGCTCCAGCAGCCTTCTGTAAAACGCTCTCTCCCCTGCTCTCCTGCTGTGCGTTACAAATAAAACTCATCTCCTTTAGGAAGCATAGAATAGGACATAAGTCTCCCCCACCCCCAAATTCCCAGACAGAAAAAATAGAATGTTTTTATACATTTATATATAAATACATTTATTTTTACCTTTTAAAAATAGAAGCATTTAAAAGCATAGGAAACAAACTATAGCAATTGTAAAACTGAAGTCAGGGCTCTATTTGATTTGTGAGTGTGGAAAATTTTCATCTCTTTTCATGAAGATAGAACATAAAACAGAGAAAATAAAATTGATAAAAACTAGACTGAGCTCAAGGAAGATCCTTACACTATCACACTTAAGTAACCCGTGTCTGTCCAGTTTTTTTCAGTCATGTAACACTTATGCCAGGAAGCCCACCCAGATTAACACCAAATATCTAATCTCTTACCTTACGTTCCCGATTCACCCGGTTATTTCCCTGTCGTCTAGGGTAATGGCAGGCACATGGGCATTAGAAGCAGAGAGCCCTTTTCCAGTACCTCTGCGTCTTGCTGTAAGGCTGTGGCGAGATACTGCTATTCCCTGAAACTCGGTTTCTTCATCTGTAAAGTGGGGATGCAAGTCCATGATTCATTTCCTGGAATCTTGGGGCCAGATGAGTTTTAGAATTCAGGACTTTCTTAGAATTTTTATTTTAGAACGATGACACAGTGCATATGCCAATGTGATACAACAGCCCCCGGCGGGGGGGGCCCTACGGCAACACCCAGTAATCGAACACATTCATAATTCTGCAGTACACGGGTGGTCACACTTAGTGGGATAAGGTGTATAAACTTGCATTCTTCAGAACTTTTAGTTAAATGAACCTGTGTTAAGCCCTCCTTTGAAGATGTATTTATTGAACAAACAGAAGCTGCCCCACCCACGGTAGGTGTTTTTTATTTGAATTCATGGCAAATAACGTGGATCTCATATCTCACACAAAGCAGAATGTGAATAAAGGAACTTTACTCGACCTACCCCTCTGATCCCCGTTGGATTTTATAAAAGGCTATTACAGTATTTTAAAAAACGGTGGCGAACTTCCCCCTTCAGTAAATATTCACAGAATGGCATAAATGCCTTCTTGGGTAATTTTAGATTCAGATACGTTCCTCTGCTCAGAGGTTGATTGATAAGATCAGATTATAGATATAGAACAGGAAATGAGATTTCCATTACGTACAGTTAAAATTAGCACCGGGACATTTTTAGCTTTTTCCCCCTTTTTTTGGCCATAATTCTTACTTGAGGGGATACAATCCATCACTTCACCAGCTCCGCTCATGTCGGAATGCTCTAAAGTGATTTATGTTTATCTGTGCTAAATTTTGCTTGCCAGCCTATCGTGCCTGATGCGACCAGGGCCCAGCAGTTTTTAGCCTACGGGTGTGTCACAATCCGTGTGTGACGTGGCTCACGAAAAGTGTTACCAACAAGAAGGTGCCACAGTTTGTAAGTTACTTAATTAAAAAATATATGAGTGAGTATTTCAGCTTGCCCTATATAATCTCCCTCTCACTCGCTTGGGTTCTATGAGGCTTTCTGAAATGGAAGGTGAGCGGAGGGCGTTGTGCAGGAGTGTGTCTTGAATGAACGTTATCCATCATGTCCTGGCAGGAGAATGTTTTTTTCTCTTGAAAACCTCTTTTCTTTCAGGTGTATCTGCCTGTTAATCAAAGTCTGTAGGTTTTCATCTTTTTTATTTATTTTATTTTATTAAATAAGCAAGCGGGGGGGGGAGGGGCAGAGAGAGAGGGAGAATCTTCAGCAGGCTCCTCGCTCAGCGTGGAGCCCCATGCAGGGCTGGATCCCAAGACCCTGAGACCATGACCCGGGACCGAGAGTCAGAAGCGTCACTGACTGAACCACCCAGGCAACCCCCGATTTTCATCTTTTTTAAGTATGTGCTTTATGTTACATTTGGAAGGAGTAAGTTTTCAGAATTCTTACTGGGAACTGCTGGATGTTTTTATTGTGGTAGAATATACACAACAGAATTTGTCAGTGTAACCGTTTTTGAGCGTAGAGTTCTGTGGCATTGAGTACATTCACGCTGTTCTGCAACCCTCGGCACCATCCATCACCAGAACGTTTTCATCTTCCCCAGCGGACGCTGCATACCCCGTTTTATGTTAGATTTTATTTATTTATTTGAGAGAGAGAGAGGGTGCAAGTGAGCAAGCAGAGGGGGAGGGAGAGGGACAAGCAGATTCGCATTGAGTGCAAGCCCAGCGTGGGGCTCGATCTCATGACCCAGAGATCATGGCCTGAGTCGAAATCAAGGGTTGGTCGCTCAACCAACTGAGCCTCCCAGGTGCGCCGTAACTGTGTAGCCCTTAAACACTAACCCCCTATTCCTCCCTCCCCCAGCCCCTGGCAACCACCATTCTACTTTCTGCCCAGAAGAATTTGACTACTCGAGGTGCCGCCTACAAGCAGAACCACCCAGCATTTGTCCTTTTGTGACTGGTTTATTTCACTACGCCTAAAGTCTTCAAGACGCATCCACTTGTGAATAGCGCTGCTGAGAACATGGGTGTAGACAATTGCGTAGTCTTCAATTAGTATAGTTATTACCCGTGTGTTCGGAGATGCTCATAGTATCTTAAAAATAAGTCTGTTAACGTGCTAGATTGTCTGTTTAGAATCTCAAGAGCAGAAATTCAGCATAAATAGCAGTTTGAATTTAAGATTTAATGGTGAACCCCTGGTGTTTAACCTGTTGTCTACCTCTGAATTTTTAAGTTGCCAGCCTCTATGTGAAAAACACCCTTGGCCATGCAAGAGCATCACCACGTAGTTTTCTTACGGCAGGCCCTGGAGGCCAGGTCTCACCTCCGGATCCAGGACCTACTGGGAAGAAAGTTGTTGGTTTTCCTATCGCATTATGTTTGAGTTTCAAACTATTGCTCCTTTTATCTTGCTGTCTTTTCCCCTTTGACAGTCCTTCAAGTAACCAACCATATAGTGTCCTTGCAAAATAGAAATAATGAAGATTTGGAAAATAGGGAAAACTGTTATTTTCCAAGCTCATGATAGGTTGCAAAGATAAGGGAAGCTCTATCTGCTAAAACATTTTGAACTCTAACAAACACAGAGTAAAGAACCAACGCCTCGTTCAGATGTAAAATCAGATAACACAGTAAGTAGAATGTGGTTGCAATCTCAGGAAGCCTTGCTAAGATTTCCAGTGCTCTCGAAACCTTTTATACACTTACAAATGTTTATTATTCCTACTCTTATAATGAGTATAATGATCCCGTTAGATCCTATATACAGGATCCTAAAGGCTGGCTCCTGTAGCTATAGGATGAAATAGCATCTGGGTCAGATTTTCGCTTTTAATAAAAATGATCATTTGCTTTCAGCCTAATTTATTTTATTTTCAGCTGAATTTTTTTTTAATGATTTGGGCACATAGGCCTTTGCTTCTTTTACCTGACTGATTAATGGTATGTATTATTACTCATTACAGTTTTGTCTAGCTTGGAATTCATCATGGTTTCAGTGGGTTCCTCCTGTCAGATATGTGATCGTGTCATATTTGAGTGTATGACCTGTAGGAGGTGGGTCCCCTCCTTCATAGGACATCCAGACAGCCCCCCTATCTCACACTCCTAGTGTCCCAGCGAGATCCTCCCTGCAGTCTGTCTGGGATAGAACAGTGACCCAAGACAGAGAGGCTCCAGCTCTCATGGTTTGCCAACTTCTAAAGGGCAGAGGGACAAATGAGCCCGCCATGTTTGTGCAAACAAGCTGAAATCAGAGCTATGAAGACAAAGGCAATGTTTTGAAAGGAGGTTGTAGACCATATAGTTTCAGACCTTAAAAGCCATACCACGCCATGTTGGAGGTCGAGGCAAAGTAGAAAATCAGTAGTACTCATCCTGTGTTTACCGACTCTTCTGATACTTGTTTTGCCTTTGTTTGTTTTTGCAAATACTTCATGAAGATGTTGTGTATCTGGGTGACTGGGCCTTGGTGCCCCTTCACTTTTGCACCAAAGCCGCATCCTCTCTGTAGTCCCTGCCCTACTACCTGACCTCAAGCCCTGGTTTTGCCACTTACTAGTTGCTTATACCATGTGCCTCAGTCTCTTCAGCTGAAAAGTGGGGATAATAGCAGTACCTCCTGAGGTTGTTATGAGGATTAAAATAAGTCATATCTGTGAAGCAGGGGAGCAGTGCCTGGCACAAAGTGCTGTATGTACTGAAGACATGTCCTGGCACAAAGTGCTGTCTGTACTGAAGACGTGTCGTAAAGGAAGACGCCTCTAGACTATTTCAGGGACTGAATGAGTCATTCTGAGCTGGATCCCATATGTCTTCACCAGGCTGGCATCAGCGACCTTTCCCCTCTGCCATTTTGACTACATTCACACATACACTCACAGGACAGCCTTATCGTGAATGTGGTGATAGATTTTGAAGGTGAAGCACCCCCAAATACCCAGGGAATTGTGGTCCACCATCAACCTCAGGCAGCCGCATCTTTCAGTCATTTTCAGACACTTGTGGAACACCACATGGGTGTGTGTTGTTCTCCCAGTGAAGCCATGGCGGCCATCTTTGCACGGTTGCTGCTGAATCAAGCACAGCCTTCAGATTCTTCCTCTCACTTAACTGATGGATTTCTATGTAGGCTTCTTAGGGCACTGCACACGAATAAACAGGCCAGTCCGTCACCAGGATCCCTCTCTCGTAAAAGCCACTGCTTCTGTTCCTGTCTGGGGGGAAACACGTAGCTTTCTGCTAGCATTTCTTTCTAGTGTCATTTTAAATTCCCCTCATGGCAAGCCTACAAAATCTAATAGGCTTCTTTTTTATTCGTGTAAAAGCACTTTTTTAAAGACAGTATTGTACCCTTATTTCTTATGGCAAGGGTCTTGTGTTCACACTTTAATAGTAGGAGTAAGCAGGAAAAACATTGCTTATTTATTTATTTAAAGATTTTATTTATTTATTTGACAGAGAGACAGCCAGTGAGAGAGGGAACACAGCAGGGGGAGTGTGAGAGGAAGAAGCAGGTGCCTAGCAGAGGAGCCTGATGTGGGGCTCGATCCCAGAATGCTGGGATCATGCCCTGAGCCGAAGGCAGACGCTTAACGACTGCGCCACCCAGGCGCCCCAATATTGCTAATTTAAAAAGTGAAGAAATGCGGTGTGGATTAATTTTACTTTTTCAAGATATTAACATGAAAATGGCTAAATACAAGTTTTAATTTAAAAAAAAACTCTGATGTGCACTAATTTATTCCATAAGACTGCGGACAATTGTGTGCGATAAGCAGGAATTTAATTATCTGTACAGATTTCTGGTTAAACAGGTTAATATTTTTTCTCAAGTAGATTCTATGTGTGAATATAATAACTGCCCTAGGGAAAATAATATTATACTATGGAAGAAATGAGCTTTATCTCAGAGTGAGTAAATGGGTTCTTTCTTATTTTACCCTCAAGCTTTGAATTAACAATTTATAGAAAGAGGGCCACTGGGTTGGAGTTAGTATTCTTCTTTGATGAGCTTTTTTCATATTCTTTCTGAGAGTTTATGCAAATGTAAGTATCTTTCCGTCTCCTGTAAAGAACCCAAGTAAGCTAAGCTTTCAGGGCAATATGCCAATTCAAAGAGTAAAGCATTATGAAATGAAAATCATTCCCCTTAAGAATGTATGTTTTGTGGTCACACTTACTAAAATTTGGTTAAATCTAGAACATTTGTAGTGAAACCTTATATTACTTTTTAAAGTAGAATACTTTTATATGGACAAGTGTAACCAATAGTCATGATTTCCATTTAACATTCTCTTTGGAAGCCATGGGATTCTCAGGACCTGAAAGCATGCGGTTGCCTGTGAAAGAGTATTGCTATATTGCATGGCCACCCAATGTGCCTTTCTGCCACATTAAGCAACAGCAAATTTAAGGGATTGCTGGGAGAAAATTCTCCATAAGTTCCTTGTACATCTTGCAAGCAGAGGCTCTAGTGACCCTTTGTTCTAGACTCTTTTTGATGATGTTCATACCGTGAACAGCCCTAGAATGCAGAGAAAGTGTTTCTCTCTAGAGCAAAGAACATTCATGCTTACTGCCCATTATAAAAGATTTGGGTTCCCTAAGCTCAGAATTCCTCTCACACAGTGCACAAGTGTCACCTGGCCTTCTTCGTATCACCCTGTAGGAACTGGGACCTTGAGAACTAGGGTAAGAAAATGCTGATACTCTGGATATTCTAGCTCTTGCTACCGCCATAGGTAATAAAGTCTTTGTCTTTGACCAAGGAGTTGCATGTCCTCTGCTGCCGTCTATAAAACGGAAGCAACCTAACTGGTTAGCTTGTGAGTGAGGAAAATCACAGAACCTTCACACTTATTGACAGGAATGTCTGTGAAAGGACAGATAGAGATGATAGCCTTTTTCTTTCTCTGTGTACGACACCAAGTGGATGGTGGTGGATTTAGGGATAACCTGGTCTGACGTATAACGTGTGGGTAGTGCACCGCATGGGATGGCCAGATAGCCAATTCTAAACATATAAGGTGGTGTGAGTCACACAGAATAATTGGCATTTCTCAAAGAGTGTAGGAGATTGTCTTTTTATGGAAACTTGATGCCCTGGGGACAAAAAGGATGCTGGATCTGATTTGGGCTTTGTCTCTTTTGGCTCAGATTCTCAAGAAAAACATTAAGTTCGCCTAGAGCACATGCCATGTGCAGTGACTCTTGGAGACAGCAGAAAACCATAAGCCTCCTCTTGTAATGACAGCTCATTGTAGCCTAGCACCCCGCCTCCCTGCCGGGATGCCAAAGGCAACATTGCTACAAGTGATACGATGGCAGCCTTTCGTCATATCCACCGTCCTAGTGTGGACATGCCTTGAAGAAATGATCCCACTGGACTAGACAGAAGCGTCTTGCTCTTCACTCAAAATGGTTTAGTTGAGGCCATGCCATATGCTTACAGGAATCACATGTAGCCTTTACATGTAGCCTGATGTTGCCTCACCAGAAAGAAGCTAAAGGGTTTTTACATGCCATTCAGGAAAAGGCCCAAACTGTCCATTTCTATGTGTTCTCCCAGAACAAATGATGGTAGAGGTAAAAGGACTTCATCTAGGAGAGAGATGAATAAAAACATACAGGAGCTTTCATGATTCTGTTCTTTGCAAGCAGTCCAAGAGGTTTCCTCTTGTTACAGATTGAGTTTGGCCAGCTTGGTGGCCATGGCTGCTCTCCCACGCCCCCGGACTGCAGCCTCGGGCTTCTCTGCCATGCCCTCCACCAAGTTGCTGCCAAGTGCTTCATGATGACCTGGGAGTTAGACCTATATGGTTCCTCTCTGTGAATGTTTCTGAAGATTCATTAGGTTTGAGAATCATGCAGCCCTTTCAAAAACTGTGATGTGGGGAAACCCTACAGAGAACACTGTGGAATAGTGCTTCTCATCTGTAAGAGAAAATACTTGAAAACACACACACAAAGTGTTAAGAATTAAAAAATGGAGGGGCGCCTGGGTGGCTCAGTCATTGAGCGTCTGCCTTCGGCTCAGGGCATAATCCCCAGGGTCCTGGGATCAAGCCCCACATCAGGCTCCCTGCTCTACTGGAGCCTGCTTCTTCCTCTCCCACTCCCCCTGCTTGTATTCCCTCTCTCGCTGCTGTCTCTCTATCAAATAAATAAATAAAATCTTTAAAAAAAAAGAATTAAAAAATGGAAAATTTGAAGAAAAACAATGAAGACCAGATGAGATGTATGAGGAGGGAATATTTCAAATGATTTAAACAATGCATAGTAACTACCCAAATGCTGAATATTATTCTAGCACTTTTACAACCACTGTTTTTCTCACTCACCAATTTCCTTCAGTATGGAGTATTAATACGTCTCTGAAATATCCATTTATTACAGCCTTTGGGCCGTTTTTTTTGGGGGGGGCCGTTTTTAGAATGATAATTTCAAGTAAAGGTAGAAGAATAATCCTGGTTCTGTCACACCTAAAGACTTTAAGGTCCTTAGGGCACCTGGGTGGCTCAGTCGATTGGGCAGCCAACTCTTGATTTCAGCTCGGGTCATGATCTCGGGTTCCTGGGATTGAGCTCTGCCTCCAGCTCCGTGCTCATCAGGGAGTTTCCTTGAGGATTCTCTCCCTCTCCCTCTGCCCCTTCCCCTCTCATGTGTGTGCGCACATGCGCTCTCTCTCTCTCTCTCTCTCAAATAAATAAATCCTTAAAAGAAAAAAGAGAACTTAAGGTCCTTGTGATTTTCCCAAGAGTCCCAGTTGTGTGTTATCTTTCTAAAGTAGGAAAGATGCTAAGCTGTATTATATTTTCATATACGTAGCATTAAATGTGGTAGTACTATTAGGATATGTTTGAGAAACAGCAGGCGAGGCAATATGGGAAGACCACATAAGCCCGCATGTCTTACGAGGTAAATAAAGTTCAGGAACTCTTCAAGCTGCCAGGCGGATATGAGGTCTGGCCCAGGTCCCTTTCAGCTGTCTAACATGTGTTCCTCCCGGATGGCACCCACCCAACATGAAAATGAGCTTTTCTGATTAAGTCATCCCATAAGCCCGGGAGCCGAGCTCTGTGGAGTGGGTCATTCGTGGAGATGAATGGCTTCTAGCTTCCTGAGAGGTTTCTGTGCGACAGTTGTGCTCGTGGCAGGGGTAAGGACTTCAGAGAAACACCCCGTGATTTGAGGCAATGACACAGCCCGGTTCATGGCTGGGAAACGCTGGCACCGGCCAGATGGTGCTGGCAGGGTGTGGGCACCGGGCAGACCCCGTTTCAGCGCTGCCTGAGGACGAGGCTCAGAGTCGGGGCAGGGAACGGCAGTTGGCTCCTCTGCCACTTTGCACCTGTTAGGGCAGAGGCCACACTATTGTGTCACCCACGCGCAGAGGATTTCTCTTTTTCTGACCTTCAGAGTTAGTGTTATTGTCTTGTCCCTACATTTGGGGAGAAGGGACATCAGTTCTCATTTCCACCCAAAAGGAAAAAAAAAAAGGCAAACAAAGTGATGAAATTCTTCTCTGTGAAGAAGTTGACTAATATAATAAATTTTAAAAAAAAGTTGAGTGAACAGAGTGTAATGAGGCCAACAGATAAAATAATATGATTTGGTTATTCCTTCTGGAGTCTAGAGTCTGAGAAGAAGTTGGCTTTTGCTGCCACAAGGCATCAAAGTGGTTCCTGACGGGGCCAGAGAGAAGAGGTCCTTGTGCTCACTTAGCTCCCTGGAAGATGAGGGCTCTTTCTGTGGTCCCCACGGGCTGTGTTATGTTCACCTTCCTTCCAGGCGTCTGGTAGCCAAGCTTGAGGGGCAGTTGAAGATGGCTGAGAAATGCCTCTCCAAGCTGTGACTCATGCGCCGGGGGGAGTCTGCAGTTGTGCTTCCAATGAGGCAAAGGAGGAAAAAGAAGCTAAGGCAGGAAGCTTCATGGTGAAAGAATGTGACCCAAAGGAAGAAGAAAAGAGGAGAAAAATCCAGGCAGTGAAGCAGAAAGACATTTTACTTCGAGGGTCAATACCTATGACTGATCGGACATTTTGTGCTCCCTGATGTGATGGAAAACCAAATATAGCATCTCGAGAAGAAATGAGGCAGAGAGAGAGGGAAGCTGCCCATCTAGACGGACATGTCCTCTAGAACTTCAGGGAATACTTCAGGCTTGTCGTGACAGGGGCTTGGCTCCTCTTTCCGTGCTATGGAAAGATGGTGGGCTTTGAACCCACTGGACTAGGTTCAAATCCTAATTTGAATTCTCACTGTGAGATCTTGGATGAGTTATCTGGCCTCTCTGAACTTGTTCCCTTATCGCATAAAGAGGATAAATAAAGAAAATCCCAACAAGGCTGGGGATATGGGTGTCAAGGGATTAGTTGTGTCTGTTTCCGCTGTTGGCTTTGGGAAGAAGCCACAAATCACTGCACTTGAGGAGTCCTGGTGTAGGGGTGATGGGTACACCAGGGGCCAGTCTTGGGTCCTGGTGTAGGGGTGATGGGTGCACCAGGGGCCGGTCTTGGGTCCTGGTGTAGGGGTGGTGGGTACACCAGGGGCTGGTCTTGGGTCCTGGTGTAGGGGTGGTGGGTACACCAGGGGCTGGTCTTGGGTCCTGGTGTAGTGGTGATGGGTACACCAAGGCGCCGGTCGTGGGTGCTGTGCTCCTAGAGCCCGAATCCAGCGTGTGACACTGCAAATCCAGTCTAAGGCTGCCACCCAGTTGTCTTAATGTAGGTTCCCCCAAAAGCTGAGCCAGAGACCAAAACATGTGCAGAGGTCGTTTGTTTGGAAATGTCATCTCAGGGAGCAGAAAGGCAGGAAGGGGGAGTGACATGGAGAAAGAGGCAAAGTCAGCACCAGAATGTACAATTGCACTGTCTGTTTGATCCCCCTGGAACCTTGAGGGAGTTTACGAAATGCATCTCCGAGCTGTCTGCCCTGGGTGACACGGGCGTGCATTTTAGTCACTGGCTCGGATTCCCGTTGGTCAAGAGTGACGCCGTAGCACCAACTCCCCGGCCCTGCTGGGTCGTGCATGTCCAAGTGCAGAGTGGATTCCTGGGACAATTGAGCCAGAGATCGCAGATGCCCAGGGCAGGAAGCAGGGGATCCCTTCGAAGGACAAGGTGAGGCCACGTCTAGGCTCACCTGCACAGAGCAGCTCACAGTCTGTGGGGGAACAGGACCCTAGCAGCTGTGACTGAACCCCAGGAGGAGCTGAGAGGGTTTTGGAGTGGGGCCGAAGACGGGTGAATACACCAGTCTTTTGTGTCCTTCCACCTAGAAAGAAGGTGTTGAAATAATGTCTTGGAGTGTCTTTGGCCTTTCAAGTCTATGGCTCTTGAAGAGGAAACAAAAACTTGCTGAAAATGTCTTGATTAAGAAATTGTGAATGGACACAGCAGATCACAATAATGGCATTTTTCTCCAGAAGCCATCTGCCAGCTGGAGGCAAGGTGTAGAGCAAGCGGAGCTCTTCCCGTGTCTACTTCGAGAAAACCACACCTGATGTGGGCAGTTTCGCTAACTCTGGAAACAAAGGAATCGATGCTTGGGCTCTGAGGAAAGTCTGGAGAAAAATCAAGATTTTTTTTTTTTTAAAGATTTTATTTATTTATTTGACAAAGAGAGAGACAGCCAGCGAGAGAGGGAACACAGGCAGGGGGAGTGGGAGAGGAAGAAGCAGGCTCCCAGCGGAGGAGCCTGATGTGGGGCTCGATCCCATAACGCCGGGATCACGCCCTGAGCCGAAGGCAGACGCTTAATGACTGCGCCACCCAGGCGCCCCAAAAGTCAAGATTATTGATCCTTAATACCAAGGCCGTTCTCGGGGCCTTTAGCAGTTTTGATAACGATTTAGGAGATGTTATTAAAGATGAAACTTTAGAACTTTTCTCAGCCTGAGATTTAGAACAAAGGAGAAGACTGGGGAATCTTTCAAAGGAGACTCGGCTTCAGACAAAATGATGAAGTGGATCGGCTTTTCTGCAGTCTTTCTCTGCCCACAGTCCCTGGTAACGGCCCCACGCTCACTTCCCCTGCATCACGTTCGCCGTCAGGGACCCAGGACCCCAGACAGCTCAGGTGCCTCTACGCTGTCAACCAGGCAGTTTTTATTGATGCTTACCGTGTTCCTAGAACCCAGGCAGGAATCGAGTGTGAGAACACCCCACATTGTAAATCTCCCCTTACTGTCATTTTCTGAGGTTCGAAACCCACCCACGATAGCTGGATGATTTGAAAGATTAGCTTCCATCCATTGTGCTGGACCCCTCTCATGCTTCACTTCGGAGCCTGTCAGCTCCCCGGTGTCGTGTTCTGGGTCCGCATGGGCTCTGGCCAGCTTCACAGCAACACCTCTCATCTCCCACCCGGACTCCTGTGTTGATACCACTGCAGGACCCACGAGGTGCCCGTGCTTTGGAATGCACAACCCGGAGATGCAGGGGCGAGCCTCCGACCAAGGGGAGCCTGGGATGAATTCTTCCTCCCTTCCCCACCCCATCCCAGGGCTGGTTCTGAGCTGGTTTGTCCAGCTTTTTGGAGGTGTGGTCTATGGATGGAATGGTCACACCCAGCCGCAAAAGAGTCTTGTCCACATTGGCTCTCCTCCTTCTCAGCCTCATTCTCCTTGTACCTCATTCCTTTCCTGCAGTTGTATTTCATGATAAAATAATGGCTCATTCATTCTTTCAACAAATATCTGTAAGCTGTGTGTTGTGCCAGGATCTGCGAAAGGCACTGCAAATACAGAGATATTTTATATTCGGTGACTTAGCCGGTATCTGATATTTTCCCAGAAGCCATATGGTTTCATACCCAATCTTGGAGGCCAAGAAATCCTGGCCCACATGATCCAGAGCTGGGCTTGTCTGGACAGGTGAGGGACCCAGAGAGGCTGGAAACAAATGCAGTCCCATAAAAGAGCACAGTGAAGAGACAGGGGGAGGGAAGCCAGGGACAGAGCTCCATGAGCAGGAGATAGCAGCCAATTCGGGAAGATGCACATCTGAGAAGAGGAAGAAGGTCGGCAATTGAGTTAAAAGGATTAGAGTGGGTTCAGACACAGAAGAGCAGGCAAAACAGGGCAAAACCATTCAGGACCAACTCCTGAAAGCAACGATATCAGGAGCTCCTTCCTCATGGGTCCGGGGCCTCCAGAAAATTAAAAGATTTTTTTTTAAGCTTTTTAACCATTCAGTAATCCTTTAGCATACGATTATGGATTGCGGTGGTAGGTACTTCAGAAAATTTACAATTTATAGAGAAAAACAAAGACTCCACCACCAAAACATAAAGTGACAGGTGCTTTTATACACGGGTTAGCAAAGAAGTTTTCCCCTAGAGCCGCTGTGTCCCCCCAAACTTGCTGCGGGTGATGAAGACAGTCTGTTCTGCTCTGTCCACCCCAGCAGCCACGGCCAGCCACGTGTGGCTATTAGGCACTTGACATGTGGTTAGCGTGACTGAGGAACTGGATTTTTAATTATAGTTCGTTCTACTTAATTTCCATCTAAATAGCCGTCTGAGGTTAGCGGCTACTGTTTCAGATGGCACAGTCCTGGAGGAGGACACATGAGCCGAGTCTCTGGGAACGAGATGGCATCATCCAGGCCATGAGGACAGTGGGGAAAGAGTCCAGCGCAAACAGCAGCCGAAGGCGTGGAGATCAGTGTGTCTGTTCATTAGGCTTGCAGTAGAGCAAGTGGCCCGAAAGGCCTAGAAAGGTATGCGGAGGCTGTGTGTGACGGGCCTTGTCACACGTACTTGTTAGCATCTACTCAGGGCGCACGAAAGGTCTGGCATGCTGCTGGGCACATTACCCGTTTATCTCACTGATCCTCTCTGCAGCCCTGGGGCCAGGGGAATTAGCCCCATTTTATAGGTGAGGCGACTAAGGCACAGAGAGTTTATGTAACCTAATCAATGCAACAAAGCTTCTAAGTGTCAAAGGCAGGATTTGAACTGGGGGCTGACTCCACTTTATCACTTTACCCCGCTTGTGTGCGCAACATGGGGAATCTGGGCTCTATGTCGTTGTAGGCCAGACTGTGCCGAATCAGGGTTGTTCCTGGGAAAAAGAAGTTGAGAGGACAGACCAGAAAAATGAAGGGAAGGGTGGCACATGGCACCTAGGCCGGAAAGAGAGGGAAGTAAAGAAGAGAGTTCTTGGAGAATGGGAGAGGTAGAGAGAGTAGGAATAATTGAGACAGAAAGCTGCAAGCATAGAGGACATGGTGATCAGAGGGGATTAACGCTGCTTGAGCCGGCTCTCGGCCAGAGGACTACCGCTAGCATTTTCAGCCCTGGAGCTGAGGGTGTTAATTGGTGGAGAGAACCTCTTGGAAGAGTTCCCATCCAGCACACAGACCACCTCCTGCTTCTCCGGCAGCCAGAAGCCCGGGTCCTCCTCAGGGCGAGGAAACGGATTTCTTGGAGACTGAGTCTGCATTTAAGCAGTTCTATTTTTTTATTCTCTGCTTTGGGTGCCTTATTTTTGCCCAGTGAGATAGAAATAAATGCCACTGACATTTAAAAGTGTTGGTTAAAAAAAAAAAAAAGCGTTGGTAATCCTCAGTAGGCTAAGCCACATGGAGACTAGGAGGAGGAGGCATGGCGGCGCGTGAAGGAGGCGGGCCACGCCCTCGTCTGAGACTCCTGATGAGACATCTGTCAGCCTCCTGTGAGATGGTAGTGCGGGCGAGGCCAAAGTAATTCTGATTTGAGATCAGAGTCATGTACAAATGAGTCTCATATCATAAGCACAGTTCTGAGAAATGCTGAAAGTCGTCCTGAGCTCTTGTTAAGGAAACTGATTTGCAGGTGGTGACAGAAATACCATTTTCATGAAAATGACCAGTGTAGCGTCTTTTCTCCGGCCTTGTCTAGTTTAGTCAGAATAGTCCCCTCTACATTTCTCTCTACGTTCCTCCTCTTGAAATCACCCCTTCAGTAATTAAGTTAGCCTCATAAGCTAATATATTGTTTGCCATTTCTCTCAGTCTTGCTTAGTTTTGTTTATTCTGAAGTAGATGTATTTAATTTGTACTGGGATTAGCAGGAGTATTATCTGTGAGAGCACATGCCGGGGGAGAAGAGACCTCTGGAATGGGTCTTTATTTGGAAAACACAGATGTTCAAGTTATTTTTCTTTTTTTATAGCTTTATTGAGATACAATTTACATACCACGAAACTTACTCATTTTAAGTGTAGTTTGATGAGTTGTAGTAAATTAATACAGTTGTGTAAACTGCACTCCAGTCTACTTTAGAACACCCATCACCTCCCCCAAATTCCTTCCTACCCAGTCAGTCTCACCTCCCACCCCATGGCCTCAGGCAGCTGCTGATCGGTTTTCTGATTCTGTAGTTTTACCTTTCTGGAAAGCTCATGGAAATAGAATTGTATATAGATTTTTTGTGTCTGGCTTCTTTCACGTAGCCTAATCTTCAGGTCTTACCCCTGTTGATGCATCTATCAGCCGTTCATTCTTTGTTATTATTGAGTTCTCTATTATATAAATATACCTCATTGTGTTTCTCTTTTCACCAGTTGGTGAATATTAGGGTTGTTTCCAGTTGTTGATTATTATAGGAAAGGCTGCTGTGTACATTTGCATACAAGTCTTTTTTGTAGTTTATGTTTCATCAGTCTTAGGTGAATACCTTGGCATAGAATCGCTGGGTTGAATATTAAGTGTGCATTTAACTTTTAAGAAATTGCCAGACTTTCTTCCAAAGTGGCTTTGTACATTCCCATAGCAACGTATAAAAATTCCAGTCACTCCCCACCTTCACTGATACTTGATATGATCAATCTTTTTTAATAAAGCTTTTTAGGTTAAGTATGTGGTGGTATCTCATTTGGTTGTAATTTGCTTTTCCCTAATGACAAGTTGTATCAAATATCTCTTCAAATGTTTATCAGGCATGTGTATATCTTTGGGAAAGTGTCTATCCATATCTTTTGCCCATTTTTAAAAATTAAACTGTTTGTCTTCTTATTTTTGAGTTGTAAGAGTTTTCAATATGTTGTGGATACAAGTCCTTTATTAGATGTGTGATTGTAAATATTTTTCTCCTAGTCCATGGCTTGTCTTTGCATTTTCTTATTGCTATCTTTTGAAGAACAAATGTTTTTAATTTTGAGGATGTCCAATTTTTTTTTTCTCTTCTGGATCATACTTTTAGTACTATATTTAAGAAATCTATTTAGTTAAGGTCAAAAAGCTATTCTCTTATTTTATGTCAAGGATAGAAAGTTTGACTTTTATTTCTTTAAAAATGACCAAGAATCATCCAGATGCCACAACTAGGGCCTGGCGGTCTGTCAGTTTTCTGATTTAGTGGTTGTGGTAATGATCCTGGTCAGGGGGCCAGGTATATTATTGTCACTTTACATAATTACCACTTGGCTTCACGCGCCTTATATCATCCATTCTACTGAGCACTGTACTCAAAATGGCCTCCTGCTGTTGGCCCCCTGTCCTCTCTGACCACCCCCAGACAGCCATTGATCTGTATGTAATTGATTCTCGGATTATTGAGTTAAATTTAATTGAATCCTCTAAAATTTCCCGCATGTTTGTTGTTGTCGTTGTTGTTTACTCTTTGCATGAGAAGATGGCAGTCTTTTGAATTGAGGTATGATTGACATACATTATATTAGTTTCAGTTGTATAACGTGATGTGATATTTGTATATGTTGTGATGACCACAGTGAGTCTAGATACCATGCATCGCCATACGTAGCTATAAGATAGGTTTCTTGTGATGAGAACTTTTAAAATTGACTCTCTCAGCAAATTTCAAATAGCCAATACCGTATTATTAACTATAGTCATCTGGTTGTACATTGTATCCTGTGACTTTTTAAATTTTATGACTGGAAGTATGTTCCTTTTAAATCCCTTCACCCGTTTTGCCTGACCCCTGCGTCTGACAACCACCAGTCTACTCCCTGTACTTATGAGCTTGTTTTTTGTTTTGTTTTGTTTTGCTTTGTTTAGATTCCACATATAATGAGATCATATGGAAGTCCATCCGTGTTGTCACAAATGGCAAGATTTCATTTTTGAATGGCTGAGTAGTATTCCATTGTGTGTCTGTGTATGTGTATATACTTAAAAAATCACATCTTGGCTGCATCTATTTATGTATGTGTGTGTGTATGTATGTGTGTATGTATTTTTTTTAAGTAATCTCTACTCCCAACGTGGGGCTTGAACTCATGACCCTGAGATCCAGAGTAGCATGCTCTACCAATGAGCCAGCCAGGTGCCGTCCCCCCTTTTTAAGTAAATGGCTGCACGAGTATACATTCCCACCAACAGTGTACAAGGATTCCTTTTTCTCCACATCCTCACTAACACTTATGTCTTGTCTTTTCGATAGTATCCATTCTAATAGGTATGAGGTGATGTCTTATTGTGGTTTCGTTTTGCATTTCCCTGATGATTAGTGATACTGAGCATCTCTCCATGTATTTGTTGGCCATCTATAGGTCTTCTTCAGAAAAATGTTTATTCAGATCTTCTGTGTGTTTTTTTTTATCAGATTGTTTATTTGCTATTAAGTTATGTGAATTCTTTATATACTTTGGATATTAACACCTTATAAAATATATGCTATGCAAATGTTTTCTCCCTTTCAGTGGGTTGCCTTTTTATTTCATTGATGGTTTCCTTTGCTGTGCAAAAGCTTTTTTAGTTTGACCTAGTTCCACTTGTTTTTTTTTTGCTTTTGTTGCCTTTGTTTTTGGTGTTAAATCCCCAAATGTTTACTGGCTTAGTCCTGAGTCAGCCGACCAGGCAGGGAGAAAGAGGACTGTTAACAGTTCCTTCCCGCCCATGCCTGAGCAATCCCTGCACTCACACCGAATACCCTATTGAAGCCATATGCAGTTGTTCTTTTCAGCTCTAGGAATGTGTTCAGATTCTGTCTCACATACATCCGTTGGTCTTAGACATTCTTAGTGGTCTCCCTTGGAATCCTTTCTGCTGTCTCTTACCTTTCTGCTGGCTTTGTTCTTCTCCCAGCCCTTTCACTTCTAGATTCTGTTGGCTGCTCTTCCAGGCTTTCGAATCCCCTTTTCCGCAGACATTGCCTCTCATTTTGCTCAAGTGGTGTCCCCTGGACACAGAGATGCAGCAAATGGTACCCAGATCCAGAAACCATGCACAGCTTCAGCTGGGAGCCCTACTCCTCCGCTCCTCTGAGACGGGCCTGGGCACAGACTTGCCTCTCCTGCCCACATCATTCTGCCTGTTGTTGAGATAGTAACATGTGCCTGATACTCATGTCTCCATCTCTACCTTGCCGAGCTTCATCAGATTTAATAACCAGCGGCCTTGCAGAATCTGATGCTTAGATCTCTTTTTTCCAATTCCTGGTCTCGGTTTTATTTTTCTGCTCTGGCAGCTCAGTGGCTGCCTTTCGATGACTGCTTTATTCGGCTTCAATTACATTAAAGCAGGTGCCGTGCTCATACCCCAGAACATAGGGCTAGAGGAGCCCTTAGGGATGTGAGCGTGAGCCCCTGCAGATGTGTTCCTAGAAATCTTTGCGATTCTTTTCGTGGGTTTAAAAAAATTATTTTTCACAGATAATTTTCTGCCCAGTTTCTTGGTTAATCGCCATAATTTCAAAACCGAAATAAAGTGATAATAATAACGTAACTCAGAAATTTCTGACATCTGCGGCATTTCTTCTTTCGTTGTTGTGCCTTTGTCCTCCTGTCTCACCTTTTCTTCTCATTTTCCAGTTCTCTTTCCAGAAAGGCACAGGTGTTTCTCTTTGGGAAATAAATGCTCAGTTTACCTGCAAAAATTTTTCCATGAAAATGCAACTAGACACACAAGAGGCAATAATTCTAGGTGTAATGGTCTTATCAACCAACTTGGATAAAAAAAAAAAAAAACAGAGGCTTGGGGCGCCTGGGTTGGCCCATTTGGTTAAGTGGCTGCCTTTGGCTCAGGTCATGATTTCTGGGTCCAGGGATCGAGCCCACAATCGGGCTTCCTGCTCAGTGGGGAGCCTGCTTCTCTCTCTCTCTCTCCCTCTGCCCCTCTCCACTGCTCATTCCCTCTCTCTCTCTCTCTCTCTCAAATGAATAAATAAAAAAATCCTAAAGACAAAAACAAAACAAAACAGAGGCTTTTCTGTCCTGATTCTTCCAGGAAGCAGGACACTTGAACCAGAAATACTACTTCTTGCTGGCGTTCCTAATCAGCTCTTTCATTTGCCTTTTCTTTTGCCCCATCGCAGCAGAATATGTTATTTCTGGGGAGCCCATTTAAATAGTAAAGAAACAAACAAACAAACAGTCGTAGAAATAGAATGTGATCTTCTCATAGAAAAAAGTGGTTCCTGAGAAGTCACTGTCTTTCAGCACACACAGCAGAGTATTCTAAAGCTTTGACCGAGGGGTGGATTAAATCTCAGGTCACAGAGAATGTTGCCTCCAATATTCATGCTTTTGTGCGCTTAGCTTTTATACAGAATATGGACTCCTGAGGAGCTAACATTTAACTTCCTGGAAACGGAATTATATTCTAAATGCTCAGGAGGAGACTGCGCTTTGGAGTAAATCTGACAAATTCGTTTGGAAGCAAATGATCACTTATTGATTTATTTTTTTATATATAAATGCAGATTTCTACATGGTGTGTTTGCAGAAAATTAAATGCACCAGGAGTTAAATATTTCATGAATGACTCCGCTATTTTGCTGGTAAATCCTTTGTAGTGCAAAATGCATATCAGCAAGTAACTGAGATTTGTTCTTTACATGAAATTGCCTCCAGCTGGAATGAAGGATTTCCAGCTATTTAGTTTATGATAATATACCTTACCCAGCACTGATAACAAGAGGAGAACCAATTCTTCATGTCATGTCAGTCTCCATTTCTCATTTTCATGGTGCTGTTGTGATTATACAAAGCCTGGATACCTTAGCAAAATATATTTTGAAATGTTTCCTGTGAAGATTATTGTCATCTGTGACACGGCAGGAAATATGTCACTTGAATTTGATAAAACTGGGCCTTCTGCCTCCCCACCCCCATACCCAGGCTCATGTTGGGGGAAAGCCCAAGTTACAGGAAAGAGTGACTCAGAAATTCAGCGAGGAGGAAGGCAGAGGCGGGGCTGCGGGCTGCCAGCACCCATAGAGCCCTTGCTCACCACCGTCCTCCTGCACCCTGGCTCACCCCTGAGATGAAACAATAAGACGGCACTCCCATAGAATGTCGCTTTTGAAACTCCTCCCAGAAAAAGCACCTTCAGATCTCCTGTGACTCACGCGTGCTCCCTGTGGCAGAACTAGTAGTGCTCACGAGATTTCCCAGGAGTCATTGACTGCTTCTGGGTAATGGGTTGGGAGCAGAAGATGTATGTGTGTCACCTCTGAATGGGAGCAGTGTAGAGCAGGAGAATATGGGGACTCTGGAAGTCACATGTTGAGATGGCAACATCACAAAATGGTGGAGCCTCTGTCATCCTGGAGAAGAGGTCCCTGCTTGCCCACCCTGAACATTAGCATGAGTGAAGGATAAACTGTATTGTGCTAAGCACTGAGACCTCGGGGTTGCTTTCTCCCTGTAGTCATAAGCTAATTCTCTCTCCCCCACTTCTCCCCAAACCCGCCTCCAGGCCCGTGAGGAGAGGAGCATACACTGAAATTTTGAACTATGCCTTGCATCTCCATTCCGAATGGTTCTTACCATTTAGCAAGAATATCGGTTTGTGATACAGACGTAGTGAAGAGAAGGGCCATATGCACCCCAATGTTCATAGCAGCAATGTCCACAATAGCTAAATCGTGGAAGGAGCCGAGATGCCCTGCAACAGATGACTGGATTAAGAAGTTGTGGTCCATATATACAATGGAATATTACTCAGCAATCAGAAAGAATGAGTTCTCAACATTTGCTACAACATGGACGGCACTGGAGGAGATAATGCTTAGTGAAATAAGTCAAGCAGAGAAAGACAACTATCATATGATTTCTCTCATCTATGGAACATAAGAACTAGAATGATCAGTAGGGGAAGAAAGGGATAAAGAAAGGGGGGGTAATCAGAAGGGGGAATGAAACATGAGAGACTATGGACTATGAGAAACAAACTGAGGGCTTCAGAGGGGAGGGGGGTGGGGGAATGGGATAGACCGGTGATGGGTAGTAAGGAGGGCACATATTGCATGGTGCACTGGGTGTTACACGCAACTAATGAATCATTGAGCCTTACATCGGAAACCGGGGATGTACTGTATGGTGACTAACATAATATAATAAAAAATCATTATTAATAAAAAAAAAAAAAAAGAATATCGGTTTGTAAATTCTGGCTTCTGGTCTTTGAAATGTGACTTTTTTTTTTTCAAGTGACTAGCCTGCCAGGCATCCAAAATGCTATTATCTACTCTTAAATGGCTGCCATCTTGCCATGTGTTGTTTACTTGACAAACGGATAAGGCATAGCCCATTCAGAATACTAATATCCCATAAGGCCTTTAATGCTGAAGGTTTTAATAAACTGTTTCTGGTCCTTACATCTTTTCAGTGATGCCTGTAAAAAAATCTCAGTTTACAGGAAGATAAATAGAGCTGGAGTGTGTTTCAGCAGCTTGACAAATGTTGCCAAATAGATTACTACCGAGACCCGTATTCAGAATTCAATTTCCTTTTCTCAGGCTTCACCTTTATTTATTTATTTTTATTTATTTATTTTTTTTAATGATTTTTTATTATATTATGTTAGTCACCATACAGTACATCCCCGGTTTCCAATGTAAGGCTCGATGATTCACTAGTTGCGTAAAACACCCAGTGCACCATGCAATACGTGCTCTCCTTACTACCCATCACCGGTCTATCCCATTCCCCCACCCCCCTCCCCTCTGAGCATAAGAACTAGGATGATCGGAAGGGGAAGAAAGGGATAAAGAAAGGGGGGGTAATCAGAAGGGGGAATGAAACATGAGAGACTATGGACTCTGAGAAACAAACTGAGGGCCTCACAGGCTTCACCTGTAGAGCAGTTCCCTACTTTCAATTTGTAGAAATTGGAACTTTCTGTTTCCTAATCTAAAAACAACCAACTGGAAGGAGAACCTTGCGATGGAGAAGTAGACCTGCCTCTAAGGCTTGGCTTCCCTCTTTCTCCTCCCCGCTTTCTTTGCGTTGCCTGTTTGCTAGTGGATCCGAGTCGAAGCCACGACAGCTCAGAATTCCAGTCTGATTCGTGGGGTTGGGGAGGTGGGGGGGGTAGACTAACAACACTGAGCTCCCTCTCGCATTAGAAATCAATATATTGTCTAAGACTCTAAATTAGGCATAATCCACAATTACTTCAGCGTAAAGAAATTTGTTTGACGTCAGCAGTAACCAACCTCAGTGTAAGTGCGGCATGAGAAATGTAACTTCAGGCTGGGCCTTTCGGCTGTACCAATATGCATACAAGTAAGCGTAGCCAGGAAAAAAGAAGAAGATAGATCATTTTAGAGGGAAAACCTACACCACCAGACTATTCATTTAGAATTCCTGTGGTTCCAGCCATAATCTCATAGGGGACGTGTGTAATGGAATCATCAGTACCCTTAATGTGCCTTGAAGGTCTTTCTGGTTACGAGACACAGCCTGTCTCAGTTTATCCTATTCCAGTTCCAGATATCTATGGCTATGTAACAAATCGCCCCCAAATTCTGTGGCTCGAAACAACAGTTTCTTGGTTTTCATAATTCTGACAGTTTGTTACCCCTCAGATGGTCAACATCTGGTTCTCTGTTCTCAGATGGTCGTTCTGCACATGTGGTTTAACAAGTCACTTGCCCAGTGGCTTTTATCTGGGAACTCGGTTGGGCCCAGAAAGTCCAAGATGGTTTTTCATCTCCCTACGGTCCCTTTCCACTAGCTTCCCCATCATTCCAGTAGTAGCTCAAGCTTCCCGGAGAGAACTTACCAGCGTGCAAATGCTCGCCATACCTCTGCTTGCATAATTCTTGCTGGAATCCCATTGGCCAAAGTACCTCACGTGGCCAAACCCAGAGTCATTGTCAGAGGGGATGACACGGTATGGATGCTGTGAGGAGCACTCCCCATGGGCCACCCACGGAACAGTCTACCTGACACACTAATGAAGGCTTGTTTTAGTTCACAAGATGGAAGACGTTTCAACCACAACCGCTATCCTGGTCAACCTCATAGAGAATTGGAACATTGCCTGGGATACCAAGAGTTTTAGAGGCCTGGTTATCACGGTACAGAGGAGTAGGTACTCGTTCTTACCTGTTGGGTGTTCCGTGATGCTGCAGTCACTCAGCAACCGTCTGTTCGTGTCTCTGTGGCTCCTCTGGCTACCCACTGGCTTCCTTCTGCTATTGATCCCTCACCGCTGCTTACTCATGGTTTCTCATGCCGCCATGCTTCTCTATGGGCTTTGTTCCTGCTCCAAGCTATTGACTCACTTTCCGTCTCTGCCTCATATTTACCCTCTCCCGGACAAAGGAATCGTTAGCACTGGGTTGGTCACTCTTTGGCCCCTTAAAACAGCCTTGTCATCTCAACAGGCTCAAACATGCTGCTTTGGCCACACACCCACCCCTGACTCTTCTGGCCTCGGTCAGGGCGGTGGGGTCACCCCAGAAGGACATGCTGATTGGAGCAAGCATTCAGAGAGGAATAGTGATATGCCTTCGTTCACAGTTACCTGTGATTAGGTTTGGAGGTGCGCAGAGAGAGGCTTCTGTGAGAAGCGTGGTTCCCTTTCTGTCTTCCCGCACCCGTCCCTCCTTCCGCAGTTAGCTCTGTCACCCCTGGAGCTGAGCTGCCGGCTGTCGTCCCATAACCGGCAACACAAGTGTGGAACAGGTGCCTCCGTGGTCAGGGTCGTTGGTAGTCTCACCCGCGTGGACTTCGCATTAAGCATGCTTTATCCTTTGTCTTAGATCTTTCAATGACATCATTGTCTACTCCTTCTTTCCTGGTCATTGGCTGTGCTAAACAAAGGAGGTGTGAAAAAGCCAGTATCCAGATAATTCCGTGTGATGCTGAAAGCTAGATCTCGTTGAAAGGCGTTGGTATTTTTGATGCTCTAACTTCAGTGACTTATAAATAAAGGCTTATAAAAGGCTTTTCTAAATTCAAGAGATCCTTAAGATGTTGTTTTCTATGTGTCTGTATTTCTTATGCAGGGACTATCTCTAGAAGAATTCGCAGAACTTGGTAGTAATAACCCTCTCAGGGAGAAATGGGGTTGCTAGGGTTGCTTACGTTGACTTTATGATCTTTTGTACCTTACGAATGTTGTGCCGTGGGCATATAGTGGCTACTTTTAAAATTAACTTTCTAAAGCGTGTCTTGTCTGCATTGTCCTAACTAGCGGCTCCTTTAAAAGGCCAGGGCTGGCATGTGGCACGATTCCTGCTGATACTATTCATGTGGCATGCCACGTGAAGAGGCCCCTGAGGTTGTGCTATGAGCAACACTGTGAAGATCATCTGAGGATGTTCTGAGACTATTAGTGCTTTTTTTTTTTCCAACATCAGTGATAAACTTGGTTAATTCTATTTGTTTATTAGCTAAGCGCCACATAAGAAGCTATGAGAGGGAGGGAAATGCTAGGGGCTCCTCAGGGTGTGGCAGTGTGAGATGTCTGGAAGCTCCAGAACTTTCCAGAACTAGAACTCTGGGTCTGGCACTTCACACACTGGTGTGTGCCTGTAAGCAGGTGACCTGACCATTCTGTGTCTCAGCTTCCATAGCAGTAAATTGGGAAGTGTAATGGAATTTACCTTTTGGGGTTGTTGGCAAGATGAGATGAGTGAATGCGGGGAGCAAACCCCATGTCATTCCTGGTAGACAGAAGGTGCTCAGTGAGTAATATCCATTGTGATTGGATTCTTTCCTCCTTCTCATCTATGAAATGGGCACAGTACCTGCTTTCCTATATTCTGAGGTTTTTATGAATATCAAATAAGATAACCAGTTGAAGTGCTCTGAGGAATGAAGATTTGAACTGTTATTAAGATGTGTTCTATTCTCTATTATTTGGATAAAAACATCTGCTAATCGTCCACCTTTCCTTACGTACTATTCTCAGTTCTAGCTACCAGATTCCTCATTGAAACTCTACTATGGGACCTCCTTTTGGGCTAGCGGCAAATTAGAAACATGTTCCTTGGTGTTTCATAAAGTTTAGCTTGTTATTTGAAGAGACCATTACAATCTCTCTCTGGCACATAATCCCAGACTATTTTTCCTGAGGTGTTTTCATGGTAATGTAGTTGTGTAGATTTAAGTGTGACTTTGCAATTATGCAAAGTCATTGTCCATTTTTCATTTGACCTTCCTTGCATAGTCTCAGACTCGAAATCTGTGGTTGAAAAGTGCAAGCATGAGCTAGAATGGACATTAATGTGCTCATTCTAATGGCAAATATTTTACAAAATATAAAAAGGAACTGTCCCCAAGTTGACAGCTGAAAAAACGCCTTTCATGGTCAAGATAATGTCACACCCAGTTAGTGAGGCCAGACACTGATGGGTCACCAAAGCAATAATGAGTGTGCCCAGGGACATCCAGTCACATAAGCATATTTGTTTATTGGCTTGGAGAATAGATCGTGTTACAATCAGCATTGAACCACCCATGCTGGGAAGCCGAAAAGCACAAACAGACCAGAATGAAATGGTGAGTGGTGCATGGCCTTCCGGTTCTGGAAAAGAGCTGATATATTTTCTTAATTAAAAGGAGAATTTCATCTTTCACTTGAGAGAAAAACAAAGATTTGATTTTCTTTCAAATGACAAGACTTTTTAAGTGAGCAACAGGACAGCTATATTTCTTGGGCTTAATATGAATCCTTTGTCAAAACTTCATGTGTTTCCTTTTAAATATATGGTAAATGATGCAGGGGAACATTTGCTCTGTGATTAATATGAATTTTAGGCAAAAAGAAGTAAGGGAACCTTAACTTGTATTTCTTTTCTAATGATGGAAACTTTACCGAAGAAGGGAGATGTTCCTTTCCCTCCTGTTTCAGAGGTTCTGTAGGTAATATGCAAAGAGTTGCTATGAGTGGAGTTAAATGAAGGGAAATATTAAAAGGCCGTTCTGTTTATCAATTCTCTGGGGTCATTTTAACAGTATATGCGGTTTTAAGTATCAGGGTGAATTATATTCTGAACTTGGACTTACCTTTTGTCTCATTTGAGCATGCTTTAAAATATCGGTGGAGGGGTGCCCGGGTGGCACAGTCAGTTAGGTGTCTGACCCTTGGTTTCGGCTCAGGTCATGATCCCAGGGGGATTGAGCCCTGCATAAGGCTCCCCACTCAGGGTAGAGTCTGCTTGAGATTCTCTCTCTCCCTCTGCCCCTCCCATTCATCCTCTCTCTCTCTCAAATAAATAGATAAAATCTTTAAAAATAAAAAAATTAAAAAAAAATAAAATGTCCGTGCAAATATTTTTTGTAAATTTCAAGCTGCATGGCACGAGCATACCCTTTGGCCCTGAGTAAACATGATGCTGCTATTTCGAATGGGGGTTTCATTCACTGTAATTGCATCAACAGTTTAGTTTTAACTTGTGATTCTTAGGTAAGAGACAAGGACCAGCATTTTGCAAGGCAAACTAGCAGACAGATGGGCTCCTAGCCGGGCAGGGCGTTGACATCAATACTGAGAGCGTGGAAGTGGTGGTTTTTCTTTGTGAGACATGCAGAGCACATCACTCTCATGGAGAGAGCTCAATTTTCTGTAGCTATATTTGATTTTCACTTTGAGTGCTGGGGACCTGATGTCGTCCTTAGGCACTGAGTTTTTCACCTCTGATGGCATACGTAGGAGGAGTGGGTGATTTTCCATGCGTAGGAGTCAGAGGCTGGGCAGGGCAGCTGCTCTGTCGTCCCCGAACAGAACCCACACTGGAGACACTTTTGTGGCGATCGGTGCAGTTAGCTTACGACTTCCGAAGAAAGACTACATCTAGTTCATGACCTCCTCTCATTGGGAGGGTTGACTCAAGTCTCCTTAAGTAAGTACTTTCTCAATTTTCTTGAAATCTGAATTTTTTTCTTTATGCAACACTGTGATTTAATGGCAATATCTTGTTCCCTGTAGAGTCTGAAAGGGTAAAGCAGGTTGAGAGATACTTCCTTTTACATAGAAGTGTCTAACAGTGTTCTCCGTCGGGGAGGACGAGTGGTTAAGGCTTGCAGGCAAAGTAAATAATACATTAAGAACTTAGAAACTGTGCGTAGCTTCTTAAGCTCTTATGGGCATTGCAATTTATCAGGACATCTTTTAGAAGGTGTTTTAGTGCTCCTGCACCCCTTTGGAGCGCCAGGCACGTACATGGGATACACTCGATTAGCCTGACACAGAAATCAGGCAGGTGAGCCATCTGTTTACTCAGTGTTTGATTCTGGAGTTCTCTCTCCATCTGTCTCGTAGGTAACGTCAGCTCGTTTCAGTGCCATTTATTTGTATTTTCCCTGAAGCTCATGTGTAAATCCAGAATTTGTGTTTCAACAGAAAAATCACGAGAGACCTAAATAAATCGGATTAAATGATAAGAGATATGCTTTGCACACATAGAAAGACTGCCTGGTGTATATTTTGGTTAGAAATAGTTAGATGAGGGATGCCTGGGTGGCTGAGTCGGTTAAGCGTCTGCCTTCGGCTCAGGTCCGAGGGTCCTGGGATCGAGCCCCACATCAGGGCTCCTTGCTCAATGGGAGCCTGCTGCTCCCTCTGCCTGCTGCTCCCCCTGCTTGTGCATTCTCTCTCTCACAAATAAATAAATAAAATCTTAAAAAAGAGAGAGAAATAATTAGATGAGCTTCTGTATCAGCCTCCCGAAATTAATGGACATGATTGTTTATATATTGTAATATGGAAAGACAGATTTCTTGGATCTTAAATGAAACCACAGAATACGGATGTTTCATTCAGAAAACAGGATTTATGTACATATAATGTCTATGTTTAGCCCAGCAGGTCCTTTTTTTGGATTTGTTTACCAAGAAGTGTCCCAGCTGCAATTGTCATCAGGTTCAAATCAGAACTCAATTGCTAGCAAAATACATTATCAGCATTGTTTCATGTTCTTTTTATACATGTAGGCTCTCTTCCACACACAGACATGATATGATAACTGATTTGACCATGTAGACAAGGGTTGGGTTTTTATTTTTTTTATTTTTATTTATTTATTTTAAGATTTTATTTATTTATTGGACAGACAGAGACACAGTGAGAGAGGGAACACCAGCAGGGGGAGTGGGAGAGGGAGAAGCAGGCTCCCCGCTGAGCAGGGAGTCTGATGCGGGACTGGATCCCAGGACCCTGAGATCATGACCTGAGCCGAAGGCAGACGCTTAACGACTGAGCCACCCAGGCGCCCCAGGGTTGGGTTTTTAAATCCAGTAGTATAAATATAAACACAGCTTTAGGTAGACTGCCTGTCTGAATACAGCCTCGTCTTCAACAATCTTAAATCTCTTATTTCTTTTCCCTTTCCCCCTTTCTTTTTTTTTTCCCCTATAATTATTTATGTACTCCCTACAATGTGCCAGGCACTGCGATGGCCTCTGGGGACACAATAGGGACCAGTAAAGACACAGTCCCCACCCTTAGGAGACTTTCAGTTTAGTGGAAAAGATGGATATTATCAAAATACACAATTGCACAAAAAATAAAAATCACACAAATCATTCAGTAATTAAGCTGTGGGAGCTGCCCTGGTCTATAGTAATAACATCCCTCTAGCCTCTCGAGAGAGCCATTGGCCACCCCCACCTGTCTTCATAAATGAGAAGACATGGTTAAACGCTTCCTTCCAGGGAGGAGTTGGCCGTGGTACAGAGTTCTACATGGTGGCTTGTGCTCATGCTCTCCTGTGTAGGACGGACACTTTCATGTCCCAGGCACACAGTGTTAGTGTTACGGGAGAGGGATACATAAGTGGGAGAGGCATCACCTTTGCCTGAAGGAGTAGGGAAGAGAGCATGCATATCCCCCGCCCCCCAAAAAACCTGTTTATCTCTGTATCTGTCTATATACTATACAGCATGATTAAAACCAAGAATTTCAGGAATTCTTAGGGGGGAGGGTGAAAGGACTTCTAGTTTGGTTGATCAGCTAATGTTTCCATTTTAACTGATCGATAAAGAAATCAATTGGGCTTTGATAAGGAAATATGGTAGAGAGGGCATTCCAGGTGAAAGGAACCGAGTAGACAAAGGCAGGAAAGTGGGAGAGAATTCAGGGCGTTTTGAAGGACTCACCCAAGAGAGAGAAACAGAAACAGACCAGCAAACCGAAAAATAGCTCTATGCAAACAGGAAGGGATAAGGTTGGTAGGATAAATTGAGGCCAGATCACTGAGGTTTTTCTATTATCTGTTTAAGGATAACTTTATTTGGTAGATCCCACTGTTTCGGAGCGTGACTGGTGAGAAAAGCCTGGAACTGGGAACCCCAGCACACCTGCTGGTCTGGTCTAAGTGAGAGACAGGAAAGGCCTTAATTGCTGGTGGTTCAGCTGGTAAATCAGTGTTTGGGGTTTGAAGCAAATTTGCCGCAGTGCCCTGGACTTTCCCAAAGATAGTTTCTAGAATGGAGAAGCCATTAGGCCTTCCCTCTAAACTCACCCTCGCTAATCCATTTATATGCCAAGTTTTTTTCTATTAGGAATGACATGGTAGCCTCTGATATAAATGCGGGTAGTTAAAATGGGAAAACCGTAAGGGTGGCAGCGTGGACAGATTTGCTTGACATCACTACAAATATTTCTGCCCTGATTTTAGCTGATTTATGAATAAATGATTATTCCAGTCTTGCGAGTTAAATATTTAAAAAGTTAGCTCCGTTTTAGAGTTCATGTATAATAGAGAACTGATTTTCCGGGCAGCAGACTTCCTCTCATTTCCTTCTTTTTAATACACTATAATTCTTATTCTATCCTTTTTCAGTTCCCTGCATGAAAATTATTTAAACGTTGCACGCAAATCTTTTGTGAAAGAAGAAAAGGAAATTCAGTTTGTGGGTCTCAGCAGGAGTTCAGCTAATGCAGCTTAAAATAATGCCGAAAAAGAAGCGCTTATCTGCAGGCAGAGTGCCCCTGATTCTCTTCCTGTGCCAGATGATTAGTGCCCTGGACGTACCTCTTGATCGTAAGTATTCACGTTTTAAAGCGTTACGCCCGGGAGTCAAAGCCTGCCCAGCATTTCCCATCACTGTGAGCTGTGTGAATGGAGAAGGTGTCTGTGTGATACTGAAAAGCTAATCAAAATTAATTTGGCTTTTACCTACAGCACCTGGTGTTTATAAAGAGTCTTACCAGAGAAATGGCCATTGAACCAGTCAGACTATTGTCCCCTCCCTATCATTATCTTTCTTCCTCCTCAGGTGCCTTTTGAATACCATGGGGCGGGCGTGGGGGGGTGGCAGCGGAGAAGGAGCGAATTGTGGGCTGCCCTGACCCTCCCAACGGGGTGACTCTTGATAGAGGCAACCTGCAAGAAAACTGTATGAATCACTTTGAAACGGTCATGGAGACTTCCCTACTTGTCCCCTCCCCACTCCTCCTCATGTGCTCAGAATGCTCTGGAAAGATTGGTGGATGGTTTCTCAGCCAGGCCCACACCCTTCCATATCCCCAGACTACCAATAGTTCATTTCTCTCGATTCCGACAGGGCAAAATTCACTTTACGTATGAGTCTGGATCTTACCTAAGGCCTGGAGAAAGATCTTTGGTTTAAAAAAATGTGATCAAAGACCAAAATGTAAATTTTGTGGAGAAGACAAGTCATGGGCAAAAACGCAATTTAAAATGGAGCCAGCAACAGCTACCGTATCAGAGCCCACCCCTTTTCCTAACAGGAAAGCATATGCTGCACCCTGCCCGCTCTGGGTGGCCTGGTTGTGAAAAAGAAAGATAACGCTGGGTTCCCACTCATCAGGTCTCTCGCAGTGGAAAGCAGAATTTCAGATTTGGACGATGACTGTTCAGCTCATCCTTTATTCTTGATCTGCCTGACCTCCTTGAATCCATTAGTTTCCTGAATCGAACATCTGTTTGGCATGCTTTCCAAGGTGCAAGGAAGATAGCACTTTCCTGGGGCTATTCAATTGTTGGGATGTCATTTTTTGCCAAAGAAGGTTGCAAGTCCCAGTGGGAAGACATTAAGAAGAGATGTGGTTTGTCCCACACTTGGGTGACATCCTTTGCTGTGCATCTGTGGTCTAAAGGACAGTAAAACGCAACATTTTACTTCCTTTCCAAAAATATTCGTTGACCTTAATTTCAATTTAAAAAAAGAATGTATGATTGGTTAAGCCCTTTGGAGTTGGAATGCTCAAGTGAGCATTTGCCCCAGCCGACATAGAGAAGAGAGACAAAAGCCCTTGAGAGAAATGGGCTTTTGTTCTCTCTTGTGTTAAATATATTCTCCCTTAATCTGACTGCTCAATCTAACAATCGGGGAAACAGTCACCTACAGCTAACTCAATTATCGCTGCTAATGGAGAAGAGGCATAACCACGATGAAAAGAAAGTCACGGACAACCCAGGCGCTCCTGCATTAACCTTTACAAGTAGTAATGACAGGCAACACTGCAGAATCATTTGAATTGCATGCTAATGTAATTTCTTCCCCACCCCTATTCCTTCCACACCCGTCCATCTGAGCCGCTCCTTGGCGCGGGTACTAGTAACGCCCGGATGAGGAGGAATTCTGGAGCAGACATACCTAACAGCTGAAAAGTTCAATCACTGACTTGCAGATTAACCATAGAAATGTAAAAACCTAAAACCAGTGCTGCATTTGGCTCGGATGGAGCTTCGGCACTGTAGTGATGTCCCATTGTTAGGTATTATTACCATGGGCCTAGTGATGTCTGGGATAATAGGATCAGACACGACACAGTATGTGACAGCTCAGATTAATTGTAGATTTCAGCTATTTTTCAAATTGAACATAATTACTTGTCCAGCACATGTACGGAATGGAATTAGCCATTCCTAGTCCTAGAAGAGCCCTTTTTTGCCGAAAGCATTCCTTTTGTTCTTCCATATGCTTACGCGGGTTAGCTGCCGCAGGAGTAAACAAAACCATTAATGGGAGTGTGTTTCTTTTACAACCTCACGACTTCCGCGTTCACTGTACTGGTTTTCCAGGTCAAACCAAATAGACAAATGCCCCTTTTATCTCCAGGGTTCTAACGTTATTACTAACATCTGGTTTTCTTTAATCCTGTTTGCCCACTCACCTGCTGATATTGATGGGGAAAAAGCAAAACTTCTTGAAGACTGTAAGTGTCTTTCTGTAATTACTAGGCAGTGTGAACACTTGACCATGTCTTTGTTTTTGAATTAATACTGTGAATTGAACGCACAGCTTTAGGAGTTGTGACTAACGTCTTTTTGAGCATGTGCATTTCCTATGGCTAAACATTGCATTTAAATGCCAAGAAGCAAGTTTAATATGTGCCCTGCATGAGTTCAGAAGACACAGGTATTACTCTTTCTTTTACCAGTATGCTGCTCGACTAACTTCCAAGCTTTAATATTTGCATCTGATGTAACTCAATGAGGAAATTCACAAAATTTAAAGAAAACGGCTGTCGGGGTCTAAACGCCATTAAATGCTTGCTGGCATCAAGGCGTGTCTCTCGGTATCTTTCAGAAGGTGAGCGCGGGCAGATGCTTCACCCACATCAGCAGCGCTCTGCCTCGCCACACTCCTTCAGGACCGTGTAGGCTAAGAGCTGCAGCCGTATAATGGCCCCGGTGAATTCGAATATCGTTTTGAAGCGTGCAAAAAGACGATTCAGCAGCCCCCACTTTCATCGTTTCTGAGTGCTGTCTCTGGCAGTTGGACAGCTCCTAGTGTCTACCTAAAAAATAGTTTTCGGGCATTTGAAAAAAGTCCTGTGAGATTGGATTAACCAGGAAAATCATGTAAAATCATCTTTTCCCCTATTCTTTCAAAGCATTTGTTAGTTGCCAGGTGACCTAAGTACTGTTCAAAGAGGTACTTAGAGAAAGTAAACTCCTGAGAGAGGACAGGCATCTAACCAACCCTGCCGAAGTTCTGGGTTTGAAACCACAAGACTCGCGCCTCTGTCACTTGCAGAAAAATACAAGGAATTGACCAAGGCACTCCCCACAGTCCCCCCACCCACCACCTGGGTGTCCACCGTTCGGGGGTGAAATTCCAGACTTCTTTCCACCATCCCAACCTGTTTACTCCCAGAGCTTAAAGGCTCACTCAAAGATGAAGCTGGTCCAAATAAAAGTGATTATGACCATAATTTGCACAGAGTTCACACTGAACCATTAAGGGAGTAGCGTGTACTCAGAATTTTACGCAGATTCTTTGATTATTCCTCCCAGTGACCCCAGGAGGTAGATACCACTTTTAAACCCCATTTTCCCTCTAAGGAAAGTGGGGCTTGCAGAAGGTAAGAAATTTGCTGGAAGTCTCACAGCTGGTAAGAAATAATCAGATGGGTTCTCGACCCCCCAGACCAGGGTGCTACCCAGCACTGCAAACCGACAGGGCTTCAAGAGTGAGGGTGCTTCGTAGCGTGGCGGAGGCTAGGAAGAGCAGCCGGCTGAGTGGGAGCGTGAGACGGGGCTGGCTCTTGCTACAGAGAGGGGAAAATGGTACTCCTGAGTATCCAGCAGTTACTAGGTGCGTAATAAATGATGACAGGAACGAGCTCTGCTTTTGATTTGGGCTTTAGGTGTTATTTGGATGGTCAGAGCCAACATTTTAGTATACATTGTCGTGGACAGCAACATGACTGGAGACCAAACAAACGAAGAGAACCATGTTGGCTGCTTTATAAGACATCAGACATGGAAACGATAAATTTAGCCCTGGCAACAATTAACCACCATAAAGAAAGACAAGAGCAGAGGGCAATTAGTGAGCTTTGGGAAATGCTTGGTTGGCAGGTGAAGGAGGCTTCATGAAGCACAGAACGTGGGCGGAGAGGGAAGAGCCAGAATATGAAAAGCTTAAATGATCTAGATAAGTCTTTGGACCAGATGCCGCTACCACCTCCCGCCCCAGTGGCAACAACCAACATTGCCTCTAGAAATGGCCAAATGTCCCCCGAAGGGACCCGAGGTTGAGAACCCTGGTCTGTATGAACGGCTCTCCCTGGAGTTGTACAAGGCAGTGGCTTCTACTGGAAGAGTTTGGTTGTCTTCTCTGCTCTGTGCCTTTCTCATCAAACCACTTAACTGCCCTGAGTAGCAACCGAAGTTGAAATAGATGGTTTCTCTAGTTCCTGTTCTAACGTCCTGTGATTCTGGTTTCACAAGAAGGACATGGTGATCTCCGAGTGGCTTGAGCCCTGGAAGTCCAGATGTGAACTTCCTTCAGATTAAATTGTTCTGGGTCAGAAGGATTTCCCTGCAGGATTTGAAAATAAAGGATGGGATTGCACTTGGAAGAGCAAAACGGAAATGTTGTCTCCTGTAACGCTAACTTCCCAAATTGATTTGTTCGCAACATATCTTAATTTACATTAGCACGCTAATGGACTATAAGTCAGTTACTCTTTCCTAAGAAATGCCCATTTGCTTCATAACTTAAATTTTGTTGAAAACCATCATTGGAACCAAAAAAGTCACAAGAATTTCTCATTGTTACATCAGAGAGAAACGGTCTTAATATTAAGCTTGTATTGGTAATTATTTTCCCAAACTTGTGGGGGGGGGGGGGAGTGGGCTCTGTGAATCCCTAAAAAGTTACCAAAAGGAAGTTGTGGCTTGACTTCAAAGCTTTAGGAGACTTTTAGTTAAAAATCTAGTGACGTATGTGCTGCCACTATAGAAATGGCTAAAAATATCTGGAGCATAGTCTAGGGCAAGAGATTTTGACATAGAAAAAATGATTTTTATTATGATCTTAAATGATTTCTTTATATTGTTCTTCTTTCTACAACTAAGTGGTACAGCCCCCAACCATTACTCAACAGTCTCCAAAAGATTACATTATTGACCCTCGAGAGAATATCGTAATCCAGTGTGAGGCCAAAGGGAAACCGGCTCCAAGGTGGGTGTGCTTTCCGCTCTGTTACAGAACTGAAAACGAACATGGGTGTTAAGACTGAAGTTAATTTCAGGTCCTGCGTATCTCTGAAGTATCACTGTAGGTTCATTTGTTTTGTCTTTCTGATGACTTGAAGTCAGATTGTTCTTCCTGACACCCAGATAATTGTGTTTCTGTACTCACACCCTTCTGCAGAATGTGCCAGGATTATAGGGAGATGTGGAGGAAAGCCTTCGAAGGGCTCTACTGCCCTTACCACATGGGCAAACCTATTTTCTCAGGGCCTCAGTTTCTTCTTCTGTAAATTAGAAAGGTTGAATTTGATGGCTTCACAGATCTGTCCTTGCTCTGTAGAGGTCTATACATTAGTCCTGAGGGGATCTTCAGACGTGGCAGGGTTCAGTACTCAGGATTCTCCATATGGATCTTGGCATGAGTGCTGCAGAGCATTTTAGAGGTGGTCCAACCTATAGATGTTCTAGACGGGAAACTGATTCCTGGAATGCTCCTTCGCATAGCCAAGGTCCCGCAGCTGATCAGCAGATGCTCTGTCCCTTGTGTAGTAACATATGGGAAGTTTTGGAGAGCTGGGTTATTATTATTAAAATGTAATGTGGATTTTTAAATAATAAAGAAGTGAACAAACTTTTCTAGATCTTTCATTTCCAAATCTGTCCATTGCCAGCCTTACCCAGCTATCACAGACTGGCACCTGAGAAGAAAATCAGCTGGTAGTAAACACTGAAGTATATAAAAAACGCCCATCAGAGGTTTGCTACAAAACAGTAGCTTCTGCCATATCATTATGTCACGCAAGCCCGAAGGTGATGTCATTTCACGGAGTCCGCCTTGAGATTCACACTGACTTGACACTTCCTGACACTCTCTATAAGGCAGGATTACTATTTTGGGCCAGGTGGTTTTTTTGTTATGGGAACGGGGACCGTCATGCCCGTTACCAGCCATCATCTCTGGCCTCTACCTCCTTTCCCTCGGGAGCTCCCACTTACCACCACGTCCTGCCCTGAGATGTTGGGACAACCACTGCCGTAAGGGTAAGCAGTGGGAAGGGAAATCCCAGTGGGCCTGCAAAGCACAGTGAGGTCTAGAGATTCACGCCTCTGTAGGAGCGTGGCCACTGTTGATTTATGACTAGTTAGAAAGTATTTAATTACACGAGCGCCAAGACTCCTGTACAAGGCAGTCTAAATAAAACGGAAAAAGAAGAATCGCGCTTCAATTTGAAATACTTCCTGAGGAATTTACAAAATCATCTCTTCTAGAATTGAAAACTCTCCAAATGTGTTTTATAGAGAATTACCACTTTTAATAGCCAACATTTAAAACACCACTGAACTCGTTCTCACCCCTTCCCCCCATCTTACACTTTGCATTTTGGTAACTTGAAACTGGTCTGATCCCTTACAAACGCACAAACGTACTAGCACCTGGGAAGGCCTTTCTTGTCACATTTCAGCCCAGAGCAAAATTTTATAGACAGGTTATGAACTCCTTGAACAATGGCGTTTACAATAAAAATGCTAATAAAGCTCTAAGAGAACGTACCTCGGAGACCTACTTTCTGTATTTTCTTTGAAAAATGACAGGCAATTTGTGTGCCTGATTTCCTTGAGACAGATTTCGACGAGTTCTAAAAGAAGACACGTACCTTAAAATGTATGGCCAGCCCTTTTTTTCTAAGCCCTGATTCAATGAAACATTTTAGGTATGGAACCTATTGCTCTTTCGCTGAGTATTAAAATGTAATCATTATCTCTAGAAACCTACAAAACGGCTAGGAGTTTGTGAAAGAGGAAGTAACCCTGTTTTTCTGGACTGTTAACAAACTTAATCCTTGATGTGTTGGCCAGCTTCTCCTGGACCCGAAATGGGACGCATTTTGACATAGATAAGGACCCTCTCGTCACCATGAAGCCCGGCTCAGGAACCCTCACGATCAACATCATGAGTGAAGGGAAAGCGGAGACCTACGAAGGGGTCTATCAGTGTACGGCCAGGAATGAGCGCGGAGCAGCAATTTCTAATAACATTGTTGTCCGTCCTTCCAGTAAGTGGGACTTGTCCGCCAAACAGGACCCTATTTTTAAGGATGGCTCTGAGACCCAGCATCTGTAACCTCATCTAGATACTATTATAAGAAAGCGATGCCGTTGATTCTAGTACTCTCACTTTGTTTTCCCTGAAAATTCTTGCTCCTTTCCACTGTACCCTGAGTTCCTCAGCCCAGTGCTTTGCCAACCCAGTATGTCTTTTATGCAAGTCCAGAATAAAACACCAGGAGTATGAAAAGCGTGTCTTCCCCAAATTGATCAAATCATTAATTTCTCACGTATCGTATGTATGAGCAAACTTCCGACAGCCCGACCAAAATAAATTCAGTATGAAATGGATAATGGGTAATTAACATTTTTGTCTCAAAGTTTCACTGGAAATAGAGGGGGGGGCCCCACTACCTTGAGATAATTGTGGCTCTTTTTGCAGTAGTCACTACCCATGTCCTCTCAACAGCTTGTATTTAACGAGCAGGTATGTAAAGAACAGTAACCATTTGCAGTCGTGGTCATTTTGAAAACTCGTGTTCATTAGTGGGAAAAAATTACAAATAACAAAAAAGAAATTGAAAAATGTACTCCTGAATCTTTCCACTCAAGCAAGTAACTGCCGCTCTTTCCACGTTTTCTAGGCGGATATGTGCATATGTGTTCCAACTGAGCTCATTCTGAAATACGAGTTTATAACCTTTTCTGACTTGTCTACGTATCATCTATATTCTCATATCAGTCTTCTCCATAAGTATGCTTCCTTAATGTGTAATAGTGTACGACACTCAAAAGTGTCTGTGCACAATTATTTGTTTGAACAAACCTTTGACCTTTAGTGCCTTCCATTCTTTTGTGAAGAACACACTTGTAGTGAAATTATAACGTATCTTCTTAGTGATTTATTTAATAATACAGATTTTTAGAGGGAATTGCTGAGTCAGCATTTATACTATTACTGGCAGTGAATGAAAATCATTTTTTTACTTTTAACATTGGATTTAAAAATTATTTTCTTGTTATCTTAATGTACCCGAATTCTGAGTTGCTATTCTCCCCAAAAGTTTATTTTGTCTTCCTTTCTAGTGTTTTTTTGTTTTTCAATGCAGAAATGACTTAGAAGTTATTATTTCATATCATAGGGTCACCGTTGTGGACCAAAGAAAAACTTGAACCAATAACACTTCGAAATGGCCAGTCTCTGATCCTTCCCTGCAGACCCCCGCTTGGATTACCACCACCTATAATATTCTGGATGGATAATTGTAAGTTTTAAAAATATAAACTTTCTGTCTTCAAGATTCTTATGCTTGCTTGCGGTCACAACGAATTGTTAGCTCTTGTGATTCATAAAATATTTATAAGACGTTTTAGAGATGCTCAAAGAAAAGAAATGCTCGTTGAAATAAATAACGTGTCATGAAATAAGCAGCGTGATTTTCTTGAGCACCTACTGTATACCAGGCACTGCTCTAAAGAAACCAAATTTCCTGCTTCCACCGAGCTCATATTCTATGCAGTAGGAATAGTTGGGGGTGAAGATGGAAGCAGAACTCAGTGCATTTATAAAGTAGGTGTCAGTTGGCAATAAGTTCTATGAAGAAAAATAAGCAGGGACGCTTGGGTGGCTCAGTTGGTGAAGCGTCCGCCTTCGGTTCAGGTCATGATCTCGGGGTCCTGGGATCGAGCCCGAGATCGGGCTCCAGGCTCAGTGGGGAGACTGCTTCTCCCTCTGCCTCTGCCCTTCCCCTGTTCGTGCATGCACACATGCACACTCACGCTCTTTCTCCCTCTCTCTCAAATAAATAAATTAAATCTTAAAAAAAAAAAGGAAAGAAAGAAAAATAAGCAGCGTTTTGAGCAGAGACATAAGAAATGAGAGAGCAAGGCAGGCCTGTAAATGTCCAGGTGGAAGGGCAGTACACAGCCCCCAAGGCAGGAGCTTCCGGGTGTCTAGAAAAGCCCCAGTGGGCAGTGTGGGCAGACTGGGGAGCCCAGTGGGAGGGAGACAGACTAGGTCAACGAAGTCCAGGGCTCAGTACAGCGGGCTTCGGCTTTTGCTCTGAATGAAACGGGAAGACAGGGAAGGAGTGACTGTACCCGAACCTAACCAGCTAGCGATAGCCCTCCTTCAGTTCCTGTGTGGATTGCAGAGGGGACTAAGGTGGGGCAGGGACACCCGCAAGGCAGCCTGTGCTGAAATCCGGGCAGGAGCTGATGGTGATGTGGACTCGGGTCGTGGCCGTCAGGTGGGAACAAAGAGTCAGCTTCTGGATCTATTTTGGATGTAGAGCCTCCAGGATTTATTGGGATGGGCTGGGGGTGTGAGCGGGAGCAACCAAAGATAACTCCAGAGTTGAACACGGAGCAGCTGGCAGCATGGAATCACCGTTTCCTGAAACAGCAGAAGCCAGCAGGCAGGGGCGGCAGGGAATCAAGCTATTTGGGATGTGTTACATTTTGTCATTCAGGTTTGCTTTTTTTTTTTTTTAATCACCAACAACAACTAATAATAATTGGGCATTTGTTAAGTGCCAGTCCCTCTGCTGAGAACTTTACATGGGTTATCTCATCAATTTTTTACAACAGTTCTATGGGGCATGTCTGATTATTATGTTTTTTATCGAGACATAATCGGCAATGTTCTGTTAGTTGCAGGCGTGCATCACAGTGATTTCATACTTCTCTACATTGTGAAATGATCCCCGCAAGTCTAGTTACCATCTGTCACTCTACCGAGTTATTACAATGGGATTTATTCCCTGCGCTGTACAGTATGTCCCATGACTAAGTCATTTTGTTACTGGAAGTTTGTACTTCTTAATCTCCTTCACCTATTTCACCCATCCCCCAACCCCTCCTCAGTTCTGGTAACCAGTGATTTATTTCCTGTATCCTTGAGTCTCTCTTGTTTTGTTTGGTTGCTTGTTTTAGATTCCACGTATCAGCGAAATTATATGGTATTTGTCTTTCTCTGTCTGACTTATTTCACTTAGTGTAATACTCTCTAGGTCCATCCATACAGTCACAAATGGCAGGATTTCATTCTTTTTAATGTTGAGTAGTATTCCATTGTATATACCATGTCTTCTTTAGCCGTTCATCCATGAGCATATGGGTTTTTTTCCGTATCTTGGGTATTGTGAATAATGCTGCAGTAAACATAGGAGTGCATGTGTCTCTTCAAATTGGTATGTTCATTTTCTTTGGATAAGTACACAGACGGTGGAATTGCTGAATTGTAGGGGAGCTCTATTTTTAACTTTTTGAGGAACTGCCATACTGTTTTCCAGAGTGGCCACACCAGTTTGCATTCCCACCAACAGTACACGAGGGTTCCTTTTCTCCACATTCTCGCCAACGCTCGTATTTTTTTTTTTTATAATGGCCATTCTGACAGGTGGTAGGTAATTAAACCTGTGGTTTTCATTTGCATTTCTCTGATGATTAGTGATATGGAGCATCTTGTCATCTTTCCACTTTTTAGATGAAGAAACCGAGGCATAGAGGTGAAGTCCTCCGTTAGGCCATTTCATATCTGTTTACCCCAATGCAGGGCTCTGGTCAGCAATGCAGGAATGGTAGAGCAGACATGCTCTTAGAGCCAGGGGCTGGGTGAGAGAACTAGGGGGAAAGGAGTATGGGGGGGAGAGCAAAGCCTGGGGTGCGGAAACAAGCAGCCCCCCAATGGAACTTAGGGAGAAACCAGCAAAGCCGGTGCGAAGGAGCAGTCACTGAGGGAGGAAGAGAACAGAGTCAGGACCGTGTCCTTGGGATAAGGTGAAGCAAAATGTCCAGAGGACAGAACAATGAACTGTTTCAAAAGATCAGATAACTTCTGATCTGACTGAAAAACAACTATTCAATTTGGTGACACGGGGTTCCTATTGACCTTGACAAGAGTCGTTTAGGTGGACTGGTGGGAATGAATGCAAAATATTTGTAGGGAATATAGTCTATTTTCAGTGACATGATTTCCTGTGAATTCACAGACAGTTTACATTTCTAGAGAGAAAATTTAGCTGGAATATTTAATTTCCACTTGTGACTCTTATATGAAAATACTCAGAGAAAGTATCACAAAGAAATGAAAAATAAATGTATAAATGAATCAATGAGCAAACGTATTTTCCTGTTACCGCATAACAGCTTCTGAACAGATTTTGAAAGGATACATAATGAATCGGATATAAATGAGAGGTGTATCCAAATGTCACTGCCGAAACGAGGCCCAGTGTTGGGTCCTTGGTTCTTATTCAGAAATGATGACCTTTTCACTTAATAAATAGACGAATACATGTAAAGTTTCAGAATCATCTGAATATGTAACTTTGTTTTCCATGTTGCACTGCTGGGCTGTGTCCTTTACCTACATTTGAGGCTGTTGGCAAAGCATATGGACCTTTCAAATGAAATTACATCTGGAATATGAAAAAAATTCAGATTTGTATAGCATTCTTCTTGTAGGATGACATTAGGAAGTTCTTCCTATCTGCGTGCATTTTTTTGTATGTACACTTCTAAGTGTGAGGCAAAGGAACTCAGGGGGCAAAGTGCTACTACCCTCTTCAAGTCCCATCCCCTTTAATTTGACCTACCAACACCCATCAGTAATAAAATACAGCACAAGAATCAAAAGAGAATAAATGAATACTTATCTTTAACTCTTTGTATTCATTAAATAAGCATACATTATTTTCCTGAGTTATTTATTTTTTTGAGAGAGGGAGATAGAGCAAGCAGGAGCAGGGTTGAGGAGGAGCAGAGGGAGAGGGAGAGGGAGAGAGAATCCCAAGCAGGTTCCACACCCAGCATGGAGCCCAATGTGGGGCTTGATCTCACAACCCCGAGATCAAGACCTGGGCTGAAATTAAGAGCCAGATGCGTAACTGACTGAGCTACCCGGGCACCCCTCCTGAGTTATTCTTTTTTTTTTTTTTAAGATTTTATTTATTTGACAGAGATAGAGACAGCCAGCGAGAGAGGGAACACAAGCAGGGGGAGTGGGAGAGGAAGAAGCAGGCTCATAGCGGAGGAGCCTGATGTGGGACTCGATCCCGGTACGCGGGGATCACGCCCTGAGCCGAAGGCAGACGCTTAACCGCTGTGCCACCCAGGCGCCCCTTCCTCCTGAGTTATTCTTAAAACAACCCTTTCCCTAAGCATTCATGGCTTATAATCGTGAATTCACAACCACCAGCCAAACCCCCATCTTGACCAAGAACTTGGCTAACGTGGCTAACCTGAATTCTTTCAGATTCTGGCTCCACATTTCCCTGCCCCACGGAGCTGCCGGCTTTCGACCATAATTTTGCGTTTCGTGTAATGTCAGATAGGGCGCCTTTTGCAGGAGGAGCACACTGCTTGGCTCAGACTGGAGAATCCTCCAGAAAACAGAATGCCTAGCCCCACGGCTGCTGGGATGTGCCGGTTTCCTGGTTCTCTCACTTCAGACGCACAGACTGCTCAGTTAGGGCTCGAGAATTGAGTCGGAAGCTTCAGAACATGCACGTTAGCCCGCCAAGTGCATAGACCATAGATCATGCATAGATCGGCGGCCCCGCCTCCCAAGTCCTCCATCCACTTAGAAAGTCTTCCTTCAGTGCCCGAAGCTGGACAGTGCCTTACTTGCTCCCGAGGGGAAGTAAGCCGTGCAGCCCGAACCTGGAAAGTCAGAGTGCTCATTTGCATTTCATTCCATCACGGAGCACCTGGCAAGGGCCCTGCGAGGGCTCAAGGCTACAGCAGATCGTCTCTGTCCTCCTGGCACCTAAATTCCAGGGCAGGAAGACGGGCAGTAAAGCTCACACGGAACAAGTAAAAATACGTCATAGGTTAGAAGGAAAGAAAAGTCATGGGGGGTAGGCTAGGTTGGGGGGCCTCTGAGGGGCTCGTCTGCAGAATTCCATCATCCTCACTCGCTGTTGTGAGCCCCTGCCCCGTGTGCTCCCCCCGATTCCTTAGTGAGGCCACAGGCTCAGGCAGGGTGGGAGCCTGGGATGCCAGGCGCCTTGAGTGGAGTCTGGCTCAAAGTTAGGTACCCTCACGGTATTTGGTGTCTGTCTGAGCATGGGGAGCCAAGCCAACCTGACATCCTTACAAGCTTTTTTAACGCATCTTCTAAGATACGTGTGTATGTGTGTTTAACAGTATGGGACTATCTTAACCGGGGATGTACTGTATGGTGACTAACATAATATAATAAAAAATCATTATAAAAAAAAAAAAACAGTATGGGACTATCTTAAAGATTAGGAAAAGTCCCGCAAACTCTTTTGTAAAGAGAAAATTTAGCTGGAATATTGAATTTCAAAGACTTTTTGGTTTCCACTTAAAACACTTGCCTCTACGATTCTCATCTCAGCTCTACCCCCAGCCAGAGAAATTAGGGTCTGGCAGGCACAGTTTTCACGTGTCTGACTGTTGTTTCTGCTGTTACTTGCTTTTACTCGAAGAGCTTTAAAGGGGGGAAAAAATTCGGTGAAGTTCACAAAACTATTAGTAGATACATTTATCTTGGTCATTGGGAAAGTGGCCACTTGGCGGTGGGATCATCTGGATGTCCCTCTGCCTTTCTCCAGCCTTCCAGAGACTTCCACAAAGTGAGAGGGTTTCTCAAGGTCTGAACGGAGACCTTTACTTCTCCAATGTTCTCCCAGAGGATACCCGTGAAGACTATATCTGCTATGCCAGATTTAATCACACGCAAACCATACAGCAGAAGCAACCCATTTCCGTGAAGGTTATTTCAGGTAAGAGCTCAGCCTCCTGACTCCCTCTTTCAACGATGTCTACAAGTGTGCCTAAAATATATTAACTAGTAAACACTACTGACCTGGAAGTACACAGGTTCACTGATCAGGAAACGACCTGTGACCGGTTACTGACGTGCTGGCGGATAATTAGCACGCATAACCTAAATATTGTATTTTACCCTCTTTGCTGATATCACCGTTGCTGTTTCCACGGTAACTTTCTGAGTCTCCTCGGTCCCCGGAGCATTCGCGTGTGCTTTATGCCCCAACGTGCCTTTAGTGGGCAGCCCTGCAGCTTCAGTTTTGTGACCCTGTATTACCGGCAGGGGGTGGCTGAGTGAAGGGGTTAGTCAGTCATGTACAACGCAGAAGGCTGTGTTTACTCGGTAGGGATGGCACTTGGTCAGCGTAGCTGTATACGTTTACTTTTGTTGCCCGAGACTTTTGTGTAGTACCTTCTCCCCTGCTTTTTGCATTCTTCATAATATTCTGTTTATTTCAGTGGATGAATTGAATGACACCATAGCCGCTAATTTGAATGACACTGAGTTTTATAGTGGTGAGTTGTGGTGACTGCAACTGATGCTTCTTTCCTTCATCGTAGAGTTCAGCTCACTAACTTCACCTCCATAGCTACTAGACCTGATTTCTTCATGAGAGTCCTAGTTCCGTGTTTAATACCGCTAGAACAAATGTGTGTTTTCTACGAAATTTAGCTATAAGCTTACGTCATGTCACTAAAACATTTTGCACGTTGTATGTATAATAATGAAAACTATTATCGCTGTTTTCATGTAAAGCACCGTTTCCCGTGATTTGGAAAAAAAAATCTTTCGTGTATGTTTAGAATTATATTTTTCATTTTTTTTGTCTTGTTCACAAACTTTTCTCATTAACCAAATAAGGGTGCATTAACCTGCTAGAATACTAACTCGTCAGTCTTAGTGAACCTTTAGCAACTAACATCAAGTGGATTTTGATAGTAAATCATCCCATTTCCCATCCGTTCTCACATGACATTATCAGTATCATATAATTAGCAATAGTATTTCTCTTAGTTTTGTTTAAAATTTAACAACACTATCTTCAGTGGAAATAACCTTTCTAAAAATAGAGCATTTCACTTTATTCTTTTAAAAAGAAAAGAATTTGATTTCCTTAAGGGAAATATGACTCTCAAATAAGAGTCTATCAGTGAAAATTGTGGTTTCTGGATATGGGGGTGCTCTTAATGGTAGAATTTCTGCTGTATTAGTTTTTTGCCCTTGAGATAGAAAGTGAAAAACATTAAGGTACTATCAATGACCAGAGTAGGCATACCACAACTTCTGCCTTACTATTTAATTTTAACACATCCTGAACATGATGGGTCTCAAACCATTCCCACAGTGATTTCAGAGAGGTGTAAGGTTTCCTCCACAATTTCTAAAGTCTTAGGACAATTCTCATTTCTCTCAAGTAATACCTTCCCTGGTATTCAGTTTTTTTCTTCTGAGAAATGAGAATAATTCATATATTACCTTTTCACTCACTTTTGGTGAGCATCAAACAGAGAATTCATTTAAGCGTTGAAAATTGTAAAGGGCTATAGAACCTTAAGATGGTAAAATTCCTACTTCACGTTTTTCTGAGAGGCCATTAGAAGATGAGGCCACGTTTAAACAAGGTTTCCATAAAACGGAAGGTGCCCCATGTGGGCCTCCCTGAGATCTCTGACTTGAGGTCTCTTTATTTTTTCATTGAGGAAACCAAGTTCCATCGATTTAACATTCAGTATTCTTGATGTATGGCAGGCAATTTGCCAGACCTTTGTCAATAACTTTCTAGTTTTGTTTTTTTTCCCGTAAACCTTGTAGTTTGAGGGTCCTGATACTTAGACATCCACCACAGATTTATGTCCACAATTAATCAATGGAATTGACTATGAGGTTGTCCCTAAACCAACCTATTCCTTCCATAGTCACAGCTTTTAGAAAAATCTAACATCTTCCACAATATAGTTAATTTTCACTTTGACCACAGCACTAATTTTAAGGGATGGGTAGTTTGATAACGTGAATTTCCTCTCCATGCTGACATTTTGAAAATTTGCCAACACACCACAAATTCATAAAAACCTAATCCATATTAAAGGAATGCACGAGAGTGAAATAGTCCTTCGTATTAGCACTTACATAACCAACATCATTTCTGTTCACCTCTGAGTGAGCAATGTTTGTAAGGCAGAGAGTGTGGACGTGCAGTTTAACGAATTTCATAGTGTTTAGTGGTTTTGAAAAGGGATTAGATTTTTAGGCAGTCAGCTGTGTTTCTAGAAATACATATTCATACCTTGTAATCCATATGATTTTATTGTTTGCAGCGAAATCAAGTAGAGAGAGGCCACCAACCTTTTTAACTCCAGAAGGTAACGCCAGTCACAAGGAGGAATTAAGAGGGAACGTCCTTTCACTGGAATGCATTGCAGAGGGACTGTGAGTTCGCGCTTTCTGCCTTTTTTTTTTTTAAGATTTTATTTATTTATTTGTTTGTTTGTTTATTTATTTATTTATTTGAGAGACAGAGCACACCAGCAGGAGAGAGCATGAGCCCTGGGGGAGAGGAGGGCAGAGGGATTAGGGGCAGAGGCAGGAGGGGCAGGCACAGGGGGAAGGGCAGAGGGAGAAGCAGACTCCCTGCTGAGCAAGGAGGCCAGCCTAGGGGCTCCATCCAGATCCCAGGACCCCCAGGCGAAGGCAGACTCTTAATAGACTGAGCCACCCAGGTACTCCTGCACTTTCTATCTTGATGTACGTTTCTTACAAAAACCTAGTGGGTCAGTAGAGAGGTATTGATACCACAGCGACAATCACTGTCTTATACTAATTCCATCAAGCATCAAGAAAATTTGATAATTGTTTAAAAAAAATAAGCCATATGAATCTCATATTATTGAAATATTCTCTTAATAGTGTTCTTCTTGAAATAAGTATTAGTAATCACCTTATGGTCACTATGATGATAATTAGGGTATATTATTTTGCTACTATTATGTAAGAAACAACCTCAAAACTTAGCGGCTTGAAAACAATGGCTATTTATTGTTAATCATCCGTCCACAGGTCACAGGGCAGTTGCTGTAGCGGCTAGATTGGGACGTTTTAGGGCGAGCCTGCTCGTGCCTCTGCTGGGCAGCTCGGCTGTGGGTTCACAATTCCGGGGGTCTGCTGGCTGCTAGCAGGGCAGCTCCTAGCCTTGCGTTTCTCCTGTCCCTCTAGCAGTCTAGCCCTGCCTTATTCTCCTAACAACAGAAACACACACACAGCGTCTTAGGGCTTTTAGGGTCTAGCCTCAGAACGGGCACACTGTCCCTTCCACTACTTCCTGTCGGCAAGTCACAAGCCTAGCTTCTTTGCACATGTCTCATCTGTGCACACCTCGGAGCTGATGCTGCCCTCAGAAGCTCTGTGCCCTTGACAGGAGTTGCAGGAAGGCCTCAGCTCAGATACAAGGACAGCTGTTAAGGTTAGGTGCACCTCAGAGGCAAGTTTCTACATCGTTCCCTCTTAGCCCTGGCACCGAGCAAGTACTGTTGGTATGGGCACGTTCACTGGAAACACTGAATGGAATCTCAGAAACATTGTTGTGCTCCCATGTCCTGATCTGTGCTGTCCTTGACCTGGTAACACAACAGTTTCGCGTTCCTTCCCAGAACTGACCTCTGGGAATGGCTTTACTGCAGGAGACACGTGGAGGCCTCTGCTGGTCACATCAGGAAATCACAACACAAGCTACTCAGTTCTAGTAACTGAAAGTAGCAAAACCCCCCTTTAAAGATCTACCAAATATATATCTTTCCCACCAGAATTAAAAAACAAACCCCAAAACCCTTGTAATTTTCATCATCATGGTGTTAGAGAATGCTTTAGTCTACCAACCTCCAACCTTTTGGGAGTGGAGATATCCATTCTTACAATTTTGTGATTCCCCTTCCCATGAAGGGTCTATTATGTAAAAACTAAAATATGGTTGATATTTGGAAATCTCATAAAATTTCCAAAAGAATTTTTAAAACCTTGGGATGTTGTAAAACTAAGATTGGGGGCTCTATCATTTACAAACCAGTAGCTGGAGGACTCACAGAATCAAAATTATTTCTAATTCTTAACAACTGCTCAGTGGAGTAGTAAGCAGGCTTCCAGAACAATCCATGACTTAGTTTGACCTCATGCTTCCATCCCTGTGATCCACTCACCTTCAGATCACGTGAGGTGCAGATTTTCTGACTAAAAACACCAGAATATGCTATCAGATACAACATGGGTCTCGTATCTTCTGCTTTTCAAAAATGATTTTACATTTTCTACCTCTTTTTATATTCACAGAAGGTTTTATTTTAGAAGCTGTTTCATCAAAGATATGTGTTCAATTATTTCTATTCAACTACACAAATCAGAAGTAAGTCTACGCTCAATCAATCCCACCTGCATTTCTAAGGACAAATATTGTGATCTTTCTGAGGTTCATAGACCTTTTTTTTTTTTTTTTGGTCTTTATCTTCCCAAAACACAACTCAGTGCTTGTGGTTCAGTGCTTTAGTAAATGTTTGTGTCCGATGGATTTTTATTTTACCCTCCTGAAAATCTTCTAAGTCACTAGATCAAAATGAAATTCTTCCATTTGACAGGGAAATGTGTGTAAAAGTTCATGGGTACAAACATGTAATGAGTTCCTTCTCTGCATTTTTAACTCCAGCTGATTAAAAAAAACCCTCAGTATCATTAATTTCGTTAATTTCAATTGACATATTTCTTCATGTAAAATTTTCCAAGAGCGTCTCACTGATCAGAACTTTGAAGAAAACAATGAGGTCCCTTTGGCGAAGTCACTTCGGCTAGCCTGCTCATTGCATCAGGGAAGTCAAAGGTCATGATGTGCCACGCATGAGCACGGTGCTGTTTTTGTGACGGTGCTAGCTCGGGACTTCAATACAGGGGTTGGAGCATTATTTGTAAAAGTGTGATGCTAATTACAACGTCTTTCTATTCCTCAGGATCTTTAAACAAAGAAGTGGTTACCAACTTGCATGAAGATTCACCCTCAAAAAGCAGTAAGGTGAACTTCTTTTTTAATAATATCATTTATTTATCTTATCAGGCCTACCCCAACTATTTACTGGATAAAAGAAGATGGAACACTGCCCATCAACCGGACATTTTATAAGAACTTCAAGAAAACTCTGCAAATCATTCAGGTTTCAGAAGCAGACTCTGGAAATTACCAGTGTATAGCCAAAAACTCACTGGGAGCTATCCATCATACCATTTCTGTCACAGTTAAAGGTATGCAGTTGTTTCAAATGCATGGCTCTTGCCTTCATGAGAAGTCGTAAATCTGCAATTAAATACACCTTTGATTATATTCTTCAGTTAATAATAAATGTAAAATTCTATCCACATTCCTGACACCTTGGATCTCTTCTTGTTGCTCTTTCGAGTGTATCTAAGTCAGGTCAAAATTCTCTCCCTCAAATCTTCCTCATAGAAGAATTCCGATTAGTAACTGTAGAAAGAAGGAAGGAATCGGAAATCACCATTAACACCCACAGTTATAACACCTGCAGGCAAGAGCCAGTGATGAAAGATGGGTGGAACTTTAAGGAGAAACAGGGGATCCCTTTAGCCTCAAAGTATTTCTTCTCTCACACACACCCCAAAAATTAATTACAGAAGCCGGTTTAACATGTGTCCACAAATTCTTCACCATTCCTCTGGGAAGGAGATGGAGCTGAATTTCCCTACCCTTGAGTGTGGGCTGGACTTAGTGACTCACTTCTAATGAATAGGTTATGGAAAGCAGGTAAATAGCAGCTTTACAGAGAAACCTGGCAGAGATCACCTGAACCACGTGCTCAAGGTTCGCGTAAGCAGTAATAAGCCATATTCGTACCATGTACCCCGTGAAATGACGCAGTAAGAGGGATCCATCACCCAAAACCTCAGTGTAATCATTAGAAAACACCAGACAAACCCAGGCTGAAAGACATCTACGGAATAACCGATCAGTACGCTTTAAAAGTACCTAGGTCGTGAAAGACAAGGAAAGACCAAGAAACTGTCAGATTGGAAGAAACGAGCAAGGAGACAAGACAAGTAAACATGATGTGGTACCCAGGACAGGGTCCTGGGACAGAAAGAAGGCATTAGTAGAAGAACTGGGGAAATCCTGTTGAGGTGTAGTTTAGCTAATGGTGTTGAGCCAGTGTTAATTCCTTGTTTCGATAATGGTACCATCGTGCTGTAAGGGAATATGAGAGAAAGCTGGGTGAAGGGCTCATGGGAGTTCTCTATACTAACTTCACAACTTCTCAAACATGCGAAGTTTTTTAACTTCCTTCCCGGTTTTATAATTATGTGTATTTACACAGCTCAGAATTTAAATTCGTGTTTCTTAGCCCTCTCTGTACCTATAAATTGCTCTACAACCTTAACGAAATCTGTTACCTTTTTACCGTCCGATTAATTTAACGTAAAGCGAGATGGTCTTTGTATCAAAAAGCTCTACAAATAATACATAGTTGTCTGTGAATCTCTTTAAACATTCTTTTGAAAATCTGAAGTGTTTGAGGCATCACTTATAAATCTGTTCCCTCTTTAAAAAAAGGAGGCTAACAAATGTTTTGCAAAATATTTATTTTGATTATTAAAATAGTTCAGTATACTAAATTTGCTAGAATACTTGTGTGGTTCAAATGTTTGTGGGTTTTTTTCTTTCGTTCATAAAGCATCTCCATACTGGATCATGGCACCTCAAAACCTGGTGCTGTCCCCAGGAGAGGACGGGAGGCTGATCTGCAGAGCTAATGGCAACCCCAAGCCCAGGATTAGCTGGTTATCCAACGGAGTCCCAATAGAAAGTAAGTTTCCTTAACAGGCTCCGCGGTTGCAATCTATTTTCAGAGCATGGCTACCTCTCAGCAGGGAACCGATGGAGATAAAATCACTGGTGGTGAGGAAGGAAGCCACGTGTAAGTTAAAAAGAGGCACCAAATTACCTTTGGATGTTTATTTTATCACCTTTAGATATACCTTATGATGGAACAGTTTGTGCCCTTAACGTGATGGTGTGTGTTATGAGGACTTGGCAATATTTCTGCTCTTTTTACATGGATCCTAGGAAGAATGACAGGGTCAGAAAGAAACATTCCTGGAGAGTTCAGATGATCTTCTTTGTTCCAAATGTCAAGCGGTTTATGGAAACATCACAGGAGTCAGAGGAGACACACGGGGGAGGCTAGTCATAGAGCCGGTGGCTGTGATGAAAAGAAGAGACACCGCTGTGGTCACTTAAAGAGTTTTCATTCCTAAGCACAGCCCAGATGTTCCCAAGTTCTCTGGTCTTCAGAGAACCATTTAATGCCACGGCCTCTGACCGTGATTACATGCAGGACCCTCGGTGTTTGATCAGTCTTCCCTCCCCAGGTCTGCCGAGCTCACCTTGAGCGGTGCTGAGCCAGGCCCGGCTGCTGCGGGCCACCTCTGCAGCCGCCCTCCCTGGACCCCTCGTGGCTCGCTCTCTCAGCCAGCTTCTCCAGCCTGCCGCCACGCTGCCCAGAGCGGTCCCCTGAAGTGTGGCCCCCCGACCGTGCATTATCTTCTAAATCACAGCAAAGACCAGCTTTACAAAACCTGGTTAAAGGCTTGAGAATTATGGCAAAACAAAACAAACCTAAAACCGGATAGTGCCCCTCCCTGCTCCCAGATTCCTAAAAGAGAGAGCCCCCCAGCTCTCTTTTTGCTCCAGCCTCACCCACCACCCGCTGCTGCTTGCAGGAGAATCTCTGCACATTTTCCCCTTCTTGGAGTTGCCACCTTCTCTTAGACCCAGAGAAAGAGAAAAAATCGGCTTTCCTTTCAAACCTAGACTCAGGCTCACCCTCCAGCCAAGAACATAATAATTAGCAAAGATATTCTTGACTCACACTAAAGACAGCCTTCAAGCTTATGAAGTGGAGCAGGTGTGCTCCTCATTGCCTGCAAGCCAGAATCAAAAATTGGTTCTACTTCTATGTAACCAAAAGGTCCATTAAACTGGCTTTTCTGAAATAGTCTTCACCCTAGGATGGATCTGGGAACCGCTGGCAGATTTCAGTGGCTCGTCCCCGGGTCTCACCATCCGGGTCTTACAATGGCAGGTCTAGAGCAAGGAAGAGCTCCCCGTTCCACAAATTTGATTAGGAATTTGTCTGTGTCACACTACGCAGTAGTTATCAGATACTCTAAAACAGACAGTCTGTGTTTACTGCGAAAGGAAGTATGTTCCTGGGAGAATACAGATTCCAAAGAGGCCAGCAGTTGGGGCTTGGGTATTTCCGCTCCCAATTTTAACCAGGATCGGGAAGAAGTGCAGAGAGTACTTTGTGGTCGTGTGCTGGGAAGCTGTTGCTGTGAGTGGAAACAGAGAAAAGAGGAATACGGCCCAGACCTAAAGAAGAAGTTGTATGGTGCGCTGGCTGATTTTCCCAGGGACGCGTACGGACTGGCAGGAAAAGCTGGAGCGAGTTCAGCACTGCGGCCCCACGGTTTGCCGCTCTGGAAGTCCCGTGCCCTTTAGGGAGGGTTAACTGCACACCGGAGATCTGGCCTCCGTGGGACTGACCAGTGGGAGGGGCCGCACATCTCTTCCCTCAGCGGGAAAACCCCAGAGCCAGGGAAGGTTGCAAAAATAAACCCCCTGGGCTCCGAGGCCAGAATGCAGCCCGAAGCGGGGGAAACTGAGGCATAGGTGGGTCAGCGACACAAGAAGATGGGGAGATGAGATGATGAAGCCGATCTTTGGTCTTGATTCACTCGGCTCATGACCCATCCAAACCAGGCACAGGTGGTGCCTCTCAGGGAGCCTTGTCACTCCGGTTATATTAAGGGCTTGGAAAGGCACTCATAGACACTCCCCTTTAAATGAAATATCTGGGGGCAGGATCGGCTGGGAAAGGCCTGGGGAGGGAGGAGGCGCAGGACAGCAGTCCTAGAATACAGGTTAGGCCCTTCTGCTGTAACCCCAAATCATCTGATTAGGTCCCGAGCAGAAAGTTAGAACAAAATCTCCCAAATCCGGTTTCAAATTCGTTCATTTCTTCCATCCCAAAAGTGTGCCCACTGGAGGGACAACAAGCCGCCGAGCAATGGTGGGGTCAGCATGTGACAGGGCCTACAGAGCCAGGCTCCCTCGACTTCCGGTGTCCCTCTGGTCCACAGGCAAGGAGAGAAACCCCCATGCAGCGTGGCCGCAAAGCCAGGGCCAGGGCCCGCAGTAAGCACCACATGTTTATACCAAGGTGCTGTGAAGCGTCTGTGAATGGTGGCTTCCTGCACGTCTGGTGGCCAGGCTCCGCGTTCATGGGTTCGTGTCTGGAATCTCATCACTAACTGGAGATGGGCTTGTGGCAGCTGGTGGAGACCCTTGTAGCTCTCTGCACAGTGGTCCTGCAGGACCATCCCGTTCCCCGCCCCTACCCCCAGCAGCTGATCTACCTACAGACCCTGCTGAGACTTGACTAGCTGAGTTCCAAGTGAACCCTTCCTGTCTCCCCTCGCGTTGACCTCCCCTGCTCCAGCACGAGGAGTAAATGTGGAAGAAAATGGTCCAAAAATCGGTAGAAGTTTGAAGAGCTTTGCGCCTCTCCCCTTTCCATCCTGTTTGATAATTAGCCTGTGAATCTGGAGACCCCGAAACCAAATTGCCTTCGAGGTTTGGGGGCCACTCTAGACACGGGAGACGGGCTCGTGGAGCTGTGCCCCCCACAAATGCATCCAGCAGCGACGGAGCGGTGGGGGACGGCAGAGAGGCAAGCTGGGCGAGGGACGGCACAGTCTGCCGCAGGACGTGGGGGATGGGGTTGGCATGGCAAGGGTTCCTAACCTTCGAGGGGGCCTCACGGAGACCCCAGAAGTTAGCTGGGATCACCGGCTGTGTGGCCACCACACCTTCCCCTAAGAAACTGCAGAAACCTCGAGGGGGCCAGCCGCTGAGGGTGAGGGTCAGGGAACAGCTGCGTCTCTGAGCGGGGGAATGGGGGCATGGTCCAGGATAGTCCCAAGATTCCACCAAGGCCCTCCCTTCTGCGTTTTCTCCAAAGCTGAGGGCTCCATGGGTATCCCCTTATGGGGGTGGAATAAGTAGACGAAGGAAAATTCATCTTTGCACCCAGAGATGTGTTCCGCACCATGGCCAAATGTTCAGATTTCAAGGAGATGTTTATAAAGTGGACTGCCTCAGAAAATCTGAGCGTTCATCTCATGATAAACCACTGTGCTCCAGTCTCTGGTTTCTCTTCTCCACACTGCACACACTTTCTAGTTAATCCATTGCACCCCCCCCAAAAAAAATCCATTGCACAAAGTTCTTTATGAGATAAAATTATGCAATAAGTATAAAAATGTTTTTTAAATGGATAATGCTCTATACATGAAAGGTGGCACTCCTTATTATCCTCATTATCTAAATGTGGGAGCATTTCTAGATCTGGCCAGCTGTGTCAGGACAGTTAGAATAAAAGAATGTCTTGTCGGACGGCTATATCACCCCAGTTCTGAACCTTATCTTTGGAGCTTTAAATTGTATATGATGACTCCATGCTCAGATTTCTTTTTCCGTTGTTCATTTATAGCAAACAACGTTGCTTATCCTCAGAAGTGATCATTATTCCTTTGGATACCTGGGGTTGGGTTGCTGGAGAGTTACTCCTACCCGGTAGCCAGCACACAGAATCCAAGGGCTTCCAGTGCTCTACACTAGTGATTTTCGTCTTTGTCCGATCCCAGCTGAGCCTCCATATGTCACTGTGGGTGCCCGGGTTTGTTTGTGTTTCTTTAGTTCAAGTGCTTAAGGAAAATATAGCGTAAACTTCCATGGAGAGATATTAGCTTATTTACCACTCTTATTTAAGGGTTTGTTTTATTCCTAAACACCTTGCTAAAAAATAAATATTTGAAGACTGCTCCCTTAAGTAGCAATAAGACAGAGTCTGATGCCTTTCAGGTAAAGAAAAACATTAAAAAGAGTTGATAGCAAGGAAAAATGCAAGGGTGGGCTACATAAAAGCTCCTTAAAAGGGTTTATGTTGTGATTCATGAGTCCCCACTGAGGGAAGATTGTCCAACTGGCCTCATTAGTTGAGCTGGTCTTCCAAGTTCATGGTGATGTATTTTTTATTGTAGCTAAAAAACATAACATAAAATTTACCATCTTACTCATATTTGAGTGTATCGTTCAGCAGTGTTAAGTATATTCATTTTAGAGTTGAACAGATCTCCAGAACTTTCTCGTCTTGCAAACCCAGAGCTCTATACCCATTAAACCGCACGTGGGGGTGCGACTTTAAAGAGCTCCGCATACTCAAGGAATGTGAGGAGCTGTCCTCACACATCCAGAGAGATCCAGGCTAGCCCTCTGCCCGGGCACTGCACTCCCTCCCTCCACTGCCTAGCATGTCTGTGGAGGTGCAGCCAGAATTGTGGGCACCAAGAGTCCCCCAAAGCAGCCCCAAACTGCTGAGAATAACTGACAGAGAAAGAGATTCTAGAAGCCCTGCTCTGTTCCATCAGCCTTGCTTGGATGGACATCACTGCAGGCAGGTGAGTCAGAAAGGCCCCAGGGATCCTAGACTTGGGGTCTGGGACAAGGAATGTGGGTGGCCCCCGGGTATACTGCACTCTCGGGGTACCTGGCTGTTGGCTGCCGCTGTGGTTCCCTTCCCAGGCCATGTGACATCTCTGTCCTCTGTGGTCATGTACTGATGAAATCTTCACCCTATTAAAGGAATCAGAACTTGTATCCATCTTCTGGCATTTTGAAATGTTTAGAGTCCTAAAGAGCAGAGAGCTAAGCCGCCGACGCAAAGGACCCTGGGATACCCCTACCACTAGACGAACTAGCCGGAGTATCTAAGATGACGTTATAAAGTAGCTATTGATTGCGATCCGAGTGTCAACCACATACAGAACTGTCAGGTGGTAAATTTATGTGGTTACTTGTTACAGCAGCCGAAGAGCGCGAACATAGCATGAGTGGGCACGCGGCTCTGGATCCTTGTACTGAAACAAGGCTGAGTGACTGTAGTTTGGTTTACTTGTATTAAAGTGAGTTAAAACCGCCGATGAACCAAATAATTGAGACTTGCAAGGGATGAAGGCATCTAAATGCAGTGATAGCCATGTCTTCGATGTGCCTCCCTTTCCTGTCAAAAGAGAAAAGTGCGGTGTTTGGAACGGAAGCAAAGCATTCTTCAGTGGGTCGAGTTGCAAGAGGAGATGTCAGGGAAAGGGTACTGTTACGGGGTGCTGAGTTTGGTCCTCGTGCTGAGGCGGATATCTCTCACCCTTTGAGTGTGCTTTTAAAGCAATGTAGGGTCACAGCCTGAGGTTTAGCACAGACGGGAATTTATCTCCAGGAACACGGCACTTACTAAGTTCTTACATATCACGTTACTCGCGCTGTTCCATTCCACTTCGGTAAGGATGAGTCCTGGTCCTGACATTTTTTTTTTTTATGTACTTGAGAGATTGAGCTGAAAAACACATAATTTCACATGATTTGGTTCTGCCTCAGCCTCAGGAATTCCTGATACAAGAAAATAAATATTTTCACATTGGATGCTTGGCCCCATATATGTCTTTACGTACTTATCTGTTTATTTCAACAAGAGGCTCGTTAAGGACACAGGTTTGGTTGAGCGAGAGGGTTTCTCTATTTTTGACTAGCGTGTGCCGTCTGCTCTCGATAATTAACTCACTTCCTCGTGAACAACCGGCGTTTCTTTGCGAACAAGGCGGTGCTGTCCCGAATGTGTATTCCTGCTTCCACCTACCTTGTGCTTCTCCCCCCGGATCTCTCAAAATAATATTCAGTGTGACAGACTCAATTCACTTGGGACTGAATGACTATCGAGCATAGTGTGCTGAGAAGTGATAACCAATGTCAGAGGAGGGAACATTATGATTTCTGCCTGGGTTCTCAGTCTCCTCCTCCTTACTGCATATACCTCAATCAGCATGTGTTTCTGTTCTATTTACTAGAATGTAGACCTCACCATCTTCTAAGCAGAGGAATGAATAGATGCTTTCTTTTTTACATCAGTTGCTCCTGATGACCCCAGCAGAAAAATAGATGGCGATACCATCATTTTTTCGAACGTTCAGGAAAGATCAAGCGTGGTTTATCAGTGCAACGCCTCTAACGAATATGGATATTTACTGGCAAACGCATTTGTGAATGTGCTAGGTAAGCGCTCCCTTTATTAAAGACATGGCAAGTTCAGTTAACGACTGCTGTTGTTCTCAGCAAAAATGTCGCGAGCATCCTCTGTGTGCGAGGCACAGAGGACTTGGAGCTGCCTGGGATAGAGGAAGGTGGGTAAGATACAGACCTTGCCCTAAAGGGCTTGGTGCTCTGGCCTTTGTGTTCCTTTGCGATGCAGTTTTTACTGTGGCAAATTGTTCATTGTAGATATAATCAAATAGGCTGCTCCCTCCACATATGGTTAGGCTACGTGTCAAACCCTCAAAAGGAAAATAGCATTCATCTGCTATTAGTAACCGAACGTTACTGCCATTCCATCCCTAGAAACTGGTAAGTTCAACCACAGTCTTGTGATTCTGATTTTAAAAACAGAAGTCATTCGTCATGATGTTTGGACTTCATCCTTCTCAGCTGTGCATTTATTAATTCTTAATAATCCATTCAGAACACTATGGTAGACTCAAACGTCTTCTGAGATGTTCGGTGTTTTGTTTTGGGTTTTTTGAGTGTGGTTGACACACAATGTTACACGAGTTTCAGGTGTACGACTCGGTGATCTGACAAGTGTCTCCGTGATGCTTATTTTCTCGGCAAGCGTAACTGCCGTCTGTCCTGATACAGCACGATTACAGTGTCATTGCCGGCATTGCCTATGCTCTGCTTTTATTCCCGGGACTTAGCCGTTCCATGTCTTTCCTGCCCCCCTCCACCCGTTTTGCCCAACTCCCGACCTCCCTCCCCTCTGGCAACCATCCTTATTTATAGTTCCGACCCTGCTTTTTGTTTGTTTATTCTTTTTTTTTTTTTTTAGGTTCCATCTATAGGATATGAGTGGAATCGTTTAGATTTTGTCGTTCTCGGTCTGACTAATTTCACTTATCGTAATACTGTCTACTTCATCCATGTTGCCTGAAGTGGCACAGTCTCATCCTCTTTATAGCTGTGTCATATCACACACACACACACACACACACACACACTGCATTTTCCTTATTCTGTCGATGGACACCTAGGTTGCTTGCATGTCTTGGCTGTCGTAAACAGTGCTGCCATAAACCCAGGGGGGTGTGTGTCTTTTTGAGTTAGTGTTTGTGTTTCCCAGGGTAAATACCCAGTAGTGGAATTATTGGGTCATATGATATTTCTATTTTTAAGTTTTTGAGGAACCTCTCTACTGTTTTCCACAGTGGCTGCACCAGTTTGCATTCCCACCCACAGGACACGAGGGTTCCTTTTTCTCTCCATCCTCCCCCAGACCTGTAGTTTCTTGTCTTCTTGATTTTAGCCATTCTGACAGGCGGGAGGTGGTATCTCATGGTGGTTTTGATTTGCATTTCCCTGATGATGAGTGCTGTCGGGCATCGTTTCATGTGTCTGCTGGCCGCCTGTGTGTCTCCTTTGTAGAAATGTTTCTTCGGGTCCTCTGTGTGAAATGGTTGGTGTGTGTGAACATACCGTTTCTCGTACTGGACACAACCACGATACATCAGATTTATTACAATTGTGTGTGAGACTTGTTTTCATGGTGCCAGGGAATTCTATTTCAACTCTTTAAGTGTAGGAGGATCCCTTTCAAATGAAATTAAAGTCAGAAGGCAACCAGTCCTTGGCATGTCGCCTTCATGCTCAAAATGGAGGCCAGTGCCTGACACGCAGAGTGTTGGTGGGTGTTTAGGAAGCAGTTTTGATTTCTGGTTCTGTGTTTCGGTCGTCCGCACTCTGTGCTTTCCTGCCAGCTGTGTGCTTGTCTTGTTACCACTCCTACCCCCTCACCCCCTCACCCCCCCCCCCCCCGCCCCATAACCCCGGGGTTAGGATGGGCCAGTCACTTAGCAAAGATGTACTCGGCCATTATTTTTGTGCCAGATACTGACCTAGTTTCTGGGAAGAAAACAATAAAAGTCCCATTCCCTGCTGGCAAGGGTCTCACAGGGTTGTAGGACATAGAGATAAATAAATCATTAAGATACCGTGCCGAGCAAGATGAGAGGTGGGGTGTGAGGCAGAAGGAGAAAACCTGTATTTCTACACCTTGAGGGGCCGGTGGTGTCGTACCTGATAGAGACCATGAGGGGAGAGACATAGTGGTTAAGCCTTACTGTAACCTTGAACGGCCTTCACATGCAGTAGAATACACGGTGGGCCGAAATGTTCGTTTTATTTTAATATTTACGTTACCTTTTTAAACTGTTTTTGTTAGCTGAGCCACCACGAATCCTTACAGCTGCAAATACACTCTATCAGGTCATTGCAGACAGGCCTGCTTTGCTGGACTGTGCCTTCTTTGGGTCTCCCCTGCCGACCATTGAGTGGTGAGTAATGACTCTGTTTGTCTTTAATATTTACATTTGCTAAAGCCTTCAAATTTCTCTGTGCGTTGGGTTTCTATTTATTCAGAAGACAATGCAAACTCCATCATACTAAAATTATTAAATTCATTCATAAAGAGGTCCTTGCTCGGTGCTAAATACTTCCACATTTAAACTGTTCAGCAGCACGCTCTGTCAGGCACAGAGATGTATGGAAGTATATGTGTTGAAAGTTTAAGGTATGGTAATATGTTGCCATGCCACGGGCATCACCGGGGACTTCACAAGGAATGGTGCCTGGGGACTGGCGGGGGGGCCTTTCCTTGATAAGAAAGAATCCTTTGGGGTTGGGGAGAGGTTCTGTAAGCTCAAAACCAGATTTTGCTCCCCCACGTTCATTGTTGGGGCCTCTTCCACCCGAGCTTCCCGACTTGGACCCAGCCAGGCTCGCTCGTGTCTTTTCACTCCTACATCAAACCATCCCCGGTCACGTGCCACTCGGGATCGCAGTGCTTGCTTGCTTTAGCCTGAGCTGGGAGGCGCAAGGCGAGGATGGGCAGCAGCTCCGAAGGAAGGAGTGAGAGAAGATTAGAACATTCAGTTACTGATCGCCCATCAGGGACCAGACACAGAGCCAGGCTCCCCCGGCCGATGTGAGAGCAAAGCCAGGTGTAGGATTAAGGACAGTCTCCCCAGGTCTCCACCTTAGCCGCAGAGAGGAGAAGCACGGTGCTTGGGCAGATGGCGTCCTAGTGAGGTCGCGAGGTTCCCATTTAGCTTAGGGTGATGTTGCCTCGCCGGCTTTATCCATCCCCCCTTCTGTCTGACAGGAACCAGGAAGCTGAACGGACACTTACTTTACATACATGCTTTATTGTTTTTCTTCCCTGAATATTTTTCTGTTCATACAAATCAAAAATCTGTTCAGAATTCAAATCAAATATCTTCTTATCGAGTTGGCTTTCGACTTGTAGCTTGCAGATAGACTTACGAATATGTTCCAGGAGGAAGAACAGGTCAGAAAGATCTGTCGTCATTTTGCCTGTTTTATCACCCATGTGGAGATAGAATGGGTAATAACATGTGTATTAAATATGAATCTGATACAGAAAATTACAATTGAAGTATTTCATATTGTCACCCTGATGCTTCAAGCACCACTTCTCGTGAAGTTTTCCAGTTTTATATCCTGCCTTCCACGGACCCCACTGACTTACAGCCATGCCGTCCCAAACGTCTTGTGCAGATTCCAACCATCTCTGAACTTGCTACTATGACACAGACCATCATGTGTTGACCTCGGACGCGGCATTGTATGTCTGACTTCAAATTATGATTTTTTTTCTTCCCATTCATTTCTGGAATGAAGGTTCAAGGGAGCTAAAGGTAATGCCCTTCGTGAAGATAGTTATGTTTTCCACAAAAATGGCTCTTTGGAAATTCCTGTGGCCCAAAAGGACAGCACGGGAACTTACACATGTGTTGCAAGGAATAAATTAGGAATGGCAAAGAATGAAGTTCACTTAGAAATCAAAGGTAAGGTGGAGGTGACGAAGTTTGTTCAGGTCTTACGTGACTTTGTGCAAATTCTTCAGCTTTGGCGATGGATAACAATAGCTAAATTTCAGATGCAACAAGGATCATCAAACAGCCCGAATATGCAGTCGTGCAACGAGGGGGCACAGTGTCCTTCGAATGCAAAGTGAACCATGATCACACCTTAATCCCCACCATCACGTGGCTGAAGGACAACGGTGAGCTGCCCAATGACGGAAGGTATTTGAAGACCATTTCTTTCCTTTCTCTTCCCTGCCTCTTTGTGACGCTCTGAACTAAAAGTTTATTGTAGAGTGACTTACCAGTGGTGTTTTTAAAGTTTCTGAGATCTGGTCTCTCCAAAAAAAAAAAAAAAAAGTGCATTTTCTACCTCCTGCAAAATGTGCGGACCTAAAAAGGGATCAAGTTATTGAAATCAGACCCTGAGAATGTTTGTCTTTGTGTGCTGGTCTCCTGTGTAATTCAGGGTGGGAAAAACCTTTAGGCCTTGGATGACTTCCATTGTTTTCTACCTTGTACAGTGAAGTCTCGACAGATGTTTTCATCTACAAATAAGCAGAAATGTGATCGCTTTAATCAGCAGAGTGCGCTTAAGTCCTTGTCGGTATTTTGAAGGACGCCAGTTTTCATTTGGATAGGGAGTTTTCTTTTGATTTCACCTAAAGCCAGTAGAAAGAGAAGGGGGGAGAAAAAACCAGGTAAAGTATTTAAAAGAGCCTAAACATGTCGTGGTCCTTGAGCTTGGAATGGAAGAAAAGTCACACCCGTTTTCCTCCCTTTGAAGGAACAGGTACCGAGCTGACCCAGTGAATCTTAGCTGTCACGGAGGCTACAAACATCGCCCCCTAGTGGAAGAAATGCCGTGTGCTGGTGGAAATGTTCCCTGTGGTTTGCTTCTAAGTGTGCCGAAGCAGTGTGTGTTGCTTCACTGACCCCTCCCCCCAAAAAAACAAAAACAAAACGAAAAAACACTTATGTGGCCTTTCCTCAATACCCAGGATTTCCATCTAATTCTGTGCTTCCAGCTGGCCAGGTTTTGGGTTTTTTTTTAAGATTTTATTTATTTATTTGAGAGCAAGCGTGAGAGAGAATAATCAGGGAGCAGGAGGAGAGGGAGAAGTAGGCTCCCCACTGAGCAGGGAGTCGGATGTGGGGTGTGGGGCTCCATCCCAGGACCCTGAGATCCTGACCTGAGCTGAAGGCAGACGCTTCACCGACGGAGCCACCCAGGCGCCCCCCAGCTGACCAGTTTGATTTGTGGAATCTGAGTCCGTAAAGATGAGAAGGAAATAGGAAGAAATGACCATCGAGGGAAGGTGGCTAAAGCTTTAACTTGGAAATTCCCTGCAAAGACAGTGAATGATTAACGCATCCCCATTAAAATCATGCACAAATCCTATTTACATGGATTTTTGACCTACTGAGTAATTTCTCTTGCCAGCTAGTAAGCTCGAGAGAGCTCTCCGGGGCCCTTGCTGATCTAAGTCATCCTGTCTCTTGTGACAAAGTCGATACTATTCTTTGCATTTACTTACTCCCATGAGAGTTTATACATGCGGCAAAAATGGCACAAAATTTTAAAATACATGCTTTGTTAGAAATGGAGCTGGATGAGTGGTGTTCAAATGTTTCTTAGCAGCAGAAACCACAGGACAGCCTGCTAGTAAGGGTGACGGCAGCTGTCCCCACCTCACCTCTGGGTGCCCCCCTGGTCTTTAGGGAAGCATCTAAATCTCCAGAGGCGAGCTTGAAAGCCACTGAGCCAGATGACTTGACATCTCTTCTCACCCAAGCTTCTAGTCCATTCTAATTGTCTTCCAGCTTTCATCATGATCAAAGTGAGACATATTTTTGGGGTTTCTGCTCTAACGAGCTGCAAATGTTTGTCCTCTTTCTCTCTTTGTTTCAAATTCAGAATTTCTTTCATGCCAGTAAAGCAGGCCTCCATCCTGTGTGGTCGGGTGTCCGTTTCAGCTGCTCTGAACCTGTTTTCTTCGCAGGTTCACTGTGGACAAGGACCATTTGGTGGTGGCTGATGTAAGGGACGACGATGGTGGGACCTACATGTGTGTGGCCAACACAACTCTGGACAACGTTTCTGCCAGTGCTGTGCTGAGCGTTGTTGGTAAGAACTAGAACGCACCCAGCACCCCTGGCTGCCCTGTGTTAGGTTGGAAGGAAAACCGCCCAGAGTATATGTTTGCTTGGTATAATTTCACAGTTTTGTTGGGGAGTTAAATACCTATATTTTCCTCTTTGAGAGGTGCCTTTGAGGCAGTAATTTCGGTATAAAGATACTATTATAACAGCGCTGGAATAACATGATGGTTGTGCGTATTAGTGATATTTTTATAAGAAAATCGGGAGAAATAATGTACTTTGATTTAAGATTGAGGATATCCCCCCCCCCGTTTTTACTGCATGTTTATCAATGCCGTGTCCACAGCTAAGCGTACAGCTTGGTTTTAGAACCTTAATCATGGTCAGTGTTCGTCTTCTTGTGCTATCTTGTATCTTTCCATGACTAATTTTGATTAAAATCCTTTATATTAATGTCCTTTCTAGCTCCTACTCCAACTCCAGCTCCTATTTACGGTAAACTAATATGAGTCTTCTTTCTCTGTTTTCCGTCAAAGAAGTTCACATGTGCAAAAAATAATAATAATAATAAGTCCTCTCTTTTCTCTACCACATCACTGATTGTGTTGCTTTAAGGGCAAGGGCTCTGTCCAGCATTCTGTTCTGTTGCTCCTTCACTGCCATAAATCATTTCTTCATTATAGCTCTGGAATGTTTCACTGAGTGTAGTGCCACTCGTTGCTAAATATTGCATGTGTTATTATAAAGTCATTTCATTTGATAAAAGTCCCTCTTTGGTAAAACAGCGTTGTGCTTTTCCAAAAGCTGCCCTCCACAGTTTCCAGAATGGGGGAAAAAAAAACCACCTATTTCAAAGATCATTCCCCAAATTAGGTTTTTATTTCAGTTGATTAAAAGTTGTTTTGGAAACATAAACGTTTGGGGATTCAATTTTCCAGACATTTACATAGAAAAACAATGGCTGTTTAGAACAGTTGACCTTTGTATTAGACAAAAACAACTCATTGCATTAAAAAGCATAAATCATTAAGAAGGACCAAAAGAAGGACACTTCCAGGTGGTGTAACTTTTCTGGAAAATAAATCAGAAATTATTTCCAGAACTCTTTTTGATTAAAGAATCCTCATCTTTATTCAATCTGTAAATAGAAAAATTAACTTTATGGCATAAACGCAGCTGGATTTTACACAGTATCATTAGTTAGGCTATTGGAGAGCTGCCCTTGGTAAACATTTACTGTGTCTTTACTGATAGGAAAGTAGTGCCCATATTTTTATAGGCCTCTGGTTCCCCAAGAGCCACAATCACTCCCAAGAGCAAGGTCAGGAAAAAGCCCAGAGGGAAACGTTACCTCTCTGGATCTCAGATGTACCATCAGAAGAGGGAGACGTGCTTCCGGGACATCTTCGTCCCAACCAGTGTCTGTACCCTCGTGTCCCATGAGAATACACACCCCGTGTCCCCATGTACCCACCCAACTATCGTACTGAACATCTGCATGAGGTATGCATGCTGAGGGCTACTTACATAGCATCAATCTTTGAATTCTCCTAAAAATATAAATATTCCCCAGGAGCTCCAAAATCTATAATTTCACACATTCCAGAAAGAACTTTGAAGTCTTCTTAAGCAGTACATTATATTTGCCTGTATTGGTCTTTCAGCTTTTGATATTCTCTATCTCTCATTTATTAGAAATTAAGCTTCAATATTATTTTTTCTGTCTGTGCTCCTTCATGTCTATGAGAAAATAGACATGAGAAAATAGACAATCTGAGAGTGCTGGTGAACCAAGTATGCCCACCTCACTGGTTTTGGTCACAAGTGATTTGGTTTCATTTGAAAAAGGAGTAAGCCAAACTAATTGATGGGTTGTCTTGGGTGTGCTTGTGTGTTCCCAGCAACCTCAGTGGCTCCCATTTCATTTCACATGCATGCTCATTGACCGTTAAGTGTGCTGTGTCTTTAAGATGCTCCCCCACCCCACCCCCGTCAATAGTATCACAAGTAAAGGAGAACCTCATAAGGATGGATGGTTAACGGTGGTGTGTGTGTTTGGTCTACAGATGTCCCAAATCCTCCCTTTGATTTAGAATTGACGGATCAACTCGACAAAAGTGTTCAGCTGTCGTGGACGCCAGGCAATGACAACAACAGCCCAATTACAAGTATGTCGTAGCCTTGTCTTTGTCACTGATAAATTTCACGACCATTTCTGTAGCACTTTATCACATGCAATTGAAATAACTTACAGAGATATTTGCTGGCATTCTCTGCTGCATTACTAATAGAACAAAAACGTTGATCTATCACTCTCCTCTCTCCGGAGCCTGAGTTATTCCTGGTTACAGCCTCTGGGATAGGATGCCACTTAGATACCAAAGATGTTAACTAAGCAAATACACTTTCATTTTGTGTATGTGATCCATCGGAATCCCCTTAAATCCTCACCGTAGTAGGATGACGCATTGTAAGCTATTCATTTTGCCCATTAATGCAGGAGAAAAGGACAGGAGGACCAGGCACTCTTCTGCCAGTGTGTATGTTAGGAAACTGAGAGTTGGTGAGTAAAGTGATTTTGCAGACCCACAGTTGGTCACAGAGCTGGGGGTGGACAGCAGGTCCATTAACTTCCAGTGTGGGCCTCTTTCCTCCCATCAGCCCCTGCAAAAAGAGGCACATTCCAGTGTCGGCCCCTTGCCATCAGGACACTAGCCTAGGGAGCAAAGTCAGGGGAGGGGCCCCACCGTAAGGATACTGGAAGAGCTTCATAAAATTAGACTCTAGAAGTGCTTGGAAATTTGAAAACTGAAAAATAACTTGAGAGGGTATCGCAAGCCTATAATATATTATGAGCTTCAGGCATATGCCACAGGAAAGCTAAATTCTTTTCTGACGAGTGCCTCAGATGACCCTGAAGTGATGTGTGTTGATGTATTGCACCTGCTGGAAAGGCAGAATATATCCAATGAAATTCAACAAAAACCTTCTCTCCATCTTGTGTTAGTTAGAGGTGTTCTTTTCTCAGCTGAGTTTTCAGTCCTTCATCAGAACCCTCACTCATTCATGCTGAATGTCCCAGTTAAATTCAATACAATACCCGATTTAGCTGGCTAGGATGCGTGGAGACTCTTTGTACCTATATTTAAATGATACCATTAGATGCCAAAGCATTTCTACTCTTTCATTCATTCACTCATTCATTCACCAGATATTTATGGAGTGCCTATTATGTACCAGGCATTGTTCTAAACCAAAACAGTCAAAAATCTCTGCCCATATGGAGCTTATATTTTGGCTGAGGACACAAATAAAATTAATAATAATATACTCTGCTGTTGCATATAATATCACTGTATATGTATATACATATGTAAAATGCAATGGTATTTTCATAGAGAGAGAGAGAACGCACACACGCTCTACTCAGCTCTCCCTTCAGAGGAGAACCCGCCACAAGGAGTGTTGGCAGCAGGCTCCTCCTGCTGCACCTTCCCCAGGGCTCTGCTGTGTGTGCACATGAGGCCACACTCTTCCTGAGCTCCTGCAGCAACGAAGGGGTGGAGTGTGAACTGGGCAGGCCTTGTAGGCCGCTGTAAGGTTGGAAGTCGTTGAAGGGATTTGAGTAGAGGAGTGATTAATGGATCACTCTGGCTATTTGATTGAAAACGGTCTAGGGGCACCTGGGTGGTGCAGTAGGTTAAGCGTCAGACTCTTGGTTTCGGCTCCGGTCATGATCTCAGGGTCGTGAGATCAAGCCCTGTGTTGGGCTCCACGCTGACCGCAGCGTCTGCTTGAGATTCTCTCTCCCTCTGCCCCTCGTGCTCATGTGCAATCTCTCTCTCTCTCTCTCTCAAATAAATAAATAAATCCTTCAAAAAAGCGGGGGGGGGGGGAATGGTCTATAGAAGAACAAGAGGGGAAGCAGGGAGACCAGGCAGGACCACAGTTCTCTGTGAAGTCTGTGAACTGTTCCCTATGGAACCTCAGCAGACTCACCAGGGTGCCTCGGGATATGTTTTAAGTTTTTGACTTTTAAATTTTGATGTTTAAAAAACACTGTCACATCTGTCAGACACCACATGAAATACGACCTCGGAGCAGTTTCCGGTTCCCGCACGATATTGCGGTTCCGTATTGTGGTGCTGCCGTGTGTGCAAAGGTAAAAAGCAAGTGCGGCATGATCCCTGATCGGGATCCCTCCTGGCCGTAAGCAGTGTGTCACGCCGTCAGAGAGAAGCAGGTGCAGTTACTGAGTCAATGAACTGTCCACGCGTGCAGTTCAAGCGGAGGCAGGGGCTGCCAATACAAACGCACAAGTCACCAGTTTCTGAGATTGGAGATCACCAGCCAGTGAGTGGAGATTGAAAGGTGAACTGGAGCCACTTAGCTTCGGAGCACTGCAGCACAGAGCATTGCTACTACATCTTTGTATCTGTCATTCATGATACGAGGCACGTTACAGGCAATCGATAAGTATCTAAATATCTGTTTTTTTAACCAGGGTAAAACATGTACGTGCCACAAAATTTTAGTAGATGCAAAAGGGCATGCACTGAACAGTAAGTCTTCCTCCTACCTCTGACTCCCGCCGTTGTTGTCGGCGTGTATACTCTGGGAGGTAATACGTGCATATTCACACATATAGGTATCTGTGCACATTACAGTCCATCTTTGTGCTCTCACTCAAGTGTTCCGCACTGTTCTATACCCTACCTGGTTACACTGAACAGTGCAGCTCAGGAATCATTCCGTTTCGGTGGCATATGGAGTAGCCCCCTTCAGTTCTTACAGCTGCAGAATATTCCCCTTTGTGGATACACCGTAACTTATTTGATCAGTGTCCTGATGATGAACATTTAGGTTGTTTGCAGTTAGCTTGTTTCAGCGGCAAACAATGCTGTGATATGGGCTCTTTTTCATGTGCCTCTGAGCCTATGTATGAGCACATTTATTCAAAATAAATTGGTAGGAGTTTCGTTTCTCAATCAAAGGAGATCTGAGTTGAATATTGTGAGATGTTCTATGTCCTCTATAGAAGTTATGCCAATTTACACTTCCCAGAAAGTAGGAGAATGCTTGTTTGCCTGTGTAATCCTCAACAAAGGATGTTAAACTTTTGATTGCTGCCAGTCTGTGTAGCGGAAAGTGGTATCTCACTATATTTATTTTAATTTCTCCTGTTATGAAAAAAAGAAAACCTGACCATCTTTTCATATATTGAATCTTTCCTAAGGATATGGAGACCACTTCTATACAGTTTTAAGTAACTCAACTCAGGTACGAAAGAAAGAATACTAAATATTATTGGGTATGCTTAAGTATTGAGGATAATGATAGAACTCTTAAATCAAAATATTCTCCCAGATTTTTTCTTGAAAGTGAAATAATTCATGTTCGGCTACTCTTGTTAGCTTGTTCTGTTCCTTGTCCTCGATCCTACCCTCGGTGGCTGACCTCACTGTCTTGGGTTCTGTGTGTGTGTGTGTGTGTGTGTGTGTGTCGTGGCCAGAATTCATCATTGAATATGAAGATGCAATGCACGAGGCAGGGCTGTGGCACCACCAAACCGAGGTTTCTGGAATGCAGACCACAGCCCAGCTGAAGCTGTCACCTTACGTGAACTACTCCTTCAGGGTCATGGCCGTGAACAGCCTGGGGCGGAGCTTGCCCAGCGAGGCATCCGAACAGTATTTGACCAAAGCTGCAGGTAAAGTGGGGCTTCTGTGACGGGAAATGAAATAGAAAAGTTTTCCACTGTTTAAAAAAAAAAAAAGACCAAAACTTACACACCTGTGGCTGCTTACCTTCCAGAACCTGACACAAATCCCACGGCTGTGGAAGGACTGGGATCAGAGCCTGATAATTTGGTGATTACCTGGAAGGTGAGCTCGGCATGAAGCCTTCCACTTTCCCCAGTGTATCTTAGAGTGAGAAACAAAAAAAAAGTTGTGTTTAAACAACGTCTGTGGTGGGGCGCCTGGGTGGCTCGGTCGGTTAAGCATCCGACTCTTGATTTCGGCTCAGGTCGTGGTTTCAGGGTCGTGAGATCGAGCCCCATGTCAGGATCTGCTTGAGATTCTCTCTCTCCCTCTGCCCCTTACCCCCACCCCTGCTTGAGTGCTCCCTCTCTCTCTCTCTTTCTCTCTCTCCAAACAAACAATGGTATTAAAATCCCATTTCATCCATTTTGGGGAAAAATATATATTACATCTCTTTCTTTCTTTTTTTTTTTTTTAAAGATTTTATTTATTTATTTGACAGAGAGAGAGACAGCCAGTGAGAGAGGGAACACAAGCAGGGGGAGTGGGAGAGGAAGAAGCAGGCTCATAGCGGAGGAGCCTGATGTGGGGCTCGATCCCATAACGCCAGGATCACGCCCTGAGCTGAAGGCAGACGCTTAATGACTGCACCACCCAGGCGCCCCTACATCTCTTGCTTTAAATGACATTATTGTGTAGCAGTTAAAAGTTTGATCCTTGGGGGGGCGCCTGGGTGGCACAGCGGTTGAGCGTCTGCCTTTGGCTCAGGGCGTGATCCCAGCGTTATGGGATCGAGCCCCACATCAGGCTCCTCCGCTGGAGCCTGCTTCTTCCTCTCCCACTCCCCCTGCTTGTGTTCCCTCTCTCTCTGGCTGTCTCTATCTCTGTCGAATAAATAAAATCTTTAAAAAAAAAAAAAAAAAAGCTTGATCCTTGGAGCCCAGATGAATGGGTACAAATCCCAGCTTTGCCACTTACTGTGTGAGTGGTTGCTTAACGTCACCATTATGTATTTGTATGATGGGACTAGTCATAGAACCAACGTCACACAAGTAAAGGAGTCAATACGTATAAGGCCCCTAGAACATGCCTAGCACGTATATATGCTCAATAAATGCTAGCTGGTATTATCATCATCATAGAGAGCCGTCTAGAAGACGTGCACCAAGTAATTCCTAGTAGTCAACTTCTTCTGCCTCTGCTTTTCTCTCTCTCTCTCTCTCTCTCTCTCTCTTTCTGATTTATCTGTATTTTCTGGACTTGGAAAATTAACATATATTCACTTGTGTGATTTTAAAACTTATTTTAATAGACCTATGCAGGCACACTTATATGCATACATACTCATGCATATTTATATACATACATACATACGTGTAAACCAGGATAGACTGACAAGACAATGTTTTTTTAAGATTTTATTTTTAAGTAATCGCTACACCCACTGTGGAGCTCGAACCCACAACCCCGAGATCAAGAGTCGCATGTTCCTCCGACAGCCAGCCAGGCGCCCCGACGAGCCAACTTTTTTTTTTTAATAAAGAAGCAGTTCACAGGCTTCTGGCTCTAAGTAAAATAGACAATGATGTCCTGTGGCACAAACAGGAATATATAAAGGAAACTATGTAACTGAAACGCTCTGAGTAACCCCCCCCCCCCTTGACTGGAGCCAGAGTTTGAGAGGCTTATGTGGTATTTACAACTTTAAGATAGAAATTAACAATTTCGAAATGTTGATCTCAAACAAGCTTTGAATCTCATCACGAATGAAAAAAAAAATAAATAAATAAAAGGTCCCTGGAGGACATTGTGAATAGCTCGCATTTTAGCATTTCAGTGCTCATTTTCCTAAAGTCCGGGAATTGAATTTGGTATTCCAGGGGAAGTTTGCTCAGTCTGATCTGTTTTAGAAGCTCTGATTATTTGGCTTTTCTTCTAGCCCTTGAACGGTTTCGAATCTAACGGGCTGGGCCTTCAGTACAAAGTGAGCTGGCGCCAGAAAGATGGCGACGACGAATGGACGTCCGTGGTGGTGGCAAATGTATCCAAGTATATTGTCTCGGGCACGCCAACCTTCGTTCCATACCTGATCAAAGTGCAGGCCCTGAATGACGTGGGATTTGCTCCAGAGCCAGCCGTGGTCATGGGGCATTCTGGAGAAGACCGTAAGTGTTTGACGCTATGTCACTGATACTTTTGTTTATACCCCAAAACAGACTTAGCAAAGGTGCAAGCCGAGGCCATTTCCAGGGGGTGCTTGGATTGGGAGGGGCAGCAGTTATTTTGCTCAACATTCCTGAATGCAAAAAGCCTGCTACGTATGTAACAAACAGGTTCAGAATGTCACGTGTCATTACTTTTTAAAAAGGTACATTATTCTCACCAAGTCAGACAAACAGATACCAAAAAAATCTCTCAATCCTTGATAATCCATAGAACAAAGCTGGGTCATACTTCAAGCCAGAATTGTGAGTGGCATTTTTGCGTGAAATTCAAAATAACGTTGATACTTCTGCCTCTGCCCCCTTTCCTGTTTTTCCCTAGTCCCAATGATGGCGCCTGGAAACGTGCGCGTGAATGTGGTGAACAGTACCTTAGCCGAGGTGCACTGGGACCCCGTACCTCTGAAAAGTATCCGAGGACACCTGCAAGGCTATCGGGCAAGTGAAGGGAGGTTTTTTTGCTTTCTTCCCGTAGGAACAGGCCCTCAGCGAATGCCAGATGCACTTCTCTTGGCCGGAGGCCTTGAGAGTTCGTCTGGTTTATCACCCCGGACAGGCCATGTCTCTAAGGAACCCCAGCTAGAGCAGAAGCAAAACCTCACTGCATCTAAAGTGGGGGAAAAAAACAAAACCTATTTTCTCCGTTTTCCCCACAGGTGACCTAAAATTTTTCCAACTAAACAATTAACAGAGGCACAAAATGGGGAAAACTAGTGTTTAAGAAACTAAAATTCAACCGAATGCACCTAGCTTTAAAGCAATACTGACCACACGTGTTAAACACACAAAATTGTCCTGAAAATAATGTAGGCATTTTTTTCAAAATCATTCAGATTGTACTTCAAACTCATATAGTCCCGACAGGGTCATTCTTATGACCATCGTTTATCTTAGTTCTTGGGAAGCACAGAAAGACTGATGCGTAGAGAGGCGCGATGGACGGGCTAAGAACTGGTTTTGCGCCCACGGAGAAAGTCACGGCTCTGGTTTGTTAACACTGACCCCTAGAGATCACTGTCAGCACTGCAGCAGATTCAGTGTTGGGTTTTTTTTCTCTAGTATTGCCAGATTCTGTTTATATGTTGACTTCTCTTGAAAATGCTTTTAAACTTCTAAGAAGAATTTCAGAAGACTTAATAAACAGCAATTCTGGATTTTTAGCCAAAGTTAATCAACTCTTTGCTTACCCACCTTTCCAAAACCTGTGCCTGCCATTTAATACCAAAAAAAAAAAAAAGTATTTTTAACGAAGTGTTACAGTTTGGGTTAGTGAGAAAGCCCTAAACTTGGAGTGGAGGACCCACTGTGGCTTTTGCTTGCCCAGTGGCCGGGGGCAAGCCACTCGGCGGTCCGGGGTTCATCTGTGCGAAAGGAATAATAATAAAAGCTTCACCGTGGCTTTTAGGCTTAAATTAAATGATATATTGCCCATGACATTGTATTAGCTCTGGAGAAGTATGTAAATACTGGGCAGTAATTTTTGGTTTTAGAATATTTTATACAAGTAAGATGCTTCAATCCTTCCATCATCTTCCATTCCCTTATGTTCTAGAGAGGTCTGTGTGGGTGTCACGCTGTTCCGTTTCTTTCCCTCAAGCTTCTCCAAACCAGTAGCCTATAGCCCAGCTGCATCAAATGTTCTCAATTCTGTTTCCCTCATTATGTTTGGGTGTCTCCTGTCTTGTCTCATAATCAATATCTCTCAGTTTTGCCAAGAATCTTCTTCTAAAATGCACCAACGACATTTTCTAGGACACAGGCATAAGACTTGAATCTCGTGAGCAGGAGGAATCTCGTTTGCTCCCTTACCTGTCCCTGACTTTTGCCCGTGCTCTTTCAGATTTACTACTGGAAGGCACAGAGTTCGTCTAAGAGAAACAGACGCCACCTTGAGAAAAAGATCCTCACTTTCCAGGGCAGCAAGACTCACGGCATGTTGCCTGGGCTGGAGCCCTTCAGCCACTACACGCTGAACGTCCGCGTGGTCAACGGGAAAGGGGAGGGCCCAGCCAGCCCCGACAGAGTCTTTAACACTCCAGAAGGAGGTAGGAGGCGGACGTGACTGAGATCCTAGAGCATATGGCTCGTCCTGAGAGGCTTTGCAGGACAGAAGGGGCCCCACAAAGCTGGCGTAGTGTCAGCTCATATGTGGCCCGAGGGTACGTGGGAGGCTTCACGATGCAAAAATGCTGCCCCAAACCCTCTCTCCTAACTGAAGTTTTTCTCCACACTTCGTCACACTGTCAGAAACCTTGCTAAGTTGGTGTTTATTTGGGTCATTAACTTTCTGACCCGAAGGGAGTTCTGTAACTTCTCTAAGCCTCGGTTCCTTCTTTTGAAAAGCATGAGCACTAATGTGATAACCTGAGAAAAACACCTGGGAAGAAAAATAATCCTGTCAGTCGTAGTTGACTTCTTTCCTGGTGCACCTTTATCGTTTCTGCTGAAGTTGAACTGGGTTAGAAGGTTGGAGGTCTTGACAAAATGGGTTGGAAAGAGAAGGAAAAGCATTGCCAGAAGGGGCCGTTGCAAGGGGAGGGGGAGGGAGGATCCACTATCCATCAGTGCAGGGGTGGGGCAGGAGGAGTTTGGGCACAGAGACATGGGAGCCTAGTAGATGAGGGAGAGAGGGACAGTAGAGTAAGGAAGATAAGGATTCACGCATTTGAATTTTGCTCCAAGCCCGTATTAAAAATGAGCCAAATCACTTCTGTGGATTCCTTAGGTCTTTTTTTTTTTTTTTAAGATTTTATTTATTTATTTGACAGAGATAGAGACAGCCAGCTAGAGAGGGAACACAAGCAGGGGGAGTGGGAGAGGAAGAAGCAGGCTCATAGCAGAGGAGCCTGATGTGGGGCTTGATCCCAGAACGCTGGGATCACGCCCTGAGCCGAAGGCAGGCGCTTAACCGCTGTGCCACCCAGGCGCCCCTCCTTAGGTCTTTCTGATACAAGTAGTTCGCAGACAAACCAGGTCCTGGCTCCTTTGAAGGGCGCATGATGTTGGCACCTGACCAGCATCCTCTGAGGGTCTTCCTGTGTCTCAGCTCCCCTCCTATGACAATTGCTTGTCCTCGGTCCATTGCTGCTTCAGAGGCTGAAGCCTTCTTCCTCTCGAGGCTTTCACTAGTGAGACCTCACTGCTCCTTGAGATGGTTCGGGGAAGGTGTCATAGTAGAGATGACCCACGAATTAAAGGATAAGGAAGAGAGGAAGTAGTATGTCCACAGACACGATGGTATGAAGCAGCATGGCTTCCTCAAGGAACTATCAGTTGTGTAGCCAGGAATGGTGAGGAAAGAGAGGAAGGTGAGCGAGGGAGGGCCCGTACCTTGGATGGTCTTACGTGCTACGGATATTAACCTGTAAGCCAGAGGCTCTTAACTGGAAGACTGGAGTCTCCTGGGGGGGAGGGGGTCAATGAATGGGTGTAAGGAGCTCCATGAACCCCCTACTTTTATACGCAATATGTGTTTACTTCTCTGGAGACAGTTTTTGGCTATCGTCCGATTCTGAGAGGAGTGGCTTGGGGAAGCTGAGAACTATGTGCCAGGACTCTTCTAGGCCCAGGCAAAGGCCACTGAGGGCCTGAAGTGGGGCAGTGGTAGAGAGGAGAGTAGGGAATGGATGTACGAGGGTAGCACTGACAGGATGTAGTGTCCCTGGAGATGGAGGAAATGAGGCAGAGAGAGAAAGTCGGGTTGACTCCTTGGTTTCTGGCTGGAGTGATGGGAGAGACAGGGGTGCCATTAGTGGGTCTCGGGAATACGGTGGGTGTGTAAAGGTGCTAGCGACCGGGAGGGAGAACTGCCTCCATCCATCATCCTCATGAGAAAGTGAATAAAAGAAGACCAGGCATGTGTCCTCTGGTCATTTGCCAGCCTCTGCCATAGAGAACGTGACACCCTGCGGGCTGTCCCCAGAGCAGGGGGAGGAGGGGTCCGCCAGCACCGCGGCTTTTGTCCATCGCCGCGAGAATCTGGGCGTCTGTCAGCTCTCCAGATAAGAACCACTCTGCACCTGGGCAGGCTGGCTCATGCCCAGAGCCCAGCAGGCAGGGTGTCCTGGGTGTTCGGAGACACCTGGTTTGTTGGAGAAAACAGTTCTTAATAGCCCAGAACACAGCTGTGTCTACTCAAAGGTCTGGTTAGAATAGTTTCACTTAGTCACCAGTTTGCTTTTATCAAGACACCATTCACGACACAAGTCCCATCTCCTTTACAAATATTGGTTTGGGTCCATCTAAAGGCAACATTTTTACGTATTTTGGAAGATGGCTTTAATGAGTCTAAATGGAAATGATGAGGAAAAAAAGAGGAAGAGAACAGCTGAACGGGTTCTTGTCACGGGTTTCTGGCAGTGTATTTTTGGCTGAATCGGGAGCAAGAGTGAGTTACAGAAAACCTTGGTGAATGGTGTGAACATGGTACAGTACGTCATCTGAATCCATTTTGGAAACATCCAAAAACTTTTGTTGACTCTGTGTCCTCTCACTCTAAGTGCCCAGTGCTCCGTCCTCTTTGAAGATTGTTAACCCGACACTAGACTCCCTCACTCTGGAGTGGGACCCACCAAGCCGCCCGAACGGCATTTTGACTGAGTACACCTTAAAATATCAGCCAAGTGAGTTATTGGGAGAAGGCAAGGGGAGGGGGGCGGATATGGTTCCAAAAGGAAAAAACTTAGCTGTTTTCTTAAAATACAAACTGGTTATTTCTTTAGCGCTGTAGAATATCTCCGTATACCTTCCAGAGGTGTTCCAGAAGGAACTTCACGTCAGACTTCCTAAAGACGTATATGCTATTGAAAAGCAAGCAGTCTGTAGAATGCAACAGACCTTTGAGTGTGGGGTGGATGCTATTGTTAGGTTAGGTAGGCGTGAGTTATCTGTAACTAGAAAATGGTAAGAAGAAAGGAAAGGAAAGGAAAGGAAAGGAAAGGAAAGGAAAGGAAAGGAAAGGAGAGGAAAGGAAAGGAGAGAGGAGGGGAGGGGAGAGAAGGGAAGGGAAAAGGAAAGGAAAGGAAAAGAAACGTAGAAAAAGAGGGGTTCCTTTGGCACAAGACCTCTGAGGCCGAAGTTTGGGGTTACATGACACCACCTGCAAAAACACAGAGAAAAGAAATGCTACTGGAATTCAGCCATAAAATCCCCCTGGCTCCTAAGCCCGTGGGGAACATATTTCCCCCCATTTTGCGATAGTATAGGAGCCATAAACAGCGAACGACAGTTACGTCAGGCAAGGAGTGAAGAGGATTACAAAGGGAATGCAATCCAAGTGTGTCATTTTTGCTTGACGTTTTTATTTATAATAGTATTCCTATAGCAATTAAGGGGGAATGCTCATCTCTGTTATTTTTTATTGCCAGTTAACAGCACCCACGAATTAGGCCCACTGGTGGATCTGAAAATTCCTGCCAACAAGACGCGCTGGACTTTAAAGAATTTAAATTTCAGCACGCGGTATAAGTTTTATTTTTATGCACAGACAGCGGCAGGATCCGGCAGTCAAATAACGGAGGAGGCGGTGACAACTGTGGATGAAGGTAAGATGGGTATGTATAAAATTCACGTAACTCTAAGTGTCGCGAGACCAAAGTCTTTCACCTGAACGTGTGCCTTCTCTTTCCTTCCTCCCACGGAGGCTCCATCTTCCCATCTAATGCGAACACTTGTTTGTAATTTCCCATCCGGACATCTATAAAGTCAATTATTCAATTCATGTGAGAATAACTATTGGTTATTTGTTTTCCGAGTCTGTGTGAAATTTGTAAGCTGACTTTAAAAAGTTGAGATGAGAGTGGGAAGTTACAGCATTTTGCCACACAGGAACTCAAAGTTCAAGGCAATGGGTTTTCCTGTCTACAACCTCACACGTATACGTACACACACATACATGTAATACACATGTGTGTGTGCACACCGCCACACGCATCCGTATGCAAATAAATAGATGTAATTCTAGTTCTGGTCTTGAGTCACCAGAAGATAGTTCGCTAGGCCACATTCTGGTTGAGGATTTCTAGCAAGGACTATGAAACGGTTATGAAATAGTGCGTTTATTTTGCGTTTGAGCACGGGACTTTGTATTTTGGTATGCCGTCTGGTACAGAGAAAGCAAAACAGTCCCATTAGAGTTTCAAGAAAAGGAGTCAGTACTTCCTTTGCGACTTTAAAAAAATTATTTTGAAAAAATTTCAATTCGATGAAAGTGTCAAAAAACTTTATTAAAGATTTTCTGAGTTTGCATGTCATTAAATTGTAGAATTGCCTGAGGGTTATTTATGTATCTTCCCTAGCACGAGGAATTGACTTTTCTACCCCCAAAGTTGGTTTGAAATACCTTATGCCTTGTTCCATAAGGGGGGACTATGAATAATGCACCTTAAGGAATGTGTGGATCTGGTTGCTGGGTATGCCTGGGGGCACCAACATATCTCTGTCCCCTGTACCAGATGCGGGACACTTCCTTCTTCTTGCATGCTTTGGCATTTTAATAAGTGTTTTTATATCGCTTTACATGCTCGTGGGTGTGTTACATCTAACTATATAGTGTCCTGTTTCTGTTTCCCTTCATTGAAGCTGGTATTCCTCCACCCGATGTAGGTGCAGGCAAAGGTAAAATCATTCATCTGCATGACTTTATACATGTTTGAAATTTGCAATGTTAAACATGGCGAAGTGCAGCATGGGTTTAAAAAAAAAAAAAAGATATAAAATGAGCTTTGAAACACCAAACGGAGGAGAAGATCTTGGAAGATCTTGGCTTTAAAATTCACGTCTAGTCTTTTCCACAAGTCGAAAGCCACACACTGAATTCTTCTAACCCTTCTTCACAAGACCCATCCGTGGTACAAACCCTTATCTTTGCTTTTAATGATGGGATGGGGGCTGGATCAGACGGGACCCACATGGTGGGTTGTCCCAGATCCTCTCTGTGGCCACACCCCATGCTCAGGGTTCAGGAATATTCGTCCTGTGCTGCGAACAGCCTGTAAGAACTCAGATCAGCCGAGCTCTCCGTTCTCATCTGATTGAGCCCCACTCCTTGTCGACACAAGTGTCCTCTTTGCTGACACGACACCACACCTTCCATTCGGAGTTTCGGCTTAGTGATGCCCTCTGACTGGCCCGGGACCCGCAGTCGCCCCACCAGGATCCCTCCGAGCAGGTCTTCCTGTCAGCCCACATGCTCTCCCCAGCTGTGTGGTTCCATCCTGTCTTCACCACGCTGCACCTGCCCCCGTCTCTTCCCCCTGGGGGATGGTGGAGTGCTTCTGCTCTCCTTTGTTCCTCTCGGCTCTCTGGGTGAGAAAGGTGTGTTGGGAGAGCAGTGCTTGAATCCCCTGGGATAGGTCTTCCCCCTGAGGCGTCCCGAAGAGCCTCCTCGGGCTTTGGCCCTTGGCTAGTGGTTGATCTGTTAGCTTTTACAAGAGCTGGGAGTCCCAGCCACAGGGCATTCTTTTCCTGTGAAGTCCCCCTGGCCAGGGGTGGTCTTGGACTTTGACAGGTTTGAGAACAAATAGGAATGAAGAAGACCATGAGAAAGAAGTGCCTTGCCTAAAATTACTCAGATGTGTGCATGCAGGCCTGATTCAGATCTTTTATTTATTTATTTTTTTTAGAAATCTGCTTCTATTCATAGCCTTGGTGAATGATAAGCTGTAGATCGGATAGATTTTGAAGTAACTGAATCAGAATGATAGCCACGTTAATACCACCATCTGTGTGCTTTTAGACTTGAAAGAATGAGGCTGTGAAAATTCAAAATTTCCACAGTATTGTAGAAAGATATAAGCTTCCCCTTTACGTGTCTGCGCCTTGCCTGGCTTAATTAGATATCAATTAAAGTCCTTGGTTGTGTTACAATAATTCCCTGCTAGGTTCCCCTGGTAACCTTTCACTGAAGCATTCCAGAGAAAGCCTGGCCGCCTTCCCGACGCAGTGGCCGCGTCCCCGCGGCTCTGCCTGGAGTCAGTAGCTGCGTTAATGGTGCTATAAGAGGGCTGTCTGTGAGGGAGCCCGAGTTTCCCACTGACTTGCCGCGTTGGAAGACGGCATGCATTCACTGGAAAAAAATTACCCACTGATGTTAATGAATTAAAACCAATTAAGAGAAATCCTTATTAAAATAGTTTCGGTTCTACCATTTAATGTTACTAAATTGAATTGTGAGTTGCTTACGATGATAGGACACGCAGAAGTGGGCTGTCAGAAGGTTCACGTAGCCCCTGACGTTGAAATCGGGTGTATATCAGATAAGAAGAGAAAGAGGGTTTAAGCGGTTTTCAAAAGCCTAAACCTAACCTTATCTTCTCTACAGTGTTAATGGTGCACGGGCCGCTGAACAGCGCTTGCGTAAAGTGAGGGCAAATGCCATAAGACTTAAACCACTCAAGAAATCATTTGTTATCCTGGGTTTTCTTTCCTTAAAAAGATCTCTTTTTTTCGATCTAAGAATGAACTCTATTCTCTTTATGTTTCTTCTCCGTACAGTTCAGATACTCTCTGAGAGAGGAGAAAAAGGAAAGTTCCCTACGATCCTCCTAAATTTTCAAATTTGTATGGGTTTTCGCTTTTTCTCTCAACGAGGGGGAAAGAATCAGAGATGGCTCGCTGGGAGAAAGCACGGGTGATATCCTCAGCTCTGGGAGCTTCGGCCTCTGGGGATTTCAGTTCACCTCTGATTGAGGGGGGAAAAGAGATGCAGCTGAGTTTACATTTTTTAAAAATTTTCTTACAGATTTTAGGAGATGTTCATGAAACCCAAACTTACAAACATGCAGTTTGCAAAAGGAGCATTTACACGGCTAAGTAGAACGCAGGACAGTCCATTTGGCTGCCCTGCACCATAGCCACCCCTTCCCTTCCCACGCCCCCAGGGGGCACGGACACACTACTGAGATCTTTAGGACACCCTTATTTGCAGCCGTGTCCTCACTTGGGTAAAGCCTTCAGTGTCTGTGTAACAGTCATAGCTGTTCAGCTGCATCTGTTCAATTTCTGTGTCTCTTTAAATAGTTTTGGGGTCTGGGATTCTAGAAAATAAACCTGTGAAGGCATCTGCAGAAATGATCCAAAAACATACAGCGAACGGATTTGTGTTCTGGGCCCTTGTTGTTGATGGATGGACCCTGCTTTGCCCATAGCCTTTACTTTCTCATCCTTGGGACCAGCCATCAGAACACTACTGTGAAGTGACTGGTTGGAGTACAGGAATAGGGAGAGACTGACCGGTCAGCAACTGAACGTGATTCTTGACGTAATTAGCGGTGGACTATGGTCAGCCAGTGAGGACGGAGCAGAGCTGGGCACCAGGGAAATGGTGGCAAATCCTGTCTGTGGTCAGACTCTTCTTCACTGTAGAATTACACCAGAGTTGGTCCCACCACTACCAAGGAGGTCAAGAAACAAGGAAAAGCTAAAGAATATGTAAACAAAAATCAGGTTTAAAGTTTGGCCCGAACAACAGCAACAAAATGACTATATAAAAAGTTCAGTCAGGTCAATAGCTAACATCTATCTGCCCCATAAAATGCACCAGCCTTTTTTAAGGCACTGTGTCCCAGGATGGTTAGACAGACCTTGCCTTTGATATGCTAAGAATGTGGCAGGTGAGACCAACACATTAAAAAAGAGTAAAAACAGGGGCACCTGGGTGCCTCAGTTGGTTGAGCGACCAAGTCTTGGTTTTGGCTCAAGTCGAGATCTCATGGGTTGTGAGATCAAGCCCCGTGTCAGGCTCTGCACCTCAGTGGGGAGTCTGCTTGAAGGTTCTCTTGCTCTGCCCCTCCCCCTATTCACGCTGTCTCGCTCTCTCTCAAATACATAAATAAATCTTTTTTAAAAAGAAAAAGTAAAAATAGATGCTCAGCTAGTCATTTGAACACTATTTTATCTGAGCATAGATGAGTGAACCATTTATTTTGCCCAAAAGAATCAGGAAAAATTTCACAAAAATAGTAATACTGAACCGGGCCTTGAAAGACAAATAAATTTGGACAGATGAGTCAGGGGATTGGGGTGCATAAATTCCTGGTAGGAGGCATAAGCAAAGGCATGGGCTTTGAAAATCCCCAGGATGTTTCAGTTTTACCCAGAGACGTGACTGAAGAGGTCGATGAGGCCAGACGTGAATGATCCTTAATGACCACAGTGTCTTGCTAAGGAAAGAGTGTTTACCTGTGGGCACAGGTGAGCCAGCCATGTTTCAAACGGGGGTGACAGGATCACATACGTAGTGCAGGAAGCTAAAATGTAGGTAGCTACGCCGGCGGGATCTACAAAGAAAGACTTAGGGTAGGGAGACAAGAGGCAGGCTTTGCAGAAAGCCCCAATGAGAAACGGCATTCGCAGTCCCGTGGCTGACACATCCAGAAAGTGGATGAGTGGAGGGTTAAGCAAAGAACCTTAGAATTCTCTGGGATAAAAGTACGATATCTTCTGTGGCTGTCTTTAAGAATAAGCTACACGCTCTTCTGTTGGAAGGATTTCACTGTGTTTCTGCCTTGACATCTCCCATCAGTACACCAAGACTACGCTCCTCAGTTCTGTGATTCCAGAATTTCTTAACGAAAATTAATGTTTTGCCTGGGATCTTTACCACTGATGTACGTATGTGTTTCATATTTACTGTCTCTGTTCATTGATCATATTCCTTTAATTATCTGTTCCTTTAAGAGGAAAATCTCAGATGATAAAATCAAATAGGTCCACAGAAGTACCCTACATAATTCCATCATCGGTTTTGCTCTCTGCTGTTTCCCACCCTTAGCACAGAGGGGTGCATTGTACACATATGATGGTGAATTATATCTCAGAGGTCAAGTGCATTATTTCATTTCTTCAATATGCAGAACTTACTCAACTTATTTTTTTTAAGATTTTATTTATTTATTTGAGAAAGAGAGAGAGAATGAGCGCACAAGCCGGGGGGGTAGGCAAAATGAGAGGGAAAAGCAGGACCCAGGACCCTGGGATCATGACCCAAGCTCAAGGCAGACGCTCAACCGACTGAGCCACCCAGGTGCCCAGAACTTACTCAACCTATGATGGGGTTACGTTCCCATAAATCCATCATAAGTCAAAAATATTTTAAGTCATAGATGCATTCGATGCATCTAACTTGCCTAAACTGGCTTGGCCTAGCCTACCTGACATGGGCTCAGAACACCTACTCTCGCCTATGTGATAAGGAAGTGTTAATTGTCTCATGGAATTTACTGACTACTGTACTGAAAGTGCAAAGCAGAATGGCCGTGTGGGGACAGGATGGTTGTGAGTGTGTAGGTTGTTCACCCTCATGATCCCGTGGCTGAGGGGGAACTGCGGCTGGCTCCCCTGCCCAGCATCATGAGAGTATCGTACCACAAACCATTTGCCCCAGAAAAGATCAAATTCAAAGTGCGGTTTCTGAATGCTTACAGCTTTCACTCCATTGTAAGGTCAAAAAATCCAAAGTCAAACCAGCATGAAGTTGGGGACTGTCTGTACCTCTCTTTCTGATCCTAAGAAATGCTCTTTCATTAAGTTAATTTCAGGAGAGGCCTTTAGCTTCCAAGTTCTATAACATAATTGGGAATTTAATTTCAGAGTCTAAGTCAGCCCTTGGACACTTTCTGATTTACTATTCTAGGACATTTTCTCTGGGGTAATACATTGATCTTATTTTTGTGCCTACCCAAGTTAATATACCTGTAAATATGTCATTTTTAGTTTAGGCCATTGCGAGAAGGCTGAGAGAATGTCAGCCTCAGATAGCCAAATAATACCCTTTAATGGCCGGAGATGTCACCTTTACTTAGTAGTAGACATTGACTGTCATAGCGTGTTCATAATGTGCTGTTTTAAGAAGCCATTTAGGTTGTACTACGATTTTCCAGAATGTGACATGTAATGAACACTTAGGTATAGATCGTCTGACTCTCTGGGGTGTGTCAAGTAAAACACTTCTTACTTCTTTGATTTCTTCTTTTCAAAGTTCTGATAAAGCGTATTTGACAGTTCTTATTGCAGCTTCTCTCCCAGTGTGTTCTACCAATCAGCAGTCTCTAAAGCAGGTGTCCTCACCTGGGGTCCCCGAACTCCCCATGGGCAGGCTCTTAGAGAAGTTTGTGACTCAAAAAGGTCAGAAGGCACTGTTCTAAAGGAGCATAACACAGTCTTTAAAGACCCACACTGAGCTGCTAAGTAGAACCGAGAAGCAGCCTCCTAGTATTGGGGTTTACCTTGCAGTAAGATTCTGTTACCTCTGCCCCCAGCATTGCTTAGCAACCCCCACCCCACCCCACATCAGTAAGTGAGGGCTGAGGTTTCCTGGGACTCTATCTAATGGACGACAGTTTACGTCATTCAGGACCCATATAACAGAACTCATCAATCTGAATATTGTACATCATTCCTGATTATTCATTATTCTGCTTTTATAAATGAAAACCCTTTCTGTCATGGAAGTGAAATCCGAGTGAACCCTAAATTTCAGCAATAAATCTGATTCCATTTGCACAATCTCAGAGGACTTCATCTTAGTTTATATTTGTGTGTTGGACACTGCAGATTGCTTGTTTGTTTTATTCTTCTGTCGTATATTTATCTTAAGCCGTAACCCCGGGATCAGGAAACTTACTGCCACAGCTGCGGAGACCAGGGCCAGTATCAGCTGGGAGTCCGAGGGGCCAGAGCATGTGAACTTTTATCTTGGATATGATGTAGCTGGCAGTAAGAAGCAATTTCATTGCCCGGTTGTTAATTTGGGGGATGCATTTTAAGAGAGTCAGAACATTTTTAAGGATTTACTGTGGGTCATTCTGAAAGATAACTCGATTCAATTAAATGAATCCTATTTATCTAAAAAAAATTCTGGTGAACTGAACCATCAAACTATATATTTTATACATCGCTAGGAGTCTCTTTTGTTCCTGTTACTAAAAACAAGGGACATAATATGTTCCCTTGCATATGTTATTTGCATATCACGGAACTTAGAACTGTTCTATACCCACAACATGTAAACGAGAGGAAGGTAACAAAAATTATATTTGTAAGTACCAGTAGGAAAGAAGAAAAGTCTGCTCAAATTGGCCTTTGAGGTAGCAAAAATTAAATTAACTAGTCATTTTGCCAGTACTATCCAAAAGAATTGTATCAGAAATTGCAGAACATTAACACTTGGAGGGAGCCTCCGTTATGTTTCAATGTTTCATGTATTCCCGTCAGGCACCAATGTGTATCCCGGCCCCGAACAGCAGGAGGCGGGGCAGCTTTAATTTTTCAGGGTTGAGTAAAACCTGTGACCCCTGCCTGTGCAGCGTGCTCTGCGCGTGATAAACTAGGTGGCCAGTGAATGTGACACCATGTTGAATGTTGTCCAACTTTCTGTTCAGGCCTTTATCATGCACATAAATATTTTTAGAAGTAACTGTTCCTTAGGAAAATGAATACTCGGGAACGGTTGAATCTATAACTTGGATCAATTTGAAAGCATTTACGTCGGGTGCCTGGGTGGCTCAGTTGGTTAAGCATCTACCTTCGCTTGGGTCATGATCTCAGGGTCCTGAGACTACATCCAGCATCGGGCTCCCTGCTCATCAGGAGCCTGCTTCTCCTTATCCCTCTGCCCCTCCCCCTGCTCGTACTCTCTCTCTCTGCCAAATAAATAAGATCTTCAAAAAAATGAAAGCATTTAAGTTTACCAAAAGCTTCATCTTGTGAGCCTCAAAAAACAATTCTTTCCATAGGTTCACTTAAACTATTTAGTGTATAGCAATTCTTTTGATGAACATGGTTAGCGAAACAATAATTTCGTAAGGCAAAGTACAGATAAAGAAGTTTCCTTTGCCTTAAAAAGAAGATTTGCTACAATGGGAATGTGTACAATGAATATGCAATCTGTATATCCAGTCAGTTTTTCCCTGAGGACATTTTCATGTAGTTTTTTATCTCCACTGATTTATTTGGCATGACTGATTTATAATCATCTGAAATGATAAACTTAAGCAGTCTAGATTTTGTCTTTAGCGTATAAAGAATTTTCCTTTCTTGAAGCGTTAAGTGACTTCCAGTTCCTCAAAATATTCAAACTTGTTGTTTTTGCAAAATTCCCGTAGACAAAGAAGAATGGAGGAAAGAAATTGTAAATGGTTCTCGGAGCTTCTTTGAGTGAAGGTGTCTAATGCCAGGAGCATAGAAAGTTTGAGTTGGTGCTGTGCGGGACTCCTGTTTTGTGAGTTGAGAGGTTGTGTTTGAGATAGACCCCGTTGGAGGCGGGGGCCTGGTGGAGTTGGATAATGGATAGGGCTATGAATGTCTTTATGTGGGGCCCAGGTGGGTTGGGACTTGGGGTTTTTAATTGTCTTTGGCTCTTTATAGCAAATGAATTACAGAATTGGACAGATCACCTTCTAATCACAGCATAGACAAAAGCCATTACAAAAACAGACATAAAACAATTCTTAACTTACATTATTTAGATAATTCAATTTTTTCACATCCTTTACACTTGTAAACGTTCCCTTGGAGTTCGGATGGAATTTTCGAAATGCTTTGGAGGCTAAAATGACTCCTTGATAAAGTCACGATTTTTTTATGTCACAAGGGACTATAATCGAGCAGAACCGTGCAGTCTGGTTAGACCGCTGACGTAAAGATTATTATACTTGAATAGAATGAGAAATCGTTCAAATCATGTATCCCGTTGTGACCATACCAAATTTTTTTAAAAGATTTTATTTATTTATTTGACAGAGATAGAGACAGCCAGCGAGAGAGGGAACACAAGCAGGGGGAGTGGGAGAGGAAGAAGCAGTCTCCTAGCAGAGGAGCCTGATGTGGGGCTCGATCCCATAACGCCAGGATCACGCCCTGAGCCCAAGGCAGACGCTTAACCGCTGTGCCACCCAGGTGCCCCGTGACCATACCAAATTTGACTGCCTGCATAATTTTCGTTCTTTAAATGGTATCATAATCTGTGACAAGTGAAGTTTCTAAAACAAAGATAATTTGTCACGTAAGATGCAAGAACATTCATACTAACTCACAAGATGGAGAAAAATCTCTCACCTACATTAAAGAAGGGCTGTGTGGCACAGGCTCCCTTTGTGATTGATCCGTCCACGTTCCCGCTGTTCCTCGCCTCATGCATTCTCGAGGAGATGCTGCGTTTGCTATAGAACCGTAGGCAAAATGCATTTTGTGTGTCTTTCATGACACAAGCGTTATGATTTTCAAAGTCGTTTAAAGTCATGCATCACATATAAGATTACAATCACGAGCGGTTTTAAAGCAAGACATCAAAGGTAATATTCAGTAATGTACCAGACTACATTTCTATTCATGAGCGAAAATCATTATGTTTCAAGAGAAAACCACGTTTCTGTAATTTTGTCCCTCGTGTTTTCACAACCACGTGTGGACAGAGCTCTAGGAAAGCACTGCGTTAGTCTGAGAAGAGGAGTATCAACTCACAGTTAGGGTTACAGGGTGCTTTTTGTTAGCGATGGCTTTTAATTTCACAGTGCGGACAGCTCAGGGAGACGTGCTGTCTGCTGGTAGCTAGAAGGCTAACCAGGGTCACGGTGCTAGCATTTCATCAGCTCGAATCTCTGCCGGGCGACTGGTGTCCAGTGGCTCCTCTCATCCAGTCCGTCCAGCAGTCCTCCGAGGTGGGCAGGGCTCATCCCCACATAGGCGTCAGATCAGTGGTGCGTCACCGGGCTGGAATGTGAAAGAGCCTTCCAGCGCTGGAGGAGAGGCTTGCACGATGCCCCCCTGCCCCCACCGGGGGCCACAGAGCCCACACCCCGAGGGAAACAGGCTGGAGGGACCGTTATGTCTGGCACTCGGTGCGTATTGTGGTCCCTAGCAGCTTTGGCTCGAATCAGATCCCATCCACGACACAAAACGTGGCATTTTTTTGTCCTTTTATGGGACACAAGGCAAACCCTATAGAGAAATGTATTTTCTCCGTTGTTATTCTACCTACAACGCCAGTTGCAGCTGGGAGCTCGTTCAAGGTGAGCCGCTGTGATGAGTGGGCCGTTCTTAGGTGCCAGCAATGGCGAGGTAGGACAAGGCCACAACCAGTTATGGTCCCCTCCGACATATAAATGTAACTATGGAAAAGTGTACGTCTTGATTAAAGCCTTAGTTAACATATGACTTCCAGGAGCAAATAGTGTTAATTCAATACTGTCTCCAAACTTTGGCCCAGGAAATGTTATGCTCTTTCTCCACATTTCTAACTATTTTAATTCAACAGGACATTTTTAGACTTAATGGATTCTTCATAAGTAGCCATTTATTCACTCTGTCCCTTCCACGTTATTCTGTTATTCTAAGCATTCAAGAGCATTTCCGCAGAGACCTACTACCACAAAGCACAGGTCAGCCAGAAGGCAGCAAGCAATGTGCTGACAGGACACTTGTTAAAACTGACTTCTAGGGAACAGAGCAAATTTTAGTCCTCTGGCTTGTTTTCTTTTTTCAAATTCCTTATATTTATCTATTCATTTAATTTATTGCTTTGTGGATTACTCAAGAAACACATGATCGTAATTTTATTGTAAAGGTTTAAATAAAGTGAAAATCCTCTTTAATTGCCCTACTCAATCCTACAAGTACCTGCCCACTGCAACCCAGATTCAAGAAGAAAAAGCCCCCCAGGCTTCAGTGTGTGTGTGCGCGTGCATGCGTGAGTATGTGTGATGCGCAATGGTGGCCATGACTTGGGTTTGTAGGCGCATCTGGAGTTAAGATGATTTTAGAGTGTCTTGAGAAGAGTTGAAGCCTCTCATAGTCATTCCAGGCTTTAGATCCCTTCTTCTATGGATGAGAAGTCAAGAGAAGTTGTTTTTCACTTACATAATTTTTGTTTTATACCAACTTCTGGTGCACTCACGTGTGCCTCTGCGAGTGTGCACACTCATGCACCAGTTAACACACCGTGTCTGCCTAATCTTAAATAGCGGGGTGGGAAAATATTGGATGCTTTCTTTCTTTAGACATAGAGGTAGCAATTCAAAGTCAATGTGGATGTTCCTTTATCGCCTGTCAAAGAAACATGTCCACCGTTTGCATAGTTGCACGTAGCAAGCTGCCCGCAGGCCATTCAGTTTTGGCCACCACCATCTTTATGAGGCAACGTCTGCTAGTATTTGAGTATCTTATTGCATCTTGCCCTTATTGGTTGCATTTAGTTGGACGGAAAATGTAGGTGCGGCTACTCCTACAACAAGGCTATGAATGATTAAGCATACTAAAAACAAGGACTCTTCACCTTCAGTCGGATGCTCCGTGGGCTGACACCAGATGGTTGTTGGCTCAGTTTTGGCGAAAAAGCACACAATCAAAGACCATGTACAAATTTGAAAAACAAACAAAAGTATTGCCAAGGAGTATGTCATGGTGGACTTTTAGAGTCTTTTGGCCTGTCTCAGAATGGAAAGTCCCTGTAGCCTCGTATTTTTCGCAAAGACTTCTGCAGATCTGATGTCTGGGCTGGTTTTCCAGAATGCATGAGAGCGGTAGAGCATAATGGCTAGTATCTCGGGAGTCGGACAGACTCAGTCCAACTCCAGCCGTCGGTCAAGTTCTTTCCGTTCCCAGGGCAAGGGTTTGTTCCTCCCGCATACCTCAAAGCATTGCTGCGAAGATGAAATCAGATGTTGCCCTCAGCACAGTGCCTGGCACATGGCAGGAGTTTCAGGATGTTAGCTCTCATTATCCCTGTCTTCACTTCCGTCATCGTCGTCATGATCACGGTGTGTGTATGCAGGAAGCACTGCCCACACTCCTGCCTCGGTCATATCTAGTTATGATACAACTCAAAACCCCTCGAACCAACGAGGCGCCAACGGCCATTTTCAAAGGCTACTGGCGTTTGATTTATAATCCAGATGATGTATTTCCACTTCTCATGTTATTTCTTACACACACATGCACACATTCTTCACATCCTTCTTCATGCTTGATTTTAAGCATTTCATTTTTCTCCCACTGCTTTGTGTGGAAGAAAATAAGGCAACGAGGTGCCATTTTGGCCACGGAGAGCGGAACCTGGGATCTATGTAGCCATGTTTGTCTCTGCATCCAGAGGTCACATATACCCAACCCAACCATGTTAAATGCACTCAGAAGAGACTCAGTCAAATTAAAAGCATGATATAGGCATGCTTGTGAATCAAAAGAAGAAACCCTTTAACCATGATTATGGTCAAAAGAAAAAAATAACCGCCTTTGTAAAAACAAAAGCTTCATATGAATTTATTTAAACAAACCCTCACAGGCATGTCTGAATAGCCATTGATGCTGCACTTTGTCCCATTTGATTGGCACTTTTGAATAATACCAGAAATGCTAATTGTTCTTTGTTTCTCGTAGGAAATTTGCATACTGGGACTAGTTGAATAAGGGGCTTCACGTTTATTGACTCAAACAGAATAGATGACCACAAAGGCTATGTATACATGTGAATGAGTATTTTCTCTTTAAGCTGGTCATTTATTCCATGGATGATTCCTCTAATCAAGATACCTTTCAAAGTCTTTTAAATGGATCCAAAGCAATACTGAATATCGAATATTGATCCTTTGAGGGTAAATTGGATTCTTCAGAAATTTCCAAAAATCTTTTAGAACCAACTCTTGTAAGTGAGATGAATAACAAATCTAAGTAATGTTTTAGGTACAAACGGAGATGTTATATAAAATAATAAGGCTGGCTATCTTATGTGGACAGGTTTCTTGGTTGGAAAGTTTTCTTTTTTAAAAGAAGATTTCCAAAATATTTTGTAAAATGGCAACATCATTGCATTGATAGGTTAGCCTCCAAAAGTGGTTGCTTTGAAGGAAAAATACTCCATTAGATGTATACATTCTGTTCTGTTTAAAATTCGGTCTTATGTTCTTATCGTACTTAACGTACAGCTTATCTGTAGACAGTACTTTTAAAAACTGACCTGGGACTGTTTCTATTGAAAATATATAGTTAAAATAACCGTGAACACACTGTTTAGCAGGATTCGTTAGCATTTGATGGTATTAGCGTTCAGATTTCGCTATTTGAATTTTTTTAATTAATGAAGATTTTTCGAAGTTTTTATATAACTCCTGATGGATAACTGACAGATTTCAATTGGGGGACGCGTGTAAAATGTATAAAAGCTCATATACTATGGTAGCTTTTTACTGCAAGAGACTACAACAGTTCTCCTGTCTCCCTTAAGCCATGCCCCCTGACACCCCTGATCTGTTTTCCAGCAATGGCAAGCCGGCAGGTGGACATTGCGACTCAGGGCTGGTTCATCGGTCTGATGTGTGCTGTCGCTCTCCTTATCTTAATTTTGCTGATTGTTTGCTTCATCAGAAGAAACAAGGGTGGTAAATATCCAGGTAAGAAAGAAAGATGAAAATTGCCTTAGAATGCTACATAATTACCCTATTTTTTATTTATTTTTTTTGAAGATTTTATTTATTAATTTGACATAGACAGCCAGCGAGAGAGGGAACACAAGCAGGGGGGAGTGGGAGAGGAAGAAGCAGGCTCCCAGCGGAGGACCCTGATGTGGGGCTCGATCCCAGAACGCCGGGACCACACCCTGAGCTGAAGGCAGACGCTTAACAACTGCGCCACCCAGGCGCCCCCATAATTATTCTAAACTGTAAAGAAATAATGGGAGTCATACATGTGGACTTTCTGTCCAAACCATTTTTGATTCCTTTTTTTAATAATGGGAGCCTAAGCATTGTCAAGGATCAGAAGGTATTTGGGGGAGTAAATTCACTCTGTTCTCTGAAGATACTAGTGACTCTGTTTCCTTAGGCTCCACCTAAGTCAAAGGAGCCACACCTAAAACCAACAGGCAGAGGGGGGAGGGTACATGGAGTCTTCTAGAGGAAGTACCACATGAACTGAGTCTTGATATCATGACGTGGAACTTTGCTTTTCCTCTACGGCTAATGTTTTCTTCAAGTCAGTGGCTCCGATGAATTTATATTTTCTTTACCTGGCCATTTCCCCTTCAGTGACAAGAAAAAAAAATCTGCGAAAGAAGAGATGTGCTGAAACAATTTGTAACTTTGAATATAGTTAATACATAGATGGGCCAAGTAGGGGAGAGATCTTAGAAACTTCAGACTTAACTCCTTCATCAGTAAGATGCTCACAGGAAGTCAACTTTGAATGTTAACAAATGTTCATTCTCTTAGTTGGTCTCAAAGAGACTAAACAGCGAAGTATTTGCATGGCCACAGAATCCATCTGTTGTGCTAGAACGTCTTCTGTGTATAGAATTATTTTCTACTGCTATACATCTCAGAGAGTAGAGTCTTTAAAACTTTGAATAAGGGAACATGGAACCCATAGGTAATCTTATCGCTTTGAAATGTTTTAGTCAAAGAGAAGGAAGACGCTCATGCGGATCCTGAAATTCAGCCTATGAAGGAAGACGATGGCACTTTCGGAGAATACAGGTGAGCTGCTGCCATTCAGACTCCCTTCACCTTCCCCGCCCTACACACACGCCGCGCTCATGCAGGCTCCCGCCCATAGGATGAGGCCAGGAACAGGCTCTGTGGCATCTCATATTTTCCCCAAAAATTAGTTTAGGAACACTTCCATGTCTACGTGATTACACATCCCTCACAATGAAAATATTCTCACTTTTCGTTAAAAAATAAATTTCCACTTTAGTCATAGGTTTGGAGACAGAGTGCCAGGCAGACTCCGCCATATTTTTCCAGAGGCGTTGCTGTATTGCTCAACCTAGGAAAAGCTGGTGTGTTATCATAAGAGTTAAAACAACAATAAAGACCCTACAAAACCTGCATTATAAAGGAAACTACACCTGTCATTTTCTAAGTAGTGAGTTTATAAATTGGTGTTACTCTTTTTAATCCTGGATTTGATGCTTGTTTTTCCAAAAGAAATACCCATATCCTATCCATTAATCATGAAAGGATAGCAAGGTTCTTTTAGAAGCTGTCAATTATTAAGAATATCATAGCCCTCTAGGCAGTGTGTTAATTCACAGAACTTTGATAATACATTCTTGGCTTGGCTCCATCATTAAGGATAAATTTTAACATAACCTATGTGCTAAGTCATGAAAAGACAGAAGGAGTCAGAGATAGAGGGAGAGAGACTCTTTAAATAAAGATATTCTTGCCTAGGATTTATATGTCTTTTTAAAAAGAGTTAGTTGATTATTTTAGATATGTTTAAAATCAGAAACAAGCTCTATATTTATTCCTTTAAAAAGTTGGGATTTGGGTGTTCCAAAGGAGTACTTCTATTTATAAAATGCCTTTATACCTTGTTTTTTCTATCAGCCTCTTGATTATAAAAATACAGTCTTTTGAATATGCACTGAGCCCAGATTGAGCCTTTTTTGGCAAAAGAAAAGGCTTTTAGGTGAAATAAAATATTTCCCTATTGGGATGGCCAGTTGACATTTATAGATATTTGTGCTAATTTTTACCCATCTCTGGAGCTCATTTTTGGTATTTCCATGTCAATATCATGAGGGGCTAAGTAATGCCAAAGATAAGAAATATAACTGATTGAGAAAAGCCATATATTTTGGATACATTTGGTTTCATACCGGTTTCCACGCAGTTACAAGTGCTCAGGCTTTGTGCCTCAGCACCTAAGCCTTTGGATACTCTGAGAGTCTCTTCGACAGAGAGGATTATGATTTGTAAAAACTTCTCGGAATTTCTGTACTTCACGATACAGAAAGATGTCTAGTGAGGGTTGTCTTGATGTCACATGTTGACTCTGGGAGCTTCCTGTGGAAGCTTCCTGGCCCACCCCCCCCCCGCCCCACAGTACGCGGTAGGGCAGTGTGCAGATGGCCGTAGCCTAGGGAAGCCACGTCTGACGCTGGGTGAGTTGCAGTCTTCACTAATTTAATTCACTCTTCTACATGGTTTTCCCGTAAAGCAGGTGAGGCGATAATGACTAAATAACTTCTTCTTAGAGTTCTTGTGGCTAGAACGCTACACAGGATAGGCACACCGCTCCCTTCTTGCTCGCGATGAAGCTACATCTTCAATGTAGCCTGAAACACCTCCGTATTGGCATGAATTGGAAAGAAAGCATGGCCCCTCCCGCATTCCTCTCGTGGTGATGGGTTCCTGTTGTCCATCATCATGCTTAAATGATTCTGGCGATGTACTGCTCGCCTCATGGCTCCCAATTGTCAGCTTGCTTCTACAGTGGTGTGAAACCAGGGTCTGATATAATGTGACATTGTCAGGGCAACCATGCTGCCTACTCCGTAGAAATGTGATGGAAATCGAGGCCGAATGGGAACTCGCTTGGAATCAAGAAACTGTTAGTTTTCCCGTCAACCCAGCCATACCCTTGATTCCTTTAGATATGACACTTGTTGTGTCTGGGTCTCCATTTCTTTCACCCATAAAATGATTCAGTTGTTCAAATATTAGATGACCACTGAAGACTTCTAGTTGCTACGATTTCTAACCTCCTCCATGAGATGTCTACTAACAACCTTTAATATGATTTGGGGTTCCAGAGCAGTACATGGCAAGTATTTGGCAACTGGCCTCATGATCATTGTGCTTACATTTCTTTGGCCATATTTCTTTGTCTTGGTGTTCATTCATGTGTGATATGTTTGTGAAGCGTTTTCACATGGCTATCTTTAAGTCATGCCTTGAATTCCTCAGAAGAGAAAGACTTTTCTTTGGGCCTATGGAGTACAGACCCATTGGTTCATGTGTGAAGACAAAAATATTTGTCACACATGCAAATACATTGATATGGGAGGTGCCAGGGGAAGGTTCTGATGGGTGTCTAAAACTTAATAAACAACCCAGTAATTTTTTTTTTTTTGACTGAAACTGCAAGTCCATAAGGACAATCAATCCCACAAGTGAAATCACTTTCCCAAATACCCAACCACCCTTTGCTACGGCTGTGGCTTCATCCTGTGACTTCTTGACATTACCTCAGAATTTTTTCCCTGTGGATTCTTTTCTACTTAAAAAGAAAAAAAAAAAGACTTTTAGTTTCTTAGATGTTACGATGAATGAAAACGGTTCCAACTGTTTATTCCAACAGATTCTTTTTTTTTTTTTTAAATAATACATTGAAGTGTCATTCTCCTTCCTAAATCACCAGGGTCCCTTCTCTGCTTTGCACCTTCTGGAAGTTTTGAGCTCTGTAGTATTTATTGATGCTTATTCTTTCTCATTCGGAAAATCAATTAATATGCGGATCACACGCCGACACAGACAAAATTAGGGCTGTTGCTAAATGTAAATTAATTCTCTTTATGATTTGCTCGTTCTCCAGCTTGAGGATGAAACAGTTTCTACATGGTTGGCTCTGAGCCAGAGGATATATCCTAGTGCAAAGAGGGATGGAACTTCAGTGGCCAGATTTTATTTTATTTTTTTTTCCATCAGCTGTAACCTTGTGCCCTCCCTCCAATTCCCACCCCCAAGCAGTGACCCTTTGGTGGAAGCCTGCAGCTTTCTTTGTTTGTTTCTTTAATTATACAGACAGTAGGATCTGCCTCCTTACTAGCATATAGAAAAATCAGAGAAACAATGCAACCAACCATGTAAGTATTTTTTTAATTCTTCAGATCCATTCCTTTAGAAACCAGAATGAACCTGGGTCATAAAGCCAATGACCGTGGTACTTGAACCCATAGCATACGTGGAGGCCGTGGCCACGGGACTCTTGTCATTCACGTGACCGTGGTTCTGTTCCAAGCATGCTAACCCATGCTCCTCGGGCTCGAATGATGTGAAGATGGGTCACCTGTACGGTCTACTTTAGATTTATTCTGCTCACAAACATAAACTTATAAATAATGATGGACATTTAGAGGGAGTGTTGGGGTCACCGAGGGTCAATCAAACCACAGAAGGGTTTGGCGGTGGTGGGATGGTGACCACAGGAGAGTCAGACCGAAGGATCACGGATTTGTCTGTTGTTGCTGGATTTTGGTCAGTAGACGTTCAGTGGGTACTTCCTGTGTGCATAACCCTGAATGAAGTGTTACTGCAAAAAAGGTGAACTTAAAATTCATCCTGAGGGTAAGAGAAAGGAAAAAAAAAACCATCTCTACTCCAATGCTTTGTCTGACATCATGAAATTCACGAGGAATGAAAATTTTCTGATCTTAGAAGCCTGAAAAATTTCTAAAAATGCCCACCATCTCTTCTGTTGTCATTTTACAATGAATTCATTCATTCAACCAGTATTTATTGAGTGCCTACTGTATGCCAGGCTGTGGGGATATTAAAGATGATAGAATGTTATCTCACTAGTTTCTAGTCTAGCGAGGGACCAGGGAAGTAAAAGGACAGTCAGCATCGTGTGAAAAGTGCTAGGAAAGAGATACAGATCAGGTGCCAAGGGAGCAGGGGCTGGGAGCCAAAGCCGACTGGGTGGATGGAAGGAAGGGGATGTGAGAAGTCTTCCCAGAGGACGTGACGTGAACTAAGTTTCGGTACCGTGATGTGAGCATTCCTTTACACTGCAATACCATCTTCATTCACGGCTATGAGGATCAAAAATATATATTGGAGGGGTGCCTGGGTAGTGCAGTCGTTCAGTGTCTGCCTTCGGCTCGGGGCGTGATCCCAGCATTATGGGATCGAGCCCCACATCGGGCTCCTCCGCTGGGAGCCTGCTTCTTTCTCTCCTACTCCCCCTGCTTGTGTTCCCTCTCTCGTTGGCTGTCTCTTTGTCACATAAATAAATAAAATCTTAAAATATATCTATATATATGTGTGTGTGTGTGTATATATATATATATATATATATATATATATATATATATATATATAGGAGCCACATGTACTGTTTTATGACTTATTTACAAATTTGTTGAATCTTTGTCCTTAACAGTTCTCTTAAAATGTGGCTGAATATTTTTAATCTTTGAATACCATGTAGCTAAATAAGTATATGGCTTTTAAGTCATCCTCTGCAACTTCTAAATCCCTCTTCTCTGGGAGGCTGTTTCACACTGAAACTTGACAGAGTGACTTCCCCGACACAGTGTCAAAAGCAAGTTTGTTTACTCTTTCATTGTAAAATTCATCTTTGAGTTGAAAAAAGGCAAGCATTCATACAGTGCTTCAACACAGGCTTGTAACCAGGCATCACCTCTGGAAATTTCTAAGTGTGTGTGTTACACAGGGTATTTGTGAGAAAAAGAATCTCTCTGAGGTGGGGGCCTTGTCTGGAGCGACGAGGTGTGATGGTAGAGAGATGAGTCCTATTTGAGGGGCACAAGTCACATGCCGGGCACTGGGCTGGTGCCTCATGTGGTTTTTTTTCCCATTTAACCCGATCCTAACTAAAGTATGACATTACATTGCACCACTTTTTAAAAACCAGTCTTAGAAAGATCTTGAGCTGCCTTTGAACAGCTTTCCTGGAAAGACTCTGTATGGATAGAACACCCCTCTTTCTTCTCTTTCTTTCAAGCACAACCTACGTTGCTGTAGATTCTCTCTTACCCACTATGACCATGAATTAAGCTGGAATGGATGTGGGGAGCCTAGGTGGCTCCGTTGGTTAAGCATCCAACTCTTCATCTCAGCTCAGGTCTTGATCTCAGCGTGGTGAGTTCGAGCCCCGCATTGGGCTCCACGCTGGGTGTGGAGCCTACGTAAAAAAAAGCTTCAAGGGATCCCCTTCTTGGCTGGTCACTATTCATAACGGATAGGATTGCGTGTGTAAAAATCCAAATGAATCAGGAAAATAATAGAATTCATTAAAGAATTTAGTGATGTTGTTGACACAAAATTAACATGAAGTCAATTACATTTCTGTGTACCAGCAAAGAGTTGGAAAATAGGATTTTAAAAATAATCCCAGCTATGACAGCATAAAAATATGATGTAGGAATAAAGCCAACAGAAAGATCTCCCAAATATTTCAGAGCCCTTTATTTGATTTGTCTATCTTTGCATCAAAACCACACTATCCTAATCCTGTAGCTTTTAATAAGTCTTGATATCTGATAAGTCAAAACCCCCAACTTTTGTTATTCTTCCACAAGAATTTTTTAGATATTCCTGGCCCTTTCATTTACATCTGCGGCTAAGAATCAGCTCGCCAAGATCCCTGTAAAAACCTGTTGGGTTTTTATTGGAAATAAATTGAATTTAAGACCAATATGAAGAAGGTTAACATACTTACGATATTTGAGTCCGCCCGTCCACATTTATGGTATGTTCCTCCAGTTATTTAGCTCTTCTTTTTTTTTTTTTTTTTTTAAAGATTTTATTTATTTATTTGACAGAGAGAGAGACAGCCAGCGAGAGAGGGAACACAAGCAGGGGGAGTGGGAGAGGAAGAAGCAGGCTCCCAGTGGAGGAGCCTGATGTGGGGCTCGATCCCATAATGCCGGGATCACGCCCTGAGCCGAAGGCAGACGCTTTAACCGCTGTGCCACCCAGGCGCCCCTATTTAGCTCTTCTTTAATAACTGAATAAAACTTTCATTCTCCTCAGAGAGAACTTGACACGTTTATATTTATTTTGTTCTTACGTGCTTCATATTTGTATGATCTAGCTGGAATCATTTTTTGGAAATTTTCATTTTCCAATTATTTGCAATTATGGAAAGAAAATTGACTTTCTGCTAATATAGTATTTAACAACATTACCAAACTCTCTTTCTATTCTAATGTTTGCCTGTAGATGCTTTTGGGTGTTTTACATACATGTAACTGTATGGGTTACAAACAACGACATATGCCTTCTATTTCTTTTTGCACGTTGCTTAGTACTTTCAATGCAGTTTTGGTTAGAAGTGATGGGAACAGGCATCCCTACTGTGATTTCTGATGTGAAACAGAAATCTGTCAACATTCACCATCAAAGATGATGTTCACTGCAAGTTTCTTATGAATACCATAATCAGGTCAATCAAGATATTTTATGTTCCTAGAGTATTGAAGTTTTTGTTGTGAATGGGTGTTGAATTTTACCAAATACCTTCTTTTGAATCCACTAAAATAATTATAACACTTTTTTTTTCCTTCTGCTAAAATGGAAAAACATGAATTGATGTTTTAATGCTGAAACAAACTTGCATTCCCTAGAATAAACCCAACTTGGTCATGCTATGGTGTCCTTTTAGTAGATTGCTAAATTCCATGGGCTCATGATTTCCTTGGGATTTGCTCATCTAGGTTCCTGAATGAGATTCACCGGTAATTTCGCTTTCTCAAAGTGTTCTTGATGGTTTAGGTATTGGTGTTATACTAGATTCATAAAACGATCAAAGGAGTAGTTCCTCTGACATAGCGAACTTAGCATGTCCGCAACTGAACTCTTGACCTTCCACCCCAAACACGCTGCCCTCCATAGTAACGGTAATTCCATCCTTTCTGTTGCTCAAACAGAAAATCTTGGTGGTGTCTTTTTCTCTATTATTCCACATCCAACCCATCAGAAAATCCTTCCGGTGCTCCCCTCAAAATATGTCCATCATCTAACCACTTCGTGTGACCCCAGTGTTCCACTCTTGTCCAGGTCACAGTCAACTGACTCCTGTGTTTTTGCACTAATCCCCTGATCTAGCCCTGCCACCTCCTACTTTAACTCTGCTCTCTCTCTCCCCTTCAGTTCCAGCCACACAAGCTCCTCCCCGTTCCCAGAACGTGCCAGGCTTGCTGCCGCCTCAGGGCATTTGCATTGCCTGCTGCGCCTGCCAGAATGGCTCTCCTTCCAGGTATCCACCTGGCCAACTCAACTCTTTTAAGTCTTTGCTCAGATGTCATTTCTACTGAGGCCTTCCGCAGACGCCCTATTTCATTGTCGACTTCTACACCCTCCCCTGACACCGTCCATCCCCTTTACAGAGTTCCATGTTTTCCGTAGCACTAATCACCTTCTGACACACCAGGGAGCTAATGTTTTCATATGCCGGTTGTTTATTTTCTGCACCTTCCCCTGTTAGAAGTAGGCTTCATGGATTTGGGGTTTCAGTCTGTTTCACTTGCAGCTATATCCCCACTGACTAGAACAGTATCAGTGTAGGCACTCGATAAACATGTATTGGATATGTGACTGGTTGAATGCATGGATAGATGGCTGGATCAAAGTACTGCCACAGACTAGAATTTCCTGTGGTATGGTCCTTGGAACACTAGTCCTATAAAGTAAGAAGAATTAGTGGAATCCAGGTGACAAAAATCCGCTCATTATTGAACACTTCAGTGGAATGTAAGGCCTCACCAAATCAGGAGCAGTGCGTCGCAGGAAGTATTCAAGCAAAGCCTAGAGGTTAATGATTAAAGATGTGCACCTTATACTTGCAGTACGCTGGAGATTAGAGGCTCTGTCCCCCGAAGGGCCCCAAACACAGGTCACTCCAAGGTCCTGTGATCCCTCCCCGGTTGTCAGTTAGCAGTGCCAATCATCTTGCTTACTGGCCTGTGACAAGAACTTGGGTCTTGTTGCAGCTGGTAATTTCCAGTAGCAGATACCTGTGTTCTGTTGAGGAAGTATTATTTTTTTCAGTGTTGAGATTTTCTTCTTGGAGAAACACTGAAAACCCTCGTAGGAATTCTTGGCCAAAGAGCCAGAGTATTTGTGCATCTCGAAATGTGTGTATCTTGGCTAGAACAAAGTCACTGTCAGAGACACAGGGAACAGTAAAAGCCTGGCACAAATTGCCAGGTGAAATACGGCCGCTGACGCAACCTCTTTGACATTACGCCTTTCCACTTTTAACTACTATTGCTTGTGTTTCCTATTCTGCCTTGCATTTTTGTCCTTCGAAAGGAAACAGAATGCTCTCGTGGCCTTTTTTCTTTTTCTTTTTTAAACCGAATGTTTCCTTTTAAAGAATCAGTCAGTGTGCATTCCTCGTGACACGACCGTATGGGCGGGTGTCCTAAAACACACTCTCCTACTGCTGGATATTGTGCTAAGGGATTTCATAGATAAATAAAGGGGGGGAAATTGAGTTCTATAATGTTTTTAAAAATCTGCTTCTCAGTTCCCATCCGACACAGATAGACTACATACCACACTGGGAGAAGAGAGCACAGAGAAAATTTCCTCTGACTTTTTTTGAATCATTCACGCTCTTTAGAATATATTGACATGCCATTAATAGTACAAGGGTAGTGCTTTGAAATTCCACTGTGCCTCGTTCCCAATTAATCAGTCTTGACCCATTAACTAAAATTCTGACAGAAAAAAAAAATACTGTTTACTATCAGTATAAGGATTTTGCTTTTCTTCTTAGGCTGTTTTCATTTGTTTCTTCTGCATCCTTTTAATGGAATTTCTAGGTCTCTTGAAAGGTAAGGTGAAAGTTTACAAGTCTGGCCTGCACTCAATAACAAAATTATTTGAAAAGCAGGATTTTGCTTCCTCTTGCTCAGAAAACTCCTCATATTTCACACTTAACCAAAATCATTCTCCATTCATATCCAAGGAATCCGAGAATCTCACAGAGTTTAACGTACTAACTTCTCTACTTGCCATAAGCTTGTCCCTTCCTTTGAATTCAAAGTAGTGATGATATTCAGCTTTCCTCGCGTCTTCCTTTTTTAATACCTGTGACTATTTCTCACTTGCTTCCAACTCGGGGGTGAGAAGCAGTCATTGACATTGACATGCGCAGTGAGAAGCCATCCGCCTGCTGAAGACTTCATGATTAAACCATTCCGGCACCTGATTTTCATCCCAACCACATCCCAGCCATTGGAGTCCACCTGACGATTCGGTTTGGCTAGCGAGGCTCGCGACTCCACACGCTTTGTCGTAACCTGCTTGCATGACCTTTAGGGACACAACCTTTCACCTAAATGCCGATCCCGACGAAAACGTTGTCTCTTTCTTCCAGTGATGCCGAAGACCACAAGCCTTTGAAAAAAGGCAGTCGAACACCTTCAGACAGGACAGTGAAGAAAGAAGATAGTGATGACAGCCTAGTTGACTATGGAGAGGGGGTGAATGGCCAGTTCAATGAGGACGGCTCCTTTATTGGACAATACAGTGGTAAGAAAGAGAAAGAACCGGTGGAAGGAAACGAAAGCTCAGAAGCACCTTCTCCTGTCAATGCCATGAATTCCTTTGTTTAATCTGTAAACGCTCTGCCAATATCCCATTTCTCTAGAATGTTGATCTTAAGCACTTGTTTGTCTGCCTTCTCATACTGGGAACACACAGGCAGAAAGTATGTGTTCTGCTGTTGATATTATGAGAGCGGTGCAAACAAGAACATAACTCAGATGATTTGTTCATGTGAACTGCAGTGCAAAGTGCATCCTTTTTCATTCACAATAGGTATTCTTGTTCAGAACTGATAAAAATAATAATAATAATACAGCATCATCAACCGATCACGTTATTTGCTCTTCGGGAGACAGTTCAATACGATGCATGAAAAATGCTACACATAAAGGAATACCTGTGTACCTTATCGAAACATGGTGTGATACTTTGATTATACTCTCTTCGGCTGAACCCCCGAAACACGAATTCCGTTTTCATTGTCAAGAGTGTTACTGTAGTATTCTCTAGAACTCCAATGTCTTTGTGGACATTGTTTTGAAATTGGTGACTCTGTGTCTAGCTGTCGTTAGCCTTTTTGGGAGACTGTTAGCAACAGTATGTACAGGATATCCTTGCTATATGAGTTCATGACGACCGTCGCATTTGCTGATGCTTTGCTGAGACTCTGTGACCGGCCTCTGCCCCTTTTCCTCCGTAGCCTTCTTACTTCTCTGGGTATTACTGCAGCACAGTGTTCGACTTCTCACATCTTCTCTATGGTCAGTTGTTTTTAGGCATAAACAATGTGTATCGCAATGCATTTTGGCACGTACGCCAGACCGAAAGAATCGAAAACGAATCACTCCACTTCAGTTTCGAAAATGATTCCAGAAAGCACAGGGCAAGACACATGCAGTGCCTTCAGACAATAAGCATTCCACAACCCGCTGCCTTCCGCGGATGCAGAGTCCTAGCTCCCTGTCATGGTCCCAAAGTAACTTCTAGAAAGCAGAGTTCTTGGAAACGGCCATTGCTGAAAGGAAGGGAATGTGAAAATAAAATTAATCAGACAATTGATGTTAGGGCGCATTTCCCCGTATGTATAAAAAGAAAAAGCCTTAGCACCACCTGGAGAGCATGCTGATTTTGTGGGCTTTCTGGTTTCTATTCAAACAAGCCAATTGGGTCAGAAGGCGGTCGATTCGGTAGGGAATTTTTGTAAAAAAAAAAAAAAAAAAAAAAAAAGCTATTTCCAAACCAGAAGCAGACAACAGCATGGCAACAGGAATGCTTTTCTCCAGGCCTTTACCTAGGTGGCAGCTTTGGAAACTCTCTGGCAGCATTAAACAATGTGTATGCAAATTACTATGGACACATTTCCGACTCTCAGAAACCTGACGAGTGCTCACAAGGCGAACAGTCAAAGGGATTACATCTGCAGTTTCCAAAACAAACATACACATCCTACCGTATTCACCAACGCTATCTATCAAGTGGTTTACCTCCAAATATGAAATCCTCTAACAACCTATGGTTGAAGGAATGCTCAGTTTCATTTGCCAATAAATTGGTTTCTCATAACTTGCATCAAGTTTAATTTTAAGTAAAGCTTTTTATATGTAGATATTTTGTTGAATTTGTAAATACACTGAAAAAGTGTAGATGCTATGTGGTTAGAGGTGTTACGTGCGAATAAACACGCAACCACTGTTGACGTCGTACTATCTAAGAAGTTAGCTCATGACTACAGTGCATGGGATCGGAAAGCATTTCCTTAAATACCTTTTGGGTTTTTATTTTCCCTTTTTTGCTGTGAAACTGAAATAGTGAATTCTTCGACATATTGACAGTGAGTTTCTAGATAGAATCTTCAGAGCTTTGTCTGTGGGGCCCAGTAGGCATCTTCGCTCTCTGTAGGCAAAGCCCAGTTTGAAGCCATCCCAGGTAAAGATGGCCCTAACTATTTCCACGGCTCCATATTCCCTTTTCACAGACCAAACGTGCGAATGGAAATACAGAAAGACAAGACAGGCTTGCCTGGGCACCAGTGAGCACAAAGATAAAAGTGACTCTGAGTTTGCCCATGTTTGGGGTGGGGAGAGGACAATGAAAGTACAGTTTCTACTCTTCCGGAACGGTAGACGCTAGAGTAATCTGTGCATGAAGGGGTCACCTCTGTAATAGTGCAACAGATTTTGTATTAAAAATTAAATGTGGTTTTAAACGTCCCTCTCTCTTTTGTAATAAGTCATGTTCCTAGTGGAGTGTGAATGTCCAAAGTAACAGTGTATTGAAGAGTACAAGCAGATATGACTGGATTTCCATAAAAAAAAAATCACTATTAAACCGTCTTGATCTCTTTGTGATCTTGAACTTTTTCCAACATCTATTTCCTAATGTTTTCAAATAGTGCAGATTTTTATTTTTGCCTTTGAAAGGCTGTGACATGAAGAGAAAATTTCAGAGAACCAAACATGGTAGACTACGGAGCTGAAGTACTACGGGCATGCCAAGAAATTTTTAATGGAAAGCAGGTGGAGATACAGCCAGCCTTTTGAGAAGCGGTCGGAGAAATCAGGTGCTGCTTGCTTTGCTGAAGCCGGACCTCCACGGGCCTGGTTCCCGGGTGCCTGCTGTCGGCCTGTCCTCCACCCTCCTCAGCCCCGGGCAATGTGGATTCCTTCCCCGCTCTGCTCCGTGAGACAGTTTGGGCATTTGCAAGTATTACGGGTCTGTCACCCACCCCCTCCTCTCCAGCCCTGTCTTTCTCACTGTCTCAAACCACCCGATCACTCACAGCTGTGTGGCACGGAGGGGCAGGCACGTTGGAAGCCGGACCACAAAAACAGCGGTCCACTGGGGCCTTCCCGCTCGGACAGTTTATAAGGGCCCTGATTTACTTGTAGAGCCTGATTTTGGAAACGGCTTGCGGAGGCAAGGGAGAGAGATACAAAGAATTTTCACCCCAAGTAAGCCCACCTCTCCCTCTCACGGGATTTTTCTACAAACTACCACCAGAGGGCTCCCGTGCTTTATTCAGCGCGAAGGAAACTGCTGCAACATGAAGCCTCTGGAGAAAATGGTGCAAACCTCTTCTCATAATCAGACTGGCGTCTGGCGGTGCAGAGAACGATGGCCTGCTGCGGCCGGAGAAAATGGGATTTGCAACTTTCTCTGACCAGTTCACACCTTTCAGGGGGTTAGTATGAGTCACTGTGAGCTTCGTTCATCTTCTTCCTCTTACTAATTGCTGGGTGGCTGATCAGCAGGGGGAGGAAGAGGGGGAGTATGGCCCCGGCTCCCACAAGGCACCCCATCACTGCCACAGGCTGGTGAGGGTGAGGATGGGGGCAGGTCCTTAAAATGGTGTCCCCTCTTCTTCCAGAGGGTGTCATTTTGTCTGCCACCAGTGGTCTGATGTTTTGTGATTGGATAACACAGAAGATACAGTTTAAGGACAGTTTTTATTTCTCACTTAAAAAAAAAAAGGCAGACGAGGGAGAGAATCCAACCAGGGTATTTATGGTAAACAAACGAATAGTTCTCAGGTTGAGCCAGAAAGAGGCCAGGATTGACATTCCAATTCTGCCATCAGCCGTGACCGTGTAGAAATCACCCCCCCACACCAATCTCCCACCTCTCCAGGCCTCTGTTTCTCCAACTTTAAAATGACAGAGAGCAGATGATTTCTAGCATCCTTTTCTGTTTAAATCCTATGGTTCCAAATTAACCCCCAACCACCCCCCCAAAGTTTCTAGCACTCACTACAGGTATTTTGCAAAGTGGGGAGTATACAAGATGAGCAAAACCCAGATGTGGTTCCTGCTCTCACGGCACCTGGAGTCTGATGTGAGAAGACAGACACCAAGCAAATAACCACCCAAGTGGATGTGTAATTCCAAACCGAGATGAGCGCCATGAAAAGAAGATATAGGTTCCATGAAAGCAAGCAGTGGAGGGGGCTGACCGGTGTGGAGTAGAAGTGGGAGCTGGGTGGTGGGCAAGGGAAGGATCCAGAAGGAGAAGGCAGACATATGTCTGGACAACAAAGACCAGCATGCCTGGAACAAATGCAGGGCCCAAGCCAAGCTGGGTGCCAAGGACCACAGGTCAGGTTTTCATCTTTATTTAAGGAGCAGTGTTAAGTGTGGAGTAACTGAAGAGGGCCACCTCTATCTCCCTGCATAATCACATAATCTAAGCATCCCGCTCCCTGCCCACAACCTCTCCCCCAGCCCAGCGGCCCTCTACTTTCTCTCAATCCTTCAGCTTATTCTCCTTTTTCCATCCCTTGTCCAGCATGGATTTTAAGGTCCATTCTTTTTGAAACACCCTTGCTTTACCCCAAGGCCCTTTGCCCTTCTGTCTTTTCTAAATCCCAGTGGACGTATCATGTTACTCAGGATCAAGTCCACGGCCTGCTGTCTTCTGCCTGCCCCCAGGGACTGAGAGATAGAATAGAGGTCAGTGTCCTGGGAAACAGAAGGATCTTCCATGGTTGCACGCTCCACCCTGCCCAGCAGCCCTGCTTACTTTTCTCGGGTGAGCATACATTCTCACACTGAAAGGACCGTTTCAAATCCTTTCCACTCTCCCCACCCAGCCTCCCACATCACTCTCTGCAAGAGGACCTTACATCACAATTCACTAAGCAAAACAAAAGCAAACGCAGAGGTGGGAATTCCCTCATCTTCCCGCTGGCAAACCAAATGGCTGCCTCAGTGTGCTCCCCTCGTCTACCTCCTGTTGAAGCAGAGGAGCCATCCTTCCCTTCCTGCTTTCTGAGACCACTGGGCCTGGGAACCGCCCTGCTCCCTGCTGGATTCTCACCCCAAGGTTCCCCCCTCTCCTGCTCACCCAGACTGTCTAGTGTCACTTAAACACATTCCAAGTCTCTTCCATCGAGAACAAACAGACCTTTGAATGCTTGGATTCCCCATCCGTCCACCTTCAATTACCATTAACTCTCCTCCATGGTCAACAAGGCTGAAAAAGTTGAAGTAGCACCAGGAGGATAATCATCGCAGCTACTATTTGCCAGAGAGCACATTCTTTGTTCTTCTAGAGCCAAAAAACTTCCCCAGGCTCGCTCAGTTCATGCTACGGACAGCCTTTCTTCAGCTGTAACCATTCCACTATTATCTCAGTGAATGACTCAGGCTTTTTTTTTTTTTTTTTTTTTAAGATTTATTTATTTGAGAGAGAGAGAATCTCAAGCGGACTCCCCACTGGGCACAGAGCCTGACCCCGGCTTGATCCCACCACCGCGAGAGCATGACCTGAGCTGACACCAGGAGTCAGACGCTTCACCGTCTGAGCCATCCAGGCGCCCCTTTTCTTTTTTTTAATCAGGGGCTCAGCTGGCACGTTGGAATCACCTGGGAGCTTTAAAGCCCCACTGCTCGCCCCCTCTGCTCTGTTGTTCTTGTCTAAGTAGTAGCCTGACGGCAGTAGTGTGTAAAGCTCCTGATGATTCCAATGTGCAGCCCAGACAGAAACCAGCGTAAAGAAACGTGTCAGCACCCTCTTGTGTGTGCAGTCAAAGCATTTAGTAAACAGTATTTTGAATACATTTCTTCACAAAAGTTAACCTCAAATTCTCTTATATTCCTCTCATTGAAAACAGAGGCGCCTGGGTGGCTCAGTCGGTTGAGCGTCTGCCTTCGGCTCAGGTCATGATCTCAGGGTCCTGGGATCGAGCCCCATGTTGGGCTCCCTGCTCAGCGGGAATTCTGCTTCTCCCTCTCCCTCTGCCCCTCCCCCTGCTTGTGCTCAAGCGTGTGCTCTGTGTGTGTGTGTCAAATGAATAAATATAATCTTTTAAAAATAATAGTTAAGTTAAAATTTAAAAAATGTATCTAAGGAAAATGGACCCCACATTGCTGGTGGGAATATAAAATGGTACATTTTGGAAAACAGTTTAGCAGTTTCTTAAAATGTTAAATTTAAATTTACCGTATGACCCAGAAATTCCACTCGTAGGTATATACGCAAAAGAAATGAAAAACTATGTCCCCACGGAGACTTGTACATGAATGTGCACAGAAGAGTTAATCATAATGGCCAAGAAGTAACCCAAATGTCCATGAACTGAAGAATAAACAAAATATGGTCTATCCATACAATTAAACAGTATATCCATACAATTAAATGGAATACTATTGGGTAATTTTTTTAAGTGCTAATAATACATGCTACAACATAGAGGACCCTCGATAACGTTATGCCAAATTAAAGAAGCCAGACACAGAACTGCATATTGCATGGTCCCATTTCCTGGAAATGTCCAGAAAAGCAAACCCATGAAGACAGAAAGCAGATGAGTGGTTGTCTGACCCTGGACTGGGAGCAAGGATTAACTGTAGATTGTCAGGAAGGATCTGACTGGAGTGATGGAAATGTTCTAGAACTGCATTGTGTTGATGATTGTCCAATTTGGTAGATTTACTAAAACATCAAATTGTATACGCAAAACAAGTGACTTTGTGGTAGGTTAAGTTATGCCTCAATAAAGCTGTTGAGAGAAACCATCCTAGGCTTCTACGTATCTGAGAAGCTATAGGGCTGTGTATATATAATAAGGCTTATGATGAGTACAGCGCCACGTGACAGGCTGCTTCACCTCCCTGGCCTCCTGGTTCCCCAAGACCAGTGGTTCTCCAAGTGTTTTCCTTGGAACGGCAGCATCAGCACGCCTTGTCCAAAATGCAGATTCTTGGCCCACCCCAGATCGACCGAATCAGAAACTCCTGGGGTACAGACCAGCACCCGAGCTTCATTTAACAAGTGCTCTTAGCTTAGATCATTTAGCAGGACTCCGATGAACTGATGTGTGAGAAAGGCTGTGCTCAGTCTTCATGCCGGCCTCTCTCCTCTCCCACCTGTAGGCGAGGAAGTGATTCTCAGTTGAGATAAAGAGAAAAAAACAGGCTCTTTTCATTTATAGCAACAAAAAAAAGACCGTGAAATAACCCAAAATGTCTGTCCGTCAACAGGTAAATGAATAAACAAACTTCGGCGTACATACTGATATTCATACCAATGAAATACTAATCCACAATAAAAAGGAAAAAACTCCTGATAGAAGTGTCTCACTCCACTGAGTGAAAGAAGCCAAACAAAGAAAGTTTCATTTATAAGAAACACTGGAACAGGCAAAAACCAACCTATAATGACTGAAAGCCTTTCGGGGATTGCCTGGGGCTGGGGACACAGGGTGGGGATTTACTACCAAGGGGCTGAGGGAACTTTTAGGGATGATGAAAATGGTCTAGATTTTGATTGTGGTGGTGTTTACAGGGGTGTGTGCATTTGTCAGGACTCAAAACCGTATACTTAAAATGGATATGTTTTATTGTTATAAGTTATATCTCAATAAAATTGGTTTTAAACAGAAAAAATATAAAAGGCACTGGGCCTAAGTGAGTCCTTTCTTGGTTCTTTCTCTCTGGATAGTTTGCCCAAAGGGGAGTTGGGGGACATTTGGCTCTGCACCTGTCTGTTTGTGACAGAGGCAGGAGGTCAGGTCCCTGGCTTGCTTTCTGGAGAAGGGCCTGCTTGACACCATCTCTCTCCCACCCCGCTGGCTGTGGGGTTAATGGCTGCCTGTCAGACATCTGAGTATGTCTGTCAGCTCTAGAACACACCCAGACCTCCCTGGGGGGCATCCCCCAAGATCTGGGAGACAGTCCCTTCTAACTTCTGTCTCTGTGTGACAAACCAGCTTTGGGGCTTTTCAGAAACCCTAACTTGTTGGCGTCCCCACGTTGGTACTTGCTGCCATCCCTCCATCCCTCTTCTTATTTTCCTTTCTGGGGCTTTTCGTCGTCTTTACTCTCTCCTGGTGTCTCTCTCTGCTCTCCGGGGCTTAAACAGCATCCTATTTTCTAACTTCTCCATTCAAATGAAGTCTAATCGACATCTCAGAATTAACCATGAATTTAAATCCTGAGCTGTTTTATGCCCTATAACTTTCCCTCCCCCAGTGCACCACATCTGGTCAATGCTACCACACCCGGCTCCAAGCAGACCCCCTAGGAGCCATTGTTTTTCCTCCCTGATCCCAGTGAAACCAACAGCCAATTCTCTGTTTTTTTCCCCAAAAATATATGTTGAATACATCCATGTCTATTTATCTGCAGTCTCCCAACCATATTGCCTGACCCTAGTTAGAACATGATTAAAGACAAGTTAGATGACACAAACTTTATTTAACACCTCATGAAGTGGAAGTCTCCTTTCGGAGGACCGCAGAATGGGGTGACAGGCAAGAAGCTTTTATAGGATAAATAAAGAACAATGAAGAAACAAAGAGAAAAGGTCTAATTGGCCAGGCCACACCGTCAACCTTGCTGGGGGTGAGAAAGCCCAGAGTTGGCTTCGCTTTGGGGCCTGGCTGGATGGATATACTATTTTTTTGGTCAAGCGCAGCATTTACTGGGACATGGGAGTTATCTAGGTTCTGGTTTGCTGACTGACGTGGCCCCTGGGGCAGGAGGAGTGCCATCTGGGGTCTAAAAGATTATTTCAACACCTTCTTACCCTCCTGCAAGCCAAATTCCACACAATAGAGTAGGGCTGGCAAGCTTTGTCTTTAAAGGACCAGATAGCAGATAATTGAGGCTTTCCAGGCCCTATGATCTCTATTACAACTACTCTGCTCTGCAGCTGTAAAGGAAAGCCGCCACCGACTTCAGATCTAAGGTGTGTATGATCCTTAAATGGGTGTAGCTGTGTTCCAATAAAACTTTATTTACAATAACAGGTGTGTTTTGTGCTGAACTCTGCATATCCGTGGTGCTGCTATCAGCTAGAAATGCCTGGGGCAAGAGATCGATCCATTTCAGGGATTGAAATTAATCACCTGAGAATAATTTAAGGAGTGTGTCTTTAAGAAGAAGGTAATTGTCTGAAAGTCATAGAAGGAGCGTGTCTTTAAGATGCTCAGTGGGGCCAGCTGCCAGGGGGTGATAACCCGGATGGAAGTTCCAAATATAACGTTAGCGAGTCCACTGTTGAGGCTCCCGAGAGGTGAAATGGGTGCCCTGGTCAGTCAGTAATGCCTGGTGACCCACGGGAACAGGAATAAATTTCGGAAGGAAACCGATGACCTGTTTTGAAGAGGAGTTCCAGGTGGGGGACGCCAAGACGAGTCCTATGTAAGTATCGGAGATTGTGGGTGATTGTGCAGAAAGGGGCAGGGCGCCGCTGAGGTCAGTCTGCCAGGAGGTGTGTGTCGGTCTCCACGGCGGAAAATCCCCGGCTGGATCGCCTCTGCTGTTTGGCTTGGGAGCAGAGAACGCACTTGTCTATCGCAAACATGGCTTGCCCGATGGGGAGTCCCCCACTTGAGCTCAGTATGTTAATATAGGAATTCCCCTGTGACCTGAGGTTGTGTGGGCCCATTCGAGTTGGTGGGAAGGATCGGTTCCCTGAGGAGTCTCTGCCGGGCGAGGGCGGAGGGCTCGGTGAGGGAGCCGCCATGTTGCTGAAAATGGCTCCTAGTGCAGAGCGCTGAGCATGTGCGGAGACTCGAGCAGCAATGGCAGGAACTCTTGCTAGTGACTTCGGTATCTCGGCGCCCCAGATTGGCTGGCCTTGTACGAGAAAATTTGTCCCGTAGCCATGGGCCAGACCAACCCGTAAGGAATCTGTGAAAACGTGACACTGTGCGAGACTCCCATTTTATGGCCTCCTTCAGGGCTAGGTGAGTAGCTACAAGTTCTGCCAGCTGGGCTGAGCTGCTGGCGCGCTCCTGCTCCGGGGAGGTGCCTGACGCAGGGCAGAATGCCTCTCCACCGAGCCGCATGGTGTACAGTGGTGGCGATGCCATGGGTGAAGAACACCGACTCCCTGTCCTCCTCAGAGGGTTGCTCCGAAGGGGCTCCCCAAGTAGCCAGAGGAGGAGGTAGCTGGGGGCGCTATCACTTCCTCAACCTCTCCTGCCAGGGGCTGAGCGTGAGGGAAGCCATATTCTCCTGTAGTTTGGAAAGGCCTTTGACACTGGGGTAAGCGCTCTGGTAGAGGTACCATTTCCATTTTATCAAGGAGGCATCTCTAGCCCTGGGCATTATATGAACTTGGGTACAGAATCGTGCCACATGGGTACCGGTTAGGGCCTTGGTTTCTGTGAGAGCCCAATACAGTGGTGCTCAAGGAGAGTGTTTTGGGCTGGGGGTAGGCGCTTAGTCCAAAACACCATAGGAAGCCGCCAGGTAGACTCCTGTTTGGTCCAGAGACGCCCGGAGGCATAGTCAGGTGGGGCTGAGGATTCAGGTCAGAATGTGGGGTGGTGGGGACTAAGGTGAGGTTTGTTGAACCACCTGCTGGGCAGCTTCCAAAGTGCCCTGTTGGGCTTCACCCCAGTATAAGGTGGCAGACTTGCATGGGCTTACATACATAGGGCAAAGAATTAGACCCAGAGGATGTGTTCCCTCCAGAACATGAGAAAATCTAGTGTGCGTTGTGCTTGTCTGAGGTAGAGGGTGGTGTAATGGTAGGTAATTGATGTTTGCTTGTGGGGGGAATTTCTCAGCCTTTGGAGGACCAGATGATGGCCAGAAACTTGGCCGATGAGGGTGGGCCTTGGATGGTGTGGGAGCGGTTGTCCAACCACGTTGGTATAAGTGGTCTGTGAAGGTGTGCAGATCTGCTCGGACCACTTCTTCAGAGGGACCTGTCAGCGTAATGTCATCAGTGTAATGTGAGAAGCCACACTTGCCAACTGGAGAGGTATTTAAATGCCGGTGGCAGAGGTTATGTGCAATCGCAGGGCTGTCTAAATATCCATTTGGGAACTGCGTAAACGTACACTGAGCCCCTTCCAGAGGGAAAGCAGTTGGGTCTAAGAGTCCTCCCCAAGAAGAGCAGAGCAGAACATATTCGCTAGGTCAGTGACCTCAAAGGATTCTCCTTGGGTCTGTCATACATCCTCAATCATTGAGGAATTGGAGCCTTAGGGGAACCTGAGCCTTGAGGTTTTAATAGTCAATAGTGAGCCACCATCATTAGTGGCTAGTTCATGTGATGGCCAAATGGGGGTGTTGAAAGATTGTGAGTTGAATGAGTCCCATCTCAAGCATATCATTAATGACAGGGTACAAGCATTCATTGTCGTTTGAGTGAATACTGGGGAGGGTTTGCCATCCTGACCTGAGGAGGAAGAGTCAGCAGTGTCCATCTGGGGAGTTCCACTAGGAAGGCCAAGAACTTGGCCTTGCTCCTGTGGTATGGCGTCACGTCAGTGTGTGCATGCCTACAGCAGGGAAAGAGCAAGCCAGGGGCCACCACCAGAAGCAGCTGTTTGAGGTGAATGGACCCAGTTACATCCACATGGATTACACTCCTTTGATTGTTTTACCAGTAATGCGGTTTGAGAATTTCGAGGGATTGCCTCAAATGACAGTGACTCGGGCCCTGGTGTCTAAAAAAGCCAAAAAGAGTGGTGCATTTTTATTGTCCCAGTGGGGCACCAGAGTGGTATAGGGAGATGGGACAAGCCTGGGGAGTGCCACTTTCCTGGGGTAAGGGCTTAGGTGGCTGCCAGTCCTGGAGGTTGGGGAAGGGGGCAGAGGGAGTGGCGGGGACAGGTTTGGGGGGCGGCTAGAGGGTAGCTGTGTAGCAAGAGGACGGAAGGGGACTGTGGCTGGGAGAATGGTGGTTTTAGGGCCTGGGGTTTAGAGATTTTGAAACGGGCTGTACAGGGATTAAGGGGTAGGATCCCTGGGTTCTCATAACTCCCAGTAGGGGCTTTCTGGTACCTTCACAGAAGGGGCCAAACTAGGTTGGGAGGAAGTAGGGAACCCTTTCCATTGAGGGGAAATTGGTTTGAGGAAGACACCGTGGAGCAGTGGGAGTCTGAAGTGTGTGGGTGCATGGGTGGGAACCTCCTTCGTGTCTGGCAGCCATGTCAACACCATCTGGTGCCTTCTGGATGGTGCCAGCAGTCCCAATAAAATTCAGGAGCACTTCCCTGTAGCTGGGAGGGTGTAGGAAGAATTCTTTGGACTGAGGGTCAAATGGGGCCTCCTCAGGGTTGGAAATGGAGAGGTCATTTGGGTCACTATGACATGGAAAGGATAGACCCATTGGACCATGCCAAATTTGCACAATGGGAGATGGACTTCATCTCGTGTATATTCCACTCCTGTTAGCCTTAGCAGTGATCACGAGATGGTAGGATGGGCACAGCCCCAGGCAATAAATACCTAAATAAGGAGTGGGAGGGCCTTGGTGTGATTGTGAGAGGCTCCAGCAGCCTTTGCCCTCCCTCCTCCCTCCTTCTCACTCAGATTCTTAATAACCCTTGTCCGCTTTTCTGTGTTGGCAGGGCCCTCCTCCTGAGGCGTGTTCCTTGCTTCTGCCCCATTCAGTGAAAAGTCAAGGGGGCTAGCATCTGTGGTTATCTTGGAGGAAACAAGCATATAGCCTGGGTAGATCATTAGAAGTTTACAGATTTTAGGGTCCTTAGAGATCCTGGCCAGTTAACACGGTTTGGCAGCCAAGAGTAACAATTCTGGGCCTGGTCTAAAAACCCAAGATAGACAAATAGCTACCCTCTCTCCTTCCTGCTGCACGAAATATTTAGGTTTGAATTTCAGTTAAGGTATAGTTTTTTATCTCAGTTACTACTTCTTGATTTTTTTCTCCTGTTCTCTTAATTTATGTGTTGTTACTGGGAGCATTTCTGGACGATGTCACTGTAAGCCCTCTTCCTAGGCACCTGCTTTCCTTGCCAGGATGTCCCAAGAGACCTCTCTGGGATTGGGGTCTGCCTCCACTAGCATGCTACGCACGGGGTCTTTGGGGGAAAGCCCCTAGGCTTCTGGAGCTTCATACGAGAGCCTTGGCCTCTTGCTAATAAGCATGCATGGCACTGAGCAATGCCCAGGGAGCCTTCGAGGTTTGTATTTATCAAGGAGCTCCTTAGGGTTCTCAGAAGGCACTGGCAATCAGATGTTTAGGACATTTTTATTTACCCATTAACTTTTTAGCAATATCATATCAAGGGTGGGCCCACAGTATCCCCTCAGGTCAGGGACGAGGAGCAACAGCAGAGAGTGAAGCGGTGATGCGAGATTGTTGGCCTTTGTTGTGTCTTCCCTCTGGTGCCGCTGGCTTCCTGTTGCAGGGCTCTTTCACTCCTCTGCGTTAGGACACATAGTCCAGGTGTGACCCACCGTTTCAGTGGTCTCAGGTGGAGGTCTCCCATCCTCCTCACCTATGGGAAGATCCTTCCCTGGGCCTTTAGCCCAGAGCCTCTCCTTGCGTGGTGACCACATCTCCTCGGCCTAAAGGCACGGAGGACCCTCACTTACAGAATTGTCAGTTAAGGCCTTTATAATTAGTGGTCTGATCGTCACGTTAGATCCTGTGCCCTTGATCATGTAGCTCTGAACTATTATGACAGCAGTGATATTTCTGGGATGGATTCAGGAGCAGCTCACAACAGAGGCAATAGGCCAAAGCACATAGTGCGACAGACCTCCAGGAAGCAGTGTTTCCTTCCCAGATGGAGTTCCCCGCCTGGGGTAGCCAGCTGCAGTTCAAGGGCATTTCCTGGGTTAGTTGCAAGGGCCGCAAGGCATCCCTGCTGACTACCCCAGTTGGCTTGGGTCCGTCTCCGCCACTCTGCAGTGACGCTCTGGCTAGAGCTGCCTGGGACGCACACCTGGGCCCGTGGCCGGCCCCTGCAGGCATTTCTGCCGGAGCGAATCTTGCAGATGGACTGGCCCTTGTGGTTCTTAGTATAATGGCAGGATGCTTCTCAGCAACAGCCGTCACAGAGCTTCGGCCAGACGAGGCTTATTGCTCACAAAGCCCGGAGACACACCACGTATCCAGGGCCGCACAGTGAGGTCGAGGGCAGAGAGAGCGCGCACAGACTTGGGGTTTTGTCTTTACTGGGGTGGAGGTTGTGGTGCCTAGGGTTTCAGGGGTTCACTCTTTATTGGTAAATGTAAAAGCTATGAGTAGGAATTAAAGCTCCAGAAAGGAAAAGCAAGCGGTCCAAGGGTCAGTTATGGAAATCAGCCAGAGCTCTCTAGAAAGGGATTTATGGGTAAGAGGGCCTGTCTGTATCTGGCACTGTGTTTACTTGAGATGGATGTCTTTGGAGTGGCTACCTCAGCAGTCAAAAAGTTAATATCAGTCATTCATATTATAATAAAAAAAAAGCTAATGTCAGGTGCTTACCCCACAGGGTAACTGACCAGGTTTGGGCCACCGGCCATGGTTTGCTAATCTCTGCACTCCACTTAAAAGATAATCCAGGGGCACCTGGGTGGCACAGCGGTTAAGCGTCTGCCTTCGGCTCAGGGCGTGATCCCGGCGTTATGGGATCGAGCCCCACATCAGGCTCCTCCTCTAGGAGCCTGCTTCTTCCTCTCCCACTCCCCTGCTGTGTTCCCTCTCTCGCTGGCTGTCTCTATCGCTGTCGAATAAATAAATAAAATCTTTAAAAAAAAAAAAAAAGATAATCCAAATTTCCTATCACAGCCCCTCCCTCCTTCCCTTCTACCATGCTCCAGCCACACTGCCCCCCTGGCTTTTCCTCCACTCACCTTTGCTCTGGACCTTCCTGCCCAGGAGCCTTTGGATTTGCTGTTCCCTTTGCCTGGAAGTGCTTCTCCCAGGTCTCCAGCTGATCCACTGACTTATTCTCTGGGCTGCATCAGAAATGGAACCTTCTCTCTATTCTACAAGGAGCCCCTTCCCTCTGTTTTCTCTCTCATGCATGAATCACCATTTGCTCTCTTTACAGGACCCCCCCCCCCGCACACACACACACAGTCCATGTTCACTTGTGTATTGATCTAGTGACTAGCTAAGTGTCTGCAGTCCCCAACCAGAGTCCTAGGAAGGCTAGGGCCAGTCTCTCACGTTTATCATGTGTCCCTCCTACCTAGAATAAAATGCCATAGACTCCTGTGTTCTCTTACTCATTCACAGGTACTTATTTGTGGCACCCAGGCTCTGCTCTAGGCTCAAAGTTCACACACAATAAATGTTGGTTGAATGAATTAAGGAAAGAATGCGCGAATGCTACCATTTCCAGATTCTTTCTACAGGCCTCGCTGGGGTAAGCGTGCAACCATCTACACACATACTTCCGCATTTTAAGGGCAATTCCTTTACATCGCCGTCACCCTGGTTATGGGCATATGAGCTCTCTGTTGACATTTGAACAGAGGCCTGCATCTAAGGGCCCAAGCCCCTTTGCGAAGATGCGTATCCATCCATGCAGCGTGGGGCTGCTATTACATTCCCACTTGGGTTCCAGAAGCCCCAGGAAGCCGTGAGCACATGCTTAACTCTGCCACACAGGATTGGAAAGTCTCTGGCTGGGGGAAGACAGGTCCTCAGCTAACCTGGGAACTGCTCTCTTTCAAAGGGTAACTATTTTCCTTTCTCCCTCCACCCAGAGAGTAGAGCTCATAGCCTCGGGAACTGCTAAGCAGTCAGCGGTGTCACTAATGAAAGTGAAAAGTCTGCTTCCCCAGATCACCAGGGCAAGCCTAGATGTCCCTCCATCAGCGGCATCACCCACTCTTCGCCACTCCGGCTTGTGGCTTTCCCTTTGGCCCTGTTCTTCTCTGTGTTCTGTAGCTAAAAGGAAAAAAAAAAAAAAAAAGTCAGAATCCCCTAAAAAGTAAAGATACAATTTTATATAATACTGCAGGATACGATGTACGAAAACAGGCACGGAGCTGCTTTTCACAGGAACACAGTGATTGAATGTATTTTCGGAACAAAGCATTGCAGCGCTGAGTTATCAGAATAATCGATGCAAATCAAAGCTGCAGGAACTGGAGTCTTGATGCTTTCAGTGGACGCCTGCCTGGGGAGGAGGACGAGGGTGACAGCTGCAGAGGGCACGCAGTCTTCAGCAGGGACAGGATGTGGGGTTCAAGGTCCGTTGTCTCTCTCACTGCTCCCCCCTCTGCATGTCTCCCCAACCCACGAGGGCTGAATCCTGTCACAGAGGTGACATTAGAAGTCCCACTTCATTTGCTGGGAGCCAGGGGGCTGCTCACGGAGCAGGTGCATCCGGGGACCTGTGAGAGCTGTGGGGAAACGCCAAAGCATGAGGGACGCTGCCACGGACTCTGCTTTCCTTTCTGGCCACGTCCAGAAACAGTGAAGTGGGGAAAGAAGCAGTTTTATAGGCCTTAACACAGTTTAAAATGCCCAGTGCAAAAGCAGAAATAAAAGGAAATGCCAAGTGTAAGCCTGACAGTGGAATCCGTTATGGACTGACGTCTCCCCCAAATTCTTATGTTGAAGGCCAACCCCCAATGTCATTGGATGTGGAGACAGACCTTTATAGAGGTAATTTTAATCCTCTTGAGTTAGTAAGAATTTGTTGTGTTAAAACAGGAATGGAGAAGAAAAGAACTAACGGGTCCTCGGGGCTGGGTACTCTACAAAGCCCCACCCAAACATCATTCCCGCTTACTGTGCTCATCAGCCCTGCGAGGGGCACCACTTTTCTGTCCGGAGATCGCTGCGCTGTAGGAGAGATCTAGTGTGCGACTCAAGTGTGGCCAGCTCCCCTCCTTGAAATTATTTCTCCTTGCACCTAAACTATATAAGGTAAAACTCCACTGTTCAAAATGGAAGGTGTGTCCAGTTGTGAAAGACCAGTATTTAAAAATGAAAAGAGGGGCGCCTGGGTGGCTCAGTCGGTGAAGGGTCTGCCTTCGGCTCAGGTCATGATCCCAGGGTCCTGGGATCACATCCTGCATCGGGCTCCTTGCTCAGCGGGGAGCCTGCTTCTCCCTCTCCCTCTGCCTGCTGCTCCCCCTGCTTGTGCTCTCTCTCTGACAAATTAATAAAATCTTTAAAAATTTTTTTAAAAATGGAAAGAAATCCTGTTTTTGAAGGTCAATCCAAAGACTACGGGAGGGAGAGCCCCGGCTTCCTGGGTACCTGGGTTCGGGGCTGTCCGCCCAGGCTGAGACCCACATGGCACTCCTTTCGGATCTGTGCATAGTGTGCCCAACTGCAGGATGGCCAGTTCTGAAGAAGAATCCAGCTCTCCTGGTCGTGAGGCTGCCGGATGCTCTGGAAGGAAGAACCACAGCTTCCTTGACTTTCCCCCAGCAAGTGCTTCCTAAAGTCCCTTAAACATTGTTGGGACTCGTTGGAGGTGGTCAGTGGTGTGTCATGGAGAGGGGAAGGACACAGTATGAAATGAATATGAATGTCATGCCCAGCTGCTTACCAGCTTCGCTCTGGGGACCAGGTTCACAGGCAAGACAGTGGCTTTGGGATCTCAGCCCTCTACTTGGCTCAGGCAAATTCCATCTTGCCTCTATCTTAAGGGAGCCGAGGGAGGAAGTGGTGGGGGCACATTGGAAGGTCTGGCTTTGTTGCTCTGCCACATAAGAATGGATCCCATCTTCAAGCAATTTTTACTTCTTTGAGAACATGGCCAATGTGCGGTGTTTCAGGAGAGCCCGGGGAGTGTAAACAATAGTCTCCATACTCAAGTCACCTTCAGAGAAATTAGAGAAAGGGGTTGATCTCATGTCCAACAATTAGGGATCTAGAACCGGGTGCTGTGGTTTTGGATAGACAGAGACAGAAACAGATTTCACTACAGGCTGAAGAAGAGGAGTCACAGAAGAGGACCTTGAAAGATGAATGGAATTTGGAAAGGATGAGGGTGGAAAGAGGTATGGTAGTCAGAATACTGGCCCCCAAAGATGCCCCGTCCTAATCCCTAGAACTATGTTATGTTACATGGTCAAAATGACTGCGAGTGTGATTAAGTTGAGGCTCTTGAGCTGGGGAGATAATCTTGGATTATCCAGTCAGCCAAATATAATCACAGTGTCCTTTTAAGAGGGAGGCAGGAGGGGCAGATGAGTAGATGTGACAACAGAAGCAAGAGATTTGAGAGAAGCAAGCAGAGGCCCTCGGAATGCGGGCAGCTTCTCAATGCTGAAAACAAGGACATGGATTCTCCCACCAGAGCATCTGGAAGGAGCCAAGCCGTCTAACGTCTGGACCTTAGCCTGATGACCCAGACTCTGAACTTCCAAACTCCTAACCGTAAGGTGATCCATTTGTGCTGTTTTAAGCCGCCTGAATTTATGGCAACTTGTTATGGCAGCAATAGGAAAGGAGTATAGGGGGTCGTTCAATTTGGAAAAACAGCAAGATTGACAAACCCAAAAGGCAGTGACCTGTAAGTGATGATAAACCCCCAGTCCCAATACTGGGGTTCCGGAGAAGGATGAAAGTATGGTGCCGAGATGTGTTTGCCAAGGCACAGAGCACCACCAACTGAGCGGCTTAAACAACAGGAAAGTATTGTCTCACAGTTCTAGGAACTAGAAGTCCAAGGTCAAGATGTTGGCAGGGCCATGCTGGAGAAGAATGTGTTCCAGGCCTCTCTCCCAGCTTCTCCTAGGCCCTTGGCTTGCAGCAAAATAACTCCAGTCTTCACATGGTATTCCCCTTGGGTGCATGCCTCCGTATGTCCCAATCTCTCCTTTTTGTAAGGACACCAGTCATATTGTGTCAGGGGCCACCCCACTCCAGGATGACCTTATCTTAGCTGATGACATCTTCAGTGACCCCCATTCCCAAATATGGTCACATTCTGAAGTATGGGGACTAGGACTTCAGATGAATTCAGGGAGTGGGGGGACACACTTCAACTCATACCACATAGTAAATGGGAAATTAATCCTGCCAAGCCAACACGTCCTGTAGCTCCCACAATATGCTAGAGGGAAAAGGAAGGAAAAAGTCTGCCCTCAAGGAACTGACTTTTGGGCCTTGGCTTAGAGTAGGTGGAGGTGGCATCAAACTCCACGTGGTCTCAGGTTTGAGGCTAGAGAGTCCTTAGGTCATCCAAGTGATGACAAGTCCTGTAATGGGACAGGGCGAACAGTTCAGGCCAGAAGACTGAGGAAGGCAATCAGCAGATTCGGGGAAGAATGTCTGCCAATGTTGGGGACACTTGCAGCAGGTGCAATGCTTAGCTCTCTAGAAGGGCTTATAGTTTCTGCAAACCGTGTTCCTAACTGTATCATCATTCCCTATGCTGTTTAATGACTTCAAATTAATTCTTGAACGCGACCCCTTGGCTCTTATTACCCATAGTACCTTCTGAAAGTGGAAATTCAGAGTATTGGAAAGAACTACCAGCAAAAAACCCCAGAATAATGGACTCCAGGGAGTGGTTAGCTCAAACACAGAGAGTGGTAGAGGGTACCACAGGCATGAGGAAGAAGTTTCTTGACATGGCAAGGACAAAGCAGAGAAACACCAATGAATTCATGGACATGGGAAGACTGGAAGGTATTTGAAACCCATGGATAAGCTGAGATGTGAAAAATGAGAAAGGTACTCCGAGGAGCTGTGCCACCTGCCTCGCCCTGCCTTCCTTGGGGTGTAGGTCAAAGCTGGCCCGGCCACCAAAGCTTCTTCAGCCGGTGCTCTCACAACGTCCCACCTTCACAGAGCTGTCACCCGAGTGAGACCCCGACAAGCTTGTCTTCATTACTTCTACCTCCACTGCTTCCTGGCTTTGTCATTTCTTTTCAGGAGAATTAATGGTTGTCATTTTATTTTGAAAATAGGTTAGTTCTTATTGCTTTAACCCCCCCAAAATGAAAAATAAGACTAGGTTGATAGCTGATTGTTAAAGACTTACTCAGAACGCTGTAATGCTGCGATGCGCTTGCTCAGAGGACAAGAGAAGCGTTCATTCAACACATGTCAAGTGCCCTTTGTGTGCCGGGCACTCTCTCGGGCAAACAAGACACAGTCCACGTCCTCAGGTGATTTCCAGGCTGGATGTGAAGGCGTAGGGGGCGTCTGTAAGCACCACTCAGAGGGTGATTCCTACAGAGACACAAGTGCAGCCTGTTACCCGCGCCCCGGTGGGTGGGGGGCAGCCCAGACCAGAGAGTGAGGGAGGGTCCTGGAGGACATGCTGAGACCTTAGTGGTGTTAGATAGCTCACAGGTGTCTTAGTCCATTCAGGCTGCTGCAACAAAATACCAGAGACTGGGTGACTTACAAACAACAAATTAATTTTGCACAATTCTGGTGGCTGGAGGTCTGAGATCAGCGTGCCCGCAGGGTCGGCTTCTGGTGAAAACTGTCTTCCCGACTGCAGACTGCCGAACTCTGTGCCCTTCTGTGGTGGAAGAGGCCAACGATCTCTGTGGGGTCTCTGATATGGTCACTGATCACCTTCATGAAGGTTCTAGCTTTGCAACCTAAGCACCTCCCCAAAGCCCCACCTGCTAATACTATCATTTTGGGGGGTTAGGATTTCAACATGATTTTGGGGGGAACTCAAAGATTCATTGTGAACCATAGCAATAGGTTAACGGATGTTTTCTGGAAAGGGCCAGATAGTAACTATTTTTGGTTTTGCGGGTGGTATGTGTTTTCACCACTTCTGAGCCCTGTCATGGAGTGAGACTGCAGCTGCAGACACCGCGTGAACAAGGCAGTATGGCCGTTTCCATCAAGCTTTATTGATGAACACGGAAATGTGTATTCCATCTCATTGTCTTGTTCCACAAATTCTTCTTTGGGTATATTATTCTTCTTTTGAGGTTTTTTTCATTTTAATAATGTGAAAGCCCGTCTAAACTTGCAGTGCATTCCAAAAGCAGCTGGTGGCACAGACAGGGCCTGTGGCCTGGGGATTGTCAACCCCTGACCCGGATGAAGAAGAGAACACAGCAATCCCATGAGGAGGAGACAGCTCCGGGGGAGCGGGTACAAGAACATTCAGGAACTACCAGCTGTTGTTAAGATTAAGTTTTTGAAACACTAAAATGATGGCTCTCATACAAACATAAAACAGATATATGCCAGAGATTTTATAATTCATTAATTAGGGAACTAGTACGAAGTGACAACCAGGTCAAAGGAAAATTTCCTTTAAAAAACACGTATATAAGCCATCAGAAGTGCTGAAATCAGGGTGCCGGGGTGGCTCAGTGGGTTAAGCATCTGACTTCAGCTCAGGTTGTGATCCTGGGGTCTGGTCTTTGGGCTCTGTGCTCCACCTGGAGACTGCTAGAAGATTCTCTCTGCCCCTCCCCCAACTCATGCGTGCTCACTCTATCTCTCCAATATAAATTAATCTTAAAGAAGTGCTGAAATCAATTGGTCAATATCTATAAGCAATAATCAATTGCATCTCCACAGAACACAGTTTGCAGTTCTATGGACAAAGAATCATTTGCATTACCATCTGTATTCAGTTGTAAAATAGCTCAGAGACAAAGGGTGTACTACTGGGGACACCAGGAATCTTTTTCCTCATTTCACAATTTTTCTTGGCACAGTTCAGAGTGATTGGAGGGAAGTGCTCTGGGAGGATTGTTTTTGTTTTTTTTTTTTTTTTTGGTCCAGAATGTTCCACAGCTGGGTGACTTTAATTTAGAACGCTTTGGCTATTGACGTTCAGGCTTAAGGCACAGGATAGTCGGGATATTTACCCATGTTAGGCTTCAACAACCTGGCCCTCATTACTTCTACTACTTCTTGTTCTTACTGTTATCATTTCATTTCCAAAGAATGAAAGGCAGCTCTGCTGTAGGTGTAACCGTGGGCAAGTTACTTCTTTGTGCCTCAGCTTCCCCATCTGCAAAATGAGAATAACTTAATACCTCACCGGGTTGTGGTAGAAATTAAATGATTCAGTATTCCTTGTTGTACATAACACTCCCATTTCTGTGGACTCACTGAAAACTTAAAGTGTGCGAGCATGACACTGTGCCACAAGGCCACCACACCAAAGGACGAAATAAAAGAAACATGGCGGTCCACCATGAGCGTTGGGGTGGGGGGGACGCAGGATGGCTGTGGACCAGGGTATGGCATTAGCCGAGTCATTTAACTCTCTTAGTTTCCTTATCTTGAGGGCAAAGAGTTAGAACTATAATTATCCACAACTCTGTGTTAACAGCTTTTATATAGACACAACACAACTTTTACACAGATTACCAACAACTGAAAATTTGGTACATTTCAACATTTTCCTCTAAGTATGGGAATCCATTTTAAAATTCTGATAGGAGTTATAAAAACTCTTCAATGGACTCAAGTCCCCTGGATTGCTCTTCAACACCCTGTGAGCTCCGCCTACCTCTCTCTGGTAACTGGAGCATTTCAGGGCAGATTCTGAGGTAGGAGTCAGCAGGATTACCTCAGACCCCGGCTCCTGCAGGCTTAAGGATTTTCTCATCTCTGGGGAGAAAGTTGGTTATAAAAGAAACCAAAGGGTAAATCTATCTTCTCTCCAGGTGCCCATGGCCCTCTGCCTGAGGTCACTCTGAGGTCACACAGTGTGGCTGACGTCAGTCCTGTCAGGGAGGGCTTTGCGGTTTCCCCACTGCCTGCAGACTTTGTAGGCAGGCCCACACCCGTCTGTCCTTTCAGCGTTTGGGCAGCATGTGTCAGCTCCATTAAGCACTGTGATCTTAGCTTTGTTCAGATCCACCGAATCTTATTACAGGCTGTTTAGCTGTCTGATGTCTCCTGAGATTTGGTAATCCTCCCCCCATCCCATCAGGGTGCGCGGGCCTCCTTGCGCCCAGTGAAGACTTCTGAGCCCTTGTGAAATCTTGAGTCAGGGCAAATCTATGTAGGTGCTCAGCCCCATGGTTTTGGTGGGCTACCACCCGACAAGGCTCATCGGGCAGTTCTGATTGAGATAAGGCTGCACCGAGGAATATCTTCCCACACTGCCTTCCAAGGAGATACCCTGTCCTAGAGCTATGAAATGTTTATTTCTCTCAGGTTTTTTTTTTATTGTATGATTCCATTTATCATACAAGGTCCAGAATAGGCAAATTTCTGGAGATAGAAAGTCGATTAGTGGTTGCTTGGGGCTGAGGGGAGGGTTGGAGGAACAATGGGGGCTGATGGCTAGTGGATATGGAGTACCCTTTGTGGTGGGGACAAAATATTCTAAATTTAGATTGTGGTGATGGTTGTACAACCTTGTGATATATTTCAGAACAATGAGTTGTACATGTTAAATGGGTAAACTGTAACACATATGAATAAAGTTGTTTTACTTTCCCCTCTATATATTTTCTCCATTTTTTTCTTTTTTAAGAAGTTTTTAATTCCCATTAGTTAACATACAGAGTTATATTAGTTTCAGGTGTACAGTATAGTGGTTTGACAATTCCATATATCACCTGGTGCTCATCATGACAAGTGCACCCCTTAATCCCCATCTCCTATTTCCCCATCCCCCCACCCGCCTCCCCTCTGGTAACCATCAGTTTGTTCTCTGTTAAGGGTCTGTTTCTTGATTTGTCTGTATTTCCCTTTGCTCATTTGTTTTGTTTCCTAAATTCTACGTACGGTAGTTGTCTTTATCTGACTGACTGATTTCACTTAGCATTATACTCTCTAATTCCATTCATGTCCTTGCAAATGGCAAGATTTCATTCTTTTTATGATTAAATAATATTCCATAGTGTGTGTGTGTGTGTGTGTGTGTATAATGTATTATACACGCGCACACACACACACACACAACCTCTTCTTTATCCATTCATCAAAGCCCAATCAATACTTGGGCTTTATCCATTCATCAGTCGATGATACTTGGGCTCCTTCCGTATCTTGGCTATTGTACATAATGCTGCTATAAACATAGGGGTGCACGTATCCCTTTGATTTAGTGTTTTTGTATTCTTTGGATAAATACCCAGTAGTGCAGTTGCTGGATGTAGCATAGTTCTGTATGTAACTACTGAGGAAAAGCCATACTGTTTTCCACAGTGGCTGCACCAGTTTGCATTCCCACCAACAGAGCATGAATGAGGGTTCCCCTTTCTCCACATTCTCACCAACACCTGTTGTTCTTGTGTTGGTGATTTTAGCCATTGTGACAGGTGTGAGGTGATGTTTCATTGAAGTTTTCATTTGCATTTCTCTGATGGTAAGTGATGATGAACATCTTTTCATGTGTCTGTTGGCCATCTGTATGTCTTCTTTGGAGAAACATCTGTCCATGTCTTCTGCCCATTCGCCCCCCCCCCCCGCTTTTTTTAAGAGAGATAGAGTACATGCATGTGCATGTCATTGGGGGAGGGGCAGGGGGGGAGAGAAAATCTTAAGCAGGCTCTACACCCAGTGGGGAGCCCTATGCTGGGCTTGATCTCATGCCCCTGATGTCATGACCCGAGTCAAAAATCAAGAGTTGGACACTTAACTAACTGAGCCATCTAGGCATCCCTTCTGCCCAGTTTCTAATTGGATTATTTGTTTTTTGGTGTTGAGTTCTATAAGTTCTTTATATATTTTGGATAATTGCCCTTTATCAGATATGTCATTTACAAATACCTTCTTCCATTCTGTATGTTGCCTTTTAGTTTTGTTGATTATTTCCTTCCCTGTGCAGAAGCTTTTTATTTTGGGGGGCACCTGGGTGGCTCAATCCATTAAGCATCCAGCTCTTGATTTCTGCTCAGGTCATGATCTCAGGGTTGTAAAATAGAGCCCCTCATTGGGCTCTACACTGAGCATGGAGCCTGCTTCAGATTCTCTCTCTTCCTCTTCCTCAGCCCCTCCCCCTCCACTGGCACGTGCTCACTCTAAAAAAAAAAAAGCAGCAGCTTTTTATTTTGATGCAGTCCCAATAGTTTATTTTTGCTTTTGTTTCCCTTGCCTCAGGAGACATATTTAGAAAAAAAGTTGCTACTGTCATGTCAAAGAGGTTACTGCTAGTGCTCTCTTCGAGGATTTTTATGGTTTCACGTCTCACATTTAGGTCTTCAATCCATTTTGAATTTATGGTCTCCTTCCTTCCTTCCTTCCTTTCTTCCCTCCCTCCCTCCCTCCCTCCCGCCCGCCTGCCTTCCTTCCTTCCTTCCTTCCTTTATTTATTTAAAGATTTATTTATTTATTTAAGAGAGAGAGAGCAGGGGCAGAGGGAACGAGAATCCCAAGCAGACTGCACTGGGTGCAGAGCCCAACTTGGGGCCTGATCTCATGACCCTGAGATCAGGACTTGAGCCAAAACCAAGAGTCAGTCACTCAACTGACTGAACGACCTAGGTGCCACCCACTTCTTTCTTTTACATGTGGCTGTTCAGTTTTCCCAATACCATTTGTTGAAGAGACTGTCCTTTTCCCATGGGATATTCTTTCATGTTTTGTCAAAGATTAATTGACCATATAGTTGTGGGCTTATTTCTAGGTTTTCTTTTCTGTTCTGTTGATCTATCTGTATATTTTTGTACCAGTAGCATACTGTTTTATTACAGCTTTATAATATAAGTTGAAGTCTGGAATTGTGATACCTCTAGCTTTTCTTTTTCAAGATTGCTTTGGCAGGGGCTCCTGGGTGGCTCAGTCGTTCAGCATCTGCCTTCAGCCCGGGGTGTGATCCCAGAGTCCTGGGATCGAGCCCTGCATTGGGCTCCATGCTTCACTGGGAGCCTGCTTCTTCCTCTCCCACTCCCCCTGCTCGTGTTGCCTCTCTCATTGGCTGTCTCTCTCTCTCTCTGTCAAATAAATAAATAAAATCTTAAAAAAAAAAAAAAGATTGCTTTGGCTATTTGGGATCTTTATGGTTCCATACAAATTTTAGAACTGTTTGTTGTAGCTCTGTGAGAAATGCTGTTGGTATTTTGATAGCAAATGTATGGATTGCTTTGGGTCATATAGACACTTTAACAACATTTATTCTTTCAATCCATGAGCACCGAATGTCTTTCTACTTTGTGTTATCTTCAATTTCTTTTATCCGTGTTTTATAATTTTCAGAATACAAGTCTTTTACCTTTTTGGTTAGGTTTATTTCTGGTATCTTTTAGTGCAGTTGTAACTGGGATTGTTTTCTTAATTTCTTCCTTTTTTTTTTTTTAAAGATTTGATATTTATTTTAGAGAGAGTGTGTGAGCAGAAGGAGGGGCAAAGGGAGAGGAGAGAGAATCCTCAAGCAGACTCCACACTGAGCACAGGACCCGATGCATGGCTCAGTCTCAGGACCCTGAGATCATGACCTGAGCCAAAATTAAGAGTCAGATGCTCAACCAACTGAGTGACCCAGGTGCCCCATTTTCTTAATTTCTCTTTCTGCTACTTCATTATTGCTGTATAGAAATGCAACAGATTTCTGCACATTGATCCTGTGACTTTACTGAATTCGTTTATCAGTTCCAACAGTTTTTTGGTGGAATCTTTTGGGTTTTCTACATATAGTATCATGTCATCTGCAAAGAGTGAAAATTTTACTTTTCCTTACCAACTTGGATGCCTTTTATTTCTTTTTGTTGTCTGATTGCTATGGGAAGGACTTCCAGTACTACACTGAATAGAAGTGGTGAGAGTGGACATCTTTGTCTTGTTCCTCACCTTAGGGAAAAGCTCTCAGTTTTTCCCCATTGAGGATGATGTTTGCTGTGAGTTTTTTATACATGGCTTTTATTATGCTGAAGTATGTTCCCTCCAAACCTACTTTGTTGAGGATTTCTATCATGAATGGGTGTTGTACTTTGTCAAATGCTTTTTCTGCATCTATCGGAATAGTCATATGGTTCTTATTCTTTCTCTCATTGATGTGATGTAGCACCTTGATTGACTTGAGAAAATTGGACCACCCTTGCAACTCGGGAATAAGTCCCACTTGATCATGGTGAATGATTTTTTTAAATGTATTTTGAATTCAGTTTGCTAGTATTTTACTGAGCATTTTTGCATTTATGTTCATCAGGGATATTGGCTTGTAGTTCTTTTTTAGTGGAGTCTTTGGTTTTGCAATCAGCAAAATGCTGGCCTCTTAAATGAATTTGGAAGTTTTTCTTCCTTTTTTATTTTTTGGAATAGTTTGAGAAGAATAGATATTCTTTAAATGTTTGGTGGGTGGTGGACTTTGTGAAGCCATCTGGTCATGGACCGTTGCTTGTTGGGAGTTCTTTGAGTACTGAGTCAATGTCTTTGTTGGTTATCGGTCTGTTCAAATTTTCTATTTCTTCCTGTTTCAGTTATGGTAGTTCACATGTTTCTAGAGTTTTATCCATTTCTTCTAGGTTGTCCAATTTGTTGGCATATAGGTTTTCATAATACTCTCTTATAATTTTTTGTATTTCTGTGGTCTTGGTTGTTATTTCTCCTCTCTTATTTGTGACTTTATTTGCTTGAGTCCTTCCTCTTTTTTCTTTGATCAGTGTGGTGGCCAGAGGTTTATAAATTTTATTGATTTTTTTTTCAAAGAACCAGCTCCTGTTTTCATTAATCTGTTCTATTGTTTTTGATTGTTTGTTGTTTGTTTTGGCTTGTTTGTGGTTTTTTTGTTTTGTTTTATTTCTTGGTTTTTTTAGTGTGTGTATTTAATTTTTACTATTTCCTTCCTTCTTCTGGTTTTAGACTTTGTTGTTCTTTTCCTAACTTCTTTAGGTGTACAGTTAGGTCGTTTATTTGAGATTTTTTCTTCCTTCTTGGGGTAGGCATTGCTATAAATTTCCCTCTTAGAACTGCTTTTGCAGCATCCTAGAGATTTTGGACCATTGTGTTTTCATTTGTTTCCATGTACTTTTTAATTTCTTCTTTTTATTTCCTGGTTGACCCATTCATTGTTTAGTAGCATGTTATTTAATCTCCATAAATTTGTAGTCTTTCCAGATTTCTTCTTGTGGTCATCGTGTTGTCAGAAAAGATGCATGGTATGGCTTCAATCTTCTTGAATTTGTTGAGGCTGGTTTTGTGGACTAATATTCTGGAGAATGTTCTGTGTGCACTGGAAAAGAATGTATATTCTGCTGTTTTAGGATGAAATGTTTGAATATATCTGTTAAATCTATCTGTTCCAGTGTGTCATTGAAAGCCATTGTTTCCTTCTTGATTTTCCACTTAGATGATTTGTCCTTTAATGTAAATGGGATGTTAAAGTCCCCTACTATTATTGTATTATTATTCCCTGCTTCCACATTTAACTTGAGTTCAACTGAATAGATTGAATTGCACACTTAAAACAAGTGTACGTTATGGTATATAAATGATACCTAAAGGAATTTCTTAGTTTTGAAGGTTTTGTGGCTAAGGAAATCAGGCTAAGATTCCACATTGGTGAGTTTGGGATTTGCTCATGCCCTTCAGCCTTCCCTATGTCTGTTTCTTTCTTTTTTTTTTTTAAGATTTTATTTATTTGAGAGAGAGAGAGCACAAACTGGGAAGAGAGGCAGTGGGAGAAGGAGAAGCAGGCTCCCCACTGAGCAGGGAGCCTGACACGGGGCCTGATCCCAGGATCCTGGGATCATGACCTGAGCCAAAGGGAGACACTTAACCAGTTGAGCCACCCAGGTGCCCCCCCAACATCTATTTCTGAAAGATGACAGAGCAAGCAAGAATAAGAGAATGAGAGAGCGTTATCTGGAAAGATGTTTACCAAAAAATATTAGGCTTTCACCACAATCAAGTGGGATTTATTCCAGGGATGCCAGGATTTCAATTTGCAAATTAATCAACATGATACCTCACGTTAACAAAGAAAGGATTAAAACTATATGATCATCTCAATAGATGCAGAAAAAGCATTTGACAAAGTACAACATCTATTCATGATAAAAGATCTCAACAAAATAGCTTCAGAGGAAACATAGCTCAACATAATAAAGGCCATATATGAAAAACCCACAGCTAACATCATACTCCATAGAGAAAACTGACGCCTTTTCCTCTTAAGGTCAGGAGCAAGACAAGGATGTCCCGTCTTACCACATCCATTCAATATAGTACTGGAAGTCCTAGCCACAGCACTCAAACAAGAAAAGGAAACAAAAGGCATCCACATTGATAAAGTAAAACTGTCACTGTTTACAGATGACATGATACTATATGTAGAAAACCCTGAAGATTCCACCAAAAAATTAGTAGAACTGATAAATGAATTGAAAAGTAAAGTTACAAGGTACAAAATTAATATATAGAAATCTGTTGAAAGAAATAGCAAAAAGAAAAATTACGAAAACAATCCCATTTACAATTGCACCAAAAGAATAAGATACCTAGGAATAAACATAACCAAAGGAATTAAAGGCCTTTACTCTGAAAACTATAAATACACTGATGAAAGAAATTGAAGATGACACAAACAAATGGAAAGATATTCTATGTTCATGGATTGGGAAGACCAGTATTGTTAAAAAGTCCATACTGCCCAAAACAATCTACAGATTTAATGTAATCCTCAGAATTCCAACATTTTTCACAAACCTAGAACAAATAAAAAAATTGGTATGGAACCACAAAATACCCTAAATAGCCAAAGCAATCTTGAGAAATAAGAACAAGTCTGGAGGTATCACAAGCCCAGATTTCAAAATATACTACAAATCTGTAGTAATTAAAAAACAGTATGAAGCATGCCTAGGTGGTTCAGTTAGTTGAGTGTCTGCCTTTGGCTTGGGTCATGATTTTGGGGTCCTGGGATCAGCCCCCATGTCAGGCTGCCTGCTCAGCAGGGAGTCTGCTTGTTCCTCTCTTTCTGCCTCTCCCACCCACTTCTACCCTCTCTCTCTCTCTCTCTCTCTCTCAAATAAATCAATAAAGTCTTTAAAAAAAAAAAAACCCAGTATGGTACTAACACAAAAATAAACACATAAATCAGTGGAACAGAAAGAAAGCCCAGAAATAAACCCACAACTATATGGTCAATTAATCTTTGACAAAGCAGGAGAGAATATACAATGGGGAAAAGGACAGACTCTTCAACAAATGGTGCTGGGAAAACTGGACAGCTACATGCAAAAGAAAGAAACGGAACACTTCTTACACCATACACAAAAATAGACTCAAAATGGATTGAAGACCTAAATGTAAGACTTGAAACCATAAAAATCCTAGAAGAAAACATAGGCAGTTCTTTGACGTTAGCTATAGAAACATTTTTCTAAATCTGTCTCCTCCTCAGTCAAGAGAAACAAAAGCGAAAATAAACCATTGGGACTATACCAAAATAAAAAGCTTTTGCACAGGGAAGGAAACTATCCACAAAAATAAAATGGCAACCTAATGAATGGGAGAAGATATTTGCAAATGATATATTCAGTAGGAGTGAGTATCCAAAATATATAAGGAACTTCTACAACTCAACGTCAAAAAACAAAAAAATTTAAGTAAAAATGGGCACAGGGTCTGAACAGACATTTTTTCAAAGAAGACATACCGATGATAGGCACGTGAAAATATGCTCAACGTCACTAATCATCAGGGAAATGAAAATCAAAACCACAATGATATATCACCTCACATGTGTCAAAATGGCTAAAATAAAAAACACAAGAAACAAGTGTTGGGCAAGGAGGTGGAGAAAAAGGAACCCTCATGCACTGTTGGTGGGAATGCAAACTGGTGCAGCCTCTGTGGGAAACAGTATGGAGGTTCATCAAAAAGTTAAAAATATTAATTGCCATATGATCCAGTAATTCCACTGCTGGGTATTAACCCAAAGAATACAAAAAACACTAATTCAAAGAGATGCATGCATCCCATGTTTATAGCAGCATTACTTATAATAACCAAATTCTGGAAGCAATACAAGTGTCTGCCGATAGACGAATGGATAAAGAAGATAGGGTATATTGGAATATTACTCTACCATTAAAAAGAATGAAGTCTTACCATTTGCAATAACACGGATGAATCTAAAGTGTATAATGCTAAGTGAAATAAGTCAGACAGAGATAAATACCATGTGATTTCACTCATATGGAACTTAAAAAAAGACAGACTCTCCAGAACGAACGGATGGTTACTAGAAGGGAGGTGGGCGGGGAATGGAAGAAATAGGTGATGGGATGAAGAGTACACTTATGATGAGCACTGAGTAACGTACAGAGTTGTTGAATCGCTCTATTGTACACCTGAAACTAATGTAACACTGCATGTTAATTACACTTCAAAAAGTTAATTAAAAACAAAGTGAAAAATGTGATGATTTGAAGAAAATGTAGGCTTTCTGGTGCTTTTTGTTTTCCATAATTCTTTATATTGTCTGACATGGGGTAAATGAGCATATGTTATTTTTTAGGAAAAGCAACAAAGCTGTTTTCTTTTTGGAACAGAAAGGCAAAATCTTTGTTTAAGAGCTATACTATGAGACTGTTTGTGATTAACCAATAGATGGTTCAGTGAGCAAATTAGTTTTCTTGAAAATCCCTCCTGGCTGACAACACAGTAACCCTTGTTAATCCTAAGAGGTAAATAATTAAGCCATTCTGAGATGAAGGCAGATATCCTAAGAACATGGCATCAGTTTATCAGGAGAATAGCCATGGTCATCTGTACATGGTTATTTGAAAGTGAGTTTCTGAAATCTGAATGATATGGTCATTTCAATTTTCACTATAAAACTGGAGATACATAATATCCAGGGAAACACCCTCAAGATATAATAAAAAATCACCCAAGAATGCAGCAAGCCTTTTAAATTTATGTATTTCAAAAAAAAATATTTTTATGGAATTCAGAAGTTTACAATAAGGTTAAAATATGCATAAATATTTAGCGTCTAGGGCTTTATGTTTTTATTTTTATTTTTATTTTATTTTTTTGAGAGAGCGAGCAAGATTGGGGGGTGGGGAAGGGTACAGGGAGAGGGGGAGAGAGAATCTTAAGCAGGCTCCACGCCCAGTGCAGAGCCCAATGTAGGGCTCCATCTCACAACCCTGAGATCATGACCTGAGCTAAAATCAAGAGTTGGATGCTTAACCGGCTGAGTCACCCAGGCACCCCCTAGGGCTTTATGTTTTGTACAACATCAAACAAACAGAAAAGTCCCTCCATTTCACCCAAGCCCCTGCTGAAGTTTCTGCCTAAAACCAAATGCTCCTCTTGGGTCTTTGACCACCTGCTGCTTTGTGGAACTTGTTGGTTTGCAGAAAGACTGTAAAGCTTCCTCTGTTCTTAGGCCTGCCATGGAAAAGACGTGATTCTAGTCTTCTAGGAGCTGCTTTCCAGGACGGCCGAAGTGAACAGATAATCTGGCCTCTAGGGAACACATTAAAAACAAGGGGCATCGATTTAAAATACAGCAATAAATAAAAACACAAATAACAGGTAAGAAACTTTGCTAAAACACTTCTAAGAGTGCTTACAGGTCTATAAAGTTAATGTTGGAGGAATGTTTGTTGAATCTATTCTCTCACTAGTCGATATTGTATAAAAAATGAATACCAAGTATTGCTCAGTTCGCAGTCATCTCCTTCCACGAGCTTGTAGGAATCCCAAATGTGTCTTTGCAGGCAACCAGCAAACAAACTCAGCGGACACGGCAGAGGAGATGTGTCGTGGCTGCTTTCATATACGGGCAGGTGAGTAAAATGTAAGCCTTAGTTTCATTTTTGCCCTATAGATCTTAGTAGGAGAACGGAATAACCATGGCGTCCGGAACCACTTAAACCTGCAGTTCCTGCAGTGGTTATACTTGACCAATCACGAGGCAAACCGACGGTGTTGACACTTAAGATGACCTGTGTCAGTTAGAATTGACAGAGCATTGAGAACCAAAAAGGTATTGCACAGGGTCCGCTGGAAATAGGTTGGGGTGGGCTTGGCTTCCTCATTTCTAAGAAGCAAGCCCCTCTCGGTCAGCACATTTTATAGCTGATAAGTATCAAGCTGCCTGAAAATGGCTACAGAAGCATGAACCAGAAAAAACGAATAAACAAAACACGGAACAAGATATCCCTGCCTTCTTCCTGGGAATTCAGATTGGCTTCAAAGAAAAGGAGAAGCTCTACGACAGGGAAACAAAGGAAGTCTAAGAGAAGGGGAAGAAAAAAAAATAAAAGGGAATTACGTTTTGTGGAAAAGGCAGACCGTGATTGATAGGAGAAATAACAGTTGATTTAAATTACCGCAGGGCCTTATGAGGGCTATTCTAAGTTATTAGACACTAGAGAAAATTGTCACTCTCTTGCCTTGAACGTTTTACTCCCTGCGAATTCGCCTTCATGACTGTTCTGTGCCATCCACTCAGCGAACTTACCATGCCTGTTGAAAAGTCAACTGAAAGCAGTTCAGATCACATGCCCCAGATTTTAGAATATAAGTGCCAATCCTAAATTCAGGGATTTCGATTTTTCTGGTATAAAGATTTCTCCAAATAATTTTGTTAGCAGTTTCTGCAACTTAATGGCACCTCATTCAAAAAGCAAGCACCTACTGGGGGCACTGCACTCAGCTTGGCATTTGGGAATACAGTGGCCAAAACGCTTGTGGGGTGGAAGATCATGCCCGAGTGAATTCATCACGGGAGGGTAGATGACAGGCTCCCTTAGCTAGAAAAACTGGCCAAGAGAGCAGCTTCTTTAAGTTTTAGTTTAAGGTCTGCTTAGTTAACATACAGTGTAATACTAGTTTCAGGTGTATAATATAGTGATTCAACACTTACATATAACACCTAGTGATCATCACTAAGGTGCTCCTTAATCCCATCACCTGCTTCACCCATCCCCCACCCACCTCCCCTCTGGTCACCAGCAGTTTGTTCTCAATGTTAAGAGTAAGAGAGCCATTTCTTTTTTCTTTGTTTGAGAAAGGGAGACCATCTGCATGCCTGAGTGGGGGGAGGGGCAGAGATAGAGGGAGAGAATCTCCAGCAGACACCCTGCTGAGCGTAGAGCCCCACATGGGGCTCGATCTCATGACCCTGACATCGTGACCTGAGCCAAAATCAAGAGTCAGATGTTTAACCGACTGAGCCATCCAGGTGCCCCTAAGATGGCAGCTTCTTAAGGAGAATCAGTCCATACTCGAAGACTAGATTAGGGGGCAGAGGAATGGTAATGGTCATCCACTGTGGAGATTCGGCAAGGCCTAGCCATGGAGAATGCACAAGACTTCCAATTTTGAGGATCTGTCCACTGTGGCAGAGCCATAGGTGGAGGCTGAGAGGAAGGGGGGCCCACCCCAAAGAAGAAGAAAAAGTGCCAGCCTCCTGATAACTGAGCCAGGCTATCTGCCAGAAAGAAATGGACCCCAGACGGAAGCCCAGTGCTGCAGAATGGGCCAACACAGGTGGAAGGGAAGTTAGCATGGCACGTCAGAAGTGCTGCCCCCTGGTGGGCATGAGAATACCCAGCGCCAGGCTCCCTGGACCTTGAGTCTGGTGATCATGAAGATCAGAGGGTACACAGGAGTTTACCTGCTGGAACTGAGCCACTGGCTTCTAGCAAGGGAAACATGAGCAGTGCAGCCACTGAGTCAGAGGCAAAGCAAGGAGGACGGTCTTCTGTGTGGTCCTTGACATCACCTTGCTCAGAGTAACAAGGCGGAGGCCGCCACCAACATTTCACTGCAGTGGCAAGCCTGTCACTCTCCTGTTGTACTTCTAAAGCAAGAACAGCCAGCTCTCCCTGGAGGAATCTAGGAAAGCATTACAAAAGGTGACAGCTGAAGGAAAGGTATAGGAGGGAATGGCCTGTGCAAAGTCCTGGAGTCATAGGAGTGCATGACGAGACAGAGTGAGCAGAGCCTAGCTCTCGGGCAGGCAGTGCGGAAAGCCGTGTTGGGGCCAGACTGTAAACCCATTTTGTTCTGCCACACTAAGAAATGTGGATCCTGTAAGGGAAAGGCAGCCAGCGAAGGTGTGTCAGCAAAGAAGCTACAAGTCTAAATCTGTGTTCTCTGGTGACAATAAGGATGATGGCTCAGAAGAAGCAAGGATAAAATTTGGCCAACAGTGGGGCGCCTGGGTGGCTCATTCAGTTGAGCGTCTGACTCTTGATTCAGAGTCCTGAAATTCAGGCAATAAACTATCAGAAATGATGACAGCCCCAACGAATACATTGATGTAAGGCTGTAGAAGAAAGAATAAGTGGAGCGAAACAGCTGACTTACCAGGATTTGGGAGTTATTTCCTTCATAATATTATCTGATCCCTCTCATCTTGGGAAGAGCTAAGTTAAGAGTCAAACCAAAAATGTAATGTTTTAAGATGTTCTGCTTTGAGTCGCTGAGGTAGCATAACGCTGTTTTGGTCATCAAGACCTGGCCACGAGATATTAAATTTGGTCTTTGTAATAAGCAAAATGAAACAGTTCAGTCAGTAATATTTAACCTTCTTCCCCCCAGCACCCTCACTTTCCTGCACATACTAGAAAGGATTGGGGAGAGGGGTAAACAGTGGGACGCAGGGGCTATTCCAAATGGACAGGAACCGGAAGGAAGCACCGTGAGGTTGGGGCCTTTAAGTCCTCCTGTTGGTGATGCTCTGAGAGCCAGTGTGAGCCCCGCAATCGCCCTCTGAAAGGACAGGACGGTGTCCCAGTGCCAGCAAGCCAAGGCCCAAGGGAAGTCACTGACAGCACAACTGACCAGCAGCAGCGTCTGTGCTGAGGGGGAAACCACAGGAACTTTGGGGGAAGCAGCAGAAGACCACATCCCTGTCACTGGACCCCATCAAGTGTTTAGGGAGGCTGGGCTCAGAGAGTGTGATTTTATGCCTCAGGGCAATGGAAGAGGGTTGGAATTAGCTCAGCTGAGGTTCCCTGCTTGTGAATGACTGGTGAAAGACAACATTAACTGAGAAGGTATGAAGATGAGGACGACGAGAGGTTCAAACAACAGAAGAGTTGAACTGTGAACATCTTGTGTTTGAGGTGCTGGTGAGTCATCCAGAGAGAGGCGTCTGTCAGTAGGCAGTTGGGAGCATGGAGCCAAAGCTCAGGAGGTGGGTGGGGTTGGAAATAAAGAAGTGGGTTAATCCATGAAACTGTAGGAATGAGTTTGCCTGAGGAATACTATACACACAGATTGCTCAGCTGATAAAGCCCAGAGGAAGCAGCAACGTTTAAGGGGAAGATAGAAGACAAGAATGTTTTGTTTTATCTCTTTGGTATACAACAACATAAACATTGTTTGCTTAATGACTTATTAACATAGTCAAATCCAATTAAATAATGGAGCAATACAGCCGATCACTCCCAACCTGGGAGGTACTTGATAATATTTACAGAACTTTCATAGCAGAGCACGTGCTACCAAAGTATCTGGGTAAAGGTAAAAACAAAGATTTTCAAGGCTGAGGGAATGTGGAAAGACTGATCTTTTCTGCCATGTCTTCTCTTTGACAGATGTCAATATAAATCAATGAAATGGGTTAGTTAATTTTGTCTTACAGTTGCATTTGTAGAGAATAAGTTTACTACTCAATTTCTAGGAGCCAGAGTATTGCACAGACTGTCTCTTTTTCTCTGTAAGTTTCATCAGACACAAATTTCTTTTCTCCAAAGCACCAGGAGCCTGGGATCTGAAGGCAAAGTCGGAGGCATGAGCAAAAAGCTATACAAGTTAGTAAATAATAAAAACATCTGCATTTATCAACCACTCTTCTCCAGGGTGAGATTTACTTTGTAACTCATTACGATAGCAAAGTAGGAAGTATGCCTACGGCAAGTGTTTGAATGTGCCTACAGCCTCGATCCCAAGGAACTATGAGCGGCTCCCACAGACAATCCTCCGTTCCTCAAGAAAGCGCTGCACACTGCTTGCTTTGGGGAGCACAGTGTGAGCCTGTGATTCTTTGAGTCTTCGTAATTTCACACTGCAGGAGCAGCTAAGAGGAAGCTGCAACTTCGTTACAAATTTGGTAGTAATGTTGCCGTTTGTCGTTGTGACCCTGATCTGAACTCCTCCGAGCCTTTGCTTTCAGAAGTCTGGCAGTAGTGAAGAACGTTTGCTGTAAAATAGAGCTCTTTGCCTCTGTAGACAAGGTGTGTATGTGTGTGCGTGTGTGGGCGCGCGCATATATAAGTCAAAACCCAAGGCAAGTAACTTCACGCATCCTTTTATGGCAAGTTCAGGAATATCTCTCATCTTTTTTCTCCCCTCCCCGTAGGTGCCTCAGGGGAGACGTTTTCTACTTAAATTGACTCTCACTTTCAGGTGTGCCTTTACACGCCCTGTTTGCAGCCTGCGCCTCTCAACACAGCCTCGCAAATCCTGGTAAGTCTCGGCTTTTCTCTCTCTGACACGTTGGCAGTTTTTGGAATGAGTGAAAGTAGCAACAAATTGAGAATTTGTTGTGTATGAGGGGAGCCAGCATAGGGGATAACATATCAGAGCATTACTTTCACGGAATGATAATCAGATAACATGTATACATAAGACATGTACACCCAGTGCAATATCCAATGGGAAAAATTCGTGCTTAGTGGCCAGTGGGGTGCAGCCAGTGCCTTGAGCTTTTTTGTTCTTTAAAGGAAGGTTCGAATGATGCAATGGTGAGCTGCACAATTTAAATGGCATATCAGGTGGGTACTTATTTTTTACCACGGTGATACAGCTTGGGACAGTTGGGAAAACGTTCCAATTCTGTAGAACTAGTCATATCTTCAAAATATATTGTTCATATCTTAGGTATGTATATGTAGTGCATTTCAAGGAAAGCATGGTGTCTGCTGTAATTCAAGGGAAAGTGAGCTTTATACCTTCATGTTCTGCATTCCTCACTGCGATGCAATTTAAGGCAACACAGTTGAAATATCTAATGATTCCTGATGTCACGTGGGGGGAAAATATGCATTACACAGATAAGGGAAAGTTAAACATAAGATTTCTATGAGAACTGTCATTTAAAATGTGTAGAATAACCCCTTTGAAGTGTGCCAGAAAAAGAATTAAGGGCTAGTATAAATATGTGGATTATAACGATCCCCGTGTTAGAGATTACTGTGCAGTTTGCAGAAGGAAGGCTGCAGAGAGGCTGTTTCCCACGCACTGCTTGTGCCCATGGGTCTACCTAGGACAGTGTTTGGACATTGTGGGCAGCTTGACATTAAATCCCCCTCATGTCTTCGTCTGTTGCCTCCACGTAGTTTTGACAAAAAAAGAAGAAAATCTTTGACGAGCTGTCACCTTGAGCACAGCCTGCCAGTGAGGACAGATGAGGTAATGTTGGTGGTCAGTAAATTAAAATTGATTAGCAGTGCCCGGAAACTAGTTATTGTCAGTTTCACGTACTTTACTGTTTATTGCAACACTTAATATAGTTTAGGACCAGGGTCCTCTAGCGGGCATTCGCTAAACCATCACCAGAACACATCCAGTGCCTTTGTAAATATATTTACACAGTCTTTGGCCAAATAAGAGGTGTTAGTATGTTTCTTTGTCCTGATTACTTTTACAAATATCACTTAAACTCACCAGTGAATTTAGCAAAAAAGAAATTGTACTTAGCCTCTGTGAAGCTTCTCAAAGGCCAGGTCTGGTACACCAACCAGAAAAGCAGCACCAATGAAATGGAAAGCCTGCTGAAGGAAGGTATGGGGGCGATGACCACCGCGCCTGAAAATGTTGCTCTGTGTACAGCCATGCGTTTTATAGTGACTGGGCGATCTCAGAAAACAGGATTCGTAGAAGTTGCCAGATGCTATATACTCTAACATTCATCTAGATTGGGACTTAGATCATCTCAAATGGGAAACAGAAAACTGGGAGCAGGACCAGAGCTGAGGCGCTTATGGAATTGAAGGGTGGGGGGACAAGGTCCTGACCAAGGGCACTGTTGATACTTGGGGCCCGATAATGCCCTGTGCACTGTAGGAGAGTCTCTAGCAGTATCTCTGGCCTCTGACCACTAGATGTCAGTAGATCCTCCTCCCCAAGGCGGCAGCTGCAAATGTCCGCAGGCCTCGTGTTCTCTGCTGGACAAACCAATCCTGAGAACCCTCCGCGCACGTGAGAAGCAGGAAAGCTGACTGGGGCCTCAGCCTTTCCAGTGTAATCACAGGGATCAGCCATAATCCACCTTCACTGAGAAGAAAGGAGATTCTATTTCAGGAGTTAGACTGGAGTGAGGGGAGATGGAATGAATGAATTAGTAACAGGATGCCAAGAAGCCATTGCAAAGTGACATAGAGAAGGAAGAAAATGGGGGATGATTGAAGTCTTTTTCCCACATTTTATTGGACAGTTCAGAGAGAACATTTTTAGTAGCCTGAATTCACCAGAATTAACTCACCTCTTCATAGCCTGGGCCTCAGGGATTTCAGAGATAAAACCCCAATGTTGGCCTTCCTTTGGGACCATTCCCACTACTTGGGTGGGGGAAAGGAAGCCGGGGACCCCAGCCCATTTTCTACCCATCACACCACTGGGCCTGGTAGAACCCCACATGTGGATGCTTTGGCCCCAGGCCAGTGCTTCTGACCTGAGAGCAGTAAATCCTTCACAGGATGTGATTCAGGATTGTTGCCCTAAGCAGAGTTCTAGATCAGTTCTAAATGGAGACGAGGACTGGGAATGGATGAGCTCCTTTAGAGTTTCTTCCAACTGTGATATGAAAACAAAATCAGGAGTGTGGATGGGTGGTTACATCTGCAGCCCCATTGATCTCCCAAGTGCCTCCCGTTACAGTATGTATGTATGTATGTATTTTTATTTTTTTAAAGATTTTATTTATTTATTTGAGAGACAGAGAGATAGAGACAGCCAGTGAGAGAGGGAACACAAGCAGGCGGAGTGGGAGAGGAAGAAGTAGGCTCCCAGCAGAGGAGCCTGATGTGGGGCTCGAACCCAGAACGCTGGGATCACGCCCTGAGCAGAAGGCAGACACTTAATGACTGAGCTACCCAGGCGCCCCCTATTACAGTATTTAAACCTTCAGGTTTAAAGATACCTCTAGATTCACAGTGGGGCTCTGAAAAGCAAAGACCTATGGAAATGGGGAGAATATCAGGTACTAGACACCACAGAATAAGGCGGAGGGGCAAGAGGCGGAGAGAGGTCCGCATGAGGGAGCACCCAGGATTGGCAACTTGCACGAGGATCGTGAAAACAAGGCCAGAGCAGCCCCAGCAGGGAGGAGCCCGCCCAAGGCACAGTCAAGGCCTTCAAGTCAGGACAGATGAGGTGAAGTTCGTAAAAGAGGCAGTAATAAAAATCAAGCTAGAACGCTACGCCTGCAACTGGCATCAAGGTTGGGTGCTGACCTATTTTAGCAGAAATGCAAACTGTAATGAATTCAAGTTGGCAGATGTTTTTGGTGTTTTTCTATGTACCTCCGGGACAAGAAGATGAATGTTTGCCTTCAAGTGCTTACAATCTATGGGGAAGGTTTAGACGAGGTCATAACATTTGTTTAAGAAATAGAGTGTTTTTCTACAGTTACGCATTTACCCCAGAGAAATGAAAATACATACATCCACACAAACACCTGTAGGTAAATGTTCATAGCAGCATTATTCGTAATAGCCAAAAAGTAGAGAAAAATGTCCATGAACTGATGGATAACTAAATGAAGTGGTATATCCATATAATGGAATATTATTCAGCAATTAAAAGGAGTTGCCGTGCGGATAGCCGCTACACTGTGGATGAACCTTAAAAATATTATGCTCATTGAAAGAAGCCATCACAGAAGACCACATATTGCATGATTTTACTTACATAAAGTATCCAGAATAGGCAAATCCACAGAGAGAGAAAGTAGATTAATAATTCCCAGGGCACCTGGGTGTCTCAGTGGGTTAAGCATCTGCCTTTGGCTCAGTTTATGATCCCAGGGTCCTGGGATGGAGCCCTGAGTCGGGCTCCCTGCTCAGTGGGGAGTCTGCTTCTCCTCTCCTCCCCGCTCATGCTTCTCCCTCTCTCTCTCTCTTTCTCAAATAAATAAAATCTTTTTTTAAAAAGTTCCCAGGGGCTTCAGGAAGAGGCAGATGAGGGTGGTGACTGCCAGTGAGTATGGCATTTCTTACTGGGGTAGGGAAAATGTTCTCAAGTTAGCGAGTGGTTTGGTTACACAACTATGTGAAAAACTAAAAGCTGCTGTAAGGGTGAATTTTATGATACGTGAATCATCTTAGTAAAGATGTCACCAAAAAATAAGGAGAATATACTTTATGCCTTGAAAGAGGTCGTAAGCCCTGTGGAGATGAGGTTACCCCTACTCAGAGAAATGGGAACTTTCATAGGAGAGACCTCATCTATGAAAGAAAACTCTTTTTTTTTCTGTTTTTTCTCTGGAAGCTCATTAACAATATAAAAAGCTTCTTGCTTCTACTCAAATGGGAAAATCACTTCTGGATATCGAGAACCAGAAAAAGAAGGCCTTCACCAAGCAAGCTCTAAGAAGAGTATGCACGTTCAGACAGGACCGATCTAGTGAGGTGGAGCTCGCTGACAGGTGCCCCCATCTGCCCGCTCTGTCCCCCAGTACCACAGTCTGGACCTGCAGTGCCTTAAGTGGGGGGCCACCCAGACCAGGCAGACATGCACGTGCCACGGAATAGATTCTGGTGAGGTGTGACTGTGTCCCCAGGAGCAGTAGCAGCTCTGGTCTTCAGCATGTGGACCCGGGAGTTACTGATGAGCGGTGGTTCTCAAACTTGGGGATACATCAGCCTCATCTGGAGGGCTTTGTGCAAGCACAGGGTGCTGGGCCCCATCCCTCGACTTTCTGAATCGATGGGTCTTGTCCCAGGGCCTGATCACGTGCATTTCTAACCAGTTCCCAGGTGATGCTGATGCCGCTGATCCAGTAGGGTGGCCAACATTTGAATTTGCCCAGAGCAAAGGGCATTCCAAGGACCTGGGAACTTTTGGTGCTAACACCAGGAAAGTGCTAGGCACTCTGGGTTGAACTGGTCACCTTGTTAAATCCATGGAGCACACATTGAGAACTGCTGTTTAAGGAGAAGAGATCAAGTTTAGATTCGGAAGCATGACAGGGAGGGATCAATGATGACCCTCAACATTCTGGTCTAAGCAAGTTGGGCCATGGTAGCCCCAGTGGCTCCCAGACTTTGCTGCATATCGGAATTACCTAGAATCTTTAAAAAAACAGAACAAAACACTGTTGCTGGCACCCCCCCCCTCAGATATTCTGATTTGATTGGGACAAAATGTTCCCAGGGCAGCAGGATGTGTAAAGCTCGTTGATTCTACTGTGCAGCAACGTTTGGGAGCCATAGCTTGTGCCCTTCTCCTAGAATGGAATCCAGGAGAAGAGCAGGTATGTGGGCAAGTTGATGAGTTTTAGGTGTTCACGAGCCACTGGTGGTTCTCAGCCCCGGTTACATCTCTGGGGAGCATCGTGGACACTTTGACACCTGGGTCCCACTCCAGCCATTCTGACAGAGCAACAGCCATTTAAAAATGTCCCCAGGTACATACAATGGAATATTGTTCAGCCTTAAAAAGGAAGGAAATTCTGACACGGGCTGCAACACGGATGAACCTTGGAAACATTATACTAAGTGAAATGAGCCAGTCACAAAAAGACAGATACTGTATGACTCCACTTGTATGAGGTACCTGGAGTAGTCCAATTCATACTGGTGGTTGCCATGGGCTGGGGGGACCAGAAATTGACAAGCTGTTTCCTGGATACAGAGTTTCAGTTTTGTTAGATGAAGAGAGTTCTGGGGATTGGCTGCCCAACAATGTGAATGTATTTAACCACTTTCAAATGGTTAAGATGGTAAATTTTATGTTACTTGTATTGTATCAGAAAATAAGTACTTTTTATTTTTATTTATTTTTTTTTTTAGACTTTATTTATTTATTTGACACAGAGAGAGAGACAGCGAGAGAGGGAACACAGGCAGGGGAGTGGGAGAGGGAGAAGCAGGCTCCCAGCGGGGCAGGGAGCCCGATGCGGGGCTCGATCCCAGGACCCTGGGATCATGACCTGAGCTGAAGGCAGACGCTTAACGACTGAGCCACCCAGGTGCCTCAGAAAATAAGTACTTTTTAAAAGAAGTTATGAAAAAATAGTCTCCCTAGGGGTTTCTGAGCTGCGGCCAGGGCTCAGCCAGCAGGGGAATTATCCAGAAACCCAGTGATTCTGCACTAAGGTGCTGATGATGGGTGTTGAGCAGTTATGAATACGAGAATGATATCTATTTTAGTCTAGTTTGGGTTCCTCCTCTAGTGCTCTCTTCTTCGGGGCAGGTCAGGCTGGAACCCAGCTGATGCATGCTGGGAAGTTCACTTCCTTGTATCATGATCTTGCTGTTGCTTAAAGGTACTTCGCAGACTGACAAAATTCCCAGGAGTTTATTTGCATCACAGATGTGTAATGAACTATGATATTAAGGAAGATTTGTCCCCCCAGATGCTCTACCAAAGGCATCGCTTTCTTTTCTTTATTTTTTTACTTCAGTTAATTAACATATACTGGATTACTTGTTTCAGGGGTCCAGGTCTGTGACTCATCAGTCTTATATAATACCCAGTGCTTATTACAACACATACCCTCCCCAGTGTCCATCACCCAGTAACCCCATCCCTCTGATCCCCCTCCCCTCCAGCATCCCTCAGTTTGTTTCCTAAGGTTAAGAGTCTCTTATGGTTTGTCTCCAAAAGCATTCCTTTCACATGAGCTTTTGCTCCTATGGTCAACACAGCAGTTCTTCTCCTTTCTCTCTAAACCTGGGTCATTAGAATTGTGCCATCTTCGTCCTTCCCACCTTCCCAGAGGAGGGAGATTTTAGCCCAAGGTCTGTAGCTGGAAACAGTGTTTCCATTTGGAATCTGCCCTGTGAATGGATTCCCCACTGGAGAGAAGCAGGGATGCTCCTGATATTTCCTGCATAATTTCCATGGCCTTCAGCAGCCCAGAGGCTAGATCGTTTCAAGCCCTTAATTGTAGGCTATTTGCATACCATCATAATCTTACCAAGTTCAGTTTCTCTGGCTATAGAGAGAATACTTTCAAACTTTGCTTGTATTGCCCATTCTTATTAAAAGGATAAGCACGTTGTTAATCGTCCTGCATTTGACAAAATGAAGCACGCAGGCCGGAGTTCTGAATCCAGGACAACATCAGGATGGGGGATTTCATGGTATCAAAAGTATAGCTGAGTGAGGGACCCAAGCCACATGCCCTGAGGAAAAGGTGACAAGAAGACCTAGAAAAAGCGTTCGGGTCACCCCGTACAGAATGGAACTTCTGAAGGCTCCATTCTGGATTCTCCTGTAGGTCTTGACAAGATTTCATATACAAGCAGCAGTCCAAAATCACAGACTTTTATAAGAGAGAGGACTCATTTTCAGTTCAAGGTGCTTCGGGGGGCACTGCTTCTCAGTGAGTCGTTTTCTTATGACATCGGGACGTCCAAAACGAAGCCCAGGCTGGAGGAGGAACTTGGGTCACAGAAGGAAATTCGCCTAAAATCAGGCATTTAAACAAAAGGCTTCCCAAGGAGGCTGGCCTTTGAGTTTAGGAGGGTGGCATTCAAGACAAAGCAAAGAGCATGAGAGGAGGGTTCAGAGAGCGGAACACCTGGCACATCAGGTTAGAGGGACTCAGAGCGGGGGCAGGGAGGAAAACAGTTCACTAGGAAAAACCTCCAAGGATCGAAGGGCAAACATAATTCTCACCTGTAGATATATGGAAAAGCATTTTCACGCTCACTACTACCCAAATAGAAACATTAAAACGGTAACGATAAGGTATAATTATTTTTGCTCTTTAGATTGACAAAGCTTAAAAAATTCATAATACTCCGTGTTGGGAAGGTCACGAGTGAGCAGCTGTTCTCATGGGCTGTTGGTGAGCATGTGCACTGGGACGAAGTGTCCACACGGCAGGTAGGCAGTAACAGCAGCAGCTTTATACACACACGTTACACCCATGTAGTATGTATGTATGCATATGTACTCTTTACACACATACATGTTTGCGTGCACACAGACACCCAAACACACACATGCTCTTGGATCCATTATTCTCACTCCACTTAATGTGTCCTGGGGAAAAATTCAGGATATGAAGAAAGATTTAGCAAAAATGTCTAGAACAGGAAATACTAGAAACAAAGCACACATCCACCGAAAGGGGATTCGTTAAATAAATTCTGGTTCCTGTGTTCAGAGAAATACTATCCGGTAATTTAAAAACACCGGTGCAGGAGAGCATTTTACTTTCTCTCCTCCCAACCCCTACGGGGCATGTATACTCCCATCTCTGTCAGGCTTCCCCACACAGTGATGGGTGGGGGGGGGGGGTCTCCATCTAGAGGGACATAGCTGAATCTACAAAGGGACACAAGTTTGGTTTGTGGAAGCCCCCAAGTGATCCTGATGTCCCTCAGTATGTTGAAAAATTACTGATGTAAAATTATATATGCTGATTCAGAGAGATGTCTGGGATGCATTGATTGAGACAAGCATACAGTGTGCTATCATTTTTGAAAAATACTTATATGCAAGGGAAGCACTATGGAAAAACATAAAAGTGAGATATTAACCACTTGTCTCTGGGCGATAGTACTACAGATAATAATTCCTTCGCTTTGCCTGTCTGATTTTTCTATTTTTTCAATAATGAGTACGTATTGATTGCATAATTAAAAATTTTTTTCTAAACAATAAGAGGACAAAAATAGTTAAAAATATGCAAAGGAAATTATATTTGTTTCATATTAGTTCCTACAAACTGTTGATGGCATTCTTTGATTTCAAGAAAATAGCAAATATTGGTAAAAATTTTATGCACTCTTACTTTTTAAGAAATTGGGCACTGTAGATATTTTGTGTCCCTAAAGAATTGTCACATTTTTGAATCATTGAAAATCGATGGCAGTTATTAATTCTATCAGTGACTGGCTTTAACCTCCTTTTTTTTTGTTTAACCTAGCAAAACTGAATTTAATCTGTTAAAAAGCATGCGATTTCCACTGGCCTTTTTTTTGCACCTTGGTGAGTATTGTCAAAATCCATTTTCTGCTTTTATTGAATTGTTCTAAAATATTTAGTAAAAATGATTTTAAACATATCCACCTCTTTTTTTCCTGTTCTATATATTTTCATGGTTCTTTTGCTGTATAGTTATGTCCAGCAACTAGAAAATTCCCCTCCAGTATGTTTACTGTCCACACATACTTATTTCAATCATCTTTAACAGAATATTACTATCAGCAGATAAGTAAAGGAAGATACTGAGGAAAGTGAAAATACTTTCAGATTCCTAATTTACAAGTAGAATGCATTTTAATTTTTAAATGGAGTCCTGTTTCAATGTAGCACTTGTCCCAGTAATGAGGTCTTGTGAAGAATTTACAGGCAAAATTCCCTCTTCTGAGTAAGCGGCAGCAGCTCCTCTCCACTGAAGGGCCAAATCCTCCACGCCTCTGCCATCTTTAATAAACTGAGAATAATTTACATTAGTCACAGAGAGGATGTTTCCAACAATTAGTCTCTTTTGATCCTGACTTTTCTGTAACAGCCCTGCTTCTAGTTACTAAGCACTAACTAAATTGCTTAGAATCTTCTCTTCAAAGATTCATGCTGAATTTCTTCATGGCAGCCAACTTTAAGAATCTCATTTTTTAATTTTGCTATTCCCAAACCCTCAGGCAAGCTCCCAGTTAGATTTGCTGGTGGTGGAGAAAAGAACAGCTCAAAGTAGGAAGTGCTCATTTGTTCTCTGTTGAAAATTCTCTGCCTTGGAGGGGTGAGCCGCAAGCCACTGGGAGCAGAGACTCATTCCACTGCCTCCCCCAGGACAACAGAACTTAGATCTGGCCTCAGATGGTCAGAGAAGAGCTGTTTCCATTTACATCTGCCTCAGATGCTCTCTTTGGGACTAAACTTGTGTTCAAAATCAGAAGCAACCACTGAGGATCACTGAACCTCCATATAGGGTAACTTCCCCACACCCTGCCAAAATTCTAAACCACAGCACGTTTGCTCAGAGACCCCTCCGCAATCAGGAGACCTTTCTGTCAGGATGAAAGATCTTCAAAACCAAATTAGCTTGGGCAGAAAAGGACCTTGGAGCGCCTGGCTGGCTCAGTGGGTGGAACGTGCAGCTCCTGATCTCCGGGTTGTAAGTTTGAGCCCCATGTTGGGTGTAAAGATTACTTTAAAAAAAAAAAAATCTTAGAAAAGAAAAAGACCTCACTGCAGTAGACCCTGGGTTTCTAACTGTAAGCTTACCCCGATCTAACCCAAATCTCTAGGGTTGCCTATGGTTAAACTACCAACCAGGTTAATGCCACATCATCAGCTTGGGCATTTTCTGGTTTGTAGTTCAACCACAGGCATTTATATAAAAATTGGAGCCTATTTAAGCACTTAGTCTTGCCTTCTGACTAAGGAAGATTAGGAAAAAGAATCCTAATATGTGCATTGGCCAGGCTTTAGGAACTGGACACAAAGTACAAACCTTACCTAACATGCATTCTTTGTAAGGTTTTTTACCCATAATAAGTAATGTGTGTGTGTATGTTTACAGCCTCTAAATTCCAACATGAATTCTATATGAAAACATCCCACGTGTTTAAGAAAATGAGAACAATCTGCAAAATGAGAGATTATATAATAATGATTATTTCTACAAAATGATCCTGCACTTTACAGAACATTTGCTGTGCATTTTCTTTAAATGACCAGATCTCCTAAGTTCATGTTTAATCAGATCCTATCTTCAAGATGCATATTGTTTTTGAGGAATGCATTAATTCTCTAAAGACATAAGCATCTTTATTCTTTGAATCAATTCCAGCCTGTTGCTAATGTGATAATCTGGCAGTTGAAAACTTCAACCCAGGAAGGATATTGCTAAGGCTGTCTGTGTTCGGGCATGAAGCTTTAACTGCTTGTATTGCTGGCCACTTTTTGCCAAGTATTTGAGGATTGAAATTCATATTTGCATTTAGACTATTACATGAATAATAATAATTTGATTTCCCTAAGTCCTGGGATACTTTTATTTCTGAAAAGTACACATCTGATCAAAACAAGTTAGGCCAAGTCAGGTTATAAAAACATGTTAAATCTCTGAGGCAGCAATTCCAATAAAAGAATTCAGGATGGAACTTGTCTAGAAGAATAAATCCCTGGAAGGGAAGTCTTAGCTAATCCACACATAGTGGCATTAGCAGAGATTTTTATCCCTGACCTTGTCTTTAAAAGCCGTTGTCTTTGGGAGTCCAAACTTCTGATTGGTTGTTTATCCTAGAGGTCAAGTGTAAAGTAAAAGGAGATCTGGGTTTGGATTGTTGGGTGAAGAAAAGGAAAAACCCATGTTAACCAACCAAGGATCACTTATTATACAATGAAATGAAAGTATGCAGTGGTGTTAACTTTCTTCACATATCTATCTTCAAGAAGGAAAAAGCACTGTTGTGCCTTTGTTTTGAAATAATAGTAATCTTTGCAAGGAGAGTGAAGACAGAAAATTCCTTGTCCAAACGGGTATTTGGTAACCTGTGCAAAGGAGACATTACGTATCATATTCTTATTTGTAGATCGTGATCTATGTATTGATGCCTGATAAGAATCACAGAGTGACCAGATGAATAGAATAGTTCATGTGGGGAATGTGGGCATAAGAGAGGAAAAAACATTACTTTTCAATAGCATCTATTTTTGGAGGACAAGTTGAAGGAAAGAAATCCTTTAAACGCAAAACAAGACCATAAAAAAAAAGTCTTACAGTTTTTACAATTGAGAAAGCTAGAGAGAAACGAAGCTTATTCCACAGTATGGGAATAATTTTCCATTTTATACCCATCCCTCTCACTCCTATCTGCTGGAATCAGGGCTTGGTGTAAATCATCATGTCTCAAGGGAAAAGTATGTAAGTGTAGGCCGTGTATGTATGTATTATCTTAGAGTGTAGGGTTTACTTGATTCACCGTCCAGAGGCTGGTGGGGTGATTTTGAAGGGGCACAAGATTCTGTGGGTTTTTTCACTTTTTATTTTGAGATTATTGTGGGTTCTCATGCAGTTGGAGAGATCCCATACACCTTTCCCCTAGTTTCCCCCAGTGATAACGTCTTGTGTGAAGATAGTGCAGTATTACAACCAGGAAATTGACAGTGTTATAGTCCATGACCTTATTCAGATTGTGTCAATTTTACCAGCACTCCTGTGCCTGTATTGAATTCTATGCAATTTTATTCATGTGACCATCACCGAAGTTAAGGTTCCGAAAGCTCCATTACCCTCAAGGAGCCCTAGTACGACCCTTTTCTATCCATACCCTCCTTCCTATCTCCCTAATCCCTGACAGCCATAAATCTGTTCTCCAGCTCTATAACTGTCATTCAAGAAATGGAGCCATGCAGTGCATAACCTTTTAATTGGCTTTTTTCACTCAGTGTAATTTGCAAAGTTTTAATTTTAATGAGGTCCAATTTACCGATTTTTTCCTTGGATGGATCATGTTATTGTTGTCAATCCTAAAAGGTCTTCACCTAGTCCTAAGTCTCAAAGACTTTCTCCCAGGTGTTATAGGAGTTTTATAGCTTTATAGTTTTATATGTTACTCTGAAGTCCAGGACCCATTTTGTGTTAATATTTGTATAAGGTGTAAGGTTTTGGTTACAGTTCATTTCTTTGCCTACGGATGTCCGGTTCCTCCAGCCCTCTTTGCTGAAAAGGCTACCCTTCCTCCATTTAACTGCCTTGGTGCCTGAGAAATCAGTTGGGCTTATTTGTGTGGGTCTGGAACTCCATCTCTCATGACATCCCAAAGGGGCATGATTTGTTTCATGGTGAATCCGAACCCAACAATACAGGTTAGAAAGGGGGTCAGTTGAATTTACATGTTTTAAGAGAAAGTTGTTTCCCAAGGATTTCTTAAATTCTCTGATTTTCTACAGGTTGGAATAATGGGTATGAGAGGCTGAATTAATATTTTCCTTCCTTGTGTCTATGCATGAGTCTACATCATTTGCCCTAAAATGACACATAGAGAATTTCTAGTACATACAGGTTGTCTCAGGTTTCCTAGATGCAGAGCCTGAGACAAGGGTTTGTGTATCAGTGATTTAGTGAGGGAGGGCTCTGAGGAGTAGGAGAGTGAGAAGAGAGGCAGGATGTGGTCCCAGCTAGAGTGGGGCTTCATCCTCCTCCGTGAAAGATTCTGAGCACAAACCACACCACGGGGTTGCTCCCAGCCTGAGGCAGTGGTGCCAGCCTTTTGAACTGTGTATCCGTCAGTCACTGGCTACAGGCTGGCCCAGGTGGGGACATGAACTCAGATGGTATAGCCTGGCAAGCTAAGAGATTTCCATGAGGCCACGGGCACCAACAACATCCACAACTAGAGTCTTCATGACCAGAAAACCAGAGAACTGCTTTTAAAAAAATAAATGGGGAGCGCCTGGGTGGCACAGCGGTTGGGCGTCTGCCTTCGGCTCGGGGCGTGATCCCGGCGTTATGGGATCGAGCCCCACATCAGGCTCCTCTGCTGTGAGCCTGCTTCTTCCTCTCCCACTCCCCCTGCTTGTGTTCCCTCTCTCGCTGGCTGTCTCTATCTCTGTCGAATAAATAAATAAAATCTTAAAATAAAATAAAATAAAATAAAATAAAATAAAATAAAATAAAATAAAAATAAATGGGACTATTAACTTTCCAACTTAACTGGTTGCTTCTTTAAGCCTTTTGCTACCCTTAGACTTCCTTCTAGCAGCCGTGTCTGTTGTGTTCAAGGATTGCTCAGTTACGCGAAAGCCCAAGATGAATGCAAAAGGGGCTCCTGTCACCCTATGACTGGCGATCTCCTGGTGGGTCGCAGCACACAGCTCACAGCTTCTTCTACCTGTGGGCTGGACGGAGCCCAGAAATACTGCATCCTCAGCTACCTTGAGGTGGGTTGGTTCCTTGTTTATTTGTTGGGACATTATTGAGTCGATGACATAGATTTTTCCACGTACGTTGGGGACCAGCCAGGCAACACGAAAGGACACATCACCCTTTCCTGAACATCAGAGGCACAGCTGATAGGATTCCAAGTCCAGGAGCCCTTGACTGATCAGAAATAGGGAAGATCCTGTTTCATCTCTTTCTTTTTACCTTTAGAAATAGACAGAAAAGGCTCCTTGGTTCAGCCTTTGAAGGGAATTACTATACAATGTACTGTTCTACTTAGCTGACTCCCAGAGAGTAAATTCAATTGACCCATCAGTGAAGATCGAAGATCCCTCAGGGTCTCAAGGCCATTACCCCTTAATGTGAGCTCTCATTGTCCTGCTTTGAGGGGAGGGGGGGTTGTAGAACACCAAATTGACGGCATGCCAGCCTCACAATGCCACTTGGAAATTGTCTTGTCTAAAGGCCATAAAATCCCAATATGAACATATTTCCATGCCCTTTTTTCCCCCTTAAAGACCAGTTTTATAAAAGGACCATTTGCTTTACAGTTTTTTCCTTCTCCATGCTTTGGGAGCAAAACAAGCATCCAAGGTCATCTGAGTATCCTACCTGCTGAGGGAGCCTGGGGCAATCACGTCAACCCGTTTTTTAAGAGGATGTGCAGGAAGGAAGTTGGACATAAGCCTAATGTTCGCAGCCCAGGCTTTTCCATGTATTGTTCATTGAAAGCAACTCCTGGAGGTCTCTGGGAAATGCTTTGTATTCTAATTGGTTTCTAGTAAAGGAGGATGATTATAAATAAGTGAAGACAATACCTGAGTGCTTAGCACTGTTCTAAGTTTGGGAAGGACTTGTGTCAGAAAGCAAATTCTCTACATGTGCAAGGAAATGACACTAGAAGTTTTGTTCAACTCTAGGCCAGGTGGGATGGATGGCCCTTCCAATGACTTCACTAATTCCAGGTCCTCTGGACAAAGGAATGGTTCTCAACACTAATATTAGAAACTCTCCAATGCTGGCATCACCCATCTTGTTCTCCAGCCACTGGCATTTTGCTTACTGTTGCCATAGCCAACTCATGACATACTCTGACAATAATTAGGAGTTGGTACTCCTGTCTTTCAAAGCCACACCACCAAAAATAGAAGTCAGTCAAACCTCAAGGTTTCTTTTGTCTTGAGAATGCCAGAAATCTTAAAATCTTAGAGCTGGAAAAAAAAATCTCAAAATATCTTCGGGCTGACAAGGTGTTCCAGGTGCGGCTACAAGGACTGGTCCACTTAAACATTTGTGCATCACGGAGGATGGTTTTTTCCCTCATCCATTATCTGACAAATTGCTATCAAGCCAAACATTCTTCTCAGAAACTTCAAGTCAACATTGACCCATAGCGTTACCCAATTGGGACTCCCCCATCTGGTTACTGCAACTGAGCATCCTGTCTAGCCAGGTCCATCAAAGACTGTGCATCTAAAATATTTAGAGAATAAGCCCCAAAGTTAAACATTTTCCCTAATAATTTCCATAGTCTGGAAATCTTTTGAAATCTTGACATCTTTTGATGGAATCATAGGCCTTCTGCTTGATGGAATCATAGGCCTTCTGTTGGTCTTTCAGGACAGGTCTGGGGCAAGCCTCCCCATATGCAGAATAGATCTGGCTTCCATTGCTCCTTAATTTCCAAAAGGCATTTTGATGGGTTTTTTTTTTTCAAGTATAAGGCTTATGGTGGCCAGTGATTCTAAAGAAGTTACGTGGATCTCTTGAAAGGCTGGTTTACTTTGACAGACGTTAGCTGAAATAGTCATTAAAATCACCACGCAGTCGGTCAACACATTTTATTGAGTATCTACTGTGTGCCAGACACTGTTCTAGGCAAGGAGGATACAACCTTCTACGAAACAAAGTCCTCATCCTCATTCGGCTTAAATTCTAACGATGGAGACAGACAGCAATCCGACAACTATGTCATATCGTCTCAAGTGGTGATAAGGGCTTAGAAAATACCACAAAGCAGAAGAAGAAACAGAGAGTGGCAGAGGCCGTAAGGGTGGGGAGCTGGTGGTATTTTAGGTAGCAGTCTCTCTGAGATGATCGCAGTTCATCAGAGCCCCGAAAAAAGGGAAGGAGCAAGAGATGGGAAAATTTGAGGGCCGCGGGACAGGGGAACAGAGAACAGCTTATGTCAGGACTGGAAGGCAGTAGAGTTCCTGGTCAAGGGAGGTGAGTGTAGCTGGAGTTGAGTGAATCAAGGGAAGACTCCATAGAGGGAAAGACAAACAGTGGGTCCCTGTAGTCCACAGTCAGGACAGGAAATCAGAGTTTGCGGGAACATCTGCCAGCATGTCTACTGTTGTAGGCAACTTCCGGCGTGGAGGGTTACCACACACAGCCCCTGCTTCCTGGAAGCTTTGCAAAAATGCCCTCCTGGCATCCCAAAGCTGTGAGCCAGGAGCAGCTGTGCAGGCCATTGGCAGTCCTTTGGAAGTCTTGGGGGGATTTCCTTAGGAGTTTTAAGTAGAGCTATAAGTGGATGCGTTAAATTAGGCAAGCTCAAAGGCCAGTCTTGGCTGTTGCCACCTTTGGAAATCCATTCCAAATGAAGCAGTTTCAGTTCACTAATAAGACCTTTTAGTCTGCAAGACAAGGGGGCAGGCCGCTCTGTTACGCGTTCAATGAGAATCTTTTACAAAATCCACATGTGTCGATGTAGAGGTTTTGGTCATGGAAGCTTTTCTGCCAAAAACTAGGTCTGAGAGGGAAAGGAGGATGGTTGCAGATAACCTGGTGGCCAAGTGTTTCATTAATTTCTTGCCAAATATTCATTTTCTAACTAAAAGTAATCCCTCCTCAAAGAATGTATTCTGATTATTTCTCTACAGTTTAACATAACCTCCAGATCATCTGCCTCTTGTGTAGGACAAAAATTAGTTCCACATAAATTTGCATTTTTAGCCCAAATACATCAATTTATAAAATTTCTGGGTCATATTTTTATTGCATTTGTCACTGTTGTTAAGTACCTATTGATGGAAAAATTGATGTCTTGTTACTTCCTCTGCTTTTTATTTTTAGCCAGATTGAAAGACAAATATAGTAAGTACAGCTTGTTTTCAAATTCAGATCAACAATAAGTAATTATGACTCTTTATTTTTGATCTGATGATGGTCTTTTCCAGGGGGAACAAAAATGCTTCATCTGCGACTCGAGATTTCCGTATGACCCGTACACCCAATCCCGCAGCCACACCATTGAGAACGTAATTACAAGTTTTGAACCAGAGAGAGAAAAGAAATGGTGGCAGTCGGAAAACGGTACGATTGAGTTCCTTTCCAATTTTTCATTTCTCTACATTTTTAATAAGATGTCTTTCGCTCTGTGTGACTAACAATTTCACAGCAAGGAGACCTCATGGAACAGCCTCCACCGAGAATGGAAAACCCCGTATAAGAACAGACTTGATTTTCATTTCAGGAAAGGTTATTGTCCTCCAGAGAACTCCGTGTATTTTAAGCACCTAACTCCGAGTGCTTCACTCTTTCCATGTGCGGGAAGAAAATATCTGTGCATCCTTTTGTTCTTTGTAAAAAAAAAAAAAAAAAAAAAAAGGAAAGGAAAAGAAAAGAAAAAATAGGACACTTACAAGGTGCTGGTGAATGAAGACTAATATAAAACACACTGATGTAAATGGAATTAAGGGTGCCTGGGGAAAAGCTGAGAGTTCTCACCACGTACTTTTTCCTTCTGCAGCACATGCAGGGAGAGAGAAAAAGAACATTTCATTTCTTGCCGCAAGCCAAATATTTTCATATAAAAATTGAATTGAAAAGATAGTTGGTACTGACTGATGGCCTTTCCTTCCTAGATTGGCACCCTTCTCTGTTCATGAACAATTGTGGTATTGAAGCTTATATTGGCCCTGAGCACCCTCATTTCTGAGGTGCCCTGATCAGGACCCGACTGGGGATTCCTCACATCCCACCCCAGCCTTGGGCTTTCCGTGCTTGAATGAATGTAGGCTGGCTCACTCATGATGGCTCCTCTTTAACACCTATCGGGAGCCCTCTGCCCACAAAATGATTCCATTTGCCACATCTCCATATGTTGTACTGGGGCTACAGTCCCTTTGTCCTCTTCAGACGCCTAAGCTCATTTCCCACGGGGGATCTAGACCATTAGAGGAACACGGGAATAAGCATAATGTATAGGATCATAATATATAGGGCAAGTGTAATATGAGGCTGTTTTTCTGTGCTGTCCATTGGAAAAGCACATGATTGGTGTCTACTAAAATGCCAGCTCATTTTGGATCCCCGTTATTGATCCCTAATTGGGCTCTCCTTAGTGCACGGGAGGTGGCTTTGCCATAGCCACCTGCCTTCATTGATGCCATTTTTGCTTAACAGCTGGTTTTTATGGTTTTTTTTTTTCTGAGAGAGAGAGAGAGAGAGCACAAGCAGGGGGAGGAGCAGAGGGACAAGCAGACTCCCCACTGAGCAGGGAACCCAACACAGGGCTCAATCCCAGGACCCTGAGATCATGACCGGAGCTGAAGGCAGGTGCCCAACAGACTGAGCCACCCAGGCGCCCTGCTTAACAGCTGTTTTAAACCACATGTCCAGCATTTGTCCCACATCTCCTCACAGAAGGAGTGGCCACTCTGACTTGGTTTGCATCGAACAAGTGTCCTCAGCCAAGAACTTTCGAGAGCGGAAAGGAGATCTCCTTTCTAGAAAGGGTGAGGAGCCCTTGACCCGGAGCCAGGAATGGGGCTGCCCTCTGAGCAGCAAACCCTCTTGAGTGATTCACCCTCAAACAAAACGCCTCCATTCACTGCAGCCCAGTTCCTGCTCTCAGAGCTTCATCATCTGGTCCCGGAGCCCCTCGCCACATGCACTCCTGTGCATTTACAACACGGGTTATCCAGACTGAGATGTGCTCGAGGTGTAAAACCATTCCAGATTTCTAAGACTTCATTTGGGAAAAATGAAGCATTGTTAATGGTTAAAAGAAAGCATTATTTTTTTTTTTAATTTGACCACATGTTGAAATGAGACTGCTTTTGATATATTGGGTTAAATACATTAAAATGAGTTTCACCTGCTTGTTTGTACTTTTTTAAGTGTGGCTGTTAGAAAGTCTTAAATGACCCATGTGACTCCTATTCCGACTGGATAGTCTGCTCTAGAGCGGTCAGGGCTTCCTCTCCGTCCAGACTGAGACTGAACCTCCACGTCCAGGCTGGAGGAGAATGGCCGCTGACTATCTCAGTGCAGAGTCCTGGCCAGGATACTTCTTTCTTCTCCTCAGTCACGGAGGAGCCACAGATCCTCACTTCAGGGGGAGTATTTCAGGCTGTGTTTTATGCTAAGTGACGATAAAACTAGTCCAAGTGATTATTAAGCAGCTACTGGAAGAAAAGTGTGTGTCGTTTTTTACCAGGCTCTGGCTCGCTAGCTCATGGTTACGCACAGTCAAGAGGTGAGTTCAAGGATATGCGCCCCCGCCTTCCTATGGGGACCATCCCGAAGTCCCTTGGTGGGATGTAATACTTCCACAAAGTGGCCGTGTGCACTGCCACCATAACATGAATATGGGCACGATCTGGGTAAAACCTATATTGCTCTCCAATACACCTTCTCCTATGCATGGAGTGTTACGGGAAGCCACTGGACCAGACCAGGAAAGAGTGTGGGTGCCCATTCATGTGCTATCAAAGGGTTTTATTACAGGCACACCATAGGGAGGGATTAATGTGATAAATAGGGGTCTCTCAATATCACTGATTTTCTTCTTTCTGGATTTTTCTTTAGGTCTTGATCATGTCAGCATCCGATTGGACCTAGAGGCATTATTCCAGTTCAGCCACCTCATTCTGACCTTCAAGGTACAGCTGTGTGGACTTGCTGCCCCCTCTACCTACCTACCAAATGCTGGGCTTGCCTGGGATTTCATTTCCTTCCTTTCTGGCAGAGCACAGAAGACTTTGTAAATCTCTACTCAAGCTTTGCTATTTGGGTTTTGGTTCCTGAGTGGAAAACAAAACAAACAAAAACAAGCAAAAACAAAAACCCCACTACTCACTAATTAGTCACCTAGGTGGTCAACCAAAAAAAAAAAAAAGAAAGAAAGAAGTCTTACAAGATAGAGCAGAAAGGAAAACTCCAAGCTATGGGGTGATAGGGAGTGAAGAAAAATCATTTTCACAAGAAAAAGGCAGGAAATGGAAATTATTTAGGGAAATACAGAAAGGCTGTGATCAAAAGAGGCAGAAAAATGAAAGGGTCTGTACTAAGGATAGTTAGATGCCAGAGAAATCCTGTGCTATAGTCATTCCCAAATCATTCATCAAAATTCTAATTTTGTCGTCAGACTGGAAGCTGACTCATGGTAATAAAATATGAAAATAAAATAAAAAATGAAAAAAAAGAAAGCCCCACAAGTGTTTGCCCTCAAAGGGCTCACAGTCTAGTCAAGGATACAAACATACCTAGAGATTTAAAATCAATGTAAGATGGTACGTGCAGGAACTGACGTATGTTCAGAATGTTGGCGGGCTCCCTAAGGAGGTGAACTCCGCTTTGAGAAATCGGAAAAAGCTTCCCGGTAGATTTTGGAGGATTTTGCCAGAGAAAAGTGTTCTCATCGAAGAAAACCACATGCAAATCGCTGTAAAATATCAATTGCATCGGCTTTTTAAAAATGGACATGCTCTCCTTCTTCAGTGAGTAATTCACACAGTCCATACACATTTTTTAAACAGAACCAGATTCGAGGCAAAGTATACGCTCACGAAAGCTTGCCCACTGACTGGAAAGAGATTTCTGTGTGTTCGTTGCATGACAGATTTTCAAAGATACAAATAAAGTTTGGAAAACAGGGGTTAGGAAATATAAATGTTCAATGTGAAGACAGTGAAATCTGCCTGTGTGAAGCATTACAGGTTTGCCTCATGTTCTTCCAGAGTTTTCGGCCTGCCGCGATGTTAGTTGAACGGTCTGCAGACTATGGGCACACCTGGAAAGTACTCAAATATTTTGCAAAAGACTGCGCTGCTTCCTTTCCCAATATCACATCGGGCCAGGCCCAGGGAGTGGGAGACCTTGTTTGTGACTCCAAATATTCGGATATTGAACCCTCCACTGGTGGCGAGGTAGCCTCTCCTTTCTTGGATTTCTCAGATAGAAATTAAACCTTTTTTCGCTACTGTGGTTCATTTAAATGTAAACAATTTAGGTAGTGTTTACTGAAATAGAACCCAAGCTGTTGTTTTTTAAAGAATGAATGTGTCTTAAATTGAAATGAGTCCTGCATTTGTTTCGAACTCAGATAATTAGTATATACCTTATAGGAAATAACTCTGCACGGGGTGCCTGGGTGGCTCGAGTGGTTGAGCTCAGGTCTTGATCTCAAGGTCATGAGTTCAAGCCCCATGGAGCCTACTTAAGAAAGAAAAATAATTGTGCACATGAGTGCCCAGCTGAGGGTGAGTGGGGATTGAGACCCGAGGCTGGGCACTGGAGGCACAGGGCCCCCAGAGGAAGGAGCATCTGTTTCTAACCTTTGCGGTAGGCTAGCGGCGGCCCTGGTTGAGCTGTGTTCTCTCCATGCTCAGTAAACCCTCACCCAGCTGGAATCTGCCCGGAGCTTCCTCTGAGCAAAGCTGGTGACTGGCAGAGGGCCGGGGTAGGAGTGTGGTTCGGCGGTATTATTTTATCAGGTAGAATGAAAGAATTGGTGGCAGAAAGCAGCTCTAGAACTCCCTGGCAGATCCAGATGGTTGATGATTTGCTAAACTGTGACCCCAGCCCTCCACCCGAACCCCGGGGGAAGGAGCCGTGAGCGCTCCTGCCTTCATGGACTCCTTGGGCATAAAGAGCCAGAGTGACTGTTTAAGATCTTTCATTCATTTTCGTTCTTGGGACTTCTCTTCATGTGAGAACCCAAAGAATAATCTGCCTCCTACACCAGCAGGAGAGGCAATGGCTCCAGCCTCTTGTAAGGTCAGGATCTCTTCTTTGAGAGTGTATTTAACAATGCTGTTTTTGTTAAAACACTTGTATGCTTACCTATATTTGTTTTACAGGTTGTTTTAAAAGTTCTGGATCCCAGCTTTGAAATAGAAAACCCTTACAGCCCCTACATCCAGGGTATGAATCGCGCTCCGTTTTCACCCCAATTCCTTTTCTGAAATTTCACGTTCGGCCTTCTCCTCGTCACCGCGTGTCCGCGGTACATTAAGGGGATGTCGTCCGGGAGAGTGCCTTGACCTGGTGCCGCCTAAGTGCGCTTTGCTCTGCTGTTTTCCTTTCTCTAGACCTGGTGACATTGACAAACCTGAGGATAAACTTTACCAAACTCCATACCCTGGGGGATACGTTGCTGGGAAGGAGGGAAAACGGGTCCCTTGATAAGTACTACTATGCTGTGTATAAGATGGTCGTGCGGGGCAGCTGTTTTTGCAATGGCCACGCCCGCGAGTGCGGCCCGGCGCACAAGGTGCGGGGAGACTCGTTCAGCCCGCCCGGAATGGTGAGTTCCTGAGCAGTCGCAGAGGCCGCTGGCTCCCTTGTCTGTCCTTCACTGCGCTGCTGCTGAACGTAGATCAGACTCTCCACAGGGGGCTCCACCCTCGAAGTGACAGCTTTGTGTGGGCGCAGGTGTCCCGGCGGGGGGACGGGGGACGAGAGGGCTTTGGCTCCCCGGCCAGAGGTTCTTGTGGATTCTGCTACAGATGAATTAATAAGCAGCATTTATCATTTATGATTTCAGGGGAGCCCAACTTGCTCCCTTTTAGTTTTTTTTGTTTTTTTCGGGAATGGAGCTTTGGTGGCGAGGTCGCATTGTCCCACAAAAATGCCTCAAAGGTCTCTTGTGTGAGAGAGCTGTACTCCGTGCCAGGGTGTTGGACTAAACTCTGTCGCTGTCAAAATGGCCCCTCCAAGTGACGTTCTTGCCCTGGGAAGGACTGTTCCTCACACTGATCTCCTCCGTGCTTGGGACGAGGCTTCAAAGAGTGATGTGGTAGAAGAATTGTGTTTTTACACCGAGTCCCGAGGGTGTGTCCGCGAAATAATTTCAAACTGTTCGCCACAATCAGACAAGGCAAGATGGCCGAAGCTCCCGCCCTTTCCCTGTGGCCTCCTCACATTTCCCTAGAAATAGAACTTCTCTCCTTGAACATGGACATACAGGGCATTTTGGGGAAAAACCAAGAGAATCGCACCTTTTCCTCCAGTTTCTTTCTGTTTTCTAATTCCCTGTTTTCCCTTATCCCTTATGTTCTTCAGCCACCCCCTGCGCGCGTGTGCACACACACACACACACACACACTCCCCATCCTGTCTCTCCTTGTGCTGCCGGCTGCAATCTGTTGTCTTAAAACTAGAATTCAGAAATGCCAAAAACTGTAATTGTGTTTCCCGAACATCTTAAATTTTTTTCTGAAATTTAAGAGCTGGCTAAGCTAATGACAGAAGACAGTCAAGGTTGGTGCTATCACCAGCCGGGAACACGAAGACCCAGAGAGGCGCCAGCCTGCTATCTCATTTTCCGCGTAACAAACCCCAGCATCCTCCAAGCAAAGCCCCCTTTCCACACCATGCAGGTTCACGGTCGCTGCGTCTGTCAGCACGATACAGATGGCCCGAACTGTGAGAGGTGCAGGGACTTCTTCCACGACGCTCCCTGGAGGCCAGGAGCAGGCCTCGAGGACAGCACATGCAGAGGTATGTGGAGAATGTTCTCAGCCTGGAGCCAGTGTGCTCTGTACTGCCTCAAAGACAATTTAGTTCTGATTTCAGTGGGGCTGCAGGTGGCAGGGCTGATTGTCCTGTGGCTCCCGGCTCCTGCTGTGGGATATCCTAATGTTTCCCATGGCCTTGCAGAGAAGAGTACCAGCTTTTCAAGCCTTCACACCAAACACGAATGTTAATTTACACACTGAAACAATATGCACGCCATGTGGTCCCTTTCCGGAGGAGGGGCAGAGCCATAGAACAGTAATATCGGTGGGGACAGGGCCGCTCCAGGATCTGGTGAAGACTGCGTATGGTTCAGAGATCCCTACTGTTTTCCTGAATAGTCACACATTTCACTAACTGGATCTTTTTTTTTTTTTTAATATTTTATTTGTTTATTTGACAGCACAAGCAGGCAGAGCGGCAGGCAAAAGGAGAAGCAGGGTCCTCGCTGAGCAGGGAGCCTGACATGGGACTCGATCCCAGGATCCTGGGATCATGACTTGAGCCAAAGGCAAATGCTTAGCTGACTGAGCCACCCAGGCACCCCTCATGAACTGAATCTTAAACACCTATGTCAGGAGAGATGAGGACAAGGACCAAGTCTGACAGGCTAGTGTATTTTTTGTAGAATATTTAGACTAATAAGGTAAAGGATTTTCTTGTAAGGTGTTCACAGCCTCTGAATTTTGATGAACTTCCATACAAACTTGTTACTCAGTTTCTTTTCCCAGATTGGGGCAGGGGATAGATGTGAGGGAGAGTGAGGTGACTGGAAGAGCTCTCATGCAGACATCCCATCCTTGAGAGTCACAGTGGGCAAGACCCAGCAAAACGGAGCTGAGATTTTGCTATTTACAGGGAAACCCCAACAAGGCACACAGCACAGACTTTACCAGCAAGACAAAGTCCTCTTCCTCTCTTGCTCCGGCTGAGCCCCAGATGGGATGGGAGTGACCTATAGCCACCCTTCCAGCTCTTCTGCCCATAGAGATGGAGAAGCAGGTGGGGGCCCAGCTCGGACATCTTATCTGAGGATCCCTGGGCTCACAGAACATAGGATATAAAAATTCAAGTTTACAAAGCCTAAGTCAGTGAAAGTATTCTCTACTGGAAAACAATGAAATTGTACTCTAGGCCTTCTGGATCACCCAAATGATGTACTTTTGTTTATTTGATGTAAAAAACAAATATTAAAGGCAGGGAGTACATTTTACAGAGAGTATATGAGCAGAATCAGAACACTAGAAAGATCCTTTGAAAGCACCTGTTTTTATCTGTGTATACTGGGGCGCCACGGTGGCTCAGTGGGTTAAGCATCTTTCTTCCACCCAGGGTCCTGGGATCGAGCCCCATGTCCAGCTCCCAGCTCAACGCTGAGTCTGCTTCTCCCTCTCCCTCTGTGATCTCTCTTGCTCTCTCTCTCAAATAAATAAATAAATACCTTTAAAAAAATAATCCGTGCATAGTTGGTGTATCTCTAATAAGACGGCAGAGTGGTGGGAGATAGAAGGCACAAGGGCTGTAGTAATTGGCACCAGCACAGCCGCTTGGTGTCCCCCAGACCTTCTCCAACCTCTCATAACCCCTCTCCTTCCTCAGCTTGTCACTGCAACAGCCACTCTGACCGCTGTCACTTCAACATGACGGTGTACGTGAGGAGCGGCGGCCGCAGCGGGGGCGTGTGTGAAGACTGTCGCCACAACACCGAGGGGCAGCACTGTGACCGCTGCAAACCCCTCTTCTACAGGGACCCGCTCAAGGCCATGTCCGATCCATACGCCTGCATCCGTGAGTCCCCGGCCTCCAGCCTCTCTCTCCCACACGCGTGAGCCAAGGCTGATGGAGAGGCCTCCGTTGGGCCGCCAGCCCCCCGCTCGGTTTTGCAGCATCCCCAAAGTGCCCGATTTAGGGGCTGGGGGGCTCATGAAAGCGCTTCAGCTCTAAGAGCTTTCGCTCTCAGCACCATTTGGGCCAGATGATCCGGGTCCATCCTGGTAGCCCTGCGGCAGTGGCCGACACTGGTGAATCAGGAAGCTCTTCTGGATTGAGCCAGGAGGGGGCGGGTGGTTTCAGCCGGTGCTGCGGACCCCTGAGTGTCCTGGAGGTCAGCCGGGGGTTGTAGCTAAGCACAGGGCACCCGACTCACCGTGGCCGGCTGGCTTCACTTGGGGTGTTTCAACTTCGCCATGGCGCCAAAGCAGTGGACGTTCCCTAGAAACTTACTTCGGATTTTGAACTCAGATCTTTCCCCGGGCTAGCCATAAGGGGCTGACCCTCTCTCCTGATGCTGGCCCGGGCCAGCTCCCAGTCAGTGCCGCTGGTCAGGAGGGTCAGCAACCAGTAATCCCCCACAGCCATTCTGTACCCACACGGCCATTCTGTTTTCACTTTCAGTACAGTAGTCAGTAAATTACATGAGACGTTCAGCACTTTATTATACAACAGGCTGTGTGTTGGATGATTTTGCCCAACTGTCAGCCAATGCAAGTGTTGTCAGCACTGCTAAGGCAGGCTAGACTAAGCTGTGATGTTTGGTAGGTTAGATGTATTAAATATATTTTCGACTTAAGAAACGTTCGGCTTATGACGGGTTTATCAGAGCCCTGCCTTAAGTTGAGGAAGATCCGTAGTCAAATTGGCTGCAACATTTATCTGATTGTAGACAATTCAATTTTGCTGATAAGATGTATAAGCTAACATTACCTTGCCACTGGAGCCTCCTCTTCTCCTCCTCCTCTTCCTCCTCCTCCTTCTTCTTAAAATTTATTTATTGACTTTAGAAAGAGAGAGAGAGAGAGGGAGACAGGGCAGAGGGAGAGGGAGAGAGAGTCTTAAGCAGACTCCATGCTGAGCCCGATGCTTGGCTCAGTCTCACCACCCTGAGATCATGACCTAAGCCGAAACCAGGAGTGGGTGGCTTAACTGACTAAGCCACCCAGGTGCCCCACCTTGCTTCTTTTTTTGAATCTTTAAAAATCATTCATTTTGTCTTTAATCTCAGCTTTTAAAAATGGATCATCTTATGCATATACAAATAATAGAAAATAATATAATAAGCACCCTTAGGCCCACCAGAAGCCTTGTCAAAACATATCTTACCCTATCATCTTCAGGACCTTACTAAAACACTACAGATGCTGCTAGGGCTCCAGGCACACACCTGTCCCGTTTGTTACCCTCCTTCCTGGGGATAAACTCACATATTTGGCAATTATCATTGCAATGCTGGCTTTCACACTTTTATATGTTCTTGTATAGAAACAATATATGTTGGCATGTTTTCAAGCTTTAGATAAGTGGTATCACACTGTATGTATCCTTGATTATTTTGTTCAACATTATATTTTTGAGATTTGTCCATATCAGGTAGCCCTCAGTCTCCAGTTTTAGTATCTGTATGTAATATCTGTATAGAGCTCTTTCTTCCTCTAAATATGACCAAATCTATTTGGCCATTTTTCTTTTGATGCTTCAGAAAACATTCTTGTGTATGTGGCCTTGTGCACATACACAAAACCTGTCCTTAAGAGCCATACCAAGGAGGGGAATTACTGGACCATAGGGTGTGAACTTCTGCAAGTCAACTACATGAGACCGCATCATTCCCTCAGTGGGGGTACCAGTTAACACCCACACCAGCTGCACGTGACTGTTCCCATTGCTCTGTATCCTGGCCAACCCTTGGTTTTGTCACACTTCAGTTTTTGCTAATAAGAAGTTATCTCATCATTATTTTAATTTGAACTTCCCTGCAGGAACGAGACTAGAGCGAGACAAGCCAAGCGCCTAGGTCCCAGCACTTCAGGAAGGACTCTCTGTCTCTCTCCAAGTGATATAAGCACGGGGTTGACACCTGCCATTTGCACTAACCTGGCAGTGAGCGCCTCCTGAAGTTTTGTGCCCCAGGCACCTTGCTTGTCTCGCTCCAGTCCTAGCACTGCTCTCAATTGCTGCATAGATAAATCCTCCAACTTGATTTTCAATACCCAGTGCCAGTTCCTGGGTCTGAGATTTTACTCTACTTGCAGACTGACAAGGAGCTTGTTACTGTTTCACGGATGTTGGTGGCAGACATGAAACTCCCAGGTGAAGACAAAGGACTTCATTACCCATGACACAGCAAGCAACAAGATGCTTGTATTGGTGTGTGTTCCCATGTCCCCAAGCCCTGAGTCCCATGGGGCAATTCAGAGGGTGCCTGTCGGATCCCACATACCTAATGAGTTTATGCCAGAGCCAAGGAACACTGAGCTTGGGGAATTCATTGCTTTTATCGCAAGGGGAAGCATGCCTGTTCTTTGTCCAGGGGAAGAGGTTACCTCACCCCTCCAGGTAGCTTGCTGAAAAAGCAACCTTGAGAAATGGCCCCGGGTGAAAAGCAGTCAGGGCCTGGCATTATTGGCACACTCAGCAAAAACGTTCGAATGCCCAGGGCCCATGGAAGATTGCCTCTCCCAAGACCTAGAAATCCTGCTTCTTAGGTGATATCATCAGGATCTCATTATTTTTCGGGAGGAGGGAGGGGTTTGCTGTAAAACTACAACTTCAAATTATATCCGCATGATACATAAAATGAAGTCATATACAGAAGTAATTCATAGCCACCTGAACGTATACAACATCCTAGATTTCAAACTTTAAATCCTCATAATATAGGAAAAGTGTAAATGAAGTTTTTGTTCTGATTACTGAGTAGATATCTGACTGCATAACATTTTCCCTTGCATGACCTGTTTAAAACTGATACAAAGAACTGAATTCTTAGAAAAAAATATTTCTTTAAATCAGTGTCCTAAGTGCCCTACATTTTTTTTTACCAGAATCTATAATCCACCCCCCACTGTCTTACACACACGTGTACGCATGCACACACATGCACACACACATTTTATTAATGTTTTAAATCCTATTCATTTATAAAAGAAGAAGAAATTGCTCTCTTAGGTGGAATCAGGGGAAAATATAATATTTTGAAAAAGATAATCTAGGAATCTAGAAAGAGACTGGAAGTAACTAAGCCAGATAGTCACGTTAACCAAAGTTTTGTTCCTTAAAAACCACTTTGTGTTGGTATGCCTGGGTGGCTCAGTCTGTTAAGCATCTGCCGGCAGCTCAGGTCATGATCCCGGGTCCTGGGGTCGAGTCCCGCATCGGGTTACCTGCTCAGTGGGGAGTCTGTTTCTCCCTCTGCCCCTCCCCCTGCTTGTGCTCTCTTTCACTTGCTCTTGCTCGCTGTCTCTCAAATCTTTTTTAAAAAATCACTTAGAATTAATGATGGCACTTCTAAAGGGAACTAAGAAAACTAGTACCAGATATGAAACTAAGAAGTCATTCTTTATTAACAGGGAGGTTTTTTTTTTTTAAGGAAAGACAAATGAGGAGCTTGTGAAAACAGCCTGCATGAGACTCCCCAGTTTCCTAAGCACGTGTTTATGTGTGTGGGAGTATGAGTGTACAAATGGCATTTATTAAGACTGACCAGCAGTCTCATATAAATTTTCTCTGAATTGTCCTTGTTTGAGCCTAAATATTTACATAATCAGATTCCAGGCCTTAGAGTTGACTAATTTTAAGTCTTCTGTGGTTGAACACAGTCGAATGTGATACGGGAAAAGACACAAAGATTTGGTATATTCAGCCACTGATAATGTGAGTTTGCTGGAGTTAAGTTGTGTGACGCTGAGAGCATTTTTTGGGCTTCTATCCTAAAGGCCATGACACGGGGTTATTTCTGTGTAAGGTAACTACCCACTCACCCACATCCCTTCCCCAAAGGATACTTCTGTGCATAATTTCATTATATTCTGGAGCTCAGTGCTGACCCTTTGGCGTGTCTCCCAAATAAAGCTGACCTTTTTCCTTTTGGCTACTTTCAAAATGAGTCCAGTTCGTTCCTTCCTTTCTAGAAGTAAATGTATTTAATTAAAAGAAAATTCCACTTTTCCCAAACTAAACAGAACCGAATGCTGTTTTTCCATAATAAGATTTTATTACTAGTCACAAACCAGTAACAGTTGAAAATTGAAAGAGTCTGTCAGACAACCACATGTTTGCTTCAATACCCCAAACAACTAGGTTTTTTCCACCAAACTCACTAACCTAAATGGGTGTTATATAAACATACATAACCTGGCTTTAGATGGAGGGGTTTGTTTTTATTCATCCAAAGTAAACCTGTTTATAAATGTGAACATAATTATTTCTTAGAATCAGGATATTCATTTTTTAAAATCTTTATTGCGTTCCTTAAAAGTGGCATTGCTTGGAAACACAGCCCCCCAAGGATACGAGAGACCCTGGTGGTCATGTGATGTCTAGCAGCAGACTTGTCCTCTACCAAAGCCACGTCAACTGCCGTCCAGTCTCTCCTAGACACTACCCCTCAAAAATGAGGGGGTCCCTGCTCTACTGGGCAGCTCTGTCAGAGAGCTCTTCTTATCGTCAAATCAAGCTCTGCCTTTTGTCACTTCTCCCCTCTGGAATTAGTCATACTATCAGCATCCTTTTTCATAGCATATGCCTTCCTGTAGTCGTTCTAGGTTCTGCTGAACAGAAAAGGGGGGTGCGGTGGGGGTGGGGTGGTGCTTTTGTTGCTCCTTTGCTATAGGTGACTGTCTCATTTTGCAGAATCTTTTCATCCAAGCTTTTGCCCTGCCAGCAGGTTTCCAAAAACAAAATGGTGATATAAACCTTTCTTGCTGTTCCCCCCCCCCCTTTTCTTTCTTATAGGTTCTCCTTCCAGGATGAATTAAAGAGAACGATGGCACTTATCCTTATTTTTCTGTGGTGGGGAAGGGCAGACTTTTTCTTAACCAGATTTCAGAGATTTGGTAGACATTTTACGTAATGTTTTTTCTCCTACTCTCTCACTACCCTGGATAATATATATGTGTGTGTATATACACACATCTGTATTTGTATATTTGTGTGTGTGTGTATATGTGTATTTGTATATTTCTTAATAGCATCCCACGCTTACTTGCCTCTAGACCTCATTCTCACCTTTGGAGTCTTTTCTTTTAATCTTTCTTTTATTGGGGTGAAATTGACATAGCATTAACCATTTTAAAATGAACAACAGTTTACTAGCACTAAGTTGTGCAATCAACATCTCTACCTGGCTCCAAAACATTTTCATCACCCCCCCAATTTAATCAATGTATTCTTCACATCCAGTTTTCATAATAGCAGTCTTCCTCTGATCTTCTTACTTTAGAATCACTGAAAAGCCTTTTTAAAAGTACATACATATGTATATATGTATATATATGTACATACATATGTATATACACACATATATATAATATGTATGGAGTTGTTCAACATTTTCCAAAGCCCAAGATCTGGGAGGCATTTCTGAATAGCCCTCTCCCACTGGTCTAGTTGTTTAAACGTATTTAATTATTTAAACAAAATAAAATAGTTATAGCGTGAGTAAAATGCTATGTTTATATCTCAAGTTTCCCACAGTTTGCAATTAACTGAGATAATGTGTGTCTGTGTCCCCAGCTTGTGAATGTGACCCGGATGGGACCTTATCGGGTGGCATGTGTGTGAGCCACTCTGATCCTGCTTTGGGGACTGTGGCCGGCCAGTGCTTGTGCAAGGAGAACGTGGAAGGAGCCAAGTGCGACCAGTGCAAGCCCAACCACCACGGGCTGAGCGCCGCGGATCCCGTGGGTTGTCAGCGTAAGTCGGCAGCGGCGGTCGGCCAGCCCGGATGCGTTTTAAAGCTTGGGGCTGTCTCTGTCAGGCCTAAAATTCAGTCATCGTGAACAGCCAAGGTATTGCCAGCCCGTGGGTTTTCTGAAGTGGTGCAAAAACACCTCCCACAAATTTTAGTAAAGTAGTGGACGTTTTTCTCTTGGAAGTTAGCTGAGATTATCATAAGGTACCAGTAGGGGGCGCTCACATTTCCCCGCTGGGGCAAACCTGGGAAAATGCCAAGAAATTTAATGCCAAGTTGCAAAATCTTTAGAAAAATGGTCTCGACTTGGACTCTCTTATACAAATTCGTTAAATTACATTACGCATTTATGCATAGATTGATGATTTCTTAAGTAATCTTCAAGTGGTGGTTTCTTTTCTTTTTCCTTTTTTAAAATTACTTTTCTCCTTTCTTCTCATACCCCTGCTGGAATTGGTCCTATATTCTCTGACAAAGAGAAGAAAAAAAATTAAAGAGCCAAGGGAGAGGTTGCGGGGAAATAGAAAGAACGTTAGAGTTTTCTGGGGCCAAATGGGGAGACCTTTGGCTCCAGGATCACAGAAATTTAGAGCTGCCTGGGGTCTCAGAGCCGCAGATTCCCCGGGGAATCCTGCGTGAATAATTGCCCTTTGGTCACAGCATCATGCTCTGTATTTTTGCCCATATAAGGAACTGTAGATTATTTGCATGTTTAGAGAGCAGCATGCAGAATCCTACCTTCTTCTGGAGTTTAATGGCAACATTAAATTCCAGGATAGTGAATTATATAGTCAAGCGAATTCCCATCACACCTCTCATCACACCCAAGTGTTTCCCCTGGTTCAGTATTGACCTGCTGCCCTCCCAGAATAGGCCAAATATTTTTTTTCTTTTGTAATAGCTTCAGTGAGATATAATTCACATACCATACAATTCACCCTTTGAAGTACAATTCGGTGATTTCTAGTCTATTCAGAATTGTGTAACCACCACTATAAGCGATTTTAGAACATTTTCATTACCCCAAAAAGAACCCCTATACCCTACTTCTGGCCATATACCCAAAAGATTGGAGAGATGTGTACACTCATGTTCATAGCAGCATTATTCACAATAACCAAAAAGTAGAAGTGATCCAGGTGTCCATCCACGGATGAGTGGGCAAGAGAAATGTGGCGTATACATACAACAGAATATTCTTCAGCCTTAAAAAGGAAGTCCTGATACATGCAACAGCATGGATGAACTTTCAGGAGATTAGGCTCAGTGAAATAAGCCAGGTACAAAAGAACAACTGCTATATGATCAATCCCCTTCCATGAGGTACCTAGAGCAGTTAAGCCCACGGAAGCACAAAGCTCTGGTTGCCAAGGGCTTGGGGGAGGGAGGAACGGGTGGAGATGGTGTTTAATGGGCATAGAGTCTCAGTTTTGCAAGATGATGAATCCTGGAGATTGGTTGCACAACAGTGTGGGTGTGTTTAAAATGGCAAATTTTATGTCAAATTCACCATAAGAAAAGAAAAGAAGCCCCATAGCCTTTAGCTACCACCTCCCCACCCCCTTTTCCCCCAGCTCCAGGCAAGCACAAATCTACTTTCTGTCTGTATAGATTTGCCCATTGTGGACGTTTCATGCAAAGAAATCATCCACTATGTGGTCCTTTGTGACTGGCTTCTTCCCCTTAGCATCATGCTTTCAAGGTTCGTCCGTGTTGTAGTAGGTGTCAGTGTTTCATTACTTTTTATTACTTTATCCATTGTGTGGATACTCCACATATTATCTCTCCATTCATCATTCGATGAACATTTGGGTTGTTTCCACGAAGAGTGGTTTTTCCCACAAGGGAAATGTGTATCTTGCTCTGGTAGCAAATTTCTTAGCCTTCACAACAAAAGCAGGACTCAGGGATGCCTGTGCGTGGCAGAGAAAGAGAAGGGAGACAATGAAAAGAAAACATAACAAGGCAGTAAGAAGAGAGAGGTGAGAGAGAAACATTAGATGCGTCTGCCAAAAATGGAGCCATCGATAACAACCTCGACCCTCAGAAATCCTTGCCCTGCGTGAAGCAAGCTGCCCCCACCTGCGGCATCACGCAGGGTAACTGCCAGCTGCCCCTGCTTGCACGACTTCTACTTCGTCTCCTCCTAATTGCCATCCAGCAGAACCGCATGAGGGCTCTGGAAGGGTCTGGCCCTGGCTTTCCTGGGTGGGGTTGCACGCACTACAATAATTGTGCAACCAGGCAGACAATATGCTGGGCACGGCTGGCTGCTCTGTGTTTTTGGGGCCACGCGTTTTGCTCAGTGTGATCTCTTCAGGACAAGAGTGGGGTCAATAAAAATGAGAATAATTGTGTTTGCCGTGCTTTCAGCCTGCAACTGTAACCCCTTCGGGAGTCTGCCCCTCTCAACCTGCGATGTGGACACGGGGCAATGCTTGTGCCAGCCGTTTGCCACGGGACCACACTGTGAAGAATGCATCGTATGTATTTGCCTAGGATTTCCCTTGTATGTCGTTGCTCCGATTTCTAATGCCCTTGCCCAGAAGAGACCCGGTCTTGTTAATTGCTTTCCTTATCCTGATACATTTCAGGCCTCCCTGGGAAAAGCTGTTTACGCTCAGAAATCAGCAAACACTAGAAATCAGCCCCCACCCTTCTAGAGAGAGCCGGTTGTTAAACCTTCACCAGCGCACCAACTTTTACCAAATTGGCCTGAACCCACCCAGGCACCAATGTCAGAAGTGTTACACGCTGTTCTCCCCCAAGTGCCAAGCAGTATAGAATGTGATGATTTAGCTGTTCCCCGCTCTCCACCCACCAGATCTGGCTCTTGCATACAGTCCCTTTATCACCCCTACCACTCCTTGCCTAAAAAATATTTTGGATGAGCTCATTTAAAAAAAAAAAAAAAAAACCAACCCCCCCCCCCAAACCACAGATTTACATGTATTATAGATTATGTGGGAAATAAGTTCCTGGACTTTTCACAGACTCCACTAAACGTATGAACACGTATGTCTAAAATTAGTGAAAGAAACCCTTTTTTATGCCATAAGACATGTGTCATGCCGTTAGGGAGTTCAAATCCAACATGTCCCTTTGTTCTCCAATCTTGGCAGCCACCATGACATTTTAGAAAAAAAAAAAAAAGCTTAACCTAATAAAAGAACAGTGACCTTGATGTGTCTGAAGAAATGTAGCTGATAAATAAGAAACATATGCCTATTACAACATAGTTTTGTGCTAATATTTTAAGTCATTTTACTGAAAACATATGAGGATGGGGCACAGGAGGTGGGGAAAGAAAGCCGGGAAGTATGTAGGAAGAGGGAACTCTCTAAGACAGGGCAGGTGACCCAGAAATTACGAAGGAAGATGAGCCCGGCCAGCTCCGTGGCCGTGAGGGGGAAACACGGAGAAGGAAGCAGGGCTGGTTCATGGGATCAGCGAAGACATGACGTCAGATGATGGCTGACAAAACTTAGACTCAGGCTACCACTGTGCAGTTAAGGGGCTTGTGTTTGCCAAGAGGAGAATAACCGAGCAGGGGCCGCCCCGTGGGGGCTTGTCCATTGTGGTGAGCCCACGCATCCGCCAGGGACCCCACGTCCTCCTGTGTCCAGTGGCGCCCAGGATCTGTGTGGAGCTGCCCCACCCACCCATGCCAGCACCCCCAGCCCAGGGGGAGTTTTCACAACCACATCCTCAGTGAGGCCGGTCATGGCACTTGTTTTTGCCTGAACAGAAGTTTTCGTTTTGGGAAAAATATCAAAAGTCTGTTCCTGTGTTTTGTAACAAGTTAGGTCAACTTCTAATGTTTAAATCTTTTTGAGTAAAATCAGGCATAAAATTTTACCAAGCTGATGAAAAAAAAAAGATATATTAATACTTAACAGACCCATTTCCAGCAAAAGCGCCATGCCGATTAAGACCTTAATTTTGTCTGAGCGTGTTAACTTGAGATCTGAGGGGGGGGGGGTATTTTTTTTTTTTTCGAGCATTTTATAGTAAAATGTTATTAGACTTAAGAACTAGTTGTTTGTATCTCACCAGCTGCTTATATTGAATAAAGGTCAAGATGTTGCAATGATGAAAAAAGTCTCGAACAAAGTTGACTCTCTCACAGAGTTTATTATGCCAAAACAACTTATTTATAAACAAGTGAGCCTACTGAACTGTGATATCCAACTAAGATCTCAAAAGCAGCTTGATTGATTTTTTTTTTTACCCCCAAATATTTTAGGGTTGTGAAGGTAAAAATCCCTAGGGATTTTGTGGTAAGGGAACCTATTGGTTTTACAAAAGCGGTTGCAAATCAGCTAGTTGAAGACCTTCTCCCAAGACGGGTCTTAAGTAACTCAGTGGGAAGCTAAATTGGTGCTTTCATAGGACCCAGTAGTTTCCTCCCCATCTGAGCTTGGAGTTATCTGCAGTCAACCCGCCTGTCCCCCTCGTTTCAAGCCCCAGAAATGGGAGATATGTGTCCTCAAAGATCATTACCAAGTGCACAGGCAAGAAAGGCTGGGTGATGGCCCAGGCTGTGTGGCTAGTTGACATGACTCAACTAAACCGTACTGGTTTTACTATGACGCTTCAGAGCAGCAAATCTCTTCATAGCTGGAATCGGCTGAGCGGTTTCTCTTTGTAGGCTGGATACTGGGGACTGGAAGACCACCTCCATGGCTGTTCTCCCTGCGACTGTGATATCGGAGGTGCTTATTCCAACATGTAAGTCAGTCAAATGAAAGACAAAATTCTGTGGCTAAAGTCACTCACATTTCCACATAAAAGCACATTTTATTCTGATAGGCGCGTAGCCATTGATGACGGGCTTTAATTCCCTGACAGGCAAAGGGCATTGAACGGCGATGATCTTGAAACATTAACTACAGCCCAGTTGATTTATTTTGCTTGAAATATTCCTAAGAGAGAAACAGTTCTACTCCCCGGGTACCCTGGGAGGTGGTAGGATGGATGCCTCGTATGACTTGACCGCCTAAAACACCAACTTTTGCCACCCTATAATGAGAGGTACTACACTCCTTTTTGCAGTCTAGAGCAGAATCAAGAAAAGAAGTGGCTACTTGGGTTTCATAGACCTGGATTGGCTTTTCAAGACCAGACACATAGAGCCCATGGCCTCCTAACTTCCTCCTCAAGACAACTGATTGATCTATTCAAAGAGTGGGTCCAAACTCAGAAGGGATTGAGCTCAGCATCCCCATGCCTTCATTTCATACCTGCCCCCCCAACATTTGTGCATGATGGATTTGTTTTTCCCCAGATGCTCACCCAAAGATGGGCAGTGTGAATGCCGCCCACACATCACTGGCCGCCGCTGTACTGAACCGGCCCCCGGCTACTTCTTTGCAACTTTGAATTTCTATCTTTACGAGGCAGAAGAAGCCACCCCACTGCAAGGACTTGCGCCTTTGGTGCGTATTTCATTTCGTCTCCTTACAGATTTGATTTGATGGTGTGTTAGGACATACATACAACACGCCCTTGGGATCATGGGTAAAGTACCTGGAAAAGAATGGTCTTGCCCAGATATGCAGATCAGGTAGAGTTTAATTTATCATGGAACTGAAGACTGTAGAAATTCTTGAGGGCAGAGGCCACATTTTATTTAATCTTTGTAGTCCAGTTCTAGCGCAGAGCCCTGCATGTAAGTGGGAATTGGATTAAGTTGTGATTTCACTTTGCTCTTTCAATATGCCCCTCAGATACCACGCGCTTATTGAGCATCTATTGTCTGCCTTCCCCACAACACCGTAAACCGTGAGAGGGAAGGATAGATGTGTATGCCATTCACCATTGTTGCCCTAGTGCCTACCACAGTTCCTGACCCATGGTAGGAACGTCACAGACCTCTGCTAATGAATGAATGAATTAGGTACCTGACAGGAGTGGACGCTATGTTCTCTGGCCTCCTGAAGCTGCTCTCAGATTAGCAGTTCTCACTGAAGGCAGCCATGTTCACTGGAGTGTGTGATTGCAAATCTCACTTGGCGGGCTCCTTCGTTTCCTACAAGTCACAGTCCCGTGGGATCTTTTTCCTAAATGTATTTTTCTAAAAGTCTGGTTAGAGGAGCAGGCACGCACATGTGGAATGGTTAGAGAAAATACAAGTTAGACTCCTGTGACATTCTCAAGCACGTGATGCCAGCCACAGGCAGGAATGTGACGGGAAAAGGTAATGCGAGGTGAAAGTCTCAAGGAGAGAAAGCATGTGAAGGTCGGTTCTGAAGACAGGATTTGGATAGAAAACGGGGGAACTCATCCAGGTTCCAGCCACAAAGTCATTTCCTGAGATCTCTTCTTTATCTGGACACTGTTGGTGGGAGGGATGAAAACGCCCCATAAGAGGCTTGGAATGTTCTCTTTTACTGACTGGAATTCGGGCAGCAGGCAGCGAGCAGGGGGCAGGAGGCTTTCATTGTCCCTACCTTAGACTTACAACCATGGTGGGTGGAATCAAATGTAACAATTCTATGTCTGCATTCTTTGCAGTTTTTAATTTTGTCTTTATGTTGGTGACTGGAAAAAAAAAACAACTTTGGGAAAGTCATATTGGTATTTATAGTTAGGCTATAGCTATTGTCAAATAATAGATAATATATATTGGTCCCTACCCCTGGTTCTTCGTTCAGAGCTCCTAACACCCGTGTAATCTTCTGAGTGATAAGGACACTAAGAACATCTTTTGTTCCAGTATTTGGTCTTTGACCCTGGCTCCTAACACAGAACGCCTAAATCCTTTGGAAATCCTTTGGTGATAGGAGTATCTTTTGTTCTAATCGGGTGACTCCTGATGGGGTTCTGGATGGGAGCTGGTCTCCACAAAGACCCAGCCATGATTAGAAGCTTGGAATTTTCAGTCCCACCCCCCACCCATTCTCTGGGAAGGGGAGAGGGACGAGAGATTGAGTTAATGATCGATCATGCCTATGTGATAAAGCCTCCATAAAAATCTCCAAAGTATGGGGTTCAGAGAGGGTCCAGGTTGGTGAGCACATCCGTGTGCCAGGGGGGTGGTGCACCCCAACTTCAAGGACCAGAAGCTCCTGCTTCCAGGACCTTCCCAGTCCAGTCCTTGCTCTATGTATCCCTTCATCTGGCTGTTTATCTGTATCCTTCATGGGATCCTTTATTGTATAATAAACCACTAAACATAAGTGTTCCCCTCAGTCTTGTCAGCAACTCTAGCAAATTATCGAGCTCAAGGAGCAGGTCGCAGGAACCCAGTTTATAGCTGGTTGATCAGAAGTACTGGTAACAACCTGGATTTTCTACTGGCTTCTGAAAGGGGGGGCGGGGCAGTCTGGTGGGACTGAGCTCTTAACCCGTGGCATCTGACACTAAATCTGGGGAGACGGTGTCAGGACTGAATTATAAGACACCCAGCTGGTGTCGGAGACTTGGTGGATGTGGGAATGAACCACACATTGGCATCAGCAGTGTTGTGAACATGGTAACTAACAGTTTAACAGTAGAGGGGACACACAGGGTTGTCTTTCCTATACAACTATAAATACAATCGTTCCCATCGTTTTAGATGAGAAAACACAAAGCAGATGTAATTATCTAGAGTAGATGGGCTGATACGTAACATTTATTCCCTGTGCACCACGTGGTGTGTGCTGACAAGCCATGAAGTGGGATCATATCCTGTGCTGATACTGCTCCGAACTGTGAGGAACGTCCAAGGAGAAGCCTTGCTCCTCTCTCCATGGCTTTAAGAAAAAAAAAAAAAAAATCAAGGCTACAGAACGGGTCTAAAGGGCCAAGAAAATTGCTTAAAGAATTGGAAAGTCAAGTATGACAAAGGAAAGTAAATTCAAGGTGGGATTGATGCTAAGTGTTTAAAAAGTAGCAGCATGGGGGCGCCTGGGTGGCACAGCGGTTAAGCGTCTGCCTTTGGCTCAGGGCGTGATCCCGGCGTTATGGGATCGAGCCCCACATCAGGCTCCTCTGCTGGGAGCCTGCTTCTTCCTCTCCCACTCCCCCTGCTTGTGTTCCCTCTCTTGCTGGCTGTCTCTATCTCTGTCAAATAAATAAATAAAATCTTTAAAAAAATAAAATAAAAAAATAAAAAATAGCAGCATGAATAATTTCCTCTCCACTAAAAACGTGATCCTTAATTGTAGTAGAAAGGGTATAAGTTAGACACTAATTACTTGTGTATTCATATAACAAATATGTTTTGTGTGCTTACTATGCTGTTGCTGTTGGTATTAATAAAATTTCCAGGGGTGCCTGGCTGGCTCAGTTGGCTTGACATGCGACTCTTGATCTTGGTGTCAGGAGTAGAGGTTACTTTTAAAAAAATTTTTTTTAAACCCCACAGATTTCCACGTAGTTAGTGCTTTATGCTTTGCACTTTATATGCATTATCTCGTTTGACTTTCCAAGCAACCTAAGTATTAGCATCTTTAATTTCCAGATGAGGGAAACATTAGAGCGGTTATGCAACTTGCCCAAAGTCACACAGCTGGTGGGCAGTGGGCCCTGGATTGAAACCCCAGGTGCATCGGGTTCCAAAACACTTGCTCTCATCCCATCAATAGGTGCCACCCAGTGCGTAACACTGACCTCCAGGCCAAGGGCAGCACAGAGCCATATGACAAGGAGAGTTGATACGTGCTGTGCATTATGATTTTGGAGCTGTGAACGATCCTTTATGAACAGGCTTAATGCACAGGTAGAGTAATATGGCCTAAGACTTGAAAACAAGTTGGTGGCCTTGCTGAGAAGACAGTCCAGCCAGGGAAGTTATAAGTAATGGCTCAGAGGAGAGACAGTGCAGGTGTATTCACAGAACAGGAAGTTCATATAAGGAAGAAGTATTGGAAAAGATTCAATTCTCTTATGAAAGAGACTATATTTTATCCTCTGGGCAATGAGAACTCACAGAAGCTTTCGGAGCAAGGGACTGACCTGATGAAGACTGTCCTCAGTGTTCCAGTCAGCACGGTTTAGGACAAGTGAGGCCTGGGATGGAGGGAGAGCAGTCTGCTGTAGTCTGGCGGAGCAAGGAGGGGTCTAAGTTAATAGGAAGCAGAGAGAAGAGAAAGAATGATGGACACATGAAAGGATGTGACTCCAAGACCACAGCTTATGAATAGTTGTTTAAATACTCTAATAGGAAAACAACAATTAACTTTCTTGGTGGGTCTTCAAAAGGTGTGTCTGTGTATGTGTGTACCTTAATTTATCCAGGCTGCTATAACAAAAGCTCCGTAGACTGGGTAGCTTATAAACAACATAAATTTCTCTCTCACAGTCCTAGAAGCTGGGAAGTTCAAGATCAAGGCGCCTGCAGATTCATGTCTGACAAGAGCCTGCTTCCTGGTTCATTGACCGCCATCTTTTCACTGAGTCCTCACGTAGGCAGTTTGGGAAGCACTGGTCTGTTTTCTTATAGAAATGACCTGTGGTCACAAAAAGTTAATAGTAATTGAATTTAACATAGTATAGAATTTAATACATTATAGTATAAAGCTAATTCCATAATATATTGTCTGTATAAAATTAATAAAATAGTCTCTTGGTGAGGATGATGAACTCACTTGGTGAGGGGGAAAAAAAAAAAGGAGGACAAATTGGCATAATCCAGTGTAGCCTGTCCAAGGGTCCTCATCACAGAGGTCAGGCAGCTGGTTAGAGAGTGTAGCTGAGAATCAGAGCAGTAAACACGAGAGTAAGAGAGTTCCCGAAGCAGGCCACAGCTGACCCTAGGGCTGCTTGCTTGTGACCAACAACCAGGACACCTGTGAAATTAAAAATCGTGTTTGTAACACCAACAATGAAAGCCGAGGAAACACCATGTCCGCAGTGCAGTCACAATGTGGAAATGAGCGGCTGGGGATTCTGACTGGGTCACCCCTGAGGACATGGGATCAGAGAGAAGCCCACAAGGCCAGGATTTTAAGGAAACTGGAGCTGCATGAATGCAATTCCTCTGCTTCAGTTTGGCCACTGGGGTTGGCTCTCCTCTCACCTCTCGTGGGAACCCCAAAGGCCAAATCCCACAAACTGTGAGAACTGCCAGGAATTGGTCTAGGGAGTAGCCAGAGTGACAAGAAGCTAATAAATTTGAGTCTCAACACCATGCCTGTTGGTTTTCTACAACTTCCTTCTCGAGATTTCACATTAAAACATAGCGTTTGTGCTTTTCTTTTATAATACCATAAAACCAGTAGATAAGAATACGTGTTTCCCCCATTTTGAATTTCAACGGTACATAGTATCCTTTAAAAAGAAAACCCAATACATGCTCATAGGACTACCAAAAATTTCCCATTTTCACAGAGGAACAGAAAATTATAAACTGCCTCGTGACTCCTTCCTGAGGCTATGAAATGAGAATCGTGGTTACCTTTAAGTTATTGGAGAATCTGAAACTCTTGCCCTGTGGTACAATGGGAACTTTTGATGGTTGCTCACACTGTTGTTTCTTTTCTTCTTAAGATACCAGCAACAGCTTTGCCTACATGTGATGTGTATTTCCAGCAACAAGGGAGTGATTTCGTAGTTGACAAAGGCAATATAAGACTGAAGAGCAATCAGAAGCAGAGTGTACGTGCTGACGAGAGGAGTGAGGTAAACCATTTCTTCATGGCTGTTGTCTGTCTTGTCGTAAATGAGCAATCCAGTACTGCCCTCAGAACCATGTGGGGCCCAGGTAAGTGCTCAGGCCATACAAGCTCCCAGTATCCTCAAGGATGGAATGGACGAAAGGAGGACACAAAGTCGACGTAATTAGAGCCTCTGCGCAAAACTTCAGTAGCTTACTTTCTTTCAAGACAGAAGTTTCTGGAAAGATGGATTCTGGAGTCAGAGAGTCAGGTATTGTGAATTCACAGTTTTTTTTCATTTTAGAAAGGAAAGGTACAGTGCTGAGGAACAGTTCTCCCCTTTGGTGGAGGGAAAGGGATCTGCAGATATCCCTGAGATGGTTCATGGCTATGCCCTGGAATCGGAGGCCATGGGAGTTGGACAGTGCTGGCCTGAGAGCAGAATGATGCCCCCTCCGCAGTACCATGTCTCCAATGGCTTCAGAAGGCCCGAAGAGACCTGAGGACCTTGTAGCAGCCATCCACCTATATTAGCCAAAGTCGGAGGTGCCTAAGGCCCATTCATTCATTTGTTCATTCATACACTGAGATCTTTACTGAGCGTTCCTATGTGCGTATGCATGAATGGGTGTGTTGGAAGGCAAATGAAATCAGCTGCTAGCTGGCTTAGTCATGAACCTAGCACCTGAGTCAGTTCCTTACATATAAGAGACCTCTTTGAGTGAATGAAATGCTTGGATCAATAACAAAAATATGTAGACATGAAGCCTACCCTTGAGATTGTTGTTGTGGAGATGAGCCATGTACACAAACAACTAATGGCGGCTGGATGGGGTGAGTATCCTAGAAGAGGTGCACGTAATGTGAGAGGGACTCCAAATTAAGGGGAACCACCAGCTGAGAGGATCAGAGAAGGCTTCCTAGCTGGTGTTCTTCCTCCTGGGTCCATGCACATCAGTATGGCGGCCTTGCTCTTTCTCTTGTTTCTGTTCCCACACCACATGCCCATGAAGCCTTCTCTGACTCTCTGGGCTTCTCATTCTGAGTCCATCTGAAAGAGAAGAGTGGGGAACGAGTGGCTCCTGCCCTCCCCTGGCTCTCTGTGATGCAGGTCAGCGAACCTCAAATTTTACTCTGCATTGATATTGTCTGGGGAGTTCATTCAGAATGCAGATCCCAGGCCTTACACCTCAAGACGCTGAATTAGGGAATCGGGGCCTGGTCAGAACTCTGCCAAGCACCCTGAGGTGATTCTGATGCAGGTGGTCCCTGACTGCACTCTGAGAAACACAGCTCCGAGCATCCGAGGACTACTGTCCCAACTCTTGCCTGAAACACCACCTCTGTATGAGTGATTCATAAAACTTCTACTCATCCCTGAAGACCCAATGCCGATTTATCTTCCTCTGACATCCCCTACCCCGCCATCTGGACATAGTTCATTGTTTCCTATCTCTGGAGTCCCAGAGACCAGTAATTTTCAAACTGCAGGTTCTGCCTATGAGTAAGCGGGTTATGAAATCAATTGGCTGGGCCAGCTTGGTGCAACAGAACAATACAAAGCAAGGGCATATTCTTTTGGTGAAACTTTTTTTTCAGTTTTCTATACCTGCGTACATGTGTGCTGAGTCTGTCTTCGGTTGGGTTCCCCGGAAACAGACAAGACCGCAGAGCTTCGGGTATGTGGCCTTTACTAAGGGGACACTCATCAGGAGAAGCCTGCAGGGAGCAAGGGCAGGGGGTGGGGGAGGGGCAAGCAAGGCAAGGATGAGTCTGGGGTAGAGTCTGGCCTTGGCCTGGTCCCTGGGCAAGGTTGGAAGCATAAACCATACGACAGAATTGGCCCCCATTGCAGGCTTGTTGTGTTCACCGGTCAGTCACGGTTGTGGGCTGCCAGGGAAGATGCCAGCGACCTCCCCAGTGAGGTGGCTCCCATCCAAGGGCTATTCTCAATAGAAGCGGGCAGTGTGAGACAGCAGCCAACAGTCACAGCAGCTGGTGGCTGGAGAGAGGGCCCGGCGAAGGGCAGTGCTCAGACCCCCAAGCAGAGCCCTTTGTCAGAAATCAGGGAAAAAGAACATGGAAGATGCTGAAATACCTAGCTTCTTAGTTCTTCCATCGTCTCTCTTGTGACTTGTTAGTGGTTTTTTATTTGCTACTTAATGTCATTTGAAGAAAAGAAATATTAAAAAGCTAAATGATTAGCATGAATTGTACCATTCTTCTTTATGTCACGCAATGCCAATTTTCACTGCAAACACGAGAGCATTTGGCTCCTGTAATCACTGAAATCACACAGTTTGTATTTTCTAGTCACGTGTGCATCTGTATCTTGTTCTTCCCAGAACAAAGGAACGCTGCACAAAACTGACTCAACTTAGTTTTCATTTCACTTCTCAGTTTGTGTCCTAGCAACACTCCCTACCTTCAGCGTCCTAATGAGTTAGGGAGGGCTGCAAGAAGGGCAACTAGGAGTCACCTTATCTTTTATTCCTTCCAGTCATCCTTCGGTGTAAGCAGCTGGCCGATACAGGGAAGCCACATGAATAATGTCTTTCTTAGAATGCCTTTGCCTTCTTTCTGCTTTCAAAGCAAGTTCTGGTTGGAACAGAAAGCCTGGCTCCTTGGAGCTGTCAGCACCCTGCTTACTCAGTCATAAATGTAACACATTTACCTTGTACCCACTCTTAGGCTCACTGAAGACACCTGCAGAGTAGGTCCACTTGAATGCTATGCTCACCGGCATCATGTGAGCTATCTGCAAATGGCGGTGAGCGAGCAAGCACCTAGTGGGCATAGCTCTTATGCTCACGTGTGCCCTCCATTGTCCCAGGAGACTTCACTTACAAAACAGCTTCAAAGATAAAATTATTATTTCAAGTTGTTGACAGCAGAGCATGAAACAAGCAGGGGGCCCTTCTGAGCGTGGGACCCTCTGCAAGTACACATGTTGCACACCCACGAAGCTGACCCTGCCCATGTGCTTCTTACATTAAGTTCATTCCATGCAAGCATGGGTTCTCCAGGATCCTTACTGATCCCCATTCCTGGAGAGATCTAGAGAGATCTACAAAAGAAGATTAGTGGGACAGACTGCAGTCTTCAGCTGCGACAGTTGGTCCCAAGGTTGTAACTGATAACTGTCTTCCTCCCTCCTTGCCACCCATTCTAGATTCCTCTCATCCTCAACTAGCACTTCTGTTGGGTGGGCTGACTTTGACCCTCATCCCTCCAGGGTCTGAGCCCCTGGTTTCCATGGTCTCATCAGGCTAGGGCATGTAGGGCAGCGCCAAGGGTGTCTTAGTGGCCTCCTCATGTCCTGATTGTACAGCTTCAGCCCTTCCAGTTGTGGTCATTTCTTCCAAGGACTCCTGGTCTACTGGCATGAGGAGCCCAAGTGACCATGCAGCAGCCATAGCGTTAAGGTTTAGTGGAATTCTTTGCTCTTGCCCAAGAATCCAGACATCAAGACCCACAGAGCCTAAAGTTATAAGCACAAGAAGCCCAAATTCCCATGATCACTCTCAGTGACAATGAGCTTGGCTTGGCTGCTCCTACTTGATTTCCAAACCCATGTTTTATCCCTGTTGGGGACGCAGCATTACATAAAGGCCTTCGCTCTAAGGAGTAAACAACCTCCAGAAGAACACTGTCCCGCCTCCCAGGGTGTCATTTCCAAGCTAGCTGAAGCTGGTGCATCTTTAAGAGACCCCATTCCACCCCAATCTGAGGTTAGCATCTTCTGGACGGCTTGGTTTGTGTAGGAGCAGTGGATCTTAAAGTCACATGACCACTGCTATACTTCTTTTGCTGTGAAGTGGGTCCCTTGAGCTGAGGAGGTGTTCTGTTTTCCCTCACTGGTGAATCAGACACTCTGAGCCCTCAGAGAGTGGTGCTGACCAAGGCCACAGAGTGTCTGATTCTCTCTTTGGGAGAACACATAACATCCTTTGGTCCGAGGGACCCAACTTCACTATCCTTTAGTATAGGAAATCAGTGTGATATTTGGTGGAATATCTGGATGGTTCAAAGCCTTTGAGGCTATACTGTTAGACTGAACAGAGAATGAACAGCCTTGGGGCAAGACTGAATTTACACCCCAAATCAATACAAATGACTTCTGTTCCTTCTTCTGTATGGGGATGGAGAAAAATACATTTTGCGTTTCAGTAGCTGTATATCACGTGTGAAGGTGGCATTCATCTGCTCTGGTAAAGATACTCCATCAGGCGTAACAGCTGCAAGTGGGACTACAAGCTGGTTAGGTTTGTATTAAGTTTGTAATGAGGGTATGATGGGAACCACCACCAAGTCCTGAGAGTGGCACTTTGAGGATGCCAGTGATTTGGAATATTGTTTTTTATTTGCTATATTGGCTTGGTGGGGAGAAAGTGAAGGAGGATGGGCATTTCACAAGCCTATCACTTGGCATTTCCTACCGTATGAGCCCTTCTGTTACCTTACGTCAAAGAGTCAATGTCTACTGCTAAGTAGGTCTATGCCAATTACATATTCAAGAATTGGAGGAAATAATGAATGGGTGGTTCAGTAAAATGCAGTAAACCCATTGTAAAAAGAACTTAGGCCAGGACTTCATATATTACCTGGCCCTTATATGCCCCTCTTCTAACAAGGGGACCATGGTGGCACTTTGGAAACCTGGTTTACGCTTGCCGTGGTGTTAAAGATTCTTTCTTCATGGGTATCTGGCCTCTTTTCAGTCACCAGGTTCTGAGAAGTGGCTCAGATCTAGGAACTTGACAAAGCATGTCTTTCCATGGGCGCAGCTGACCTCAGCCTTTCGCTAATTCGTACCGGATCACTTTTGATTATATATGTGAAGCAATACCTTTGTTTTCTGCTCATCTATCTTGCTCCTAGGAACACCATGTTCTATGAATCATCTCCAGAGAAGATTCCTATGGGTCAGGCTCCCTTGTCTCCTACTCCAGCCTTGCCGCCCACTTTAATAATTGTACCCATCTTGCTTTTGAGAGTTAAGTGATACCCAGCCTTTGATGTCTGTGATCCTGTCCTCTGCAGTGATACTAAGGAGCTCAGTTTTGTCCTGATGGGTCCTTTGAGCCTGCAGAGGATGCTCGACACTGAGCTTTCCAGTGATGCTGATGCCCTTCTCACCAGTTTATTGCTTACTTCCCTGCTATGTAGAGTGTCCACTAGGCCTTCAAGGAACGTAATCAGTTGGTGTGTTTTCTGGTCTTGCATTTTAGATCCATTCTAGTATGCCTGCTACTCTGAGCCTTGTATCCCTTCCTTCACAGCCTGCCACAGCTGTTGTGGAACCTCTACTTTCTTTCCTTGGGGCCACAGCTTTTGCCAAGCTTCCAAGAGCTTCCTCCAGCGATATATTGGATCTGTCTCCCAAGGCTCCAGGGCTCTTGCCAGGCGATTAAATCCTACATTACTGGTGACCCCAAATCAACAAACTCTCTTTATCCAGTTTCATAGTCTGCCTCGTTGGCCTAGCAACCTCAGGACCCGTAGCCAGCTGTTCTTTCCCAGTTGCTAGTGGTGTATGTTAGCCAGGTCCCTGTCGGAGATCCAGCCCTTTGCCAGTCAGACCATGCTGAAACTTGACGCTCATTATCAGGCAAGTGGTCAGGAGGGGTAGTGTAGGCAGAGCCTGAGGAAGGTACACATTTTCTTCCAAGGCATCTGCATCATTTGAGGTTTCTATATTGTCCTCAGATGTGGCCGGGGGAGAGTGGAGGGGCTCTATTTTCCAGTAAGAGTGATGGATTACTTCTATGGTCCGAGAGTGCTCAGGAGAACCTCAGGGTTCGAGGCTCTCGTGTGCCTCACCCATGTCTTAAAAGCCCTCTTCTTCCCTGTGTGGGGCCTGACTTTGGCACAGGTGACTTACCTACCTGAGAATTCAGGCTTCTCTGAAGTTCTGCAAGTCTTACTACTGAGTCCTGTACCTGGTCTTCTGCTCTTCCCACCATCTAACTAAAGGAGAGGAGTCTTTATCTCCGAGGAGGCCCTTTGATTCTCACACTGGGCTGTGAATTAGCGATTGATGTCCCTGAGCCTGTCATCTTCTCTCATCCAAGCATCAGTGGTGTTCAACAACTACGCCCTATTTCCACAGTCCTTATAATTACTGCTCCCCCATATCTCTCAGTGCCAGAAATCTCCAGTCAGTGCCCCCCGTTCCCCTGTACCCGGTCCCAGTTCTGCACAGGGGACAGCAGTTGCTCTACTAACCACGTTCCAGGGATCATCGATACACATTACACACGGGGGTCCTCATTGCCAGCTGAACCAAAAACAATCCTCTTCCCAGATTGCATCTGGGAGTCTGCTTCTAGGTCAACTGTCTGGCACCGACTGTCTCAGGTCAAGTCTAGGTCCTAGAAACAGAGCCTAAGACTGGATTCAGGTGCATGTGATTTATTAAGGAGGTGTTATTTGGGGAAACTCCATAAGAGAATGACAGAAACAAAACAAGAGGAAAGAGTAAGATGTGGTCTCAGATGAAACAAACTGGACTGATCCACGAAGAAGCTCAGACAAAGTTGTCCTGTTCACTGAGAAGCCAGGGTCTGCTGTTGATACCCTTGTGTTAAGAAGCCATTGGCTGCGAGCTACCCTGGGGCCAGGGGTGGAGGTGGGGTTGGGCAGGAGGTATAGGAGGGCAGTTCTCCAGAGAAGAAGGAAACGGTGAGGTCTTAGAAGCCACACACACAGCCACTCGGGGGTGGGTGCACCATCCCGGTAAAGGGGAACCCCGAGGGGCACCTCCAGTGTCTACTGCCATTGTGAGAGTATATAGACACGTTTACCTGTATCTGTCCATTGGAACCTAATCTGGTTGATACAGTTTTGTATTTACATTTCGGTCTCCAATGCAAGATTCTCCATGGCAAGGACTCTGTCCTACTCATCTTCGCGTTCCTAACGCAGGGATTGGCATTGAATTGTTACTGACTAAACATTTATCAGATGAAGAGGAGTTTGGGGTAGATGACAGAGCAGCTTGAACTCCAGACGAAGTAATTGGGCGTGATTCTGTTGGCAGTTGGAAGGAGTGTGAAACACTTATTGGCAGTGGTGGACAGTGTGCGTTGGACTCGGGAAAGGATGGAGAGCGCGGCCAAGGGCCTGTCGTGGTGATGCGGGCAAAAACCCACCAGAGGCAGAGTTCCGGTAGAGGCTGCGAGCGTGGGGAGGCAGATGCAGAAGTCACTGAAGTATTATCTACAGGATCCAGATGGCCCCAGGCTGACAGCCAGTATACAGACCATCGGGGATGCTAATCGATCAAGTGTGTTCCCAGTTTTATACTTCTGTGCCTCCAAGTGGATTGAAGAGCATGCCTCATATTTGCATGGAAGAAATATCCAAAAAAATAATTCCACATGGGTCTTCTCAGTGTCATGCGTAATTCAGCAAAGCCCATGAAGTAAGCATGGGAATATTTTCTTTCCTTCCATATTTTGGCCAGAGTCCCACAGTCCTATCTGAGAAAACCCAAGGTCATCGGTGTGGAATTTGTTCATTAGCACGTGGGGTACTGAAGTTTAAAGTGGTTTCCAGTGACATTGCTTTCAAATCAATCCTTCTGTACAGTAACATATGTTCCAAAGTTGCAGATTCAGCACATTATCCCCAGCTGCGTTCTGGACAGGGTGCTGCCTGGGGTAATTTATCCATGACTCAGACGGATCATATACACATCAGGAAATATGTACTTTTTTTCTTTTCCTGAGCTCTTCCAGGACTCGACTCTAGGCAAAGCTGTGTGCATTCCTCTCCAATTTTAGGGCTCAGTGACTTTTGGCCAGGTGCCTGCCCTTCACGTTGTTTTCCGAGAACCGGTTCCTGGAACCCCTGTTGCGTGGACTGGACCCGGATTTGCCAGGGTTCTCCCTGGGGCTGGCTTGAGATTTGCCGTCAACAACATTTCCTTGCCCATGGACTTCACCATTGCCGTTCGCTACGAAACTCAGGTATCCAGCTTCTTCAGGGGTAAAAGCCTGACTGAAGTGCATTCTCGAACTATGAGCTTCCATTCCAGTCTTGCTAGATAGGGTCATCAGAAAATGATTTGCAAAAAGTAGAACATCTGGAGAGCATTAGAAATCAAAGAGTTTCCTAACAATATTAAAACAGCACAGCAAGCCAGAGGCATACATGCTTTATTCCGTGGGGAGAAGCTGAAGTTGAAGTTCTGTGTCTAAGGTACAAGGTCTAAGGAACTGGTGATGGAATGTTTGTATAAGAACAATAAAAAACTAAACACAAATTTGACCCTCCTGGGACTTTCCTCTAAAAATTTGTTAAAAATGTAATAAGCTAACCTATGTGCAGAGATTAAGATCCATGCAGAAGAGACATTTATTTTACACTTGGAATTTACCCTGAAACAAGAGAAAAAGTAAAAGCAGGCTGTTCCTCTTGCCACCTCCCCCTGCTGTTTGGGAAATACCTAAGGCAGAATAGAAACCAAATCAGAAAAAACACTCCATCTAGAGCAGTGGCCCCTAACCTATTCTCTGCATAATCTTTTCTTTGAAAATCTGAAATCCCACAGACCATTTCCCCTGAAAAATATTTTATAAGGCTGGGGATGGTCTCAGAGCCCCGAAGGTTCCTCTAAGGACCGTGTTCTGGAAACGCTCATGGTGTGTTGTATGACCAGAGCTGCTCATCCACTTTGAAACTCTTGATATGATATAATTCTCTATTGCTCACTTATAAATGAAAGCCAAGGGACTTCAGTGAACTTACACCTGAGGAGTATGACAAGTCATTAAAAATATGGTATGTATTTTTTAAATTTTTCCATAGAGAGGACACATCTCTGATATCTTTAAAAAGCATTTCCAAATTGCATGGCTTTGAGAGTATGGCTAATTAGCATATGCTATAAATATACATATATGCATATTTAGACACATATAGTACAAAATAAATATTACATAACAAAATTTACATAATGATACATTTATATAATAATATTTATGCAATAACAGAAAAAAAGGATATAAGCTTTTGTGAAGTATTCCAAATTTCCATTTTTCTATGATCCAGGGTCAGGCTGCATTAATTGACTCTCTGGGAGACAGAGGTTAAAGACAAGGCCTATCAGGGACACCAGGGTTTTTCCAGACCGTGGACTAGAGCTATGGCCAGAAACAATATTCCGTCTACCTGGGTCGCCATTCAGACCCCAGCGAGTTAGAGCTGAGAGTGAGCCTCTCAGACTTCGCTCCCAAATTTCATTTTCCAAGAGGGCCGGGGGTTGCAGACTCAAGTCCAAGTGCTGTCCTTGAGGTGTGTGTCATGCACGCATCATCACAAGGATGTGCTTTTTATGTCCCTGTCTAGCCCGCAGCCGACTGGACTGTCCAGGTCTTGGTTAACCCCCTTGGAGGAAGCGAGCGCTGTCCACGTGAGAGTCCACGGCTACAGCCTCCGTCTTTCCCTTTACCGCCGGCTTCGAGGTATGCTTGGGACCTGTCCTCAAACATGGAAGACTTCTTAGAATTTTGTTCATCTATCAGTAATTTGTATCGAAGAACTAACCAGGAGGAGAGGTGCATTAAAGGGGACGGTGACATTTACTAAGTGCTTGCTGTGGGCTACACTAAACTTCACATTTATGATTATATTTTATCTTGCCAACAACTCATTGAGGTAGACTTTCTCTTCATCAAGCGAGGAGGGAATTGAGAATGAGAATACTTGGAGACCTGCCCCAGTCTCGTAGCTAATGTATTGCAGAACCAGGATTCTAGCCTCCTGATTCTCAGTCTGGAACCTTCCTTTCCCATTCCCCAGACAGGCCTGGAGAGGTGAGAGAATGAAACGCTATTAGAGTAAGAGTCCAATATTCAGTTGGCATTATCTCAACAGCTGAGAGTCTATCAGGTAAAAAAGCTACTAACATTGAGGCCACTAATTTTGCATCAGAAATTTGTGGCAAAATAAAACAAGAGACCCTGTTGAGATGAGCGTGGTAGATAGGATGAAGGACGTTTGTTGCATCCTTTTCCCCGAGCAGTTGTGACAACCCGTGGCTAAGGGTTTCTAAGCCTTGCTATTTGGCACAGTCCTATGCAAGAGCCACGGAGAGATTCTGAGAGGGAATTTGCTGTCCACCCCACCCATCTGAGCCGGTCTAGACCTGGCCTCCGCCCCACGGTCGAACCCGCTTCAGCGCAGGTGAGACACCACCAAACACCCTGGCCGCTTGGGTTATATAACTGTACTTTTGTCACTGGATTGTTGCTTTATTTCTCTTCATACAGAATCGTGCTGCTTCCCACACCCATCTGTTTAGAACCAGATGTACAGTATTCCATAGATGTCTATTTTTCCCAGCCTTTGGAAGGAGGGTCCCACGCTCATTCACACATCCTGGTTGATTCAGTAAGTATCACGGAGCGACGGGGGTGCTGCCTTCCAAACTGAGCCCCGTTATCATGCTACTTTTAGACTCCATGGTGCAGTGTTTCTTTAGAAGTATTAATGAGTTTGTTCCATTATAAAAATCACTGATTCTCTGTAAACATCACCTAAGACCAATTGCAAACCTTACGGAACAGCCCGCATCAGCAGCGGTCGAAAGTGTTTTGCATATTCTGTTGTTTAATCTTCTCGACAACTCCATGAGTGAGGTACCATCATTGTCCCCACTTTATAGACCACAGAACTGAGGTACAGGGTCAGAGGCAGTGAGGGAGGAGTCAGCAATCAGAGCTAGACTCCCTGATGCCACAGCCCCCTCTCTGAGCCACCACGGCGTCCTGGCATTGCAGAAAGTTCGGGGAGAAATTCCACCACTTTAATTGTCATCGTCTTGTAAGTTCCGCTCTATACATACCATGTGTTTACATCCTTGTGATCAGAGCGCTCATACGAGTACGTAGACAGATACTTTTCAGTTCACGTTATGTCATAAGCATTTTCTCGTGGTGCTTATGTGTCTTCATATCATTTTTAGCAACGGTGCATCATATTTTCTCAAATGACTTCTTTCAACGCCTTTCCCCCCGCAGAGTTGGGCCATCGATGTTCCTGCCAAACCTCTCACTCTGTACGCAACTTCAGGCCCAGGCTAGTCCCTGGGCAGAGTTTGGGCACTAAGGAAATTTAAGCCTTCATTTACCTATCTATTCCCTACTCATCAAGGTTTATGGCTCTTGAAATAGCCTGTCAAATTAATTTCTGGGAAGTATTCTCCAGTTAACTCTCAGGATCATCAGAAATATGTGAAAGTATCAGGTACATTCCACCTTCAGTAGAATTGTAGAGACTTGTGTGGGATTTGTTTTAAGTAATTTCGAGGATAAAAATTAAAATAATTTGTTACAATTGCATTTTAAAATATTTGCGAGGGGGCACGTTAGAGGCTTAGTCAGTTAGTAGTTAAGTGTCTGCCTTCGGCTCAGGTCATGATCTCAGGGTCCTGGGATCGAGCCCCACATCACACTCCCTGGTCAGTGGGGAGCCTGCTTCTCCCTCCACCTGCCGCTCCTCCTGCGTGTGCGGTCCTGTGTGCGTGCGCTCTCTCTCTGACAAATAAATAAAATCTTCAAAAAAATATTTGTGAGAATCTTCTAATACCATAATTTAATTGGCAAATCACTGCACTACAAAGTTTTATTTGAACACAGCTATAGCCAATTGTTTAAAGATTTATTTTTTTATGGGGGGAGGGGCAGAGAGAGAGAGAATCCAATCCCCCCTGCCATGGGGCTCCATCTCATAACCCTGAGATCATGGCCTGAGCTGAAACCAGGAGTCGGACAGGGAGCCAAGGAGCTACCCAGGCGCCCCTGGCCAGTTGTTTATGTATTCTTTATGGCTGCTTTCAAGCTACAAAGGCAGAGCTGAGTACTTGCCACGGAGGCTTTAGGACCCACAAAGCCAAAAATATTTCCTTTCTAGCCTTTTAGAGGAAGCTGGACAATCCTTGCTTTAATTAGTTGTGTGTCCCCATTTCACGAATTATGTCTTCAAAGTTTAATTTTTAACCATCGAACATTTTAAAGTCATAACCTGGAACTTCGCTGTTTCATCATCTACTATAGAATTCAGTATGAGGCAGGTGGATCTTGGATTTTATTCAACAAATTCAGGTATTGTAACATCTAAAAAAAAGCCATTGTATAAAATTATTTGATCAGAGATAGGATTGCAAGATTTAGAAAACGGAAGGGAGGAAGGAAAGAAGGAAGGAAGAGAGAGATGGAAGGAGCAGGGAGGGAGGAGGGGAGGAACGAAGGAAGAAGAGGAAGTAAGGGAGGAGCAAGGGGAGGAGGGGGAGAGAAGAAACAGGGTACCCAGTTAGATTTGAATATTGCACAAATATGTCCAAAATATTGCCCTCAAATACTGCACGAGACAGACTAAAAAATTATTCATTGCTTCTCTGAAATTCAGTTTCAACGGGGTGATTTGTATTTTATCTGGCAACCTTAACCAAAGATGGTCTAAATACTGTGCCTGGAGGGCAGTCTGATATTGTGGTGACGTTCTGCCATATTACGGAAGAAATGAAGTAGAAAGTAGAAACAAACTCTTGAATGAGAGTTTAAACTATCATGATTTCCCTACCTATGTAAGTCCTATTCTCTGCCCAGGAACTTTAAATAGAACTGTACTCACAGACCAACACATGAGTTACAAAGAAAGAAAATCAAATCCAACAGATTTAATTTAGGGGAAAAAAGCTAAAAGTTAGGAATCAGGCAGAGCAGAGAAAGGGAAAGGAAGAAATCAAGGATTCATACATCATGAAGATATTTTATTGTTATAATAATAGTAATGAAACTCAAATTTATAAGAGCCAAGATACTCCTCATCTTAAATCCATATCCCGAATATTTCTGATTTTGTAAATTTCAAAGTTTATAGCATGATACTATATTTCATGAATCCATGCAAATTATCCAGTCATCACCCATTCGCTGAGCATACATGGGCCGATACTGTGCTGGGTCCTGGGGTGTAAGCTCTTGGTCCCTCACCTCAAATAATTCTCAGCCCGATATAGAAGACGGACATGTAAATAAAATCATTGCAGTGATATTTGAAATTAACTGAAAAATATTTCCATTTGATCAGTTTTCAAGCAACATTCTCTTAACATATAGCTACAAAAACCATGAGATGTGAATGAGAATTAGGAGAGCAGCCTGATCTTGGCCAAGTGTCAGAACCTCAGAAGAGAGGCTACATCCCTCTTTCAGGTCAGATTCCCCAGAAGACGGAGCTGACACAGGGCCTTGGGTCCCCCTGATTTATTGAGGGTGTGCTTGTGGGAGAAGAGGCTCAGGGGACAGGGGAAGGAACGGAGCAAGGGTGTGATCTACGCTGAAGTGTAGATCCCACAGGGAGCATGGGAACGTAATTGGACCACCGAGCTGGTTACACCTAGAGGCAAAGGGGTGGGTGTGTGCGCGCCCAAGTCGTCCACCCCACCCATCCCCCAGTGAGTGTGTTCACTTCTGGACAAGTTGGCTGAGTCCAAGCTTCTGGAGAAAAGGACAGCTGTAAGGCTTTAGCGGCCAATGCCACAGCAGCTGGTGAACAGGAAGATCCGGGCAGGGCACCTTCAGTGTCCCTTAGAGTCCCTGACCCCGGATGTCCAGTAGAAAGCCAATGCAGATTTTCCGATTACAGACAAATACGGTTATTTCCACACCACCAATGTGCTGCTCTGGGAAGATGCTTGACCACCTGAGCCCTGGCCCTTGCAAAGTTCATTCTTCTCCTGCAGCCAGATTAACATTTTATCTAAGACCAAGAAGCTGCGATGAAAGCTTTGGTCAACCCTGCATGCTCCTTCTGCAGAAACAGCTTTTGTTTGGCAAACATAGACAGTTAGAAATTTCCTTTGGTCACCCTGATTCTATGATATATGCTTCTGTGACAATGTGTTTAGAGTCGAAAGTATATTAGCCATTCTAGAATATAAAACTGCCATTCTTTTAAACCATGCAATGGACTACAGTTGGTAAACAAGTCTTTAGAAGTTTCTAGAAGAAGGGAGTCATGACATTACAAAATCCTATAGCTTGACAGGGACTCTTACCATCTGGCCCATCAGCTTGGTGCCAGGACTGGCCTCCTTGAAACTGCCTCAGACCAGTAACTGTAGAGAACAAACCCCTGGTTGGCTGCCCTCATCCCCAACCCTAGCCTGTCCAGCTTCCTTCTGCATCTCTCTTCACTCGGTGCGTGTTTGGAGAATGCAGTCATTTTACTATCAACTTTAAGAGACCACACTAGACAGGTGTATATACTTCTTTATCGAGCAAATATTTATGAAGTAGCTGCTGTGAATTAGACCCTGCGGTAGGCACCGGTGTAACAAGACAAGCACCTTCCCCGACCTGCCAGGACTTCCTCTCTGAAGGGGGGATGTAGAGAGTTACAGGGGAAATGGCAGCGTGGTCTGAGAGCTACTGGAAGCTGTGACAGGTCCCCGAACAGAAAAGCTCGGGATGCCTTGAGCAGTGATCCTCACCATCACCTGACCCAGCCTCCTCTTTTTATTGCAAATATTTTGTAACACTCTTTACCGATTTGAAATGCAGTTCATAGGCATTATAGCTTATGTGCACGCATACCTTCCAAAGAATGTCAATGTAATGTGCAAATACAGAGATGTAAAAGGAAAGTAATTATAGGGAAGCGTTATGTACTTTAAATGTATGCACTGGCACGAATACGCCGCAGACACGTGAGACAGGGACTGCTCGTAGGTATAGAATCACTCAGTGTGAGACGGCCCCGAAAGCAGGTATGTTGCAAACATGTTGCAAATATGTTTTTAAAACAGAGAGTAGGGCTTTCAACTCATAATTATAAACAAAGATTTCTCCTGCATGGATATCAGTGAAACATTCAAAAGCTGTAGGAGACACAGGCTGATTTTCCTTTGTGTCAAAACGTCTGGGATTTCTGATCCCCACCCACTAAAAGCCAGTAACACACCTCATCCTACAACCAAAACTACCCTTTGGAATTTCCAAAATGCCCCTTAGGGGATGGCGCCTCCCATATTGAGAACCACTGAGCTGGGAGATTGGGGGGCGGGGGTTAAGAGAAAGAAGCCACTGAATGTTTGAAGGAGGGGTTATCTGAACAAACTGCCATGTAAGGAATCACTGCGACTACAGGGTAGAAAATTGATGGGGGAAGAGGAACAAGAGTGGAAGATGGGATGTCTGTTGGGCTGCCACCATGGTAATCTAGATGGCCTCCATTAGAGCAGTGACCGGGGGGACGAAGAGAGATAAATGCCTCCTAGACACATTTAAGAGCTTAGATGGACCAGGCTTGTGATTGACTTGATGTATGGAGGAGGAGAGGTGGGGGAGGAGTGTGTGGGATGAAGAAGAGACAAGTATCAAAGATGACCTGCTTCATTCAGTTTTCTACACTGAGTAGCTTGGCACCTGCTGGCACTATTTCCTGCCAGCAGGCACAGAAAGGAAGCAGGCTCAGGTGCGTTGGTTTGTAGTGCCTTTGGGATGACCAGTAAGCTTGTTTGTGCAGATCTGGAGCCTATAATTGAGATGTGGGCAGGAGACCTAGATCGAGATGTCAGCGATCTATATTGATGATAACTGAAGACACAGCAATGTCAAGGTCACCTAGAATGGGGGTGTGGAGTAAGGAGGGGGCTGATGAGAGAACCCCAAGGAACCCAACATTGAGGGATGGGTGGAAGGAGAGGTGTAGCATTGGTGTGAAGAGTAAATGTGGGAGGGGGCAGTGAGGGTGGCAAGGAAACAATGTTTCAAGAAATGTGGCTATCAAGGAGTCAAAGGGCAGAGACGGGGGCAAGAGGAATATGCATCAAGGAGGTGATTTTACAGATGGGAGAGATTTCAGCACATTTAAATGCCAGCTGAAAGGAAGAGATTAAAGAAAGAAAGCATAATTCACAGGAAAGTTTCCTGAGGGCAGAGGGGATAGTGGCGGACCCCACTTCCCCGGACACTTCTTCGTAAGCACTGAGCCAGGGACAGGGTAGTACCTGTGAGCCAGGAGTTTGGGAGGCAGCAAGTGGGAGGCTCCATTTCCTCTGTGAAGCCAGAGGAAGAAGAGGCAGTGAGTGGCCCATTCAGGGGTGCAGGGAGAATGAGGATAGAGGTTTGAGGAGTGGAGACACTGTGAAATGGGCATCTAGGGTTGGGATTCCACCACTGGTGTGTCAAAGGGCAAAGAAGGACCAGGGAGTGGGGATGGGCACTGGGGGGGAGAAGGAGGGGGTGGTTGAAAGGGGGCTGAAGCAAAGGACCATGGGAACGAGGTTCAGTATGGACAAAACTAGAAGGCAGGGGAGATTTATCTGGGCCACCTTGTTCACCCTTTTAACTTGACCTGCTGAATTAAATCTTAATTTCAGTGCTACTTTTTCTACCAGTCGTTCAAAATGACCAACTTGGTGTGATCGATTCTTTTATACCAACTTGCTCTCCCCTGCATCAGCCACGCCGCTGAAAAACATTTAAAATGGTAATAGGTTATAACGTAGGTAAAATCTCCTCAAGAAATATAACCACATGGCTTTTCTTCGCATACGTATCGAACTATACATGATCCCTCTTTGAGAATAAGCTTAGAACAATGCATTTGTCCCTCCAATAGCTACAATTTGTCCCTCTAAGCCAGCAATTCACAAAATGCATCTATGAGATACTGAGTTTGTGGGATGTTAGTGTTACTTGAATATAGGACCGAGTAGTTAAATAAGCATGGAAGCACTGAGTTTAACAGTATCTTTCTTGCAGGACTTCTCAGAGCTTTAGCATGTTAATCTACGCTGTGACTCTCCAAGAGACAGTTTGATGTAGGATGCTACTGTTCATATGTAATAGAAAAGGACAGAACGTTTAAAAGGAGAGTTTTGTGGAATTAGAGTTCCACAATAATACTGTGGAATGCACTATGCCATAATTTCTGAATTTATCACGAGTAGCCTAGTTAAAAGTCTTTGAAATCTAAGATAAATTCATGAGCAAGCTAAAAATATAATAAGAATGGTAAAAAAAAAAAAGTCTTATTCTCTTTATCCGAAGTCAATAAATGTAAATATTTAATGATTTTCTAAATACAATGAAAATCTTCAAATCTTTCAGTTGTAAGCATTTTCTCGTAGATCTAATTGTTTATACAACTAGAATCTTGAACGGGAGACAGTTATGAACCTAAGTCTTCTTTTTGTATTATTTCAAAAGCTTGGTCTGATTCCCCAAATCGATTCACTGGGGAATTTCTGCAGCAAGCAGGATTTAGATGAATATAAGCAGCACAGCTGTGCTGAAATTGCCGCGAAGACGGGACCTCAGGTGCTCCCCGGTGTGTGTGAAAGGCTGGTAGTCAGCATGTCCGCCAGGCTACACAACGGGGCAGTAGGTGAGTATTGGCCCAACGGGCTCTACTGACGCACAGCTTTTTAGAATGTGAGTGAATCGATTTAATTTATTTTAGCATCTACTCCAAATAATCAGTGTCAAGGCCAATTTCCCAATGATTAGATAGACAACAGAGTCTGTAGATGTGTTGGAATCCCAATGCCCAGTACAGTGAGTGTATGAAAAAGGAGCCTTGTAATAGCATTTGGCTGCCAGGAACTAGAACAATGGTCCGAAAATACTTACTTGGAATCCTGGAATTTTTAGGGCTGGAATGAACTCTAAACAACTTCTTTCATCCTCAAACTTTCATCCAATGAACGAGACTCTTGGGGTCCAAACACATTAGGTAACTTGTCCATTTCACTAAGCCATAGAGCAGTGTTTCTCACCCTTAGCACTTCTGAAATTTGGGGCTGATTAATGCTTTGTTGGGGGGGTGTTGTCATGGGGGCGATTCTGTGCATTATAGGAAGTATAGCAGCAACCCTACCCTCTGCCCACCTGATACCGGTAGCACATTCCCTCCAGTTATGACATTCAAAAATTTCTTCAAACTTTGTCATATGTTCCCGGGGCAGGAGTTACAAAATTTCCCCCCGGTTGAGAACCGCTGCTGTAGAGTGACAACTCTAGTGAGAGCCCGGGGTTCCTGAGTTCTGGGCAAACGTTTCTCCCATTGCACTGTAGGACTCCGGCTTTCAGAATACAAACAGCGTCATAAAAGGATGGAATAAGGGAAATCGAACGGATAGTCCAGCACCAACATAGATCATCAGGAATAATATCGATAATACTAATTATATTGGAACAGTTAATTATTAAAACAATTTCTTTTAAGCCTTTCATTAACTTGTTTAGTAACATTTATTGTATATTAAGGTATGTATATTAAGTCGTGTTTATTGAGCACTTGCTACCTGCCACACAGTTCTAAGTACTTCACGGGCATTATTGTCTTTAATCCTTATAATCCCCTGGGGTCGATCCTATGTTTTTCCCATTTCACGGATGAAGGAGTCAGTCGAGGATGAGAGAAGTACCGAACGAAAAGAGAAGTGAACTAAAGCTCCCAACAGGACCAGGTGCTTCTCTGTCGCTTCCTTCACCTGTCACTGCCTTCTTTGGCTCCCTGCAGCCTGCAAGTGTCACCCCCAGGGTTCGGTGGGGCCCAGCTGCAGCCGACTTGGGGGCCAGTGCCAGTGCAAGCTTCACGTGACCGGGCGCTGCTGTGACAGGTGCTCACCAGGAAGCTATGGTTTGGGACATCATGGCTGTCACCGTACGTAGCAAAGAACAGATGGGGGAAGACATGCATGGTTACAACCTTGGAGTTGCAAGGCAGGAAAATCAGTGTGGGAGTTTCAAAGAGGAGGGGACTGGGAAATGGACGACATGACTCAGGTCATCTGTCTACATAGATTAAATGTACAGGAAAATTTTCCCATCGTATTTCATTCATCCGTTCGGAGGGCCACGAACTGGCTACAGAGCTCCGTTGGTAATCCTGAGTGATGGTGCTCGCTTCAACAGCACATGTCCTAGCATTGGAATGATACAGACAATAGCGTGGCCCGTGTGCAAGGAGGACACGCTAATTTGTGAAGGCATCACGAGTAATGATAAAAACACGGCCCATGCTTCTGGGAGTTTCGCAGTCTGTATCAAAGAGATGGCAGTCCAGGGAGGATGTGGGAACACCGGGAAAGGAGTTGGCTGTGCTGTAGAAGCCCAGTGGCTGGCCAGGCCAAAAGAACACTGAGATTGAGAAGTCAAGGAAAGGGACAGCTCTGCCACCTGGGTATCACTCTCTCTGATGCTAGGGTTGTAAACAGCCCTCGGAACTGATTTTATAAGCCACCCATTCATAAGGGCTTACATGGTGGTAATCCAGTCTCTTGGCTCCCATGTTAAGGGGATATAGTTCTCTATTCACGCTGTAAACCATTAGTGAAAATACTGTTCTCCACAGAAACCTGTCTTTGGTGGTTCTCTCCAGGTAGGTTAATTCTTTCGGGTAAAGGAACAATGAATCTTTTTAGTCATGATTCAGAGAGATGGCATACCTTCCTGGTCATTGTCTACCCAGCACACAGTGCTTAGGTCCATGATCACTTGTTTCCCTTTCTTAAAAAAAAAAAAACAGAATGAAGTGCTTGAGATTCACAAAAGGGTAGACACAAAGGAGCAAACATGTCTTCCGCCTCCCGTCTTTGTATAGGGAAGATTGGCTCTAAGGATTGAACGATTTTCTGGAGAAGGATTGAGCCTCTATGATCTCACCTAGGAAAAAGAAAAATCCAACCACCTTGAGAAGAGTTTTTATATTTTGTAGAATCTTGACGTTTGACTTGATAATTGGAAGTTCAAGTCATTAAGAACATGCTACTTGTTCAGGTCCTGTGTGTAAGCAACACTTACAAGCCTCGATGGCTCACAGCGTACTGTTCATTGGGTGAACCAGGGAACTGTGTGACACACATTGACCTGGTACTCGCTGCAGGCCAGGTTCTCAGACTCACTCTATGTACCTGATCGGGATGCGTAAGTTCAGGGTTACAAAATCAGGACTGTCACTCATTCCCCAGCACACCACTTGCCCTCCACTCAACATGTCTTTCTTTCTCTAGCATGTCACTGTCACCCTCAAGGCTCTAAGAGCCCTGTATGTGACCAAATAACGGGACAGTGCTCCTGCCAGGGGGAGGTGGCAGGCCGCCATTGCGATCAGTGCCTGGAAGGCTACTTCGGATTCCCCAACTGCCGCCCTTGCCTTTGTAATGGGTTCGCTGAACTTTGTGATCCAGAGACAGGCTCATGCTTCAATTGCGGGGGTTTTACAACTGGAAGAAACTGTGAAAGGTACGGAATTCACATGCACTTTAATTTTGTTTCTTTTGTTCTGATGTCATAACACACTCTGAGGGACCACAGAGTAGAGACTCAATGGTATTTCAGTGTAGAATGATTGCTATGGGTGGGGGGGGGGGGAGAGATAGAGTGTCATTCCTGTCCTTCAAGATCTTGTGATGAGCCAGACCATGTCTGGTTACATAAAAGTGGGCATATATTGGCTTGGCACCTTGCTTTTTCTGTCCCTGAAATATGACATATAAATTCACTGCCACTATATTGAGTTTAGTGACTGTGCACTTTGGGATGTTCAATGTAAAGCAAAAAATCACAGAACAAGCGAGCATCTTCTAAAACACTGAGTTTTGGGAGTTGTGCTGTCCCCAAGCATAGCAAATCCACATTGGCTAATATCAGCTTTTCCTGGGAACATTTGGTAAAAAGAAATTGTCTTGCCAGATGCATCGATGGTTACTATGGGAATCCGCCTTCAGGACGGTCCTGCCGTCCTTGCCCGTGTCCAGACGTTCCCTCAAGTAGCAGGTATTTTGCCCATTCCTGTTATCAGCATCCTTGGAGCTCAGATGTGATCTGCAATTGTCTTCAAGGTTATGCAGGTACACAGTCTAGTTCATGATGCTTTTTTGCTTCTACCCCTTACAGCTACCTAAAAAATGATCCCATGTTCATAATTTATCTGCTTTGACCAATTCAATGGTCCTGAATATAAGTTAATGGTTAGAAGACACAATCTGGTACCTTGCTGCTTTACTGAACAAAGGATCTGAATGATTCAGAAACCAATGACAATGAAAAGCTCATTCCTCCAAGCTATAATTGTTTTTAATGTTCTGGAAAACTAACTGACCAAATGAGTTCAAATCAAATTGATTTATTTAAAATAAAACCTTCACATGTTAAGTAAGATCCATAGGTGAGTAAGTAATATATATAACATAAGCAATTAAAAAGTAAAAAATGTTAATCAAATGCTTTCTTTATATAATCCCAATCACTCATTTGACTGATATTTCAAAGATATAACTTATTTTTTCAGATGTCTTAAAGCACTGATATGGGCCTCATACAGACACCGTATAAGTCAATTCAATATTTGTATCTGTCCCGCTACCAAAAATTTTATATTGAAGAGTTTAAGTATGAGTGTAAATATATAAAGCAAACAAGGAAAAAACATGAAATCTACTTGACTTAATTATATTTTGAAAATATGGTGCTGCTATTTTCTCCAGTGGTAGTTACCATCATGATAATACATGACATGGCTAATTTTTTCTTGTTTGCTCCCTATGTCTCTATTTCATTCTGACCTCTTCCCACGTAGTTTCTTATCCATGTCCACTCTGGCTTGGTTGGTCAGTGTTGAAGAGCTGAGACCATGATTGACTAAGGAGTGCGTTCCTAAAAAGGATGAACCAAAATGCGGGGGGTGGACCCACAGTGTGGGTGCCTAACTGACCACAGTTCCCCGGTGGTTGCAAGGGTAGCAAGTGGGGGAGCGAAGGGATGGTTTCTCCATATGATGCTTGATAAAAGCACCCTCCAGGGTGTGCACGTCAACAAAACCACTGTCACCACCTGCACTGCTAGACCCCCATCTCGGGGTGCTGCCAGTTCACCTCCAGAACCAACTGAAGGTGGGGGTCCCCCAGACAGAACAGGGGGTGAGACCGGCTTTGGGTCCTGAGGCACACTCGGGTGACCCCAGCTATAGAAAGATCCAGGAATCCTGTGGCTTCTGCTCTGGAGTTTTTTTAAGAAGAACTAGAATGCATTCCTCGTAGGACTTTTTAGTTCTAAATAATCATTGTCATCTCTGACTGGATGATAAATTAAAATGAATGTTTTAATTCAGAACATTTTTTCCTTCTTCATCCCCAATGTGTGACATCTCATTATCCCTTGAAGAGCCTAATTATTCTCTGTATCTGTCTCCATCCCTGCTCCCCCAGTATACACACACACACACACACACACACACACACACACACACACAGAGACAGAGATGCACACGCTTCTCATCTCATTCCTGTTTCCTCTCCCCTTCTTTCAGGTAAGCAGTGTGGAGAATGCTCTGCGGGTTTCTACGGAAATCCCAAAGTTTCGGGAGCGCCTTGCCAGCCGTGTGCCTGCAACAATAACACCGATGCGACTGACCCCGAGTCCTGCAGCCAGCTGACAGGGGAGTGCCTCAAGTGTTTGCACAACACACGGGGGCCCCACTGCCAGTTCTGCAAACCGGGTCACTTTGGATCAGCCGTCAATCAGACCTGCAGGAGTAAGTCTCCCCGGCTCCCCGAAGGAAATGTGGCAGCAGAGTGAGGCCCTTGGTGCACCATGCTGGGATCGCCTGGGCACAGGGCTGGGATATGAACAGGCCGATTCCTAGACTATAGATCCGACCCACTGAGTGGAATCTCCAGGAATCTGCACTGGGACCAGTTCAGCCAGTGTCTTTAATGTATCAATTAGGGAATCACAGAAGAAGGCAAGGGATTGAGTCTATGCTTTAAAAAAAAAAAAAAAAGGAGTAAACTCATTTTTAGGAGATATTTAACTATTTCAGTTGTCTCAAGTCAACGTAGTAAACCATTTTCAGATCATGAATGGCAGGTGGAAAAAGCGAGGTTTTCAGTCATCCTAATTGTGAGCTTTCGGAATGTTAACTGGCAGAACCACATGAAATCACTGAGTGGGATGATCAGAAAGAGTTGAATGGGTTCAACCTACATAGATTCTTTGATAAATCTGAAATATCGTCAGGTATCTCTTCCTTGAGCCCTTTGGAGAAATGATACATACAATGTTTGTATGGTTTGTTGAATGCCAGTGTCGTCCCTGAATTTACCTGTAGCAATGGCTCTCTTATCCCAGGGTGCTCCTGCCATCCTTCCGGGGTGAATCCCGCTGAGTGTCCCCCTGGTCAGGAAGCTTGCCTCTGTGACCCTGACAATGGCACATGCCCTTGTCTGCCCAACGTCACAGGCCAGGCCTGTGACCGTTGTGCAGATGGATACTGGAATCTGGTCCCCAGCAAAGGATGCCAGCCTTGCGACTGTGACCCCCGGACCTCTCACAGCGGTCACTGCGACCAGGCAAGATGCTTTGAACTTACCAGGGCTCTAGAGTGGGAAGGGAGGGGGCAATCGGTTTCCAAATTTGTAAATAATGTCTTCTTTATGTACTGTTGTTAATTCGTGGTTTTGGACAGGATTGGCCTTATACAGGGATAGAGTCTGCATTTATCAAGGAATGAGAAGCACTAAAAAAAGAGAATCAGGGTCTCAAGGTCAAGTTTGGCTTCATTCGGTTTTCTCCAAACCTCTCTGTGACTGGGGAAGTCAAAATTCATGCATAGCAAAACACGGACAACTTCTCTTTCCCTATCCTGTATGTATGATCACAGGGAAGCTGCAAGAAATTGATCATTAATCAGAATTGATGATCAGAATGAAAATCAATGAGTGCTTGCAGAACCCACAGTTCCATTTTCAGAAATTGGGCTGTCTTTCCCTACAGCCCAGCAATTACTTTACGTACAGGTAAAATAAGATGTCCTCTTTACTTACCAAATGAGGGTCAGTTGTTTCTAAAGAATGCAGGTAGTGTACCAGGAGCAAATCTGCATTGTGTAATATACAATTAATGCTACTTAACCGCACATGCGAATTTTAGTCAATAAAATAACGGGCATAGAATTTTTTAAATGAATATAACATCTATATGGAAAAAAAACTATTCATGTCATGATCAGGGTATTTGGTTTAATGAATATATTCCTTGGAACAATTTCCACATTAATAGAAATTGGAGGGAAGGGTAAAACAATGACAAGAAATTTTAGAGTCAGGCCACACTACAGGGACCAGGGTTTAATTGGAATCAGAATGCTAATTTAAGAAGCTGGACTTTTCCCAACTACTAATAATAATGAGAAGCATGGCTCACCTCCAATTTCAGCTTCACTGTTCAACTGATTCAAAGGTCAAACCTTATGCAAGTCAACTTTTGAAGGTAGTTCTCATATACAGAACGTGTTTTCCTTTCTCCTTTTTTTCTTTTGCTTTCTCTCCAGCCCTCCTGCTCCAACACACACACACACGCACACGCACACTCTCTCTCCCTCTCCATGTCCTTTTTTCCTTAGTAAATGTTTTATTTTAGAATAGATTTCCAGAAAGGTTGTGAAGACAGTACAGAGAAGATGTACCCCACACCCAGCTTCCTCTGCTTTTAACATCTTACATTAGTACGGTTTATTTGTCACATTTAAGGAACCAGTGTTGATACATTACCATTAACTAAGTGTCCATAATTTATTCAGATTTCCTTAGTCGTTTGCCTATTGTCCCTTTTCTGTTCCAAGACCCCATCCAGGACGCCACATTACATTTAATCATCTTGTCTCTTTAGGGGCTTCCTTGTTGTGACATTTCTCAGACTTTCCTTATTTTTGATGACCTTAACAATTTTGAGGAGGATTTTGGAAAATGCCCTCTATTCAGATTTATCTGATGTTTTCTCCTGATTGGGCTCGGATTATGGGTTTGAGGAAGAAGCCCACAGAGGGAAAGCACTGTTCTCATCACATCCTATCAAGGCTACACACTATTTACACGACTTAACACTGTTGACACGAATCCCAATCACCTGGCTGAGGTAGTGTTTGTCATGGTTCTGTTCTGTAAAGTTACTTTTTCCCTCCTTTCTGTACTGTCTGTGCTCCTTGGAAGAAAGTCACTGTGCACAGTCTATACTGAGGAGTGGGGAGCTTCACACTCCTTCCTTGAGAGCAGAGTAGCTCCGTAAATTATTTGGAATTCTTCTGCACTGGAGATGTATCTGTTGTCCCCCATGTCTTCATTTATTAATCATTTTTTAATATCTATATGGAGTCATGGGCATTTATATTATACTTCGGGTTACAATCCGATACTACTTTATTTTGCTGTTCAAGTTATGCCAGCTTTGGTCATTGGGAGCGATTTCAGTGGGTTTCTGTGTCCCTTTGACATACCTCATTATGGTTGGGTTTTGGGGTTTGTTTGAGCACTTTCTGCGTGACAAGATACTCTAAGCTCATCTGGTGTATTTCCTGCCTTTTTTCTTTCTTTCTTTCTTTCTTTCTTTCTTTCTTTCTTTCTTTCTTTTTGTTTGAGAGAGAGAGAAGTGGGAGGAGGGGGGCAGAGGGAGAGGGAGGGAGAGAATCTTAAGCAGGCTTCATGCTGGGCATGGAGCCTGACGCAGGGCTCGATCCCACGACCCTGAGATCATGACCTGAGCTGAAAGCAAGAGTCGGACACTTAACCAACTGAGTCACCCAGACGCCCTGAATCAGCCATCTCTTTAAGGAGTGCTGGTTCCTTTTACTGGAGAATGGTGTCTGAGCACTAGATGACCACACCTGTCTTATATCCCCCCTCCACTCCTCACACCTGCCGCTACCAACCATGGAACAAAATGGTAGCTCTCCACATGACTGCTTGGCTTCTTGACTCAAGAGGAAGTCCTGATGTTCATGACATCACTGTCTGGCATGCTTCTTAGCCCTTTTAGCTGCTGTTGCTGCTGCTGCTTTTTTAAGTAGGGCTTTAAACATGGGGCTTGAATTCACAATCCTGGGATCAAGACCTGAGCTGAGATGAAGAGTTGGACACTTAACCAACTGAGTCACCCGGTGCCCCATAGACCTTTCAGGAAGCATATATGTAATAGGACTCAACAAAGACCACAGTCCATGGAGACTAAGGGAAGCCTATGAGCCTAACAGATAGCATTGGTTTAATAAGAGAGCCCCCTTATGACAAGGGTATTTGTAGTTGTCTGGTCCATTGGGGATTCTGTGGGAAAGATTGCTCTTTAAAATCAGGGAACACTTATTGGAGTATAGAAGATGCAGGTGGACATTTAGATTCCCATCTGTTTAAACAACCACTGGTAAATGTCTCTATGTCAGCCATAGGTCATGCCTGGTGCATTATTACAGAGAGATACAAAGGTGCCATCCAGTATTTTCATCAACAGTTTAGATAGAGTTGGAGAAATATGCTTCCCAAATATTATCAAATTTACAGATATGGCAAAGTTGTAAGCTCATGGGATAAAGACAGAACAAGAGACAAGATATCCTAACAGCCTGTCCTGTTGCCTGGAAAGAAGAATGTGAAATGTTACCAGGATAAAAGTACAAGTTTTGCAATTGGGTTTTAAAATCCATTGCACCAATACAGGGTAGGAGTAACAACCTGGCACCAGCTCGTGTGAAAAACATCTGAGGATTTTCACTGTGTGCTTCCAATGAGCCAGCAGTGGTGGCCAGGCTGCCAAAGACACAGTGTCCATTCAGGCTGGACTAGTGGGAATGCCATGCTTGGGTTCAAGCCAGTCACTGTCCCATGGTCCTCTGTACTGCTCAGACAGCTGTAGGAATGTTGTTATTTCTGAGTACCACCTTATAAACATTGTACTGACAAACTAGTACGTGTCCCAAGAAAGACAATCAGGAGAGTGGGTAGAACCATCGCTATTCTGTGACGAAGGCTTGAAGGAATTAGGGGTGGTCAGCCCAAAGAAAAGCAAATGCAAATTGAGAACGGTCATCTCTAGTTGGGAGAAGGACTGAGGGGAGGGGGAGGCTGCCTGTTGTGTGTAATTCCATAAGACAGGGCTCAGAACAAGGGGAACAAGTTACAAAGGAGCAGACTTTGCACCCATGGAAGAAAAGATTGCCCAACGGTTAAGGACAACCAGCAGTCTGCCAGGCCTCAGGGACAGCCCGCTCACCACGACTCCTTATATTTGAGCAGAAGCTAATGGGAATGCCAAAGATGGGCAGAAGCTGAGTAGATCCAGTCATTTTATAAATCAAGCTACTTATGGAGCTGACGTTTAAGCAGATTTGGTCAAGTATAACCTAGGACCATGACACTAATGATTTGCTTCTGTGTTTTTCTCCTGTGAATTTTCTAACCTCCCCAGCTTTCAGAAAGGCGGGTCAAGGATCCAGTTGGGAGGATGCACAAAAGATCAACACTCTCCCCCGAAACACCGTTAAACACCTGTCATTAAAAGATTAAGTGTCGATTGCAAAAAAAAAAAAATGTTTTGTTGAGCAAAATGCTAGCACAATTGGGAGAAATTCCATTGTACGTTCCATAATGGAAACATTATTTGCCAAATTAGTTGATGAATGTTCGTCCAGGTCTTTGGCCTCTCTGTGTCATGCACGAACTCCCATAACTGTAGAGGAAAAGAATGTGGCCCATTTCCCATGATGTGTTTTGTTTTCATTTGCATCTGTGTATATTTCCCAGTTTGGGGCCACCTGTCCTCGAACAGCTGGAAGCAGGCGGTATATTCAGGGGTCCCAAGCCAAAACACATTAGCTCCTGAGCCTTGGTCTTGCCGAGGGTGGTTGCTGGCCATGGGAATCATCCTTCCTCTGCCTTGCACAGCTGTGTGTTCTAAACCACTGGAGGGAAAACTGTTTTGTATTAAGATGCATTAATGTTTTAGATCATAAAGCTTGTCAGTTCCTCACCCGTGACTGTTCTTACAGCTTACAGGCCAGTGTCCGTGTAAATTAGGCTATGATGGGAAACACTGCAGTGGGTGCAAGGAAAATTATTACAGTGATCCACTGGGGCGATGCATTCGTAAGTATTGCTAATTCTAAAAATACGAGGACCGTCCTCCTGGTCCAACCACAGGCATGCTATGAGCCAGCTGAATTTTCAGTTCCTTTACCTGATAGAAAATGCACAATATGTAATCTTAGTTTTGAAAATAATATTCTTTATAGCCTTACAAAAAAGATTTGTGTCAAACTTTAGGCTATATTAGATATGTTGAAGCCTGGATTGCAATATCTCAAAGTCCCCAAAATGGAACAGACGTCTGAGGTCATGACTTGTAGACAGTTTTCTGCTATTTGGAAGCATGTTGACAAAAACAGTTTCTCGATGGAGGTACAGGCTGGGAGGGGGTTCTTAGGAAGCCAGCAGAGGAGGTGTTTCCTCAACTTGATGCTTGTAACTCTGGGTCTTTTAGATACTCACTGATTCGTTTAAGAAATTCATAGTGTGCCTACTGGGTACGCTAGGTCATGAGCAAATAAGGCAAGGCCCCTAATCCCGTGGAGTTCATGTTCTAGTGCCTTTCGCCCCATGTCTTAGCACCGATTGTCGGATTTAGAGCAGCACCATCCAGCAACTTTCTGTAGAGATGGAAATGGTCCAACTGGCACCACTGAGATGCAGGGGCCACTGGCCTGTGAGCTGGTGAGCACTTGTAATGTGGCTGGTGCAGGCGAGGAAAAGAACTGTGTGTTCAACTTGTTTAAATTTCAGTAGCCCTGGGTGGTAAGTGGCTACCGTATTGGACAGCACAGATGGAGAATCTGGGTTAGTTCTAGGAGGAGGGAGTTTTGAATCTCTATAATCTGGGGCCAAAACAAGTCAATCCAAAGAAATATCAGATGTAGTGGGCTTCTCATGGTCACCTCTGCATAGCCACACATGGTAACTCTTCCTCTCTGTTCCTGTCTAACTGTGCTTTTGTGGCTAAAATAAATGGCCTTCATTTCCTTTCCCCATTCAAATCCATATCCTCAATGGTTTCCCCCGGAGCCACTTAGTTTTCTAAGTGGAATTGCTACATGAAAAACCAGGGAGCAGTTCTGTCTCCTGGAAAATCTGTCTGAGCCTCTTTCCTCTGTGCCTCTCTAATATTTCAATAATCTCATTTTCTGAAATGCTTTCATCTTTGATAGAGAAAACTTTGCAGATGATCAGCTCAGGTCATAGACCCCTCTAACGCTCCTGGAAAGGAGCAGCTAATAAGCTGGTGACGTGACATAGTGCTGCCCCTGAGGGGTTCCTGCTGAGGCCTCGGTGCCAAAGCGAATGTGCGGGACAGATGGTATCTAGCTGAGGAGCCTAGCGTGTTAATCAGTTTTTATTTGTAATTGACATTTTTACTCAAGCTGTAAAATGCATTTTTAATCATTCGTTCCTTGCACTTAGTCCAGTGACGTAGGCTAATGATTCCCTGACCTTCTGGAAATTGCTGTAACTTCCATAGCTCTGTCCGTCCTCCGTCCTCAGCCTTAATCAAAAACCTACTCAATTGAATTACATGTAGCTTGTTTTTTTTAAACTTAGACAAAATTAATTTAATTTTCTCCCTTTTTAAAAGGACTTGACTTTTTTAGAGCAGTTTTAGGTTCACAGCAAAATTGAGAGGAAGGTACAGAGATTTCCCATCTATCCCCACGCCCCACACATGCGTGGCCAGCCCCATGATCAACACCCCCAAGAGCATGGCACGTTTGTTAAACTGATGAACCCACATTGACACACCATAACCACCGAACTCCACAGTTCACGTTATGGTTCACTCTTGGTATTTTCCATTCTATGAGTTTGGACAAATGTATAAGGACATGTATCCACCATATGGTATCATTCGGAATACTTCCACTGCCCTAAAAGTCTTGTGCTCCACCTGTTCCTCTCTTGCCACCCCCTCCCCTCAGCCCGTGCCAACCACTCATCTTTTTACTGTCTCCAGAGTTTTGCCTTTTCCAGAATGTCTGGTAGTTGGAATCCTACAGTACGTAGCCTTCTCAGATTGATTTATTTCACTAGGTGATAGGCATTTAAGGTCCCTCCATGTCTTTTCATGGCTTGATAGCTCATTTCTTCTTAGCCCCAATTATCCCTTGTACCACAGTTTATCTCTCTGTTCACGTACTGCAGGACATCTTGGTTGTTTCCAAGTTTGGGCAATTATAAATACAGCTCCTATAATCGTCCATCTGCAGACTTTTGCATAGACATAAGTTTTCAACTCCTTTGGGTAAATATGATACAGTGATCCCCACACCCCTTTTGGAGGATGGACTGGTTCTCCTTACACAATGGAAACCAGCATGGGTCAACACCCCAGGGTGGGTTTTACTGAGACAGAGTGTGGTCACGAGAGTTCTTAGAGGGTCACCGATGCACCTGAGTCACCCACGGGGGCAGTGGTGGCAGACACTAGTGAGTTGTCCACCACTAGGTCCAGGTTACTCACTCGAATAGGCAAAGGAGCCCACACGTGAAACACTCACACAGTAAAGACAACACCTAGTATTTTCCATCTGGAAACCATGAACTGATTTGTCAGTGGAATGAAAAGAGGAGCGCTGTGTGTAATGGCCATTGCCTAGGTCTCTGTAATTATACCGGTTTTAAACGTTCACCTTAAAATTGGGCGTCGGGAACATTCTCGGGAGAGAAGTGGGCTTTATTCTTGAGCTAGCCAGAAGCAAAAGGCCAAGTGACTGACTTTCTCTGCTCCGTCTTCCTTTTTAGCATGTGACTGCAACAGGGAAGGTGCCCAGAAGCCCACCTGTGACCAGGACACGGGCATGTGCCGCTGCCGGGAGGGGGTTAGCGGCCCGCGATGCGATCGCTGTGCCCGGGGTCATGGCCGGGAATTCCCTGCCTGTCTGCGGTGTCACGGCTGCTTTGATCCCTGGGACCACACGGTTTCTGCCCTCTCCAAAGCGGTGCAAGGGTTAATGAGGCTGGCTGCTAACATGCGAGATAAAAGAGAGCCTGTGCTGGTCTGCGAGGCCGACTTCAAAGGCCTCAGAGAGAACATGTCTGAAATAGAAAGGATTCTAAAACATCCTGTTTTCTCATCGGAATTCTTAACCGTCAAGGATTATCAGGACTCTGCTCGGTAAGATTTGTGCTCAAGCGGTAGATAGCAAGTCCCTGATTTGCCTTGACTGCTGTGGAGCTTTCAAAAGCAGCCTTGAATTTCGAAATGTACCTGTGTGGACGTTAGGGAAATAATTTTTCTGTCAGTGTCCAGGCTAGTGATCGTGATTGTCTGTATTTTTCTTACCTAGTTAGGATTACATGGGGTCTTTCCAGATGCCATCGATTAGAACAAAAAGGCAGTGATTAAGAGCTTGATTCTGGAAAGCCTAGCAGAGCTGAAAGATACAAAATTGGAAAAAGGGTTGTTTATAATACAGATACTTTTTTTTCAACCAGGCACTCGGAAATTTGCTAAATCTTCCCAAATTCTTCAGTTGTTTGGAAACCCCATCCATTAATGTGAAGTCATATAGCAAGTGTGATAAGTTCCTCAAAATGCATTGTCTTTTTTATCATATGTTATATATACTTATATAACATTCATCAAACATTTCTGGAAATTATGCTGGTTGGTCTGGGCCAGGGCTCAGCAAACCACAGGCAAAATCCCACAGGCCACCTTGTTTTGTAAATGAAGGGTCACGGGTACACAGCCATGCCCATTTATGTACCTGTCCTCTGTGGCTGCTTTCCCGGGACAAGGACAGAGTGGAGTAGTTGTGACAGAGACTATGGCCCCCAAGGCCTAAAATATTTACTATCTGACCCTTTACAGAAAAAGTTTCCCAACTGCTCTGGGCAAAACCAGGATGCATAGGATACAGTTTTCCGTCCTTCTGTGAGCACGTAATCTACTAAGAAACCAAAAAGATTGTGATTATGTAGCAGACCATCCCCTGCCCCACCCCCCCACCAGTCAAAGGTCCCGGATTAAGGACTAATTGAAGCTTCGGAGTTTTGTGTTATACAAAACACCGGTGTCGATATAAGGCCATCATTTTCATCAGGCAGAAGTTTCAGAGGTACGTGGTCATAGCTTAAAAGTTCACGAGGAAGAAGATAGAGTCCACCGGGGAAGTTCAGAGGAAGGGTCACACACCTACAGAACCCAGGGACGTCATGTGGCCAAGCCAAGCTGGCAGCTGAAAGCAAGCACAGCCGTAGCCTTGTAAAGACTGTTGCCCTGCAGGATTTGGGCCCCGTGTCCCCAGGTCTTCCCACTTTTCAAGAGATGTCAGACCTCCAGATTTTTATTCAAATGTCCCCACTTCAAAATATAGCCAGCTAATCCAACAATGCTCTTAAAAAACACTGTGTAGGCCAAATAAATGTGTCTGAGAATGAGCTTTGGCCCATGGACCACGGGTTTGTGGTTCTAGAATATGGCGAACAAAGAGAACCATCAGAAAGAAGGCAGAATGAGCGAGTTCATACGGGCATTCTAAACAAAGAGACCACAGGACCTCGGAGTAGAGCAGAAAGACGGCAGGAGAAGCAGGAGTCCTAGGGCCAGGCCTGAAGTGATGAGGGATTCAGTGAGTACTGGGTCTCTTCTGCCAGAAACCAGCATGCTTGTCCCCTCCTGGCCCACCTGCTGAGCTCCTGTTCCTCCTTAGCAACACCAAAATACCACCTCTTCCCTGACGCCTTCCATGACCTCCTCAGAAAGAGACATGTGTTTCCTTCTCCATCTTCCAGCCTGTTTGTGTTTCCTGGGTGATTGCCTCACTGAGGGACCCCCAAGGACAGAGGTTACCTTCTCCAGGCTCGGTTCAGTTACATAACAAATGTTTGCTGGGAAAATTACCAATGAAAAGGGAGGTGGAGGCAGGGAAGCCAGGACATCATGAGTATAGATCCCATGACTAAAATCCACTTACTGCTGGCCTTGGGCAAGTTATTTAACTTCTCCAGGCTTCTGTTTCTTTATCCAAAAAGGGGGATTGAGTCTCCGTTTCATAGGTTTCTTGTGAGAATTACTCAGACAAGCCACGGAGCATGGTGTCTGGTGCATTGTAAGGGCTTCCAGAGTACCAATTACAATAACAATAATTACTGTCGTTGTTATTATTATTATTCACCTGATGGATTATAGTCCTGACAGTTGGCGCCAGAAGGAAAAGTCTGTAGATTAGAAGGGAGAGTTAAAGCAGAAAATGCTAGGAAGCATTAGTTAATGCTTTGCATTTCTGCCAAGATACATTAGTTCCGTAGATTCATATTGTAATTTTCCTCAACTGTACTCTTCACCATTTGCACTGAATTTCCTTATCATGAGGGATATTACTAATTATTTCCTTGAACCCGCTGTGGGTGCTGAACCCAGCAGATTGAAACGGGACAGAGATAGGCACCATGGAGAAGCAGGTGTGGAGAATGAACACGCCCCAGGCCTGGGTACTCTCACCAACAAGGAAACCCCCTTGTCACTCATGGGAATGACAAGAACCCGGTACAGCAGCAGCCCTAGAAGGATCCTTGCTGCAAGCAGATGTGTTCTTAAAGAGCTGGTTTTTACCCTAGCCTGGGTGAGGCCTTCCATGTTGAAAGCTGAATGTAGGTTAGATCTCATGGATTTAAATGAACCATGTCTGAATGCGTGTTTTTGAAAACCCAAAGCAAAGGGAGATAGAAAGAGTCTAAATAGTTGAAACTGAAAGATTCAAAGCCCTTCTTCCACTAGGCCTTGTATGCGGATTGTATTTTAAGTGAGTGCTAAAATATTCCAGGAAGCTGAATGAACAAGAAAGAGAGGAACCATAAACAGAACTATAAACTGTCAAACACAACCTCAGGCAAGAAGGATCCATTCTAATTATGACGGTGCCTGATCAAGAGGGCAATGTTGACGTGCTTTTTCACTGATCTATCAACAGGAATACAAGCTTGCTGTATTTACTGTCATTTCCCCTGCAGGGAAGAAGTCATGCAGCTAAGCGTGCAACTGAAAGCAGTGCATGAGTTTCCAGATCTGAAAGAAAGGATAAGAAGAACGAGGAATGAAGCCAACCTCTTACTTGAAGATCTTCAGCGAGAAATCAATTTGCACTCCCGTGCCCGTAACGCAAGCATCACGGGTAAGAGAGAAAATGCACTTGGACGGTCCGTGGATGGACAAAGGTTGCTTGCTACCGTCCATCGTGCATTCCATTAGCGAGTCACCCCGTGTTCATTGCTACAGAGCCTGAGCACTTTAGGGCCTGAAAACACACCCATTAAAGGTATTATTTGTTCATGAATATTTAAACTTTTTAAACAGTGTGGAGCTTGGGTAGCATCTGCTGAAAATAATGAATACAGCTAACAGTGTCTGATACGAAACAAATACACCCAGAATACTCTCCTAATGCCGAAGTGTGCCAAGGGGTCTTGTGTAACTGGCTTTGGACCAAGACCATGATGTTCCAAAACCAACTTGTCCCTTCGCAGACGGCAACGATGCCCTGCCTTGGCCCTTCCCTCCAAGTCAAAGGAACAAACAGTGACACTCGGAGAAAGGACATTAGACCATCGCTGTCCAGGTTACCACTTCAAAATGGTTCATGACATGAAAGATTTGGACCGCCAAATCGAGCATGGGGAATGGAATTCTTCCTGGGTTTACTGGGAAAGGCTCCGGGAAGTACGTGACATTTGACTTGGTATTCACAAATGAGGATAATATTTGCCTGATAAATAAATGCAGAAAATCATCCCAAGCAATAGGAAGGTGTGGTTGTCTCATGCCCAACTTCTGGTTGCTTAGGGAATAAAGATCAGGACCCTGGGCCTCTGGTTCCAAAAATATGTGGAAAGTCCTGCAACACTATCATTTGCAGTAAAACGTACCATATTACCTTCATGAATTTGCATTTTACTAAAAATATGGAAAATATAGAGCAGTGCTTAAGAACATAGTTTCTAGGGGTGCCTGGGTGGCTCAGTCATTAAGCATCTGCCTTCAGCCCAGGGCCTGATCCCAGGGTTCTGGGATCGAGCCCCGCATCAGGCTCCTCCGCTGGGAGCCTGCTTCTTCCTCTCCCACTCCCCCTGCTTGTGTTCCCTCTCTCACTGGCTGTCTCTCTCTCTGTCAAATAAATTAAAAATCTTTTTTAAAAAATAATAGATTAATTAATTAAATTAAAAAAAGAAGAACATAGTTTCTAGACTCAAACCACCTGGCTTGAAATCTTGACTTGATCCCTTGCTGTCCATGAGACCTTGGGCAAAACTTACCTCCTGAGAGCCTCGTTTTCTCACTTGTAAAATGGGAGTGATCACACTTACGTGCACCTCACAGTGTTTTGTGAAGATTCAGGAAGAAAACGGACAGGAAGTGCGGGCAGAGGGAAGGCACTCCACAACTGTGACCTGTTGTCATCAGCCTCAACTCACAAGTCAGCACGCTACGATCCACTGGCAACTTTTACCCAGAGCCTGTTTTCATAAAGGGAGTTTCACTAAGAGACAAGCTCACCTGTTTATTGACATTGTCTGTGGCTGGTCTCACGCTACAGAGTTGAGAAGTTGTAACTGACATGCTGTGGCCGGCAAGCCTAAAACATTCTCTGGCCCTTTCCAGAACAAATTTGTCAACTCCTGCTCCATCTAGTTAGGTAAACCCGGCTGGTTTGTCATATTAGGGTTCATATAGGTAGTCGTCATTAATATTAATTAATACATAATTAATATATCTGTGGAACACTTTACAGAGTATTCTCATAGTATTTTATGTCGTTCTCACAATTACAGATTAGTGAATCTAAGAGATTAACCAACTTGCTCAAGGACTTAGGCAGACAGCAAAAGGGAAAGCCAACACGCAAACCCATGTCTGCAGACTTAAATCTCAAGGCTTTGTACCTATTATATTGATATCTGTTTCACTACATCCAATCCTTCCCCATAAGTGTAAATTCAAGGAAGAGGATGGTGAATATTTGTGCTGGTCATTGAGACCAAGACATTAGTCAAACTGTGGAATGATTGTCTTGATAACCAATGTATAATTTCATTTGTTCTCACAATACTTACCTTACCTCAATTTGCATTAATGTAGATTCCTCGGAGAACATCAGGAAGCATTATCAGAGATCGTCATCTGCTGAAAAGAAAAGTAATGAAACCACTTCTATCATAAAACACTCTGAAAAAACCAGGAACGACTTACTTCCCATCTTTGATACGCTAGCCTCAAAACAAAACTTGTCATTGAAAAAATTAAAGCAGATTACGGTACCAGATATCCAAATATTGAACGAAAAGGTAAATATTCACGATGGTGTAGTAGAAGCAGTTGTGATTTCTGCTTGGTATACAAATCTCTTCAATTGCATTTCCTGTTTTGCATTATATTTTTTATTTAAACTTTATGAATGTATAAATATCATAACACACACACACACACACACACATATATATATATATATATGCTCTGTTATATAAGATATAAAATATTTTTTATTTTTTTATTTTTTTATTTTCCAAGTCAAAGTTTGAGAAAATTCAGAGTAAGGCTGTGGCTTGATTTTATATCTTACATTTATTTATATCTTTTGCTATTTCCACAATGGTACAGATTATAGACATTCACTCCTCCTGCTTCCTTATAAATAAAAGGCGATTTTTATTTTTAAAAAAATGAAATTAGCTGCAAGAAATGCTGGGTATTTGACTGTTTTCTCCAAAAACTCTAAGTGTAAAAATGACATTGACTGACACAACACTGACAACCAAAAATTCAGGTATGTAGTTACCTGGAAACATTCACAGGGTTGTATCCATGTACTAAGCATGAACCACTGGCGAAGAAACACGTATGCACAGAGCAGTGCTTTGCCTCACAAACCTGGATGGCATTAGCAAAACTCTGCCCGCACGCTGCTTTTCACCATGAATCCTTTCTCCTGTGAGGTGTGTGGAGAACCGGGGGACAGGCTGTGCGTGCTCTCGTCCTGTGATGGCCCCAGCTGTCGTGGCTCCCTGCCCCTCTCGAGCGATGCCCTCCAGCGAGCTCAGAAAGCAGAGTCTGGGATTCATAATTTGAGCGACCAGGTTCAGGGTTGGAAGCACCGGGTAAATATGTCTTCTCTTGTTTTATTGGTAAAGCTGTAGCAATAAGAAGAAAAACGCAAACGTCTGAAATGATTAAAACTTCCATTTAGCTTCGAGGTGAAAGGATAGATTCTAGATGTTAGGTGTTCTTATGCTTGGAAACATAGGATTAAAAACACAGATGTGGATGTAAATGTACATTTAGAAGTACATGTGGGTATTGACATTTTCTATTATATAGGTATCGTGTGTGTGTGTGTGTGTGTGTGTGTGTGTGTGTGGAGAGAGAAGAGAAAGAACTCAGAGTTTATGTTTGCAGGACATAGATTCCTGTGGATGTTTCTTTTATAGCAAACACTACAGAGAAATGGGAGACTCTAAGCATTAAAGGTTTGAAAACTTTAGATTCCTCAAAGACTAATTTGCACAAATTCAAGGGTATATTTGAAATTCTACTAAATATGCAAATTCTAATGTTAAAATTTGATTTAATGTTAGAAAATATTTTAATAGGAATACACCCTTAGGCCCTGTACTTCTTCCTATGTTGTTAGACACAATACAGTGGTTTTAATACTGAAGTACCTGATGATTGAGTCTCTATTAACTTTAAATGTTTTCATTTATTTTTCCGGTCATGTTGATAAATGAGAATAATTTTTAATTGCCTAGTTTTCTTTAGGTTTTTGTGTGTGTGTGTGTGAATACATTGTATATTCACCTTGAAATGATGAATACAGTTGTCAGTATTCTGTGAATACACTGGATTCATTTGTAAGCAAGATGATAATGTGTGCCCTAGTTTACTCCATTTTTGACAATATACACAGAGTCTTTGATGAAGAAGAAGAAAAAAATCTTAAAGAGCTGAATTTCTTTACGAGTAACTTGGGTTAAATGTTATAGCAGCCTGCATTCCTGTTTGTAAGCAACAGAAACCAACCCCTGAAAAAAATGGTCTCAGAATCGACAGGAGGATAGAGGGCCAAGCTTGGGAATGGGCTGAGAACCACGGCTAGGATATGGTGCATATCTCATGCACACACACACACACACACACACTGCCATGTGCTTGCATGCACACCCATACACACAGAACAAGAGTTTCCTCCCTGAGCCTCACCTGCGTGAGCCTGAGCCCCAGCTGGTCCTAAGCCCTTGCTCCACGTGCTCCCAGATCCAAGTTCTGGTACAAGCCTCTGATTAGCCCAGCTGGTGGATATCCCTGCACATACTGAATGCTGAAAATGTTTATTTACCTAGTCATAATTCTGCATTGATACCTAGTTTTCACTTATATGTTATTATTCCTTCTTTGAACAAATATTCATTGAATGCCTACTACGTGTGAGACATTATCTAGATGTTGGGAACCCAGCGGTGAACATAACAAAGACAAATCCCGGTCCTGCATCCTGGTGGTTAAAACACTTCTGAATTGTTTAACGTAATTTTGAACTATTACACCTTACTGCCCCTTCTCAAAAAACCCAGAAACCTCACATCATTTAAAGAAGCCCTGTGTTAAGCTTTTACTTTTAAAAGATAGCCCGACGTATGTTTTAGCAAAATCTGGCTTCATCAGCAGGTAAATGAAGAACTGGGAAGGGTGGGGGCGGGGGTTTTCATGTTGATAAAATGGTGTGCTATTTCCCTCTTGATTAGATGGGGGGAAGAGTGCCAGAAAAGATTGTGAGAGAATTCTCAGGAGTCAGTGGTGACAGAAGATGGATTGCAGAGAGATGTTTTAAGAGTGAAGTAATTTAGCAATCTCTTTCTCTCTGAATATAGCAGCGACTAATCGACAGAGATTTCATCTGTATAATTTCATGTTTTCCTGTTCAGAGTATTTATTTCTGGAATTCTCAGTTTATTTCCATGTGTTCTTACTTACTGCTAAGCATTTTACTTTTTTTTATTGAGAGAGATATAATTAACACAGAACATTGTGTCAGTTTGAGGTGTACATAATTTGGTCGATGTGTGTATTGCAGTGCAGATGTATATATGTCCATCACCTCACCGAGTTACACTTTTTCTCGTGATGGGAACTTTGAAGATCTCTCTCAGCAACTGCTCACCACTTGAAGGTTTTCAGAATTCTAGAAAACTAAGGGACAAAAAAAAACGAAGATACATATTTTAATCCTGTAAATATTTCTTTTTTGTTTCATCATTTGCCAATGAGTGCAATTAAATCCTTTTCCACAAAATCCATATGGCTCAAACTAAGCTGTCTCCTTTTGTGGGGAAATAAAGGGAGATTTTTTTTTTCCTAATTGTGTTTGATCCTAATTAGCCCTACTTCTGTCACAATTAATTTATTCCATACAGCTCAGCTTTCTGGTGATATTGCCCTATTGCTTTCTGGGTGTGTTTTTTTTTCCTCTTTCTCTAATTTGTTAGAATCTCAAGAAAAGCTGAGGAATTTTCTCAAATCACATAATTAAGAATTTGCACTTCTAGAGGGCAAGCTTTTAGACCTATCATTCTTCCACCAAGTGTCCAAGATGTTTGGAATTTATCTTTGTGGCCTGCTCCGAGTTCAAACTCGTTTATTAAGAGGAGGAATGCTTTCTTTTTAGCTTTCAAAGAAAGTACATTATTTGAATTTGAGAAATGTCAAGAAGAGTAATTATTTTAACTTACATAAAAGAAAATGCTCTTAACTTATTAAACGTAATGACCACTGTAAGTAGTCCTAAGTAATTTGCTGATGTGATAGAATGCCGAAGTCTCATTAAAACAGAATTTGTGTTTTACATCTGTATCAGGAAAAGTCATTAACAGTAGGTCAATACTGTTTTCAAGTAATAATTTCGATCACTAATAATGTTTTAAGAGGCAAATTCCCATTATTTTTTTTAAAGATTTTATCTTTTAAGCAATCTCTACACCCAACATGGGGCTCAAACTCAAAATCCCAAGATTGAGAGTCACCTGCTCGAACGACTGAGCCAGCCAAGCACCACAAGATCAATTCACATTAAGCAAACGTGTTAATGAAAACAGATAATATCACCTTGTAACGGAATCCCTTAAAATGAATCTTCTGTTTATTCTCTATACTCCTATTTTGTTTTTAGTAAGTTTCATTGGGTCCACCTAAGTAATTAAATATCACACAATGTACCTAATTGTTACGTATTTTCCTCATTATAATTTTTTTCTTATTCTAGCTCAAAAATGTAAGTAAACTGGCAGAAGTCTCCAAAAACAACGCCTTACAGCTACGTGAGAGACTGAGGAATATGAAAAACCACAGCGAATCTGAAGAGAAAATGAGTCTTTTAATCAAAAAGCTGAAAAAGTTTTTGTCAGGTAATCAGAAAAATATATTAGGACTCGTTTTGTTTCTTTTTCTTTGCTTTTTAAAAAAATGTATACTCAAACAGCATAACCAATTTCAAATTACATTAAGTGGAAATGAAATGCCTAAATCAGAAACATGATGTACCCCTTGATTTAAAATTTCTTAATGAAATCTCCAAATATTAACTCTGTACCAAAAACTGTATATATATATGGCTATCTCTAAAAGTCCTATTTTGTTAAAATTTCAAACAAATGAACTTGATGCGTAAAGTTATTTGGGTTTTTTAAGAAAAAAGTCAATAACAGGATGATTCTATCAGATTTCCTAATGTTATGGTTCCATGATTTTCTCTGCTGGCAGACTGTGTGAGATCAAGGCATGCCAGATTTTGGTTAGTATACCAAATACTATGGTGAGGTGGTATCTAAAATATTGGTTATTAACTATTATGAAATATTTTCCAAGTTTCATATTGGTTCTCTGTGATTGACCGAAAGGAACAATTTGATCCATTTATTATTGTAATTATGATGTTATTATCCCTCGTACCTTATTATGGGAGAAGTTCACTTTTACTTTATTTTTTTTTAGAAGTTTATTTTAAACTACAGACAATTATTAGTTGAAGATAAAAATCAGATAGTACAGCTGGAAATTGACCTGAAACCTCACTCTCTGCAAATAATGCAGCTTGGGTGCGACATTGTGCAGAATTAATGTTAGGCTTTCTTCTCCGTCACCGTCTTCCAGATTCAGTAATGTAGAGCTCCTCACACGAATCAGCTGACAGTTGGGATGTCTGTTACCATCTTTGCAACCACTTGGTGAATCTGTGTAATATTTGTAAGAGACCCCGATGGCCAATTGTTTTTTCTATCTCCATATTTCTTGTTACTGTATGAACAGCTCTAGTCTTGATTTGTGAAATAAGAACAAAATGAGGTACTACAAATAATAAAAATGGCCAGAATAATCAGTAAAAATGAATGGGGTGGGATCGGTCTACTGGACGTTTTGTTTGTTCAAAAGCAAATTTTTAGTGAGTTATCTAGATGGATGGGTATTGATTAGACACAGATCCAGAAACTGGTTGGATTAAGGAACACATTAGCTATTTCTGCAGATACAGGTCAATTCAGGCACTAAAATCAAACCAAAACCAAACTGGTTTTGTACGAAATGGCACATTACACTTCTGGGCCCCAGTGATGGCTCAGAAGGCAAGTTCTACTGCTTTCTACCTCATTCACTGGGTCAAAGAGCCTATTCACTTACTTGTCTTATTTCTCATTGCTGTTGAATATATCTCTAATAAAAAAAAGTTTACTTTAATTACCCCCAAGGAATTTAAAAAAAAAAAAAACGGTGTCTAGATAATTACAACAAAAATTAGACTAAGCATAGTGAAAAATCCTATTCCATAAAAGAAACATCTCTGGTCTAGGCCCCAAGACCCTTGGTCACCAGGAAGCAGTACCCTTCACTCACCAATTTCTTTTCTTCTATCCTTTCCATGAAGCCCAAATAAATGTATTATTAAATTGTATGATGCCTACACTACTCTGCTCTTCATGACCATCTTAATATTTTCCTTATGGTCTGAATTCCCCATTAACAAAGCTGTGTGTCACTTCTCCTGAAAGTCCCATATAAAAATTTTGAATTTATGCTTTCATAACAAATGCCAATAAATGTTTGATGACAAATATGTGGCTAAATTAAATTCACTTTTTATTAGAACTTTTTTTTTATGAAAGGAAATACTGTTTCTTTCAAGAGCAACTTGCGAGTATAGTACATTCTGTTTCACGTATGATTTTGATTTACTCACAAAAAAATCTTGTTACTTTTTTTTTCCCAAAAACATGACAGGAAGTAAAATATTCCTTTTATTTTAAACAAAACAGCTAGAGCGAAAATGATTACCCAAAGGATATACACTCATGCCGTGTCAGTCAAATGCCAGAAGGTGTCTGTGGTGTCCACTGCCTCCCAAAGAAAGTCCAAGTTCGTTGGCCTCACATTTAGAGGCTTCTGGGCTCTGCTGCCAGCCTTTCGGGACTTGCACCCTGCCCTGCATTTAGACTCCACTCTCTCGCCAGCAGTGATCCGAGTATTGCTTCTTGCTGCACCCAAGCTTTGGTGTCTGCGGTTCGCTCCGTCTAGAATGGCTTCACCCCTGCCTTCACCCCACCTTTCCACAGATGTAACCTCTGCTGTCCTCCAGGCTCAGTTTATGTGCCTTTTTGAGGTTCTTCCTGAAATACTTTCTCCTCCCTCTGGATCCCATATCATTTCGTCTTCTATTTATCATTTCTGTTCTTAGGTGATCTGTATTCATATGGAATGGATGGTCAACCCCTTGAGGATTCAATCTCCAACTCCCCCCCATGGGATTTAGCATTATTATGCCTCAGGAGCCAGAGAGTCAGGACGTGTTAGCACCCCGAACCCTAAGTCCGTCCTCTGCTTCAGTTCTCAGGGAAGGCCGCTTGTATTTTCCTGAAAAGCAGGGTGTGGGTGTATTCAACAGTTTCCTGATAACACATTGTTCATCTGGTACTTCACTCTGTATTGTCGCGTTCCCGTCTCAAAAGAAGACTTGCAGTGGTAGCGACAGGTAGAGTTGCCCCGTTATACAGAGCTACAACTGTGAGCCTTGTTGATGTCACAGAGGATTAGAACCCAGTTTTGTGGAGTCCAAACCTGGTGCTTCCCCAGTGTCTCGTTCATTGAATTCAAATCTTCATGACAGGCATCTAACCATTTTAATTGCTTTTGAATCAGGACTTAACGAGGGCGTTTCGCAGAACAGATACGATATTGCAAGTCTGTAGTTTTCAGTTTTCCATCAAGCATTTGTGTGGTGTGTATTCAACACGACACAACAGTGTTTCTTTCAGAGAGAAGGGAAACTGAGGATGAAGAAGAATCTACAGGGCATAGTCTAATCCCGGTGTCTTAGGGACACATAATCAGGTGCACGTATATTTGACTTAGAGTTCGTTGTGGTTGTATTGACAAGATTCGGTGTTTACTAAGGAGACACAATGACCTAAAACCATCTTCTTATTTAAGAGGAAAATGTGCCTCCGGAGGATATAGAGAAGGTTGCAAATGGCGTCCTTGACATCCATCTACCAGTGACAGCGCGGAATCTAACCCGTGAACTTGACACAATACGGAAGCTGATGCCGCTCTGTGAGGACTACGGGACCGATGAGGACAGGCTACGCAAAGCAGGAGAGGAAGCCCGAAAGGTTTTGGTGAAGGCAGAAGACGCTGAGTAAGTACAGTATTCAGATTCTCAGCTTGCTCTCCCGGACCAGCTGCTAAAAGGCCATTTGAAAAATATGTGAGGAGCTGTTTAACGTGCGAATGAAATTACCCTCCTGGAGTTCAGTGCCCAGAGCGAGGCCTGAGCTGTTTGCCAGAGCTTCAGGGAGCGGGGGGATTGGGAGGCAGTGGGCAGGGATGCCTGTTTCCCACTTGCTGTAGACTTGGAGTGCCCTTCCAGTGACCTGTTACCTCTTTATACCAGTCAAGGCCATAGACTGGCCGTATGCCGCTATCTTAAGTGGTGGGAATCTCAGTGCCTTTTCCCTTTCTTCCTTACTTATGTATGGTACTTTCTAAATTTACCATAATAAACTGTATTTTGAAGATCTAATTTTTTTTTAAAGACTACACTAAAAAGATATGGTGGTGAGGAGTAGAAGAAAAGAACACTGGTGCCCCAGGAATAACATAGGAGTAAAATTATCGATACAGTTCACAGAGTTCATTAACTCGTGCTTCCTTTTGCCCTAGTCGACTTAACCAACCAAACGGGGAAAGGCATCTGGGTGTTTTTAGGAGCGTGGGGTGCAGCGGGTCAGAGTCGTGGGGTCGGCTGGATGGTGGCATCACTGTCATGTCAGGATACCCAGCAGTTGAGACCTGAGCTGCCCTCACCGTCTCGTTAGCCACTTGGATAAATGAAGTGTGCCAGACCCACTGTAAGCCCAGCCTCGTCCGGGTTTAATACTTACAACCAGGAAGAATAAGTAACTGTGTTTCGATCACACAGCTATTAAAAATGACGCTGAGGGGGGCGCCTGGGTAGCGCAGTCGTTAGGCGGCTGCCTTCGGCTCAGGGCTTGATCCCGGCATTGTGGGATCGAGCCCCACATCAGGCTCCTCCGCTGGGAGCCTGCTTCTTCCTCTCCCACTCCCCTGCTGTGTTCCCTCTCTCACTGGCTGTCTCTCTGTCACATAAATAAATAAAATCTTTAAAAAAAAAAAGATGACACTGAGGAAGGATTCTTCATAGCATGCAGGGATCCTTCAAGCGTAATGTTGATGCTTTTAGAAAGAAGGTAACAGATTATACACAGAAGAGGATCTCTATCATGGAAAGGAAGAATTTTGTAGGACAAAGATGCTAGAATTTGCTGATGTCTTAAAAGGTGGTAAGATTAGTGGTAAATCTTTCCCTTCCTGATATGTTTTTTTCCTTTTTGTGTGTGTGTTGTTGCCTCCTCCTCCTCCTTCTTCTTTTTCTTCTTCTCCTATTTTTTTTTGTTATTTTCTGAATTTACTCTAAAAGCAGTTACATTGAAAATCTGAAGGTAAAAGAATACAACACAAAGATACAGTTGGTGGGGGTGTTATGAGAAGGGAAGGCTCCCAAACCCCTCCTGTAACTGTAGAGAAAGAAGTATAGAAAGGGAAGCCTACCTGTTGTGTGGTTCAACCATAGAATATTCTGGAAAAGGCAAAACTGTGGGGATAGTAAAAAAAGAGCAGTAGTTGTCAAGGGTTTGAGGGGAGGAACGAATAGGTGGAGCAGTGAGAACTTTTAGGACAGTAAAAATACTCTGTATAACACTAGAATGATGAATACATGTCATTGTACATTTGTCCCGACTCACAGAATGAACAACACCGAGAGTGAACCGTAATGTACACTCCGGACTTCAGGGTCTATGATGTGTTGATGAGGTTCGCCAGCGCTAACAAATGTCCCTCTCTGGCAGGGGTGTCGATAACTGGGGAGGCTGTGCGTGTGTGGGGGCAGGCATATCGGGAACTCTCTGCACCTTCTGCTCATTTTTGCTATGAACCTGAAACAGCTCTTTTTAAAAAAAAATAGCCTTTTTTTTTTTTAAGATTTTATTTATTTATTTGACAGAGAGAGAGACAGCCAGCTAGAGAGGGAACACAAGCAGGGGGAGTGGGAGAGGAAGAAGCAGGCTCATAGCGGAGGAGCCTGATGTGGGGCTCGATCCCAGAACGCCAGGATCACGCCCTGAGCCGAAGGCAGACGCTTAACCGCTGTGCCACCCAGGCGCCCCAAAAAATAGCCTTTTTGAAACGTGAGAGAGCGACTCCAGTGGGAGGAGAGGTAGGGTTGCGTGGGGCGGGGGTGTTTTGCCGTTGAGCTGGTTTTGCTCCTCCACACGCATTTCTGATCACACCTCTGCAGAGGTCTATCTGATGGCTCACTCACTCGGTACGTTGTTCCAGAGGCGGATTTGAGCCCGCAGAGCCAAGTATCTGGTGAATGTTGACTTGAGGTGAGCTTACTTCTGTAAAATAGACAATCACTTGGAATGCTTGTGATTTTAACCTCTGACGGGGCCCCGGGCAGCTAGAATGTCAGTGGAGCTTAAATAAACCTGAGTAAACACAGCCTGGAAACGGAGGGCTTTTAGTTCTCTTTGCTGTCTGTGGGGCCTCTTAACTCTCCCACCCCCACTCTGCGAGGATTTAGAGTGTGGCTGAAGTGTGAGAAATTAGGGAACTGGAATTGGCCGAGGAGAGTTATTTGGTTCAAGTCTTGGTAGTGACGGTCCTCACGCCTCTCTGGTTATGACAAATGAAGAATAAACAAGACCTGTATCTTTGATTTCCATATCTGGCGAGGTCTGTATCTACTTGATATGCATATGTATGCGTTGTTACCGGCATTTAAACCTACCTATTTCTCAAAATAAAGATTTCAGCACTTGGTCTTGCTTAAGAGCAATTTAAATTTACTTTATAAATAATTCAGCCAAGCTTTTCGTGGAGTCGAATGGACTCCCAAGGTGAAACAAATGAATAATTGTGTATTTACCTAATCTGACATGTTAATATCCTACCTTAGAAAAGCAGCAAATGTTCTATTAAATCTTGACAAAACGCTGAATAAATTGCAACAAGTTCAAGTCACCCAAGGACGCGTAAATTCTACCATCACACAGCTGACGGCAGAGATAACGAAAATTAAAAACAACGTTCTGCAGGTATTTATCTTCTTGGAAACTAACCTGAAAAAGATTTTGAATGTGGAGACAGCCTGGTTTTGATGTGTGCCAATGTCATGCTTGCCTGACCTGCCTGATGGGATGATTATAGGCTAAAATAAAATGGTGGTGGTATGATGCATTTAAGTGACATTCTACAGAGTTCTCACGGCATCACTTCATCATTGCCGACCCCTCCTGGGGCACGAAGCCGGTGCTACTACCAGCTTGTAGATGAGGAAACTGAGACTCAGGGAGGTTAAATGACTTGCGTAAGGTCACACAGCAAAGTAAAGGAAGATTTGAGGCAGGAGTTTATCCCTTCGGATTCTAGGGAAAGTAAGAGACTTGTGAAAGCTCACAAGGCAAAGAAAGTTCATTGTTGCCAGGTTTTTGTAACTGCCAGGTCTGGCATGAAATCTCACCAGAGTATCTTAGGACTGAAAGGATATCTCACCCAAAAGAAAGCATTCCATCCAGAGCTTGGTGGGAGCCAGGCCATGGTTTAACCCAGATCGTGGATCCGGGAAAGGGAGTCTGGCAGTTGTAGGACAGGACGGGACCTAATTCCAAGCCGTGTGATGTGTCTTCCTCCAAGCCTCCATCCTCCAGCCCATCCCCTTCCCCACAGAATGCCAGCTCCCCAGTCCCTGTTCTTTGGCTGGGTTGTATAGATCTAAATACACGCATTTTGAAAAGAAAAGCAGAAAGCGGTAGAACAGGGAGTAGTACACCAGGAAATAAAAGGCTTCGATGTGAACAGGTTGCAAATATAGGGTAGCAGAAAAACCAAAGGCGGCCTCCAGGTTTTCCCCCTTCGAGGCATATACGCTGGAACAGGGAATGGCAAAATACAGCTCACGGGCCAAATGGGCGCACTGTTGTTGTTTTTTAATCCCGGATCACAAAGTTTTACTGGAATCCAGCTACATGTTGTCCGTGGCAGCCTTAGTTGCCAGAGTGGCACGGGGTTGAGCGGTTGCAAAAGAGATTTTGTGGGCCACCCAGTATAAAGCATTTACTATCTGGTTCTTTACAGAAAAGTTTGTAGATTTGTGCTCTTAGAAAAAACATGTCCAAGGGCACAAGAAGGGTGTTTTGGGGGTTATTTTCCTACAAATAGGGTAGACCAGGGCTCCCACGGAACCCTCCTAGTAGAAAAAAAACCAAAATTTTGGCTGGGATATTTTTAAAAAATACATAGCTGAATTAGTAAGAAATGGAGGAAATCTTCAGAGGCCAACAATGACAGGGAAGTACGAATCCAGAGAGGTAATAGAGGAGGACCCTGACGGCAGGCAGAGGGTATCCGCCAATTGCTGGTGTCGGAGAGCTGTTGGTTTTAATGTTTACCATGCGTAAGAGACAGAAAACAAAGCCCACGCAAGGAAAGAATACGACCCTTGCACGGGAAGGCAAACTCCTCAGTGAGATGTTCAACTGCTACTACATACTACTGCACGTGCACACACGCACGCACACACGTATGCGTGCATGCACACAAACACACAGGCACACACGTATGCGCACACAAACACGTGCACACAGTATGCACACACAAACACGTGCACACAGAAACCCATGCACACACGTATGCGCACACGTATGCACACGCACACAAGCATGCATGCGTGTGCGTGCATGCGTGCACACACACACACGGAGGCGCAGTGCCAGTAAAGACTCGTGCTGTGGGGGAGGAAGGTCTTCACTAAGAATTGCCTACCACACTCTTGCTCTTATACGAGTTCGAGGGTAGAAGTCACACCGCCTGTGTGGCCCCGACAGCCCAAGCTAAAAATGTCACGTAAAGTGGTCCTGGGCTGATTGTGCCGTCAGATGCCTGACAGAGGCCAACAGAAATCCCCACCCAAGGAATGCACCTTAAAACCCAGCCTCACAAATGTCTCCCAGAACACATAAAAGAACAAATTGCCTCAAGCAAGAGGCACCAGAAACAGTAAACAAGGGACTGCGGATGTGACGGTTACTGGATGTAGAATACAAAATCAGAATGTTCAGTATGCTTACAAAAATCAAAGAAGGTATGAAAGTGTGACCCAAGAACAAGATACAAGTGATAACAGATGACCAGTCAGATTTGACTTCTCGATGTGACAGAGCCACGGAAATAACAAGCGCATATAAGGTGTTCATTACTGTTTGTAAGGAGGAACAGTGAGAAGCCACTGCATCAGCTGGAGCATAGAAATATAAATTGTATATTCAAACAATGGAATGCTTTAAATTGCTGAAACTGAATAAACAGGAGCTATGCAGATTAGTCAGGAAGAACTGTACAAGCGTAATTTTGAATTAAAATTCAAGTTGCAGAAATACGCAGTATCATATATTTGTATAAAGTTAAAAAAATTCTGCATATGTTAGACATGCTGCATAAGATTTAGTAAAGAGCGTGTAGAAGTACCCAGAATGACAAATACTAGATTTAGGATAGTGGTTACCTTTATGGGGAGTGAAGGGGTGTGAGGAGAGCCTGGGCTCGCTGGTGAGGCTTTATTCTTAAACTGGCCGCTGAGCGCATGGATATGTGTCATAGTTGCTTTTATATCCTTGTGTGTGTCTGAAATATTTTATCACGACGTCGTTTTTAGTGGAACAGAAAAAAATTAAAGGAGTGATTCACTTTCCCTTCACACCTAGCTTATTTTCTGAAGGGTAATTAAATCATTTGTTTTCTCGTTGTTTGTTGCATAAAGAGACTTTCTTCTCTCTGCTCTTTAAATCAACCACAGGCTGAAAATGAAGCCAAGGACGCTAAGAATGAGCTGGACTTAGCAAAGCAGCGATCGGTGCTGGAGGACGGGCTTTCCCAGCTGCAGACCAAGTTGCAAAGGAACCGAGAGCAAGCCACCCGTGTGACGGCTCAGGCCGCATCGGCCCAACGCCAGGCTGCGGGCCTTGAGCAGGTCATTAGCCCCGCCAGTGCCGCCAGGAGCAGACAGACAGAGCCTCTTGGAAGGATAATCCTCTAACCTCAGCTCACTGTGCCATTTACCGGCAGTCCCCTTAGCGCTGGACGGTGCTCAGGGGCATGCGTTAGTAGGAATCCGGATGGGCACGAAGCCTCTTGTGTAGTTTAGGGCTGTCTCCAGGGAAGACAGAAGTCCTTTGACCAAATTAGGATGGAGTGTTTCCTCCCCACATCTCCTCCTCCTAGGACCACTAGTGGTGTCCTCATCAATGTTTCCTTCCTTCCAAACGTTCACACTTTGTGCCATTGGTCTATCTGGGGCGTATTTACCCTTTACTCTAATTCAATCACATCACCCATCATGAAAACAAAGAAGTGAAAGTCCCCTGCCAAAGAGAACAGGTCACGTTACCGAAGTCGGAGTGAGCTCATTAAACAGTTGTGGGAAATGCCTTACTCATCTACATCGCTGAGAGAAGCTATCAGCTCATTTCTCAGCAGGATACCTCTGGTTGGTTGTGTTCATAGAGTAGCTTAAACACAAGAAAAACGTGAAAGTGTTTTTACAGTGGGTCCACTCTCTTGCTTTTCAATCCTAATGTGCTGGGTGATTTCCCCCAGACTTGGGAGTCGAGTGCATTTTCTATGGAGCAAAGGTTGGGAAATGTACATCCCTCCCATCCTCTCCCCATTTCCCTTTCCGGACTCCGCTCAGCTGTTCCACCCTCTAGACTGTCAGCCCCCCAGGCCGACCCACGAGATTTCCATCTAATGCCAAGGGAGCTCTTCCTACTAACACCCGTCACTTCCCTTCCTGCCTCCCATCTCTCTTACCTTTTTCCCGCCAAAACCATATCCTTGCTTTTAAAGCTTCACTGCTCACTCTGCCCTTTATCCTGCACTGGCTGCTGTCCCACCCGGCTGACCCAGAGATTTGTCACAGGCAGGATCGCGTCACCTCTGTCCTCTGTGTCTCTCACCTTAAGTCGTTGAAGACAAATGATTGGTGCCCCATAAATAATTGCCTTTGCATGAGCCATGATTGCTATTTTATAACAAAGAAATTTTATTATTTTTTTTAAAGATTTTATTTATTTATTTGACAGAGACAGCCAGAAAGAGAGGGAACACAGGCAGAGGGAGTGGGAGAGGAAGAAGCAGGCTCCTAGCAGAGGAGCCTGATGCGGGACTCGATCCCAGAACGCTGGGATCATGCCCTGAGCACGACTGAGCCACCCAGGCGCCCCAAGCGATTTTATTTTTAATTAACTAAAGCTGAGATTTTTTTCAGCCTGCAAAGAAAAAAAAAAACAATGCAAATAAAAGCCTGGAAATATCAGGGTGACTCAAGCATATTGACTGGATCATGGTTTTCCTCCTGCTCCTTTTATGAACAGTTTCAGGCAAATATCATGCATGGGTACCTGCTTTGTAAATATTTTCCAGTGATGGGAATGCGTTGCTGTGTTACAGGAGTTTGCAGAGCTGAAAAACCAATACGTTGCTCTCCAGCAGAAGACCAGCGCTACAGGACTGACCAAGGTAACGTTAGAAAAAGTGGAGCAGCTCAAAGATGCAGCAGAAAAACTGGCCACCGATACAGAGGACAAGATAAGACGAATAGCAGGTATCTCTTCTTTCCTTCCAGCTTTATCGAGGTCTAGGGGACAGGTGAAATTGTAGGTATTTAAAGTGTACAGCGTGACGATCTGATGGACACATACGTCGTAAAATGATGACCACGATTAAGTTAATCAACACATCCGTCTGCTCACGTAGTTACTTTTTTCTTTTTATGGTGAGAATGCTGAAGATCGACTCACATACACCATGCGATGCAGTATTGTTAACAGTCAGCAGCACACTGAACATCGCATCCCCAGAAACTTTTCATCTTAAAACGGGAAGTCTGTACCTTTGCCCAGGCTCTCCCCATTTCCCCCATCCGCGGACCCCGGCACTGCCATTCTTCTCTCTGCTTCTGTGAGTTCAGCTTTTTTTTTTTTAGATTCCACATACGAGTGAGATCATATAGTATTTGTCTTTCTCTCTCTGGCTTATTTTTTTTTTTAATCCTTTGAGACTTTATTGAACTGGTACAGTACCTCATTAGTTTTTGATGTAGCGTTCCGTGATTCATTGTTTACGTATAACACCCAGTGCTCCATGCAGTACGTGCCCTCCTTACTACCCATCACTGGGCTAACCCAGTCCCCCACCCCCCTTCCCTCTGAAGCCCTCAGTTTGTTTCCTGGAGTCCACAGCCTCTCGTTCTCTGGCTTATTTTTACTTAGCATAACATCCTTCAGGTTCATCTATGTTGTTGCAAATGGCAGGATTTCCTTCTTTTTTTAATGGTTGAATTTTACACACACACACACACACACACACACACACACACACCATTTTCTTTATCCATTTATCCATTGATGGGCACTCAGGTTATTTCCATACCTTGTTTATTGGGAATAATGCTGCAATGAACACAGGAACACAGATACCTCTTCGAGATACGGATTTCATTTCCTTCAGATATATACACAGAAAGGGGATTGCTGGATCAAATGAGAGTTCTATCGATTCTATGACATGCTTCACCAATTTGACAATAACCTAATACTCCACCTTCGTGGTAGAATTTATACCAACTTACCATTGGCACAGTTCAACCACCTATGAGCCCACTGAGTCGAGGAAGTAGGAATTGGGTCAGTGCCTTGGCGACTGCAATAGAACAAGCCACTTGCATGGTTTACTTCAAAGGGCATCAGTGAGTCTCCACTCTGCGTTCATCAGAACAAACTCCCATTGCCTTCGGTCAACCGGAAATGCCCTTTTCCTAACCCCCTGGTTCTCAACCAAGGGTGATTTCATCTCCTTCCCTGGGGACAAAAGTGAAGACATTTCTGCTTGTCACAACTAAGGGGTACAACTAGCAGCGAGTGGATGGGGGCAGGGATGCTGGTAAACATTCTGTAATACACAGGACAGCCCAATGATAAACAGTTATTTTGCCCAGAGTACTAAGGGTGTGGATGTTAAGAAAGTTGAGAAACCCCGTCCTAACTTCCGCTGCTTATTTTCTCCTCCCATGCAAATAACTGTTTTGGAGTCACTATGATCTAGACTCCAAGGCACTGTCATCTTGCATAGATCTGTAGGTAGCATTCCAGAAAGAGCCATAGTCTGGACCAGGATTTTGATCAAAAATGGAAATTCTGATGCGCACCAAGTATGGTAAACATAGAATCGCAGGATCAGAAAGTTAATTAGAATCTGTTTTCCCCACAACGGGTACTCATGATTTTCCTGGGCAGTCATCATGCCCTTAGTAACTACCTCTAAATCATCAAGAAATATCCACTGATGAGTGGTCTGGTTTTACTTTGATTGCATTAGTTGTCTCCAAAACTTTAAAGTTAGTCATATTCATTTGAAATATAAGTAACTCTCAAGATATTGAAACAGCCAAGACTCCTCAGTTATAATAATGCTTCTTTGTTATAAAATGAGTCTTTGGCCTTAGAGCCACTCATATCACCACTATGACATGAAAAAAAATGGAAATGCAACATTGATGTGGGCCAAAATCAGGAAAAATACATACCAAACTGTTAACATTCGTTATCTCTGGGGAGGGGGAGAATGAAGAGGAAAACACCCCTTTTTACATTTATATAATTATTTATATAATTTCCATCTTTTACATCTATATAATTTACATAATTGTCATTTTCAGTATTTTCCTAATACTTTTTTAAAAGAATTACTAGGAGAGATTCAAAAAGACAGAATGTTGCTTTTTGTTTTTTACCCCCCATAGGTAATATGAAAATCAGTTGCTGTTATTTACATGGTCCTAACTGTAGGAGCAAAAACATGGGGAGAATATTTTTTGTCTTGTGTTTTATGTTGAGGCCCAAATTGTTTCCACTTATTCCCATAGACTAGAATTTCCACAGTTTTTGAAATTAGGTCGGAAGAGAAGTTAGGGGCCTTCCTTCTAAGCGAAGTCTAAAATCATGCACTCCACATTTTTTGCTCTCTTTAAAACTGTTTTCACAGCTCAACAGGGTAGGAAAATAAGACATTGGCTTGACCACCTTCCTGACTCTGCCACTCCAGAAGGGTCTGACCACAAGGACTGTGCTAGTTCCACCAGGTAGGAAGAAGTGCCCAGGGGATCCCAGAAAGGAGCCTTTCCTCACGTTGGCAGGGTCAAAGTGGAGAGAGTGGAGAGATGTCCCCAGTCTGCAGCCAGGGTCCCAGCGAGAAGCAGACAGCACGCTTCAATGTGATTCTGGATCATGTATTTACGAGAGTTGGCTCAGTTATCTACTCATTGTGTAATAAAGGGCTCCCCGTATTTAGGGGCTAGAACAGCAGCCATGCATGGTCTTTCTGTGGGTTGCCTGGGTAGTTTTCCGCGGGTCTGTGCTAGGTTACTCGAGCAGCTGCTGCTCTCGGCTGAGGGGTCAGCTGGCTGGTCCGCCTGGGGCGGGGCTTGACTGAGATGCTGGTCCTTTTTCCACGGGGTCTTTCATCCCAGGCTGCTCGCCAACTCGCTTGTATCGGTTCCCGACAATGAGCACAGCTGTAAGGCCCTTGAGGTCCTGCGCATTGATTTCTCTTACTTTCTGTTGGTCAACACAATAGGCACATCTGGACCTGGTTTGAGGGGTGAGGGAAAATAGCCTCTACTTCTTGGTGGGAGCAACTCTTAAAAATGCACAGGAATTCCGAGACTCGGCCACGGGTGTGGCGGTGGTGTGTGACCGGCCGCAGTGAAAAGCCATCAGCATCCCTGGGCCCAAAGGAGCAGGAGACGTGGGAGGGCCAGTGCTCTGAGGCCGCTCTCCGAATGCTGGAGCCAAAGGCAAGGGGCCGCCTTGCAGGCTGAGGGGAGAGGTGTAAGAACTGCCAGAACCTTCTGCTCCATGGGGACTCTCACCACTCTCACCCCACCCCCCGCCCCCATCACTTCTCTGAACTGTCCAGTGGCCAAGTGTGAACGAGCTGCAGAGATCCCGGGAGCCGGATGATGTCATCCGCTGAGGCTAGCTTTCCAGGACAGAGTGGGACGGAGAATGGACGTAGGCAGGCAGATGAAGAGAAACCAGCCAGCCTCGTTCGCTTCTGTGGTGGAAGCGCAGGGGTCTTTTTTCCCGTTAGTACAAACACACTTCCAGTGCTGAATCTCCTTTTCAATCTCAAAAGATCTCTATTTAAGTTTCGAGAGACAGAATGCTCACTGTCTCCCATAGCAGCTCTTTCTTTGAACGGCTGTGACTGCTAGAAAGTTCTTTATAATCAAAGTCTTCCTTCATGGAGGTTTCACCTGCTGGTTTCATTCTATTTCCTCAGGATGACAAAACACATTTCCTCTGCTTTCATAGGCCTCAAATACTTGAAAATAGCTACAGGACATGCCTGAATCTTCCTCTTTCTCTATATGAAACATCACCGGTTAATTCATCTTTTGTTCACCGGATAGTTTTCAGATTTCCTCAGCAATCCGGTTCCTTCCTTTAAACATACATTCCAGGCTAGTTTGACAGTGCCCCCCGATGGTCCAGGTGTGACCCGTCCGGGTGAGGTGCGACACTTATCTTCCTTCTTTAAGAAGTTCTGCTTCAACCTAAGGGCGGTTTCTTTTTCTAAAAGCCACTTCACACTGCTAACTGTGGCCTTGTCCACCTCCTCCATCCACTTGCTGGGGTTTACTGTAATTCCCAGGTATTTGTCGAATGAAGAATAGATAAATGGATGGCTGGCTGGAAGGAAGGATGGATGAATGGAAAAATAGAAGGATGGATAGATGGACGGACAGATGGATAAGAGTGAAAGGCATCATTTTGCTTTTCCTGTTCAGGGGCTTGAATATCAGCAGAGCAGAATGAAGAAATGAAAATGTCAGTCTTTTTTTTACTGAAAGACTGAGAACCCCTAATGTGATGAACACACATTAAAAAATGAAGTTAAAACAGCAAGAGCAAACCTGTGGAAATATTCAACAAGTCCAATCAAGGCTCATCCTCTGCCTTTTCATTTCTAAAAAGCTCTAACTAGCTTTGGACTGGCATTGATAAATGCCATTAGGTATAAAATACTTTTTAGACAAAAACATCAGTTTGTCTCCTCTGATTTGTGTGAAAACCTTGAGAAGCCTAGTGACGATAAATGTTTTGTCTGTTGAATCAAAACGCAAAGTGAAATATGTCTTTAAGAGGCACAGAAATCCCATTTCATATAAGGTGGGTATCCAGGAAGAACCCATCAAAACCAAGTCTATCCTTGACTTCATTTTCTTGTTTCAGATTTAGAAAAGAAGATCCAAGATCTGCATCTGAGTAGACAAGAAAAAGCTGACCAACTGAAACGGTTGGAAGATCAAGTTGTTGCCATCAAAAACGAGATTGCTGAGCAAGAGAATAAATATGCTACTTGCTATAGTTAGGCAGAGGTGAAGTGCAAAGTCACCTGTGCCGCCTTTTCTGGCTTCTGACAAGAAACCCTGAGGAGCTGTGCAGAACTTGGGAAGCCTCTGGAGCCAGCTCCTAGCCAAAGATCTGAGCTGGGCCAAGGAAATGCTGTTCCACGTGGAATAGAAGGGGCAGTTGAGACATCGTCTCTGGCTTCAGAAACGTTTCCTCTTGCCCTCCTTTCCCTTTCATAATGTAAAAATGATTCGTGACATATGACAAGTACAAAATAAATAGGTATTCTGTTTACCAGTCATCACTTCAGTCAAGTGAACCTAAGTGTGAATTAAGTTGCCAATGGGGGAGGGGGTTCCAGGGGAGAAATGCGTTACTAATCAATGGGCATAAAGTTCTGGTGAAGAGAAATGAATAAATTCTAGAGTTCTGCTATACACCGTATGTAACTCAACAGTACATCGTACACTTGAAAGTGTGTTCAGAAGGTAGATCTCATCTTAAATGTTCCTACCACAGTAAAACAAAATGAAAATAAATTCAAACAAATTAAGCTGAAATACATCAACGTCTCTAACACTAGGATGGAATTAATCTGGATGGCATGTGCTAGATTGTCCTGTGCTTTATTTTTATTTGGATTTGCTTTATAAAACGATTATTCTGAATAAAATGCATACAATTCAAAATGTAATGTGTTTTTACACCCACATCCCTGTATATTCATTCTCTCGACCAAAGGATTGTTTGCCCCAAATGGCACTGAAACAATATTCAAAAAGATAAATATTGAACTAGTTTTCATAATCTGTCCGCAAGTATTTTTGCTATAAAATCTGCTACTGATTTTTGAAAGAACAGCAATCCCATTGTCAGTGTTTGGTGTGAAAGATCAGATTACCTCATTTCAAAATGGGTTTATGATTTTGCATTAACTTTTTTTTGCATGTATGATTTATAACCGAGCACCATTGCTTCTGTTTCTGAAAGCTATCCCTCAGAGGGATGATTTTAAGGGAATTTGGCCCCACATTTTTGAATAAGAAATAATAGACACCAACATTGGTGTATGAAAGAGGAAAGCAGCTGCAGTCATCTCCCTTAAGGACTGACTCATAAAAAAATGGGTTTAAAAATTCAACGAAGGGGCTTCAGGATTACACATAAATATGAAATTTCTTAAAACATACGTTATTTAGGAAAATTGCAGTTTCCCTGGAGATCCTGAAGAATGAAATGAAATTTTTCTACCGGAAAGCCCACCAGAAATCTCTGCTGAAACGCATGATTGCAATGCTCTATATATCCAGCACTTAGACATCTGGAAACTTCTACCAACAAATGATACACAAACTGAACCAGAGTTGAAACACAGACGGTCACAAAATCGAAGTTGTTTACTCCAGTGGAGGGGGTGGAAGACACTGCAGCCTTCCCACCAGGATCCTGACATGCACCCGTGGACAGGTGATAGACTTACCTTCACGAGCGTGGTTATCTGTCTGCGATAGCAACATTCGACTTGTTCTGGCTTTGCAGCGGTGGGAGATGATAGAAGTAACAGCCAGAGAGTGTGGAAAGGGTTAAAGAGGAAGGAGTTTCTGTCCTCTGACACCAGGAGGCTGTTGAGGTCACCTGGGGTAAACAATTCCCCAGCCCCTAAGGAAAGCATAGTAATCTGGGGAATCAAGTCCAAGGGCGAGATAAACCCATCAATCTCCTCCGGGGATCGGGGATCGGGGATCGCAGTTTGATGAGGTCAGGGAGGATGGGATGCACTTTGGAAAGATTGTCATTAAAAAGTGGTTATGCTTTCTAAACTTTGGTGTTTAAAATGAGAAGCTTTGGGTATCTTAAAAAAATGTACCTATGGGAAAAAATCTTCCTCGGATACATCATTTCTAACTTCTATCACTTGCTGTATCCCCTGTTCAAGATGTGACCAAGGCAAAGATTTGGTGAAACAGTATCTTCTATACGTTGCAAAGTCACCTGAAAATGTGTAGCAAGATCTAACCCGAGACCCAGTTGAACCTGTATATTAAGAAAATAATCTTAAATACAGGGGGAGAAAAGCTTTGTGAATAATTCATTGCAGCACTACTTATATTAAAAATGCAAATAATCCAAATAATAAAAAACCAATTAAATATTATGATTTTACCAGTCTGGCTCTTGGATGCAAACATTGACATATACAAACAATAACAGCTTATTATGCAGGAAAGGAATTTCTTTAAAGGTAATCTCATAGCACATAGAGTTGGAGAAATGACTGGGGAAAATGTAACCAAGGACACTTACGCATCTGGGAATATATCCAAGGTCACACCCAGGAGCACTCAGGTGAGGATGCAGTGCTCGCCCTACTGGTCTCTGCACCATCCAGTTAACTCGCAACTGTCTTGGATCTCGTGTCCCTCTCGCATGACTCAAAAATCCCCAGGAGAAATAGCCTGAGCCTCTTGCTTTGGTAGTGAGAGGGGAGTTTTGTCTCCACCTATCTTTGGAATCTTCCAAGGTGGGAAGTGTTTCTATGGCAAGCATCAAAAAATTACAAATTGCCATTATAGTCCACCTTTTCCTAATACCATGATACATTCTTCATCCCACATCTGATTCAGAAACAAAAACTCTTCCACCAGATGCAATGTTTCCTCCACTCAGCCTTCTAGAAGCACTTCCACCCTGTTTACAAGGAAACCAACCCAAAGTCCCATCACTCGCTGAGGGCATCCAGCTGTGCTCTCACTGTTTTCCGTTCCTGTTAACAGTTCGGTCTCTGATGTCCGCAACTTAACGATCCAGATGATAAAGTTTACCACCGGCACACAAGTATAGAGTCGTAGGGGAAAGAAGGGAACTAAAAAGAAAAATAAATACATTTTTGTATTTTGTAATGAAAACTATAAATATGTACAAAACATCACAGGAGGAACACAGATTGAGACCGCACACTTCTTTTCTGTTAACTCTTAAAGAGGCTGCGTTGGGATTAATGACCTTGCTTTCCCACTCATTCCATCGTCCCTCCGCCTTCAGCGAGCATCTCTTCGTCAGGTAGAGTGACCCAAACCTTCTTTCCTGGGGATTCTGTCTTGGATTCTGTCCAAGAATGTGCCCTTGGACTTGGCAGGACCGGATTGTCTAGACGGCAGTCATAGCCCTCCCTGCTGCCACTGTGTAACAAAAGCTCAATTTCTCTTTAAGACTTGAGATCAATTACCCCAACCAAATGATACCCCCCTCCCCTTCTCTGGCCTGTTTATCTGAAAGAGCTGGGTATTGGTATGTATTCCAACTCCGTGGTGCAACTGTTGTGTCATCTAGTCAAAACACACTTCCTTAGTGACCGGAGTGCAAAGTTGGGTATAGGAAGTAAAATCTTGCCCGTGAGGCTTTTGGATATAATTGTGAACAGTGTCAGACTTTCCCTCTCTCTTGGTTTTAGATCCACGTAGTCTGTGTCGAGAAGGTTCCATCTGTTTTCACGGAAGAACACATGGCTGTGCCTTGCATCAGCATGAATTTTCTTTGCTCCTGTTAGAATTATTCTAATAGTTTCCTAAATGAGTTGAGAGAACACTACAACTGCAAAGCACTGGGAAGTCTCTTGAGGTGTGTGAGGGACCAGCATAGAGAAGTCTAGACCGAATTCCATGCATCTCAGAGCAGCGGTGAGTGAAGGGCAGGAGATAGAGAGCCAAGGTTGAGCCCGAGAGTAGTGGCCGGGCTTACAGAGACAGACGGACCCAGGCGACACTCACAGGGCTGCAGACGGGATCTAGGACTCCGACTGTGGAAGGGAGAGCAAGATGGTGGACAGTGTGGGTGGCCCGGAAACGTGAGGCAGCCCCGTTACCAGAGGTCGGATGGAAACATTGGCAAACCAGCCCATCTCATCAGAATGAAGATCAGGAAACATCACTATGAGGTAACAGGAGTGGTCCATTAAGGAAACAATTCTATCTTCTCAATTGGAAACCAATCTCAGGTGACGGGCAGCCCGGGGCCAGGAGTTAAGGGCCATTAACCTACAGCACCAAGGTGGCAAAATGAAGGGAACCCCAAAGAATTGCTATCCAATATCTACTCTCTGCCTTCGTTCTTTGGGTACTAGAATTCCTCCATGTTCTAAAGGGGCATGGGGCTGCCTAGTTAGAGACAGTATTTTTCAACTTCCCTTGCAGTTCGGTGTGACCATGTGACTGAATTCTGGCCGGGAGGATGTTCGTGAGAGTGTTGTGTGCGACTTCAAGGACACAGCCTTGAAAGGAAGCTGTTCAGCCCCTGTGGTAGGCGAGAATAATGGCCCTCAGAAGATATCCACGTCTCACTTCCATAGCCTCTGACTATGTTATGTTACACGGTGAAGGGAAATTAAGGTTCAGATGGAATTACAGTATGAATCAGCTGACCTTGAAACGGGGCAAGGAGCCTGAGCCATCCAGGTGGGTCCAATGTAATCAGAAGAGTCCTTAAAAGTGGAAGATGCAGGCAGACGAGAGAGAGCCAGCGAGATACCAGCACGGGGAGGGCTTGCTCTGATGTTCCTGGCGTCAGTGGAGCCCAGAAACTGGACAAAGCGAGGATAGGGGTTCTTTTCCACTGCCTCCAGAAAGGAACACAGCGACGCAGCACCTTTTTTAGCCGTGGGAGACCCGCGTCGGACTTCTAACCTACGAAACTGTAAGGCTAAAGCTGTGTCCTCTTACGTTACCGTGTTTATGGTGATTGGTTATAGCAGCAATAGAAAACTAAGACCGTCTCCGTTTGTCTTTTTCCCCTTCACGTGGGCCAGAGTATGGCGAGTCAGGTATAACCACGTAGATGAGGATAATACTGGTGAAATAAGGCGAAACAAACCGAAATCCCTAGTTGACTAGCAGTCAGGGTCCCGGCAGGACGCAGAGGGTACAAGCTAGAACCGTTTAATAGGGGGACGGTGGAGAAAGATGTGGTCAGGGTGGAGGAAAGCTATAAAGGATAGGACAGCATGAAACAGGGCGTCCTCCCCATGCTTGGCCACCGGTGAGGAGAGCAGGTGACAACGGGGAATCGAGGCGAGTGTGTAGGAAGGGGACTTAACAGGACCTGTGGAACCCCCGATGCTGCTCTCCCCAGTCCCAGCCAATCTTGTGCGAGCGTTCCCCATTATTAAACCAAGAGACCAGACGGATGCTGCCACGTGTGCGGATTAAAGCTGTCTACGCCTGACTCCCCTAGACTGCCTGCCACCTTGAACTTGGACCAGATAGAAAAGCAAACCTCTTGTGTGGGGTCACTGTGACTTCGGTCTCCTTTAAAACCGCCGAACCAACCTCCCCTTTAGTATCTCTGAGGCACTAATGGAATCCGACCCCTCTCTGGCCACAGCGCGGGCACAGTGGGACCGAGGGTCAGGTGATAGGTGTAAATTCTGGCGTGTCCCCTACATGACCTCCCATGATTCACAGCCTCTGGAGTCCATGTCCTCATTTGCTTCAGCTGTGAAGTGCTAAGGGCTCTACCTGGTCTACCGCCAGGGGCACTCCCAGGTGGAAGGGCTGTGAGAAGTCACGTGTTCCTGAAATCCTTGGAGCCCTACTTAGTAGCGATCACCTTGTGTGTGTCTCACCCGCACTCCCCTTGTGCGCAGGCGCTCCTGCAGAGTTGCCTGCCTTAAAAACCCGATTACTGTCTCTCCACCAAACCTGACTTTTCCCTAAGGAAAACGAAAACCTCCCTTCCCCCTCCCCGAAGTCGTCTCTCTCCGGCTTAGCTGCAAACGCTTGCTCTGAAGTCCTCTCTTACGTTGCCAGTTTGCCTTATCTAACCAGATAGTAACTTCGGGGAGGATGTAGAGCACGTGTCCAGCCACTTCTAGATTCCTTTATAGAACTCAGCACCATGCGGAAGCCTTCTAAATACTTGTTCACTTACATGTTAGTTCCATAAATCGACTCCAGATTGTTGCAACGCAGACAGTCCTGGGACCATCCCTGAATGAAGAAGTTTTCCACCGTAACATGAAACCAGCTCACCATTCGGGTTGGCCCCCCTAAAAATGTAATTGAGAACAATGCGAGTCTTTAACCCCATATTAAGGGGAAACCATGTCAAATGGGAATCAAATCCATGCATAGGACAAAAGAAATCCTTTTCCCCATCTCTCCCCGCTCTAACTGCCACCCTCTAGTAGCTACTGAAAATCCTTCCTCTGGAAACTTCTTTGCTCTGAAAACTCCCCCAAGCCAAGCTCCCTGCTCTTTTCTCTCCAATCTCGTTCTTCCCTTTGCACTTGGTCACTCTTTTCCTCTGCCATGAATGTATGTTTACAAGATTGTTGATATTTTCCAAGCCACGGGGCCATAAATTAGGGCGTGCCCCTCCCAAAGGAAGGTCATGGCCTCCCGGGCAACAGCTACACTTCCCAGGCAGAGCTCACGGAGCCAAAGGGAGGGAGCGCCTCGCTTTGCATTCAATTAGGCTTTGTATTGAGGAAGCAACTGCATTAAGTGGCTAAGCAAAAAACCTGGAACACATTTGAAAAACCTTTTTATATATGAAGGTTTATATATTTACATATAGGATTTATGCAAAACTTATGTAAATACAGCTGTAATGTTTAGGCTCCTCGGTAATCCTTAGCCATTCAACAAACTAGTTTAATCAAACCCTCCTGCGTGCAACACCCCCCCCCCCAAACATTCTTCTCTTCTCTTGCCACCCAATCCCCCCAAACAAGCCTGAGTAGAACTTTTTTTTCATTCCTCTTACGCTTCCACCTAAAAGTTCTTTGCCAGCCCTGATTCTCACGCTTCAGAAAAATGACAAACTATGGTGACCGAGGTTTTCACAGGCTTTTTCCATTATAAGCTTTTAAGGCTTTTTAGGAACAGTAGATGCCTGCTTAGTTTTTACTAGAAGACAGTCCCCTGTTTGTTCTCTCCTGTTTCCTGCCCTCAACCCTTGAGAGCGCATTGTCCCCCTCTCCTTCCAGCATCAGACGAAGCATGACTTCTAGCCTGCTCCTCCATCAGCATCTAGCTTTTCCCTACTGGGAAATAGCTTGAACCTACACAAAATCTTTAGCTTTACTCATTAAGTGCTTTGGCCATTCTAGGAAGCTGCTTCTGCCCTACCAGCCCGCCGCTGACTCAGCCTGCCGACTGAGCAAACCTCATTAGGCAAAGCGAGCTTACCACAGTCTATATTAAACCTATTAATCAGAATATACAGGATTGAGTACCGTGTTTCCTTCCTGTTCATATGAATTATGTTTTTTTTAAAGGTTAAGTGTTTGATTCATAGCCATATTGATATCGTTCCATGCACAACCGTGGTTCTTTGATGACAAACACCATAGTCTAGGAAATAGTGGGCTGGCTGTGTTTTATCTTATATTCTCCAGGTGGTAATAGATGAAGTTTACTGCATGCAAAGCGCTCTGGTCCTCCTTATGTGGCACCAAGAATTTAATCTATAGTACTGGTACTTGCTTGAGGAAAGACTGAAATAAAACGTTCATAGTAAAAAAAATAATAAAAAAATTAAAAAATGAATAAAATAAAAAAAATCTATCGGTGGAAGATAGTCCCTCTAATGGGAAAAACTATAAAATGACTATCTGGAAAGTTCTAGAAAGAACTGGGCAAACACTTAGAGACGCTGGCTGCAGGCATCTCTCCGGAGCTTTTGCGCATGATCTTCTCCCTGATCTTGACTCCCCTTCAGGAAAGAGCTTTAAGACATCCAAACTGCGAGAGATTTAAAGAATTCCCTCCCCGCCCCCCCCATTTTCAGAAGGGCACGGAGGTGACCTTAGCCCGGGTCACATAGCTTGTTGGCAGAAATGCCAAGGCGTGGGTGATAGAAAACCTCTCCCAGGACAATACTCGTTCTATTGGACCCTCTCTTTCAAGACCACTTGCTCTTTTAACTGGTCTTAGGCTCTATTAAATAGTCCATCACATACAGGAGAACATTTTTTTTTTTACAGTTGACTAATCTATTTTTTACATAAATGGCCTGTCTTAGAAAGGATTTCACAGAAAGCAATTCTGCTTGAGCGAAAACAAAGGTCATAGTGGCTCACCAAATAGAACTACCTTCTCCTTAATGTGAGTGAACAAACACGTCTAATCTCATGGGACTAGGACGTCTCTTAAGAATAGCCAACTAAGGGAGCTTAGTTGTCCTCAAACACAATCGACAGAATTATTTTCGGTCCTCAAAGCTTTCCATGTAGTTCTTAAAAACAAAGCAACAATGTAGCCAGTGACAAGGTGGGCCAAATTTAAAATGTCAAGTTCCATTATATCTAAAACTTACTACGATACATGCGTATTCAACAAAATTCATTTGCTTTAGTAGTCAGGTTTATTTTGTTTTCCTACATAAAGAACTACTTGGTTGGGGGCAGTGGTTCTCTAAGCTATGCAACCAGTTTCTAGGACTCTAATAACCAAACGGCTAGCTAGGCTATCAGCTCTGTTAAAGTGCATATTTAAATTAATCTAAGGTTTTTTTTCTTGATTCTCAACTGAGCCTATTAAAAGCATCACTATACTGGGAACTTTCTAGAGAGGAGTAGGAATGGAAGTTTAATGGAGCCTGAAAATCTAACAGCCGAACTCGTGTTTGAGGATTCCAGAGATTCGTACCATGGGAAGAAGCTCAAAGCTTAGAAGGGCTGTATAAACATCCCATATCTAAAGATAAACACCAGGGGATCTTTATGACATTCAGGTTCAGCTTTGTGTTGGCCATACTGCATTATGATTCATCTAGGGAAGCAAAATACTAATGGAAAAGATCAAATATTTGGGATTAAAAGAACAACTGCTTTCATTTAGAAAGCGGTCTAAACTTTCTTACAAAACCAATGTAAAAAAAAAAAAAGTTAGATAGGCTAGGTTTCAAGTTGCAATTCTTTTTTAAAATCCCACGCCTGGCTAACTCTTCAGACCATCGCGTACATTCTATCCAGCAGATACATAGAGACGTGTACCCTAAAATTTCTCCTTACACTCCATTCTTCCTTCCATCCACTTTGGGGAGTAACTCTAATATACAATGTGAAAGATTTAAACCTGTATAAACACATTTCTTCGTAAGAAAAAAATCAACTTTCCGCTGTGACTACCGTTGACTATATTTTGACTGGGACATAAAAGCAGAGGAAGTGGTTACAAAAAATTAATCACGGCCGCTCAGCATTGTAGTCAGACCCGAATAGACGGCAACAGTTCCTACTCTATGCAAACTCCGGTTTCTGTGAAATACCTGCATACTTTAGGGATAGCAGTGAGCTTGATCTGTCTTCCTCTGCTTTGGGCAGAGGGCACTCTTTGCTCAGGGATATGAACATTGCAACACTTACCTCTAGGTTAGAGTTTATATTAGAGTGACTTCACTTCTGAACATAAAAGGTCACTTTGGAGAATGCAATCACAGGAAACTATCTTGATGTAAAAATTTTTAGAACGAGGGCTGTACACGTTCATTATGGAAAAAATAAGGGGAAATGACTTAATATTTGGGGCTATATGTAGGCAATTCCTGGATGGTTTCCCTTTTTAATCCCTCAAAAATAGAAATTACATCTACATTTTTTTTTCATAATTGGAGCCTATTTCCCCCCCCCAGTTATATGCTAAAAATAGGCCCCCATCTTTTTAGGCAACTGTCAAGGATTCCGTTACAGGGGTCCAGCATAATTACTTAACCGAAGTGACCATCAATATGGGATCAATTAGTCCTTTCCAGTTTTTCTCGTTTAAAAACAATACTGTAAACCTCTTTATCTGCATAATTTGGCATATTTTCCCACAAAGTTAAACATAATTTAAATTTTAATATTTCAGATTGCCCTCCAGAAAGGCACACCATTACCTTCCTAGCAATTCGTTAAGTTAGTGCCATTATGATCCTCATTACGGATGACACCATAAGACTTGGGGACCTTGGCTTGCCATTATGTCATCACCCTGCAGCTTCACACGATGAAGGTGAAGGTGTGGTAGCTTCTCGGTAACCCTCATGAGAATTTACACACTCCACAGCACGGTATAGAGCAGTGGCTGAGCAAGTTTATGCTGAGTTGACATTGTATTCTCATTAATACTTCACAGAAAACTCCTCACTTATATGTCCCATGGAATAAAATGAAGTTTGCTCTGTATACATAGTACTCCTGTATATTGGGTATGACTCATTCTGGCTAAAGTATTACCTGTGAATTATTTCTCCCCAGAAAGCACGATGGGCATAGTTCCAGGCATTTATTGAATGAATGCATTCAATAAATATCTGATGAGCTCCGTGCTCAGTGCTGGGGAAATTAGGGTGCCCTCAAAGCACCTGACATTGAGCAAATACAGAAAATACACTCCTACACGAACAGTCTGTATGCTGGACGTTCATTGTATACCAATGACGTGTTCTGTGCTGGAGTGAGGGCACAGAATGGCAGTGAGTGCAAGAGATGGGGTGCCTGGCCTCATGCGTGGCACAGCTGGTCTAGAACAATCTAGAAAGATCTCTTCCAATAGGTGTATGCCCAAGTATTCTACGTGGGCCTTGAAATTGAGAAGGTTCCACATGTGAACATAAGTAGAAGCTGTCTTGGCAGAGCAGAGTGAAGAGTGACCAGGCATTCCAGGCAGAAGGGACTGGATGAGCCAAAAACCAGTGTTTAGGTTTTGAGAATAGTGAGTATATGCAGGCAAGAGCTTGGTGGGAGTGGAGCTGACAGCTGAGAATGCAGAGGTGAGAGTAATTACATAGGGGCCAGATTTCCAAGAGCCTGTAAGAGTGTGTGAAGACACCTGGTCTTTGTAGTTTTTTCACAGATGAGAGTGCAACGCCCTGTCATGTCATTTAGTGAATTCACTGGTGACTAGAAAGAATCCATTTTAATTTCTTAGCTCTTTGAATTTGTATTTTAAGGTAAAAACCCAGACTCAGCCAACCTTTATCGTATGCTTTATTCAAAATATAATAAACATTGATACCAAAAAACAAACCAAAACCCAGAACTTTGGGTTACGATTTTTTGCTATTAATTGTGCCAGTTACAGAGAAATAGACTGTCATTAAAAAAAAATTAAAACCTCATTTAACCCCCATCCCACACATAATCCCTCTACCTTTCCCGAAAGTACCCACCATCCTCCGTTTGCTCTGTCTTTCTAGAACTTTACCCTTGTCTATTCCTTTATGTAAGTGTATATATGCTTATAGAATAGAGCATTGTAATGTTGTTCTTTCATCTTTGACTTTAACCCTTGTGGGTCTTCTTAGCAATAGCATATCCATGTCCATACAACCCTGGCCTTCTCTGGGTAGAAGATATACCGTTAGGACATGGCAGTGATTGGCACATAGAAAACACTCAAGAAACGTTGAAGAATGAGAGCGAGCGGTTGGTGCTAAGGCTCCAGGTACTGAGTAGGTAGCTACCTGGAGCTGCCGAAGTCGAAGCCCACCAACTAGTGGTGATGGACAGCACTTTGAGTCCCGAGCAGATGACGGAATCGTCAGCTCCATATTCCGTGCTCTCCAGACAGGATCACCGAGACATCATTTAGTCAGGGAGGTTAACAGCAGCACTCCATTAGCCATCTTGGAAAGGGCAGACACATCCTGTAACTTCCGTGTCTGGCAAAGAGCCCGATATGTGAGATAGCACCTACTCCTGGAGCGAAGCCTAGTGCCGACTTGTTCGTGATGTGATAAAAATGCAGCCACTCGGCTCTGGGTGGGCTGGCCTTCCCAACTGGTCACCAGCCTTGATAAAATCAATGCCCCTTCCAGAAGAGCAGACCTATTCTAGAGGAACAGCAGCTGTAGAGTTAATGCTTCTAGAAGGCCCACAGCATGGTGGTTGGGGATGATGAGGCAGGACTGTGGCCACTAGAGAGGGGATGTCTTTTAACCAGCCTTTCCTATCCCTTCTGAAAGGTGCTCAGATCAAAGACTCTATCAACCCAGGGCAAAAATACTGGACTGGGAACTAGGGTTTACTCGAGTAGAAGCCATGAGTAGTAGTGGAGCGTTTAACCCGCTTACTAAACCTGGTGTCCTGGATCACCCTAGGTAATAATTAATAACCCGTAACTATGAGCTAGGTTGGCAGCAAGAGAGCCGTTGAGGCTGTCGTTTCAAGCCTCTGGTGCGAAGATCTTGCCTGAAACTTACACTCAAAGTAGAGGTTAAATAAATGCTTTTTAAAATTTTAAGATTTGTTTTAGAGAGTGAGAGCAAGCACATGGGCGAAAGCTGGGGGTGGGGGCAGAGAGAATATGAATCTTAAGCAGGCTCCACACCCACCGCAGAGCCAGACATGGGGCTCGAGCTCAACCCCGAGATCATGACCTGAGCCAGAATCAAGAGCCCAACACTTACAGAGCCACCCAGGCGACCAAATAAATGCCTTTTCATTCAATAGGCATTTCCAAGGGACCTATCTGCCATGTGCCGGGCGTGGGACTGGGAACCCACGGGGAAATGTGGTGAGGACTTTCGGGGCTCATTGGGAGCTGAGCTGGACATTTCAAATGGAGAAAGAATCTGGGCTTAAAAAGTGAAGGAAGAGCTAAAAAGTTAAACTATTGGGATGCAGAAAGTCCTTTTCTCCTCCTCTGGCTATTACTGCATTTCAGTATCCTTACAAAGCCGAGGGAAGTAACACCATCAACCGAAATATAATTCTCAAAATCATCTTTAAGAATACACTTTTAGGTAGATTGCTATAAGAGGTGGACGGAGTTTAATCAAAAGTTTTTCTAAAACTTAACTATCAGATACTGTTAGCCGCCGACTCAATTGATGTTGGCGATTTTCAAGCACCGGTTTTAAAACAAAAAGCAGGCCTCAAATTTTAGATGCCAGTGTATTTTGTCCTAGCACACAGCTCATATAAAAACTGCTAAATATTTCTGAAGTAAGTAGTTATAATAATTTCTTGTTTGTGAAGGTAACTATGAACGTGGCCAAAAGCTGACCAGAGAGACCAAGACATTTTAAAGGAAGGGTTTTTAATTTTATTTTATGTGAACTGGCAAGTATTTGTGTTTTTTTACATTCTTACCGCCCCCCCTTCTCTCGGTAGGGCACTCCTGAACGAAGGGAAAGATAGAATATGCCAGAAAAATGAAACTAGTTCATGACGAGTAATCAAGTCTTGAAATGTTTAATTGACTACATTTAAGTTAATCCTGTTATGAATCTAATTAAATGAAAAAAAAACTTTAAGAGCTTTGCTAAGGCTCCTGAGCTTTACCTCAACCATTAATCTCTCTCCTGTTCATTTTTCAAGTGCCGCGTTAGCAACCAGATGCTAAAATCCATAAACAAAGAATAAACAGCCGAAAATGTGTCCCAGTTAGACTGTTTCTATGGCATTCCTGTTAAATATAGATAAGACATTTTTAAAGAGGTTTGGAATTCACGGGCATAGATGGGTACGAAGTGTCACCCTCCCTCCAGCGGGATCTAGAGGGTCCTCTTGCCGCCTTTGTGGGAGGTGAAAATTCCACGGTCGTGCAGCCTTGAAATTCAGAAAGCCCAGGAAGAGCATGGATGTGACCACGTTCCGTCACTTTAGTGACCATCTGAAAACATTCAAATACAGACTTGGGTCCTCATTTGTGACCTTTCTTTTGACATATTGAAGAATAGATGACTGTTTCTAAGACTGTAATGATAAAGGCCTGCTTGAATCATGATAACCTAGGTAGGTTGCAGTTTAAAAGACCCCACCCCCACCCCCCCACAAATCTCAGACTACAAGCAACAAAGGTTTACAACTCCATGTTACATATCCACGAAAATGGCTTGGCTTGGGTAACATCTGCTGGCTTCAGGCATAGCTGGATCAAGATATTCCAAGACGGTCATTAAGGACGTGCCCTTTTGCTTCCCTCCATTCTGCCTTCCTCTGTGGTTAGCCCGGATCTCAAGTGGCCTCCACCAGTTCCATATAACTCTAAGTCCAGGGGGAAAGATTTTCTCTCCCACAAAAATCCCAGAAGTTACCTAACTGGAAAATTTGAGTTGTATACCCATCCTTGAACCAAACACTGGGAAGGAGGAGATGGAAATGCAGTGAATTATTAGCCTGGAGCCCCTGGAGGGATTGGCCCCATCCTAATTAGGTGGGCTGTCAGTGTCAGGGAACTAGTCCCCTCAAAAACGTCTGGGTGCTGTCAGCAGACAAAGGGATGTTAAGATAAGCCCAAATAGCAGTTTCTATTGTATGGTCCAAGCCTGAAAATGCCATGACTCCCTCCTTGATTCAGGCCTTCCGTATTCTAGAAGGTGACAGCATCCTGATGTGTTTCCTTAATGGCTATAAGGAAGGGTTATTCAATTTGTTGTTTATCCAGCAAGCAGATTTTTTTAGTGTATTCCGTACACCAAGAACTCTGCCACTGGATGGGAATCCAAATCCCAATAAAATACAGGGCCTGCCCTCAAAGAGCTCCTAAGGGCAAGGGCATTTAACACAAAAGTACAAATTGCTGTCCCACATATTGTAAAAGGGACATGTACAAAGTGTTATGTGACATTTGTTCTGAATTTTCCTGGTCATTGAACATTCTTTTTTAGCTCCCTTCCAAATCTCACAAAGTACACTCAGATCTAATTTTTTAAAATAATTTTTTATTATGTTAGTCACCATACAGTACATCCCTAGTTTTTGATGTAAAGTTCCATGATTCATTACTTGCATATAACACCCAGTGCACCACGCAATACGTGCCCTCCTTACTACCCATCACCGGTCTATCCCATTCCCCCACCCCCCTCCCCTCTGAGGCCCTCAGTTTGTTTCCCAGAGTCCATAGTCTCTCGTGATTCATTCCCCCTTCTGTTTACACCCCCTTCATTCTTCCCTTCTTTCTCCTACCGATCTTCCTGCTATTTCTTATGTTCCATAAATGAGTGAAACCATATGATAATTGTCTTTCTCTGCTTGACTTATTTCACTTAGCATTATCTCCTCCTCCAGTCCCGTCCATGTTGCTGCAAATGTTGTGAAATCGTTCTTCAAATCTAATTTTCAAAACAGCAAAAATCGTTTTTCATGAGAACAGTGTTAGGTTTTAGAACCTAACAGGTTCTAAGAACAGCCAGGTTTTAGAACCTAAAGGTCAAAGTCTAGAATGTGCCATCCTTGTTTTACATCAATCCAGGATTTAAAATGAGACCCATAAGTGGCATTCTAAGACTAGGAAGGTAACCTTGAAAGCAGTTCTTCGTTGTTGTTTTTTCCCCCCTTCAAACAAATAATGCCTCAGAGAGATAACTGTTGACATATTCTTTGAGACAGAACAGCCAACAATTTGCAGTCCCATCTGCCATTCAAAATGCTGCCGAACTTTCCAGTGAAGACTGCCTTCTGCTGAAACAGGTCGTGCCAGGTGAGGACACGTGGGGAAAGGCCAAGAAGGTGAGTGCAGAGTCAGCAGGAGTAAAGCTTCCACGAGCTCCACTAACAAAAGTGATTCATTCCTCCTAAATTTGTAACATCTTCAGAAACCAGAGGAAGTCCTATGAAATAGAACAGAGAGGAAGAATTTGTTCATGAGTGAAATTTGGAAGTATTCCTAAATTGAATTCAAGTCTGGTGATATTTTTTTCTACTTGACTAGAAATACATGTTAGGTAGAGAGTGGACACTTAGGATTTAAAGAAGTGTTTAGAACATGGAGCCTAGTCTTTATTTAGTTGCATTCAAGAAACATTTATTGAGCACCTACAATGTGCCCATGTCACATTGTGCAATGTTTATGCACAAATCAATGTTGCACAATACTTGGCCTCGTCTTACTGTCTATGGGAGATAAGGGCATAAACAAATAGTTACAGCATTATGTCATTTACGCTGGAACAGGCTTTTACAAGGTGCTGGTGGACAGAGTTGGGGGTGGAGAGAGGGAAGAGAGGAACTCTGTTTAAGTGAAGCTTTAAAGATGCTGGTAGTTCACGAAGCTGAGCTCAGTGAGGGTCCATGGAGCAGAAAGTAAACGTATACAGGCAACCTCAAGAAGCCCATACGGGCAGAGGGAAGCCATTGAAGGCTTTGGAACAAGAGGGTGACCTAATCAAAGGTGTGCCTCAGAAATCCTTCTGGTGGTGATAGGATTGGACAAGGAGAAAGGGAGAGTTTGGAATAGACATGGCAGCTGGGTCGCAGGGGTGGGTTCCGCAGGGGTTCAGACCAGACATGAGGACAGACTGAACTAAGGGTGATGATGTTGGAGCAAGGGGAGCATGTTGGCTGGCGGCTAGTAAAGGAGAAAGGGCAGGAGCTAGTCATAGGAAAAGGTAAGGGGAAGGAAATGTCCAACACGAGTCCCAGGCTAGGCTGGCTTTAAGGATGTGGGAACTGTAGAGTCTCAGAAGGGTCCCAGGCTTGGTTTAATGCTCTGTCAACATCTGGAAACCATTAATTTTTGAACAAAGGGCCCACGTGCTCATTTTCATTGTGCACTGGGCCCTGCACGTCCTACAGCTAGTGTTCCCAGGGTTGTCCTGTGCTCAGAGGTGGATCGCTGGGCCAGTAACAGAAACGGGAAACAGAAGAACACGTTTTGTTCTAGGAGGGTTGGGTGGGGAGAGGAGGTCGGTTTTGCAACACATGTACTTATGGGTCATCAAAGTAGAACCATTCAATAGGCTGTGAAAAATTGGATGTAAATTTCACGCAAGGCGCAAGCTAGCGCTACAGATGGAGGGAGTACCAAGGCTGAGGAGTGGAGAGGCTGGGCATGGATGAGAGTGTTCAGAGGGAAAAGACGCTGGAGACAGAACCTTTGGGAGCACCTATATTTAAGAGAAAGAGAGGGGAAAGAGAAACGACAGAGGGGGAGTTAGAGTCCTATGGGAAAATTTTGGAATTGTGTCCCGGAAGTGAAGGAAAAGTCTCAAGAAGGGAGTGATCGTGTGAGATAAGCCACAAAGAGATCCAGTGGGGAAAACAGTTATTGCACTTGGCAGTAAGAGGGTCCGTGGTCATCACTGAGACCAGTGGTGGAGGTGGAGGTCCTGTTACAATGGACTGAAGGAGCAACCAAAAGGAAACCGAAGTAAGACCATCCTTTCAAGTACCTGGGCTAGGAAGTCAAAAGGAGGAAAGAAGTTGAGAGCGTAGAGAATAGAGAAGAGTTTTGGATTTTTGTTTTGTTTTGTTTTTTTCCCTTAAGACGGGGAAATCAAGCAGGTCTGCATGTGAGAGCCTTGTCCTTACTAGGTCAGGGGAAGGCACACACTTCCAGGACAAAAGTACTTTCTGGGATGGGGAATGGAGACAAATTCACAGATGGAATGGTCAGAGGGTGAATGAGTATTCTATACATTATTCCCTGCACATATGTGTTAAGAGATCTGTTGAGGGTGGTTTTGTTTTGTTTGAACTTTCTCAGTAATGTTTACTCCTGAGAGTGAGGTGGTCAGGGTGCAGGGTTTTAGAACTGTGCTGAAGGTAACTTTATTTATTTATTTATTTTTAAGATTTTATTTGACAGCGCGAGAGGGAACACAAGCAGGGGGAGTGGGAGAGGAAGAAGCAGGTTCCCAGTGGAGCAGGGAGCCCGATGTGGGGCTCGATCCCAGGATCCTGGGATCAGGCCCTGAGCAGAAGGCAGACACTTAACGACTGAGCCACCCAGGCGCCCCTGAAGGTAACTCTTTGCAATCTACAAGAAGACACTGACCAGGGACAAATACCACTGCTGAGTAGCAGGGAAGGCTCAGTGGCTGTCAGAGCAGAAGCCAGCCTCATGAAAGAGGCACAACTGAAGGATGCTTGCCATGTGTATGGATGAAAAACTAAGAAGCAACTTTGGCCCAGGGTATTAAGAGCTCAACAAGGGGGAAAGCATTTGCCTCTGAATATTTTTTAATTAAGCTCTGAAGACCCTCCTTTGCCATATTAAACCCTCACAACAGCACCTGCTTTCTCTCTGTTCCCTGGGCTGCCTACCCAGCACCAAGGCTCCTGGGCATTGGTTGGAGGCGAACTACTCTGGAGGCTGCAACAAGGCAAGTGCTGATTGAGTGAATAATTAATGCATCACTAAGACCTGAGACTCCTGCCTCCCTCAGCAGAAAGGACGTTTATAAACCCATAAAGCAGCTTTACTTTGCGGTCTAATGATTAAACTTTCCCTGGGCCCTATTTCATGGCAGCTCAGTTAAAAGCTGACCAGCTAGCCACTTAAACCCTTCTCCCTGGGGTAATTAAAAACAAGCAAAATCTCCTGGCTGGACTAGCGACTAACAGTACTCCCTTCATGCAGGGCTCTCCTGCGACCCCAGCTTTGACTCCATCCATCGCGCTAAGGCAGCAGAATTGGGCTAGTTCACTGGAAGGGTGGCGTCGGGCCGCCAGCCTCTCTTCCCTCCCCAACCCCCAGGCGTTGGGTGAGCTGCTGTTCACCCGTGATCTGACCAGACAGGTCACACACAGGACCATTAAAAGCCCCCCTCCCCCAACCTCCCCATTTGTATACTAGGGAGTTCCTCTCTAGAACGGCCGAGGTGGCGCTTTGTGGAGGTGGTGAAGTGTGTCTCATTCCTGGTTGAACCAACCCTGTCACCGTGAGATGGGAAAAAGCCTCACCAACCATAGTGTCATTCGAGAAACTACCAGAAGTAGAGCCACCGTCTGGATTTAGGTAAGAAGTAGATTTTTAAAAACAGAACTAAACGGGTAATTCAATGCCGTGGCCACCTGGGTGGCAGGGACTAAAGGCGGGTCCCGAGTTACTGTGCGCGCCCGGGGAGGCCCGCGAGCAGCGGCTTCCTTGCTTGGCGTGGAGACCTCAGGGATGTCGCTTCTAGCCCAGGCTGTGATACCGGATTCCCTTCTTTCCCGGCAGCGAACCTGACAGGTCGACCCTCTTTCTAAAGGGTTAACCCGCCTTCCCCGGGTGCCCCGGGCGGGAGTCTGTGGCCCCGGGTACCCTTCCGTGACTCACTCCTTGCAAATGTAAACGCCCGAGCGCGCGGTAGGTCCCGCCGGGGGGCCCCCCTCGCGCCGCGATCCGCACACCTACCTCGGCGACCCGCCCGGACGCCACCCGCCCCCCGCGCCGCCCCGCAGCCCGCAGCGACCGTAGGCGCGGCCTTAAAACAAAAGAGGCGCCCCGGGAGGGTGGGACCCGGACCTCACCCCCTCCTCGCCCAGCGGTGGCCGCCCGCCCCCTCAGCCCCTGCTCTCTGTGTGCGCATGAGCGGAGGCGCCTCCCCCGGTTCCTCCCAAGGCTAAACTTTCTAATTCCCTTCTTTGGGCTCGGGGCTGCCGGCGGCAGGGAGAGCGCTCGCACCGCCCGGTGAGGAGGACAAAGTGCCTGCGCGATTTTTTCCCCTCCCGACCCTCCAACTCCCCGCTTCGGCGGCAGGAAATGGAGGGGCCCCTCTCTTCTCTCTGAACATTTGCTTTTTTTTCTTTTTCTCTACTTCTCCAGCAAGGAAGACGGGGGAGAAAGAGGCAGGCGGCTTGGCGGCTGCGTTCTCCCCTCCTCTGCAGGGACTGTCCCCTCGGCTGCAGGGACTGGCCATGGGGCTGCTCCAGGTGTTCGCTTTCAGTTTCTTAGGTAATTCCGCGGACGCGGTGGGGGGTGGGGCGGTGGAGGGTGGGAAGAGGAGTGGGCTTGGATGGGGAAGAAGACCCCGAAGCCGTTTGAGCCGGCTTCGAGGGAGCCTAGAGAATCCGGAGAGGGACTGGGGTGGGACTCGTACCCTGGGATTAAACGCCAGCGCCCTCGGTGGCTGCTGAGGACTAAGCGCGAGGATCCCCCGCGGACCCGCATCCCGGGGGCTCTGTGCCCAGAACTGGGGATCCGCGGCCCCTGCTCCGGGCTTTACACCTTCGGCGGGTTCTCTGTGGGTCTCTCCACTGCGGGGGCAGGCTTCCTGGGGTGGGTTGGAGGCTTGCCGCGGAGGGCTCCCCTGGAACCCATTTCCCAGCGAAGTGTTCAAGCTGAGCGCAGGCTTAGTCTTGGGAACAGATTGGAGCCATGTGGCTTCAATTAACCAGCGCTGTTTGCCCCCGGATGGCGCCAGAAACAGCTGGACCGGGTGCTTCCCTGGAATGGCGAAGCGTTGAAGGCACTCCAAAGCCGCAGGGACTTGTCCACTCGCCCCTTGCTTGGGAAAGCGGCGCCCCCTGCGAGTCCTGCTACCTTGTCCCCAAAGAAGCGCTCGGGACCTCCGAGCGTGCACCCCCACACACCCGCAACCCCACACTCACGTTTCCGCGCGCGCGCACACGGTTTCACACTGAGGATGCATAGGCTGCCGCGTGCACAGAGGTTCATACACTCACCTCCCTACCGGTGCGCGCATGGGTGTTTGGTCTCTCGCCTCCCAGCGCTCAGGTCCAGGCACAGGCAAATGGAAGTGGCGGGTCTGCACCTCTACCTTTTGTGGCTGGAGCTGCTTCCCCAAGGCTGATCTGGGTGGGCCTGAGTGTCTGTGGGTCTCCCCGCAAGGATGTTCTGGGCTGACGGACCAACGTGATCGTGCGTCTCTTTCCGAACCCTCTCTCTACGTCCCGGCCTCTCCCTCGCTCATCTTTGCGTGGTGCCTCTTTTCTGCGCATTTGCTTTCTTCTGAACCTACTCTGTTCCCGCCCCTACTTGTGCCCTCCTCCCCACGTCCCCGGTCGCCTGCCCTTTCCACAGCCCTGTGCGGAGCCCTGGTGCGCGCTCAAGAACCCGAATTCAGCTATGGCTGCGCGGAGGGCAGCTGCTACCCCCGCCACGGGCGACCTTCTCATCGGCCGAGCCCAGAAGCTCTCGGTGACCTCGACGTGCGGGCTGCACAAGCCTGAGCCGTACTGTATTGTCAGCCACCTCCAGGTGAGGGCGGACATCCCAGCTCCAGGCTCCGCGCGCCGCCTCCGGTCCAGACCTAGGGGCCAGGCCCTGGGGACGCCACATCCTGCCAGCTATCCAGATAGGAAGCACGGCCAGTCGGGGAGTCCCGGGATTAGACTGGTTGCTCACCCTTTTTTGCTCCATCTCCGTTTGCACAGTTGTATCCGCCAAACATTTCCTGCCGCCTCCACCACCGGCACAGTCAGTATGGAAAAGCAGGGCTGCCCCAGATCCTGACCCGGAGCCTTCAAAAGTCCCGAGTGGTTTGGGTTTTGTCTTTATTTTAAATCTGTCTTCCTTGGAAATATGTGTAAAAGATAGTTTATCCTCTTTTTCTTATACTGAGTAGCAATCTTGGGTTTTTCCCGTTTGGATCAAGGGAATGGCAGCGCTGACAGATACCTTGCAAGGTCACTCCAGTTGCTGAACCTGATTTTCTCTCCTCTGGTGCTGTTCCCCACCTGCCTCCATTAGATACTTTTTCAAAATGCCCTGGTTGCCATGGTACCCTGATAGAGAAGGACCAAAATGAAATTTCAGGGTGCTGCTTCTAACAGTGGGCCAGGATCTTAGATTTCAAAGGTTACATTTTTACAAAGTCAAAACTAATTTTTATTTTCATTTTTAAAAGATTTTATTAGCGCTAGCGTGTGCGCATGTGTCTGTGTGTGTGTGTGTACACAAGCAGGGGGAGGGGCAGAGGAAGAAGCAGGCTCCTCGCTGAGCAGGGAGCCACATGTGGGACTTGATCCCAGGTCCCCAGGATCATGACCTGAGCCCAAGGGAGACACTTAACCAACTGAGCCACCCAGGTGTCCCAAAACTAATATTTTTTTAAAAGACCTAAAACCAACTACCTAGAATCAGAAGGCTTTTGCTTGATTTTCTTTTTTTTTTTTTTTTTTAAAGTAGACTGATATTTCTGACCTCTGAAGCGTGCAAAAGGCAGCTAGCCAGACACGGTTGCAAGTGCCAGAGCCCACCGCTTCAGTTTTGGTCCCTCTACCTACCTGTACACCTGCCCTTTGGGAGGAAGTATGGTTCGCACCAGGGCTGCCTTAAAATGGAGTCACTTTACAAAGCCGAGAGCCCATTCTGGAGACCTGATAAATTAAACCAAAGGAATGCGGTCAAGTGGATTCTGCTCATTCGCTTCCAGGTTTTTACAGAGATGTCTAGACTGCTTCCTCCTGATTAGAAGGGTGGCTATAATTAAACTTTTTTTTAAGTTCTGGTAATTGTTCTCCAGTATTAGTTTCCCTGACTACAAGTTAATGAAGGCAGTCGATACCTTTTCTAATATTAGCATGTAAATTTTACCTAATATATTGTGTTAACCTTTACCTGGGAGGCGAGGACATCCTGTAAATGAATCACCAGATTCTGAAACTGGCTCTGACCAGAATGAGAATTGAATTGTCGGTCTTCAAAGCCAAGTAGAGGCAAACTCTCTGGTTTATACGATTAGTCATGAAGTGTGGAGTGCTCTTTACAGATATCAGAACCTAAAGAAAGGGCCTGGGTGTGCACTTTTCTCAAACATTTAATGGGTCTGAAAATTGAGGCAGGAATCTTAAGTATTTTATCCAGGGACCCATTGCATTGCTGGCTTCTGTTCTCTTTTTTGTAGTACATTTTGCTCGTCCCTAAATCCTTTTGGGAGGAAGGGGATAACTAATAGCTCGATAAATACAAACCTAAATACAAACATAAAAGCACGGTCTGTTGATACTGTCTTTATCAGAATATTAGCCCTGCTTAAATGCTGTTCGATGTACGTGGATCTCTATAGACGCCATTCTCAGCTTCAGTAAGGTCGGCGTTGGCATTCTTCGGGGTGGTCTCAGTGTATAGTGCTTTCAACAAAGCCCAGCCTGGTACCCACTTGCCAAATATTCTGAGCAGTTTCTAGGTTAGCCCGCAAGCTGCCACCATTAATTCACTGCTTGGGCAGAGCAGAAGCTGAGAAAACTGGTTCTGTATTTCCCAAAGCTGCTTAAATACATCTGCCTAATACTTGGCCTCTGCCTTATGTAGGTTTTAGAAAATCAGGCCGAATGAATTGTTCTTTTTCCCCCCCTTTCATTTTTCAGTTTGCTTTATGTCAGCAAAAATTCTCTAATGCCTCTTATGCATTTTACTGGAAGAGTAAGCTTCTCGAGCTATTCATTGAGATGAAGGCTTATGCCTAGAAATTTCATTTTGATTGAATTAATAGCTTGTGGAAACAATGCCGCCTTTTACTTTTGACCTTGAATTTATAAGAGTGGAGGAAATTTTCAGGAGTAATTCATACCCCATCAGTTAAAAAGCGGAAGGCACATTATGGGTCACATAAGTAATTTTGGCACGTTCATTTTTCTTGAAGCAAGTAGGTTTGATTTTTGTATTGTGGGCTTAATTTTTGGGGTGTGTGTGTGTGTGTGTGTGAGTGTGTGAGAGAGAGAGAGATTGCTTCCTAGACTCATAAAACTAACTTTCCTTTCAGGAGGACAAAAAATGCTTCATCTGCAATTCACAAGATCCTTATCACGAGACCCTCAATCCTGACAGTCATCTCATTGAAAATGTGGTCACTACATTTGCTCCAAACCGCCTTAAGATTTGGTGGCAATCTGAAAATGGTATGTGGTTGGTGTGGGAACCCTGAGTGTGATTGGTCACCTGGAAGGAGTTTACAGGCTCCTGGGTATTTGTGATCTTGACTGGTTTCTCTGCCCTGTAATTATGGCCTTTGGCAGATTTACTATCTTGCCCTAACTTTTCTTGGTAAAATCTGATCTTCCCGAAGCATGCACTTTCTGTAAGAAAGCAGTCTTTGATGCTAGACCCAAGGGGTATTTCGTAGTCCTCATCCTGAGGGGAGTCTTTGCGGGGGTGGGGTATATCTGTTGGGGGTGGGGAAGGCCCTGCACAGCCCTGAATCTTCCACAAAATATAGACTCTTTCATTTTGATTAACCCCAAAGGAAAGGGCAGAAGCAGCCCCCACCTCTACCATCACCGTCCTTCCCTCTAGAGGAAATTCAGTAATAGTACTATGAATCAGCCCTAGATGTTAAATTTTCAGACCGTCTACCTAGATGTCACCCCAACTCAATTTCCCTAGTGAGTATGTCAACCCAGCCCCTTTTTCGTTTCTTTGCCTAGGGGTTTGGGTTTAGTGAATTCATCAAGCTTGATGTTTCTTCACTGGGAAACTAAGCCCCAATGAGTTTTGCACTTGTTTCAAACTTGAATGCTGAACTTTGGGAAATAAAGGTAGAGTTTTTGTGTCTCTTAATTAACAATGTACCATTAGATCTTCCAAAAAATTATGAGAATTCTGGCTCTCAAAGAAGTGAACCTAGGCTTGGCCACAGAGAGTATGGATTCAACTAGATCTCTCCATTATATATGTCCTATCCCTGGGAAGCTTTCGGATGCTTGCTATCATTTAACGTTCTGTAAAGAGGAACTCCCTTACTAGACTTCCATGTCCTTGACTATGAAATTGTACTTGCTTTCTAGAAGACTGTTGGTTTCTGGAGAGGGTTGGTTATTCATTGGTCAAGCTTGGGACTGCGTTGGTTACCAGATTGAGACAGACCGGTCCTCAAAACGCATGTGTCCATTAGAGCCTTATCGGCTCTTAGAGGAGGTTATGTTGGTTGATACTTCAGTGTGAAGGAGAAGTTTCTGTAAGTCTGTACTCCAGTCACAAAGGACTTCGGAAATAGCAGAGAGCTGCTTCCAAACAGGATCATGTCCCAACTGCCCACATTCTTCAGTGACATGAAAAGACCTTTAGAAGGACACCTCAACTTTAGTGTCAAGTTGACAGTAAAATTGTTCATCTCGTGCCATAGTTCTAGGGGAGGGTTTTTCTTGGCTACATCAGCAGTTCATCAATTTCTGCAAGTTTGAATTTGTGGGGCAAGAGAGGCCAAATGCCAGAAAGACGGATTTTCAAGTAAAGGGGCTTACATTCTCTGTCACAAGAGATTAGATGAGGTTAGGCTGAAGCCTCGTCCACTCATTGTTACTGCCCCCGTCCTCTCCCTGGTGTCCGATCGCTCATCATTAAAGACGTTCTTCATGGATGTGATTTGATCCACTTTCTGTGGGTTTCGTCCATGTGGAGCTTCAGGTGGTGACGTTAAATTCTTGGTGTTCAGGCATCAAAACGGGCTTGGAGGGCAATCCATTACTTTTCACTTACCCTTCCCAGTGATCTATCCCTAGGTCTGACAAATTAAAATACGCCATAAAAGAATCCTCTTGTTTCTTTGTGGATTTTTCTTCCGTTATTAAAAAAACTGTAATGCGTTATCAGGTTCTAAATCTAAAATGGAATGTGCTTTTAGGGCGCACATTGCAGCCTATGTTCTTATGTTACAGAAAGGGTACAGGTCTTGTTTGTACTTTACGTTATTTTGTTATCTCTTCATTTTGAACAAACATTGCAGGTTTTTAAAAGCCTGGGAGAGAAGAGACACATGGTGGCTGAGTTAGCATTTCACTCCGAAAGGCCCAGAGTCGGCTTATAATATGGCTCTTTTTAATAAGTTAGATAAGGTTGGTTAGTGTGATTATAATGTTTTTCTTTAACATTCCAACTAACTCATATCCGTTTCAGTGACCACCCCCCACCCCCCACCATTGGCTTGGCAGTTTTCCAGTGGGAGAGTTTATTTCAAAAGTCCTACTGATTTCCTGAAAATACACCAGCCCCTGACATGATTCATTCTGACACATTCCTGTCTTCCTGTCTCGAAGACTTCTTTCGCTCTAGAAGGGGGACCCCCGAAGCTCTCTGGAGCCCAGGAAACGGGGGAAGGTCTCCTGTAGCAAACTGGAGGGCAGGCTGGAGGGCCCGAGGTAATGGAGAGGAGGAGTACTTCCATCTCTGGAATTCCGGTGGCCTTTTTAGTGTACTAACGTGGGACTGACCGACCCTCGGGGCATGCTGCAAAGGCTCGTTTGTTTGCTCAGGCTTCCCCCTGAAAGGGAAGATGTTAGTGTTTGTTCTGGGCCCGTTTATTTATTTGACCGATTCTTTCTCTGGCATTGTTTATGGGTTGTGGCAATGCGTCCAAAGGCTTCCCCATCAGGGATAGGTCTTTCTAAATGGGAGCGTAACTAACATGCGTGGTTATGTTATTTATTTTCTTTGCTGCTGCATTAAAAAAAGGAATATTTGTGTTTGGCCTGGAGGAGGATTAGGTCCCTTGCTTTAGGCAGCAGGCTGAACCCCTCCTGTGCACAGGAAGTGACCCCCTCCTTTTCCTCGGAGAGCTTCTTGGCTTAGAGGATTGGAAGATGTTTTACTTTTTCCTAAGCAAAAGCTGCTTTCTTGACAGCAACTAGAGGCATTCTGCCAGACGTCTTGTTCCGGTGAGCGGATTCAATATGGTGAACTCCGGAATGATTTGTGGAAACCTGGAGAATCCTCCTGATTTGTGCCTCACCTCCTACCCCAAGACAGGTTTCTTGACTTTAGCTTCACTTCCTGATGGAATGCAAGGAGGATTTCTATGAGGGGCATAAAGAGAATTTAAGACAACCATCCCAACTGTTCACAGAGGTCCCTGTTTACCTTACTGTTTCCTTTTTTATTTCTAAAAAATCTCCTATAGGCGTGGAAAATGTAACGATCCAACTGGATTTGGAAGCAGAATTCCATTTTACTCATCTCATAATGACTTTCAAGGTAAGGAATTCGTCACTTTCTCACAAATGACATGTTGAGAGCTCTGTGTAATTCCCTTTTCAGTATGGATGTCTGTTGTGAGTTGGCCTAAATGGGAACTTAAATATTATTGTTGCCATAAATTGGGATCATCGAGCAGCTTTTTAAGATGGGCATGAATAACTATGTTTAACAAATACTCTATCTTCATGGCAAGCAGGAGAGAGCGAGCCTCTATTCTAAGGTAATTCAACTGTAAACTTTTAATTAGATCTTTTTATTTCCCCATGGAGAGAGGCAGCTTTGACTCTCTCCCAAACCACAATAAAACATCTGGAGAGTAAATCCCTGATCCCTTGTGTTGATGTTTTAATGCTGAGCTTGGTAACTGAAAAGGAAGTGTATTATCGTTAGTTTTCAAGGGTTTGCAAATTTGTGGGAACAGTTTTGCAGTTTCCTTAAGAAATGCATATGCCTTCTTAAATGCGGATTTTCTCATCCTTTTTCTTTTAGAGATGTAAAATGACTCCAGGGCTAGGGAATTTCTCTGGACAAAGTCCCTTTGTTTCTTCATAAGCAGCTGTCTGGAAATGACAGCGTTCGCATGGCTTAAAGTACACGTCGATGCACGTAAAACCCATAATTTACCTCTTGCTTCTCAGATTAAAATCACTTTGGGTAGTTCTTGGTTGGAGTCGGGGGCCTTAGCTGCACCGTCTCAGGTTAGGAAGAGGTGTCAGGGAGAGATTGACCATGTGCGTGGGTAGCCCTGAAAGTCTCCCCGTGCCCCGAACCGAAGCCTGGGAGGCCAAGGAGCGTGGATGGGCATTGAAGCAGAACGTGACTAGGACGCATGGTAGACTGCTGGTTCCCAGTCCTGAGCCCCTGTCCCCTGCCAGTCCTCCCCATCCCCCACCCAAGAGGTGCTGTTGCTTCTGCCTCCGAGGAACGTTTCCTCTGTGACACCTGATATGGGGGGGGGGGGCGGGGGAGGCAGGGGCTCTCATTAAGCAACTCAACACTGTGCCTCCTCCCTTCATCAACTGTGGCCAAGCTCAGCTCGGCTGTTAGAAGAACTCAGCCATGCATGAGGGTGTGGCCAGCATGTTTTGGGACGCCTAAAAATATACAAATTATCATTCATGTCGATGGCCCTGTCTTTTATTTCGGAAAGGGCAGCTGTGTGCCTACATGGGTCGTTCTGAGTCTGCGTGCCCCCAGAGGCCCTCTGGGTACGTGTTCTGTAGTTACGTACTCACGCACGTGAGTGCCGCGGACCACAGAGGAAACTGCACGCAAGTGCGGAAGGGCACAGAGGCGGTGACCGAACAGAGACCTGAAGAACGGCCACAAGCGGTCGGACTGTAGTCGGTGAAAGAGAAGTCCTCCTTCCTGCGGGTTCTAGCTCCCGTGTGCACAGCGACATGCATGCGGTTGGACAGGCTTGGGTATAAGTCCCCACTCTGCCCCTTCCTGGCACGTGTGGCCAGAGCCTCGGCTTCCTCTTCGGAGGGAAGAATGGGGAGAATGAGAACACCTACGTGCTAGGGTTGGGTGACCGAGCCCTCTGCTCCGGAATAGGCGTAATCTTGCCGCCTGGCATCTGATGGGAATGCGAGCGTTTTTATATATGCTGATGCTTGCCGGTAGTGATTGCTCTATAGATATTTACTGACTGAGTAAGGGGATCCAGGAATTCAGCCATCTGTTTGTAAGAAAATGCCTTGGGACCCGAGCTGGAGATCTTAAAGATATCCTGGTTGCTTGTCTGCGGGGGGCCTTCCCATCTTGGGGGGGAGGGGGACATAGACTTGCAAATAACTTACATCCCAGAGGGTGCTAAGTGCCCCGGCAGGAGTTCGGACAGCACACACTCTGGGCGTGGAGGGCGAGATTAATCGTAGCCTGGGCTAAAGGAGAGAGCTTCACGAAGAGCGGTCTGCGTTTGACCCGGGCTGGGAAGGGTGAGCGGGATCTCAGTGGGAGGAGGGGGAAGAAAAGCCATTCTTGGCAGAGGACACCATCTGAGAGCAAAGCCTTGGTGGTGGACAGATCAGGCCGGGTTGGTTGGGCGTAGATTTGCCTTGAGCTCAGGGCCGTGAGGGGGAGAGGGAAGGAAGAGGACAGTCAGAAGGACCGGGACTCCTGGCTGAGAGGTGTGAACTGTATAGGAAATGGGGAGCCATGGACAAGAAAACAAGACTATTTCAGGAAGGTAGCCGAGAGGAGGGCCTGGGACCTTGAGAACCGAGGCCTCATGGGGAGGCCCTCGCTGAGGTCTGTGTTAATGGGGGGCTCACCTAGGAGGCTACTGGGGTTCATGCAGAGACAGGGCTGACTCTCACGTGGGAGGGAGCCGCCCCTGCCATCCCGGGAGTTGTGGAAGTATTATCAGAAAAGCTTTTTCAAGTCACACTTGCTGCCATACTCTTACCCTCCGTTACTACTGCCGCTGAGAATCATTGCCCACTTTTACGGGAGTCCTCAGTTGGCACCTTTGGAATCAAAGGTTCAGCCGTGAATCGGAGAAGGATGAGAAGAAGAGCAACAGAACGGAGGGCAGGAGCGGGATGAAGCCAAGACCTCTTGGGTGTCCAAGCTGAGTAAGCAGGAGTGTGGCAACGGGGCGACAGGAGCGAGGACGGGGGCAGGTGGCAGTGAGGAACACATGTTTGCCGTGGAGACAGCTGCGTGCTAAGTGGACCGGGTTTTTGTGGGCCAGCAACACTCCTGTGACGTATACCCGGTGTGCTTTGGTCGATAGCCAGATGTTTCCAAAATCGTAGCTCTGGTATGTAGTGGAAATTCAGAGGTAGCCGTGCTGCGGCGTGAGGCTCGAGCAGGCAGATGAGTAAGCGAAGAGTGTGGAAGGGCCTCCTTTCCGATCGCACCAGTGTGGTCCTGGGTTCCGCAGCCTCCTACCTCCACGGAAAATTGGATAACTCTGTCAGTGGTCCTTTGGGACCCAGAAGCTTCCAGGAGAGAGGGAGAAAGAAGCTCAGCCAGCACTGGCTATAAGGCGTTTCCTTTCTGGTCCCTTGTGACATGGAGACATCAGGCTGGTCTGTCCCCGGATGTCACCACCCAGGAGGCAGGTCTCATGGGGAACTTGTCTGGGCTGAGATTGTTATTAGGGTTTTCCCCCCTTACTTTAAACGTCTTTATCACGTACTCTTGAGTTGAATAAAGTACCATTTTCTTATATTCCTGAAGAGGTAAAAAAGTAAAAACCCAAGCAACTAGTAAGTGAGTAAGTCTGAGAATCTGTCAAAATGTGACCTTCCGTTTTCTTACCCTTGTCTCTGGATCCATGCAAAGCCATCAGGATTATTAAGGAAGGCAGAAGGTCGTCTGGGAATGGACTAATCTCACCATTAGTGGTCACCCAAATTTCTCCCAAGCATTGGTTTTAATTCAGAAGGGAGGGTCTCTCCAGGTTCTCTTTGCTGGGCTGGCTCAACTGTCCTCTTTTTCTCCCTGCAGTGGAATATGCCTCCCATTTCCCAAACGTCTGTACCCGCTCTTCGGGCACTGAGACCTGAGCCCCTGGCAGAGCTTGTTCTGCTTCGTCTCTTCAGTGCACCCTGCCTACCACACCCTCCCAAATCTCCGTCCTGCCTCAGTTTCCAGGAGTCTGGCCTTTGTACTCCATCCTCTGTAACATCCGTTTGTCGGTCTGCTGTGACGCCATCAGCCAGGGAGGCAGAAAGATGGGTTTGGGCCTCATTCAGCCTGGATTTGAATCTAGCTAGCAAGTCAGTGAATGTGTCTGAGCCTCAAGTTCTGATGTGTCAGAAGACTGTTGAGAGGCTGTGTTAGTTTCCTGGGGCCTCCATAACAAAGAGCCCACTGGGGGGGGGGGGCTGTGCTGTCTCACAGCTCTGGAGGCTTGACGTGCAAGATTGAAGCGTGGCCAGAGTTGGCTTCTCCTGTGGCCTCTTTATTTCCTTGGCTTGGAGGTGGTGGTCTTTCTTCTCTCTCCCCTTGGTCTTCCCTTGGACATGTCCCCTGTATCCTCATTGCTGCTTATAAAGAGCGACAGTCACACAGGATTAGGGCCCCCACTGTGAGACCTCATTCTACTTTAATTACCCATTTAAAGACCCGATCTCCAAATACAGTCACATTCCGAGGGAAGAGGGGTTAGGTCTTCAACAAGAGGGGTTAGGTCTTCAACGTAAGAATTTGGGAGGATACCATTCTGCCCTAAAAGATTAAGAAATGAGTTAAGTCAAGGGCCTGGCACCACTCTCTTCTTTGCTCGCCCTGGAGGATGCATTTTCTGGAGCAATGACTTTGGCTCTTTTATCTTGCCCTTTGCTTTTCGGGAGGATATCTACCTTTGGAGGTTTCAGATATCGTATGCCGACAGTGATTCCCAAATCCACGGTCAAGCTCCGTTGCTTTTGCCTTCTTTTCTGTGGCTTTGCTCTCAGCACAGTCGCCCCCCACTATCCAAGCTCTGGTGCTCGTGTTCCCTTCCTTCCCTCCCTTTCCACTGAAACCTGATGGATCGCCAAGTGCGATTCAGTGTATTTTACTAAATTCACTAAGTTTTCAGAGCAACTGCATCCTTTCTCTCTGACCATACTGTAAGGCTTGATTTAAGACCTTCCTCTTTTTTTTTCTCTCCGTTGGTTTCCGTCTCTTGGGGTTTTTTTTGTTTCTTGTTTTTCTGTGTCCAATAATTGTGCCCCAGGATTATTTTTCTGAAGTGTGATCTGATCATTCTGTCTGCTTAAGTCTTTCGGTGTTCCCCTTTTGTGGCATAAAAAGAAAGGAAACCCCTTTGCGTGGCCAGCAAATTCCTGCCTCCCCCGCCCTGGTCAGCCTCTTCTGCCTCCTCCAGCCACCTCCACCTGCTGCCTGGAAGACCCCTACCCTTTCAGGATCCAGTTTGAGGCCATCTTCTCTCTGAAGCATTCCCTAGCTAGTGTGTGTGTGTTGCGGGGGCGGGGGGGGGGGGGTAAAATATACGGTACACAAAATTTGCCATTTTAACCCTTTTTAAATATACAATTCAGTAGCATTGGGTCTTTACAACGTTGTGCAACCATCACTATTTCCAGAACTTTTTCATCCCCCCAAATACAAACTCAACCCATGAAGCAATAACTCCCCATTGCCCTCTCCCCCAGCCCCTGGAAACCTCTAATGTCCTTTCTGTCTCTGCGTACTTGCCTGTTCAAGACCTTTCCTATCAGTGGAATCCCACAATACCTGCCCTTTTGTGTCTGTCTTCTTTCACGGAGTAGAATGTCTTCAGGGTTTATCCATGATGTAGAAGTATCCACATTTCTTTTCTACGGCTGGGTAAGAGTCTCTCGCGTGTCTGACGTGTTGGGATTATCCATTCGTCTTTGTTGGATTCTCGAGGGGTTTCTGCCTTTTGGCCATTGTGAACTATGCCGCTGTGAACGTTAGCACCTATGAGTATCTGTCTGAGTCCCTGTTTTCGGTTCTTTGGGGAGCAGGAGAGCTAGGAGCGGAATCGTAGGATTCTGCAGCTTCTTGAGTCAGTCATTCCTTCCTCTCATTTTCCCAGAGCACACTGCAGGAGACTCTCCTGTGGTCATAAATGATTTAGAGCCATGCTTCCTGGGGCCACGTGCCACCTGCAGACCACTGTCTACCGAGCAGCAATCAGGCACACAGCTGTTGAACGACGACACGAATGAATGATAAGCAGGCAACCTAACCAGTCCTATTATGGGTGGTGACGGTCTCTACCAAAGAGTGTTTGCTATTAAGTCCCGCTTGTAATCAGCTGCCAAAGAGAAACAGCTTACTCATCTCTGTTAGGGTGGGAGAAAGGGCAGCATTTCGAGGCTAGGAGCTTGCCTGCAAGGGAGGCTCTGTGCGACAGCCTGAAGTATTTGAAATCCAGCCACAGTCCGAAGTACCAACCACATGCCGGCAGGGTTTGTGGCACGCAGTTGAGTGATATGTTCGTCTGAGATGTTTTTTAAAAGAAAATACAGATCACCAATAAACATCAAACAAGCCTTTTCTACCCCACCTTTAGACATTCCGTCCTGCCGCTATGCTGATAGAACGATCGTCTGACTTCGGGAAAACCTGGGGCGTGTACAGATACTTTGCCTATGACTGCGAGAGCTCATTTCCAGGCATTTCCACCGGCCCCATGAAGAAAGTGGACGATATAATCTGTGATTCCCGCTATTCCGACATCGAACCCTCAACGGAAGGAGAGGTTTGCTTGCTTTTCTTATTTTACATTCTACTTGCAAATCCTTTTTGATCATTGCAAAAATACCCATTATTCTTATATCTATTTTTAGGTGATATTTCGTGCTTTAGATCCTGCTTTCAGAATAGAAGATCCTTACAGTCCCAGGATACAGAGTAAGCTTGTTTTCGAATAAAAGTTTTGATGGAAAAGAGCAATCATGGAAGAACTCTTACCCAGAGCACTGCTACCTCGAATGTAAACATTCAGTGCTGAATCCACCTTCTCTTTCCTTTTATCTCCACAATACCCAATCAGAGATCCTTGAAATTGGCAGGAATCAAAGTGCTTGCTGATGGGGAACATGTTTTGATTAGAGTAAAATATTTATGTCATAAGTACTCAAACAATTATGCTGGTCGTAATACCTTATTTTAATGCTCAGTATAATATATATGTATATAAATATGTTATATAATGTATAAAATATATACTATATAATTTGGATATATTATGTAACATATGTATATATAAATTAGGGTACAGATTAAGCTGTTGTAGCAAAGTGTCCCAAAAAATACCGTGGTTCAAATAAAATAGAAGTTTCTCTTACGAAATCATCCAGAGGGCTTTCCCGAGAAGAAAGGTAGCTCAGTTGCTGCAAGTAGGCTTACCAGGTCAAATAAAGGATGAGGCCCAGTTAAATCTGCATTGGAGATAAATAGCAAGTTATTTTTTTTAGAATAACTAGATCCCACGGAGTACTTGTGACTAGTACAAGGATATCCCGTGCAACCTTTGTGGGTGGTGTGACTATGTCCCATGTAATATTTGAGACAGACTTTACTGAAAAAAATATTGTTTATCTGAAATTCAAATTTAACCGAGCAACTTGTATTTTTGTTGCTACATCTGGCAACCCTAGCTGTTAGGCCACCCAGTCCCTTCTGTCTTGTAGTCTTTATCTGCATGGTTGGAGCTGGACCAGCACTACCATGTTGTCCCAGCCTGTGGATTGGGAGGAAGAGAAGGGCAGACGACATGGAAGTTGTATGTCACTTCTGTTCACATCCCATCGACCAAACTTTGTCACGTGGCCAACCTCAAGTCACATGGGGAAACTTCTAGCTATTTGGCCATGTGCCCGCTCAAGCTCTTGCCTGGGGCTGTTCTTGTCAAAGGAAGAAACGAAAAAAGTACGGGGTGTGGGGGGGTGGGACTCAGAAGTGTCAGCCACGCTCAATATGCTCCGTCAGATGAGGGTGGTATTTCCATTTAACAGATGCGTAAACTGAGGCCCAGAGTTGGAATAATGTGCATAAGGGGACAATTAGATCCTGAACTCATATGTAATGATTCTAAATTTAGGGCTCTTTCCAGCATGTAACAACCATGCTTCTGTTATTACAGAATTACAGTTTGATCATCTTAGGAGGCAAAATATGCACTAATTAGAAGAACAGGGTTTGGTGTCCAACAGACTTGGGTTTAAATCCCACTTCCAGCAGATCGTGGCTCTGTGATCTTGGGCAAGTAATCTGCTTAAACCTGTTTTTTTTTTAGGCTCTGTTTTTTCATCTGTACGTAGAGATAGTAATATTGACCTGGGCATCATTATGGAGGGAAAATGAGTTCTAGCAACGACCTTCTGACTTGCCTGACCCACACACAGAAAGTGTTCAGTGAATTGAAGCAGCTGTTGTTCTTAATGCTGCCACGAGCCGTGGCCTGGGTCTTGCGTGGCCCTGGTCCCCGTACCTCAGTGAGGGGGTGAGACTCCCTCTCCTGCCGCGAAGGGGTAGTCAGCAGAGCAGAGGCAGGGCCGATTCATGCTGGTCGTTCCCCGCTGAGGAGGGCCCCATTTGACGCTAAGGCCCCCTAGACCCTCCCAGCGTGACGCGTGGAAGAGTAAAATGGAAGACGTCCAGGACCTATTGCCAGAAAAGTGCCGTTTCCCCACTTAAATTCATTTTACACGCGGCCCAGACTATCTCTGGTCTGCAGTTTACGCATTCATCCTGTTATAGGACAAATATTTATGGCACATCCAGGCCTGTGCTATCTCTGTGAGGCCCGCCCTCCCTGCTCTCGAAACCCAGTTGTGAGAAGCGTCCACACGGGCTCCGCGACGGACGCCCCTTGGGGGCCTGAAAGGACTCACGGTCTGCTCCTTCTTGGGTGACATTTGTGGGACTCGGGGAACGTGTCGCTATTATAATTCTCTTGTCTTTTGTTGTGAAATGGCCTCCGAAGATCTTGTGTGTGTTCGAGAGGCATCCATTTTAACTGACGATGCTTTGGTTGGACTCCGTAGTCCAGGGAACGACTAAAGTCTCTTCCGTTGTCCCTCTGTTGAGAGCTCGGGGCCGGACTTCGAGAGCGGTGCTGGCCTCACGCCCGCCGTCCGCGTGCGGGCTTGGCCGTCGTCGGCCGTGCCAGGCGGGAGGGGAAGGGGCGCGTTTGCTCTTCGGCGGGCTCCCACAAAGATCAGGCCAGGGGTCCTCGGCGCTCCGGCAGGCCGGCCGCTCGTCGGTGGGCGCTTGTGCTCGCTCTGTGCGGGAGGAAAGGTTGGCGTTCGCAGATTCCATCGGCTAAGCAGGACCACGCTTCCTCTGCTCAGTTGTGGTTTTACAAAGAGCCTCCGTTCAGTGCATGCACTCATGGACGGTCCCTTCCAACCCACAGCTGTGTCTGTAGTCTTCATTGTCCCCTGTGCATATAGTCGAAGTCGTTAAAATTGTATCTGGGCTTGGAAAGTCTCCGATGCCCTGGGCCAGCGCCCTGTTGTCCTGTGTGGTACTGATGAGAGTAAAGCTTAGGGGCCATTCCAGACTACACAGGACATGGGGGCACTGATGGACTCGTGAGACTTTCAAGGTCCACTTGAGTGAGAACAACTTAGCCATTGAGGGAAACGCTGGTGGAGCAGGATGAACGGCTCTTGGTTTATCAAGTTACCACAGAATATAAGTGGCAGCCCAACATCTGCAATAAGCATAGAACTATAGAGCCGGGAGAGGAGAAAGAGTAAGAGAAACTGATCCACAAGCAAACTTGAGGTTTAGGAAAAAACCACTTGCCCCAAGCCCTAATACTGAGCTCCTTTATGCTTATGGTTGACAAACGAGGGCGAAAAAGTGGGAGACTGTGATGTTGTGTCAAATGTGGTGGAGATCTTCTGTCCCTCAAGAGCGGTTATTCCATAGCGTTGAATCTGTTTTAGCAACTTGGATGTCATCTATGCGGTGGGAAATTTCAGACAGTGTTTTTTTTTTCCTCCAAAAATAAACACAAAAATGTTTCGTCCTAACTGTCTTGTAACAAGAGAATTGGAGTGTGTCGATAAACCCTTTCCCACCTGCATGGAATCCTCTGGTTTTGAGACCGACGCTCGTTGCTGTGGGCGTCAGATGATACCACAGTGGTTGAGATCCCTGTGTGCCAGTGGGTTCTGGCAGCCGTGCAGCTGTGTTCTTAAATTTCTCTGCTTTTGCACTTTTTCCTGAAACAGTCTGATGTTCTTTCTAAACTGCTGAGGAGGGAGCAGCCCTTCTTTCTTCCAGAGGCTGTCCCGTTAGGTCAAGCTTTACTGGTCTGGCCATCTAGACCACACAAAGGCGTAGCCTCTGGTTAAGCCATTTTTGTTTGTCATACCTTCTATAAAGAGATGTCATATAATTGCAAAAGAGGTATTGCTTGTTTGATCAGACTTCCCGTCTTCTTGGTGACCTTCACAGATCTCTTAAAAATCACCAACTTGCGAATCAAGTTTGTGAAGCTACACACTCTGGGTGATAACCTTTTGGATTCCAGAATGGAAATCAGAGAGAAGTATTACTATGCGGTGTATGACATGGTGGTTCGAGGGAATTGCTTCTGCTACGGCCATGCCAGCGAATGCGCCCCCGTGGATGGAGTCAATGAAGAAGTAGAAGGAATGGTAAGCAGGCAGTCTCGGGGGCTTGCTCCTTTATTTATTTTTTTAATATTTTATTTATTTATTTGAGAGAGAGAAACGGAGAGTACAGAGCGAGAGTGAGAAGTAGACTCTTTGCTGAGTAGGGAGCTCGATGTGGGGCTCGATCCCAGGACCCTAAGTTCATGACCCAAGCCAAAGGCAGACACTTAACCGACTGAGCCACCCAGGTGCCCCAGGCTTTCTCCTTTAGACAGATGATCCCCAAAAGCAATTTGAAGCTAGTTTTACCTTAAACCTTTTACCATTTCTTGGGGTTTTATTTTTCCAGACGGACTTTTAGCTCTTTCCACCACACTGGTGGTTGATGGCTGGTTTTCTCTTTGCTAACTTTCTGGGGCTATGAGAATCTAAGGGCTATTCATGTCAGAGACAAAGAATTAATTTTTGGAAATTGTTGCAGGAAGCTGCTGCTACGGTAGATGTTTTTTGAGTCAATAAGGATGAAGAGGTTTTCTAAATAGCCATCACATCTTCCTTCCCTTTAGGGAAGATTAGACACCACAAGCATTCCTGTCTCTATGCAACAAGGCATGAAGTGGCCCCGGCCCAGAGAACTGGGGCATTTGAACCTGGAACCGCAGGATATGATTGAGGAATCCAGTGGGCTTTGTTTCTTTACATGTTTCTTCTCGTTTTATTCTTTTTCCACTTTTATGCTGTGTTGTCAATTCATGTACTTCTAAAAATTGGGGATTTGGGTGTTTCGCCAAATGGATAAACTTAGGGTATTTTGGCCATTTCTCAGTGAACTGGTAATTCTTACAGACCCGTAGGATTTTAGAGCTAAACGGGATTTACTCCACGGGCTATCCTTATTAGAAGGGAGTGGGGATTAAATAGCTCCCCGGGGGGCCCTAAGTCAGGGGCAGATGGAAATTCATGTCTAGCTCTCCTGAGTCTGCCCCAGGGTTCCTTCCGTTATGGGACTCTGGGCCTCCCTTGATGAAGAGTGTGCCTGCCTGCCTTGGAAAGGAAAAAGCTGTTTGCTTTTCCAAGATGCTTAGTCCTCATCTGAGAAGGTCCAGGAGCGCGTGCATTCAGCCGGCTGAACTTCTCCCCATTTGCTCCACTTAGAACACTTGCCCCGTAGATAAAGTTGCATTTTTAGCAGAGCCTAAAGGGAGGACATGTCCTTGTAATCTCGTTGCTGTATCTTTCAGAGAATGCTAGGTACGTAGTGTTTACTTTTCAGCATAACAAATCTGGCGTGTAGCTCATGTCCCGTAGTCTTGTCACTATCCGCGGTCTCCGTGCAATGTGCTGTTGGCTCAGACATTGTGTAGAGTCCTGTGCTGTGTGCTTTGGAACCTTTTTTTTTTTTAATTCTGTGTAAAACTAGCTTGGAAAGGGACGATTTTACTCTTTTGCTCACTTGCACTCCTGTCAGTTTGGGCCCAGGGCGGACCTGTCCTGTTCCTGAATTCCATTCTGTAGAAACTAGTGTGTTACGGTGAGGTGCCCATGCACACATGTATTTGGTAGATGGAAAAAATTCATCTTTTATGTGCCTCGGGGGGCTTCAGCATAGCTTGCTGGAGACATCCTGGGCCCTTCATCAAGCAAAATAACTTGTATTCTTTTTCCTCTGAGGTTTTCTATTTCCTTTCTTAAAAAAAAAAAAAAAAAAGGTGAATGTGGTAAATGATTAATATTTTTGAATCTTGTTTTGGTTTGGAAAAACAATGGAGTTCTGTGCCTGAAGTCAAAAACAAAACCAAAGAAGAAAAAACCCATTCTTTTATGTGGCATAGTGGTGAAGCTTGCAGTAATGTGAGTCGGTTTCCAGGTGGTGTATGTACATTTAATTCTGCGTTATAACTTTTGTTGATTTCTCTTAAAATAGGTTTCTTTGGGGCATAGATTTTTGTCTTTTTTTTTTTTTTTTTTTACTCTTAAGTAACCAGTTGTGTGTGTGTGTGTGTGTGTGTGTGTGTGTGTGTGTGTGTTTTAATTCTTAAGTGACTGATGTTACGCATCTGGGTTCTTTTCATCGATACTTCGAGAAAACAGTACTTGAGTATCTGTTAGAGTAGGAACTGTTCCTAGAGGTGGGAGTCGGAGCCATCAGAAAGACGGAACTCACTATGGAGAGGGACAAAATAAAAACAGATCCTCATTGTGGGGAGCTGGAGATGAGGATTAGAATGAAAAGGGGTTTATATCTTCCATTGGCCGTGGAGAAAGTCTGGCCATCGGTTGCTCTCTTACTTTGCTCTTTGCTGTTTTTCTGACTTGCAAGGTTCACGGGCACTGCATGTGCAGGCACAACACCAAGGGCCTGAACTGCGAACAGTGCATGGATTTCTACCACGATTTACCTTGGAGACCCGCTGAAGGTCGAAACAGCAATGCTTGTAAAAGTAAGTCTCCAGCAGAGGGGCATTTGGAATCCCCTCAGGCTCGTATCCATTTTCTGATTAGAGCCGCTATAATGGTACCTTAGTTTGCAAAAGGAAGAAACGTTATTACCCTTTGGCCAGTTTCGCCCGGAAATTCTTAGGAGACCAATATCCACTCAGTTCAGTGAATGCACGAGCATGCCGAACAGCAGCCCGTGTGTTTGGCAGATTTCATAGAAGGTGGAGATGGTGTCCCTGACATTGTACCTGTCTTGAAGGTAAGATGACCATGAGAGAAAAACGAAAGAAAAATATGGCATGGTAGATCACTAAGGCCTAAGAGATACGGAGTAGAGTTTTTGGCCTTGTTTCTATGCCAGCCCGGCTGCAGCCCATGGCACATGGCCAGCCAGCCCACCCAGGGGTATTCTCTGGGAAGACATGTGGTTTGAAACCCTCCCCCAGCATCCCCCACAGTGGTTCTGCTATACTTTCCCCTCAAGGAGGAGCAGTGTGCCTGCCCCTTCCCCCACTGAGGACTGTTCTAGAAGTTCAGAAACCAGGGAGGGCTGGAGTGAGCGAGGTTTGTTAGTAAGTACAAGCCAGCAACCTTTGATGAGAGCCAAGATTGTCTTGGTAAGAAGAAGAAAGAGGGGTGGGGGGAAAGTAGGGAAAGAGGGTGGGGAAGGGGGAAAGAGTCCAGATAAGGAGAACACAGAGCACAAGGCCCCAAGGACATTCCTGTGACCAACACAGAGTCTACGCTGGGGAAATGATTCCAAGGTTTAATTCAACCGGTGCATGGCGGGTGCTTGTCTGCTAGGCACTGAGGACGTGTCACTGGGTATAACACAGCCCCTCCCTGCGGGAGGTTGTGTTGCAGGGGGAGACCAAGGAGGCCAGAGTGTAGAGCCCAGGGAGGACCAAGCCGAGCTAAGCTTCATTTCCAGAAGACCGGAGTCCATGTGGGTCACTGAGCAGAGAGTGAGAGGATATGAAAGCTGGGTTGGACAAGGGGACTGCCCGGTGGGCCCGCAGAGGGTCAGCGTGCGTGGAAGGCCGGCCAGATGGCTCTTCTGATGAAGAGCCTAGTCGGGTGTGCTTCTGGGAATGGGGAAGAAGGGAACCCCCTTCCTCAAAGCCGGCAGCCCAAGCGGGCTTTTCCAGAAAGTATGGCCTAGGAGATCCTCTGGGGTGAGGCGCTCCCCGGTCCGAGCCCGTCCTCCACCTGGTGGCAGCCTCCTCTTAATAAGCCACCAAGGGGACTTTCCCCAGAGGTTTTTACTTTTTAGCCCACTGTCTTCCTATGCGAGCAGATTCATATTTCAGAAAGCTCACCCTTGGAAAGCTTCCAGCATGTCAGTTGGACGTGTCCTTTGTCACGGGTGCCTCATTGTTAATTGCCATGTTGCCCGAACTTCATCCCTGGTTTCCAGAATGAGCCTCTTCCCAGCAACCCCATCCTCCATCGGTAAGTTGACTCCAAGGGCTTTTCTTGACGCGGGTCTTGTCGCGCAGAGTGTCACTGCAATGAACATTCGAGCTCCTGCCACTTTGACATGGCGGTGTACTTGGCCACTGGAAACGTCACCGGAGGGGTGTGTGATGACTGTCAGCACAACACGATGGGACGCAGCTGTGAGCAGTGCAGGCTGTTTTACTTCCAGCACCCGGGGAGAGACGTCCGGGACCCGAACGTCTGCGAACGTATGTGGGGAAACAGCTTGACGTAGGGCCTCTCAACTGGAATAGCCAGGGGGTCACCATCCTTCTCTCGGGAACCCTGGTGTGAGCAGCGGACTTGCTTTATTTTAACCGTAGTGTAGGATGCTGAAGCAGTCTTGCCGTCTTGCCTTCATTGTGTTCTTTGTTCTTCTTAGGCTGCACCTGTGACCCAGCTGGGTCTCAGAACGGGGGGATCTGTGACAGTTACACGGACTTTTCCACCGGCCTCATTGCTGGTCAGTGCCGGTGTAAGTTACACGTGGAAGGGGAGCACTGTGAAATTTGCAAAGAAGGCTTCTACGGTTTAAGTGCTGAAGATCCGTTCGGTTGCAAATGTAAGTACGTTTGTGAAAAAGGCTGGGAGTTCTCGTGTATACGGTTCCCGTTCTGCTTTGCAGTTCTAAATCCAGACTACCCCTTGGCGCTCACTGGGTGTGTGTTTCTGTACTTCGTTTTATCTCTAATAAAGCTTGTGCTTGCAATCCTCTGGGAACGATTCCTGGCGGGAGTCCTTGTGATTCTGAGACCGGTTACTGCTACTGTAAGCGTCTGGTGACAGGACAGCATTGTGACCAGTGTCTGGTAGGTGAATCCTAATTACGTGGGACGGGTGGTTTTGCATGTGACATGGTTCGCTCTTGTAGGGTCTACCGTCAGCCTTCTTTGTAAATATGAGAAGACGCAAACAATTCACAGAAGAATTACTCATGAATAATTTTGACAAGATAGTCACCATTGCTGTTAGAACTGTGAAATAAAACCCCAGTGAAATACCATTTTTATAGACAAAATTAACAAGTTTTTTAAAAATGGGGTTGCTAACTATTAGGACATAATGAGGGTCTGGTTCTCTAAGCTGTTGATGGAGATGCACATTGGTTCATAGTTGGCAAGAAAAGCATTTTGGAAGTACGTTATCAGTAGCCTCTAGAAATGCGCATACCCTTTGACCCGGTAATCCCACTTCTGGGAATCTTTCCTAATGAAATAAGCAGAAAATTGGACAGAGACGTAGTCACCAGAAAACTCATTTCGTCTCGTACTAATCATAGCCAAAAAACTTGGAAGCAACGATGGGGAAAATAGTTAAGTAAATTTGGGGGATTCTGTGCAGTGTGGTATTTGGTTGCCTTTGAAAATGACAATAACATGACGAAATGCTCTTGCTGGTATATTAAAAAAAAAAAAAAAAACCCACAGGATGTGAGTAGTATCTTGATTGTGCAGGAAAAAATTGCATCAAGAAAAACAAAATCTGGAAGGAAATCCACCAAAAAGTTCACTGTAGTGATTCTGGGTAAAGTGACTACAAGAGTAATTTTTTAAATCGCCCTGTATCTTTTATAACATTCTGGCAATTTCATTTATAATTTGTGCGAGGGGGTCCACTGACCCCAAATTATGTCCATGACCTGTAAATATGTATATTTGCGTATATCCAGATAGATTCTTAACATAAATTTCTGGAAGTCTGGTTTAAATGAGTGCGCCTGGCTTTTATCTGCTCATTAGGAAATGCCTATTTGTCGAGGTACAGAGAGATCTTCTCCTCTGGGTAGATTCTGTCTTATTTCTTTTTATTTCCATCTCCAGTGCACTCAGGATTCAGTGATCTCACCTTTTACTTGTGAAAATACTTGCTTTATGCTGTTTGGACATAGATAAGTCCTTTGAAGAGCTTTGCTTGTGGAGTTTCTGACAGGCTGAACTCAGGGAAAATGCCAAATATTTGCCAAAACTCTCTTAGTGCCAGAGCACTTGTAATGAAGAAAATTGGCAACTTAGCTGCTCGCTCTTGTTTACTCTCAGACAAAGGCTATTTGCTCAGGAGAGAAACTCCTCAGATCTGGCGTTGGGTGGTTATGACCCCAGCGACCTGTGGCCTGGGGTTTAGTTGAGAACGCTCATGCTCGTTGCCCTTAAAGGCTTTCTGCTTGCACGGCAGGAAAGAACATTTGGAGGAACAAGCAGGACACGCCATAACTTGTTTCTTGTTGAGTCTATTGTGTAATGACAGGAACCCACCTTTAGACGTTAAATCTTTTGTTGTGCAGCCAGAGCACTGGGGCTTAAGCAATGATTTGGATGGATGTCGACCTTGTGATTGTGACCTTGGAGGGGCCTTGAACAACAGGTGAGTGAAGCCACACATACACTCTTGTTTGTGCTCGGTCCCCTCAGAGAGCCCTTACGGTCTCCAGGAGCAGCATGACAGTATCTCTGAAGAAGGGGCACAAAGTATAGGCACCTTTAGTTTACCTGGGGTCTTAATGCTTTCAAAGATTTAGTCATTCTGAGGGTTAGCTTTGAAGACTCCAAGTATGTTTAGGTTTCTTAGTTTTTAATAGTGTTGTTGTACTTTATGGAAACGATGTGTGCCCATTAAAAAAAAAAAATTCCCAGGTGCCTGGGTGGCTCAGTTGGTTCGGCCTCTGCCTTTGGCTGAGGTTATGATGCTGGGGTCCTGGGATCGAGTCCTGCATTGGGCTCCTTGCTCAATGGGGAGCCTGCTTCTCCTCTTCTCGTCCCCCCCAACTCGTGCTCTCTCTTTCTCTCAAATAAGTAAATCTTAAAAAAAAAAGAAAAAATTAAAACAATGGAAAATGAACTCCCATTTGGATTTGTGTTAAGGATCTTTTCATTTTCTTCTTTCTGGTTTTATTTTTTTCTTTCCAACTTCCAAGTCTATTGGTGAAAATTGCATGTAATTGTTTTTAGTTATCGAAACACGTTGGTGTCCCTTGAAGAGGTGAGACGTGAGGCTCTGCCAGAGATGAGTCCCAGTCCGCATTTGGCAAAGATGTTAGATTCGTGGGAGTGAAATTAACCACCTCTGACTCAAAGAGAATTTCGGTCTCTGTTTGTAACTGGGTCAGATTGAGAACATCTGGCAGAGAGTGTAAGTGACTGCTGAGGGGTAGGCAGATGTTTCCTTGTGGCCTGACTCTCCCCTGAGACAGCAAGCTGAACTCATCAAGCGAGCTCCATACTAAAAACCCCCGACTCTCCCAAGATTATTTCCCAACACCATAGTAGTCTGCTGGGAGGGAATGGGATTTTAGGCAGCAAGAACATCTTCTCTTTGGCCTCCGTATCTGGGGTTATTCTGTTCCAGGTACTGCAGTAACTCGGTACAGCATGTAGCCTCTGGAACTCCAGGGTGAATTTCTGTTCTTAGAAAACCTCCAGAGGGGAGGAAGCAAGGACAATTCCATAAAAGCAGGGAAGACAAACTTCTGGAATCACTTCTCCAGCTTTCCTTTGTGACTCCCCGAATACCTGCTGCTTCCTTTAGTCATTGCTTGCTCAACGCAAAGGTGTCATCATTCCAAAAATTCTTGATTAGATGAAAGGGGCGTACACGGTTCTCCACATGTCATAAACTCAGGAATGTCCTATGTGCCTTTACCCTAAGTGGTTTCTGTTCCTCACTCCTTTCCTGTTTCTCTATTCCACATGTTTCCTGTCTTTAAATCCGCCCACACAGAGCCCCTGGCCTGTCCCTTGTTCCTCCTGTGAGAATTTCTAGAAATCTTGTGCTGATCAAGAGAGTTTGCAAAGTAAAAAAATTTAGTGAAGATCTTAAAGCAGGGAATTTGACATTCCTCGCGTGATTGATGGGGTGCCCTATCTTTTAGCATCACTGGTGGGGAAAAGAAGGAACGTTAACAGATTTCTCTCCTCGTGTGACTCTGCGGTGTTTGGTACTGGTCCTCTTCAGTTTTCCCCCCACAAGGACCTTCTCTAGGAGTCCCGTAGGGTAATAGAGGCTCTAACGAAGTCTTCCGAAGCACCGATTCTCCAAGGAGCATGCGTGGTGTGTAGCGGGCACTTAGGAGAGACTCGCTGAATGATTTGTTGCATCCATGCGTAAATATCTGATGATATTCCTTTGCTCTGCCTTGGGTACACAGTAGGTATGGAATAAATGTTGATCAAGTAAAAGAGTTCAAGAAACAAGATATTTACGATGTAAAAACAAAACATGCATTCTGTATCGCACTGGCAATTCTTAGATGTGATCGCAGACCTTCCCTAGGTACTTTGGCCAGGGACAGAATTGAGCGTAAAAACCATGTGAAGCGGAAGAGGTTTAAAAATGTTTTGTGTGATGAGCCGTGGATTTTTTTGTAGAGCAAGAGTTTATGAATCCATGTCTATTATGTTGACAGGTAATCTGGATTTTGGAATATTTTAATGAAGTAAGCCCTAATTTAAATAATATGACTTAAGGCCAGGCTAATGGTGCTTTGCCTAGTAGGTAACCTACTTTAATAAATAAATCAGAATGGTTGCTAGGTAAACGTTCCTCGTAAATGTTTGAAAACTATATACAACTTTATAGCATGCCTCAAAATTATTGCATCAATGCAGTTTAGAACTTTGGGGTCTGACTTGAAGCTCAGCACTCTGTTGAAGATTCCTGCTTTCTGGACTGAGGTCCGCAGGCCGCCCTTGGGGTTTCAACACCACATTCCTTCTGCATCTCTTTTAGGACTTACTTCATCCTGCTCTGTATTGTCGCTGCTAGTATCTTAAAAGGTCTCTGGACAGAGATTGTGTCTTACTTGTTTTTGCATCTGTCTCCATACTCAACGTTGTGGGCCTTGCAGGGGCTCAATAAATGAAATTTATTATACTTTAGAACAAGAGCAGAAGTTAATCCTAATAAAGAGATGACAGAACACATTTAAGAAAGTATCCTAATTGGTTGCATGTTGGGAGGGAAGCTACCCTGGCAGAATGGATGGCGTTGAGTGCTGATCAATGTGGAACCATTTTTATCTATAATCAGAATTATGGGAGGGATACCTGTGTTGAACAGTGTGTGGTTCTCATGAGTGATTATTTTCCTTTTTTGTGCTAATTTCTTAGTGATAGAGAAAAGTTGAAACTATACAGTATTTTCTCTGCTTATCACTATTTAAAGTTTTTATAAGTAAGTGGCTAATTTCTACATGTATGAGAAAACAGTTCTTAGTATGATCTTGGCCTTCACCCATTGAGGGAAAAATCGGGCTTGTATCAGTTTTCTGTTGCTGGCATAGTGAATTACTGCAATTCCGTGGCCTGGAACAACATAAGGTAATTATCTTACAGTTCTGAATGTCAGACATGGCCAGTCTCACTGGAATAAAATCAGTGTTGGTAGGGCTGTGTTTCTCTCTGAAGGCCCTCGGGGAGAAACTCTTTCCTGCTCATCGGAGTCGTTGGCAGAATGGGCAGAATTCCGTTTCTTTCGGTGGTAGGATGAGGTTCCTGACATCCCCCCGGCTGCCCGCTAGGGGCCATTCTCAGCTTCTAGAGGCTGCCCACATCCCTGAACTCATAGCTTCCATGTTCAAAACCAACCACAGGGGGTCAAACCCTCAAGTCACATCTCCCTGACCCACTTCTCTGCCTGCCTTTTCTACTTGTAAGAAATCATGCAATTAGACTGAGCAACCCTGGATAATCTCCCCATGTCGAGGTCCCCTCCCTCCCATCAGCAGCCACCCCCCGCTGCCAGGCGAAGTAACATAGCCACAGATCTGGGGGGTGAGGATGTGCACATCTTTGGGGGCCATTATACTGCCTGCCCCGGGGCCTGACTTATTTTGTCTTATATCATTATTCTACCTTACTGATCCCCCAAATGGAATCTGTATCTAGTCACAGAGAAATTTGGTGGGGTGTATGGGGCTGGGGAGGGGGGGACGTATAAACTTATCGAAGGTACCATTTCTATGTGACGGGATTTTTACTTGAACACAGGAAGGGTAATTCCATGTCATCTTCTGTCTCACTATGCAGGAGGTAGGATTCGAGCTTCGTCTTTGGAAGCTGAGAGAGGTTTGGGAGGTGTGATGGGGGGCAGGAGGGCCTTCTAGTGGGGATGAGGGAGACGGGTGAAGGCACAGAGATGGGGTGCGTGTGGCACGTGATCAAGACCTGGTCTGACCATGACGGGCTCCGCTCACGTTCCTCCATAACCCTTCTTTGCACCTGTCATTCCTGCCCTCTCTCTGTGTGTCATGGTTCTTGGCCACCTTCGGAGCATGGCCTCCGCGACCCCTCCCCAGTCCCCCAACCAGGTGAACGGTGGTTCCTCTGCAGCCTGAAAGCTTCGCTTGTGGCTGTTGGGGCACTTGCTGCATTTTGCTCTGTTGTTGTGGTCGCTTGCTCGACTATTTATCTCCCCAGTTAGACGGTAAGCTCTTTAGGGCAGGGACTATTCTCCCTCCATTTGTCTTCTTCCGTATCCTTTCAAAATAATGGAGTTACCAAAGAAGTAAGGATTGATTCCGAAGACAATTGACAATGGACTAAAATGTGAGCGTACTGACAGCAGGAAGCACGGCTCCCAGGGCCAGTGTTTGCTTGGTCAATATTTGCGAAAGACAGTGAGCGGTGTGGCTCATCGGAAAGCAAAGGGCAGGCTCTAGAAAGCGCAGCCGCGGTTTTCGGAGGCTGGGTCGTCGAGGCTGCTGGCCACCAGACAGAGGCATCACGACTTGAGAAAAGCAGAGAAAAAACAGTTGTGGGTTTTGATGAAGGCAGTGCTGGGGGAAGATTGGGTTGGCGGTGGCTGGTGGGATGGTATGGTGACATGCTGGACCATGGGAGTGACAGGTGTGGCTTGATGGCATGCTGGACCGTGGCAGTGGCAATGAGAGGACCCTGCTGAGTGGAGAGACACTGTGAAATAAGACTTGGGTATCGAGGATGGAGGACAGGGAAGGTCATGTCTCAGCCCAAATCAGAAGAATTTTAAATCTGACAGAAATAGCAGAGCTGAAGGAATGTCCACGTGAGAGGTGACAAGCAGTTGGGGACGAAGCAGAGGCAGAGAGGACAAGCGGGCCAGCGAGGGGAGTGTCCCCTTCGTGGCTGGAAACGCACAGGCAGGGCCCAGCAGAGTCAGGGCCAGAGGAAGCCGCAAGAACGCGTTCATTAAAGGACTGGGTGTCCAAGTGGAGCCGGGCCTGTGGGAGACAACCCTTGGCCACCGTGGACACAGAGGCGCGTGATCGCAGGGCAGGTGTACGGGACCTCCTTTCACGTGTTGGGTTCTCGTGAGTTGTTCCATGTTCAGAAGTAGGAGTAGGGTGTCTGCTTGTCGTCTGTACCCTCCCCTTCATTTGCTTGCTCTCCAGTGATGGTACGTGAAAAATCTAGTCATTTTCTTTGGGGGTTCGTGTTTTTACACACGTGTTCCCTCAGGAAGTGTCTGTCTGCTGGGGAGGAAAGAAGGATTTTCTCTTGTCCATGGGACGTGATGTCTGATGCCTGCATTTTTGCAGATGGCTGTTGTGCGTGGACTGTGCCAGAAGAGGCCTAGGTCCCACTCGCAACGAGGGTTCCTCCTCTGGGAATCGGCTGCGGGATGTTAGCGCTTGTATTCCCGTGTGGCAGGAGCCATTCACATGATCTGCGGGAAGAAGACTTGGGTGGGACCGGGGGAGGGCTGTGGGGACACTGGTGACAAACCTCGGAGCGTTCCATCTTCCTGGGAGTTGTGACTTGCCTTGGATACTTGGTTCAAACTGAACTTTGGGATTTGAACTTTGGGAATGGGTTTCAAGTAACGATTCCAAACCCCATCTTGACTTGAACGAAGTAAGAATGGGTGCCTATAATTTGGCTTTACCTTGTACCCAAGGAAAGAGAGACATAGCCTGAGAACAAAATGAGTACATGACAGTCTATCCAGAGGCCTTTATTACCTGAAACCGTATGTTTAATTAAAAAAAAAAGTTTTATCTTTTACACGAAATCCCCTATTTTTCTTTTTTTAACATTTTTTATTCAGAATGCGTGTCCTTCACGCATCTATTTGTCCCCCCGTGTTGGAGCGTGCTGTGTGTGCAGGGCGCGGGGCCCGGCCCCGTGACGGGGAAACGGGCATGACTGAGGTGACGGCGGCACAGGCCGAGCTTTTAAGCAGTTGCCCGTCTAGCAGGGGGTCCGATGGGTCTGTCAGTAGATGCGCTACGAGAGAGGAAGCGATACACGTCTGAACCACACAGAGAACAGCAGGGACCTCCGAAGGCAGCACTCGAGAACAGCAGGAACCAAAGACGACGCCACGAGAGGGACGAATGTTGGGCTGGGCTTTCAGAGACCAGGAGGTTTGAAAACACAGCGCCTCCGCTTTCACGAGCAGCTACTACGTGACAAGCTGTGTCGTACGTGTTGTGACCGCGTGGTTTCTCCTGCAGGGACGTGGTGGCAGGAGAGAGAAGGTGGTTCGTTCTGTGGGGTGGAGAGTGTTAGGTGATGCCACAGTAAGAGTCCTTTGTGAGCTGAATCGCGAAAGCACCGGTGGCTCTTTGCTGGGTGACTAGGGGACGAGGGTATTCAAGGCTGCAGGAGCGACGTAAGCCAAGGGAAGGGGTCTGCATCACCCTGCGCATGGGAGAAACTGTAACGGCTCCATACGGTTGGAGAAGTGAGGGGAGAGGTAGAGAAGGGCCAGACTGTGGAAGCCTGGTGCACCTGCTTAAGGCCCGGAAGTGATACGGTCGATGCGTCTCAGGAAGGTCATTTGGGCAGCGAGCTGTGTGGGCGGTGGTAGTCTAGGCTGGGAGGCTGGAAGATTGGCCACAAGGACACCGATGAGAAGGCTGGAACCGACTTTACTGCGAGTGAGGGAGTGAAGAAAGGCATGGCACAGCCAGTGGAAAGAGGGAGGAGACGTGCCAGAGGCTAGGCTGTGAAGTCACAGAATTGGGTTCCTGATTAGATGTGAAAGACTTAAGAGAGTAACTTGTAGGTTTCTGACTCGGTCGACTTAGCGGCTGGCAGTGTCCTCTGCCCAGCAGAGAACAGGGGAGGGGTGGAGTGTTGCTCTTTGGGATCTGTCCTTAACCTTGGGGACTGCCGAGTCCGAGCCGACCTTCTAGAAGTTGCATCTTCAGGTCTGAGGTGCAGGAAAGAGATTGCAGTTGGAAATCAGGCACAGAAGATATAAAAGATCGAAGCAGGAACGTGGTGGTACCCACAGAAGAACGTGGTGGTACCCCCAGAAGAACGTGGTGGTATCCACAGAAAACCTCAGCATGGTGTGGGTGGGGCGGGCTGAAGAAAGACAAGCAAGATGGAACCGGAAAGACCAGGTCATGGGGAGCTTTCAGCTCCAGAGTTTGCGATTAATTCATAGGCAGGATTTTTCCCCCCACATACTTATTTTCTGAAAGAAATAAGAAAACCCTACCTGAATATTTCAGCCATTTGATGTTTAGTAGAAAATGTAGAAGTGTGTCAGGTGGGTTCATTTACAAGCGCAGTGACCCAGCTGACTTGGCTTTGCCGCCGCCCCCCCCCCCCCCCCCCCAGCTGCTCGGCGGAGTCAGGCCAGTGCGGGTGCCGCCCCCACGTGATCGGGCGTCAGTGCAACGAGGTGGAATCCGGGTACTACTTTACCACCTTGGATCACTACATCTACGAAGCAGAAGATGCCAACTTTGGGCCTGTAAGTAGGGGGTACTGGGCAAATGGGAAAAGCCGGGTTTGGGGGGCAGTAATGGCATTTTTACAGCTCTTGTCGGTGATGGGATGGGGACCGTGCCTTCTTGAGAGCAGTCCTATTTAAAGCTAAGTAGATCTGTAACTCACAAAGAGACTTTGGAAGGTTCACTAATGAGGCTTTTAGTGGGTTTTTTGGGGGTGTTTGTTTTCGTTCTCCCACTCCTCTACTCAGGCTCCAAAGTTACTGTTGATCTAACACGGTAAATAGGACCTTGTTTCAGCATCCGTTCCCAAAACGCAGTGGCTTCAAAGGTACATCTGCATTGTCAGCTGGAGGCTGCTGGGCGTTCTTCTCCGCCCCCCCCCCCCCCCCCCCCCCAGCAGCTGCCCTGAACTTCCTCACAGCGCAGTGGAGTCAGGACAGTGAGACTTCTCCACGGCGCGGCGTCTGGCTTCCAAGAAGCAGGAGAGAGAAACTGCCGGGTCCCTTAGAGCCGGGTCTCAGAAGGTTCAGAAGGTCCTTTTCTCACGTTCTGTTGGTCAGAAGTCTCAGGGCCAGACCAGATCTGAGGGCAGGTAATGCAGGTTCCACCTCCGTACGTATAGAGAAGGAAGGACTTGGTCTTCGGAGGTGACCAATCACGGTGGTTATCTGTGATCCTGTGAACAAACTCACACGCGGGCTTGAGTGAACTGAAATTGATCGCTCTTCGGTCTCCCTGACAACCAGAATCAGCTCCTCAGCAGTGAGCACTCGTGACTGTAGGACGTTTCTTCACTTGTACTTGGAGTTTGAAACGCATGCCAGTGAGAAAGGCACGTCCCCTACGTCCTGGACAAGCCTTGTAGAAAATCTGGGCAATAGCTCGTGATTCCTAGGCTTGCTGTTACATTTCCTTGAAATCCATTTTGAGTAAAGCCTAGCTACTGTCCCCCTTGTTCTCAGGGGGTCAGCATAGCGGAGCGGCAGTATATCCAGGACCGGATTCCTTCCTGGACCGGAGCGGGCTTCGTCCGAGTGCCCGAAGGGGCTTACTTGGAGTTTTTCATTGACAACATACCGTATTCCATGGAGTATGACATCTTGATTCGCTACGAACCACAGGTAAACCTTCCATGGACTACCGGGGGCGGTAGAAGTATCTTCTAACAATGGATACAGTTTTTGTGAAATTTGGAGGTTGCATTAGAATAGGGGAGCCTCTCTGACTTTCTATCCCCTGTGGAATCGACAATGAACATTTTTCTTGAATTTAGTTTTGCAAGACTTTAGTGATCCCTCATGAGGCTCTTGGCCTTGCTGAGGCCTGAGGTGGTGGTAGGCTTGACCTCACAGCCTGCACGGCCCAGGCTCGGACGCACACCCCACCTTTAATACAAGGCCGAAGGTGGAAAGGGCAAGGGCAGACGTACAGACTGTCCTGCATCTTACACCAGCCCAGCTGCACCAGCCAAAATGTCCCATAAAGAGTGAGTTCTAGGCCTTACAACAGAGATGGAATTTTGACACGAAGGGAAGTGAGGAACGGTGTGAGCAGAGGGAGAGTGTTTTGAGAGAGCTTCCTCGTAGCTAGATAAGGGCATCGTTGGAGATGCTGTTGGCAAGAATGCTGGGATCAGCCCATGAGCCTGGACGTTGTATTTCAGGGTTTTGGGCAGGGGATGGTCCTGATTGGAGCTGTGTGGCCCGATAGCCAGAGAGGGCACTGGGAGAGGCAAGGAGAGCAGGGAGGCTATTCCGTGTCTAGGTGCGATGAGATTAGGGCTGGAGTTGGGGCCAGAGCAGAGAGAATGGGAAAGAGGGAAGGGAAATGCAAGTGAGTGTTTTTTTCATTTAAACTTGGCAAATGACCGATTGGGAGAGGTCTCTGTAAACAGGCAGCAGTGGGCCAGTACGGATGCTGCTTTGATGGTTTGTTTCTTACCGTAGCTCCCTGACCGCTGGGAAAAAGCTGTCATCACAGTGCAGCGACCTGGAAAGATCCCAACCAGCAGCCGATGTGGTAACACTATTCCCGATGATGACAACCAGGTGGTGTCCTTATCGCCTGGCTCGAGGTCAGTGTGACACTGGTTTGCTGCTCATAGAACGGATAGGCAGATTATTATATTTTTTCTGGTACCTTGCCTCGCAAGTCGTCCAGTTACCATTTCAGAGCCGGAGCCAATCATAGACCATTGCCTTTCTTCCTTCGCCGTGATTTATGTAGAGCTTGGATGGATGGAAGGATGGATGGATGGATGGATGGATGGAAGGACTGACTGGATATGTCACGCTGACTTTGTGTTGGTATTTTCCCCTCTCATCTGGGGGCAGGTATGTCGTCCTTCCACGCCCCGTGTGCTTTGAGAAGGGTGTGAACTACACAGTGAGGCTGGAGCTGCCCCAGTACACGTCCTCCGATAGCGACGTGGAGAGTCCCTACACGCTCATCGATTCTGTAAGTGGAAGGTCATTTCCAGAGTGAAGGTTACGGGAGAAAAGCTGGGCGGAGAGTGTCCCTCTGCTTCCCCAGAGGGTTTTATGGAGGGGGTAGCGTGGAGAGGTTAGGCACAATCATTTTCTCTTGCTTCCAAAGCCATTTGGCTTATGGATTTTAATAAAAACTCTACCCTGGGAAAAGGATTTACTCAAGTGGATTGTTTGTGAAAATAAAAAGCATCTTAAAAACGGCATTCCAAAAGCCATCAGACGATGTAAGGTGTATCTGAACTTTTTCTGGCAAGAATATTTAAGAATGGGAAGGTTTTCACTGTGTCGAGTGAGTCTGATTTTTCCTTTGCTGGAGTCAGAGTAGCATCTGGGGCTTTGATGTGTTGACTTGCTTTGGTAGATGACACAGACCCCACCGTAAGAGCTCTTCACTGTTCTTGATTCTTCCCAGCTTGTTCTCATGCCGTTCTGTAAATCACTGGACATCTTCACCGTGGGAGGGTCAGGGGATGGATTGGTCACCAACAGCGCCTGGGAAACCTTTCAGAGATACAGATGTCTGGAGAACAGCAGGAGCGTTGTGAAAACACCAATGACCGACGTATGCAGAAACATAATCTTCAGTATTTCTGCCTTGTTACACCAGACAGGCCTGGGTAGGTATCCCGGCCCTTCTTGCTTGGGGCCAAGCGTGCGTGGCTTCACGAGCGACATGGGACATGGGAAGGCATGCCCTATAAGTTCGGTGTGAGGCAGGCAGTGACCACAGTTTGTCTTTTTTGTTTTTAAGGAGTATTTTAGTGATAGAGCACCATTAAAAATGCAATCCCATAGGGGAAGGGGAGGAAAAATAAGATGGAACCAGAGAGGGAGACGAACCAGAAGAGACTCTTCACTGTAGGAAACAAACTGAGGGCTGCTGGAGGGGTGGGGGGGGGGGGGGATGGGGCAACTGGGTGATGGGCATGAAGGAGGGCACTTGTGATGAGCACTGGGTGTTACATGCAACTGACGAATCACTAAATTCTACCTCTGAAACTAATAATACAGTATTATGTTAACTAACTTGAATTTAAATTAAAAAAAAACGCAATCACGACTGGGACTGGGGCAAAGCCGTAAGGATGCAGCATTTCTGTAGGCAGGTGGGGAGTTGGGATGGAATCAGGGAGCATCCTATACAATCGAAATGTGCTTTTCTCCTTGAAAGGTCAGACCACTTCCAAAGGTCACTGGGCTTTAGTCTAAAGTCTGTGCTAGTTGAGCTTTGAAGGCAAGGGTAGAAAACCTTAATGACCCCCCTTCGGAGAAAACTGCTTTACTCTGCCAACCCCATCTCCTCTTGCTTCCCTCCCATCCATCATAGGGGTGACATTGTTTTTTTTATTTTTTTTAATTTCAGTTAATTAATATATAATGTATTATTAGTTTCAGGGGTACAGGTCTGTGGTTCATCAGTGCTCATTACATCACACGCCCTCCTTAATGTCCATCACCCGGTTACCCCATCCCCCCACTCCCCTCTCCTGCAGCACCCCTCAGTTTGTTTCCTATGGTTAAGAGTCTCTTATGATTTATCTCCCTCTCTGGTTTTGTCTTATTTTTTTCCTCTCTTTCTCTAGGATCCTGTTTTGTTTCTTAAATTCCACATATCAGTGAGATCATATGATAATTGTCTTTCTTTGATTGACTTATTTCGCTTAGCATAATATCCCCTAGTTCTATCCACATCATTGCAAATGGCAATATTTCATTTTTTTGATGGCTGTGTAATATTTCATTGCGTATATACACCACATCGTCTTTATCCATTCATCTGTCGATGGACATCTGGGCTCTTTCCGTAGTTTGGCTATTGTGGACGTTGCTGCTGTAAACATTGGGGTGCACGTGCCCCTTCGAATCACTACATTTGTATTTTGGGAGTAAATACCCAGGAGTGCAATTGCTGGTTGTAGGGTAGCTCCATTTTCTAATTTTTGAGGAGCCTCCATACTGTTTCCCAGAGTGGCTGTACCAGTTTGCATTCCCACCAACAGTGTAGGAGGGCTCCCCTTTCTCTGCATCCTCGCCAACATCTGTCGTTTCCAGACTTGTTAATTTTAGCCCTTCTGACTGGTGTGAGGTGGTATCTCATTGTGGTTCTGATTTGTATTTCCCTGATGCCGAGTGATGTGGAGCAGTTTTTCATGTGTCTGTTGGACATTTGGATGTCGTCTTTGCAGAAGTGTCTGTTCATGTCTTCTGCGCATTTCTTGATGGGATTATTCTTTGGGTGTTGAGTTTGATAAGTTCTTTATAGATTTTGGGATACTAGCCCTTTGATATGTCATTTGCAAATATCTTCTCCCATTCTGTCGGTTGTCTTCTGGTTTTGTCATCTGTTTCCTTTGCCATGCAAAAGCTTTTTATCTCGACGAAGTCTCAAAACTTCATTTGTGCCTTTGTTTCCCTTGCCTTTGGAGATGTGTCTAGCAGCCAAGGTCACAGAGGTTGCCGTCTGTGTTCTCCTCTAGGATCTGTCTCACTTGCATCCATTTTGAGTCTATTTTTGTGTGTGGTGTAAGGAAATGGTCCAGTTTCGTTCTTCTGCATGCGGCTGTCCAGTTTTCCCAACACCATTTCTTGAAGAGACTGTCCTTTTTTCCATTGGATATTCTTTCCTGCCTTGTTAAAGATTAGTTGACCATAGAGTTAAGGGTCCATTTTTGGGCTCTCTGTTCTGTTCCATAGATCTGTGCGTCTGTTTTTGTGTCAGGACCATCCTGTCTTGATGATTACAGCTTTGTCATAGAGCTTGAAGTCCTGAATTATGATGCCACCAGTTCTGGTTTTCTTTTTCAACCTTCCTTTGGCTATATGGGGTCTTTTCTGGTTCCATACGAATTTTAGGATTGTTTGTTCCAGCTCTGTGAAAAATGTCAATGGTATTTTGATAGGGATTGCATTGAATGTGTCGATTGCTCTGGCAGCATAGACATTATAACAATACTTGTTCTTCTAATCCATGAGCATGGAACATTTTTTCCATTTCTTTGTGGGGATGACGTTTGAAATGGGAATTCTGAATGAGCCAAGGTAGTAAAGAGGAAGGATCAGAGCGACCCGGAGGAAAGGGGTGGTCCGGTTCAGAGCCCGTGTGACTTGCTGTGTTCCTTTCTCTCCTGGGATTGTCTGCTCCGCGTCACCGGGTTCTGACCTTTCTCTCTCCCTGCAGCTTGTGAATGCGACCCCCAGGGCTCACTAAGTTCCGTCTGCGACCCCAACGGAGGCCAGTGCCAGTGCCGGCCGAACGTGGTTGGAAGAACCTGCGACAGATGTGCCCCTGGCACCTTCGGCTTTGGCCCCAGCGGATGCAGACGTAGGTTAATCAGAACCGTACCCTGTTCATTGAGATGAATCTGAGACATAGCGGTGTGGGTTCCCTGCCTCCGGAAGGCGGGGCATTGCTCTGCAAACCGATCACTGAGCCCTGAGCCTTCTGAACCGGGTGCCGGGGTGCTTCTCTTTGGGGGCGTGTTTGCATTGAAGGAGTTTCTTAAGGCAGTCCCACCGTTGCCTCTTTCTTCAGCTTGTGAGTGCCACCTGCAAGGATCCGTCAATGCCTTCTGCCACCCCGTCACCGGCCAGTGCCAGTGTTTCCAGGGCGTGTACGCTCGGCAGTGTGACCGGTGCTTACCCGGGTACTGGGGCTTCCCAAGCTGCCAGCCCTGCCAGTGTAACGGCCACGCCGAGGACTGCGACTCAGGGACGGGGGCGTGCCTGGGCTGCCAGGACTACACCACGGGGCACAACTGTGAAAGGTACGTGCTCACGGCCTCTCGAAAGTTATGAGGAGGAGATGGTTTTGGGCTGAGTGGACAGCGTCTTAGACAAGCACGAGGCACAATCTCGACCGGATTCCAGAAGGCTCGTTCATTTCTGACCACCTCCGTATTTCCTAGGGACTCGTTCCTTTATCCAATGCGCCTGTAGTGGATGCCTTCTGTGTGCTGGGTGCCGTGTTGGTGCTGGGGTACGGCAGAGAACACACATGAGCTGCCCCCCTTGGAGCGCTTTTTTTTTTTTTTTTTAAGATTTTTATTTATTTATTTGACAGAATGACAGCAGGCGAGAGAGGGAACACAAGCAGGGGGAGTGGGAGGGGAAGAAGCAGGCTCCCAACAGGGAGCCTGATGTGGGGCTCGATGCCAGGACCCTGGGATCACACCCTGAGCTGAAGGCAGATGCGTAACGACTGAGCCACCCAGCTCATCCTGAAGGTCAGCCTAGATCTGGACGGAAATCCTCGGTCTCAGCGGATTCTCGCCCAGGACGAGCCTTCTGAAATGTGAACGGCTCCTCTGGGTCAAAGCAGAAACCAGATCCAAATAGAATTAGGCATTTCAGACAGCTTTGGGTTTTGAAACACTTCCATGCAGTTCCAGCTTCCAGGAGGCCACATAAAATGTGCAAAAGTAGACCTGTTTTCCAGTTAGCAAATTAATTGAATAATTATTAAGGATGTAAAGCACACTGCACTGGATACAGCAAAAGAGGACCTAGAATGTGCCCCTAATAACATTACGGCCAAGCTCAGTAGATAATAACCCACACGATGAAATTACATGCTGACTTACACTGTTCATTACTGATGACAGGCAGATCTGCAACCAGAACTGCCTTTTTTTTGGAGTAACGGTCTTATCTTTCACCTCAATTAACATCCATCCACTCTATCTGGGACTTTTGTTTTTAAAATGTCAGCAAATGCCTCAGTGCAAAAAATGTTCATCAGATGAACGAGAAATTGAATATATGATTAACTTATGTTGGGAAGATATGCGTGGAAGCAAATATGGGGTTTTCGGCTCTGTGCTAGACTGCTGTTCAAGAATTTGGAGGCTCCAGGGGCGCCTGGGTGGCTCAGTCGGTTAGGCATCTGCCTTTGGCTCAGGTCATGGTCTCAGGGTCCTGGGAGCGTTGGGCTCCCAGATCAGCGGGGAGTCTGCTTCTCCCTCTTCGTCTCCCTTTGTGGGCTTTCTCTCTCTCTCTCTCTCTTTCTCAAGTAAATAAATAAATCTTAAAAGAAAATTTGGCAGTTCCAGTAACTATTGAATAAAAGTTATTCCTTCCAACTACAAAATTGCCTTGTAAGAAAGTAATAAGGAAATAGTTATACAAGACTTGAAGAAATTAATAATGTCATCTCTTGTTTTCTGCATTAAGATTTTCATTATTGTTCTTTGGGAGACAGAATAAGCTCGAAAGAGACAGACAGATGAGAAAATCAGATTAAAAAGAACAAGAGGGTGAGAGGGGGAACATAGGTGGTCGTGGATCAGGCAGGTATGAAATCCAGCACGGGGCTGTGGGGAGGCGGGGGGCAATGTGGTGGGACCAGCATCCCGTGAGAAGAACTGGCTCGATATTTGTGACTGTGTTTGGATTTTATTTGTAAAGCATTTTGTTTCTTGTAGGAAAATGTGAAGGGGTGTGGGAGGGACAAAAATGTTTAGCCCTACATTTGGATGACAAAGCTTTCTTAAAGTCTCTGGGATTCTGTGAGCCAACTTCTCATCCTTCCCTTCTTCGTTCCAAGACGAGCAGAGTTTCAGTCCTGTGAATTTAAACAGCAGCTCTAGGCTCGGCTCATTCCCAAGGGGGGAAGTGGAGGGAGAGGCAGGAAATGAACACTCAGTTTCTATCATGAGGTATTTGGATTTATTTCACCTAGAAAAGCCGCCTAGAAAACTTTCTCAGAACCCGTTGAACAAAACTGCTTCATCTCCACTGACTTTCCGGCACAGAATTGGAGAACACGTGCTTGTATCCTGTGTCTAATTAAATAGAAGGTTAATTTCCTCCGAACAGCTTTCCCTTCTATTTCTTCATTTCCCTTCCCCCGCCTCATTTAAAAAAATATTACCTCTGCTTCAAAAGAAAAAAAGCAAAAATGACCCAAAAAACACACAAAAACAAAACAACAGAAACCATGAAAAGCAAAATGAACTGGAAGTCCTCAGACCTCAGGTTCAGTTCTGCGTCTGGCCTGTTCCGTAGCCCTGGGTGAGTTAGCTCACCTCTGAGTGTCCAGCCGTCTGCTGATGGAAGAACTAGGTTGGATTAGAGGATCTCCAAAGTCTCGTCCCCCTTTTATGTTACAGGAAGTAAAATAACCGAAGCAATCCCTCATGTTGAAAAGCAGCATCACAGAGTAAAAGAATTCCTTGCTACAAGTCAGGAGGCTGCATTCAAATCCTGCCTCATTACTAACTGGCTGTGTAAGCCTTGCAAGTCAGGAACCCACCGTGGATCCCTGATCTGTAAGGAGAGGAGGTGGGAGTGGATATATGACATTTGTCATGCCCGTCCTAGTTTGAAACCACCTGACAGACACAGGAGTCCTGCAGCTGGAAAGGGTCCTTATCAGCTGGATTACTGGTAAAGGCTGGAATGCACAACGGGCCACCTGTGGGCTCGCTAACTCCTCACCCCTCCCGGGCACAGGCAGACAGACAGACAACCACACGCTGGCTTCCCACACCCCCCGCCACACCCACCTCCTTCCCTGGATTCTTTAATGCAAGACAGAACGCTCAGGGCAGGCAGCTGATAGGACAGCAGGGTGCACGTGAGCTGTACCTCTTCTGGGGAGGAGTGAGTGGGTCCCCATGCGGCGCCCTGGCCCGTGTGATCCCCAGACGAGCGGCATCAGCATCACACGGGACCGAGTAAGTCGGGGATGAAGGGATGAGCCTGGCAACCTGTTTTAACAAGCCCTCCAAGGGTCTCTGATTGGAGCTAACATGGGAGAACCGCTGCCCCAGTGGAAAACCTTCCAAGGGGGAATCTTGAGGAATGGGGACTGAATGTTCCCAAGCAGAGAACATGGTTTCTAAGATTCTTTCTTGTGACGGGTTTCTTACCATGGTGGTTTATGGCTCTCTCTCCGGGGACTGGTGCAGGTGCCTGGCCGGTTACTATGGCGATCCCATCATCGGGTCAGGAGATCACTGCCGCCCTTGTCCTTGCCCAGACGGTCCCGACAGCGGCCGCCAGTTCGCCAGTAGCTGCTATCAGGACCCCGTGACTTTACAGCTGGCTTGTGTCTGTCACCCGGGATACATTGGTAAGTAAGGTCCAGACTTCGGAGGAAAGGACGTGTCTTTCTGAGTTGTTCACGAAGGAAAAAGATCAAGAGTGAGAAAGTGTGGTGTCCTGTTCACAAGCCTTAATTAAAACTGACGGGAACGTGACATACCAAAGATGCTCTTTTCCCGGTTTGGCATGTGGCGTTGAGTAAGTTCTTGGGTCTCCGCAACGACACTCTAAGACCGAGCCGGAGAGCAAGGGCATTTGAACCATGAGTAAATCCCCTCACCTGCTCCTGGCGGAAGAGGCGCCACGTGGTGAAGTGGCCGCGTCACGGGCAGAGGGAAGACCGGAACCTCATGCCCAGACAGCTGAATTGGCCAAACTCGATACGTTCTCTGTTGTCGGTTATACTCCCGTGACCCGTCCACACTCCAGGAGCGCCCTTACTTGTCAACACCCTTTAACTCCCCCCTTGATGCCACGGTTTCAGATATCCGTGGCGCTCACCGCGGTTCAGAGATCCTGGCACTGATTGCAAGCTCTCTTTCCCTGCTAGTGACGCGGTCACCCCGGCTCGGCCAGGGGCCCAGCACCGCCCGGGCCGGTGCTAATGTCGGGGGGCCCGGACGTGTCGGGCTGCGAGCTGAACGGGTTGTGCTTGGTCCCTAGGCTCCAGGTGTGACGACTGCGCCCCCGGCTTCTTTGGCAATCCCTCGGATGTGGGGGGCTCCTGTCAGCCTTGCCGCTGTCACCACAACATCGACACGACAGACCCGGAAGCCTGCGACAAGGAGACGGGGCGGTGCCTCAGGTGCCTCTACCACACGGAGGGGGAGCACTGCCAGCTGTGCCGGGCCGGGTACTACGGGGACGCCCTGCGGCAGGACTGTCGAAGTAAGCCGCGGCTTCCCGTTGCCCGCGTTTCGAGCGATTTCCACCGCCTTCTCCTCTATCGGGGGGATGTTGTTCTTCGGGGGTCTGCTTTATCTGGGCAAACACCTGTCACGTGTACTCTTTGACAAAAGAAAGATGAGATTGACCCCCCCACACTTTTTTTTGGTTACATCCTTACTTTCTGGCAGGACTGTAGTCTCGAGATGTGGTTCGGGGCCTGAGGGAGGCAACCGGAAGGGAAGCTGTGTAGCCGTGTCAGAGTGATCAGTGCCACCCAACAGAGTATGGACTGTAGGTCCTGTCCGTGCACTTGCCGCCGGGCCGGGACGTAGAGTCCAAGTACCCGCTCCGGTCGGCGCCTGTCCTCCTGCCGTTGGTGGATAGAGCCTTCCCGCCCGAGGGGAGGAAGGAAGGAACGTCTCTCCAGTGTCTCTCTCAGCACTCCTACTTTCTGTCCTACCGAGAGATCAGCCGGAGCTCCTCCTGCACCCCCTGCACCCCCTGCACCCCCAGGCCCCGCTGTTTATACAGCACGTGTGGAATGTGGAGGACCAGCCGGACTGGATTCCCTCACCCGCTCACAGGGCCTCTACCTGCCCGGTCTGATATATTCGTGACTGCTGCTCCCTGCCGAGTGTTGGAAGTCATGATGTCTCAAGTCCCACAGCATCTAATTTTTGTTGTTGTTGTTATTTCCAGTTAAATCCTCGATTTTAACATGATTTGCCGGCAGCTGATTAACTCTGAGTATGTCAGAAATGCTGGTCGGCAAAATGTGTCCTGGTGCCCACCAGCCTGGGAAATGTCAGAACTGTCTATGTCGTAAGAATTTCTGAAAAACAGCAGTTTTAGTGGGGGTGTTTTTTTTTGTTTGTTTTGTTGTTTTTTTGTGTGTTTTGGGGTTTTTTTTTAATCACCTCCATTCCTTTCCCTCTTTTTTTAAGATTTTATTTATTTATTTGACAGAAAGAGGGAGAGCACAAGCAGGGGAGCAGCAGAGGGAGAGGGAGAAGCAGGCTCCCCGCCGAGCAGGGACTGTGACACGGGGCTCAATCCCAAGACCCCGCGATCATGACCTGAGCCGAAGGCAGATACTTAACCAACTGAGCCACCCAGGCGCCCCCATTCCTTTTCCTCTTGTTTGTGTTTCCAGGCCAAAACCTGGGGGGGGATGATCTAAGCCATTAGAACGAAGCTAACTTTTGTATCGTCTGTGTATTTCACGGATTTTGTGAACTTGTTGAGTGTAAGTAATTCGGATCGCACCGTTCCTTTTCAGAGTGTGTCTGCAATTACCTGGGCACGGTGCCAGAGCACTGCAACGGCTCCGACTGCCAGTGCGACAAAACCACGGGCCAGTGCTCGTGTCTTCCCAACGTGGTCGGGCAGAACTGTGACCGCTGCGCGCCCGACACCTGGCAGCTGGCCAGCGGGACCGGCTGTGACCCGTGCAGCTGCGATCCTGCTCATTCCTTCGGGCCGTCCTGCAACGAGGTGAGGCACTGCGGCTGGGGGCGAGGCCATCGCGCATAAGGAGAGGACGCCCCTTTAGGAGTCCAGGGGGTGGCTAGCCCATTCGGTGGCTTTGCCCCGCTTAGGAAAGGGCCCCCCCACCTCCTTGTGGTCAGAGCCTTGCTGTCAGGGTGCGCAGCTCAGCAAACAGCACAGACTGGCGACCGTTTCTCCCGTTGGGGGCTCATCCGGGCTGCCCCCACTGTTGTGGGTCCCCCCCACCCCATCAGGATGGACAGGCTGTCACTACCTGGCTGCCGAACCAGACTCTGCTTAGCGATACAGCTTGAAATGAGGCACGGGGCCACAACGGGCACTGTAAGCCGTACTGTTGTTCCCTGACACACCCTGAGCGACCTGCTCCCCACAGCAGGTGGGTCGCAGGTGGCCTAGGCTCACTAGCAGCGTGTAAAGAAACCCGTAAATAAAGCGTAATGTGCTCTGGGCCTTTCCAACCCTCGTTGCCACAGAACAGTCAGGAGAGGCCGGCAGGCCCCTGGGCACCCAGGGGGGGATGCCAGAGTCGGGGAAGGGGGCAGACGGCTGCATCCCACCTGTCCTAGCCAGCCCCTGGGACTGCAAACGCGGACTGCCCTGCGCCCGCCGGCCCGCCTGACGCGCTGTGTTTTCGGCCGCAGTTCACGGGGCAGTGTCAGTGCATGCCCGGTTTCGGGGGCCGCACCTGCAGCGAGTGCCAGGAGCTCTTCTGGGGAGACCCCAACGTGGAGTGCCGAGGTGAGGCCGCGGGTGTTCTCGGGGGGCGCTGATCGCACCGGGGGCAATAGACGTGTGCTGCCGCTTTTCGTAAACTCAAGGACGGTACCGGGGAATTGATTTGTAGGTTTCGTGACGGAAGCAATTCGTGCTCATTAAACGGTCTAACAAATCCCACCCCATGGAAGGGCAGGTAGTAAAGGGGGAGCTGCTGACTTCCAGCTCCATCCCTGGGGGGGATCTGTGCCTCTGCACCAAGGCGTGTACTACCGTGAGGACTCACAGAAGGGCTTTTTTACACGCTTTTAACCAACACGGGCTCATCTTCACGACCTAGTTCTGCGAACTGATCCTTTTCCGCCCCTGCGAATGGTATCTTGTGGCCGCTTCCTTGTCAGCACACGGGGGTTAAACGGTGGTTCTGGTCGCTCGTTTGGTTCCAGTGTGTCCGTAGATTCTGCTGACAGTTCAGGCCCTCGGCGCATTAGCGTGCTGTCCCCACCGATGGCAACCGAAGGGCCATATCCGAGCATCGCGCTGCCCAGCAAAGGAGTGGGTGACCGGAGCTCCAAGTCTGTTAAGTGTGAACAAAAGCCAGATTTCCACTCAGGCTTATGATGAAACAGGAGTATGAGGGGAAAACTTGACGTCGTCTTCAGAACAAAAACTTGTTAAAATCATGTGAATCATAAGGATTGCTTAATTTTTACGCTGTTGCAATTTTGGTTTTGACCTGCCAGATAACTTTTTCAAATCTTAAAGCAAAAGCATTTGTGGGAAGGATTGATAGACTGCTTCCGTTCCGGTTTCCTAGTCTTTGTTTCCTGCTTGGCTTTTCTTCCCTACGTTTCAAGCTTATAAGTACGGATAACCATCTTTGTAGTTTTTAAACTGTTCTTCGATATCGTTTCCTTGTGGCACATCTGAAACTCTAGGTCCCTGTCGGACTCTAAATAAAAAGTGACCTTTTTCTTGTTTGGATACAGCTGTGGCAAGAGATAATACAGATCTTCAAGTTAGTGGCTCACTGAGTATCTCCCATCAAAGATGAGAAACAGCGATACCGTGTATTCCTTTAAGTCCACCCGTCTGTTCCTTAACAGTGGGGAAACCTCAGTGGACAAGACCCGAATACACAGCACAGGATCTCTTGTTTCAGTGGAGGCTTAGCCAGAAGGGTCTGTACCCACATCTCAGGTTCAGGTTTGTTCCACAGAAGTGATGACTGCAGTGTGTGTGGGTGCTTCTCCCTTCATCGGTCATCAGTCCAGGTGTTGGTTCTTCACGGGATCTGATTTTCTCATTTCCACAAGATCTGTGACATTCAGTGGGACGCCTGCTCCAGATTGGCTCCCACTAGTCACATCCTGTTGAAAACAGGGTTTCTCCAGGGTCTAATCACTCTTCTCGCAGATCCCGCCATCTTATAATGCCCCAAGGGCTTGCCTTGCTTCAGATAAAGGTTCTATCATCCTTTACAGCCCGGTTCCACCAGCATGTGTCATTGGCAAAATAGCTTTGGCCTCCAAGACTTGCTGACCTTTTGCCCCATCTCAGCTTTGTGTGCATGAAAAGCCTGTTCGCCGGAGTTAGTCAATCAGAGACTTGTTCATTGAATGCTCAGAACTTTACCCCTCCCCTTTCATCTTCCAGCTTTCAGCTGTGAGTCTGTCAGAGCAACTGTGGCTTATAGGAACAGTATCAACTTGTTCTGCTGAAAAGTTAGGTCATGTTTTAGAAACTGCAAAGAGGGAAATCCATGGCATCCATGTCTACCAAATACTTTGTTGTATCCAGAAGAAAGGTCATCTTGTTATGTAAGAAACTGTTGGGACCCAAATGTTTTTGACAACCTGGTGGACTGGAGAAAGTTCCTAACCTGCAAAGTTTCCAGAGAGAGAGAGAGAGAGTTGGGACTTAACCATGGGGAGGTCACTGCCGCCACTGGGCCTTGGTGTGAACGGGATGACAGCGGGACCGGACTAGTATGACTGGATGAGACGGGCCAAAATGAAGCAGCACATGGAGATCAGGGCTCTGGATGGGCTGGAATGTGGTCACAAATGGAAATGGGGGGACAGGGTCCGACAATGAGCAGGGACGAGAATAGGTGTTATCCGAAATGAGATGCAACCCTGAGGAGAGAATGGGACTACTTTTCTCAAAATAGGTAATCAATTGCCAAGTGGTCTTCAGCGTCAAATCTTCCAGGGCACAGATTGAGACTTTCTGGTGCCGCATCGTAAACAGCATGCTTCTAGGAGGACTTAAGGTCATAGTGAAGTTTTCTCCTTATGGAAAAAAATGTAGTTGTGTGAGAGACAAATGAGTGGAGCCTCAAACTTATAACTTGTTGAATGTTCCTATTGTCCAGGCGGGTTGGGGCTCTTGGCCAGTCATCCAAGTCTGAACAAGCCCACCACTGTGCCGGGGGTGGAGAGAATCCCATCCACCCACCAGCGAACGTGCTGGAGAAAACCTCAGCTCCGAGCTCTGCATTGTGCCCCTCAGGAGTCAAAGGGTCACATGGGGAATCTTTCTGTTGATTCATAGATAGCAAAGGGAGGGCCTCCGGCTGTTGGAAAAGGCCAGTGTCTCTTAAACCAGCGCAAATGGGAAATGTGGGGCATAGGTGAGAAGCCTTTCGTGCTTGTTTCTCATTTCAGATTGTTTCTAATAGAAAAATGAAGTGCGTTCCTTTGCTTAGACATGAATTTTTAGGACGTTTGTGTTCTTTTCTCAGGCCGGGTTTAACAACCACCCGCCTTAGTCTTTATTTGCAGCGTGACTTGGGAAATCAGCTTTAATTTCTCCAGAGGGCCACAGCTACTCTGTTAGTAGAGGGAAGGCTTATCTCGTATGATCCTAATCACAGCATGTGTGTCCCCTGCAGGGCGGGCCAGGCCACGGGCAGGCAAACTACAGCCACTGGGGCAGATCCAGCCCACCGCCTGTCCCCGTGCGTTTGTGTCTCATCTGTGGCTGCCTTCACACTACGCCGCCAGAGTTGGGTGGTCGTGACCGAGACCTGTGGCCTGCAAAACCTAACTATTTCCTATCCAGGCCCTTATAGACAAAGCTTGATGAGCCAGGTGGCTCATTTCTGCAAGTGAAATCACTACTTCCCACCTTTCGTCCCCAAACCTTTTTAGCAAGGCCAAAAAAATTGGTGGGGCTGAGGAGGTAGAGAATTTAAAGCAAAATCATTAAAGATTTTATTTATTTGAGAGAGAGGGAGCACGAGCAGGGGGAGGTACAGAGGGTGAAGCAGGCTCCCCTCTGAGTGGGGAGCCTGATGCAGGACTCGATCCCAGGACCCTGGATCATGACCTGAGCCAAAGGCAGATGCTTAACCAGCTGAGCCACCCAGGCGCCCCAGATGACAGGTTTTTAGAGAGGAATTCTTGTCCTGGCTAGAGGACAACAAGGACAATATGCAGCAGCAAGGCTGTGGGGGGCGGGGCGCCCCCAGGAAACCACATCCTGGGGACCCACTGGGGGGAGATTCGGTTTCACCAGACTGTGAAAGCCTTGACTGCCAGGCCATGGAGGATGGACTTTCCTCAGTTGCTGGAGGGGCCTGGAGTTGGAGAGGGATGGATGTAAAGGAAGGAGGAAGTTAAACCTACTGAATAAGAGGCACACAGGCTAACGTTTCCTCTTCTGGGGTTGACTTGCTAGTGTTTTTTTTTTTTTTTAAGATTTTATTTATTTATTCGACAGAGATAGAGACAGCCAGCGAGAGAGGGAACACAAGCAGGGGGAGTGGGAGAGGAAGAAGCAGGCTCCCAGCAGAGGAGCCCGATGTGGGGCTCGATCCCATAACGCCAGGATCATGCCCCGAGCCGAAGGCAGATGCCCAACGACTGAGCCACCCAGGCGCCCCGACTTGCTAGTGTTTTTTTCTAGGCCTCAATATCTGTAAACTGGGTGCATTCTTCATGTACCTAGCTCTTAGAGATCACCTTTTTAAATGATGAGAAAATTTAGTAGAAACAAAGGAAACTGACCACATAACTGAGAATGTATTTATAGATGAAAGTGGAATTCTTAATGGCTCGTTCCAATGATTACGGGCTCATTTTTCAAACGCTAGCCTTCATCTTCCTGACTTGTTCATCTTAAAGATCAGGCCACAACTTTTGCTAAATACTTTCTTTTTTCCAAGAGAAAGTTTTCCATCCTCTGCCAGAGAATCCATTTCTTAAAGCAGGACTGAGCTGCTGGTCCACTTAGACCCCTAGCCCTTCCTTTGAAGAGAGAACAACCATCGGCCTTGTCAGAGACCGTGGGCATAGTTTGTGTCTGAGTTTTAGATCCCAGCGAATGTGAGTTAGGATTGGAGGGTCTCCTTCGTAATTCCAGTGACCGTGAAGTTTTCAGTTGTCAGGTGAAAACCAACCTTTCTGCTTCAGTGGGAAGTACTGTTGGGGGGGGGGGGGATCCTTGTATGAGGTGGTGCACGTGGGCCTTCCCGTGCTCGCCTCCCAGGTGTCCCCAGGAGAGGAGCAGTTCTGAAAGCGCAGCAGAGACGGAAGCGCATGTCCACGGGAGCTTAGCGGTCTCCCCAGTGCAGTTTGAAAGCCTGATACAGTGTAGTCCTTTGGTGACCTTCCAGAGAAAGTTCGGGCTGGAAGTGTTCAGTGACAAAAGTGCAGTCCGGCTATCTGTGAAATGTGACTCTTTATTTTTCAGTTAGAGGAAAGGGATGTTGGTCAGTTTAGCTAACGTGGTCCTGGTTTTTGGACAGAGCCGGAGTCCTGCCTGCCCTTGTGCGGCCTGGACTGCAGCCCTATCCCCAGAGAAGGACAAAGCCTTCACGGGAGTGCACCTGCCTTTTAAATCCTACAGTTTGGGGCCCATGTTCGCCCCCCTCGAAGATGCCTATGGCAAAAATGAGAGCAAGAAAATGAAAAATTATTAGAGAAATTAAAAAATATATGCACCCATCCCTTGACCCAAGTATGAATTCAGTAAGAACCTCTTTAGGGCTGAATTAACGTGTGCCTTTGCATTATCCATGGGGAAAATTTTTTCTAAACTAAAAGCACGTGCACCATCTGCCTCCGTTGTCCCAAGCCTCAGAGAGAGGGTAAAGTAGGCACAGGTCTCCTGGGCCACTTAGGCCCGCATGGCTCCGCTCACTGGGACCAGCGGGGGTCGAAGCATTTCTTTACAAATGGCGTCACGCATTCCTCTTCTTACAAAGGTCATTAGGGTTGTGCACCAGCCGGCGTTGGTCAGCTTCCAAAGTCCTGCCTCTGCTCCGGCTCCACCCTTTGAAGGATGAATACACACACGTTCTCTCACCTCTACCTGCCTGCCCCCTCCTTCCCTCTCCCGTTCTCACTGTCCTCTCCCCTACTTTCCCCCCCTACAAGCATGCATTAACATACAAGAGGAAGGCTAGGACAGGTGTGTCCGCAGCACCTGGCAACCATTAGAAATACAAACTCTCAGGTCCCACCCCAGACCTAGGGATTCGAATCTGGGGGAGAGGATCGGGGGGGAGCAGCCTGTGTTTCATGAACCCTCCAGGTGATTCTCCTGTACGCCCAAGTTTGACAGGCTCTAGGACCTGGATGGCCCGTGTAAATTCTGGCTGTCTGAAAGATGTCTGAATTTACCAAACGTTTGGTAAAATGTTCAAATCGTCTAAATTTAAACAATGTTAATTCTTCATTATCAAATTTCTTCCTGTTCTTCTGATCCTCAGAAACTGATGAAGGCAGTGGTATTTCTCGGGGGGGGGGTCTCCCACTCTTCCACTAGGAAAAGATTCTGTGGTCAGATGAGTTTGGGATACAGCTGGGTAAAAACGACCTGAAACGAGGTTTCTCCTGCAGAACTCCTGAGCCTTCAGTGTGCTGAGGTTTGTTTGAGGTTGGTTTGTATGGATTTCCTGAACTTACTGATCATGGAACCCTTCTCTCCGGGAACATCTCCTAGAAATAAGGGTGCAGGGAACACCCTTGACGCTACTCACAGCTCGCTCAAGCTGCTCCCTGACTCGTAAGAGTGTCCCTCCAAAATACAGGAAAAATAAAATGCCAGCAGTGCCTGGAAAGAAACAATATGCTTAAGGGGAAAAAAAGTTTAGTTTTGAAAACCGAAGGCACTAAGGGAATGCTATGTTTTCAACCCAAAGGTTGGATACTGGACTATTCTGTAGTTTAAATCTTTGAAAAAAATCATGATGTTATTGGCAAGTATACAAAGATAAACATGAGGCCGTGACAGCTTTTTTTTTCCCCAATGGAAATGTGGTCAAGCAACACTCTGATCAGGAAGCTACCAGACATTTGCATGACAGAAAGTGAGGATAATAAAAATGTTCACTGAGTGCTCACAGTGAGTTGGACATTCCTCTAAGCACTTTGGAATTAAGCTCTTCCATATCTTGAAAGCGAGCCTGTGGGGTCGGTATCATTATTACCCCATTTTACAGATGTGAGGTCGGTGACTCAGTTTCCTCAGTTGCATAGCTGGGGTGTGGGGAAGGCAGGATTCGCAGCCGCCGGACAGCTGGAGCCTTCTAGCCCCACTGCGGCACTCCTCAGACTTGCTCAGTGGCGTTGGCCAACAAAGGCAGTGAGAGAGAAACTAGTAATAAGAGGCAGGACGTGGCGAGGGTCCCATGAATGGGCGACCAACGCATCTCTCTGGGTTTAGAGGGTAGAGACTAGTGAGCAAATCTCAGGACCCTCTGGGAAACTGCTTCTGGAAGATGTTTCATTAGTGAGTCTTTCAGGGACCAAGAGTGGCTGTTGACCCAGGAAGATTTTCCAACACTGAGACTATGAATGTGTTGTTTTGCCACAGTCGAACTTGCGTTTTTAGGAGGAGGACTTTGTTTTATAGGGGTGTGTAAATGTCCCTTGCGTGCCTGTACCGAAAATGAAGTTAGAACCTCAGTTGGCAAAGACCGTTGAACGCTAGTTGGAGGTTACCCAGTGCTCGGTACAGAGAATGGGAGCGATGGTGTCAGATGGACTCCTGCCCTTGGAGTCCTCAGGGAAATAATATATTTGTTTTGGGGAGGTGGGTTTTTTGTATATTTTTGTATCCACCACCTTTTCCCAGAAAGGATTTAAGGCCAGAGATGTTCGTATGGGCCTTTTGTTTTTCAGACACTGTACAAATACTGTGAAATACCAAGTTAATCCCGGGGCGCCTGGGTGGCTCAGTGGGTTAAGCGTCCGACTCTTGACTTTGGCCCAGATCAGGATCTCAAGGTCATGAGATTCACCCCCGTGACTTGAGATTCTCCCTTTCCCTCTGCCCCTCCCCTCTAAAATAAATCTTTAAAAAAAAAAAGTTAGTCTCTTGAGATTTGGGGCTCTAAGGCAAGATTCAATGGCACAGGCATTGTGATAAGTAACGTGAGCCGAGGTCCATTGGCCAAGGACGCTGATTTTACCCTCTACTGGTTGGTTGTGGCTAAGGTGCCGGCCCTGTCAGACCAGTGAGAAGTGGGGGCCGATTGGCTCCCGGTCCCTTCTCTCGCTTCTGACATCCCGTGCGCCCGTGCTCTTAGCGCTGGGCCTGGCTATCACGGTGGTGGATATCCACACACCCTACCTAATTGAAAGCCTTTAAACTAGATACTTAGAATGCCTGCGACTTCTTTCTCATAGAGTGTTCTCTTTGTCACGGTCATCGCAGTTCATCAGGTAGTCACCATTCTGTCTGGTGACCAGGTCGGGCGGGGGGTGTCAGGAGTGGTCCGTGAGTGTGGTCAGGATGTCACCTGAGTTGTCTGCCCTGATAGCGTCTGTGGGGAAGACCAAAGCAAAGGGAGGCAGAGGTGGGCGGGAGCTTAAGAGGACAGACTGGACGCTGCAGCAGGCTGAACATTCTTGAATCCTGGCCTGGCCATTTCCTGGCTGTAAGACTTGGGGCAAGTCACCTGTCCTGTAGGGTTCAGTGACACGGCGCGTGTAAACCATTTCCACAATGCCAGGCATGCTACGTGTTACCTTAAAGAAATTATTACTGTTAGTAAGTGGTTAGCACGTGTCTAGGTAATGCTTGTGCTGGGGAACGACGCTGCTCCAGTCTCTCCCGAAGCCTTTGGGGAAAACAGGACTGCGGCTTCTGAATGCCGGTCTTTGTCGCGGAAGTTTGTGATCTAGTGGATTATCCAGTGCTGTTTCCCTTCCAGCCTGTGACTGTGACCCCAGGGGCATTGAGACACCGCAGTGTGACCAGTCCACTGGCCAGTGCGTCTGCGTCGAGGGGGTCGAGGGTCCACGCTGCGACAAGTGCACGCGCGGGTACTCAGGGGTCTTCCCCGACTGCGCTCCCTGCCACCAGTGCTTCGCTCTCTGGGATGTGATCATCGCCGAGTTGACCAATCGGACCCAGAAGTTCCTGGAGAAAGCCAAGGCCTTGAAGATCAGTGGTGTGATCGGGCCATACCGGGACACAGTGGACTCGGTGGAGAAAAAAGTCCACGAGATCAGAGACATCCTGGCCCAGAGCCCCGCCGCGGAGCCGCTGAAAAACATTGGGGATCTCTTTGAGGAAGCAGAGTGAGTAGTCCCTGGGCCAGGGAGCGCGCTCAGTCTCGTTTCCACCTGATGAGAGACGCCAGGCTCGGTGCCTCCATCAGAAAGCGTGGCTTGCGCTGTGCGCGAACACAGATGCCGGGTCAGTGGCTCTCCAGCAGCCTTTACTCCAGGCATTTGGGCGAGTGAACTTTGACCAAATTCCGGAGGCTGCACCGTGGAATGTGCGCGGGTTCCATTCAGCGCGCCTCTTTGCAGACGGTGCTCCGAGCTGGCAGCGTGGCAAGGACGGCGGCTTCCGAGCGCGAGGATCCGTAAACGCATTGTGGCTTGGGTAGTGGCTAGGCCAGAGAATCTGAATGACTCAGGCTGCGTCTCTCTTCCCTCCTACGGAGGGGAAGGCAGGATTTACGTTTACCTTACAGAGCAGCAGAAGGGTTGATCTAGGAGACGATAGTGTAATTGCCAAGAACACGATGAATGCAAGTCGTTGTTACTGTGTGTTGCTCCTAGCCAGGAACTCATACCCACAGCAAGACCCCTATTTCCAAGTTCTTTCTGCGGCTCTGCCGCTGGCTCGCTAGAGCAGTGCTCCATTCTCTGATTATATCAAATTCACCACAGTGGAAAATTCCCCTCATAGCCCTTCTCTGGGTAATCCTCTCTGCATAGGGTCTGTTTTGCCAGTGAAAGCAGAGAGAACTGAGCTCTGAGTGATGCTCAACTTCCCGGGGATCATTTTTCGACCATTTCTCCTGCTCCTGGAAATTCCCTTTCCACATTTTCCATGTGATGGGACCAGAATCAGCCTCTCTAGGAAGCCAGATGGACTCTTCATTTCAGCACTGTAAGCCGCAGCAAGGGAATAGCTGACGTGCGCTTAGGCACCTCGTGGGAGATCCTTCCTGGACCTTCTAGATTTCAAGTAGCTGGTCCCTTGGTTCCAAGCCGGACGTTTTGTGTCCAAGAGCATGTGGTCGACCAGAGCGTTAGGAAACATCTGATACAGGGTGATAATGCATTTAATGAGGAAGTTTAGCTCATTAAAAAGACGGTGCACAGCTCAGTCTCCTAACACAGCAATAACAAGTTCTGGAAGGCTGTGTTCGAGCACAAGCCTATTTAAGACCTGATTTTTGGCCTTGGTCTCATGCACCCAAGGGAGAACAAAACAAGCTGGGTGTCCTTTGAGAGCCTGCCAGAGGAGAGATTACATTCCTGAAATGGCACTGTTACTACCCTCGCTAGTCATCTCATCGCAGGGACAGTAATCATCTCAGGGAAACTGGTTTTATTAATCTTTATTCAACACAACATCCAAAGATGGGTGTCTTAGGCTCCAAAGTGGCATTGTTAAAAAATACAGTGTTAGATTTGATTTCTTTAAAAATCGTAGCATTGTAGGAGAGCTGAGAAGAAAGGAAAGCCTTCTGTGAATCAGCAGGTGAACAGAAGGCACTGAAAAAAGAAACTATCTTATGATTGCCTCAGGAAAAAGTGGCTGGGTTTATAAAATGTAATTTAACATGCAAATCCTTTTAAGTACTTTTTGAGTTGGGTTGTGATTTTACCTCGGCCTGACATGGCATTTTTCAAATGGTCCCCAGCCTTTCAGCCCCCCCTACATTTTCCCAGTGTTTTATACTGACTAGTATTTCCCTGAGGAGACATTGAATTAGGTGACCCAGTAAAGCCCAGAACTGAGGTCTTCTTAAATATTACTTTCGCTGTGATTACACACACACACACACACACACACACACACACACACAGTATTTATAAGTAATATACAAATAGATGCTTAAAATACAGCTTTGGAGATGTGAAATACAGAAGAAAATGCAGTTGGGTTTAGATTACAAATGAAATATTGTGAAAGCTGAATGTGTATCAAAGTCCATCCTGGTAGATACTAACTTCTTTCTTTTGAGAAATAAAAGGGTTGCTTGTTGGTAGAAGTAGGAGGGTCCTTTGATGGGACCTCACCACCGGGGAAGTATATGAAAAACTCCTGTTGGTGACTCCCGTGGTTCCTGGTGGCTGTGAGACTTCCTTTCTGCATGTCCCATCTTGAAGGTGATCCCTGAGATTCAGATAAGAGCATTTTTTTGGCAGGTGGCTGGGAGGCATGATTCTACACTGGAGTCACTTATGTCTTTTGAGTTTGTGGGACTGTATGGGCTTAACACTGTTACATTCAAAACCGGAGCTCCATGCCCTGGACCTTTGCTCAGGTGCTCAGAATCCCTTCAGGATTCTTCCACCACCACACAGCTGATGGGCACGTCTGTGTTTTTCTTCAAAGTCTTTGAAGAAAGAAAAATTGTTAGATTTGATACAGTCTCTTAATGATCAAGAGAATAAAACCCAGGACTTGGAAATAGAAAGTTTGGAATGGGTTTAAAATTAGAGTAAGGGGCACGGTATTTGTAGCAAATATAAAAACAAGACTTCAAAACTCCCCTTTGGTTTATTTTACTTGGCAAATGTCTCCTCCTCTTTACAGGAAATTAACCAAAGATGTTTCAGAAAAGATGGCTCAAGTAGAAGTGAAATTGTCCGACACAGCTTCACAAAGCAACAGCACAGCCAGAGAACTAGATTCTCTGCAGACAGAAGCAGAAAACCTGGACAACACAGTGAAAGAGCTTGCTGAGCAATTGGAATTCATCAAAAACTCAGATATTCGGGGTGAGCATTTTTTGTGCAAATACGCAGTCCCGGACAATGGATGTAACCCACTGTCTGCCCCCCTAGTACGGCACTTTCAGAATAAAACGCAGTGCTTTCTAATAATCGTAGAGCTTTTTCTCCCCGCGTCTCTGGCACAAATAAGGATTATAGTCCACGCCTACAAACGTGGGACCTGGGACTCGGAGAGCTTAAGACACGGCAGAGGTTCCCCGGAGCGAGCGGCAGAATGGGATCTGGTTCCTGATTTGTTTTCAGTGGATGGTTTAACCACCTTGGCGTTTCTTGGAAATGGGCTCTTTCAAATAGTTCAGAAATCACGATATTTCAGCAAATTCTTTTATATTCAAGAATGTTGCCTGATGAGGAAAGAATTTTTGCAGCGTCAGATCCCACTAACCATCCTATTCTATGCACGATCCTTTATCTTTCTGGCTAGGTCCTCAAAGCCAAAATATGCCATGCTGTTTTATATATGTCATACTAGCCATTTGAGTGCATCTAAATAGTTAAATGACTAGGAAAAGAGAAAAAAATATCTGGATATGTAATCTGCAGGCTGCCTGGCTCTGTTGGCTATTGAGAAAGAACTGGAAGATTGCCTGTATGTAGAAACATCTGCATGACTGAGTTAATTCTGCGGCCAGATGTTTGGCATCCCCCAGAGCCAGGATAGCTGCTAATGGGACAAAGGATAGCCATTGCTCAAGGGGGGAAAGTTCTGTTTCTTCACAAAGATTTTAGTCCCTGAATTTTAGAGCAGAACCATACAGTAAATTGAGGGCAGCAGACACCAGATCCGGGCGTCATTCCTGAGACCGAGCACAAGAGGTTTCACTGCGGGAAATTTCATTTCGTGCCCTAGGTGCCTTGGATAGCATTACCAAGTACTTCCAGATGTCTCTAGAGGCAGAGGAGAGGGTGAACGCCTCCACCACAGATCCCAACAGCACCGTGGAGCAGTCGGCGCTCACCCGGGACAGAGTAGAAGACTTGATGATGGATCGAGAAGCCCAGTTCAGGGAGAAACAAGAGGAACAGGCCAGGCTTCTGGATGAACTGGCAGGCAAACTACAAAGTCTAGACCTTTCAGCGGCTGCCGAAATGGTAAGGTTTTTGAGGGTTTGGCCCCAAGGCTATGATGCAATAGGAAGAAAAACCACCCTGTTGTGTCTGTAATCCTGTTCACTTTGCAAATGAACCCACAGAAGTGAAACTGGCCTCCGTTCTGGACCACCTATGGGTGTCCACCACCAAGCCAGATCAGAACAGCATCCGCCTTCCCGACCCCCGCACCTGCCCCACACACCAGCTTCCAGAGGTTTCTCTGTGATACAAAGAATCAGGACTACTTTCCCAGACTGTTACATTGAATTGCTGACTTCTTATTCAAATGCGAACCCTTCCAAGGGTGCACGTCTCTTTTTTCACGTAGTTCTGATTCGAAGTGCGACCTCCCTTCTCTGTGGAGCAATTCGGGAACCATTCTGGGAGAGACTGTTAAAAATTAAAGGAGCACAAGAATTTTTTCCCTGGGTGTAAATCAAAATGTTCCTTTGTTCCAGTAACTTTACCTGGTGAAGATTAACCCTGAGACCAACCGCGAAACTAGATTCATTTCCCAGAAGCTTTTAGAGAGTAACTCCATTCATTTCCCAGAAGCTTTTAGAGAGTAACTCCAGAGCCCATGAAATGGAGACCCGGCAGAAGGCCAGCAAATGCCACACTCTGCCTGTTTCGTCCTCGTTTCCTTATTGTTTTTCAGGGAAGGACACCTACTGAGAGAATCTGGAGGGTACTGTTCACAGACTAGGGCTTGTGTTCTTACGTTAGGAACACAGAGGACAACAGAAGCAGGAGGCAGATGGATGCAGAGAAGCTGGGGGACAGTTGAGGCTTCCTTAGGATGTTGTCTTGAGTGAAGAGCCCCCTCCCTCCCTGCCTCCTTACCTGCCCCACCTGTTCGCTTTCTCTGCAGTTGGCAAACACTACTGACCGCCACTACTGTACGGTGCCAAATGTCATCGATGCCTACAGGGTTATGTGTTATCACACTTTATAGCATGTAGTGGGAATCGAAGTCAGGTAGATCTCCTGTCATGGTTGAGTAGAAACATGGAGGCCCAGAGCAGTGTGTCCACTGTGCTTCCTAGGGGACAAATTCAGTATATACAGCGTGAGGTGACAGTTCTCTCAATCTTCTTTCCTTCCAGGATTGATTCCTTCCTTAGAAATTCTAATAAAAACCAGTAATCACAAATAAAATGCACACACTGAAGTGAAAGCAGCTGGGCGTGCTGAAGGACGTTTGCTTTGGATCAGAGGGTAGCGAGGGAGTGGGGCCCGTAAGAACGGGTGCCCTTTTCCCGTGATTGCTTTTCCATTGGGTGAGCTAACCTAGGGTTTGGCCAGCTTCTGGTTGCTCATTGGATGTATGGAGTTTTCCTGACCTCTCCCTTTACAGGTTGCATACTGACGTTTCTTGGGTAGAGAGGTTTTTGTCCCTTTGTGTTTTTCAAGGACCTTCCGTTCTTTGTGTGTACTCAGCTAGACCCATGTTGGTTTTTTTCATGCCTGTCAGCTGATACAAAACAGATCTCCTCGTGTGTTGTCAGATTGTTTTTAGAAAGCGTCCCTGAGGCCTTGTGCTTTTCTTAAGGTCCATGTTCTTCTAGAGCACAAAGAATAAACTTTCTTTTCTGAAGCTTTTTATGTGCTATAAACCAGATACACGAGAGACTATTAGAGATATAATGGGATTATAATCATCATAAAATTAGGCTAAGGAGTTGAGTATTGAAAAACTTTTTTCTTTCTTAAAAAGAGTACCTTCCTTGCGGGGAAGCACTATCTGCTTTTCACTGCCTCTGTTCAGTGTGAGGGGACAGCTGCACAGTTCTCCCCCTGCTCAGCCTTTTCCATCATGTAGCAAACTTATCATTTATCCATTTGCGTGTGTATGCCATGGTCAGGCTCTGATCTTTGGAAGTTTCTGGTAGGTAAGGAAGAGGAATCTGGGGAAGGAGAACTGTGGGGGGGGGGGCGGGGGTTGCTTATTTGTAAAAGTTAAATCTACCTTTGTTCCTACTGTTTTCTGTTTCCCTCTCATATCTGGAATGTTCTCCCACTTCCCCTGCTCAAATTTCACCAGTCAGCTCATCCTTCCCCGATGACTACAACCCTCCATGGTCTCCCCTTGTCTGCTTTCCTTTCCACTTACAGCATCTGACCTCCTCTTGGCTGTTTTATGGAGAGTGAGCCTGTCTTCCTCACTAGATCTGAAGGTCTAAAAAAAGGCCAGATAAGGAGCCTTCTAGGTCACTCTATGGACCAGAACAGTTGACCATGGTGCTAGGTCTAAAAAAGTTTCTCAGTACCTATTTTTTTTTTTTTTAATCCAATGCTTTAGGATAAAGGGGAAGCATTCTTTGGCTCTCCTCTTGGCAGATTTCAGCCTCGCAGCAGATAATGTTTGCACCCCACACAGCGCCCAGATGGCATTCCAGTTCATCGGGGCAGAAGGCACTGGTGAAGCGTTGTAAACTGTTTCCTTGGCAGTGAGTAGGTCAGCTTATTCCTAAGCTCCGGGCTCCTCTCTCCCCCTTGAACACTGTGTTCCCAAGCGCCCCTGCTGAGGACCACCTACACGCTCTCTGGGGCCACCCAGGCCCTGCACAGCTGTGCTGAGCGGCAGACTCCCTCTCTGAAGGCCAGGGCCTGCTCCCCCTCGTTGCAGACCTGCGGGACGCCCCCAGGGGCCTCGTGTTCCGAGACGGAGTGCGGCGGCCCTGGCTGCAGAACGGATGAAGGCGAGAAGAAGTGTGGGGGACCTGGCTGCGGGGGCCTGGTCACGGTGGCACACGGAGCCTGGCAGAAAGCCATGGACTTCGACCGAGACGTCCTGAGCGCGCTGGCCGAGGTGGAGCAGCTCTCCAAGATGGTAATTCAGTGCACAGCCTCGCTCTGTGGTGTTGGCTCTCACTGACAGGCTGGAGGATCTGGAAGGGAGAGATCGGTTCTCCAGGGTGAAATGAAAGGGGCAGGGCAAGGACATGTCAAGTCTGAAAGTTCCGGCTTTTGTGAGGTCAGGGAAAGAAAGTACACGGGGAGGTTTTCTTCATAGAACATTTAAGAATTTGCTCTCTTCTCATGACAATGATTTGAGATCATTATATTACTTATCATGCGTCCAGGGTTATGAATAACAGATTGAGCTGTACTATAAAAAAATTCATGTTGAGCAATGCAGTGTTTTTCTAAAGCGACCATGTTAACATCGTATTTCATAGGCCACCAAATGTTCTGGAGGAGTTAGAAACAACTGGAGAAAATGTTTATGCCCCAGCCTGATCTGTATGAGAACACTGTGTGGCCAGCTGTAGACGGAGGACTTCCGTCTACAGAGGAACACAGGACAGCTGAGCGAGAGACATTTGTTTCTAAAACCCATGGTTCCAAATGCATAGCTTTTCAGCATCATTTTGTAGGCCATTTAGAGTATTCTGGTCTGCCGTAGAAAGAGTGAGTCGTTCCCTGGGTCATTTATTCCTCATATTTAGGTCTCTGAAGCAAAACTGAGGGCAGATGAGGCAAAATTGAACGCTCAGAACGTCCTGCTGAAAACCAACGCTACCAAAGAAAAAGTGGACAAGAGCAACGAGGACCTGAGGAATCTGATCAAGCAAATCAGAAACTTTCTGACCCGTAAGGAGTTGGTTTTTGACTTTCAGACATTTCTTCCTCTCATTGAATATAAAAAACGTTTAAAAGTCTGTTTGAGAGACCAGAATTCAAGGCTACACTTTAGAGAAAATCAATTCTGGCTGGGAATAAAGTCACATTTCAAAAAAAAAAAAAAAAAAATCCATGTTAAGAAATGTTGGCATTTCTTAAGCTTGTGTGTGTGTAAGTCGTCTCCTCTGATGCTACGCAGACACAGATGGGATACCCACCCAAGTAGGAAATCAAGTCAAGCACACGTGGAGAGAACTGAATTCGGAATCTGTTTGAGGATCTAATGACATTCTGTGTAATCTCATTAGATCCTCAAAGTAGTGGCTTATTTTGATGTTGCCTGCAGAGCTTTGCAATCCTATTATTTGCAGGACATCATACTTCTGGTTAGCTCTATTGCTTCGTGTTCTATAGAGAAAAAGAAAATCTCTAGTTTGTGGTCGAGCTCTTAAGTGTTTCTGGTCACAGTCCGAGTGTTACCAGTAAAGGATGGTTTTGGCCTCAGGTTACACAAAACTTTTAACTGAAGTAGACTTAGTCAAAAAAGATGCACACTGTATCACATAGCATGAAGTTCTGGGGCTCACGTAGAAGGATATCTGCTTTGTTCTCATGCCACTTCCTCCTGGTTACAAGGTGGCTGCCCAAAGTTTCAAATTTGCCACAAAGCCTCAATAATACCTAATGGAAGAAGAGACCACCTGTTGTATATCTTTTAAAGGAAGGAAATCTTCCCCAGAAGCCTAGAGCAGTCATCTCCATAAATCTCACCAGCCAGAAAAGCATCCCATCCCACGCATAATGTCAAATGGAATGGGATTGCCATCATTGGCAGACTAATCAGCATTTAACTCTAAGTTTACCTTCCCTTAGAGGTGGGTGCCTGAACAAAATAGTATTCTGTTAGCAAGGAAAATGGGCAATAAGAAAGGAGCCAATGGTACTCCTTTGGATAGCTTACAAAATATCCTGTGGCAGCCACATGTGATCAAATATTTTCCTGTGCTTAAACCCTGAGGGGTGCATTTTTACGTTTTTTAATAGTTAGAAAAAAAAAACCCTTAAATCAATGGCATGTTCGTAGCTTAACCTCTTGGGCATTTTTCTGACCACTTTTCACAGTAGACATTTGAAATTCCTTGGCTTCTGTGATAATATGCTATCAGATTCTCTTCTCTGACTGGATCTTCTCCCTTCCTGTAACTAGCAGAATCCAGTTAATTTATATAAGGAATATCAGCTCTTTACCTCTGCATTTACAGTACTCTCCTAGCTGTTCTTCCAACCTCACTTCAAAGTTGGTGCTACTCGGGGCGCCTGGGTGGCTGTCAGTTAAGCCTCCGAGTCCTGGTTTGGGCTCAGGTCATGATCTCAGGGTCGTGGGACTGAGCCCCGTGTCAGGCTCTGCGCACAACGCAGAGTCTGCTGGAGATTCTCTCCCCTTCCCCCATCTGCATGTGAGTGCTCGCTCTAAAATTTTACTCTTCTGTAATCTGAACCATTTGCTCTGCTTGACTTTCACAGGACATGCGTGGCCCATACAGTCTCTCCTTCCAGAGATGTCCATCTTCTTTCAAATCCTATTATCCTTCAAAACCTGATCAGTTCCTCGACCTTCCCAGTCTACAGCAAATTCCAGTAGTTACTTTTTCCACATGTAACTACTCAGACTATAAATAGTTACACAGGAAGTGCCTACATCTTGGCGTCACCCCGGAATGTGGGTCACCTGGTGTGCCCCGAAGTGAGTTACGCATCCGTGACTGTGACACTTCATGCGGACCTCTTTGCTTTCCACAGAGGACAGTGCGGATCTGGACAGCATTGAAGCAGTGGCTAACGAAGTGCTGAAGATGGAAATGCCCAGCACCCCGCAGCAGTTACAGAACCTGACCGAAGATATTCGGGAACGAGTTGAAAGCCTGTCTCAGGTCGAGCTTATTCTACAGCAAAGCGCTGCGGACGTGGCCAGAGCGGAGATGCTGCTGCAAGAAGCTAAAAGAGCCAGGTATGTGAAGACGGTGGGGCATTTAGGGGGCTTATGCTGTGTGTCCAGCAGGGAGTAAAAAAATCTTTCTTTAACCACAGAAATTTCTAAGAATGACCTCCGTGAGTCTCTCTGGGTCATTCCAAGAAGGCTGTTCTTTAAAAGAAATGCTTCCTCTCAGAACTTTAAAAAAAAAAAAAAAATTTTTCATGTTTACATAGATCATCTCCTTCTTTCACTCAGCAAAAACGCAACCGATGTCAAAGTCACAGCTGACACGGTGAAGGAGGCGCTGGAGGAGGCAGAGAAGGCCCAGATCGCCGCCGAGAAAGCCATTAAGCTAGCGGTTGAAGACATCCAAGGAACCCAGAACCTGCTAACTTCGGTAAGAGTATAATCCTTCCTGTGGGGGCAGAACACTCACAGACTCTACCTGGAGAGTAAGCGTGTTTGATGGTGATGTGGAAACTCCTACAGCAGTGCATGAAAGGACGGCTCTGATTTCACTAAAGCCGAATGACTCTCTTAGCACGGGGGCTAAAAGCATTATGTTTTCAGGGAAAAAAGGACCCTGAAGGCACTGGAACATTCAGCCCCCTTCACTTTCATAGTGTGTATGTTTTTATCTCCTGTTCCTTCAAGGACTCACATAGACTACTGAATAGTATCGGAGGATAGTATTAATTTCAAAATTTAGTTTTAGGAAACTCCTGCTGTTATAAAGCAGCCCAAAAGCAACCCACGTCGTGAAGACCAGTATCTCAAAATTTATGAGGTGAGCATTCACAAAATTTTACTGTTTTTAAAACTGCTGGAAAGCCATGAAGGTCAAAATGCTTTTAGTCCCCAGTTCTAGATGAACCTAATAGGGATCTTATAGTTGAACCATCTGTTTTGTTCAGAATGCATGGAAGATTTAAAGTAAACTCTAAGCCCAGTGTGGGGCTTGAATTCATAGCCCCGAGATCAAGGGCCACATGCTCTACTGACTGAGCCAGCCAGGTGTCCCAGAAACTTATCATATGCAGAATTCTCTTGACTAGTAAAAGCATACACGAAGAATTTTTCACATGCACTTAATGCTTTATTCTAAAAATCCTATCACTTAAAAGAAATGAAAATATAATTTTCATTTTTCAAAAAGCAGTCCTACAAGCAAATCTTTCCATCCAATTTTAGGAAGTTCATTTGTTTTATAAAAATGGACTCCTCTGATCCCTACCCACCTTCTCAGGATATGCTCTGAAATTAGATGCCATTAGTCTGCATTGTCACACTTACCAGACCAACAACCCCTAATGTTTAAAACCTGGGAGGTGGTCTTTCAACCTGCTTTTCCTACCATTGGTTGTTACAAACCTGTCCTCCCCAGTTCTATCGTCATTGGCCACTTTCCCTTCTTAAATTTTGAGTATACATAAGGCCCCTTCTTGTTCAAGTGTAGAAAAATTACATGTTTCCACCAGACTATGTTCTAAGCCCTTTGATTATTCTGTTTTTTCTATCTCTAGGGTTTTGCAAATTTCTTTGTGTGCTGTTAACATTTTAATGAACTTTAGGTGACTTTATAAATTTTGGGGCACCTGGGTGATGCAGTTGGTTAAGCCTCCAACTCTTGGGTTTTGGGTCAGGTCCTGTTCTCAGTGTTGAGACTGAGCTCTGAGCCGGGCTCCATGCTCTGCTTGACATTCTCTCTCCCTCCCCCCTCTTTGCAGGCACACACGCTCTCTAAAATAAATAAATCTTTTTAAGTTCCGACTCTGAGAAACAAACTGAGGGCTTCAGAGGGGAGGGGGGTGGGGGAATGGGATAGACTGGTGATGGGTAGTAAGGAGGGCACGTATTGCATGGTGCACTGAGTGTTATATGCAACTAATGAATCATCGAACTTTGCATCAGAAAGCAGGGATGTACTGTATGTTGACTAACATAATAAAGAAACATTAAAAAAAAATTAAGTTCCGAAAAGCAAAATGGAAAATACAGGGTTTAATCAAATTATAGGTGGGATATTTGGCTTAACAATGCAAGTGAATAATGATAGTTTTCAGGGACCCTGGGGGACAGGAAGTGTTTTAGGTTAAGAAGCAAAAAGAATCTCTAAACTAGACTATGCTATTAATGAAAGCTTGTCGAAACCGATTCACTCATTTATAAATAAAACTATAAAGCTTATCTTCTAAGAATTATAACAACTACTCCCTAAGAATATTTTTCTATGTTAAATTAATGGGTAAACTTTTAGGTTAACAAATTTTGCCATGTCTATATTGATTAGTTTCAGACTTAATTCTATGGACTAGACCCATCCTTGAAGGTAATTAGAAAAAAAAAAAACACAACAAAAAACTAGGTGCTCAGTGAAACTGGTTCTTCTGTCTTGGGTCAGACTGCTTACCTGAGCTAGCTTTTAAAAATCAACTGTTGACTGATTATTCTTTGAAAAGAGATATGTGGATCCTCTCCAATTACCCAGCTATTTTTTCCCTAAAAGACTATTTATGGATTCCAGATGACATGCCATCTCACGGTCCTAGAGTGACTTTTCAAGAACGTTCCTGGTCTGCCTGTAGTAACACTCAACTTTCCAGGTAGTTTCTGAAGACCCATAGCCTCCCCTCGAGTTTAACATTTAGAGTTGACAAGAAAAATGAAAGGTGACTTGGGAGGTATTATTTTCCCCCCCACATGAATTTGGAAATTTCTGTGGAAATCCTTCCATCTGCTTATTTGTGACCATTGTTTAGCCAAAGCTTGCAGGTGTCCTTAACATGCTTTCTCAACATATCAAGCTGTCTAAGGGCTGGTTCAGTAAGAAGCTTACATGAACTACCAGCCTAGACAGATCATCAGAATTATGAAAAGAATAAAGTTGCTTACTTTATAGAAGATTTCCTGAAATTTTATTTTCCTTTTAGTGATTTTTTTTCTTTGGGTCCAGAGTAAACCAGCATAGCCGTCTTTTACTCTTCCTCTGAACTTGTATTCCTAGCACGCCCTACCACTTGTTGTGAAATTAAGGGCTTGCTGGGTGACTGACCTTATCCTCGTAGATTGAGTCTGAAGCCACTGCTTCTGAGGAGACCTTGCTCAACGCCTCCCAGCGCATCAGCGAGCTCGAGAGGAACATGGAAGAACTGAAGCGGAAGGCGGCCCAGAACTCTGGGGAGGCAGAGTATATCGAGAAAGTGGTGTACACTGTGAAGCAGAGCGCAGATGATGTTAAAGAGGTAGGTTCAGCTTTGTAATTTCACAGCTGTGTTCGTACAGGAGCCACACATCTCCTGGTTGCCTTCCTTGGAACCAGGAAGGGACGCAGACCCAACAGTTACTCATCAGAAATCTCCCCAGTGACCTGTTTTGAAATAGCAGTCGTTAGAGACCCAGATGGAGAAGAGTGGGAGTGGATATGAAGGTGGCCAAGAAGCCTGACCTAAACCCTCATATCCGAACTTGGATAAGGAGACAGAAAAATAAAATTAACTTAGGGGCGGAAGTCTTAAAACAAGCACCCAGAGCTTATTACTTCGGTAATTCGATCAGGAAGGCCTTTATGGCATATGGTAATTACTGGGCCCCTGGAGCAATCTTGAAAAGCAGGGTAGAAAAAGCTGAAGGAGTCCGTCAGAACCACTAGCAGGGAGCTAAATCTCATGTCTTCTACACTCATTCTGACTTAACCACCCCTTGCTTCTTACTGAAAGGTGCTACACTTTGCAGAGAAAATCTCATACAACCCAAATTTTTCATTGGAAGCCAAGTAATGATTAAAACACATGTTCAGTGGGCAAATGTTTATCTCCAAAGAAACCTTTTTACACTTTTAAGGGGAATGTGCCAACTGTTAAATGAATAGTAGGGAGTTATAAACTGAAATTTACAGTAACCTCAAGGAAAAATCTTGACTAAAGTTTTTAGGCATTACAGAAGGGTGACCACCTTCCACCTCTGAAGAGAACCAAACAGTAAGAAAAGTGTACTACCCTGTCCGTTTTTTCTATCATGGTTTGTACTTTCTCACAGTTCTGAGAGTATACGTCTCCCTAGTAGTCTTTTTACAGAGCATTTTTCCAAAAATGGCAAAGACCTCCTGACACTGAAATCCCTCCGTCAATGGCTATTGTTTGAACAGCGTTTCTCAAAAGAAGCACCTGCAACCACCTTGTCAAACCCTCACCAATTTCTCATCTCCCCCTTCCTTACTTCCCTTAAATCTCTACACACCCTACACCAGTCACGATCCAGATGGTCCTATCAGCTCTTCAAATGGATTTTCTGATATCACAGCAAACCACCTTCTTTACCGCCACGTAATTGTCTTGCAACGTCTCTAGAGAAAAATATTAACTGACAGGAGGCTTAGCCCTGGAGACCTGCCACCACTCCAAAATGTCTTTCATTTTAAACACAGTTTCAGAATATTTAATTATTTACACCCATAGCTTAAAGCCTGAGTCCCTTCCGAGCTTGCCACAAGGATACTCAATGTCAAGTGATTACATGTATCCCCTCTGTGTGTCTAAATGGAACTGCAGGATCTGGACAGTGAAGTTGATGAAAAGTATAAGAAGGTAGAGAAATTAATTGCTCAAAAAACCGAAGAATCTGCAGATGCCAGAAGGAAAGCTGAAATGCTACAAAATGAAGCGAAAGCACTTCTGGCTCAAGCCAACAGCAAGCTGCAGCTCCTGAAAGGTGGGTCTCAGGCTCGCGCTGTCACCACGTATTGTAAAATCAAGACCTGCACAGCATTTATTTAAAAGGTTGCAAATCTGTTGTCTTAGGCCTTACGGGCTGAAAGGGTAAGCTGATCATCTGAATATAATTTGCTCAGACCTTTTCTTTTTATGTCCCACAGATTTAGAAAGAAAATATGAGGACAATCAAAAATATTTAGAAGATAAGGCTCAAGAATTAGTAAGACTGGAAGGAGAAGTCCGTTCGCTCCTAAAGGATATAAGCCAGAAAGTTGCTGTTTATAGCACCTGCTTGTAAAGGAGGAGGAGGAAGGGCTCAAAGGGGGCCGAGGTGACCAGAGGAAAAGAGCTTCATTTAAAAAACTGACTTCATGATCTTTAAAATACAACTCATTACCTATACCTATTTAATGTTTTTAATCACATTTTGTACGGAGTTAAATAAAGTACAGTGCTTTTGTATAAATATATATTTGGGATAATTCTTAAATTTTACTGACTTCGTGTTAGTGAATCCCTTGAAGCAAGGATATTTTCAATGTAAGGTGGTTTTATAAACAGACTGCCTCCACGGGACCCTAATTTGTCTATAAACAAGCTATTACCTGTTTGCTATCCTCCCCACATCTGTCTCTCAAACATCACCTCCCGGGGGGGGGGGGTGCCCAGGCGGAGGGGAAGGCTACAGCCTGAGCCCCCATCACCATTTCAGTGGCTGCTCAGTCGCTCCAATCTCCAGAACTCCTCTAAATACTCCTTGCTCTGGGAAAGAGAACAAAAAGCATTTTTTAGAAAATCAGGAAAGTGTGGCTTTTAAGTGTCAGCAATCCTGGCCTTATTCTAGGTGGTGAGGGGAAGGCTGAAATGAAGTCCAGCCGGAGCTGATGAACGTTGGCCCTGCTCCGTTGGCAGAAGCAATCGAAGTGATGCTACAACTTTACTAGATTTCACAAACTAAAGACTCTGCTACAGTCTGTGTGAGGCCAAACCAATCACGAAACACTGATTCCACAGGACAAAGAAAACAGTTGTATTCCAACTGCCAAACCCATGTCAACTTCAGCGCTGAGCTGGCTGGAGGAGGGGCCAAGCCCTAAGTGGTCCTTTTTCCAAATTCTTATTAGAGCAAGACGGTTTCTGTGTACCCCTGACCACCCCCCCACATGCAACACAGCTGCAGCTGGGCCTCAACAAGAGTTACGGAAACAGATGTAATTTAAACAATAAGGCGACCTTCGCTCTCCTTCAAGGTAATTATTTGTCCCTTCATTTTAGGTACAGATCCTACCACCTGGCAACGTGCTTCTACCCCACCCACTACAGCCACTGATTTTTTCCCCTTAATTTTACATATTTTACTTAAAATAGAGATCTTTACTACTACCCCTTCCTTTTCAGCTAAACTAAAGATGTCACTTTGAAGTCACTCATTTGAATCAGCTCAGGGAACTGCACAACTAATTCCCACCTTCACAAGCCAAGAAAATAGTAAATAATGGTAAATGAGTATTTAAAACCTGTTTTATACCCACAACTTCATTCCTGCCTAGATATAACTATTTTGTGTGTTTCTATAGCTAGGACTTAATATTAAATTCTATTCCCCACCACCCCAGAGTAGACATGTTTGAAGTTTGAATGAACTAGCACTTCACATAATATTGTGAATTCAGATTTTAAAAGAGGTCATTTCCAATAATGGCAAAGTAGCACGTATCAAGCCAGCCCTCCTATAATAACTACAGCAAACTCTGAACAAAATATGTATTTTTTAAACTAAAGGTCCTGGAGACCAACCAGAAGCAGGCAGAAGGTAGAGAGAAGTTTTGACAGAGACCAGGACTGGGTGAAACTCCCCAATTTTAATGGCTTTTCAACTGAAGGTAGGTCCTAGCAAGTATCACACTGGGCAGAAGCCAAGTTTTACCGGTTAAGGAATTGGAGGACTGAGTCAGGAGCAACTAGAATAACTACTATATGGGGGGGGGGGGGGGGAGGGAGCCCCAGAAGAGTGTGGCATGGTGGGGAGGGCCTCCGAACTCTACACATCATTTGCCCAGTGTCTCACTGACCTATGAACTACACAAGCATGGGATAGACGTAATGTAGCCGAGGTAAAGCTGAAACAACAGAGCAGACATTTCAGCTGCCGCCCCCAGCGAAGATGATGGAACTGGGGTTCAGCCAAGTTAACTGCCTCCTGAAACAGAAATTCCCTATTTTTCAGAGGTAGGTAAGAGCATCCAGAGTCTTTACAATGGATCATTCATAATGACCGTAATACAATCCAAGACTACTGGACATAGAAGAAAAAGGCAAATGTGACCCATTGATGATGCAATTAAAACCTGAAGACGACTCAACATTTTCCTTCTAACTGAGCTACTGACAGTATCGTACCCCACATAGCTTTCTGCTGACACAGGGACATTCTCTAAACTTTTTCTTAGGCTGTGATCTTTAAGTTGCAATCAAGTGAGTACCTAGTTTGCATATTTCTACTACTTTAAGATAGCTTTTCAAGAATATGCTATCCTAAATTTGAGAACTACTTAATCTGATTCTTAAATTTAAAATATGCAAAAGCCTATTTTAACATTTAATACTTTGTTACTGAAGTGTTTCAAGAGCTGGCCATTTTAAACATTAATCAGCAAATACGATTTTATAGCACTCTTTTAAAGAAACAGTCATTTACCCAGCCATGGATACACTGGAAATCCACAGAAGACAGCAGGTTAAATTTTCCTGTATGCTGTGTCTCCAAAAAGTGTATGCTCCACAGTTAGTCGGTATCACTAAAACAGATGAAAGGTAAGGACCTTTGAAATGCCTTAACGTTGTCCCCCAGTGTGGTAAAAAGATACATCCAGGCCTAGAAGAGGAATAATAAACAGAAATAAGAATATATACTACAGGTAGTTATAAAGAACTAGGACCATCTTGACATTCACTCAAAACAACCAGTAAGTGAATATTTAAGACTGTTTATTTCTGTATTTTCATTCCCTGCTGTAATACATTTACGTCTTCATTTAATATTTGAATCCCACGGACCTCCTAATTTTGGTTAACTGGGTAACTACAGACTACAGACCTCAACGGGTCCTTAAAAATTTAAACATAAAGTCTACCTCTAAACTGCAAGAATTTGGGGATTAAATAAAACAAGTGAGAGATCATCTCACTTTATTTACATCAGTTTGGCTTATACATATCTTAATATTATTCTAATGACTGTTTCCAATATGAAAACCAAGTTTAAAATAACTTGATCACCTTGCTTCAAACACAGCTGGTTCACATACCCTACGCCAGCTCCATCCATGTAAGTAAATCCAATTTTACAACAGCAGAGATAAAAGCTATGTAACATAAATTGAGTGAAGTCGAATCTTTCAGAAACTGCGTGAAAATATGGGTTGAAGAAAAATTTCCAGGATGCTACTATAAGTAGCTTTTTTTCTGCAATATTAATGCACTGAAACAAAATATTAAATTTATTTAAAATAGATGAGATTATTCCATTCTGTCCGAACCTATTAAAACCATCCAAAAGTTTCATAATTCAGTCCTAAAAATTCTTGGAGCTGTGAGCATTTCCTGTTCAAAAATGTGACCTCCACAAAAGCTCCCAGGAAATTTCAGAAAAATATAATCTTCTAGTTTAAAAGTTGATTGATTTGCCGAATGATGCAGCCAGGTTTGCTTCTCTAAAAGCTTCTGATAAAGTCTGCAAGGGAAAAAATTTAGAATTAGAAACCAAATATTTGTGGTGGAGAAGAAACCTGAGGTACCACTAACTCTGTACGATAATTACCGGATGCGCATGGCAGACTCTGGCTATATCTTCACAGGAGGCTCCGTACTCCAGCGCGAGGGCGGCTTCATTCACCATTTCACCAGCACCCTTTAAAATCACAGACCAAGAAGTCATTTTCTTCCCATGGGAAAAACTACAAGCTAACAGGATTCGCTGTTAGAGCATAACTATCTGCCTCCGGTCAAGAAAAGCTTAACAGAAAAGGTGGCACAGAAATGAAGAGCTTGGACTCCGGAGCCAGCTGGCCTGGATTTGAATCCTACCACTGAGCCCCTTCAAGCACTCACTGTGTGTGCTTCATTCCATTTATTTCCTTCAAAAATGGGCAGAGCGACTCCTGCCCCCCAGAATTGTGAATATTAAAGTTACTGCATGTATACAGAAAAATGTATTCCAGACTAAGGACTCCACTGCTTTATCATCACGATTACAGCAGATCCCAAGGGGAAGTGCCTACTTCAGGGTCAGTGCTAGGAAGGGCTTCTTTTAGGAGGTAACATCTGAGCTGAGACCTCCTAGAAGCCAGTCATGCCAAGACCTGGGGTACAGCAATCCAAGCCATGGTTGCACAAGCACAAAGCCTCTAAAATGGGAACATACTGGCCTGTTAGGAAACTGAGGGAAGGCCCATGAGGCAGGGAAATAATGAGTGAAAGGGAAGAGCGGAAAGGCAAGAGGTCAGGAAGGCAGACAGGACAGATGGAGTGGGGCCTCGTATGCAACAGCCCGAAGCGGGAAAAGGGCCACTGGAGAGTTTTCGGCAGGCAAGGGGCCCGGTGTAGTAAGTTTTAAGAGGATAACGTCAGTTGCAGTATGGAAAGCAGACGATGTGATGGCCCAGCCTGTAAGAGTGCTACCGGTCGCCTTGTCAGAAACAACACACGACTTCTGGTATATAACCTCAGGATGTAAACAGCAGCTGGCTTTAAATCTAAACAGCAACAGTTTCCAGAAATCATAATGGGATCTGGGGTCTTAGGATACTCACTGGTCCTAGAATATGTGCTCCCAACACCCGGTCCGTTGACTTCTGTCCCAGAATCTTCACCATGCCATCTGTGTCGGCATTTGTCTTAGCTCTGCTGTTAGCAGCAAAGGGGAATTTCCCAACCTTGTACTCAATACCCTGTGAGAGACAGAAAGTAAGAACCTACATAAACTCTGAAAAAATGCACTCCTGTTGGTGCAATCATCTACTATTTGTTCAGAAAATAAATCCCAAGAAGGCAATTCTTCTGAGTATACTGAGGGCAAGACCAGAACTGCCTGCTAATGAAATACATTTTGGGTATGAACACCAGCAAATGCACATGTCAGTCTATCTGGGTAGATTTCAAAGGAAACTGTAAGCACTCTGAAATTATTAGTTTGAAGGCAGGCAAGTGAATGGTTTCCTCTATGCTACCAACAAAGGAAAAAACACAGAAACTATAATGCTCTACATAATTTCAAAATGTATTAATAATAAAATGAGTCTCAGCCACCTGTCATTAACTCAATTCATAGGATGGCATTAAAACTACCCCGCATTCAGAATTACCTCTTCTTTCAACTGCTCTTCCGATTTGCCGACCCAAGCAACTTCAGGGTGTGTGTAAATCACGGACGGTACACAGTTGTAGTCGATGTGCACAGCGCCTCCAGCCATTCCTTCCACACAGATAATGCCTTCATCCTCTGCTTTGTGAGCCAGCATTGGCCCGGCAACCACATCGCCGATAGCGTAGATGCTGCCACAGAGATGGAAAGAAACGCAGTCAACTTCTGCCATCACAGCCACTCATCTGCATTATGCCATGGTAACAGAAGTTTCTAGTTACCACGTAACCAAAAAATATGTAAGATACACATCTGTGAGTGCAGGTTCTCATCTTTGGGTAACGAAAACATTCAATTATTTTTGTTTCCACATAGAAGTTTACTGTTCTTCCCCAAAGCCAGAGCTTAAGTCTTATTTTCAAAATAGTATTTAAAATTAATTTTTAAATTTTTGAAAATGCAAATAATTATCCAACTTACTTTGGAATTTTAGTTTGGAATCTGGTATTGACTGGAATTCTACCTCTAGGATCTAGTTCAATTCCAAGCTCTTCCAGTCCCAGGTTCTGAGTAAAGGGTCGTCGGCCAATGCAAACCAAGAGAACGTCACACGTGATAACTTCGGCTTTCCCACCAGAAGCACCTTCGATACTAGACGACAAATAATGTGACTGTTAAACACGCATCGACAGAAACCACTGACAGACTGAGAAAGGTAGCCAGACGTTTCTCAAGCGCTGCTGACACTTCTAGCAAACAGGAGTCAGGCAATGAAAACATGTACAAATCTTCTAGAAGTCATCCAAACCTCTCAAAAAAGGTAGTAGAACATAGGTCTTAGAGTCAGAAAGATGAAGTAATGGCTCTGTCCCTCACTTGCTGCGTGACCTTAGGCAAGTACTTTCATTATGTTATAGAAGTATTCGATAAGAGCGCCAGGCACACAGTATACCTAAAAATACTGAGTTTTACTGAACGTTGAGAGTTTAAATATTTCTGAATGTATACGATGAGAAAGTACATTACAGTGAGAACACTGGATCAAGTTTTCTAGCATCAACTTCTTCATGAATTTCAATGGACTGATTTAATATGCAATATGGAGTTATATATTAAGCAATAAAATGGTCCTAAGTCATAAAAAATCTGATTCTGAAGAAAGGAGTGTTTTCCTTAAGCACACAGATAAAGATATATCAAAACCAAATGGAGCATACTTACGAAACATCAATTTTTCCATCTGACTTCTTGGTAGCACCAGTAACTTTTGTATTCAATTTAAATTTAAATCCTTGTTTTTGAAGGATGCGTTGGAAGTTCTTCGATATCTCCATATCAATTCCAACTCCACCAACATGACCTAAAAACTCAACTGCTGTCACATCTGCACCAAGTCTTTGCCAAACCGAACCCTGTAGACAGTAATTTTTAAAAATCACAAAAATAAAAATAAAGGTTTCTAGAGCAAATATTTACTGAAGCACCATAAATAATCTGTTGTCGGATATTCTCTTTTGTTGACATGTCCCTATCAGAAGCTCTGAAGTTCAAAACGAACACCGTGGCAAATAAATAAATTTCATCTATTTCATGTATTAGTTTGTTCATGCCTTCAACATTTATTGAGCACCTACTGTATGCCAGGCACACATCAGTAAACAAAATGCTGCCGCAGGGAACTTATATTCTGGAAAGGGAGGCAGATTAAGTAAAATTCACACAGAGGATAGTAAAGTGCTCTGAGCAATCAGGAAGCGGAACCAGAACTGCTGGAAGGAGTAAGGCTGCAATTTTAAAGAGCACTGTCATGGGGAAAGCTTCACTGGGACTGACATGTGCACAAAGAGAGGGAATGAGCTACACAGGGAACTGGTCCAGGCAGAGGGAAACAAGTGGGAAAGAAGATTCTCTACTAGTTCCTGGTATTTGTAAAATATCAAACTGGATTCATATTTTATTTTCTCAACAGAAACATGTTTTTCATTCAAATTATAATTTAAACTGAATGCTGGTTTTTGACAACATTTTAACAAAACATCTGGATGCCTACTTACAAAATACGCAAGATGAATGTAATTTTACAGCCTTATATAAAATACGAAGAACAATGAACATATCCTTTTCAAGAATTTGTATTAAAACCGTCTGGTAATTTAAAATAAGAGGTTTACCTTTTCAGTTAGGTTTATGTATTCGTTTAAAACATTTCCCAAGGTTTTGGAAAGAGCGCTAACTAAAGGCAGTACCGTGACACTAAAAACCCACAGCATATACAAAACTCAGAATGGATCATGGACCTTAGTGTAAAACCCAAGACTATAAAACTTACAGACAAAAACATAGAAAAGAATCTTTGTGACCCTTAGTTAGGGTCATACGACACTATAAACACAACCACAAAAGGAAAAAAAAAAAAAAGAGAGACTACATCAAAATTAAAAACATCTTTTTTTTTTTTTTTTTTTAAAGATTTTATTTATCTATTTGACAGAGATAGAGACAGCCAGCGAGAGAGGGAACACAAGCAGGAGGAGTGGGAGAGGAAGAAGCAGGCTCATAGCGGAGGAGCCTGATGTGGGGCTCGATCCCAGAACGCCGGGATCACGCCCTGAGCCGAAGGCAGACGCTTAAGGACTGAGCCACCCAGGCGCCCCAAAACATCTCCTCTTCTAAAGCTAATATCAAGAACAGAGACATACAAGCCACAGACGGAGAAAAAAATATTTGCAAAACATCTTTATGATAAAGAATTTAGATCCTTTGCACAACGATCTCTCAAAATTAAATAGCAAATCCAAAAAAACCCAGACAAAATCGTTAAAGAGGTAGGTCACAAAAGACAACGCAGAGATGGAAAATAAGCACATAAAAAGATGCTTCACATTACAAGCCACTAGAGAAACGCAATTAAACCGCCCAGGAGCTACCACTACACGCCTACGAGAATGGTTCAAATCGAAAAAAGCACCACTGCTACTCCTGGGAGGACGTGGAACCACCAAACTCACTCCGCTGGTGGATGATCGTGCAGCGCTCTGCAAACAGAGCCCCTTGAAAGGCCAAACGCAGAACTATCATTTGACCCAACAATTCCACTCCCAGGTTTACACACAAGAGAAATGAAAACAGATGTCCAGACAGAAACCTGTACACCGTTCACTGCAGTATTATTCGTAATAGTCCCAAAGTGGGAAGCAGCCAAGTGTCCATCAAGGGATGAATGGATAAACAAAATGTCTTGAGACACAGAACAGAGGATTTGGCTCTGAAGAGTTACGGAGAACCCTGAGCACGTGATGCCTAGTGAAGAAGCCACAGACATAGGGCCACATACTGCATGAATTCCATTTACATGAAAAGTCCAAAATAGGCAGTTCCACAATCCCAGAAAGTAGGTTAGTGGTTTCCAGGGCCCCGGAGAAGGAAGGAATGTGGAGTCGCTGCCAGTGGACGTGGGGTTTCTGAGGTGACGAAAATGCTCTGGAATTAACATTGTGCTGACTACTGCACAACTGTGTGAACGTACTTAAAAAACCCCAAAAAACCACTGAACTGTACACTTTAAATGGGTGAAAGATATAGACCTGTATCTCAAAGACGGTGTTAAAAATACACTCCTCTGAACCTAAATTAGAAAGTAAGAACTAGTAAGAGTACATCAAGTCAATATTGTACACCTGAAACTAATAATACGTTCAATTATACTTCAACAAAAAAATAAAAATAAAAAAGAACATGTGGTATACATACATAGGAGTATTATTCAGCCATAAAAAAGAACAAAATCATGACATTTTCAACAACAACAAAAAGAAACAGTAAAGTAGGAAACAGTAAGAAGCATCATTTTGAATTCAAAGTAAGGAATAATGAACACAGAGAGCTGGACAAATGCCTTACTTTTCAGGAAAACAGATTTCAAAATCCTAAGAAATAGGAAAACTCTAATAGTATCTACCAGATATTAGACATCAGGCACTATGGTAGAGCTTATTAGCTGCCAGACACTGGGTTAAGTGTTTTATACAAATGACCTTACTAAATCCCAACAATAATCCTACAAGGCAGTTACTCTTATTAAAGTGGGGATTTTTGTGATGAATCAACTAGTTCAGAGAAGCTCATTTAACAAGGACTTAGTCACGGAGAAGCAGAGCTGAAATTCAAATTTAAATCTGATTCTAAAACATTCTTAAGCACTATATTAAAATGGAACGGAAAAAAGTAACCTATGAAAAAATAAAAAGACAGTCACATGAATAATCTTTATAAGAAATTAAAGAGAGAAGTATGACTACACAGTGAATTATCTCTAATAAGTTTAAATTTTTAAAAAGACATTTGTAAAAACATTCAATATAGGAAGAGACACCTAAAATATTGAGATGTTTAAAATAACCCAACACTTATAAAAATACCCTAAGGCCAAAGTGCTGAAATGAAAGAAAGAGAATTACTGCTTCAGGGTATTATTATACTTACCAACAAAAGAAAGTCAATCTATGTTATTCCTTTTTCTTGCTCATTTTATTCACCCATGAGAACAATTTTCAAAGTGGAATGAATAGAGGAAATATTAAGATAAGAAAACTAGTCATTTTTGATAAGTTAACTCTCCAATCAAATCCGATCATGATCTGAGGACAGGGACACTGTCAGTGAACTCTGGGAACTTAATCGGCATAAAGGAACCGTCAAATGAAGCCAGACAGGCAACATATGGCCTAAAATTTTCAAAAGTGAAAAGAAGATTCTGGGAAATAGATTTTGAAATGTGGAACATCTCTGTTAAATACGAGAAGACATGTTTAAACAGCTGGTTTGATAATCACTAGATACCACGACGAGTGTTCCAAAGAGGTCATGTAAACTATCTTCCGAAGGCTTTTCTGAACTGGATAATAAATAACGTAGGATGTTTTTATTACCAGCAAAGTCTTCCAAAAGAAAAGACAAGACAAGACAAGACAAGACAAGAAAAGAAAGAAAGAAAAAGAAAACTTCACATCCCTTAGATATGACGATCAGTGGAGATTCAAATACATTTATAAACAGGCTAAAGACGGCAGAGTCAGGTGGCTTTCAGTACTTCCTCCTGATGTGAAGGACACCAGAGACAGTTTCACTCATCAATTTAGATGATCAGATGACAGGCCACATGCCTTAGTTCACATGCTTCCCAGACTGATGAATTACACAAGGCAAGATAAAGCAGAGTATCACACTTAGTTCTGAACACTATTTCCAAGTGATCCTGACAGAAGAGATGGGATCAGAAAGATGACAAAATAACCGATCTGGGATCTACAGGCCCTGGGTAAGCAGCATCAAGGAAAGCAACAGAGATTCAAATATGAGTGACACTCAGTCCTTGCCTTCAAGGAGCTTATGGTCCTGTAGGAAAGGCAGACATAAACAAACAAATGCAATATACTGTCACCTAGCAGGCGATACAAAGATGCAGACGTACCATACTCAAGACTCAAAGACAGAAAGACTTGCACACTTTCTTAGAAAAAAGGAAGTCTGGGCTAAAAAAGTAACTTCTAAGCTGACTTCTGAAAGGTATTTATTAACAAATGTGTACTCGGCAACAATAATAATAATAAAAGCTAACCCGAGACTAACAGCCACTGTGCCCCGCACTAAAGATGCATGGTTGGTGAAACAGCCATGACCTCTGCCCCCAGGCAGTGGACGAGTTACTGAGAGACAAGTGAGCAAGTAGGATCAGTAAAGTGATAAATACTGTAGCAAGGACAGGTGCAATGCAACACTCAGCAAGAGCACCTAAGGGCATGGGGGGGATAGTCGGGGAGGCGCTGAGAGCAGAGACCTGTAGAGGGAGGCACGTTCCAAACAGAAGGCCTACAGAACAAAGAAAAAGCGCAGCTTGTTCAGAAACTGGTATTTCGCTGTACGTGGAACATAGTTTGAGAGGGAAAGGCACTAGAAATGAGGCTGGAGATTTGAGCCAGGGCCACATCATGCTGGCCTTTCCACATTAAAGATTTCTGGGTTTATCCTAATGACTCTCACTAGTTACTGAAGGATTTTTAGCAGGGAAGGGACAGGAATACATTCGTGTTACAGGAGAAGCCTTCAGCCACTCTGAGGAAATTAGGTTAGAAAAAGATGAAAGAAGTCAGAGACTTAGGGTAAGAAAGACATTGGCCTGACCTGGGATCTAAGTAGATGCGTGTAAAAAGGAGGCTCTATTCGTGAGGTATATGTCCATAGCATCATGTTAGGACCCACTGACTGACTCAGCAGGAGACACGACGGCATGACAGAAGTCACGTATAATTCCCAAACCTCTGCTTCAGCTTCCAGATATAAGGTGGTACGACTCATTGAGATGAGAAATATTAAGAAAGAAACGGGTTTGGTTTTGTTTATTCAAGGGTGAAAGAGGGAGGAGGGAGAGGGAAAGGTTATGTCATAAATGCACCGAGTTCAGCGTCTGTGAGATCTATAAGTAGAGATGCTGAAAGGCACTTAGATACAAAAGTCCAGACGTGTCCAAGAGGGCAGCACGGAAGACCGTGAATTCCCCTCCCACGGCGAGCCGGAAGCTGCACTCGGCGGTGCGCCAGCTCCCCCTGAAGAACCGAGGAGCGACTGAACGGCTTCCGTATGTCACACGACGGAGGGAGCACGCAGAGAACAGGAGGAGAGCCTGAGACATGGTAATGATGGGAACCCGACCCCAACATTACTGACTGCAGGACGGAGGGACAGCTCTGAGGAGCCACATTCAGATTTGCCCACCCTGGGGTACAGCAAAAAAGCACGATCCTTTAAAGAGCCAAAAGACTATATAAGTGAAGAAAACTCATTTACTAACCCTATAGCACGGGCCAAATGGAGGGGAAACTGCTAGAATTCTCTCCAGAGCTGGAGAGGCTGACAAGTGCCATTGTTTACGTTCCCCCTCCACCCTGACAGCACATACAGGAACGGGGTCCAGGGGCCCCAAATGGCCTACTGCCTCAGTGAGCCCTGGGCCCCTAGCCCACACCGGCTCCAGCCATCCCCCTCCAGGCCAAGGCACCCCCAGCTCCAGCCCACTTCAATGAGTACAATTATAAATTTAAAAAAAAAATTAGTTAAGGGGACTCAAAAAATGTAAAATATAGTAACATACATAAAACATGGAAGGCGGGGGAATAAAAATGAAATCCTTTTAGAAGATGTTCAAACTTAAGTGACCATCAACTTAATGCAGACTGCTATGTATTTAAGATGTTATATATGAACCACATGGTAACCACAAACCAAAAACCTGTAACAGATACACAAAAAATAAAGAGAAAAAGCCAAGCACAACACTAAAGCCATCAATCACAAAGAAAAAGAACAGAGAAAAACTACAAAAACAATGAGGAAACAGTGAACAAAATGGCAATAAATACAAACTTACCAATAATTTCTTTAAATGTAAATAGTCTAAATACTCCAACAAAAGATATAGGCTGACGGCATGGATAAAAAAACAAGATCCATCTATATGCTGCCTACAAGAGACTCATTTCAGACCTAAAGAAACTTACAGAATGAAAGGGAAGGGATGGAAAAAGACATTCCATGAGATTAGAAGCAAAAAAAAAAAAAAAAAGAGAAAAGAAAAGAAAAAAGGAAAGCCAGGGTATCAATACATACATTAAACAAAACAGACTTTGAAATAAAGACTGTAACAAGAGACAATAGCACTGCATTATGATAAAAGGATCAATCCAACAAAAGGACATAACAATTGTAAATATCTATGCACCCAATATTGGAGCACCTAAATGCATAAAATAAATATGCATAAAATGCATAAAGGGAGAAAGTAACAGTAACAGGAGGGGACAGCCAGCTTGCATCAATGGAGAAGATCAGTAAGGAAAGTGTCTTTGAACAAGACATAAGACTAGATGAGCCTAACAGATATATATAGAACATATGATCCAAAAACAACAAAATACATTCAAGTGCACATGGAACATTCTCCAAGACAGATCACATGGTAGGCCACAAAACAGGTTTCACCAAATTTAAAATTAAAAGCATTTCGGGGTGCCGGGGTGGCTCAGTCAGTGAAGTGTCTGCCTTTGGCTCAGGTCATAATCAGAGGGTCCCGGGATCAAGCCCAACGTTGGACTCCCTGCTCAGAGGGGAATCTGCTTCTTGGTCTCTTTCTGCCCCAAACCCCTGCTCATGCTCTTTCTCTCAAATAAATCTTAAAAAAAAAAAACAACCAACCAACCAATGGGTCAACAAAGACAGCATAAAGAAAAAAAAAATACATGGAGACAAGTGAACACTAAAACACAACGGTCCAAAATTTTTGGCACACAGAGAAAGCAGTTCTAAGATGGAAACTGATAGCGATACAGCCATGAAACAAGAAAAATCTCAAACAATCCAACCTTACAAAAGAAACTAGAAAAAAAAAAAGAGCAAAGCCCAAAGTTAGTAAAAGGAAGGAAAAAATCAGCAGAAATAAATGAAAGAGACTAAAAAATAATAAAAATCAATGAAACTGAGAGCTCTTTCTTTGAAAAGATAAATGAAACTGATAGACCTTTAGCCAGACTCATGAAAAAAAAGAAAGGGCCCAAATAAAGGAAATAAAAAAATTAAAGAGGAGAAATAAAAACCAACAGCACAGAATTACAAAGGATTATAAGAGACTACAACAAAAAATTACATGCCAACAAATTGGACAACACAGAAGAAACCATTAAATTCCCAGAAACATACAATCTTCCAAAACTAAATCAGAAAGAAACAACACTTGAGCAGACCAATTATTAGTAACAAAATTGAATCCGTAACCAAAAAGAAGCTTCAGAAGCTAGGCATTATACTCTCAAGTTGAGGTATGAAAAAAAGTGTTCTTCCTCCCAAAAACAAAAACAAAACCCTTCCAACAAACAAAAGCCCAGGACCAGATGGAGTTACAGGTAAATTCTACCAAACGTTTAAAAAGGAGTTAAAACCTATCTTCCTTAAACAGTTCCAAAAAAGCGAATAGGAGGAAGGCTTCCAAATACATTCTACAAGACCAGCATTACTCTGATAACCAAAACCAAAGACACTTAAAAAAAAAAAAAAAAAAACACTACAGGACAACATCCCCATGAACACAGATGCAAAAATCCAAAACAAATGCTTGGCAACCAGATTCAACAATACATTAGAAGGATGATTCACCACGATGAGATCAGATTTATTCTGGGGATGGTTCGATATCCTCAAATCAATGTGACATACCATATTAACAAAATGAAGGATAAAAATCATATGATCATCTCAATAGATGCAGAAAAAACATCTGACAAAATTCAACATCTGTTCATGATAAAAAAAAAAACTCAATAAAGTAAGTTTAGAGGGAACATACCTAATAAAGGGCATATATGACAAACCCACAGATAACATCATACTCAAGGGTAAAAACTGAGAGCTTTTCCACTAAGACTGGAACAAGACAAGTATGTCTAATCTCACCACCTTCATTCAACATAGCACTGGAAATCCTAGCCACAGAAATCATACAAGAAATAAAAGGCATCCAAATTGGTAAGAAAGAAGTAAAACTGTCACTATTTGCAGATGACATGACGCTATTAAAAAAAACTCTAGACTCCACAAAAAAAATATCAGAATATATGGATTCAGTGAAGTTGCAGCATACAAAAATCAATATATACAAACTGGTTGCATTTCTATACACTAATAACATAGTGGCAGAAGAGAAATTAAGAAAATTTCATTTACAATTGCACCAAAAAGAATAAAATACCTAGGAATAAATTTAACCAAGGAGGTAAAAGACCTATACTCTGAAAATTTTAAAACACTGATGAAGATATACCATGCTCATGGACCAGAAGAATCAATATTGTTAAAATGTCCATACTCTCCAAAGCAATCCACACTGAATGCAATCCCTAACAAAATACCAACAGTAGTTTTCACAGAACTAAAACAAATAATCCTAAAATTTGTGTGGAACCACAAAAGACCTATAATAGCCAAAACAATCTTGAGAAATAGAAACAAAACTTGAGTTAACGTAATTCTCAATATATACTTCAGATTTCAAGACATACTACAAAACTATTAATCAAAAAAGTTTATTAATGGCACAAAAGAGACAGATCAATGGGACAAACTAGAAAGCCCAGAAATAAACCTATGTTTATATGCTTAATTAATCTATGATAAAGGAAGCAAGAATATGTAATGGGGAAAAGGGAGTCTCCTCAAGAAATGGTGGGGGAAAAACTGGACAGGCACACACCAAAGAATGAAACTGGGTCACTTTTTGACACCGCACACAAAAAAAACCTCAAAATGGATTAAAGAACTAATGTAAGCCCCAAAATCATAAAATTCCTAGTAGAAAACATAGCTAGTAATCTAAGTCTTAGCAACATTTTTCTAGATCTGTCTCCTTAGACAAGGGAAACAAACAAACAAACAAAAACAAACAACTGGGACTGTACCAAGATAAAAAGCTTTTGCACAGCAAAGGAAACCATGAACAAAACAAAAAGGCAACCTACTGAATGGGAGAAGAAATTTATAAATGCTATATCCCATAAGGAGTTAATATCCAAAATATATAAAGAACTTATACAACTCAACACCAAAAATATAAATAATCCAATTAAAAACCAGGCAGAGGACTGAATAGACACCTTTCCAAAGACATAAAGATGGCCAACAGACATGAAAAGATGTTCAACATTACTAGCCATCAGGAAAATGCAAATCAAAACCACAATGAGGTATCACCTTCTACCTGTCAGAATGGGTATTGAAAAGTGAGAAATAAAAAGTGTTAGCAAAATGTGGAGAAAAAGGAACCCTCATGCACTGTTGATGGGAATGTAAATTGGTGCAGCCACTGTGGAAGACGTATGGAGGTCCTCAAAAACTTAAAAATAGAAATACCATACAATCCAGTAATCTGCTACTGAGTATTTACCCAAAGATGAAAACACTAATTCAAAAAGATATATGTACCTCTATCTTTAATGCAGCATATTTACAATAGCCTAGATATGGAAGCAACCCAATTGTCCACTGATAGATAAATAAAGATGTTCTTATATACACAATGGAATACTAGTGAGCCATAAAAAAGAATGGATTTTTCCAATCTGTAACGACATGGATGGACATAAAGGGTATTATGCTAACTGAAATAAATAAGAGAGACAAAGACAAATACCATATGATTTCACTTATATATAGAATCTAAAAAAAACAAAACAAACAACTGAACAGAAAAACCAGAAACAGACATGTAAATATACAGAATAAACTAGGGGTTGCCAGAGGGGAGAGGGGTGGGAGAATTGGCAAAATGGGTCAAAGGGAGTGGCAGGTAGAGGCTACCAGTTACAAAATGAGTAAGTCACGGGGATAAATGGTACACAGCATAGAAAATAATATAGCCAATAGTGCTGTAACAGCGTTGCATAGTGACAGATGGCAGCTACATTTGTGGTGAGCACAGCATAACATACAAAGCTGTGGAATCACTATGCTGTATACCTGAAACTAATGTAACACTATGTCAACTATACTTCAATTAAAAAAAAAAAAAGAGTAGACAGCTGAATTTAATCAGGACTCCAGTTTTACCCAGCAGGTATGATGATGGAACAAGGAGGCAAGGGACTCAAGAACAGCAGCTACAGTGAAGAGCTACGGAACCTAAGCAGATCAGGAACGTAGTCAAGACAGGAAATGCAGGGAGCAAAAAACAGAGGGACCTAAGGACTAGAGCAGCTGATAAAGTTGAACTGCCTGTTTGTTGAGAATAACTGAGGAAGAAAGGAAACGAGGTGATGGTTAGAGAATAAAATGTCTGAATCTGTGATCTCAGTAGAGCAGTTCTTTGTGATATCAACAGCCTGAAAAAGGATACCTTAAAATGGAGAGAAGAGGGGCACTGGGTGGCTTAGCTGGTTGTGCATCCGACTCCTGATTTCAGCTCAGGTCATGATCTCAGGGTCCTGAGATCGAGCCCTGCATCGGGCTCCGTGCTCAGTGCAGAGTTTGCCTCTCCCTTTCTGTCCCCTCAATTGCTCTCTCACACGTGCACGCTCTCTCTCAAATAGTAAAAAAAAAATTTTTGGAAAAAAAAAAAATGGAGAGAAGAGGTCACTGGTAAGACAGGAAAGTCGCCAGATGGATAGGAAGGGAGAACAAGGCAGGTAGAGAACATGAAATGGCAAGGTAGTCAGAGAGTTGCGAGTAGTCTGACAGAATGTAAGAGGGATCAAGATGAGGATGGAGAGGGAGGGAAGAGCCACGTAAGTCACATCTGAAATGCAACTGGCTCAGATGAGAACTATCTTCCGAAGGGCTGTCGGACTTTTAAAAAATCAATTCAGTTCTAGGGAACTGGAAGGCCGGCAGATACAGGGAAGCAGAGTTCAACATAACAGTGAATGTCCTCCTGAGTAATGATCACACAAATAAGTTGTCCTGAAAACTCTTTATGACTCACGTGTTTAAGCAAAACTCAGTGTTGATCTGCTTATAATGCTGTACAAAGAACCAAACGGGACCATCAAGTCCCTTCCCGCTCCGTGAAGGCAGTAAGAGAAGAAAAAGCATTACTTACCAATTCTACACCTATTACTCCTGCACCAATGACAACCATCTTTTCTGGAACTTTTTTTAACGATAAAGCACCCGTAGATGACACTATTGTATCTTCATCAATCTATAAGAAAATATATACAATCAAAATTATTTGGAAAAACCTACTGATTTACAAACTGACCTCACAAAAAATACTAAGGCTTTTGTTCTGAAGCATCTATGACTTCTATCCATACACTCAATTTTATCAAATCCCATTAAAAATGCTCACTTCATCATTTGGTATTTCAAAACAAAACAGTTTTAACTTCATAATGAATTCAAATCCATCTTAATATGAAGTGTTCTATTTCTAGTCCAAATCACCACAGAATAAAGACTGTCAGCTTCCCAAAGCTGAATGACTGTCAACATGTAGTATTTCAATTAGAAATTTCTCAAAGTTCATAAATAGCATGAATAAGTAGTTTATAAAATGTCTTTCTGAAGGGAAGTTGTACCAGTTGTAAAAAGCATACCGTGATTCCAGGAAAAGGAGTAACTTCTGAGCCTGTAGCTATAAGAATGTTCTTTGTATCAATAACTTGAGTGCTGCCATCAGCTTTCGTAGCGGTGACCTGGTTTTTGCCAGTTATCTTTCCATATCCATTTACGTGGACAACCTTTATAAAATAATGTTTATAGATTTACAAAGTTTAAAATAATTTTCGTGATTAAAAAAACATGATTAATAGAAAAAAGGACTCTATTAAATAACACATCCAATACAAAATGCTTCCTTACTTAGTAAGGCTATGCATGTGCAGCAAAAATCTGTTCTATATGTCAGGGAAATCTATTTCAGGTTAGTGTGCAATTTTAAATTAAATAGATATACCCCCAGCAAAAACCCCTCCACAAAACAAAAGAACAGCCCAGACAAGTTCTAACAGAAACACTCTATCAGCATAATGTTTAATGTGTACGTAAAATAAAGCAGACGTCTACACGTTAAACCACTGACCTTATTCTGTTTGAATAAGTGGGCAATTCCACCAGTTAAAGCTTTTACTGCTGTACTCTTCTGTTCCATCATCTTCTCCAAATTCAAGCGAACTTCAGACACTGTAGTTTGTTAAACAAATCTTTAGTCCTTAGCTAAATTCTTAAACCAATAGGATATTTTTCACTAATCAAGATCTGGAAAATTTCAGCCTAATGCTTACTGAATTGTGTAAAAGGCAGTACTAATCTTAGCTGATACAATAATCGTAGCTGGCAAAAAGGCCAACAGCATATCTTAATAAACAGAACCTCTCAAATGTTGTAAAAAGTCCATCTTTGGATAAAGAGCTTCTGCACAGCCACGGAAACAGTCAAAAAAACTAAGAGGCAGCCCACGGAATGGGAGAAGATATTTGCAAATGACACTACAGATAAAAGACTGGTATCCAAGATCTACAAAGAACTTCTCAAACTCAATACACGTGAAACAATCAAATCAAAAAATGGGCAGAAGATATGAACATTTTTCCAATGAAGACATACAAATGGCTAACAGACACATGAAAAAATGTTCAAAATCATTAGCCATCAGGGAAATTCAAATCAAAACCACACTGAGATACCACCTTACACCAGTTAGAATGGCAAAAATTGACAAGGCAGGAAACAACAAAATGTTGGAGAGGATGTGGAGAAAGGGGATCCCTCTTACACTGTTGGTGGGAATGCAAGTTGGTACAGCCACTTTGGAAAACAGTGTGGAGGTCCCTTAAAAAGTTAAAAATTGAGCTACCCTATGATCCAGCAATTGCACTACTGGGTATTTACCCCAAAGATACAGATGTAGTGAAGAGAAGGGCCATATGCACCCCAATGTTCATAGCAGCATTGTCCACAATAGCTAAATTGTGGAAGGAGCCGAGATGCCTTCAACAGATGACTGGATTAAGAAGATGTGGTCCATATATGCAATGGAATATTACACAGCCATCAAAAAGAACAATTTCACAACATTTGCAGCAACATGGACAGGACTGGAGGAGATAATGCTAAGCAACAGAAGTCAAGCAGAGAAAGACAATTATCATATGGTTTCATTCATTTATGGAACATAAGAAGTAGGAAGATCGGTAGAAGAAAGGGAAGAAGGAATGGGGGGTAAAAGAAGGGGGAATGAACCATGAAAGACTATGGACTCTGGGAAACAAACTGAGGGCTTTACAGGGGAGAGGGTGGGGGATCGGGATAGGCCGGTGATGGGTATTAAGAAGGGCACGTATTGCATGGTGCACTGGGTGTTATACGCAAGTAATGAATCATGGAACTTTACATCAAAAACTTGGGATGTACTGTATGGTGACTAACATAACATAGTAAAAAATTATTAAAAAAAAAAAAAGTCCAGCTTTGGGAAAAATTCAGTCCAAAATAAACGTTATATCCCACTGTGGCAGCAGATTCTCCAAACACCCTATGATGATAGGTCTGGATGAGATTTAAATAGAAATGGTAAAACATCACCTGAAATTCTAAGTGAAAAGAAACAATTTCATGAAACAAAAGCTAACAAAAATACTCATCTGAAAACTTTAAATACAAAAACTTAATATAAAAGACTTTAATAAACTGGATTTAACCACTCATTTAACTCAGAACTCTGAAGCAACAATATAAGAAGATAAAGCTGCTCAACTCAACACAACTTCAGAAGAGGGATATCTCAGCAGTCAGCACGTTCAACCAACACGTATCTCAGAGATGAGGAGACAGAGACCCTGAGAGATTGGACTGACCTGAGGCCAAAGGGCTACAACAGGAAGCTCTGTCAACAACAGGTGAGAAAGGATGAAATGAAAACAGCCCAAAAAGAATGGGAGGAGACAAGATAAACAAAATGGAATGGAATGTAACACACACACACATAAAACATGTAAAATGGAATGTCCTCCTTTTACACTGTGCTGCACCCCACCCCTCCTTTGTTCTTCCCACTACCAACAACTTAGGTAAACCAACCTACCTACCTACCTTCCTTCTTTCCTTCTCTGTCCATAGCAATGAGGAATCCAGTGCCAGTTCCCCACCCTGAGATCTCCAGGTTTCATGGAAATTAAAACTAATTCTTCATACACACACACACACACACACGGACACAGCAGACTTCACACCAAAGTTGTCAGACGAAGATGTCATAGTAAAAATATGGATTTAAGCCCTCTTAAGTAAATCTCTCTACATTTTTAAGATCTTCTTTATTCTTTCCTCAACAAAACATATGTTACACACTCATTAGACATACATAAGGCCTTAGCCGAAAGAGTTAACTCAAATATGGCTGGTAAAATTGTTAAATATGAAAGGTATACTTACTTTCAATTCCTCTAGATGCAAAATCTTTTCCATGGGCCATATGGTAATAATGAGAATTATTTAATAAAGCCTAAATAGATAAAATGATCAAATGTTGATAATAAGACTATATACACACTCAAAAAGCACTTACGAAATGACATTCTCTACATGGAATAATACAAAGGACTACAACAATTCAGTTTCTGTTTTTATGTTATTAATCTAAGCCAAATAATAATGACGTAAAAAACATTCAACAAGCAGGAATGAAAAACAAAACATCTTTACTTTCTTTAAAAATCAAAGGAGTAAGTACACTCTTCAGGGTGGCAGGTGAAAAAGGCAGTCATGTCTACATACATAAAACACCTAAGAGAAGAATTTACTACCTATTATCTGTTTCACTGGTAAAGGAAAGTTGAAGAGAAAAAATGGAAGATCAGAGCCTGTCTGAATGGAAAGGCTGAGTATTCTAAGACAGAGAAGCAATTTTAGGAATGTATGGCAGACTGATGAAAGCACTATTTAAGCTTCACAAAAGAAAACAGGTTTTTTATCAACCATGGTTGCTTATCTTTTTTTATTTTTATTTTTTTTATATAACACTTTTCTAATGATTTTTTATTATATTATGTTAGTCACCATACAGTACATCCCCGGTTTCTGATGTAAGGCTCGATGATTCATTAGTTGCATATAACACCCAGTGCACCAACCATGGTTGTTTATTTTTTATTAACTCTATTAGCCTAATGTTCTAGTCCTAATACATCCTTCTAATCAATGGCTAATGAAAAACACCTCGGCACTGTACAAAACACATGCTCACCTTAGAAGGAATGCAACCAACATTCAAGCACGTTCCGCCAAGCGTTTCATTTTTCTCAACGCAGACTGTCTACAACCAAAGAAAACATTTAACTGGATATAACCTGCCGTGTCTCAGTACACTAAAATTCCCACACATCAGTCTTAATTCTTCTACAGAACAAGTTACTGAAGCTGGTTTGTGAGAACAAAATACGGAATCCTTTAAAATGTATCATTTCAGAAATAATGCTAAATGCAGGCTAACCCAAAAGTGAATTATGCTCAGAGATGTTTTTGTTTGTTTAACGTTAATTAACACATGCTCTTAGTTCTATTACCATAGCTTGCAAAGTGGAATTAGAAGCCAAATGTACAAAGTACTGGGGGAAGGAGGGAATAATGGACTTCACTATTTCATGAGAGCACCGCAATGGAATAACAAACACTCTTCATTCGGCCTAAATATAATTTACAGAACAAAAATTTACCATTACTATTTATGTGCAAAGAATTTTGTATTCGAATATGATGTGAATACGATCAACTCTTCCCAAATAAAAATGTATCAACATTTCATTTAGTCTAAACCTTACCGTGAAGCCCAACTGGGCAGCTTTGATAGCAGCGACATATCCTCCGGGACCAGAACCTATCACTGTTACATCAGCATCGACTATAATAAAAGTAAATCAATATAAACAGTAAATTGCTTAATATCGGCCATAAACAATGCATTAAAAAAAGAAACAAAAAATCTGATATTTTAAACCTCCAAGAAAGTACAAAATAACCAGCATTTTCTACACAGTCCTATCTCATTCCTAGGCACGTGACGTTCTTTGATGTAACTGAAAATGGCACAGATTTTTAAATTTCATTTTCTATTTGTTCATTATGACATATGGAAATACAACTGAGTTTTTTGTGTTTTTTTTTTTTTTTTTTTTTTTAAGATTTGAGAGAGTGCACATGTGCATGCGAGTGGGGGCAGGGGCAGAGGGAGAGAGACTCTCCAGCAGACTCACCGCTGAGCCCAGAGCCTGACACGGGATTGATTCCACACATGACCGGAGCCAAAACCAAGAGTCAGACCCTCAACAGACTAAGCCACCAGGCACCCCACATCTGAGTTCTATATCCACTGTATCCACTGACCTTCCTAAATTCCACAGTTTTATGTAAAAATAACAAGACAGGTTTTTAGTAACACTGAAAGACATTATCTGTATGAGGGAAAGAGCTTTGTTTGTTTTTTTTTTAAAGATTTTATTTATTTGAGAGAGAGCGAGAGCGAGAGAGAGAGAGGCCACAAGCAGGGAGAGCAGGAAAGGGAAAAGCAGGTTCCAAGCTGAGCAGGGAGCCCGATGTGGGGCTCAATCCCAGGACCCTAAGATCATGACTGGAGCCAAAGGCAAACACTTAACCAACTGAGCCACCCAGGTGCCCCAGGAAAGCTTTGGAATCCGACATACTTTGCTTCAAATCTCAGCCCTGCCATTTATTAGTTGCGTGACCAAGGGACTTGATTTTTCTGTCATAAAGGAACAATAACATTGCCTTAAATGACTTATTGTTAGGATTAAATAAGACAATTATTTGTATAATACCTTATTACTACCAATAAACGTAAAACTGATCACACCCTTTTCAGGTACTTCTGAGATACAGAGACAAAGATCAGCTTCCCTGTAACGGATGGCAAACATGTTTTGAACTTTATTTGAATGCTGATAAATTTTGTACAGTTTATGGTAACAGGCTAACCAGAACATTAAATGAACACTTCTGGATATTTACCATAAAAAGATATAAAATTTAAACTTTGTATCAGCAACCTTAGGAATGTAATAAGTATAACACTAATGGAAAAGTCCAATTATTCCCATTGTTCTCAAGCCAAGTTCAAATAAAGCTATAATCACTTTTAATTGTTAGGAGACAGTCACCCTTCTTTCTCCTCCCCCTCCACTGTCCTTACAACCCCAAACATTTAGCAGTTTATAACCCATTTTCACATCTATTATCCTGTTTGATTCTTGGCACTTCCTGGGAGGAGGAATGCCTTATAACTGCCATTTCAGTGCTTGCTTCAGCAGCACATATACTAAAATTGGAACGATACAGAGAAGATGGCCCCGCACAAGGATGACACACACGTTCGTGAGGCGCTCCATAAAAATAAATAAATAAAAATAGCTGACATTTCACAGATAAGAAACGCTAGGTTCAGAGAGGTCAATTAACTTGCCCAAAGTCACCTAGCAAGTGAGCGGAAGAGACAAAATTAAGCTTTCTGTATTTACTTCCAGTGGTCATTCCATTATTCAACAGTATTCTATTCTCAAATTTAAAATATCATAAACTAAAACCCCGAGAGCAATAATCAAGTGTTATAATTACTAGCTATCTGACCTGAGAATAGTTTAACCTGCTTTACCTTCAGTTGCCCTATCTGCAAAATAAAGAGCACAAAAAAAACTCCTTCATAGGGTCATAATACAGAATAAAATAGCATATATAAATAGCTTAGCATAGTATCTGGAACATACATAGTATTTGCTATATGGTAGCTACATTCTGACCTACGAAGATGGCAATTTTGATCTCTGGTCACCCTTTGCCCAACAAAACACCTATCCCCCAGGGGATGGGAGTGCTAGTATCAAAAAACCTTTGCTGGCTTGAAAAGAATCATGGAGGGGCGCCTGGGTGGCTCGGTCGTTGAGCGTCTGCCTTTGGCTCACGGCGTGATCCCGGCATTGTGGGATGGAGCCCCGCATCGGACTCCTCCGCTGGGAGCCTGCTTCTTCCTCTCCCACTCCCCCTGCTTGTGTTCCCTCTCTCACTGGCTGTCCCTCTCTGTCAAATAAATAAATAAAATCTTAAAAAAAAAAAAAATCATGGAACCTCAGTGTTGGAAGATAACTAAGAAGTTATCCAACTGACAAAATCTAAGAATGTTTCCTACTGAATAAATACAAGGACTGATTCTCCTTGGTTATATCAGATGATAATTAGGATTACTCAGTACACAAAAAAAATATAGCTAGTCGAACACATGAAAAAAGTATTGTTTCAATTTTCACTGATCCATTTGTGCTGTTTGGCTACACTGCTTGGTTCCCGGATTCATATTCAGAATTAAGTATACGATAAAATGCATATCTATTTTCAAGTTTTGAACCAAACAATGGCCTCAACAATATCCCTTAATTTGGGTTCTAATTTTTAAAGCACAGTAATGAAACAAAAGCTACAAAAGCAGGGTTTTGAATTTTTAACATCTTTTCTGATTAAAATATGTTTATTAAGTAAATTTAAATACAGAAAAGCCAAAAAAAGTTGAATTTCATGTGATCCCAATGTGATCTTCGTTTTTTTCTCTTAACTACACAAAATACCAGAAATTCAGAACTATTCACCTCTCACTGAAGATATTAGATGTACCATTCCATTATGTGCTACGGAGCACAGAAAAAGGAGGGGAAAAATAAAGTATTTATCTAAAGATCAGTCAGCTGAGAATATAGGAGGGTGTGATTCAGTGACAAACATTCAAAAACAAGCCAGTATTTAGGGGATATCTGCAATATACGTGGAAATGTACCAAAAAAGGTGGATTGATAAATGGATGAACAGACCTGTGATAATTTAAGTACAGTAAAATGTTAGTGGAACAATCTATGAGTGTTCACTGTAAAATTCTTACAACTTTTCTAAATGTTTGCAATTTTGCACAATAAAATGTTGGAAAAACCAACAGTTGGCTCTCACCTATACCAAAAGCTGCATGCAGGTCAAAGCTTACAACACATTACCATCCCCTTGTCAAAAAACATTTGTCAGTTTGTTTCACAGTTTTAAAAATCAGGATACAGACAAATAGTTCAATGAAACAGATGGAAAATTTTAGCCTTTTGGAGTGAAAAACTGAATAGGATATACAAATTGGTATCATGAGAAAGAGGACTAAGTTAGAAATACGGCAGAAGACAGTTGGATAGCAATCCGCATTTTAGGAGGCAGTGAACTACCCGGAAAAAAACAATCAGCTCGATACTTTAAAAAATAGTGAGGTACAATCAGGCGTGATTGACTTCAACAGACATGGCAGTTAATGCCATGAAACAAACTGGAGAAAAGGCAGGAAAAAGTATTCTACAAATGTTACTTATTATAACATGGTGAGGAAAATAAGCACACCATGTTATTAAGGCTACCACTGAAATCAAGGTGTCAAGTTACAAATCAATTATAGTCATCAACAAATTGCAAGATGTATACTAAGAAGTCAGTCCGAGAGATCTACCATATGGGTAATTTACTCTGTACCAGGCAGTGAGCTAAATGTTTCATGTTGTCTTATTCATGTTGTCAACGTGTCTTCATGTTGACATAAGCCTCCTGATGTCTCTATGACACAATTATTATACTTCCGTTTCACAAGGAGAAAATAAGGCTAAGAGTAACTAAATAACCTGCATTAGGCCGCCCAACTAGTAGCTGATGTAGCCAGGTTTCAGAGCAGGTTCTTTCTATTTAGAAGCCCTTGTTCCTACACCTTTCGTTCTAAGGCCACTCAAAACACTCAGATGATCCCATCATCTCCAGGGAAATCAGGAACGCCAACTAAAACGACAAGAAGCTCCTCCATTATCATAATGAAACTAACAAATATTTATGAATATCCACCTTTTGTGGAAATCACTGCCTTCAGTAACCTAACATATAGTTAGGGAAAACAGGCACATATCAAAATGTAGATAAATCAAGCTTATTTTTAAAAATAAGAAAAGGAATAAGAAAAGATATCATAAGGCAGTAATCACTAATGACCAAATTCACAACATGAGTATAAGAGCTACTTGGTAAGGTTTATTTATTGTTGGGAGCGAGGGAGCTGTTTTTAAATTATCAATGGCCTTAATCTCCAATCTATTTTAGTGACCCTTCCATAGTTACACCCTATATTTGTCATCACCCAAAACTGCTCAGCTTCTAAAATCTTGAATTCTAATACTTTACTTTCTGATGATAACCCTACAACCTCCCTAATCCATAAAGGAGAAATATACTAAAAGAAAAAAGGATTTGAAGTTTCAAAAAAAAAGAAAAACTGGAGTTCAAATATGGACTCTACCTCTTCCTAAATTCTTGGGCAAATAATTTAATCTCTCTGGCTTTAATGTAACAGAGGAATAACAGTGACAGTAATACCTACCTCCCAAGGTTGTGAGGTCAGAGATAATGTCAGTCAAGACCCTGGGAAGAGGCAGGTGCATATGAGGCACTCAATAAATGTTTCCTCCTTCCCAGATCCACCTCCCAATCTCGCAACCTCCAATCTCATTCCCAACCTACACACTGCTACCCCAGTGTTATCTCTTACTAAAATCCAACTCAGACGTTACTCTCCCCTCCTTCATTGGTTTCCCTCTTCTTTTTTTTTTTTTAATTCAACAAATATTTATTGAGCACCAGAAACTGTGCCAGGTGCTAAGGAAGGTCTCCCTGTCTCTTGTTGGATAAAATCCAAGTTCCCAAATACAGCATCCAAATCTCTTCTCTAGCCTCATCATCCACCACATTCTGCTTTTGTGCCAATACCATGCAGTTTAAGCTTCCACAACAGTGAATTACAGTTAGCTTACACCCACAGAATTATGCTGGTCTACCTAGGTACATTCTGTTCCATATACCTAGAAATAAATGCTGACAGCATGCATTTCACATTAGATACTACTCTAAGGTCTAGGGATATCTATAAACGACACAGCCCTGGTTCTTATATTCTAATGAGAGAAGAAGAAAAAGCATTCCAATAAAAACTCCAATCTGCAACCAGAATGCCCTTTAAAAACAAATCATTATCATGCCTCTGCTTAAACCATTCCAATGGCTTCCAACTGCCCTTAAAATAAAGAGTTAGGGTCTTCCATTATCTGCAGAGGTCATCAACTCCATCTTCAACACACATCAGCCACACCAGCCCTTTTCAAGCTCCTCAAAAGCACTATGCTCCTTCTCACACCAAAATATTCCCACATGCTGTTCCTTCTACCTGGAACACCTCCTCCCAGGCCCACTCCCACCCCAACCCTTTTCAGATATCAACATCATCTCCTTAGGAGAGAACTCTGTGACCATTCACAATCCATATACAGATTTCAGATGCTTAGCCTGTGAAGTCGTTATCACAATCATTTATTGGATGTTTGTCTTCCCCAAATGGACTATAAACTATTAAAGCTGCATCTTGTCTGACTTGTTCACTGCTCTATCCCAGCAACCAGCCCAATAACCAGCACATAGTGCATAGTCCATATTTGCTGAATGAATGAATGAATGAATGAAGCAAATGTGAGAGATTAAGTGGCAGGAGTCCATTCCTGTTATGAAATGGAAGGTCCAGGTCCTACCAATGATAATACACACTACTCTTCAAATTTTGATGAACTTCGTTCATATAGATATTCAAACATCTTCCAGATTTTTTTTTAAGATTTTATTTATTTATTCAAGAGAGAGAGCGCGCAAGCAAGAGTGCACCAAGAGCGAGCACGTGGGGGAAGGGGAGCACAAGAAACCCAATACTGGACTCAATTCCCGGACCCTGGGATCACGACCTGCACCAAAGGCAGATAATTAACAGACTGAGCCACCCAGGTGCCCCCATCCAGATGTTTTAACAGGGACTGTATTATATATAATAAGCTTTGAACTTCTCAAGCTGGTCTGATCAACCAATACTCACTGGAAGCAGACCAAACAGAACAGAGATTAAGACTGTAGGTTCTAGAATCAGAATAATTTTCCGAATTCTGTCACTTCCTAGCTGGACCTCTCCTGACTCAGCACCTCTACTTACAAAATGGGGAAAAGAGCAGCACATATCTTGTAAGATGGCAACAAGGATTAAAGACTGCCTGAGACAGAAGCTCTCAGGGAATCAGTTAATATTATTATTGTTGTTGCTGGGGACTTACTTTGTACCAGGCACCATACTGGATGCTTGTGATAAAGCAGTCACTAAACCAGACATAGTCCCATTTTTCATATTTATTCAATAAATACGTACTGAGTACCTACTGTACCATTACAGGCATTAAACAATCACAGGGACCTGCCCTAATGACTGTAAATCCTTCAGGAATAGACAGCCATTAAATAAATGCCTCAGGGGCGCATGAAGTTAAGTGTCCAACTCCTGGTTTCAGCTCAAGTCATGATCTCAGCGTCGTGAGTTCAAGCCCTGCATATGGCTCCACGCTGAGCACGAAGTCTGCTTGTCCCTCTCCCACCCCCCCGCTTGAGCACATGTGCTCACTCGCGCTCACTCTCTCTCTCAACTCTCCAAAATACATAAAATCTTTCAAAAAAATAATAAATACCTCAGATAAATATAAATATGAACATGCAATGCTTGTTACTTCACCCAAAGACTTTACACACTGTATTAATGTGGGTGCTAAGGGATTTATAACTTATTCAAGGTCAAGGAATCACTAAACAATTTGATTCATGAGCACTCAGTTACCCTCATTCCATTAAAATCTAAGATCCTGCTCAAAGACTACCTGGCAAATAGAAGGCACTGAATAAATCTTTGTTAATTCCAAAGGTGAAGAATTAGCCACAACATCTTTAATTGTCTGCTCTGGAAATGAAAAGCCAACATTTCTCCTGTTGCTTGAGTTAAGAACAAGTACTATTCCCATTTAACAAAGACAACTGATGTATAACAAGTATATCCCAATAAAACTGAAAGGAAAAAAAAAGGAACAAAGGGTATAACGGGGAAGCTGGATGGCTCAGTCAGTTAGGCCTTGAGACTCTTGGTTTCAACTCAGGTCACGATCTCGCAGTTGTGGGATCGAGCCCCATGTCAGGCTCTGTGCTCAGTGCAGAGTCTGCTTCAGATTCTCTCTCCTTCTCCCTCCTGCTCCCTTGCTCTCAAATAAATAGATCTTTAAAAAAAATATTCCTTTGTAAACAAATATGAAACATTAAAAAAAAAAAAAGGTTATCATGGGTCCAACTCTTCTCCCCACCATCAAATTAGTATTTTTTAAAGGATTTCTTGCCCTTTTCAAAGCTAGGTAAATCATTCACTGTTGGTCACTGGTGACGGAAATCCTCCCACTACTCTTTCTTCCAACAATAAAATATCTCAGATGATACTAGTTTGGCAGCAGTTAAGGTACAGGATAAAATTATTTCAGAGAATGCAGGGACACTAATGGTCACCAGCTAATGGTTTCTACAATGAAGTTTTAATGCAACTTTACTTATATGGGCGATTCCAGTAAATGTCAAAACAGATGATTTCAAATAATACCCTTGGTATTGGGAGGCTAAAATACCTTACCACAAACCCATTAACTTCCAGTTTTAAAAACAAACATCCTTTACAGAAACTTCAAAAATACTGGAAAAAAAAAAAAAAAAAGAACAAGAAGAAAATAACCATATTCCATAGCTTCCTTTCAGGGTATATCCTTCCAGCCTTTAAAATGTTTTGACAAGCCCATCAGAATTTTCAACCAGAATGTCAAAAAAGTCATCTCAACATCCTACACAGTGTCAAACCACCAACACACTTAATCTTACTCAGTGGACAGAATTAACTTTTGAAATGTAAACATTAAAAAAAAAAATCACTCCCCTGCTCAAAACCTTTCAGTGGTTTTCCATGACACCTGGAGTAAAATCCAAAGTCCTTCACCTGACTTCCACGGTCCTCCATGATCTGATCCCTGCCTACCACTCCAATTTCACATCCTATGGGTCTCTGCTCCAGCCACACCAGCCTTCCTGCAATGCCTTAAACCTTACAAGCTAATTCTCACCTTAGACCCTTTCTCACTGCTGTTTCCCTGTGCCTGAAATAACCTCAGTCACTCTCTTCACTCAGACGTCATCTCCTTAGAAAAGCCCTGACATCCTATCTAAAATAGTCTTTTCACTCCCAATTACCTGCTTTAATTTTCAATCACTAACCAAAATATTTTCCTGTTACTTGAGTATTGTTTTTTACCATCACACTGTCAGTTCCAAAAGAGCAAGGCTTTGCCTAGTTCACCACCTAGACATCCTAGGTGCTCAATAAACACTTAAATGAACAAATACATGGACAAATTAATTCTATGACCGATTATTATTACTCTAACATTCACTTGCTTTTACATTTTAACACAAAGGATCTGTGAGCTTATTTGAGGAAAAACTGTATTACTAAGTACTTACTTGGTTGATCTGCGTAAGTTCTCAAAGGCACTGCAGAAACTCCCTGTAAGCCATGAGATATTCGACTGAAATGGCCTCTCTGGAAAAAAGAAAGAAAATGTTGTATTATGTAAAATATGAATTCAAAATAGAACTACTGAAGGTCAGTGAAAACATAAATGACTTGGAGCACATGTGTCAAGCACTTACTTATATAAGAGGTTTTATTTATGTAACAGAGGTTACATATCAATTTCTCTTCTTTCGTAACAATTACTTAAACTTTACAACCTCAGCTCACCACATTATCTTTTCATTATGAATATTCAATAAACCACCTCATATAAATACGGCCTAAAGCCTACCCAAAACGTGTTATTCAGAGGTGTTAAGTGTTACTTAATTTTCAGAAAGCATGGCTAATTTTTGGTGCCAGAGATCATTATAATGTCACAATTAAGGCTTTTAAAGTTTCTAGGGGCACCTGGGTGGCTCAGGCAGTTAAGTATCTGCCTTCAGCTCAGGTCAGGAGGCAGGGGTCCTAGGATAGAGTCCTATGTCAGGTTCCCTGCTCAGTGGGGAGACCGCTTCTCCCTCTGCCTCTTCCCCTACCCCGGCTTGTGCTCTCTCTCACTCAGTCTGTCTCTCAAATAAATATCTTTTTTAAAAAGGGCTCTTAAAGTTCTAACTTAAGTACCCAATAATCTTTATTATTACAATCATCTACTTGTAATGATTGTTTCCTATCTCAAATTACCACCTACAACCTATGAAGAGGCTCCTGAACAGTTAACTGGGGAACAGAAAATTAGGCCAGATTAACTTAGGAAAATGCACTACTACTGACATTCAAGAGCTACTACAATTTCCCAAAGTCCATCATGATCCCCAGAACAATCTCTATGAACAGTGAAGCACAAAGAAACAATGCAAATAGCTCTTATCACACCAGGTAAATGAGAGGCAGATGATGAAACCCACACTCATGCAGCAATGTACTCTACTGCAAGGCAATTCAAGGCACCTGAGATCAGGACAGCAGGCCAAAGAGGAGCGGACCAAACGTCAGTCCTAACTTCTAGTCCCAGTTCTGCCTCTGCCTAGAAGTATGACTCCTAGCATATTACATTAACTCTCAGAACACAGACTACTCATCTTAGAAACAAAGGAATCTTATTACTATCTTTAAGGTATCCATCAATATAGTACCCAGCCACAATCCCACATACATACAATCTGGCTGTATTCGGTACGTGGATGAAAAGGGAAAGCTGTCTTAACGATAAACTGCTGCAATTAAAAATGCAAGCCTCTAGGAGACAAGGCAGTGAACGCTAGCTTACAGCTGCAAACAATGAAGAGGCCTTTGAGGAATCCCTAGGGCAACCTCTCGGGGCTGACTGCTTCTGGATGTTTCAAGGAGCGGCCCCAAGGTTACCTGCCCATTGCCACTCAGGGACTGGGGTTAGGATCAGTACAAGGTAGAGGGTATGAAAAGACCAGACGGGTCAAGTGCGATTTGTACTTCCTCTGCCAAGGTGGAGAGGCCTGTGTGTGACCTGCATGTCCCAGAGCCCAGGCTTGCAAGCGGACTGCTGGCCGTCACACAACAGTAGGGGCCTCTCCACCGCCCCAGTCCCAGCTCCGGTAGGGGCGGGGCCGCGGGTGGTCCTGGCTAGACAGCCGGCCTCTCTCTCCCCCTCAAGTTAGGCCGCGTCCCGGACCCCGTCAGCTGGCCGTTCTGCGCCTCTGGCTCGGCACGAACCCACCCTGTCGGCCCTCACCTTGGCCAAGGAGCAGTACACACGACTCCAGCTCTGCATGTTGCTGCTCAACTTTCCTTTCCGCCAATGCTTTCGCGTCCGCTAAGCTCCTCCGCCGCCGCCTCGCCAAGGTCTCCCCGCCCTGCGCATGCACAGGCACAGCCTACGTCATGGGTCGGGAGCAGCGCGATTGGCCCGCGCCGTCAGGGGCCACGGGACTAGGCGTTCCTGTCAGGCGCGGAGTCGCGCACTGTCGTAAGAAGCGTAGTGCTTTCTGGCAGCGAGGGATTGCGGTACCATTTTACCGGTCGTATGAAACTGTGAGGAGTTGTAATGTGATCTTATACTTGGAGGACGAAATAAACAAGACTATCGTTTGCTTCGTGCACGCTGCAGAAAACGAGGCTTTACAGGTTCTTGACTGTGCTAAGCTGAGGAATCTCAGCTCTTTCCAGGCACCGTCTCCACAGCAACCATATGAAGGGTTAGGAGCATTACCAGTTAATTGGATGAGGCCCTGAGAGGTTAATACCCCCGAGGTCGCGCAGAGGAAAGATGACTGCTTCATAACCTCTCCTCTCAAAGCAAATACTGTATAAGGGACGGGGCTACAGACTTGGGCATCACCAACATCCTACTCTAAGCTAACTGGCAAAACACAGAAAACACACTATCTTCTCTGTTCAAGCAAATTAGTATCGGTGGGGTAGTGGATGAGACTTTAGGCTTTCATAAGAGACCGAGAAAAACATTGTCTTCAAGATTGAGCGTAGATGTTTAAGGTCTGATTCTTGTTTTGTGAAAACTATATAGTGTGAATAAAACGTAATTGTACATTTCTTGAAGTTTACTGCCCAGGCACTGTGCTGGGCCCTGTGGGTTTAGACACTAGTTAGAAATGACTCTTTACCTAGCTGTGCTCAGTCTTAGGGAAGAAGGTAGCCATGATGTTTATTTAGTGTTTATTATAGAGGCTGCTAGTTGTCACCCAAATTCCATTCTCCCTGTCCCTTCTATACACAGCATTTTAGCCATCTTAACCATTTTCATGGCTTTAGCACCTGCCTACAAACACTGATAACTCCTAGATCCTTTTCTCTAGCCCGTACTTTTCTCCCAATCTCTAATTCTATATTTTCAATTGTCTACTGAACGCATCCGACTGGGTGATCCTACCAGCACCTAGTTTCAATTATCCAATATCTTATTTAAAAATACATATTTTCTCACTTATGATTAATGATACCTCCAAATAGCCAATGATCCCTAGTAAAAATTGTGTAGCCATTCTCAGCTCCTGCCTTTAGTCCATTATCTAATGGGTCACTGTTTTAGTTGACTACCCCTAGAAGGAGGCCCAGAGATAAGCATTTGAGCACAATGAGTTTGTTTGAGAGGTGATCCAAACAAGCATTGATAGGGGCTGAAAAAGGGACGGTAACTATTTCAGATATGTTAATGAGTAGATTACCACTGTGAACAATTGGTGCTCAGACTCACTGGAGACCTCTGGGAGATAGCAGAGAACATGCTTCAGAGTTGTCCTACTCAAAATACATCCATCAACTCCCATCAGTCATTAGCTGAGGACTCCTCCCAGGGACTTTAACTCCCTGGCACTCTGGCTTGCCCCATACGTGGGCAGAGTGAGCACCAGCAGCCAGAGAAGGCCCTCAGGCAGCATCTCTGATGCTTGCAATAAGAAGGCTTGTGGGTGAGCAAGGAGAGGAAAAGTGAGGGCTAAAAAGGTACAGGTGAGCCATCAATAAGGTTGGCTATAATCACCAAGTTCTATCAACTCTGAATATGAGAATGAGAGCGAGAGAAACTTTGAAGATGGATCCCAAATTTCTAGCTTAGACGGCTGGGTGGGTAGTGAAACCGATACAGAGATAGGAAACATGGAAAACAGAATGGCTTTGGGGAGAAGATAATGAGTCAAGTTCTTTGAATTTGAGATGCCAGCTAGACAACCCATTTTGAGATCTTCAATAGTTACTGGAAACACAAGTCTAGAACTTAGAAACTCTAGGCATGGATTTTCAAGTTTGCTGGCATATGGGTAGTGATTGACACTTTCAGGAATAAATGCATTCTCAAAGGATAACGCTCCTTTAAGGGAGTGTCTGAGGATAGTGAGAAGGAGCTGTCATAGTGATGATACACTTAATACAGTGCCCAGCATGAAGCAAGGCCCAATTACTATTTGTTAAATTACTTTTATTTGCCCCATATACTGCCACTCTCCTCCAAACTGCCTCAGACAAAGGCAGAACTGGTGATGACTACACAGTGGGATTTAAGGGATCCTTAACTGCCCTTCCCTTAGAATATTTCTGTGCCACCCAACCACTACCCTAATTCCTGGCCTGAAAGCTTCCCATTGAGGGATGCGTTCCTATTGTTCTTTTTCCAAACATTCTCTATTAGAATAAGCTATCAGTTGCTGGCTACAACTTTCCCCTTAGGGAAAAAAGAGTAAAGGAATCAACATCTGTTGAGATGTCCTAAAACCCTGCGCTAGAGGCTTTCCAACATTTTTCCTCTTAATTTTCACCCAGCCCTGTAAACTGGTTTATCAGTGGATTTTCTGAAAGGCTGGCAAAAGAAATAAGATCCTCAAGTGGGTAGAGGGATTATTCTGGAAACTTCCCCTACCGGGAAGACCTGGGATGGGGGGGTTGGGGAGGGATAGAGCAGAGTCAATGACGAGTGAACATCAGGTGAAGGGCATAAGCAGGAAGAAAAGAGGAGCCCAAATGGATGAGGAGTCAAAGACTTGCACCTGACATTTGTAGTATAAATAGTAACTACTGCAATAAGAAGTAACAACTCTAATAATAATCTGAATTGTCCTTATGGTCCACAGGCTCTCTTTATCCATTCACTTCTTCACTGATCCAATCATCACTGAGGGTCTGCTGTGTGCTGGGTGCTAAAAGCTAAAAGGGTGCTGTGCTAAAAGCTGGGAAAGCAGCCCAGAACAAAAACCAGAACCAGCCCTTGCCCTCCTGTGGTTTACATCTTAATGGGGCTATAGCAACCACTAAACACCCTCATTATAAAACAGAGCAGTGTAATCATGAGAAGTGCTGTGGTGATCTAGGAGGGCATTTGTACTAGTTGGACAAGTTAGAGACAGAAGTCTCCCCTAATAAAGTGACGCTTGAGCTAAGATCCAAACAGTGAGGAAGTGTTCCCCGAAGTAAGCTCATTTGACATATGGGAAAGAATGTTGTGAGGGCAACTGGACTATTAGGAGACCTAAGTTCTAGATGTAACTGCTCTTTGCTGTGTAATTTAGCATAAGTCATCTCTTGGGACCTTAGTTTCCCATACTTTAAAATGGGGGCTACAAGATCCCTTCCAGTGGTAAAGCTGTTCCACTGAGTTGCTAAGAGTTGGCTTATAGAAAACCATGTAATAGTCACAGTAGCAATCTATAGTAGATGTTTCTTACTTTGGGGCTGTTGTTTATTGGAATTCCCTTTTTATGTTTGAAGGATCACCACCGTGTGATGACAATCTGGGATTCACTCTGCTGGCAGCTGCAGTGACCCCAGTGTTGGTTGTCGGTAGTGGCAATGACAGGGTCCAATTCAGACCCTTCCTGTGGAAAATCTCATCTGGAGCTGTCTAGCTCCCTGCCTCCTTCTCAAAACTCTACCTTGGTTCTGTGGCTCTCAGCCTGCCAACAAATTCCTTTTTGCAAAAATGAACCAGAGATTATTTCGAGATTACTTGCAACCCAGAATCATGGGTGGTACACTACCATATATTGAAAAACTACTGTGTGCCAGACACTTTAAATGAACCTTTTTTTTTTTTTTTAAATCTCGTAACACTGCAAGACAGGTATTAACCTTAGTTTCCAGGGAAGGTAACAGAAGCTATGAGCATTTATATAACGAAGCTAAGGTCCTGCAGTCACTAAGTGACAAACTCCAGTGCGCTCTTGCTCACCCCACAATTCTACGCTACAGCCATTCACGCCGGACACCGTATTAATTGGTACGGCACCGAGTTCCTTGGCACTTTCTTTCCCCATCGATTGTGAAACTCAGCAGCTCAAATGGTCCCAGAGTTACTGCCATACAGCCCTCTCTTTTGGAGATTTTGTGGTTTTACTGAGGAAATAACTGCCCCTCATTTCTTAATCATCTCCTTTTTTTCCTGGGTAATTTTATTTATTTAGATGATGCTTAAACAGCAACAACAAAATTATATCAAACTGCTAATCTAGGCACTCGTGGGTGACTGAGTAGGAAATAACGAGTTAAACAGTGTAGTTCACAGCGGGTAGGTAACCGGAAAATCATTCAGAGTCAAAGCGCCAATACCACCTGCCCAGAAGGGGGCAGTGTTCTCCCATTATGTCCTTCACTCCGGCCTCTGCAGGAAACTCCTAAAAGGAAATGTATGTGGAGGGGTGGGAATGGAGGGATTGGCTGTTAATGCTCCAAAATGATCCTAAATACGAAGATATTAGGCCACTGATGTGCGAAATCAATAAACCAACAAGCGCCAAGCGTTGTTTATTGTTTGCCTAACAAGGTACAGAATTTTGTGTGGGATACTGAAAGGAAGGCAGACACGTTATCACAAATCTCCCTAATCTCAGAAAACTCCCAATCCAGTTGAGACCAGGCAATGTCTTTACTCAAAACTTGCACTTTCTCAGCAAGGTCTGTCCTGACGCCCTGACAAACACCAGCTCTGCCTTTCACCCTCCTTCTCCTCCCTGCTCCCACTTCATTCTGTTCCATGGCACTGACCGTCTTCTAGCCCACTGTGCAATTATTTTCTGTTTATTTGGTAAAGTTTTCTGCTCCCGCAAGGATCTAAGCTCCCTAAGGGCTAAGATTCCTGTCTGTTTTGTTCGCTGATAGATCCCCAAAGCCTAGTACAGTGACTTGCACAGAACAGGCACTCTGAAAGCATTACTGAATGCACGGAAGTAAGCAGAAAAGATAAGAGCTACAGGAATTTGGAGGTGGAAAGATCACAACAGGCTAGAATCCGAGGGAAGTCTTTGTGCAGGATCTATCACTTCAATTGGCCGTTGAGGGTGGGTAGGATATTGACAGGAAAACCAAGTAGAATATGACTTCTCAGGCATGGAGGAATAAGGGGCAAAAAAAGCTAGTAATTTACGGTGTGGTAGAGGGAAAGGGCAGAAGCTCTCGGGTCATGAATCCTTCTATAATTCACTTTGCTTGTGCCCTTGGACAAATTTGCTAATCTCTCTAAATTGTTTCTTCATCTGTGAAATAGAATAATGTTTACACTGAAGATGGTTAAAAGGATTTTTTAAAACTTAAATAATGCACCTGGCACATAGTAGGTCCTTAGAATGGGAAATTATTATCACACTGCTTTCACATGCTGGGATATGTATCAAGCAAGTTCATCGATTTCACGTTCAAAATACATTTGGAGTCACTTGACTTGAGTTTCTGCAGGTCCATTTTCCATGAGAGGGATTAAGGTGGTCACGAAGCGTGAATCTTTAAGGATCTCTGAGAGTGGCTGTGTGACTGGCATTATGAGAATGTGTCACACAAACACTGGCTCTGGTCTACAGAGAGACCCCGACACCGGTAGCATTAGGGTCATCATTTCAGAAGGAGAAGGAGGAGAAGGAGAAGGAGGAGAAGAATGAGGAGAAGAAGGAGGAGGAGGAGGAGAAACCCCGGCTTTAGAGTGATGAAACTACTCATCTAAGCCCAGACATCTACAAAGTGATTAAGGCAGGACTCATATCCAGGATGCCCGATTCCAGGCCCATGACTCTTTTTATTAAGTGACTCTCTACTCCTAACCGTTTTTATGGATTTGAGCCACACAATTACATTGTTGATGTGTTCAACCAACTGAAAAATTCCTGATGCTTCCCTGTAGCCGCCTACACATCATCCTCTCTCCCTCTTCCTCTCTCTGTGGCTCTGTCTCTTTCCCTGTTTCTCTTTCACTGAGATTAAGGTAAGAGCAATTGGGGAACTGGAGTGTGTCTCTCAAGGCCACTTTCTGCCAGCTTATGGAAGACTTCCTCTCCACAGACTTTGTCCTCACAGAATTTAAACCCCTTCAAGCGGAAATGGTACTCGAAGGGAGATGAATCGGAAATACCCTTTGCTCTATCTCATTCAACATATTTCATCATATGTTTCCACTTAAGGAGGTCATCCTAGCCATTAAGAAATTGAAAGAAAGAATCCAAATAGGATATGGAGTAAATACATGTTGAGGTGAGGTTTTGCTATATCCAAGGATTAACAGAGCTAGAAATAATGTAGAAGAAAATTGTGGTGGTGAGTTAGAAAATGTATTGAGCAGGGGGCGCCTGGGTGGCACAGCGGTTAAGCGTCTGCCTTCGGCTCAGGGCATGATCCCGGCGTTCTGGGATCGAGCCCCACATCAGGCTCCTCCGCTATGAGCCTGCTTCTTCCTCTCCCACTCCCCCTGCTTGTGTTCCCTCTCTCGCTGGCTGTCTCTATCTCTGTCAAATAAATAAATAAAATCTTTAAAAAAAATGTATTGAGCAGGGAGGAACTGGACCTTGTTTTTGACATGACGGGGTGTGAGGAGGGAGGGAGTGGCAGATCAGTGAATGAACTTGATGTAATGAGATTAGATGAGCAGTGTCTGTGGGATGTAACTACTGTGGGAATATAGCTATCCCTGTGATTAAGCAGGATTTCTGATACACCGTACTAAAGAACGTAATCATCACCTGCACAAATTAGGTATTTTTTTTTATTACTGTCCACAGGCCAAGTAGGTATTTTCTTCATTTGTTTACTAGACCCCAGAAGAAAGATGCTCAGAGTCATCTGCCATTCATTCTTTCTGCATCTCTTAATGAATTGCAAAATTTCCCTGTGCTGATGGTGTTATACTTTATCATTATTTTTCTGACAAAACGAGTCTTACTTGTTAAGCCAAAACATGCTCCCATCTAACATTTTGCTGGAAAAATGTGCAGCCAATTCTTTTAAGCTCATCTTTTAAAAAGACAATAACTTTCTCCTAACAAATGCCAAAATTCTATCTCATGGTAGCAATTAATTGACAAATCAGGTAGTAGCCACAGGATGTCTGATCCTGTGTACTGTGCTGAGAGACAGAAAATCTTGTAATTCTTTTTTATTTAATTTCCATGAACCATTTCAAACACATACAAAATAGACAAAATCATATAATGATACTCATATATCCATCACCAGCTTCAACAATTATGAGCTCAATGCCAATATTTTTTCACGTATATCACCACACATTTCCCTTCTGTTTCATTTTATTTATGTGAGAGAGAGAGAGAGTGTATGAGCAGGGGGAGGGGCAGTGGGAGAAGGAGAGAGAGAATCTCAAGCGGACTCCACGCTCAGCCCGGAGCCGGACACGGGGCTCGATCTCATGACCCCAAGAGCATGACCTGAGCCGAAATCAAGAGTCCCATGCTTAACCAACTGAGCCCAGGCGCCCCTCTCCTGTTTCATTTTAAAGCAAAACCCAGTAGTCACATCATTTCATTCTGAAACTATTTCAAAATGTATCTCTAAAAAAATATGGATAACAAGGGCTTTAAGGGTGGGGGGGAGAAATCTGTGTGCCTCAGTAGACCGAAAAAAAATCATCCTGGTAAATATAAGTCTGAGAATTCATAATACAAACTATTAAGACTTTCCATGCTCTGGCATGAATGGAAATTCCAAAGGAAAGTCATCTCAAGATACAGTCGAGGAGGAGTGTTGCCAGAAATGCCAAGGGCTCACAAAACACCAAAACCCGTCCTGTTGTTTATGTGGCTGCAATATGTCTTATAACCAACAGGTGGCAGCAACATGCAATAGTATTAAAGCATCAAGTCTAACCTTGATCTAACAAGTAACAACACTGCCTTCTATTTTCAATTGCTAAAATATATTTCAGGTGATCACTCAACACTCCCACCACTACAAATGTGATTTGGGGAACACAGAAGAAAGAAAAGGGCCTATAGGACAGTGTTTCTCAAAGTTCGTTTCAGAGCTATTTCCCCCCTACACTTGTGCACGCACACACACATACACACACACACACACACAATCATCACTTGGAAGCCTTGCTAAAATGCTAATTTTAAGTGTAAGAGAAGTATGCAAAATATTTCATTAGTAATATTTTATATTGATTAAATGATAATAGTTTGCATACACTAGGTTAAATAAAATAAATTAAGTTTCATTTCTTCCGTTTCTTTCGACTGCAACTGTCTGGCTCCCATGCATGGCCCTAAGATGAAGCCAACACCAGGTCTTACAGCCAATAAAAGGAGAAAAATGGTATCTTGGTGGTTTGTTTTGTTTATTTGTTTATTTGTTTTGAGTGTTTGATGACGCCGTGCCTGCCCTTAGTTCAAGGGCCACCTCAGTTGCAGGAGTTAACAGACTCCCTTTCTCGCTCACACCAGTTTAGGTTGGAAGTCGGATCACTTGCAACAGAAAAGATTCCTAATTGTTACACCTTTGTATTTGACACTGATCATCTTAATAGCAAATTTCAGCCAAAAAGTTGGAAAGGATAATTCAAAAATTGAAAACTGAGTGGTAAGGAAATGTAGGCAAAAAATGTAAACATTTTTTGTAAAAAATGTAGAAAAATATAAATATGTTTCTACAAAAAGAAAGAAAGGTCAGGGTCTACTCAAAGAGCAATGGGTGAAGGAGAGCAGGTTTTCTGTTTGCTTGGGGTCTATTTTATTTGTTTTGGTTTGAGAACTGGAATATGCTCACTTTTCTTTGTTTTCCTGGCTTTGGGGTCAACAAGAACAAGGACTTCTCCCATCCCTCTCTCGGGGATGTCGCCTTAAAATCTGGGCTTCCCTCACCCTAGGAGACTTCTTAAAGTAACCCAAGCAACAATGGGTGCATGCCCGAGGTGGAGAGAAAAAAAGAGAGATTGAGGAAATTGTAAGAATACACAGCCATAAAGCTAGCTAGCAGTTGACTAGAGGTAAGGGGTAAAAGAGAGGAAGATGACAATGACCTTCAGTTTCCTGACTTGGAACAGTTGGCGGTTTGTGGTGATGGTTTTCATCTACTAGGAAGCGTAGGAGAAGGAGCAGATATGATGGAAGAGTGAGGGGCTAGACGTGCTCATTTTTCTGAGCGCTCTCCAAGAACCACAGAAAATGGGGGTAAGATTGCCACCCAACCTTTTTTTCCCCAGTCACACTATACCACAGTCCCTTCCGGCCCTGCTCAAAGGACTAGTGCAAAGAGCCCTCTGTCTTTGGAGATCTCTAGACAAGAATTAGACACCAGTCTCCGTGACACAGAAAATCCCTTACCCTCAGGGGACACTCATCAAGCTCTCCTTGGAACGCTCAGCGGACTGGACTCTCCGCCCACAGCAGACTGCGTGTGTGGCTGACTGCCCAGCTAGTATCCGACCACGGATGGAGGGGTGGGTCTCCCCTTCTCACGGGTGATTCTCCTTGGGGATGAGGTGGGGAAGAATCTTCCCAATAGATAGAAGGATAAACTCACTACCAAAAGGCCAGGAACTCTTGACTTCTACTCCTCCATGAATTCCCTTCTCCAGCCCTTTCCTTATTTAGAGGGCAGGTAGTACAGGGGTGGTAGTTGATGCCGAGAGGGGCTATTTAGTTTGCCTCTGATCACACTTATATAAAATTATATGCATATATCTATAAATACGTATTTATGTATTAAAAAATATTTACCAAAGTGCTAACAGTGATAATACCCCTATATCACTCCTTTTTTTTTTTTTTTTTTTGAGAGACAGAGGTAGACAGTGCGAGAGGGGAGATGCAAAGGGAGAGAAAGAATCTTGAGCAGACTCCACGCTCAGTGCCCTGAGCCCAACTCAGGGCTCGATCTCACAGCCCTGAGATCATGACCTCAGCCAAAATCAAGAGTCAGATGCTTAACCAACTGAGCCACCCAGGCACCCCCTTATATCACTCTTTTTTAAAAAAATCCTTTAGAACAAAGATTTAGATATAAGAATGTAAAATGTATTAGAAGAAATATAGCTACAATATGCGAAAGTATTCTTATGCCTTGTATGATTAAGAAACTAAAATAGTACAAGAATAGATTGACTATAAGAACCTTTGAAATTTCGAAATGGGCTACATGCCATAAAGACCATTGAAAGGCAAATTAAAAGCTAGGAAAAATATTTGCAATGCCCATGACAAAGTTTTAATATTCATAATATTCAAAGGGAAGTCAGAAAACGATTAAAAAAACAGAACATCCCAGTGGAAAAATTGGTGAATAACAACAGTAACAAAAAAGGTAATTCACAAAGGACAGAACACCCGTGGTAAGAAGACACATGAACCTCCTAGCAAACTATAAACGTTATGAAACATGCCACCTATTCACAATTATTGACTGGGACCTTTTGAGCTCATTTTAAAATAAACTCACTTTATCTTCAAAACAAGCTGATTGTTTTGTTATTATTTATTGTTATTTATATTATCATTATCTGTATTGTTATTTTTCCCATTTTATACACAAGGAGACTGAGGCTCAGAGGGGTTGACTCACTCACCCGAGGTCCCACAGGTAGTAAGTGATGGTTCAGGGATTTGAATCCAGAACCTTGTTCCAGATTTCATCCCTGAATGGCACAGTGCACTTAGTACAGATCACCAAGCAACATCTGATAATACTGCTTACCTTGCCAGGCTCATCTCGTTCCACTAGTCCCCAGTTCTGTGTTCTCCAGACACACTGGCTTTCTTTCTGATCCACAGCGGGCTAAGACCTTTCCCATGGTGGGATCTTTGCATTGTTGGTCCTTCTATCTGGAAGACTCTTTTCCCAGCTCTGCTTAGATTGCTTGCTTCTGTCATTGATTCAGTCTTATCTTCATTCATAATAACATTTAAACCTTCTGCCAGGCACTGTTCTAGGGAGTGGGAATACAACAGCAAACAAATCAGAAGGAAATCCTGGTTCTCTCTCATCCTCTAGGTCTCAATCCAAATGCTATCTTTTAGAGAAGCCTTCTGTGATCACCACTCTAGAGAGGTGCTATGGATGAGCCTTCCAGATGGGATTAGTGCCCTTATAAGAAGATACACTAGAGAGCTCACTCTAGAGAGAAGGTGGCCATCTACAAGTCAGGAAGAGAGCTCTCACCAGGACCCAACCACACTGGAAACTTGATCTTGGACTTCTAGCCATGAGAACTATGAAAAAATAAATTTCTGTTGTTTAAGCCACCCAGTCTATGGTATTCTGTTATGGCAGCCCAAGCTGACTAATACAGATTTTGGTACCAAGAGTAGGGCGCTATTGTAACAAATACCTAAATATATGGAAGCAGGTTTGGAATTGGGCAATGGGTAGAGGCTGCTAAAACATGTGGGCATTAAGAACATTTCTGGAGAGGTCTCGGACAGAAATGAGGAGCATGTTATTAGAACTTGGAGGACAGGCAGTCTTATCAAATGGCAAAGACCTTGGCTGAAACGTGCCCTAGTGTTTTGTGGAGGGAGATATTGGTGAGTGATGAAATTGGATAGTTAGCTGCGGAGATTTCTAAGCAAAGTGTTAAAGGTGCAGCTTGGCTCCTCCTGACTGCTCATAGTGAGATGAAGGAGAAAGATGAATTGAAGGATGTTGTGATTTCGTTTAATTAACATTTGGTAAGTAGAGCCCTTGGCTTTCAGAAGGTGAGCTACAATTCAACTAAATACTGTAAGAGAAAGCAAAATAGGGAAGTTTATTGCTCACAGGGCCTGGCGGAGTTACACAGAACCCCCTGAGGGGCCACATGGGGAGGTCAAGGCAGTGTACAGGTAGAAAGAACGCAGCAGGACTTGAGACGCATGCCTTTATTACAGTCCTCAGGTGGAGTGCTTTGAAGTTCCTGGGCTAAGACCAGATTGGTCAACTCATACCAAAAATAGCTAGGTTTTGTTAAGCTTGGGGGGCAGGGTCTTACTAAGGTGTGCATAAGGGTAAGGCCCTAGCATGAGAGGAGAGGGCTTACCACAAGGACATTGAGGGAGTCCTATCAGGAACCTACATTTACTTGCGACTCTGCAGGCTGTTATCTAGGACATGTGCTCAAGGGAGGGGCTCCGTGTCAGTAAAAGCCCCCGCAGGGGGCTTGGCCTCGCAAAATGGATGCCAAAGAGCAATATTATGGAATGGTTTAGATAAATTTTGAACAACGCAATTGTCAAGTGAAAAGGAGCGAGAACTTGAAGATTTGGAAGATTCTCAGCCTAGCCAAGTAGCAAAAAATGACAAAGCTTGCTCTTTAAAAAAGTGCTAGGGATGTGGCCGAAGAACCATTTGATAAGAAGATTAGCATGAACATGAACGATGAATCTAATTATCTGTTTCAGCAGAAGCTAGGAATAGAGATGGAACTGTTCCAGTGGAAACTCTGCCAGGTGAGACTAAAGGACACAGAGAAAACTGGATGGAGCAAGGGAGGGCTGCAAATTTGTGTCATTCTTCAAGAAAAGAGAGGAATAAAACCAAAGGTGATTCAGAGATCATCTGAGCTGCCGCTCCCACCATGGGCCCAGGGATGAGGCTGCTTCCTTCTTTCAGAGGGTGAGGCCCTGGCAGAGAGCCCAGCAGAGATCCCTGCTGGGCTGAAGGGATAGAGCAGCTCTACAGAGCCATGGGGGTGACAGGAGGGCAGAGCATTGAACCAAAGAGGATTGTTTTTAAGCCTTAGGATCTAAGGAATTTGCCTTGTTAAGTTTTGGACTCGCTTGAGATCCATCACCCCTTCCTTCTTTCCTATTTCTCCCTTTGGAAATGGGAATGTCTACCCTATGCCTGTCCCACCATTGTATTTTGGAAGCACATAACTGGTTTGGTTTCACAGGCTCACAGCCAGAGAGGATGAATTGTACCTGGAGTCTCACCCGTACCGATCTAGATGCTATTAAGATGAGACTTTGAACTTTAGACTTTAGAGTTAATGCTGGAACAAGTTAAGACTCTAGGGGCTGTTTGGATGGAATGAATGTATTTTGCATGCGAGACAGACATGAATTTTGGGAAGCCAAGGGTGGAATACTAAGTATTGAGTTGTGTGTGCCCCCCCCCCCCCATAATCACATGTTGAAGCTTAAATCCCAGTGTGATGGTGTTTGGAGATGGTGCCTTTGGGAGATAATTAGGTTTAGATGAGGTCATGAGGGTGGGGCCCTCATGATGGGATTGGTGCTCTTATAAGAAGAGACACTAAAGTGTACCCTCTCATTCTCTTTCCACCATGTGTGGACACAGTGAGAAGGTAGCCACCTTCAAGTCAGGAAGAAAGCTCTCACCAGAACCAAACCATGCTGGCACCCTGATCTTGGACCTCCAGCCTCCAGGACTCTGAGGAAATAAACATATCTGTAGTTTAAGCAACCCGGTCTATGGTATTTTGTGATGGTAGCCTGAGCTCACAAAGACAAAGGGCCTCCTCACTTTCTCCTTGACACATCACCCTTGTTTCTCAAGGCATTAATCACTTTCTGCAATTATGTCACTTATTTCTTTTTACTTTGTCATTATCAACTCCACTAGGATGGAAGCTGTATGAGAGCAGGGACGTTGTCTGCGCTATTGCCAGAGGCTAGAACCGTGCCTGATATATAATAGACACTCAATAGATATTTATTCAATAAATAAGAAATGAGAGATAAGAGCTAAATCTCTTGCGTCTTTAGTTTTTCAGAAATACCCTTTTTGCTTTCATTATGTTGTAGACCCCCCCCATCCTTACTGTTTCCATTTATTCTCCTTCTTTCCCCCATCCCTTACTCTTCTGCTTTAAAGAAAATAATTGAAATTGGACTAATCTGGAGTGGTTCCAACTGGGAGGCAAGAGGAGACAGAGGTGACATCCAGAATCACTTCTACCCCTTTACATTTATGTTTGATTTTATTTAATGGGGGGGGGGGAATCCAGTTCTGCAAAAAGGGTACAAAAGCCAAGAGTCAGGAAAAGGCCAAAGATTGTAAGTTACATAAGGTATAACACAATGCAGTTTTGTGTTTACTATAAAGTTCATGTTTCCTTAAAACAGGACCAATAAACATTCACCCAGCAGTGTAATTCTCCTATTATTCTCCTCGTATACACCTAAATAAACAAAGGCTTATTATAGAAAATACAATGATATTTTTCAAAGAAACAAGAGTCCTAAACTTTTCTTTCTTCTGAGTCAATCCTGGCCAAAGAGTATTCAAAACAAATGAGAAACTTTTGTACTTTTTCCAGTGAAAGCTCAGGAATGGGTTTAGAACACAGATGAGCCACCTGGCAGCCCTTGATCCACCCCCAGCCCATAATCCCAAAATCCAGATTTTGAAATTCCTTTCCATCTGCATTTCTAATGGCAACAATTGGCTGAAGCTAAGTAGTTACTGTCCTCTGTGGGTTAACTGTTGAGCTTTCAAGTCTGACCAGATCTCACCAGTTTGTATTTGCCTTACACTCAGCCCCCTTCCCTTACATACATCATTTTCTTGGTTCTTATAAGTTTTCAAGTTTGAAATCCCCGCCTTAAAATAGAAATCAACAAGTTCTTGTTTAACGCTATGCTAAAGGCCAGTATCCAGCCAGGACACAATGGCAATGTTGTAATCGTTGTGTATGCCCAGTGATCTTCCCGATTGGTTAGGACCCACATAGTACTGATTGTTAAATATTTTGAAGATAAATATTTCGCCCAAAATTCTTCTGGAGAAAACATTTTTAAGTTGGAAATACATATTTTTTAAGTTTACAGTTGTTTGAGATGGTATTATGAATTTTCAAGTCAATGAAATATTTTATTATATATTGGAAGCAAAGAAATTAGATGTACACGAAAGAGTTTAAACCTTGTTAGATTTGGCCTAAAGGAAAAAAAAAATCAAACTGTGGATGAGTAAAAAATATTAAGTGGAAGGAAATCTGATAACATACTAAAGTAATCCTTTAGGGTAATCCTGTTCCTGCTTATCAAGGCAATAAAAACATTACTGTTTAGGTGCAACTGATAACTCAATACTGAAACTGAATCTCATAAACACAAAATCTTTGCAGTGATACCCAGTAGTCACACCTATTTGGCCAAGTTTTATTATTGTGACAAATCCTTAATAATCAATCAACTTGGGCATAAGGAAATTTTACCATGGTAAATAGACTCTATTGCAGAAAAGGTCTATATTTCACTCGAAGATTTCATGTCACTCCCCTGCCAACTCACTTGAAGGCAATTACAGGATCCTCTGCTTCAACACTGAGAGTGAAGACTTTTGGGGAGATTTAGGAGGACTCTCCACATTTGTACACTGTGGCATGTGTAGTATGATAGGAGGAGAAAAGGGGGGGTGGTTGGCTGTGGTTGGCATGAATGACGCAGAGGTGCAGGTGACAAATCACTTGTTTCCTTTTCTTGAATTCTTCACCAGTCTGACCTCATCTGTTATCTAGAATTCTTTTTTTTTTTAAAGATTTTATTTATTTATTCGACAGAGATAGAGACAGCCAGCGAGAGAGGGAACACAAGCAGGGGGAGTGGGAGAGGAAGAAGCAGGCTCATAGCAGAGGAGCCTGATGTGGGGCTCGATCCCATAACGCCGGGATCACGCCCTGAGCTGAAGGCAGATGCTTAACTGCTGTGCCACCCAGGTGCCCCTGTTATCTAGAATTCTTGCCTTGGCCTCTCTCCCAAGCTCCAGATTTGGGTCATTTATCATCTGCTGGACATTTCTACTTGCACAAGCATATTAAGAGACCAAAGTGCCCAGCAGTTCTCAAACCATGATCTACCGTCATCCCCATCAAAGTATATCATCCTACCTATTTAACCCCTCCAGTGGGATGTCCCCAAGACACATCATAAGGAACTTCCACTTCTACTCCCTCTCTGCCCTCCCCTCCACCTTGGTCTGCTGTTCCTCCTGTAAATCTCAGCTGTCTCACTGATACCAGCCCTCCGATTTCTTGAACCCCACACCAGAGATCGTCTTGATCCCTTATTTTCCCTCCTACCTTCATTCCTTTAGAAAGCTTTGATGAATGTGGCTTCAACTCTAACTCCAATTCACTCACCCACCGGCCCCATCACAAACCACGCCACCTCACCTCTTACCTGGAATACTGGAAAAGCTTTCTACATGTTTTCTCTGCTCCCATTCTTGCCCCCCTCCCCTCTTCAATTCATTCACAAACCAGTACCAAGAGTGACTTTTCTCAAACACAAATTAGATCGGGATTCCTTGGCATAAAAATCCTGCCCTGGCTTCCCATTGTGCTTAGTACAAAATCAGGGTCAAGCCGTTTACCATGGCCCTGAATGACACCACCTTGAACTTCCCAAACTTCATTCAAGCCTCTCTTCCATTCACTCACAACTCTCTGACTCTGGCTTCTTCTGATTTCTTCAACATGCCAGCCTCATGCCTGCCCAGGGCCTTTGCATAGGCTGTGGCCTCTGCCTGGAACTCTCTTTCCCTCCACTAATCCCAGGGCTGGCTCCTTCTCCTCTTTGAGTCTTGGCTTAAACGACACTTTCTCAAAAAAACTTTCTCTGACTCACCCTTTTTAAAGGATGACCCTCTCTTGCCCTCTGTCTCAACACCAGTTTTCTTTATAGAATCTGTGACAATTTATAATTCTCTTATTTGTGGGGTTTGTTTTTTCTCTATCTTACTCACTAAAGTATAAGTTCCAAGAAGTCTGGAGCCTTGACCATCTTATTCATCTTTTTATCTTTACCTCCTTAGCATGGCGCCTGGCCCAGAGGAATCACTTATTAAGTGTGTTTTAAATGGGTGAATGAATGAAAGCCTGTTTACTTCTCTGCATCCCCTCCCTTCCCAGGAGATTGTAAACTCTATGAGGGTGGAGACTCTACCTGGTTATCAGCACTTCTTTCCCCAGAGCCTAGGACTGTGTCTGGCACACAGTGAACACCCAGTAGATATTTGCTGAATTAAAATGAAATGTAGCAGACTTTGGAAGGCATGTGCACTGGAGGCACTGGAGGCACTGGAGAATGAATTAGAAAGGTGGAAGGGGAAGTGGAAGGCCACCACTTACGACTAGGAAGACACTTCTATTGGCTTTGTCTTTCCTAGGAACTATTAGGTACTACCTTGTAAGCATTCCCAGACCCACACACAATAGCAGAATAACAGAACTCAGGGCGACTCCATGGACATTAATTACAGGTAAACTATTCTTCTTTCTTCTTTTTTTTAGAGGGGCTGGGAAAGTGGAGACGGAGAGGAAGAGAGAGAATCTGAAGCAGGTTCCATGCCCAGCACAGAGCCCGATGCAGGGCTCGATCGGCTCGATCTCACGACCCTGAGATCATGCCCGAGCCGAAATCAAGAGTCCGGCATTTAACTGACTAAGCCACATAGGTGCCCTGGCAGGTAACCTATTCTAGAATTTTCCTTTTTAAAAAAAATTTTTTAATAAAAATCTCAGTAAAGGGATGATCCTGTAAAACTAAAACTGGTGCAGATTCCAGAATCCAGATGCCTACAGCACTATATTGAATGGAATAGTGGGAGCACAGATTTTTCTTGGTAACTGTGACAATTATTTCTTTCAGCTTTATGGCCCTGTGATGTTTGCCTTCACTTTGTAGACCTGGGAACCTCGCCTAGGCAGGAGCAAGTTACAACATCCCACTCCTCCCACCCGCATGCAATTCATCTCCTTAGAACGGGACAGGTCCCTGGATATCTTTACCTGTTTCAAGTGTTGAAGTATCCAGTTCAATATATTTCCACAAGTGCACACAGATGAATGTTCAAGGCTATTCTCTGCGGTGTTGCATATAATAGCAACCCTCCAAATGTCCACCGCGGGCTGATGTGTCCTTAGTATTCGAGGCTAAGCTGAGGTGGTAAATCTTCGTTGAAGACGCCTGCTGATTTGAAGGCTGCCGGGATATACTAGTAAGAACAGCGAGAGGAAGAACGATGTTCTTATTTCTATAGAAATAGAGTTCAATCCTACTTCTACAATTTAAAGTATATGTCTTTCTACACGTACGTATAGAAAATTTCAAGATACTCAAGACGCAATTAATTTCCTTCAGGGAAGAAGACAGGGGTTGAAAGATATAAGGAAGATAAATCTACATTTTACTAGATACTCTCATATTATTCAAGTGTTTTTTACCATTTGCCATGTATTACAGTTTTTTCAACAAAAACCAGTAGTTACTTTTCTTAACTGATAAATATTGTCTTATGAATGGTTAGAAGGCAATTCTTGATGAAGCCAGAGTAATCAACTCATCAGCTATTGTTCCCTCATGGTTAATAATAATAACAATAACGATGTAATACTTTTCAATTTCCAGAGCACCTCCACATACATATCTCATAACAACTCACTGAAGAATACGTTAGCAGTAGTGGTATTAACCACGTTGTATAAATGAAAAAACACATTCAAAGTAAGCAGTAAGTTATGGACTCAGGGCCTGAGTGAGGCCTTTGAACATCAAATACTGTGATCTTTCCTCTAAACCACTTCTCCTCTGATCACCGAATCATTTCCCAAAGGACAACTTTTTACCTCAACTTCAAATTATAACAAGTTACAATTATGGGAGGTGTGGGCTATCTCTTTAGAATGCTATTAATAGTTTCGGGTTTCTTGTTATCCGTTGAACAGCCCGAGTATGAATTATCCTACTGCTGATTGATGCTGTTCTTTGTTTTATGTGAGAAAAATACATGAGTAAATTCAGATTTTTTTGCCCCCTAGTATGTATCGATCTCTTAACAGCATTTTATTCCACAGGCAGGAATTAAGTGCTATGGTGCACGATCCTGACGTTGATCCCAGAAAATTGCTACTTCTTACGAGCCTTTGTCACAGCCCCACCAGGACCGCAGTTCCAAGAATGGACATTTGATAGAATTCTGATCCTGATGACAAATTTTAGGAAGATAATCCTGGAAGTAGCAAGGGGGTAGATTTATTTAAGAAGCACGCATGGTAGGGGCACTTGGGTGGTTCAGTCAGTGAAGTGGCTAACTCTTGGTTTCAGCTCGGGTCATGATCTCAGGGTCCTGGGATCGAGACCTGCGTGGGGCTCTGCGCCCAGGGCAGAGTCCGCCTCAGGATTCTTTCTCCCCTCTTCCCCTCCCCCCACTCACTCATGCGCTCTCTCTCTCTCTCCCTCTCTCTTTAAAGTAAATAAATATTTTTCAAAAGAAGAAGAAGAAGCATGTATTGTAAAGCACTCCCCACGACCCGAGCACTTCCTAAGTGCTCACATAGAGTGATTTAATCCCTATGACAACTTTCGGAGGTAGGAACTATTATTGTCCCCAATTTACACATGAGGAAACAGGCACACAGAGATTATGCAACTCAACTGAGGCTGTATGACTACTAAGGAACAAAGCCAAGACTTAGACCCAGACAGTTTGGCTCCAGAGCGCATGCATGGTACCATCATGCTGGATTGCCTCGGGGAGGCGGGGAGGGAGGCAAGTGTACCAGCTGGAAGGGTGACGTGATAGCCCAGAGGAAACGGATGGCCTGTATTTAGGAGGTGAAACCAACAGAAAAACAGACTGAAGCTCACTCCCTTATTTCGAGCTTGAGAACCTCAGGAAATTATTAAGCTTTCTAACTGAGTTTAGGAATACTAGAGTTACAAGTTGCAGATATATAGGCGAAAAGGGAAAGAGAAAACTTACAAAACAACATTTATATTCTCAGCGCCCTAAATGTTCATTAGATGAGCTGTTTTGTTTAATTCTTAAAACTCTGAGAGGTAGGTATTAAATAGGAGGAAACGGAAGTTCGGGGGGCTTAGTAAGGTGGCACAAGGTGCTGGACACGCCTCAGTGTTGCCTGGAATCCTAAGAGCACCCTGGTTCTCTTTGGGGGGAATCGCATCTCCCCCACTGCATGGAGTCCTGGTGGGAGCCTACTTCCAGGCACCTGCCTTCCAACAAGAGCTGAGAAGCTATGTCATTCCTCTTTCTGGCAGCTGGTGTAGTCAGGGGTGGACAGTTTTGGTTTCTTGCAACTAAGAAATCCTAATGGAAACACACAGTAAGTATTGTGTTGTTTGGGCAAAGACAAAACTCAAGCTGAAGTTCATCTGATGCATAGCACACGTCCATCTAAGGCTTTTCCATCACACCCTGCAGCTCCCAAGGGTTTTGTAGGCAGGACGTACGTACACGGTGATGGTTCACCACACGTTCAGAAGGAGAGCCTTTCTGCAAACCATTAAATGCTTATTCCATGTAAACTGGCACAGCCACTATGGAAAACAGTATGGAGGTGCCCCCCAAAATTAAAAACAAGGGTGCCTGGGTGGGTCAGTCGGTTAAGTGTGTGACTCTTGGTTTTGGCTCAGGTCATGGTCTCAGGGTCCTGAGATCAAGCCCCACATGGGGCTCCGTGCTCAGGGTGGAGTCTGCTTGTCCCTCTCTCTCTGCTACACTCCCCAAGTGAGCTTTCTAAAAAAAAATTAAAAATAGAACTCTCATAGATCCAGCAATTCCACTTTTGGACCTGAAGAACATGAAAACGCTGATTGGAAGAGATATCTGCACTTCCATGTTCATTACAGCATTATTTACAATAGCCAAGATATGGAACCAACCAGATGTCCATCAGTGGATGAATGGATAAAGAAGATGTGGTTGTACACACACATACTCTCTCTCTCACACACACACACACACATACACACACACACTGAAATATTACTCAGCCATAAAAGAATGAAATCTTGCCATTTGCAACAACATGGATGGACCCCAAGGGCATTATGCTAAATGAAATAAGTCAGAGAAATACAAATACCGTATGATCTCATTTATATACGAAATCCGAAAACAAAAAACAAAGCTCATAGATAACAGAGCATGTTTGGTGTTTGCCGGAGCGTGGAGGTGAGCAAAATGGGTGAGGGAAGGAAAAAGGTAGAAACTTCCAGTTATAAGATGAGTAAGTCATGTACGTGTAATGTACATATATGTAACATATAGCATGGGGACTCTAATGCATACTGTACTGCGTATTTGAAAGCTGCGAAGAGAGTAAATCTTAAAAGTTCTTGTCACAAGAAAAAGAATTTTTGTACCTATGTGTGGTGAACAGATGTTAACTACTCTTATTGTGCTGATCCTTTTACAATATATACAAACATGGAATAATTATGCTGTATACCTGAAACTAATATAATGTGATATGTCAATTATAGCTCAATAAAAAGTAATAAAAAACTAAAAATAAAGGATGCTTATTTAAGGTAAGTGAAGAATTTTGCTAGGCAATTAAATCAAATTTTCTGAGGTATAATTTACATATTAAAAAATTAATCCTGTTTCGTGATTTTAATATGGTTTTCATAACATGCAGCTGTGTAACCATCATCAACATCAAGATACAGAGCTCCCTTGTGCCCTTTGTGGTCAACCCCTGTCCCCTCAACCCAACCCTTCGTAAACACTGATCTTTTTTTTTAATCCCTATCACTTTCCCTGTTCTAGAATGCCATGTAAATGGAATTTTACAGTATGTAGGCTTTTGAGCCTGCATGACGCATTTGAAAGTCATTTGTGCTGTTCCGTGACCATTAGTTCACTTATCAGATAAATTTTATTAAATGCTAAATTTGTTGTTGGACAGTTAATAATTATTGATTAGGCTAGGCGCTGTTCCAGGTACTGGGAGTACTGTGGTGACTAAGAGAATGTGAGTCCCTGCCTCCCATGAGCTGACACTCTAGTATTGGGTACGGAGGCAGATCAGCAATAAACACGTAAACTCTACTTTTGAAATAATTTAACTTCAAGTCCCTGTAACTGCCGCAGTAGGACATGGGAGACATGGGAGAGAGTGGCAGAGGTGGGCAGGGGGTGCTGATTTATCTAGAGCGGTCTTTCAGTCTCCCTCGGGGATGTGACTTGAGGTCGTCATGATGAGATGGGGCAGCCATGCAAAGATCTGGGGAAATTGCAAATGGCAGAAAGGGAAGCAAGTGCAAAGGCCCGGAGAGGGGCCAAGCTTGGCGGGCTTGGGGACAGAAAGAAGGCCGCAGGGACTGGAGAGTGGGGAGGTGGGGGTGAGCTGGGGGTTAGCTGGTAGAGCCGGGTGGGAGCCTAGTCAGGTGGCTCTTGTAGGCCCACTGGAGCGTGGGTTTTGTTCTAGTTGTAAGGGAGTTTTAAACCAGAGAGGGATGTGATACAATTTATACTTGTTTACCTCTCACTGCGGGGTGGGGGACAGGGTCAAGATAGAGGTGGAGAGCTGGGTCTGTAGACTTTCAATGTGTTTGAGGAACAGCTGGCAGTGACTTGAACCAGGACTGGAGCAGGGCAGATAGTGAGAAGTACTGGAATCTTCTTCTACCCTGGGGGCAGGGCAGGAAAAAAAAAATCCTCAAAGCACTTAAATTTTAATATTTATTTTAAAGGCTTTGAGCGTAAAAATCTCCTTAGTACACATCTGGAGAAACACACAAAAGTTTTAAATCCCTCCATGTAACATAAAATAGGGTTAATGATGGTCTGTCCAGTGCAGGTAAACTAGTCTTGATAACAGAGGTCGATTTATCCCAGAATGGGGGGATTAATTTAGATTCACTGCAGGCACTGACCAAATTAAGCCAGGAGCTCACAGCGCTCCACTCGGCTTGTGTTGTGAGAACAACAGGCAGTGAGCTCACGAGCACCATAGTTTAGGTGCATGTGACCCCCGCTTCAAAGGGCTCTCTGTGTGGATTGGATTCCAAAGTAAAGAGCAGGAAGAGACTCATGGCTGAGGCTGTACCCAGTCAGGTCTCACCACAACCACACTTGTGAAGCTTTTGGCTCAGACAGGAAACATAAAGTGGAGTCAAAAACATGGTGAGCCACTCACCACAGTAAACTATTTCAAAAATTCATGCTTTCCTATGGCCTCGGGACGTGAAGGCCCACACAGAAGACACTTGGCGCAGTGATCAATATCTGACCTCCATTTTGCCAGCCAACCGCCATTTTGCCAGCCCGCACTAGCCTCCCTTGTAAACAAGAATCTCGGTTCGGAGGACACAAGAGAATACAGTTTCACGCAGTGTTTAGTTCCTTTAGCTGTTCAAAGGATTGGAGGCCTTGTTTGTTTTGAAACAAGGAACCAGCCTCCTCCAACCACATCTTCCTACCCTCACAGGACAGCCTGGCAGGCAGTCAGACCTGAGTTAGAGGCAGACCCGGTGACTCTCTGTCACTGTCCCGCCGCATCTGTGCCCTGCTTTCTGTGTCCTTGTTTGGTTTTGTTTTTAGGGTGGGTTTACCTGAGGGCCCCCTGCTCACCTGAATTTCCGTTAAGGTAAAATAGACTGCGAGTGTTAGACAGAGAGGCAGTCCAGCACACGGCCAGCAGCTTTTCAGAGATGGCGTGTCAGTCCTGTGTTCACTCAGCCAGGAGGCAGGAAAGTGGGGATGGGAACAGCAGAGTCAACAGGCCTGTCTACAGGTTTCTCTCCTCCTCCTCACTGTGAACCTGCCCCAGGGGAGATGGGATGGCCAAGGCGCTGGCAGAATCTCTGTGGGGCTTAGGAAGATCCCAGAAGAGGACTTCCCTGAGAAGAGAAAAAAATGGAGGGCAGAGTCAACCTAAATAAAGAGGTAAACTGAGGCAAGCTCAAAGAGATGAGATGATTCAGGAATAGCAGAAGAATTGCAGTTGAGGACCCACAAGCCGTAGCAAGCTGCTGGCAGACCCGCTGAGGGCTCGGGGTGGTCTCTATTTAGGGGCAGAAAATGTGAAGAGGAAGGAATTCAGTCAGTCTGTGAAAGTCACAACATGTGGACACCAGCTTTGAAATTCCCCAAGCAGACGGAACCAGTCCATACAAACAAAACTCAGGTTAGTTCCTTTCTGTAAGACCAGCCTGACCTGGGTCATTTCTTGTTCGTGTCTCTGGAAAACCATCAGGGAAATCGTTCCAAGGTCAATATGAGGCAATCCTTGATTAACACCCTATCATTTAAGAAAAATTCCAATATTTTCCAATTCCAATACACCAGGCATTTACAGGAAATCAATCTCTCAGACCTTAAGGCCTGCTTTTCTGAGGGCATAGGCATGAGCCTCTCCATTCTCTATCCTCTGGTTCCATTTCAGATTGAACTTCTCTGCCAGGATGGGAGCCGATCCCCTGGGGCCTCTGCACAGGTACCCAAGCCTTCTCTCTCCATCCCCAGCTCCTGTGCCCACGCCATGAAAACTAGTACCGTTTACTATAAGGCATTGCAAATAAAGACTTTCTTTCTCCCCTTTTCACAGCATAACAAGCTTCTCTAAAGGACAAAGGCACTGGCAATGACACTGTAACCACGGCTGCTTACCTTTCTAGATATTAAAGAACATCTAGCCGAGGACGCGAGTGGAACACGGGAGATACATCCGGAGGAGAAGAGAAGAGAGCGCAGAGGGGTCCTCACTGATGGAATAGTACCGATGCTTCCTCTGGGTCGCCCGAGCCACACTGTCCAGACGTAGCTTGTGAGCATCTCTTGGTAGTGGTTCATTCATTAAAATCTTTGTCTTGTACCTGACAAGAAAGTGTACGTCTTAAGGCAAGAAACAACAATTGTTGGAGAGGATGTGGAGAAAGGGGATCCCTCCTACATTGTTGGTGGGAATGCAAGTTGGTACAGCCACTCTGGAAAACAGTGTGGAGGTCCCTTAAAAAGTTAAAAATTGAGCTACCCTATGATCCAGCCATTGCACTACTGGGTGTTTACCCCAAAGATACAGACGTAGTGAAGAGAAGGGCCATATGCACCCCAATGTTCATAGCAGCATTGTCCACAATAGCTAAATCGTGGAAGGAGCCGAGATGCCCTTCAACAGATGACTGGATTAAGAAGTTGTGGTCCATATATACAATGGAATATTACTCAGCTATCAGAAAGAACGAGTTCTCAACATTTGCTACAACATGGACGGCACTGGAGGAGATAATGCTAAGTGAAATAAGTCAAGCAGAGAAAGACAACTATCATATGGTTTCTCTCATCTATGGAACATAGGAACTAGGAAGATCTGTAGGGGAAGAAAGGGATAAAGAAAGGGGGGGTAATCAGAAGGGGGAATGAAGCCTGAGAGACTATGGACTCTGAGAAACAAACTGAGGGCTTCGGGGGGGGGGGGATGGGATAGACCGGTGATGGGTAGTAAGGAGGGCACGTATTGCATGGTGCACTGGGTGTTATACACAAGTAATGAATCATCAAGCCTTACATCGGAAACCGGGGATGTACTGTATGGTGACTAACATAATATAATAAAAAATCATTAAAAAAAAAGAGAGAGTGTACGTCTTGGCAGAAAGCAGACGCTCAATAAATGTTAGGTACGAATGTTATGATTGCTGTTACTTCTAGTAAGAGCACAGCTTCCGCTATTGTAGGTCATATTAGACACGGGACTGAAGAGGGGGCACATAGGTGAGCAGCCAGCCATGACAGTGTCACCAGGGCTGAGCCCCCGTAGACCAGACTTCTATGGGACCCCAGGGAGGAGAAGCCTGGCTAGGGGTGGGAAGGGATGGGTGCTGCTTCTAGACAAAGTTGGAACCGAGAGGGGTCTTGAGGGACACATAGAGGCTGGTCAGGTGGAACAGTCAGAGTCTTCATTGCAAGGAACAGAAACAGACTCCAGCAGGAACCTACGGAGACATCGGCCGGCCACACAGTTTCTGGGAAGACTATGGAGGCATTTAGAAAAGCAGCGCTGGTGTGAGAGGATGCTGTGGGTGTGTAACGTCGCAGACAGCCCTGGGAAAGGGCCTGCTGCTGCCCCCGCCCCCACGATGGCCAGGAGGGCCACCTCCCTGCCCCGCTTCTTGGTGGCATTACTTCCAGATTGCGCATTCCAAACAGCTATAGCTGATGAGCCAAGACTTGGCTCCCTGCCCACAGATTAGGTGCCAGGGTTGTTGGCAAATTGAGTAATGGGGTCTTTTCGACTTCTGTAAAAGAAGGCGGGTGCTATTTCCCACCAGGATTTGAGGTGCGGAATGTTCTCACACATGGAAGAAGGTTCAGAGGCTGAGTCAAAGCGGGCTGAATGTTTTCCCCAGCAGGTGAAGCAGGGAGGAAAGGGCATTGGGGCAGAGAAGCCAACATCTGCAGAAGACTGACAGCGCGGTGCTTTCGGAGGACTAAGAACTTCGGTGTGCCTGGAGCATGGGGTCGGGGAGGGAGATAGCCAAGGCTGGAGCTGGGAAGGTAGACAGAGTCTAGATCAAGGGAAAGCCTGTTCTGTTTTATGTCTGCTAAGGAGTTGGGTCTTTACTTTGCAAAGGAGGGCATGATAGGTTTTAAGTTTGGGGGTGGAGGTCGGGGTATAGAGGTGGGAAGGGGACTGTCAGGGAAGATCAGATTTTTAAGTCTCATCTGTGCACTCAAGGGTCTTGCCAGAGCATATCTTCTCTATGGTTTAGATCAGGGATGCTTTCTTAGCTTCTGTGGCCATCGTGCCGTAGGGTGAGACCCACTTTCCCAGATCGCAACGATCACAGGTTGTTCCTGGATTGTAAGTCCCTCTTACATTTGAGGCAAATGCAGACACAGGGAGGCGGAAGCTGGCCAGGGCTGCCGGGAACTAATTTGTTTAAGTGCCACGCAGGTAAACTCTGTTGCAGCTCATTTTCCAAACAGTATAAGCACCACGGAAGCAAAACACAAAAACAGACATCCTTCGGGTCTCCTCGTACCTATGTGTCTGCAGATTTCACAGCTTAAACCTGAGGTGTGCTGACAATCTGGTTAATTCGGGGCTGGAGTGCTGCTGGCATTTTAGAAACCCTGAGAAGGGATAACATCGGGGGAGAGAATGCTCTTGGTGAGGTGCCAGGGTTTGCTGCTGCCACAGATACTGCTGTCTGCGGCACTGGTGGGAAAAGGCAAGGGGAAAACCCATTTCCATCCTTACAGGGAAAAAAAAAGAAGGAAACAGTAAGTCAAACTTAGTGCAACTGGCCATTCCCGCTCACCACCTGTTCCCTACATTCCCCACCACACCTGCCCATAGAACCAATGGCAGCAATCTTTGCAAGATGATACCTTTTTAGCGAGCCCCCCCACCCCCACCGGCTACCCCACTGGCAGGTCCTTCAACACTGAGGACAGTCCCACTTGTTAATGCCTGGAAAGCCTTGGGGGTGTGGATCATAGGATCACAGCAGCTGAGGGGGATTCTACACAGTCCTTGACAGCAAAGGATGCCAGGAGTACAGTGATTTTGGATCTAGAAAACCCGGTGATCCACTTGTGGGGTCTCACAACAGCTGACAGTGAAAATACTTTGGGAGCTGCATGGCTCTGTCTTTCTATATGACAGTGTATACATTTTTTAAAAAACTAAACCAGGATTTTAAAATAGTGAGGAGACGTTTCTCTGGATGAATGTTTTCGGCTCTAACGGAATTATCTGACTAATGCATCCAGCTGAGATCTCAGAATGTGTTTTTGGGGGGAAGGCAGTGAATCACTTGGTTCCTTCTTAGACCACCTTGACTAGATAAACGTCAGATGTGTGCTTAATTTGTGGAGAAGCACCTAACACACCACCATCAGCGTGGAAAGGGGCAGGATCATCACTGCTCCCCATCGTTGTGGGTGGAGTGGGGCTTAGGGGAATTTCAGTGCCGCTGTTCGAAGACATTACAGTGACCTTGGAGGAGACATATCTGACGGCTTATTTACTCACGGTTTTGTAGACACAGGCACAGAGCTGTTCTTTCTGTTGTTGCTTCAACAGAGTAAGAGGCATCCTTTCCTCTGGAACATTCTGGCTGAGTTTGGGGGCAATTCAGAGACCAAGTCAACTCTGAGTGCTCTTACCCATTATGCAATTTTTAAAAAATGTGTCTTATTATATACTTTACATTGAACTCTTCAAAAAAGAAAATAAATACAATTATTTCAAAATGCAGTCCCCAGACTCAATAGATAACCCTTCGTAATTACTCCCAATTGATATCTAGAAATGTATAATGCTAAGTCAATTAATACCTAAAAATAAGTAAAATAACTATATAAGTCTTAGGGTTGGGGAACATACACTACCAATTAACTCACTTCCCCACTTTGGCTTTTTTTTTTTTTTTAACATGATTCAAACGTGTTTCAATCACATATCCAGCCATCACAAGAGTTTAATTAGACCATTGGTGCTTCACCTTAAGCTGAGTCTCAGGACGTCTGGGTGACTCAGTTGGTTAAGCATCTGCCTTCAGCTCAGGTCATGATTTCCAGGTCCTGGGATCGAGACCTGTGCTGGGCTCCCTGCTCAGCAAGGAGTCTGCTTCTCCCTCTGCCTGCTACTCCCTCCACCCCAGTTCGTGCTCTCTCTCTCTCTCAAATAAATAAAATCTTAAAAAAAAAAAAAGTCGAGTCCCAATACCAGTTTCCACACCGTTATTCACCACAGCCAAAAGGTGGGAGCAACCCACGTGTCCACCACCAGATGAGTGGACAGACGAAATGTGGAATATCTATGCAATGGAATATTACACAGCATTAAAAAGGAAATTGTGACACAAGGTACAACATGGATGCACCCCGGAAACATTATGTGGACTGAAATAGGCCAGACACGAAAGGAAAAATGTGTGTAATTCCACTTATGTGGGGTACCTAGAGAAGTCAAATCCATAGAGACCGAAACTAGAACAGTGGTTACGAGGGTCTGGGGGACAGGGGAACAGGAGTTAGTGTTTAATGGGTAGTTTCCATCTGGAGTGATGAGAGAGTGCTGAAAATGGTTGGTGACGGTGGCCTCATAATGATGGGAACGTACTTGAGGCCGCTGGATCGTACACTTAAAAGGTGGGGCGGGGGGGCACCTGGCTGGACCCGTCAGTAGAACGTGTGACTCTTGATCTCAGGATTGTGAGTTCGAGCCCCATACTGGTGTAGAGATTACTTAAAAAATAAATAAATAAAATCTTTTAAAAACTGGTTAAAGTGTTAAATCTTGTTATGTATATTTTACCATAATTTAAAAAATGAAACAAAACAAAACCCGAGTCTCAGGAGAAAAGATTTTCAGCCCAGGGCCCATTTTTTGTCACTCAAGACCATCTGGATTTTTCTTTTCTTTCTTTCTTTCTTTTTTGAAGACTTTATTTATTTATTTGAGAGAGAGAGAGAGGGGACAGAGGCACAGGGAGAGAATCTCAAGCAGACTCTGTGCTGAGCACGGAGCCTGACTCAGGGCTTGATCTCACGACCCTGAGATCATGACCTGAGCCAAAATCAAGAGGTGGCCACTTAACGGACTGAGCCACCCAGGCTGCCCAAGACCACCTAGATTTTTCTTAATTCAGGGTCTCTCTACTCGTCTCTCTTCCTGGAGTCCTCTTTACCAGCATTTGCATAATCAGTTCCTTCCCAACATTCAGATGTCAGGTCAAGTTCCTCCTTCTGCAGCCTCTCACTTGATGCTGTTATTTGTTTCCTTCTTTGTGGTCTGTCTCCCTTCACTAGCCTATAAGCTTCCCCCCAAATTTCATCTGTTGTTTTCTGGTACTTAGAACAGAGTCCATCCCTAAGTTGGTGCTCAATAAATATTTGTTGAATGACCGACCTGGTGACTCTGGCCCTTAAAGAGCATATTTGAAGTCAAGTGCGGACTCAGGGCTGTGCCTCTGTTTTCTGGAGTCTGCATTCTTCTCCTCTCCCTCCCTTCCCAACCTCCCCCTCAACTTTCCAAACCCTAATTCCAGTTTAATATCATTTAAGTGAGTAATACCGAACCTCTGGACAAGGACCTCACCCATGTTAAAGTCCAATTGGTCCACACCCGCCAAGCTGCCCTGCCCATGCTGGAGAGGCTGGAGCTTTGGGGCAGGGAAGTGATTTGAAAGTTGGCAAAATCAAACATCCTGGTACCTGGGGCCTCAAGGCATGATTCTGGAGTGAAATGGAGGAACAGCCAGCCTTGCTCCCATGGTCACATTAGATGACCGTCATCTGCTTTACTGCAAGGTTCACTGCTAGCTGTGATAGGCTGAGGAAGCCATTAGGTAAGAGAACCCAGGAGGCCCCTGAACTGGTCTCCATTCCAGCTTCTGTTCTCATACGATGATGCCCTCGACACTGCCATTCTCGAATCTCTGGAGCAGTGCATTACCAAGCATGGCCTGAGAGCTGGGGGCTGGCTACGGCTTCAAAGAGCTCTGTGTTATTGGGAAATATTTTTGTCTAGTGAGCTCATTTCAACCCTTCAGGTTTTACCGGCAGAAAGTTGCATTTATCTACAACGGCTATTAATCCGCGTGATCACAATCCCCAGGGACCCTACGCAAGGTCAAGGACAGAGATCTGACCTGCCATCAGTGATCTCTGGTGGGCGACGTGAGTGGAAAATAATCTTTATTTCTTATAGTAAACCTTTTTCTAGCATAGGGGTTTTACTTACCCTCAGTAAAGGTACCTATAATCTTTACTTAGTGCTTTAACCACAGACTACAAATCATCTCTAGAGAGCCATGCTGGAAATACAGGTTCTTTGTCCCAGGGGGTATTGGAGAAAATACGAATTCAAACACATGGCTCTTGGAAAAACAATTCAAGGTATAGACTGGTGGAAGGAATGGACAGTAACATCCATATATTTTTCTTACAGTGGTAAAGAATGCTACGTGAGGAAAATAATATGTGTTTCTGGATGATTTTGCCCTTAAATATGGGATTATTAATGAGTTTCCTCACATTGGCTTCTTTCCATAACCGCCACCCCACCTCCCTGCCTCTTCTTTGTTTTCTCTATGATTCGTGTTGCTGTCAAAAGAAGTAGGAGCTTCTCCAAAGTTTTGCTAAAGCAGTTGAGAAAAGAAAAACAATCTAATCTGCTGGAAAGAAAAGCAAGCGTTACTCATACCTCATGCACTATGCCAGCTGAGTCCTCTCCGCGTCTGTCAGCTGGGGGATCATGCTCTCCAACTGGGTCCAGCGCGTTGCATTCAAGCGCAAGGCCAATGGGAACAGCTCACTGCTCCTTTCTGGTTTTAAAAAACAGCACAAGCATGTGTGGAGGGGATGTCTGTGTGCAGAAATTACACGAGTGAGTAGTTATGTCTACACATCTATGATGATGGGATATTGTAGGATGAGTGTTTCCACCTACCTCTGCGGAGACATATTGAAAACAAGACAACGCATCTTCGAGTTTCATATAGTTTGACATGGGTGGCCAATGAGTTTATCTTTGAAGCATTGTTTCGAGTGGATACATTTTAAGTATTTCAATGATTGGGTTATCTGAATAGGAAATATAACAAAATTACTCTTGCTGGAAATTTCTCTAACAAGAGCTATTGAGTTAAAGATAATTAATTATGGGCATTTGGGTATTATTCTGATTTTGGGGTTAATATTATAGGCTATAGAAACATCCTATGTATATCTCCTCTCTCCCCATATTTAGTTTTCCATCTGAATTTATTTTGAATTTGCTAGTGTGATAGGCAGAATAATGCTCCCCTCCAAAGATGTTTACATCTTAATCCCTAGAACCTGTAAATGTGTGACCTTCCGTGGCAGAGGGACTTGACTGATGTGATTAAGGTCAAGGAGCTTGAGAGGAGATGATCCTGGATTACCCAAGTGGGCCCAGTTTAATTGCATGTGTCCTTAAAAGTGGACGTAGAAGGCAGAAAAGTGGGTCAGAGAGATAGGACATGAGAAGGACTCAACCCACCATTGCTGGTTTTCAAGATGGAGAAGGGAGCCATGAGCCAAGGAATGTCGGTGGCTGTGAGAAGCTGAAACAGGCAAGAAAACAGCTACTCATTTAGAACCTCCATAAAAAGGGGCACCTGGTGGCTCAGGACTCGATCTCAGCCCAGGTCTTGATCTCAGGATCGTGAGTTCAAGCCCCACATTGGGCTCCACGTGGAACCCACTTAAGAAAAAATAAAACCTCCAGAAAAAAACAGAGCCCTGCCAACACTTTGATTTTTGCCCGGTGAGAACAAATAGGACTTTTGACCTACAGAACTGCAAGATAAAAAATTAATGTTGTTGGGGCACCTGGGTAGCGCAGTCGTTAAGCGTCTGCCTTCGGCTCAGGGCATGATCCTGGCGTTCCGGGATCGAGTCCCACATCGGGCTCCTCGGCTGGGAGCCTGCTTCTTCCTCTCCCTGTCCCCTGCTGTGTTCCCTCTCTCACTGGCTGTCTCTCTGTCACATAAATAAATAAAATCTTAAAAAAAAATTAATGTTGTTGTAAGCCACTAAGTTTGTGGTCATTTGCACAGCAAAAATAGAAAGATAATATAGCTGGCAATTTCCGGATATCTTTAGCTGTTGAATTAGGGAAACAAGTAGAAAATATGGAAGCTGCCATGGTACAAAAGAATTCCTCTGCACCACAATGTCCACAGTAGCCAAACTATGAAAAGAGCCCAGATGTCCATCGACAGATGAATGGATAACAGAAGATGTGGTGTGCGTGTGTGTGTATACACACACACACACACATACGCGCAACAGAATATTACTCAGCCATCAAAAATGAAATCTTGCCATTTGCAACGACACAGATGGAACTAGAGGGCATTATGCTAAGCTAAATAAGTCAATCAGAGAAGGACAATTATATGATTTCACTCATATGTGGAATTTAAGAAACAAAACAGAGGAGCATAGGGGAAGCGAGGGAAAAATAAAACAAGACGAAATCAGAGAGGGAGACAAACCATAAGAGACTCTTAATCATAGGAAACAAACTGAGGGTTGCTGGAGGGGAGGTGGCTGGAGGGATAGGGTAACTGGGTGATGGGCATTAAGGAGGGCATGTGATGTAATGAGCACTGGGTGTTATATAAGACAGATGAATCACGGAACTCTACCTCTGAAACTAATAATACTCCGTATATTAATTAATTGAATTTAAATAAAATTTAAAAAAAAAGAATTCCTCTGCACCTTCGGTTTCAAAATCAGCCAGTCTTAAATTTCACCTTCCCTTGTCCCTATCGTTACAAAAGGAAGAAAATAATCATAATAAGCACTATCATTAACTGAGGTCTTGCTTGTATCATACAGCACACTGAGCATCGCAAACACGATCTCACTTAATGACCACATTAACTCCCATGAAGAAACGGAGGCTTTAAAAGATGAAGAAATGTACCCAATATCGCCCTGTTAGAGGAGGCAGAACCAGACTGGGACCCAAGCTCCTTTGATTCCAAGCCTGTAAGCACACAGCCCTAACTCTGCAGCTCTATCCCTCTCCTCTAGCCCCACCTTTGTTACAAAGGTAGCAGGACAAGTGCCTCTAGCCTTGGTCAGCAGGGCAAGCTTACATCTTGGATTTTCCGGGACCATCCTGCTCATTTAAATATTCCGTCTCATTGTCCTCAGAAGTTACCAAAATTTCCCCCAAATTCCAATTTTTCTTCAAATAGTAAATATTATAATATATAATATTTTGGAGTCCCCCAAAACCACTGATCGAATCATTTTTCCTTATTTTTTATTCAGAAAACATGGCCCAGGTACCACTTAGGTCACTTAGTCCCTTAGTGATGGTGATTTGGTACCTATTGCATCCACTAAATTCCACTCTGCCCAGCTCAGCTGGTTTATACAGCACTAAGTGAAAGGTAAGTTGGGCTACAATCTTGGCCGTTTGACATTTAGGGCACCTTCAACTGGATGGCAACCCCGGATACACAAATTAGGACCTAGGGTAGGACAGTCCAATGCACAGCATCCCAGATGCGTGTCTACAGCCATGTGATTGTCATTCTAGACTCCTGAACGGCACAGCTGAGCTCTGAAGCTGCCAGGATCTACTCCCCAATTTCAGGTACCTATCAGGGTCCATGCTGTCAATTCCAGTCTCCTGGGGCTGCGCTGCGAGTACGCACCAGGCCAGGACTTGAGGATCCTTCAAGGCAGAAGCAGGAGACCAGAGGCTCCTATCACTTGCTCTCGGTTTGTGATCCAGTTACAATTTCTTCTGCTGTTACTCACAAAACATGTGACGTTCTCTGTTCATATGCAAACAACATAGAATCCAATCTAGAAGTGAATACTGCAGATTCAGTAAGAAGATAGAAAAGAAAGGGAGTCATAATTACCTTTAAAACAAAACAAATGAAAAAAGATTTGTGCTAACTGGATTTGCTCCAGAGCTAACTAGAACTTCCTACACGGGTCTTGAGAATAGAAGTGATACAGTCACTTTGGAAAACAGTTTGACACTTTCTTATAAAGCTAAACAATTCTGTCATAGGACCCAGCGATCCCAGTCCTAACTATTTCGTCTAGAGAAATAAAAATGTCTGTTTGCACACATAAAAAAAGACCAGCTGTAAATATCGATACTGGCTGCATTTATCATTGTCCAAATGCAGAAACACCCTAACGACCTTCCATTAGGGAATGGTATAAACCGCGGTACATCCACACTAAGGAATATGAGTCAACAAGGCAAAGGAACCATCTACTCATACACACGACAACCTAGATGAATCTTGAATGCATTCTGTTAAGAAGTCAGACTCAGAAAGCATGATGTGATGTATGACTTCATTTAGACAAAAACTATGGGAACAGAAAACAGATCAGTGGTTGCCAGGAGCCAGCAGGTGGAGGAGGGAATTTTTCTGGGTGATGGTGAGTTTAGTGGCAGCTACATAGCTGCATGTGCTTGTCAAAACTCATAAAAATGTGTATTAAAACACATGCATTTTATTCTATGTCAGTTACATCCCAATGAACCTGAATATAAAAAGAAATGACATCTCTTCTTCATCATCAGATAAAGGCAAACCCCATTCTTGGCTCCTGCAAGATAAGTTTGCATCTAGGCGATCCCTGTACTGAGGGAACACTGCTGGTCTGGGTGTCTCATGAAAGAATTGACGTTGTTCCTCACAGCCTCGCCACGCCCCGCACATGCTGGCCCTGCGTGGACACGGCTGCCCTCCCAGCCCCGCCCCTCTGTGCATACTGTGCCCTCAGCTGGGGCTGTTCTCTCCCAGCTGCTGCCCAGAGTGGCTCCTGCCGATGCTACGATGCTACGGATCTCTGCTTAAACATCACCTCCTCTGAGAGGCTCTCCTGGATTCTCTGCTGTTATGCTGCCACCATGCCCTGTTTGCTTCACTGATCTTTCACTTTTTATTCTGTTTATTGATCGACTTGTTTATCACCTAATTTCCCCGGAGGTGGAGGCTCCGTGAAAGCATTTTTGCTTTGTTTCCTGTCGTATCCCCAACACCTCATGTAGTTCCCAGCGCAAGGTGAGCGCCCCTAAAATTCATATGTTGAAATCTAATCCCCCAATGTGATGGTAATTGGAGGTGGGGCCTTTGGGAGGTGGTTGGGTCGGGAGAGTGGAAAGTCTCTTGGGAAGGAGCCCTCAGAAAGCTCCCTCCCCCTGGGCGGTGCGAGGGCACCTGCTGAACTATCCTGAAACCCAAGCTGAACCCCAATACCTTTGCCCTGTGCGATCCCGAAGCGTGAACTCAGACACCTCTAAAATACGAAAGAATCGGGTTTGATCAATACATTATGCAAGAGCTTCTCGCAGGCAGTCAATTATTAATTAATAAGTTAAAGCTTTTCCTAATGAAGAGGTCATTTTAAGAGGTAAGTTCCAACTTAAACCACAGTCCAAGATTCAGATATCGATTTCTTCTCTGGTAATTATAGGCCAAATGTTTAAATTGTAGGCTTCTATATTAATTAACTAAATATTTATCCCCATTAATCAAACACTATGTCCGCTGGAACCACCAAACAACATTTCTCACTCAGGGTTTTTGTTACACACGTGATTCAGTTTCTGGCGCGGACCCTTTGTACCCGCTCTTCTCTCTGTCTGGGACACTCCTCGCCCATGACCTCCTGGCTCACTCCTGCACCGCCCTGGACACTGGGCTCAAAGGTCAGCATATCAAGAGGTTCATCCCCGACCACCCAGTGTAGTCACACACTCATCATCCTCCCCACCCTGCGCTCTGCGCTCCCCTTCCCTCCTCAGCACCGGTGTTCACCTGCCCCTCTGAATAGCTGGTTTATTTGTGCCTCCTCGGCATGTCCCTCCTCACGAGGATAGAAGCTCAAGGGCAGTAGAGATTTTTTTCACTCTTTTACTTACTGTTATTCCCCAGGGCCTAGAACAGTGCCTGGAACACAATAGATAATCGATTAACATGTGTCGGATCGGATGACTATTGGATAGTTCGATGTCATTTACAATTTCAACCGCCTCCTGTTTCCCCTCTAGACCAAAGACATTTGCCTTCTCAGCGGGTGTCTCTAGCATGTGAGAGGTCAGAACTCAGAACCCTCCCCTCCCTCCTCCGGGTCCCCCCTGCCCCCCCCGGCCACGCCCCCACTTCTCCCTGCCTTGCTGCTTACCTTACCCTCTGGGTCCTACTCAGGTGCAGAAAAATAATAAACTAACCAGAACTAATGGGTATTAATGGTATAAAAAAATTTTTTTTAATGGAGACTTTAGAAAGCCCTTTGCCTTAATCAGGAAGAACAATTTCAGATTAAATCAAGAAGGGACGCATGTCAGCCAGAGCGTGGGCATGGTGGTTAATGGTTTCAGGACCAATGTTCCCTTTGGCGTGCCCCAAATCAGACTTCAGAATGATCCAGGGAGCAATAGCTGCGGGCTGTGGAGGATTATTTATTGGCTTCTGTGATTTGGTAAATGTCCTGAGCATGTGAGTAACATGTGTCCCTGGTGCTGCAGGAACAGCAGGCTTCGCCCATATAAGGTACACGCCTTAGCTGTATAGACGCGCTTGCTAATGGGTCATGCCCTCGGGTTTGTAATCCAGTATTTTCCTGCAGCAAAGTAGCAAATCGCAGGATCTAGTGAGAGGAACCCTTCCCTGCCCTCAATAAACTCCGTGTCATTGCTAGATTAATAGGTGTTCTGTCTCCAACCCTCCTTGCCTCATACGTTGGAAGGTACAGTGGTTAAAATTTATTGAGTAGCTTCTCCATTCCTGTCCTTTGTATCATGTCAACATCCCCGTTTCCTTCTGGGTGTTTTCTCCTGCTCCTGAGTCTAGGTTGGTGGTTGATTTATGCTGGAAGGAGTCTGGCAGGGACAGCATTTGGCGGTGGAGGGGGGCACTTAAAATTGCATACTGCCTCGCTGTGTGTGTGTTACAATCCCACGGAGTCTCCGTGGGGCCGGTTCAGGGTGTGGCTTACCGCATTCTTGGCCAGTTCGGTCTGTGCTTTACAGGGAATGCACCTGATGTGAGTCTGTGATATGTATCTTTGCCCTTTATGAATTCTCTACAGACCAGTTAGAGCCAAATCTTCTAAGACCTCCCTGAAAGAAAGGTTTAGAAAAAAAATAAATTAAGTGGCGCCTGGATGGCTCAGTCGGTTGAGCGTCTAACTCTTCTTGATTTTGGCTCATGGCATGATCTCAGGGTTGTGAGATCGAGCCCCGTGTCAGGCTCTGAGCTCAGCACAGAGTCTGCTTGAGATTCTTCTTCTCCCTCTCCCCTTTCTCCACTCCTGCTCATGCTCTCTCTCTCTAAGAAATAAAGAAACAGAAAAAGATTCATTAACTCTTCTCTGATCCTCTAAGACTTTCCTGATGAGGACAGGGGGAACATATTTTTAGCAATAAGCCTCACTCTTTCCAGGCTTTCTGGCTAGCACACACACACGAAATGTACTTTTAATATACAGAGTCTCAAAACCCAAGTTCTTTCATCATTCAACAAAAATTAATTGAGGTCTTTCTATGCACCTGCAAGTGAGAGTGACTCAGACAGACTGAAGGCCAGGGGGCTGGGCAGAGTAGGCAGATTGTTACTGTAAGGGGCCAGAGCAGGGACAGGGGAGGCTCTCCAAAGTGCCCCTCCCCAAGCCACCATCACCACCAGCTTCCTCCCAGGGCCCTTAGGAGAGCGTGCTGGGACACAGAGGTGTCCCCCACCTTCATTTTTTAAGGCAATATCGATCCCTTCCCTGCAAATAAATTTCCCATGCTGACTCATTAATTTGATGAGAACAAAAAAGGAGTATAGCCTATAGATGTTTGGGAGACGTGCAAGAAACGTGTTTGACGGTGAATCATTAGTTCAATTCCAATTTAACCTGGTTCGAACCAAAAATACACTGCTGGCTCCAGGTAAGAAGCAATCTATACCTTGTGCCACGACACGTCACCTGAATTTCCCCTCTGCTTCCCCCACACCTCAACAAATATCTTTTTCCTTTATTTACCCTCTCATTATATCCTATCTCTCAATGTGGTGCTAGGAGTATGGACACGAGGAAGACAGCGCGCCCTGCTGAGGTCAAGCCCTAAAGACAAGACAATCCTTGCCTCTCTCCCCCCAGCCACCTTCCCCAGGTGACCTTGGGATATGACCAGAAGAGAAGCAGAAGCTAACTTTAAGAGATAGGAGAGATGTTCCCCTGGCTAACGTCTTCACAAGACCAGCTGGGTGGTAAAAATACAGGAGTGACTGCATAACTCCCCACCGTCTCCCACACCCGAGTTTGGACTTGGCAAGTGTTAGCACTCTTCTCTGGATGATCTCTGGAAAATGTTTTCAGGAGACTTCACCCTCCTTGGGCAGCTCTGGCTTCCACATATAAGGTAGAAGCGGTAGGTATTTAGTAATAACATTTATTCAGTAATTCCAAGCCAATTGACATGTGACCTTGACAGCAGTCCATGAAGGATAACCTAGCACAGTAAACACTTAAAAAAGATAGCCATACTCTGATAAAGGCAGTGTGATGAACACATTGCTGCAGTTCTGACAAACTTGATTTCTCCTGTGCATTGGAAAAAGTGTTCATCCACTCCAGGGTGGACAAAAAATCTTCCCCACCGGGGTTCTGGTATTTGGCCTTACCCTTGAGCTACTGAAAACAATAGCAGCTGGGTGGCTCAGGCGGTTAAGCATCTGTCTTCAGCTCAGGTCATGATCCTGGGATCCTGGGATCAAGCCCCACATCAGGCTCCTTGCTCAGTGGGGAGCTTGCTTCTCCCTCTGCTTCTGCCTCTCTCTCTCTCTGTCTCTCGTGAATAAATAAATAAAATCTTTAAAAAAAAGAAAACAATAGCAACTATGTATGTATTGACTGCTAAGCTTGAGTAAGAGTCTGGGCTGAACACTTGAGCTCGTTTCATTATCTCGTTCCACCCCCACAACAAGCCTGTGCAGTAGGTCCTATCACCATCATTATTTTTTTTTAAAAGATTTTATTTATTTACTTAACACAGATACAGACAGCCAGCGAGAGAGGGAAGCAGCAGGAGTGGGAGAGGAAAAAGCAGGCTCATAGCGGAAGAGCCTGATGTGGGGCTCGATCCCATAACGCCAGGATCACGCCCTGAGCCGAAGGCAGACGCTTAACCGCTGTGCCACCCAGGCGCCCCACCATCATTATTTCTGATAAGAAAAATGAAGCAAGGAGAAGGTATGAAAGTTGTTAGGCTTGGACCCCTGCTAACTGTGAATGTGGCCAACTCAGGTAGTTGGATGCCAGCTCCATGTGCTAATTCCCCCCACCTAACTCTTTACATGGTGTCATCTACACTGGCTGGCACCCCCATTGGGGATCTCTCTTGGCTTCTTTTTTTTTTTTTATAATAATTTTTTATTGTGTTATGTTAGTCACCATACAGGACATCCTTAGTTTTGGATGTAGTGTTCCATGATTCATTGTTTGCGTATAACACCCAGTGCTCCATGCAATACGTGCCCTCCTTAACTCTCCTGGCTTCTTACAGTCCCCTGAGCAGGGCAGGAGAGGCAAGTGGGAAATCACAGGAAGGTAGAGGTGATTCAGGGGCTGCAAGAAGTGGAAGGAAGTGTCTTTTGTGCTCCCCTCATTGCAGGAATGATATCACCAGGCAGAGCATTCCACATTCATTCGCAGATCCCTCCCCATTCAGGATTAATGGCTGCCTGATGTTTGACTTGGGGTTGCAAGAATTGTGCTAAATATGGAAAGGATGGCTTTTTTGTTTTTTGTTTTTTTTTCCTGCAGCTAATGAATTGTGTGAAATGGAAGAGTGTGTAGGTATGTGTGTGTGGGGGGGTATATACCCCCCATTCATTAGGAGGAAAGGAGCTAAAATACTTGCTTTGATCTCTCACGCCATGCTCTGTACTTGAATCACACTCAAAAGTGTGAACACTGCAGTGATCTTCCAGTTCTTGGGCTTTACCAGTTCTGACTTTGGTTTCTATCCTTAGAGCTCTCTTCTGGGTTGTTTTCATCAGCGTACTATGCAGAGACCACCTCTAAATTCCAAAAGTCTTGAGGTTTAGAAGCCATTACAAAGTTAACCATGAAGATATTAGACATTTGCAATTACTCTTCAGATTGCTTTGGGAAAAAACAGCCCATTAAAGATCTCTTTCCACCAGTGCTCCCCTCCGTTTGGCCCAGGGCTAAATGAGACCAGGCTATGGATGGGGGATCCGAAGAGCCTGGTCCAAGTGGGTTTGGATGTGCCCTGATGGGGAAAGAGAAGTTAAGGAGCCGTCATTCTTCCCCCAACTGGGACATCCGAGGAATCGAAACAGGGGAAGATGATTCACAGTTTCTGATCGCTTCCATAAGCCAAGCACTGGGCTAGGAGCTTTTACAAACATGTTTCAATCTAACTGATACAACTTTATAGCTAATGGCTAACATTATCAAGCACACTCTTGTGCGTGCTTTCCAAGTATTAACTCGCTTAAGAGTCACAACAACTAGATAAAACAGATTCTGTTATTATCCCCACTTTAGAACATGAGGACACTGAGTCATGGAGAGGTAGGTAACTTGCCCAAGGTCATGCAGCTGGTACCAGGCAGAACCAGGATTTAAACCCAGCTCGAGAAACATGGCTCTTCACTCTGCGCCACGCCACCTCTCAGGATGAGGGAAACAAAGCTCTGAGAGGTTACCTGGCTCAAGGTCACACAACGAGAATGGCAGTGCCAGGGCTCAGAGCCCAGGTTTGTCTGGCATCAAACTGCATGCTTCCTGCTACACCTCACTGCTGCCTGGATCCTGTAATCACTAGGAATATTTCTTCCTAGGGGCGCCTGGGTGGCTCAGTTGGTTAAGCCTCTGACCTTGGTTTTCAGCTTGGTTCATGATCTCAGGGTCATGGGGTCGAGCCCTGCATCAGGCTCCATGCTCAGTGGGGAGTCTGCCTAAGCTTGTCTCTCTCCCTTTCTCTCTGCCCCTTCCCGTGCATCTCTCTCTAAAAAATAAGCAAGTCTTTCTTTTTTCTTAAAGAAATATTTCATCCTAACCTTTAGCAGCAAATTCAGATAAACGTCTTCCTTTACAGTTTCTCTGTTCTTTTCCTGTCTCCTTGCTCTCCTCTCTGCTTTTCTCTTCTCTCCTCTTTCCCTGCCTTGTTTTTCCTCCTTCTTCACCCCTCCCTTGTTCATGCCTCAGGTCTGCCAGTAACGCTCAGAAAAGGCAATGAAGGTGCAAGAGGTTACTGAGGCCTGACCTCATTAATTATATAATGACTTAGCTTAAGAGCAACTGCCAATATGACCGGAAGTTTGTTAATAACTGAAAAATTAAATACTTATCTCAAGAAATGTCTACATGATGGATTGGTCCAATTGTTGTGACAGAAGGGGATTTTGATTTTCGTTATGGTCAGCCTATTGGCCAATTAGGATCAGATCATTAAGTGCTCACTGGATTAATTGCTTAATGATTTGGTCAAAAGTTTGGTTATTGTTATCGGTGTTCAGATTAACCAAATGACACAGCCTTATCCCTAAGCCAGATCCTAGGAAGCCAGCAGGCAGAGACATATGGGCTACCAACCAAGTCCCCAGTTTGTTATCCTGGGGACAACTCAAGTTTCTAAGACACCCAAAGTCTTTTTTAAAAAAGGCATTTACAGACATCGTCAACACCTTCAGGACTCCAGAACACTCGTTTGTGTCTACAACCCTTTTCGTACATCACACAGTTTGTATTTCTTCTCCCATTCAAGGACTAGTACTGTACAGGGCTCTGAAAATGATCCTATTCTCTTGTCCCTGCCTGTTCATTCCCTTTCATGCTTCAAGTCCCGTCCCTTGTTGAGGACCTCCAGATCCGTGTCTCTAGACTGAACCCGTGCTCCTAACCATCCCCCTGAAGTCTCTATTGGAGGTCCCTCGGGCATCTTAAATTCAACCAGACCTAAATTCCTAGACCTTTCCCCATACAATCTATAAATGATATTTCTCTGCTGCTCAAGCTAAGCTCCTCAAAGCATCCCGAGTCCTCCCTCTCCTGTGCTCCGTAGTCAGTAGGACCTCCGGGGTCTGCTAGCTTAGAAACCAAGGAGCTATCTCCCAAATATCCCCATTTCTCTATCCCTATTGTTACTGCCTTAGTGTCTCATCTCTCATAAGGTATTGTCACAGCCTTACAACGAGGATCTGGGAGAGAGGACATGTTTGCTCCCTTGTTTGTCTTCACTCTGAGCTAGTGAAGGGCAAGAACTGTGTCTTATTCATCTTTCGACACAGTTGTCAGCAGGACTGAGCTAGTCGCGCCTCACCGGAGTCCACTGTTCATATTGCCATGGAATCTCACTTGCCACAAATCAGTCATCCGCATATTTTCCTTGGTTTTCTATCACTTACAGAATAAAGGTTAAGCATATTAACGTGGCGTGCAAGGCGGTTCAAAGTCTGGTCACAGCTTGGTACTCCATCTTCCCAATTCCCACCTTTCCTCTCCATCTAGCTGACACTCCAGCTCAACCCAGACGCTCTGGTTCCCCGAACATGCCGTGCTCCGTGTGGCCTCATGCCTTTACACATACTGCCGCTCCCGCCAGTGAGACCTCCCCAGCACCAGCCCTAGCCCTGCCTGGAAAGCAGTTGCTTATCTTTTCAACCCGAGCTCAACGTCTCTGTGTCTGTGACACCTTCCCAGACATGTCCCAGACAGCTCTTTCTTCTGCAAACAGACACCCCCTTGGTTCTTACCTCCATGTGTGATGTTGTTTCCCAAGGATTTGTTTATTTGTATCATTGTCTGTATTGGTGTCTTGTGGCCGCTGTAACAAGTTACCGCAACCTGCGCAAAACAACAGAAATGTGTTGTCTCACAGTTCTGGGGGCCAGAAGTCCAAAGTCAGTACCACTAGATAAAGTCAAGGTGTTGGCAGGGCCACACTCCCACCAGAGGCTCTAGGGGAGAATGCATTCCTTGCCCCTTCCAGCTTCTGGGGGCTCCTGGCCTTCCCTGGTTTGCAGCCACATCACTCCCATCTCTGCTCCCTCCTCCACATCACCTTCCCCTCCCTGTGTGTTGTACAATCTTCCTCTGTCTCCCTCTTATAAGGATAGATGTAATGGCAGTTAGGTCCCTCCCAGATAATCCATGATAGTCTCCCCATCTCAAAATCCTTAATCATACCTCTAAAGACCCTCTCTCCAAATAAGTTAATATTTACAGGTTCCAGGGATTTGGATCTGATACTCTGGGAGGGCCAAGATTCAGCCTACTTCCCTGTCCCCATAGACTGGGACCTCCAAAAGGGCAGGGGATGTGGTTTAGTCATTTTTTATTCCCAGCACTTAGCACTAATAGGCATTCAATGGATGTTGAATGAAAGGTTGGGGAATAAATGGAATTGAACACTGTCATTTGCAGATGTTGGCTGTTTATTTATTCAACAAAGCATGTGTATCATGATCCCTACACACCACGTGCTGCACTAGGGACAAGAAGTACAGTACCAACATGAACCAAACATGGCTTCACCCTCATGGAGCAGACACTCTGGGAGGGAGTCAATCCTCAAGAAAGGACACATATAAATAAATATATGACACAGTATTATAAGGGTTAGAAAAGACAAGAGCAAGGATCAACAAGAAAGCACAAACACCAGCAAAAGCTTCTCATGGAAGCAATGTTGTAAGCGGAGATCTGTAGGATGAATAATGGGTAAGTGGGGACCTAGGGGGACAATTATTCCAGGCAAGGGGACAATAGATTCACAGGCCATAATGCAGCAAACAGCTTGGTGAGTTCAAGGAACAGAAAGAAGTCCAAGAGGCTGGACTGTAGGACGGGGCTGGGGCACAGGGAAGAGCTAGGTTTTACGGTTAGCAGAAGGACCTTCCTCAAATGTTTTATGTTGCAGACCCCAAATTTCTAGTTATCCTGAGAACCAGTGGCATCATCAAATGACATGTGAGTGATCCTAGGAGAGAATAAAAGGCTTGAATACGAAAGGCTGGTGTGTATAAGTACTTGTTGACTGACCAGAGGCATGAGAGCATGATATTCCAAGTTGGCAGGAGATGGGGTGACAGTACGGCTGGCTCTGTTAACAAATACACCCAAGTTTTATTGCTTACGGGGTTGAGGGAGCCACAGGGACGGGGGATTGTTATAGAGGGGGTAAGACATTTAAGGTAATGCTTGCTTGTTTCTAATTCCCTAATTTTACCAACTGCTCAAAGTCAGAGCTATTTCAGAAAATTTGAAGAACAATTCCTTGTTGGGTAAAGATTTAATTAATTAATTAATTTAGAGCACTAATGGGAGGAGGGGCAGAGGAGAGGGGAAAAGAATCCGAAGCAGACTCCGTGCTGAATGCAGAGCCCAACCCGGGGCTCGATCCCATGATCCTGAGATCATGACCTGAGCCAAAATCAAGAGTCAGATGCTGAGCCACTCAGGAGACCCTAAAGGATAAATTTTGGGACAAATTCTGAGTTTGGTATTTACTGAGTATGTAAAGGAAGAAAGCAAAGCCTAAGCAAGATGTGGGACCAATCTAAGATATGATTTCCAGTAATCCCTTAGTTCACTCTTCCTGGTTTAGTCATGACGCACCGGGGTTAATCATGCCTTCAATTTTTTATTCTTAGCCATGCGAACTAACATTTATTGAGCACTTACTGTATACTCAGGCACTACCCTAAACATTCTACATGCATGGCTTTGTTTTACCTCCTTTGAGGTAGATATTGCTTCCATCCTTATTTTATAGGTGAGGAAGATAAAGCAGAGAGGAGAAGTAACTGGGCAGTGTGATTCCAGAAGCCTTGTTCTTAAAACCATCTCACTAGTCTGTCTACTCCTTACTTACATTTCTGAGATTTAGATTTTACCTTGGCTCCTTTCAAGGAAATTAAGGTATGTAATAAAACATGAGGAAACCAAAGTGCTTTCTCACTCAAAGATTAGTTAAAATCCTCCATCCAAATTGTAATAGAACTAAAAAGAATAATCAGTGTATAACCCAAGGATAAAATACAAGCATCCGAGTCTATATGGGTAAAAACAAACAACTGGATAAATAAGTAAGTGGAGGAGAAAGACCAACTCTTCCTTACAGAATATTCCAATGAGTAATATAGAAGGAACGAGGCGGGGGGAATCACCATTTGAACACCGGAATCATAATGCTGTAGGCAAGATCCACCAGTGGAAGCTAAATTAGTGTGTCAAAAGTTAAAAAAAAAATCAGGACATTTGCATCTTCTCAAAAGATCTCCTCCCCAGCAAAATAAATTATTAACTAAAAAAAGGCAAAAATAGTAACTGGACAGTTGGAGAAACCTGGCAGACACCATCTTAACCGAGAGATCAAGGTTAACGTCACCGCTAAGAAGACGTAGCTATATCATGTAGCCTGATATGATACCCTCAGAAGGAGCATCACTTCTGTGGTGTTGTTTTCAGTAAGACATGATCTCAATCTAAGCATAATATCCCAGAACCATCGGAAAATATCAGACAAGCCAAACGAAGGGGCATTCTACAAAATCACCAACCAGAACTCTTCAAAAGTCTCAAGGTCATGAAAGACTCAAGGTCAAGGAAAGACTAAGAAACTGTCACAGATGGAATAAAACTGAGAGGACATGACAACAAATTGTGTGTCATCCTGACTGCATCCTGGAGCAGTAAAAGGATAGTAGTAGAAAAACTGGTAAAATCTGAATCAAGTTTATGGTTTAGTGGATAGTATTGTACTAATGTCAATTTCTTCATTGGGCTGATTATACTATGGCCATGGGCAATGTTCACTTTAGAGGAAGCTCAGTAAAGCATCTACAGGAATTCCTATACTGGTTTTACAACTCTTTATAATGCTAATAATAGTGCATTTTTTTAGTTTAAATAATAATAATAGTCAGAAGGTCAAGTTGAATATTCCAGCAGAATACAAAGAGTAGACCACAGCAGGAATATATTGTATATTCCAGAGCCAGGGCCAACATTATATTTCTGAGAAACCTATTTCCAAACAATCCGGCCATAGTCACCCCTTAGTCCATTGACCCATAAAATCTAGTTCACCCAAAAATACATAACCCCACTCTAATTGTGAGAAAACATCAGTCAAATCCCAATCAAGGAACACTGTACAAAATCTGATGAGTACCCCCCAAAACTGGAAAGGTCATTTTGATGCTTGGTTTTCTGTCAGTTTGGCTAGACTATAGTATCCATTTATTTAATCAAACACTAATATGGGTGTTGCTGTAGCTTGTTGTGGTCAACATCTGTAATCAGTTGACCCTTCTTAAATAAAGGAGATTATAATGTGAGCAGGCCTCATCCAATCAGTTGAGGGCCTTAAGGTTTCTCAGAGGGGCGCCTGGGTGGCTCAGTCGGTTAAGCGTCTGCCTTCGGCTCAGGTCATGATCCCGGAGTCCTGGGTTTGAGCCCATTGGTCTCCCTGCTCAGCAGGGAGTCTGCTTCTCCCTCTGCCCCTCACCCCACTCATGTTCTCTCTCACTCTCTCTGTCTCTCTCTCAAATAAATAAATAAAATCGTAAAAAAAAAAAAAGAGGTTTTCCAGAAAATAAATTCTGCCTCAAGACTGCGCCACCAATTCCTGCCTGAGTCTTTAGCTTGCCAGCCTGCGGTACAGATTTTGGACTTTCGACTTGCCATGCTCCCCAGTCACATCAGCCAACTCCTTAAAATAAATCTCTGTGTGTGTGTGTGTGTGTGTGTGTGTGTGTGTGTGTCTGTATAGTACGTATGCTCTCTTGGTCAGTTTGTCTAGAGTACCCTAACTCATACAGTCATCAGTATAACATTGTATGTTAATTATAGTTCAATTTAAAGAGACAGAGAGAGGGGCGCCTGGCTCACCCAGTCGGTGGAGCGTGCAACTCTTGATCTCAGGGTTGTGGATTTGAGCCCCCTGTTGGGTGTAAAGATTACTTAAAAATAAAATCTTTAGGGGACGCCTGGGTGGCTCAGTCAGTTAAGCGTCTGCCTTTGGCTCAGGTCATGGTCCCAGGGTCCTGCAATCGAGCCCCGCATCAGGCTCCCTGCTCATCCAGGAAACTGCTTCTCCCTCTCCCTCTGCCTACTGCTCCACCTGCCTGTGTGCGCTCTCGCTCCATGTCAAATGAATAAATAAAACCTTTTTTAAAAATTTTAAAAATAAAACAGAGAGAGAGAGAGAGAGAACCCCAAAGATTCAGTAAACAAACAGACACATAAATAAATGGAAAGCCTGAGAAACCACACCCAAGAGAAGAACTTAAGGAAACCTGACAACCGACTGTAAGGTGGCGTCCTGGGTGCGACGGTGGAACAGAAGGACGTAGGTGAAACTGAAGAAATCCGTACAGAGTATGGACTCTAAGTATGTACTAATATTATGTATTAATAGAAACAAATGTATCATACTAACTTAAGACGTTAATCCTAGGGGAGGGGCACCTGGGTGGCACAGCGGTTAAGCGTCTGCCTTCGGCTCAGGGCGTGATCCCGGCGTTATGGGATCGAGCCCCACATCAGGCTCCTCCGCTATGAGCCTGCTTCTTCCTCTCCCACTCCCCCTGCTTGTGTTCCCTCTCTCGCTGGCTGTCTCTGTCAAATAAATAAATAAAATCTTCAAAAAAAAAAAAAAAAAGACGTTAATCCTAGGGGAAACTGGGTGTCAGGTATATGGGAACTCTCTATATTATTTTGTAATTCTTCCATAAATCTGAACCTATTTGAAAATAAAAAACTGATTTTGAAAAATATATATGAAGTCTACCGTTTCCAAGGAAACAAAGTTTGAATTCAGACACACCTTCCATAGGGCTATAGTTACCGTGTATCCAACAAAAATGAATAAATAGGAAAATATGTAACATACAGATAAATATGACTATTAACATAATAAACAAAAATCATGGGTTACAGTAATATTTAGACCTATTTGCAAGACCACTGAATCAAAGAAAAATTGTTTTGGAGTTTCGGACCCAAAGAATCCTTTCATTAACTGTTTCTGAGTTCTATCCCTAGAGAAGGATCTCTCCTCTTTATCTCTATTTCTTCAAAGACTCATAATTCTGACACAGGGTGTGTGACTAAATGCATCCAAAGAATGTTCTGCCCAGGTGAAAGAAAACCAGAGATTTCAAGCCAGTGGTAACAGGGAGATCTGGAACTTGCTAGACGCTATCGCTGGATAAAGCTTTGGCAATGAATCTGACACCAACCTCTCAGCCAAGTCTCTGCCTGTTTGAGGAGAAGGGAGAGGTGACAGGATGTGGCAGACTCCAGAGAGTCTCAGGCAAATTTATTATAGTTACACCGACACTTTAATGATCAAACGGCATCTTCTTACCTTTTCTTTGGAATGGTAAGTGATGCATTTTATAACTGGCTCATAGTTTTATTTTCAAGGCCCTTGGAGATACGTATAGGAAGAATGTTAGCTTGCCATGATCTGAAATAATAAAAATAATACATATATAATAGAGAAATGATAAGAATACTTATAGCCTGGGGGTATCTGGATGGCTCAGTTGGTTGAGCATCTGACTCTTGATCGCAGGGTTGTGAGTTCAAGCCCTAGGTTGGGCTCCATGCTGGGCAAGGAGCTTGCTTAAAAAAAAAAAAAAAAAGGAATACTCTTAGCCTGAATAATTTTTTTTTCCCATCTGGATGAGGCCTCAGAGATCATATAGTTCCATGCTCAGATTTTGAAGATTAAAATAGGTGACTTACCCAAAAGTCCTAAAACGAGTAAGAAACAGAGGTAAGAGTAAGACCCAGGCCTCTGACTTCCTGTCCAGGACTTTCTCATGGGCCTCTGCTATATATCAGCTCAGAGTCTGGTTCAGCACTGTCCAACAGAAACACGATGCAAGCTGCAGGTGAAATTTTCTATTTTCTAATCGCCATACTTTAGAAAGTAAAAAGAAACAAGTGACATTAATTTGCATACGTTTTATTTAACCCAATGTATTTAAAGTAGAGTCATTTCGGGGTGCCTAGGTGGCTTGGTTGGTTAAGCATCTGCCTTTGGCTCAGGTCATCGAGTCCCATGTCGGGCTCCCTGCTCAGCGGGGAATCTGTGTCTCCCTCTCCCTCTGCCACTCTCCCGGCTTGAGCTCCCCACCTCTCTCAAATAAATAAATAAAATCTTTAAAAATAAATAGAGTCATTTCAACACAAAATCCATATTTTACAGTTATTAGTGAGATATTTCACATATTTTTTATATTCAGTCTTTAAAATCCAGTGTGTCTTTTATACCTGACAGCCGTTGTCAATTAGGACAAGCCACATTTTAAATGCCCAGTATTCTCCCGTGGCTGGTCGGTCCCATGCTGGCCAGAAGGGGTCTAGGGAATAGGGTGTGGGTGAGTGCATCAGAGACCGGCCCTGAGTGCAGGCCCTTCATCTGACCAACTGAGGAAGATAACGCTATTCTCTTTTACACCCGCGGCTTCTTAAACGGAGTTTTCTTATATCGAAATACAATGTCCACACAGTGAAAGTCAAATGGGAAGTCAGGGTTGGCAGATGTTTCCAACATGGCTTTAGACTGGCTTCCTCAAAACCCTGGTGGGCATTGATGCTTACAGCCTAGATTTTCTCTTCGAACGATTATTATTGACTTCACCTTTCGGCTGTCCATACTCGATCAATTCCTTTTCTAAAGTCTGTTCAAGCCTCCACCACGCTAGGCCAGATTTTGAAAAAGAGGAGCTTTCATGCCATCAGAAGTGTTCCATGAATCCAGCTTTTCCTCTTATCCACACTCCCAGAGCTTCTCTTTCCTCCCAAGGACATTTACTGTCTTCCCAGTTTCCGCCTGTCAAAATCCACTGAAAGTCAGAATGTTATCAAGTGCAACGTAAAGGCTGGTACGTGGAAACATTGCCTCCCCCAAGGGAATTTGTAGCTACTTAAAAACAAAACCAAAACCAAAAACCCTAAGCTAAAGGACTCAAGTATCCACTGTGGAATCATAGGTTTTTGGTAGAAGCAAGTAGAAAGATTCCTCGGTGTTTCCGAAATGACATTTTATAGATCAGGGGTCAGCAAATGACAGCCCCAGGGGCTAACTTCTGACCCACTGCCTTTGCGCTTAACGCATGGTTTTAAACGGTTGAGAAAAAAATCAGAGAAGAATCATATTGCATGACAAGTGAAAATGACTTGAAATTCAAATGTTAGGATTCATAAGTAGTTTTTTGGGGACACAGTCATGCTCATTCGTTTGCATATGATCTAGGGTTGTTTTCAGCTACAACAGCAGGACTGAGCATTTGCAGTAAAGACAGTATTGCCCACAAAGCCTAAAACATTTCCCATCTATCTTTTTTTACAGAAAAAGTGTGCCAAACCCTGACACAGGTGATTACCTGTAGCGCCTCCTTGTAGCTGTACTTCGTGCATCTAAAACCCTTTTCTTCAAGCTACAAAACAGGTCTATATTAGTCACAGAATCAGAATTCCATGTCTGATTACAGAAGCTCAGGAAATCTGTTAATTGAATAAATTATGTAAAAATCAGAATCATCCATCCAAGACTCCCACAATAACCAGCCTTCACATTACGTGTCAAAGGATGTTTCTATCCCAGAATGACAGCAGCCTTTATCCTGGTCAGCCAAACCATCAAAGATTATTATAGAGGGCCCGGCTTGGCACTCCCTCCTTTGCTTCCTCCCCTTCTCTCCCTCCCTCCCCCTCTCTCCTTTCCTTCCTTCCTCTCTTTCCAGTCTGGCTTTCACAGCTCAAAAAGGGGAGCAACCCCTTCTACTTGGTGACAAACTATGTCCCTGTAGATTCAGCGATCTTAGTGTGACAGTCTACGAATCGGGAGAAACTGACAGAGCAGCGAAGGGCTGATGAAGCGGTTCAAGAGGTCGCTGAGTAATACTTTCTCACAGTGTCAACTCCGTACAACCCATTCCTGAGCCCAGACGACAATTCAAGAACAGTATGTGAATATGCATGTTCGCAGGGCCAGTGCCACGCCAGGTGAGCACGGAAATGCGGTCTGCAGGCATCAAACAGATACTGTTGTTTTCTCTGCATCACATGAAAAAGCCTCAACTTAGAGATACTTAACCTGCCCAGGGGCACACAACTAGCAGTTAGCAGAGCCAGGATCCCTGTCATGGGGAAACCTAAGTGTGTGGTTGTCCCTTTTCTACCCCCACACCCATATTTTCATATTGTATACTCTTCTCTCAGATGTATGCAACCTTCCACCCAGAGCGCCTAAGGCATAGCAGGGAGCCGTGAAGTAGGAGTTTTGGATTATATAACAGGAATGCAGGAAGGGAGGGAGAAGCTTAGAACATCTAAAATCAGATTTTCAGTTCCTTGGCAAGACAACAGCCTTGAAAGTCAGGCTTTTTCAGTAGAGAAAAGGGTTTTTACAAATTCTCTTCTGTCCTCCTTTACCACATCAAGGAACATGTCTGGAAGACTTGATCACAGACTTTCACGAAGGAGAGGTCTATGTAATAAAGAAAAGCCTGCTCTTTTTCCTCTCAGTGGTCTATGGGGGGAAGGGCAGAGTTAGAGAGGCAGGGAGAGACATGCATCCCAGATCTTCCTTCTCTGTGCCAATGTCCTTGAGAGAAGAGTAGCAGCAGATAATGTGAAGGGAAAACCTAAATTGGAGGGGCTTCAACTTTCTGCTGGAGACTCTGGGAAGAACCACCTCACGAACTGGAGACAGCCAGTGGCACCAACATGGAGACAGCCATGTTGAAGTAAACTCAGAATGCAATACAATTAGGCAGGAGGAAGGCCTCACTTCGGTTCCCTTAAGGACCTCTGCTCCCATGTGGGACATCTGGGAGGACTGGGGCTGTGTGATAGACATGAGTTTAGAGTTTGGTTGAGGAATTTGCCAACAGCATTCATGTCCGTAGTGTCCTCAGGCCCGGTGAAGACCAAGGCAGGGTTGAGGTGTTAGTGAAGAGAAGGGCTATGAGAGAAGGCCACCCTCCCACGTCAGCTGCAGACACCCACAGAACACGTGGGAGCTGGTCCAGTCACCCTCAGGAGTGGGCCAGTCAAGGATGTGGCTCCGAGTATCTCACAGTCCTCCCACCATTCCCCAAAACACTTAGCACCTTCTGGAAGAGGGGGCCAGAAATCTGGCAAACTTGAGCATTGTCCTGAAAGAAACAGAATATTTCAGTCTAAAGAAACTATTTAAAGTGTTGATTTGAATTATACTAATTAGACTAAAATATAACTTCCCCCCACTAACGAATACCATTGGGGGGGTTATAAATAATATCATATAGGTTATAGAAAAAACAACCCACTTTGTTATTCTCGGTCAAAATCTGAGCACGGCGTCAGTACGCTTGTCCCATCCCAAGCCCATGCTGTACACCCTTGCGTTCTACTGCTCCATTATGCTAATGGTAAAGCTTCGGTCAAAATCTTAGGAAAGTGAAACATTTGAACATTTTTCAAGCATATCTCTTAGCTGAAGTGGTGCCAGAGGGTATATCGCATGTCATAATCAATAATAATGCTTTTCTCATTGAGTGGCTGTGGAGGTAACCGAGGACTTAGAACAGAGCCTGACAAGAAACGTTCTGTGTTTGCCATCATCATCATTTTTCATTTTCTACGGGAACTATTGTTGACTGACTCCCCAGCACCCATATGTCCCTTTCTCCCGCGAGGTAGTGGCCACGTGGTTTAAATGGGATTGAGCCCAGCCCCAGCTCCCAGAGTGGGCCCCGATTCCTGAATCTATCAGAGTAATCCCTCCCGTTGTCACAGTGTTTGGTTCAAGAGTGGGCAGAGATCCTAAATTGGTTCAACTGGAGCGGAAGCTGGTGTTTCTATTTGACGTTTGGGGAGGAAAGCTCTCTCTTTCCTTTGTGTAGTATGGAGAGTGAATTTGTGATCTCAAGTTGCAACAGCCAATTTTCGTACTACAGGATGTAGGATGTGTTAGTGGTTCTCAGAGTTTCTGACCTGATGATCATTTTGCATCCTTAAAAATTATCGAGAACCACAAAGAACTTTCATTTATGTGGGTAATATTTATCAATATCTACTCTATTAGGAGTTAAAACCGAGAATTTATAATAGCAATATACCTCTTATAGGATAATATAAATAACATAGTTTTCAAGAAAAAAATAACTAAATTTTCCAAAACAAAACAAAAATTAGTGAGGGAATGGCATTGTTTTTCGTATTTTTGCAAACCGCTTTAATATCTAGGTTAATAAAAGACAACAGGATTCTCATGTCTCATGTGTTCCATCTGTTGTGATAACACAACATCCAACCTCTGGAAAACTCCAGTGTGTGCTCAGGACAGAATGAAAGTGAAAAAATCAAATAGGTCTGGGTGTGTGTATTAGCTTTCTATTGCTGCTGTGACAAATTAACTCGAATTTAGTGCCTTAAAACAACACAAAATTTATCTTACACTTTGCAGATCAGAAGTCCAAAATCAGTCTCTGGGCTAAAATCCAGGGGTCAGCAGGGACGGTTCCTTCTTGAGGCTCTGGTAGATTCATTTCCTTGGCCTTGCCGGCTTCCTCACATTCCTTGGCTCGAAGCTTCTCCTCTATCATCAAAACCAGCAATGCAGTATCACCAGGGCTGCTTCTCTGTCTCTGCTGCCCTGTCTCCTTCTTATAAGGCCCCTGTGATGATACTGGGCCACCTAGACAATCCAAAGTAAACACCCATCTCAAGATCCTTAATCACATTTGCAGAGTTCCTTTTGCATTTAAAGTAACATATTCACTGGTTTTAAGAATTAGAATGGGGACATTTTGGGGGGACCATTAGTCAGCTTACAATGGTATTATAAAAATTGACTTGACTTCAGGGATCTACTCAAAGTGTCTTGGAACCCCAAGGGTCCTTCTTGGCTGCTCTACAGAGATCCAAAGTAATACTGGTTTAAACAAAATAGGAGTCTTTTCTCCCCATTTTATAGTTGAGGCATAAGCAGTTCAAGGCTGGCATGGTGGTTCCATGGGGTCAGGGATTCAGAATCGTTTCCTCTTGTTCCACCTTAATCTGTAAGGATTCAAGATGGTTTGTCTTCAAAAGGGTTGCCTTAAAAAAAAAAAAAAAAGTGCTGCCTTTGTCTGTACGATTCAAGATGACTCACTGCCACACCCAAAATCTATCCAATGGGAAGGAGAAGAGGGCGGAAGGACCCCCCCCCCCCAATGCAAGACTCAAAAACTGTTTCTATCCCTTCTGCTCTTACCTGGTCAGTCAGATCTGATCATGTGGTCATACCAGCTACAAGGTGCTTGGAAAGGTAGCTGGACCATCATGGATCCAGCCAAAAACTTCACTGGAATTGAGTATTCTCTACATCCATTCTCACCAAGAAAACCCAGTGTGATGATGGAAATTACAAAGAGAGCAGAGCCAAGAAATTCTCAAAGAAATGAAACCAGACCAAACCTTACCTTCAGCCTACCCCTGAGCTTTTCAGTAGCATGAGCCATTACTTTTTATGTTAAAATCTGTTTGATTTGGGGTTTCAGTTATTTGCAGCCAAAAGCTATCTGCTTCAGTACTATACAGTATTTTCCCAACCAAAAAGTGAGAATATAGGGTTTTACAAGTTCATATGCACTAGAGGGACAGTGAGACAGATGATTTAAAATTGGAACCGTTGCAAAAAAAATGGGGGGTGGGGAGGGGAATGGCCCCTAGTTTTAACACTAATTCTAGTTGTGACATAGTCTCCTTATTAGCTAAAAATCCAACAATAAGAAGCTTTTTTGGAGAAGGCTTGAGAACTATGGATTCATGAGTCTAACTTCTTTACCTAGACAAGCTATAAGACTGTAATAGAAGATGGTATCATTGAACACAAAACTAAGGCTATCTTATGGGGGGGCTCGTACAGAGTCTTTATGGTGTCAGAACGCTCGGCCCCTTCCACCTTGTTCTACTTTCCTAGAGTGGATCCCTGTATCCACATGGTCTAAAGTAACTCACCACCACATCTGAGGTATCCTCAGCAAGAAGAATAAAAGCAAGATCATTCCCCGGCCCTCTAAGGGCCATGAATTTTCATTGAGGAAATTTATCTATCACTAACCCTTTCGATTTTCCCAGAGGAAAGAAGGAGAAGGAGGAGAAGGAGGAGGAGGAAGAGGAAGAAGATGAGGGTAATCATTTACATAATTTAATTTGAATTTTAAAACAATGTTTTTTTTTTCCCCCAAAGCTGTAAAATAAAACGAATCACTGAATTATAGGATTTGGGAACGCTGAAGTAAAGGCTTATGTTAGGCCATGTATCAGCTGGATGGATGGATGATAAAAGATAAATCACAGCAGACTTTTTAGAAAATTACATCAAAAGAGTGAGATGGTAACTTCCGTTATTATGAAGCAGGGATTTCGCAATTTGTACCCCTGAAACTCACAGTAGACGTGGGAATGTTCAATTCACAGTCTCGGATGTCAGACTTTTCCCTTTATAGACACTGGGGGGGATAATGTCTAAGAACTTGAATATAAGGAAATAAGTTATCCCAAATTAACAGGAGAGAACCAAATAGCTGCAGACAGGAAAGGGTTAACCAAGGGGTCCTGGCCTTAATCGCTGAGTCTGATCTCACTTAATATTTTAATATTAAGAAGAGAAACTATATAGTCAAAACTTCATTTATGGCAACATTGTTTTGGAAAATGAAAAGACAAGCCAATGGGACCAAATTTGAAGATTTTTCAAGGCTCTCTAAATGTTTAAAATTAGAAGATAACATTTGGGGGTTGATAACTCATTTAAATTAAATGTAAGGTAACGAATTTTTGCGCTAACGATGATGTTGCTAAGGAGTGTAGGGTTCACGATACCTTGTCCTCTGATCTTGGCTGCCTTTCCTTGCTGGGTGAGTTTCGATCACAAAGTGTTGAGGTAAAATATTTTTTAATGTTTACTGGAACAGAAGAGAAAAGCCAATGGGAATCCTCTTTTTAATTTTTTTAAAGATAGAACAAAGCAGCACTCACTGTAAAAGTCAATTATTAATTAACATTAATGAATTTGGTCACGAAAACTCCTCCCTTTTCAATAAAGGGAGTCAATTTTTCTTCCCTTTCATACCCAAGTGCCCATGATTAGTGTGTTCTTTCCCTCTCTCTTTCTACAATTTTGATTACATGGTAAAGAATACATTAAAACTGGCAGTACTTGCCTATTCAATCTCTTCATAATGATTTCAACAAATATCCAAGGACTATAATGGTAATAATACCAGAACATGCAGTCCTTAAAATTACAGTGGGTTGCATTCCTTCAAAAGGTACAATAAATCAAAAGATTGTGACTCAAATCTGGTTTTCTCATAGGAACACTGTTGCAATAGCAGGGTTATGTTTGTAACCAATTGCCTGATGCTATCTATCTGTGCATATATGTTTAGAAATAACCACCGCATTCACATCTAATCCAGTCGAAATTATAGCCCACGCACCTTACAATAAAACTCTTTTTAATATGGACATAAATTAATGGCCAGTGTGGTCCACAACCAAAGGATAAGCATCATATTTATTTGAGAGGGCTTATGAACGGCAAGATGATCGGTGAGGCTCTGAGGGCTCTGTTGAGCCCTTCCAGACATGATTGTGCCCGGGGCTCAGGAGGCAGGGTGGTTCCTGGGAAATGAGCTATGCCAAGTGCGGGGAGGTAAGCCCAATGCTTCCACCTCACACGTGAGAATGGGGGGTGGGGAGGGATGACCAAAGAAGAGAGAACCTGAGGGCGTCAGTCCCTGGTTATACCAGATGGTATCTTCTTCTACCCGAGCTTTGGTTGGTTCTGGGAGCCTCCTTTACAAGGCTTATGTGCTTTGCTTATTTTAGCCACTACTTGCTTTCAGTTCCTCTGCTCGGCAGTGGAAGTAGCAATGTCTGCCTGTCCTATGAGCACATCCAAAGGAAAAATGGAATTTTTGCCTTGTGCCCACCTTCAACGCTTTCTAAAGGGCTATTTAAACAGTTCCAAAAGGTAAAAGATTATTATAATTTCTCTTCTTATCTAAATCTATTGATACAACCCCAAATTCTATCCTAACTGTCTTGATGGGCTCTGTTGACAAGTATTATCGGAGTGGTGGAAGGGAACTTCCACTTTTATTCTGTATATTTCCAGACAATGTAATACTTTCTCTCTCTCTTTTTTACAACAAGGGTATATAACTTACAAAATGTAGAAAGCAAACATGGGAAGGACAGTACAGAAATGGATTGATTTGAGTCAAATTCAGGGAAAGTAGAAAAGAAAATGAAATAGATATGAAAGAATGAGATCTTGATGCAAAATCTTGAGTATTGAGTAGTGAATTTGGGGTTTCATCTACTTCCCCACTGGTTTTTACTCAAATTAGATCAATGAGAATTTACAGAAAGGTCTCAGGGGTGGCAGGAAAGGGGTTTGACTGTGGGAAAATTTTGCTTCAGAAGTATCCCCAACCCTGCTAGTCACCTATGGTGACAGTAATAGCAACCCCTCTTTCTTCTAGAAGAAATTCCCCAAAGCCTCAAAGGTCACTAGCTGTAATGATGCTGACTGCTTCCCCCATCTCTGATTCCACGGTAAGGTCATAGCACAAAAGGAGGTTAACGAAGGGATTCAATGATGGAAATACTATTTTCAGGAAATTAACTTGGTAGCTGTATATAATATGAATCAGAGGATACAGTCGTATGAGGCAAAATCTCTAAAGAGAACATGGAAAATAGCATTTATTGACCACATACTATGTGCCAGGGACTTACATTTCTTACCTAATTGTAAAATATCCCCTTCCTTCCAAAATAGGAATTATTATTCCCATTCTAAGTAAAGAGAAATTAAGCGGCTTGCCCAGATTCTCAAGGAAATAGGTGTCGAAGAATCAGGACCAGGATGGAGTTAGCCTTCTGGGGCGGGAAGGATGAGGCTGAGAGACACTGAAGACAGGAAGAGGATTTGGTGACTCTATGAGAAAGTTAAAAATGAAAGCAGATGGCTGCCTGGCTGGCTCAGTCAGTAGAACGTGCAACTCATGATCTCAAGTTCATGGGTTCAAGCCCCACACTGAGCTTGAACTTAATAAAGTTTACATAATACAGAAAGAAAAAATGAAAGAGGAATCGAGGCTGATTTCAAACCCTGAAGCCAGGTGGCTAAGTGACTGATGTGGACAAAGTTAGGGAAACCAGAAGATGAAATTGTAAGAAAGAAGTAGCATTTTTCAACATTATCAATAAAATTGTATTTTCAAAAATCAAGCAGCGCAATATGGTATATATTGAAGAGCAATCCTTTTCCTTCTCTTTCCAATCCTACTCTCAAAACACAGTGAATATTAATTGCTTCTTGTGTGTTCGTCCTTGAAATTTTATTGTATGATCAAATATGATCATATGCTACCAACTCCTATTTACTTTGCCTTTAATAGCATATTTTTAAGATAGAGCTTTCCAGATCAGATATGCCTTATCCTTCTTAAAAGCTATATAGTATTTCAGTGTACGAATGCTGCTGTATGTAACCAGTCTGCCCCAATTAGTACTTTGGCTATATGTAATGGAATTGTTTTCATAGGATATTGTTGCTGCTATTACTGTTTGCAACTTACAAAACATTGCCATGGTGCAAATTCTTGTATGTGAATTTTTTTCTACATATTCATGAACGTGTATCTCTAAGACAAATTCTTAGAAGTGGAAGAATCAAGTCAAATAATTTGTATTTTTAAATTCTAGTAAATGTCTTTTAACTGTTGATAGACATTGCCAAAAAAAAAAAAAATAGTATGTACTAATAAACACCTATACTCACAGAACACAAAGGGCCCCAATTCTCCACATTCTCATTAGGATGAATATTTTCAAACATTTTTGTCTTGCCAGCCTGACCCATGAATAATGTGACTGTGTTTTGGTGTTTAGTTACTGCCTGATTCTAGACATTCCTAGTTTGGGAAGCTGCAAGGTAGCTTAAAGGGAGTATTCTTTTTTTTCTTTTTTTAAAGATTTTATTTATTTATTTGACACAGAGACAGCCAGTGAGAGAGACAGCCAGTGAGAGAGAGACAAGCAGGGGGAGTGGGAGAGGAAGAAGAAGGCTCCCAGCGGAGGAGCCCGATATGGGGCTTGATCCCAGAACACCGGGATCACGCCCTGAGCCAAAGGCAGACGCTTAATGAGTGAGCCACTCAGACGCCCCTAAAGGGAGTATTCTTGTAGGCAACTGGGAATGTAGGATCTGCACTTGAATAAGTGGAGAGAGAGAGAGATGTTGATTTTGGAATCATGACTGTAAAGAAAATAAAGTTCTCTAGAAGAGTGAGTGTAGAGTTTAAGAAGCAGAGGAATGATATGAAGCCCTGGGGGCCAGAGGTGATGGCAGAGAGAAGAACAAGCTATAAGGAGACCGATACAAGGGAGAGAAGAATCAGGAGGATTCAAGATTATAGACAGCAAAGGAGGAGAGTTCCAGAAAAGAAGTAAGAAGTGTACTGTGTGGCATCAGAACTAAGAAAATGACCAAAAAGGATCCCTTTGTTTTGCCGGAGAAATAAAAATGGATTCATCCAGTCTTAGGAGTATCCAGATGTTGGGACTCTTGTGGACTCTTATGGCGTCTTGTTAGAAAAGCATGACTGTTTACTAGAAAATTCTACCATGATGAAGCCAGTGTGAAACGCAGCCAGCTCTTTAAAATCCTCCAAAGATGAAGTTGGCTTACTTCCAAAATGTTAAATAATGTTGGCAATGAAGTAGAAGAGAGTTTCACCATGACTAGTCTGGCCTTTCCATCCCAGTGGACTCGGCACACTCATTATTTTACTAGGAGTCCCACCTCCAAAATGAAGATGGGGCTGGGAGGGAGGCCTGGAATGGCAGGGGCAAAAGGTTATAATGTTATCTTCAAACACATAAAATGTAATCATTCATTCCAATATTGCTGTAACAAGTCTTATCACACTACACACCTAATAAAGCAAATTGAAATAACAATAAACAATAAAGAAAATGTGACTTATGCTTGGAATGAGAGTCGTGAGCCCCAGGTGACTGTCCTCAAGTTTGTACAAAGTGTACTTCCTGCAAATGCCTGCAAATGTCTGGGCATCACCTCCCGCTCTCCCCGTCCGCCACCCCCACCCCCATATTAGGCTGGGGATGGCTTTGCCCCCAGGAGGTCTCTCTAATCCAAACTCATCCAAAGGAAGTTTCCACCAGATTGTGTTCTATAGGATGTCACCCTTTTCTAAATCAAACCTCAGCTGGACCAAAATAAGTCACCAGAAGGTAATTTGCTTCTGACCGGTGATTACTGGTTTGTTTGAATCTTTTTTCTCTATTCGGAAATGTGAGTTTCCGCCCAGTGTCTGGTCTCAACGCTAAGAGGGATTAATAGAGCTTCACATTAAACAGGGAATTGTTTTCTTTGATGGATTGGAATCCTTTGGGGGGGGGGGTGTCAGTCTTTATGAATACACAAGAGAAAGACTGTCTTATTTCCTAAATCCAGAAGGACACAGAGAAAGATGCTCTTTATGGACAAACTGCACCTGTGAAAAGACAGCCTGGGGTCTATTAGAAAAATCAATGTGAGGGACGCCTGGGTGGCTCAGTCAGTAAAGCGTCTGCTTTCAGCTCAGGTCATGATCCCGGGGTCCTAGGATCAAGCTTCTCTCTCTCCCTCTGCCCTCGCCCTTCACCCTTGTGCTCTCTCTTGCTATCTCTCTCTCTCTCTCAAATAAATAAATAAAATCTTGAAAAAAAAGAAAAATCAGTGTGACTTGAAGTCAAGACATAACAGTTAATCTAGGGGAGGTGACATTTTCTTGCTCTCTTCCTGACCGAGAGATTTGCCTCGTGGTGTAATTTCTGCCCGTTTTGTCAATGATGGCTGGGGATGCACTTGCATTTTGCCAGGAAATTTGTTTCCATCTACTCAGCCACACGCTTGAACAGTCAACTCAGAAGAAGAAAAATCAGGTTAGTTATTTAAATGAGTCTGTTAATTGCTCTACAAAAACTGACTTCACTGACAAGTCAATGTAGCCACGATACTAAATCTGTTAGCTCTGGGCTCTACAAATTTTCACATTTCTTGGCTTTTGACTATTTGATGAAAATTAGGGATGCTGAGGGACGCCTGGGTGGCTCAGTCGGTGAAGCATCTGCCTTCAGCTCAGGTCATGATCTCAGGGTCCTGGAATCGAGTCCTGCGTCGGACTCCCTGCTCAGCGGGGAGTTTGCTTCTCCCTCTTCCTCTGCCCCTCCCTCTCGGCTCGTGCTCTGTCTTTCAAATAAAGAAATGAAATCTTAAAAAAGAAAAGAAAACAAGGGACGCTGAAAAAATTCACCCTTGCACACTCATACACATATTTTTACAGAGCTTTCCCAGTGTTTCTGAATTCTAACCACAGATGCCTATGAGTACCGAGATAGGCCCTTCTGTTACATTCAAACTGGGTTTGATTCATGGAAATTAAATCCAAAGGCTCTTCTAATAGAGCTCAGTCCAGTTGGTAGGCCGTACCATGTTGTGGAATAGGGGATAGCAGGATACTACACTCAAAACCACCATCTCAAAAGTGTGGAGTCACGTGACACCACATCGGAAACAAGCTTGTGGATGGGAACTTCACGGTTTAGAACACAAGCGTCCAAAGTCTTTGATTTTCCTTTCTTTTTTTTTTTTTTTTTAAGATTTTATTTATCTATTCAACAGAGATAGAGACAGCCAGCAAGAGAGGGAACACAAGCAAGGGGAGTGGGAGAGGAAGAAGCAGGCTCATAGCGGAGGAGCCTGATGTGGGGCTCGATCCCATAACGCCGGGATCACGCCCTGAGCCACCCAACTGCTGTGCCACCCAGGCGCCCCTTGATTTTCCTTTCTTACAAGTGCTTGTTTTCATCTTCAATTAAGATTTCTTCCACCATCAATGAAGAATAAAATAAATAAAGGGATTTATCTCAGCCCCAATTTGTGGCTGCTTTCAGTGCAAGTATGAAACTCTGTTTCTATTAAAAGAGAGATGGTAACTCTAGTCTTTCGCATTCATGCTTTAAATCAATACACTTCTTTACGTGCATTATTCACTCAACAGCCTTTTTTTTTTTTTAAAGATTTATTTATTTATTTATTCGACAGAGATAGAGACAGCCAGCGAGAGAGGGAACACAAGCAGGGGGAGTGGGAGAGGAAGAAGCAGGCTCATAGCGGAGGAGCCTGATGTGGGGCTCGATCCCATAACGCCGGGATCACGCCCTGAGCCGAAGGCAGACGCTTAACCGCTGTGCCACCCAGGCGCCCCTCAACAGCCTTTTTAAGCACTGGTGGTATTTCCAGCAGTGTGCCAGGGATAGAAAGATAAATAAATCAAACACAGCCCATGTTCAGGAAGTGGGAGAACGCTGGAAATCTAAGAGAAGTATTTAATTCAAGGCATCATGTCAATTAAGACGATAAAATTTGACAGGAGAGGAAAAGATTCGTTTCCTAGGATATATATGTAAACCAATACATTTGTTATATTATGTTGTAAGAACTGTTAATTTTTTAAAGAGTGCTTCTAAGTTATAATCATACAGTGGCATTAAAAATAGCTAATGTACTCCACCAAAGCTTTACCCCCACCATGAAATGGGCTAACCTTTTGAGGAAGATTCCTCATTTTGTTGTTGGAGGAAAAACATTTTGCTTCTTAAAAAATAATAATAATAAAACAAACACCCATCTAATGGCTAAAACTGCAAAGCTCAATCATACTAAATGCTGGCAGAGATGAGGGGTAACTAGAATTCTCATACATAGATGGTGGGAAACTAAATTGGTAAAACCGCCTTTGGAAAACAATGTGGAAGTTCCATATAAAGTTAACATATTTGTATCCCGTGACCCAGCAATGCTTCTAAGTTCTTATCCTATAGAAAATAAAACACGTGTCCAAAAAAGACTTGTACAAGAAAGCTTATATCGCCCCAGACGGGGAACAACCCACATATTCATCAACAAGAGAATTTACAAACAAGTTTTGGTATATTCATACAATGGAATACTATTCAACAATAAAAATGGGTAACTGATACATGTAACAACATAGATAAACCTCAAAAATATTACGTAGGGAGACAGAAGCTACAGGCAAGAGAGAGAACATACTCTATGCCCCCTTTATATGAAGTTTTAGAACAGACCAATTGAAGGCGATAGAAATCAGAAGAGAGGTTACCTCTGGGAGCGGGGGAGCTGAGATTGACTGAAAAGAGGCAAGAGGAAGTTTGGGGGGAGCTGAAAATATTCTACACTTTGTTGGGGTGGGTGTTACATGGGTGGTGGGCAGAATAATGGCCCCTAAAGACATCCATGCCCTAATGCTCCGAGCCTGTGAATACATTATCCTAAATGGCAAAAAGGACTTTGGGAATGTGATTGACATTAAGGGTCTTGGGATGGGGAGACTATCTGGGTGGGCCCAATCTAATCATACGAGCAGAGAGCCTTTCCTGGCTGTGGTCAGAAAGACAGAATGGCAAACAGAAGAAAGGGCAGAGAAATGGAATATTGCCAGCTTTGAAGAGGGAGGAAGGGGCTGAGATCCAAGGAAGGAAGGTGGTCTCTAGGAGTTAGAAAAGGCAAGTTAACAGATTCTCCTCTAGAGCCCCCAGAAAGGAACACACGCCCCCAATCAACACCTTGATTTTAGTCCAGTGAGACCCATGCCGGACTTCCAACCTACAGAACTGTAAAATAATAAATTTGTGCTGTTTTAAGCTACTAAGTTTGTGGTAATTTGTTACAGGATTAATAGAAAACTAATACAAATATGCATTTGTCAAAACTCACAAAAAACACATTTAAGATTTACACATTTCACTACAAGTAAATCAACCTTGCCTCTCCCAAAGAGATGTTAAAGTCCTACTCAGGACGTCAGAATGACTTATTTGGAAATAGGGTCATTGCCATTAGTGGAGATGAGGTCATACTGAAGGAGGATGGGTCCTTAATCCAAAATGCCTAGTCTCCTTATAAAGAGAGGGGAAGACAGAGGCACACAGTGAAAGTGCCAAGTGCAGCCAGACGGAGAGATGGGAGGGAGACAGGGGCGAGCCAAGGAACCCACAGATGTGGCCACTGCCAGAAGAGAGCACGAGGCAGGACAAAGCCCTGGGACACCTTGCTTTTGGATTTCTGGCCTCTGAAACTGTGGGAGAATACATTCCTGTGGTTTTAAGCCACTTGGTTAATGGTACTTTGTTATAACAACCCTAGGAAACTAATGCATACCTCAAACTTTCAAAACAAGAAATCTGGGGTAGGAAAAAGAAATACAATGTTACAGATCCAGTTGAAGTCCTCTTCATAGTCTTCCCTGATAAGTTTCCGCTGTCTTTCCACATAAGTAACCACTATCTTTCATTTCTTATCATTCCCTTGCTCGTTACTTTTTGTTTTGCTTTTGTTTTTAAAGATTTTATTTATTTATTTGAGAGAGAGAGAGAGAACAAGCAGGGAGGAGAGGAAGAGGGAGAAGCAGACTCCCCGCTCAGCAAGGGATCATGACCTGAGCCTAAGGCAGACGCTTAACCAACTGAGCCAGCCACCCAGGCGTCCCTCTATTGCTTGTTTTTATACGTCTATTTGTCTATAAATCATACATATTTGCATGTTTTTAAGCTTCATATAAACAGAATCATAATGTACTTATTTCATAATTTTTTCACTCGATTTTGTGCTTGTCAGATGAGTTTATGTTACGTGCAGCTCTAATACATTAATTTTCTTCATTGTATGGAATTCCATTTTATGAACAAAGGATAATTTGCTTATCCATCATCTTGTAAATGGACATTTAGGCTATCCCCTCCCCCCACCATTATTACAAGCATTGCTGCTATGAACATTTTTGAACACATGTCAACATTTCTTAAGGATATATATTTAAGAAAATTGCCAAGTCTTAGAAGATGTGTGTCTTCAACTTGACAAGATAGCGCGAGGCTGCTCTCTGAAGTGATTGCCCCGATTTACACTCACAACGGTAGTGTAAGAGTTCCTATTGCTCACATCCTGGTACCCTTGGCATTTTCAGGCATTTCAGGCAAAAGAGATTTACCACAAAACAAAATGAAGCTTGAATTTCAGAACCCTTCATTTGTTTGACCCTTTCAAATCCCCATAGTAACTTCATATTTTTTTCTTAATTTTTTTTACTGGTGTGGGGGGGCGGGGCAGAAGGAGAGGGAAACAGAGAATCTTAAGCAGGCTCCACCACGCCCAGAGCAGAGCCCAACAAAGGGCTCGATCCCATGACCCTGAGATCATGACCTGAGCCAAAATCAAGAGTTCAGACGCTTAACTGACTGAGCCACCCAGGTGGCCCCCCCCATGTTCTTTTTCTTAAAATGACTCCACAAATTACATAAGCTTTAGACTCCACCAAATCTAGTTTCAACCTTCTTAATGAAAGGTATGAAATGTATCTCATTGTGGTTTTAATTTACTTTTCCCTGATTGCTGGTGAAATTGAACATCTTTTCATATATTAATTGGCACTTCAAGTTCCCTAGAAATTGACAGTTCTGATTGAGTTTTTGCCTTTTGTCTTACTGACTTGTAGGAGTTCTTAATATACTCTGGACATTAATCCTCCTTAAGACTTAATTGGGGCAAATATCTTGTCCAGACCGGAGCCTGTCTTCACTTTTGTTGGAGTGAATTTCATATTTTAATTTGAACAAAGTAGGATTTATGTGTACCAAATTCCTTTATGATGGGCATAGTTCTATGATTTAAGAGAACATGCTATCCCAAGGTTTGATGGTATTCTTTTTTTTTTTTTCCTGAAAGTTGAAAATTTTTGCTTTTTACATTTAGGTCTTTAGACAACTTAAAGCATTTTTTGTGTGTATGGTGTGAAATTGGTGTCTAAATTGTATTTGTTTCATGTGGATAGCCAGTTGTCCAACCTTGAAGAGTTCATCCTCTCTATTGTAATGCGACCTCAATCATGTATTAAGTTTCACTATATGCATCTGGCCCTCTGTTCTGTTCCGTTGGTATATTTGTCTTCTGTAGGATAAATGGGACACTAATCACTAAACCTTTCTGATGATGATGATGATAATAATAATAATAATATAATATCTGGCAGAGGGAGTCTCCCCACATTTTTTTTCATGAGAATTGTTTTGCCTTTCTTGGTCCTTCGGTCCTTTCTGTTTCCATACAAGCTTCAGGACAAGTTTTTCTAGTTCTGTGTGTGTGTGTGGGGGGGGGAATCCTTTTAGATTTTTATTGCAATAGCACTTAATGTTATAAATTAATTTGTAATAGATTAATTTATCTTTATGATATTGAGCCCTCATATTCAGGAAGATGTACAGCTGTAAATTTTTCTCAGGTTTCCTTTGATCCCTAGTGATGTCTGGCCAAGTTTCTCTATAAAGTTCTTACATGTCTTTAGATAAAACTTATCCCTACTTGTCCTAGTAGTTTTGTTGCTATTACCAACGATCCCTTTCTTTCTTCACATTTTCTGTTTGGTTGTTGTTATTATGTAGGAATATTTCTGAATCATCTTTGTTCAGCTTGTATCCTGTCATGCTTGCAAAAACTCTTATTTGTTCTCAAATAAATCATTTTTAATCTGATCAATGGTTCTGAGGGTCTATCTTTACATGCACTGTTTTCCAATTATTTCGGCAACCAGACCTAAGAACACAATTTGACCAATGCACAATAGTTCTGAATAAACGCTGCACATTTATCAAAACCATCAAAAGCAGTAACATATGCTCTAAATGATGCCACATCTAATTCAATTACACAACTGTTCGAGCCACGTTAAAAATACAGGTTAGATTAATTCAGAACAAACTCTAGGGACTTGCCAGAATCTTTTGGAAGTGTCTTGTATCAAATACAATTCATTCACTTAAGTCTCATTCAACCAGTTCTGTGATAGATTCATCCTAGCTACTGGGGCTGTACTAGTCATTAAGACAGTCCAAGGTCCCTGCTTGGAAGACCTTTTATCTTAAGGATAATTATTAGCTCCATGAAGAGTCTAGCAGGAAAAGATCACGACGATGGGTGCAAAGAGACCGAGAGGCCTGAGAGCAAGCAAGGAGTGCTGCATGAGGCTCTGGCAGTGGTTTAAGCTAGGGAGGCACGTAGGGGTGGAAAACAATGGCTTTGTGATATATTTTGGAGGTCGACTCAACAGGCCTTGATGCTGATAGATTGGCTGGAGGTAAAGAGAGTGTTTGCAAGAGAAGAGTGTTTGCAGCAGGTTTCTGACATGAGTACAGGGGGTGCTCTTTACCGGAATGGGGAAGAGTAGAGATGAAGCCAACTGGGGAGGAAAGATCAAGAGCTCAGAGTTTGAGATGCCTATGGGGCATCCAAGCGAAGAGGATGGATAGGCATTAAATATGTGGCTCTAGAGCTCTGGGGTTGGGGATCTGAAAGTCACTGGGAGCTCCCTTCTAAATTGGCAGGTAGAACATCAGGGACGTAACACTTGAAGGGATTTTTTTTTTTAACTTCCATGTGCACCTCTCTGTGTAAATCTCTGCAAACCAATGAAACACACACACCCACACACAAACGCAAGTGCAATGAGTGGTATAATCTCACAAGGAACTTGAGGAAGCTGTTGTCACCATCCCGTCTAACTGATCGGAGTCTCAAAGGTCAAGACCACATTGGAGGCTTTCCATTGTTGTAAAAGTTAATGAAAGTTAATTATTAAAGCTGACAGAAAGGTAATTTCCCCACTGCCTTATATAACCTACATATAGACATCCCCATACATATGGATGCAGTCAGAGCCTATAGAACTAAGTGGATGGACACTACTGACAACGGGACTACTTGATCTCAGAAATCTGCTGCTGGCGCTCAAGTGCCTCATTGAGCGCGTACCAGGTAGGAACCAAATTTACGATCATGTTACTCAAACTGCTCTTCTAGTTCTTGAGAATGGTATATTTTCTGATCAAAACCCATTTAGAAGTTAGGGTTGCAGGAGCAGGAATGAATGAGTCCACTAACAATGGGTTTAAAATGTATGCCCAGAGACCTAGCGATGGGAAGCAAATATTTGAGTAGACTTGGATTTGACCAAATAAATTGTTGTATGCATTGTGAAGCTGTAAATAGCTTCTTCAACAATAGATGAGGTTTTGCTTTAATGATTCACGTAATTCCTTTAATTCCAGACCCAAATCTGACTTTATAGGTAGACCATCTGTTCTGGAGGTTGGCAAATAAAGCAAGCTTTTACGAAAGGTTTTTCTAGGAGATAGAGTCATCTGTTAGAAGGTGTTGAGAAAGGCCTTTCAGTCCAGAGATGAGGGATTTATCTGCCAGACATCCCAGAAAGTCCAAGAAGGGAAGGGGTGGGGGAAGAGAAGAGGGAATAGAAAGTAAGTAGGACAGAGAGTGAAAAACGAAGAGAGAGAGGGAAGAAAATTGTCATCGGAAAGTAGCAGAGTGCCATATGCCACGAGTAATGTACCGTGCGGGGGTAATTATCTTCTGGATTATCAGTCCTCACAAGATAAAATTTATTTCATTCTCTAAAATGTCAGGAAAAGGTCACACGACAGTCTTTAAATATGCAAGTGAGAAACACTGAATTAAATTATTTGACTAAATAATTCTCTTTTCCCAAATAAAATTGTCATTCAGAGAAACAGTATAGTGAAAGCCACACAAAGATCAGTCCTGTTGAGAAATTAGGAGGCAACTATTTGGTTTCAGAAACAAGTTGTACACACCTTGCCTCCTCAGTCGGGATAAGTGAATGAGGATATAGGGAAATTAGCCACTGTGTCAGTATCTACTAACCAGCTCATATTCAACTAAGAAATGAAACAGTTCACAAAATGAGAATGGAATTTTTTTTTACTAGGCTAAATAAGAAGAACTTAGTCCCACTTCTCTCCATAAGGAGGGTCTTTGGTTCCCCAAACAGAGAAAAGAAGAGCCTCCTCTAGCCTCTGTTTCACTTTGCTGGAGAACCAAGTATAAAATAAACCAGTTCATTTCAAGGAGATTGAACTCCAGCTACCCAAGCTCTGGATTTTGCATCTCTGACACTGAAAGTAGGGACATGGGCGGAGGGGCTCCATGCTCAAGTCCCTCAGCTGGATCTCTGCTCGCTGGCTTTGACTCTCTTGGGGGTTAGGGCTAATGGGCCCCCCACATCAACATGGCAGAAATGAGTGTGCTTCAGAGACAATCACTCACAAGACCTGGCTTCCTGTCCTGTCTCTGTCGCTTGCTAGCTGTGAGACTTAGAAAAGTCATGGATCTTCCTAGCTCTCAGTTTCTCCATCTGTAAATGGGTGATAATCAGGTCTACCTTCTCTGCCCACTTCATAGGACAAAAAAAAAACCAAAAGTACTTAAAAACCTACAAAGCCTTTATAGAAAGTCCAGGAATCCTCCCTATTCTTCTGTAGCCCACTGGGTCCGAAACTCCTTGCTGAGGCATATTTTCACATTTCTCTAACAGTGTAGCTATTTGGCCAACAAAGTCTTCTGTTCCAGTTTGTGGATCACTATCCTTTGAACATGATTTGCTCGTTCCCTGCTGCTTTTCCATCATCTCTCCTGAATTGATCTGTACTTTCAGGTCTAACTTAAGACCCACAGTTGCTTCATGAAAACTTCCTCAACTCTAACCCACAGTCATGGCCCTTCTTCTTCCAATTTGTTATCTGTGCCAGTCACTTTGGACACTCCCCTGCATACACACACACACACACACACACACACACACACATATATATATATAAACTTTGGAGTTTGGAGTACATCATTTACCATTTGTATCTTTCATTCACAGTCCAGTTTATTGAAACAAACCTTTGGGGGCAACAATTATATGTTGTATCCTAAGCAAAGAGAAAAAATGATTAAGCTTTGGGCCTTACCTTTGGGAAACTGAATCTTACTGGGGAGAGAAACCTGTAAACACATAATGATAGCACAGTACACTATGGTATAGAAAGACGTACAAAGTATGTACCAGAAGGAAATGATTAACTCTTTCTCGGGGATTCCATGAAGGCTTTGCCCACATCTTCTAATCTTATACAACTATGTTAGAGACAGAGTTCCTGACAAACAATAGGCCAATAAATGCTCGCCAAAGGAAAGGAGGAATGAATTGACGATCAAGGACAGCTGAGTATTTTTAAGGATGAATTGGAACTCACCCGGCATCGGAAGAGAACACAGATAAAAGAAACAACATTCTTGAAAACATGGAGATGGGAAACATGGAAGGAGAAGTTGAGAAGCTTGTGAGATGGGCCAGAGCCAATTTGTGAAGGGCCCTCGTGCACCATGCTATGAAGTTTAGATAGGTGTGTGCTTTCAAATTATGTCAAAATAAACCAGTGAGAGTGGAAACCTGGTCATTCTGGGCAAATGCAGAGTAGACATGAAGTCATAGAAAAGTTGGTAGCAGTAATGTTTTCAGACAGGTTACAGTAGACTTCTGTCAAACACAGTTGTAAATGGTCAATATACACAGTCAATATAAACTCAGTCCTGAGGCCATTACCTCCGCAATTAAGGCTAAGAAGTCTCTTGACAACAGCCCGACAGGGAAGGTAATGGCGTCCCCTTCTACCACTAGGTAAACAAAAGCTTGGAGGGCTTGCCCATAGCAACACAGTTAAGCACTGACGAAGCCGGGTCTACTTAGCAGCCAGATCTCACTTTTCCCCACTGCATCTCTTAACTACATTAGATTTGACTTAGTTTTTCAGCAGTTTGACCAATAATAATAGTTGTGAATAAAAAGAATTGTCAACAACAACAACAACAACGTTTAGTGCCTGAACTAAGATCAAGCTAAAGCGAAATTCCTAGAAGATGTTAAAAGACCTACTATAGGAGAGCCTGGCTGGCTTAGTCAGTGAAACATGCAACTCTTGATCTCAGGGTCGTGAGTTTGAGCCCCACGTCGGGTGTAGAGATTACTTACATAAATAAACTTGATTTTTTTGGAAAAATTATATTTATTTATTTGAGAGAGATAGAGAGTGAGCATGATAGGGAGGCAGAGAGAGAGGGAGAGGGAGAAGCAAACTCCCTGCTGAGCAGGGAGCCCGATGCGGGGCTCAATTGCAGGACCCAGAGTTAACGACCAGAGCCGAAGGCAGACGCCCAACTGACTGAGCCACCCAGGCGCCCCAATAAATAAACTTAAAAAATTATAAAAAAAAAAAAAAAAGAGACCATTATAAATTAAATAAGTCACATAAACTTCTTGAGCAAGCAATGCAAGACACGTTATGTTCTGGACATAGAACTAGAGTTGTATGAATTATCCATATTATTTTGGCAAAAAAAAATTCCAAACCTTTTCCTTTGGGCATCTTGCCTTGAGACTCTCTGGGGGAACCGCTCCACGCCCTTGGGATCCCCACTCTCGTCCCATCACCTTTAACTGTTTTCTATGTCACTTTATCTCCTCTCTCCGGGGAACAACTCCGGCTTCACAAACAATCTGGAAGGGTTTGTGAGTTGCCAATAGCTTTCAAAAGATCATCACTAAAAAATAGGGAAAAGCAGGGCCACTTTTCATGTTCAAAATGTTAACAGACCCATTGATTTCTCCCGAAGAAATAGCTCTAGGATCCGATTTATAATACAGCTTCCTTAATTAGCCTGCTGGGTTGCAAACATGGCTGAAGCACACAGAAATCACAGCTTTAACTAGAAATCCTTGGCTGCCCGAGCCTCTGACCCCTCTGACCTCCCTTTATCCACATCAGCCCAGATCCTCCTCCCTCCCACCCACGTGGAGCCCACTTACTCCTGAGCGCCGCCATCGTGGCCTTTTCCAGCTCTGGGGCCGCCGTCTCCCCGCGTTCCTCCAGTTTGACACCAACCACAATGCGGGGCTTTACACGCCCTCACTTTCTGGTTCATCTTTGGCTCTCGGTTTGGGGCCCTCTTACGGTGCTCACTGGAGCAAATATTCTGCTCGTTTCTCCCCCCCTCCCATAAATACAGCTATCAAGACACAGCTGTGTTCCCTGTTTTCCAAAGAGCAAGTCACGAAATAGGGCTGGATTCCTCCGGTTTTCCACGGACTGGCACAGGGATATTGGGAGACCCTACTGAAGGGTGGAGTCATTGGGCGCCCACCTTGTGGCACAGTGGTAGAGGCATCCACCGCGACCTGGGGAGCGCCTGGGAGATGCTCCGCGTGCCCGCTTGCCTCCTGGTTTCAAATTAGCACTAATTAACGAAAAATACTAGCATTGCTTCGGAGCACCTGGGTTCAAATTAGCTGTTTCCTAGCAGAAAGGGTGGCCCCTCTGAGAGACGAGAACACTGAATAGAGAAATGCCGAGGAGTGGCAAAGTCAAGGCTGTTAGACACTTCTCCGTGGAGGGGGCAGGCAGAGTGGAGGTGCTCGGGTTACTGGAGGACAGGCAGTGATACTTGGTGCCTGGCAGCGGGTTGGAGATGGGCGGGACTGGGCGTGGGGTTTGGGGGGGGGGTAATGCCTATGACCATCCCTAATCACTAGAAATATCAAAAAGTTATTCATAAACCAGAATAGTTAAATTGAAAAAAAAAAAAAACACCCTGGACTTCAGAAATCAATCCCGGAATTAAATCTCTGTTCAGAAAAAAAAAAAAAAAAAGAGAAAGACAAGTGTATATGACTAAGTCCTAGGACCAAAGTATGCGGGTATACGTGTGCATATGTGACTGTGTCTGTGTCTGTGTATATATACATCATAAAAGCCAAAAAAATTTAAAAGAACACACCATAGAAAAGGAAACAATAGTGGAAATGTATACAAACGAGACTTTGAGTTCTAGAATTACTAGGAGGAAAGATGCCTGAGAATAAATTTTAATCCCCTAAGAGCCACCGACACCCTAAGAAACCCAGAGAGAAATCTGAGGCATGCAGATACGTCAGAACATGAAAGGCATATGTGAATATGGGTGTCATACTTGAGACTGGAATTGCAATTCTAGGAACCAAGAAAAATGTTTTCAAGAATTTCTGGGGGAAGGTAATTTGTTCAGGTAAAAAAAAAAAAAAAAAAGATTAGGCCAATTGCTTTTGAATTCCTAACTAACATAGATCATACTGAAGACTCCCGGAGATGCTGACACGGAGAACGCACGGATTTATCACCGTCTGGGGCTCCCCTGGGCAGAGGCACCCTGCGGTGTGGACTGAGGGGCTCACATCACGTGCTGAGCTGAGCGTGGAACAGGAGGCAGCCCATTTGGGAGCAAGGGTGGCAGTAAGAAAATAAACCACAAGACTGGAATGTGGCCCTCAATGGCTCTTTCTCTAAATTCTGGAAAGTTGTTTTTTTTTGAGAGAGTGCCCTCAAGAACCAGGGCGGGGTGGGGGGTTGTGAGGGAGGCGCAGAGGGAAAGGGAGAGAGAGAATCTTAAGCAGTCTCCATGCCCAGCCAGGAGCCCCACGTGGGGCTCAAACCCACAACCCTGAGATCATGACCTGAGCCTAAACCAAGAGAGTCAAAGTCTTAACCAACTGAGTCACCCAGGCGCCCCTTGAAAAGATTTCTTAATCCGTCCTGATTCCTGACCTTGAGCACTCCCCTTGTAGTGCTTGTGGGGGGGAGAGGTGAGGAGGAGGCATTTTCCAATCCAGGGCAGAACGGCAGGGGCCCAGGCCCTCAATCCAGCTGGACGTATGATAGGAACCCACTAAGAGCCACCCAAGGTCATCCTCAGGGAAGGAAGCAAAGCAAAACGGAGTGATTTCTGCCATCATTGTCACTGGCAAAAAAAAACCCAAACCATGCCTTAGCAGAGAAAAAACACACAACAGCAAAAGGAAGAAAAGAAGTACTTTCTTAAGAAAGAGCTAATGAGTTTTTCTGAGCAACTTGGTGAAAATATGAGTAAAGCAACAGAATAGTGGCCTCTCTTTTTTTCTGTCCCTGGTAGCATCAGACAGGAGTGAGCGCACAGTGCGTGAGTCTTCTTCATGCTCAGGTCGGCTTAGGTCGGGAACCTCACAGGATGAAAGCTGTTCTTGGAAGACACTCTGGACAGCCTCTGCAAGAGATCTAAGGTGTCAAGAGTCATTGACAGGGATTAGCTCTTAAGTGTTTTGTTGGTAATTGGCAAATAAGGACAAAAATCCGTGCTATGCACAGCAGCGAGTGAGCCAAGCCGGTTCTTCTTCATGAACGTTCTTCTGACAAGGAGGAGTACCGTACAGTTGCTGAGATTTGACACTTGGAACCCGGGGTGGAGGGATGAGCAACGGCCTAGAGAAGAAGCAGGGAAAACAAGCAGCTTGTCGGGGTGACAGGAGACTCAGAAAGAACAGAGGGGGTCCAACAGTCATAACGAAGCTCAAGAGCACCCCAAATTCTGGAGGTCAAGCCAGAGGGCGGGGCAGGAGCGCTCCACTGTGGTCAGAGAAGATGAGTAGAGAGGACTTCAGAGGAGAGGGAACTGGGGGGGGAGAGAAATGGGTGGTCACAGACAGGACCGATGGGACAAATTGAGGCCAGCATCTAATTTCTGGTTATAACTTGGGCTCTGCAAACAGGCTGGAAATCCCTTGAGCTGTGAGAGAGCACCGTGTAACAGGTACAATCTACTTTGAGATCATTCAATTAATAACTGTGATTGAGGTCAGGGAACAGAACTCTGGGTATTGTGAGTGGTAGTACAGAAACGAGGTTAGAGGGGGAAATGCTGACAGCTTGACTGGTCTTCACTTAACATTCCCGTCGGACAACAGAGGAAGGAACAGCAAAGAAATCTGGAAACAGAAGTTGTGTTTGTTACACTCTACTAGCTCTATGTCCTGAGGAAAAGAACTCGGATTTTTTTTGGGGGGGAATGGGTGTGCTATTATTTTGTCATTTTGTAAGAAGAGGACAATAATAAGAATGTAAGTGCCTTTAAAAGCCCTGAGGGCTGAACAGGTAATGTGCATTCCAAGATTTTGCAAAATTGATCTCTTAAGCATAACAGACACAGGACTGAGATAAGAACAAAAAAATGTAAACATCTGACACAGGAAATGCAAATAGTTAGGATGTGAACTATCACTTAGCGAAAGTCTCCAGTGCGCAGGTGCCACGCTATGCTTTGAAATCATTCGCATTTATTCTACATTAATACCTTGAAACTTGAGTCTTACTAGCTCAATTATATAGATGAGGCTCAGAGAGGTTAAGCAAATGGCCTGAGATTTTCAGTGAGCTAAGTAACCAAGTAATACTTTGTGCAACAGTTTCCTCAACTGTTCACTGGAAAACACTTCTAGAAACAATAGAAAAATAAATGGACAATAGCCTTGAATTTCACAAATTTTGAGCATTTCGTGGGTCTTACAAAAATTCTGCTGGGGACACAGAACAGTCTTGACCTCAATGAAAGGGCAACAAGTAAATTTTAAATCTAATCTGTCCCAGGACTCTAATGCCATAACCTTGGAAATGTTTCTAAGAAAAAAAAATTTAAGTGAATTCTTTTCTTGATGATATCTCACCTTACAAATAAAAAAAAAATGCACTCACTGATGAGTAAACTGAGTCAATTTCTATTGCTTTTTGATGATCTTTTAGGAATAAATAATAAAAGCCCTTGTTTAGTTACCCAAAGGAGCGATGTCCAGCTCCTTAGAGTAAAAAGTGATTTCGCTGTCTCAAAACACAATCTCGGTCCCTTAATCCTGCCTCTTTTGATCTCAAAAGGTGGTAACATTCAGTTCAGAGATCACTCATCTGTAAATTGCATCACATTATCTCCGAGTTATTTAAGAAGCAAGCTCTGTTTGGTTTCAGGCATTTGAACCTGCTAAAGGCAAGAAGAAGGGTTTGCCACATAGTTCCAAAGGTCTTCCTCTTAACGCAGCCGTCAGAGAAAGCAAAATGATTGAACCCATTGGGAACCAGTACGTCGTAGCCAGGCCAGTGTATTCTGCAAATGCTTTCGGGGAAGAACATAAGAAGAAACAGAGATATCATAAGACCTTCCTGGATCATCTCAAAGTGTGTTGCAGGTAAGATATTTTTTAAGGTACTGGTATGAGGAATAAGAGAAGCACTTTCTTCTAATTTTCCAAGCTCTCCTTTCTGGCTTTAGCCCATCGCCTTCAGCAGCTTCTTATCTTTCGTTTCCAAACCTACTCCCTGCCAGAGCTGGAAGGGGAATCTCTAAAATGAACACCATCTCAGCTCTCAACACAATCTCTCCATATCCGAGCACTCAGAAATTAGGGTGGAGGAAAGTTCTCAACTGAAATGTTGTAAAATCCAAGCTGAAGATGACAGATAAGCTCTACTATAGCTAAAGAAACGCAGCATTTTTCTGAAAGAAAGAAAGAAAGAAAGAAAGAAAGAAAGAAAGAAAGAAAGAAAGAAAGAAAAGAAAAGAAAAGAAAAGAAAAGAAAAGAAAAGAAAAGAAAAGAAAAGAAAAGAAAAGAAAAATCCTTTGGTGATGACCAGGGGAGCAGTCAATCTGGGTAAGGAGGCAAGTGTTAGTGGGAAAGGTGGGGTGGTTCATTATGAAGATAGTATCATCTTTACAAATTTTCCACTACAATTAGGTGCCAAAGTTACAACTGGATATGAATTAACTAAGCATGGCTTTCAATGTTTTCAGCTGTTCCTCACAGAAGGCCAAGAAGATTGCCCTGTCTTTGTTCCCCATAGCATCTTGGTTACCAGCCTACCAGATAAAGGAATGGCTACTCAGTGACATTGTTTCTGGGATCAGCACAGGGCTGGTAGCTGTACTACAAGGTAACTTTTTTTAATTGAGAGGTAATTGATATGTCAGAGAATTCATCCTTTCCAAGTATAAAATTCAGTGTTCTTTGATATATTGTACAACCATCACCATTGTCCCAAGGTTGTGCAACCATCACCATTATCTAATTCCAGAACATTTTAACCACCAGCACCATTCTCAAACCCTCCTGTCCATTTGGAGTCACTTTCCATTACATCCAACCATCTCCCTGGCAATGAATTTCTGTCTCTATTGATTTGCCAATTCTGGGCATTTCATATAAAACAGAATCACAGAATATGTGGTGCTTTGTGTCTGGTTTCTTCCACGTGACACCAGGTTTTCAAGGTTCATCCATGTTGTAGCATGTGAGGGTAATTTGCCTCTTTGCATGATGGCTAATATTCTACGGTATGGATAGACCACACTTCATCCATCAATGGACATTTGGGTTGTTAACATTTTGTGACTATTAGGAGTAATGTTGTTATGAACGCTTGTGTACAAGTTCTCGTGTGAACCTAGGTATCAGTTCTCGCGAGTATATACCTAGGAGTGTGATTGCTGTCACATGGTAACCCACTAGCGACATACAAGGGTTCAAATTTTTCCACATCCTTGTGACCACTTGTTATTATCTGCCTTCCTTATTTTGGCCATCCTTGTGAGTCTGAAATAGTATCTCATTGTGGTTTTGATTTTGATTTCCCTGATGACTAATAATGTTGAACATCTTTTCATGTGCTCACTGGCTATTTGTATATCCGTGGAAAAATGGATCTTTTGCACATTTTAAAATTAAGTTCTTTTTCTTGTTGAGTTGCAAGGGTTCTTTATATATTCTGGATACTAGACCCTTATCCAAGATACAATTTGCAAATCATTTCTCCCCTTCTGTGGGTCGTCATTTCACTTTCTTGATAGTAACCTTTGAAGCACATGTTGTAACATTTTGACGGAGCTCAATTTATCTGTGTTTAATTTGGTTGCTTAGGCTGTAGGTGTCTGTTCTAAGAAACCATTGCCTAATCAGAGGTCACAAAGACTTACACGTATGTTTTCTTCTAAAAGTTTTATAGTTTTAGCTCCCGCATTTACATCTTTGATCTATTTGAGTTAATAGAGTAAATGATTTTTAAGGTACAATCTGAAACACTGGAAGAACTTAATGAGGACTTTTGTGATTCCCCTTGCATGAAATAAGGACCCTGATGCTTCTGTATTTACAGGTTTAGCATTTGCTCTACTGGTCACCGTCCCCCCAAGCTATGGATTATATGCAGCCTTTTTCCCAGTTCTAGTCTACTTTTTCTTGGGCACTTCTAAACACATATCTGTGGGTAAGTGAATTTGTGGGCTAATTAATGCTCACATGGCTTTTTCTTTATTAACTCCATTTGCCACACGCTGAATCGATTCTAATTGTGCATAATCCAGGACAGCAGTCATAGTTTCTTGTAAGAATTGGGACTGGGGGGTGGGGGGAGTGGAGAAGGAGGGCAGAACAGCTGGCAGTCTTTTTATCCGCTACATTATGGTTGAAAGACACCTGAGCTTTAGGGACCCCTATATTGACTACAGTGCATTCTCTGTTAATTAGGTCCATTTCCGGTTCTGAGTATGATGGTGGGAGCAGTTGTTGCGAAATTAAGCCCATCGGAGAGTACAACCACTGTGGAAATCTCTAACAGCTCAATAAGTAATGATTCCTCAACAGACGAGTATAAGGTGATGGTGGCTGCCACGGTCACAGTCCTTTCCGGAATCATTCAGGTGAGCGTTTTCTCGTGCAATCGGCCCTCCCCGGGCTGCTTGTCCTCACTGGTACACATCTTTCTCTTCTGTCTCCTTCCTGCCACCCCTCCTCCTCTTCCCTTGGCTTTCATTCCTTTCTCAGTAGCCTGTGGGAAAGGAGAAGGGCCCCTCCCCCCAACCCGAAGTGAAGGAGCAGGTCCACATTGCAAAGATGAGTGAATGCAGGTCTAGAGAGAAGGGAAAATGGGGAGAGAGAGGCCCCAGTGGTGAGGAGTGAAATACCTAATTTAAGTAATAGTGACACTGGCATCGTTGGAACTTTTTTCTTTCTGATTCCTCAGGGGCTGTAATTGAGTTGGAGGGATTTGGGGTTGAGCACTTTGAACTGGCCATACCAAAGATTTCAGGAAAGCTGAAGAGGATTCTGGAGGGGCTAAAGCCTCCCTCCCAAACCACACCCCGGCTCCGTTGCTGAATAGTGGATAGTGAAAGTGGCATGGATTCTTCAAGATGTTGGCTGAGTCTCTGATTAGTAATATTATTGGTTAAGACCAGTCCTTAAAGAAAGAGAAAGTGAGTTTAAACAAGGACATTAGTGGTGTACCCAACTGGCAGACAACATGGCCGGTTCTTTTCTGAATCTAGCACCTTTGCATGTCCACAGCTCCGGCTGCTTCCAGAGACACAAATGGAAAGGCAATCCAGGGATCCAAGGGAAGGAGAATCTGTCTGTGCACTTTACTGCAAAATACCGAGGCTTTGGGGGAACGAACAACTTTGGCCCCTGGTTAAAACCGAGCACTTTGGAGGCTCCGTACACAGTTGTGTACTTCTTTTTAATATATATATTTTTTAATTTATTTATTTGACAGGAAGAGAGACAGCCAGTGAGGGAGGGAACACAAGCAGGGAGAGTGGGAGAGGAAGAAGCAGGCTCCCAGGGAGCAGAGAGCCCGATGCGGGGCTTGATCCCAGCACTCTGGATAGGGCAGATGCTTAACGACTGAGCCACCCAGGCAGCCCCGCAGTTGTGTACTTCTTATGAAAGTCAGGCAACTTGTTTGAGGGCGTAAGAGTGGATGCCCACCATGAATGCCGCAGCAGCAGGCAAGCCACTTAAAATACCATGGGAAAATTTATGAGGGCTGATGCTGGACAGGATTCTGCTAGGAAAGGTATATGGGTGAATCTTCTAAAGATACGGCCCCTTAAAAAGGGGTGGGTGGAGGAAGAAGCCTGGTACTTCTCAGCATGTACCAGACGTACATGCTCTGTGAATACTCTGTGACATTCCCCCTTGGGGGTAGGATGGGGGAGGAGGGAGAATGAGGAACCCCGAACCCGAAGTGCTCCGGGAGGCAAGGACACCTGCTTCTTCATTTACATAGAGGCTAAACCTTTACATTTTGAATCATTTCCGATGCTGGTTCTCTAGTGGCTGAGGGGCACCTGTGACCTACACTACCAAAGGCCTTTGCCCTTCTCTTTCTAGTTGCTCATGGGGGTCCTGCGGTTCGGATTCGTGGTGATCTATCTATCGGAATCCCTCATCAGCGGCTTCACCACAGCTGCGGCCGTGCATGTCCTGGTTTCTCAGCTCAAATTCATGCTTCAGCTGACGGTCCCAGCATACAGTGATCCATTTTCAATTTTCAAAGTAAGTAGTCCTTTTGCCTCAAAAATAGTGAAATACATGAAATGTACTATCCTGTTTCTGGGAGAGCGTTCCTTCCGTGCCTTCGACGTGGGGCTTCCAGACAACTCCCAAGAAACCAACAGGTTGTGAAATTTAGTCACATTAAGAAAAAATTAGTGGCCAAGGGAAGAGCACTGAATATCAAACCACATCTACCATTACACTAACATGAAAACCACAAATCAAGTACCACGTCTCTGAGATTCGACTCTTGAGTGTTACTTAAAAGAAAAAAAAAATCTAAGTTCATTATTAAAGTCTTTAATATTTTGTCCCACGATTTAAAAATGTCCTCAAAATCTTATTTTGAAAGAAATGTGCTGAGTGATAATGTTTCACTATGTTTAAAAAGTAGGTCTTGTTCTTTTCAAAATGGAGGTTCTTTGGACTCTTTTACACGTCCCCGTTTAAAAGGAAAAGGAAATTAGCCAATATGTAGATAGGACAGTGTGAGTAGCACTTCTGACTTGGAGCTCTCTCTTTTTGTCTTGCTGAGTCTAGCTAAAGGTTTTCCTGTTTTATTTATCTTTTCCCAAAATCAGCTCTTAGTTCTGCTGATCTTTCCTATTGTCCTTTTAGTCTCGCTTTCATGCATTTCCACCCTGATCTTTGTTGTCTCCTTCCTTTTATGAGCTTCGGGCTTATTGGTGCTTCTATCAAGACAGTCGTCAGGAGCTGAGACAGAGTTTGCTCCATATCGGAACCAACACTCCCTCACTCCCATCCAGGGCTCGTCTACAAGTGGAGTGTTCGAGGAGCAATTTGGGATCTAGTTTGGGCTTGCTTGGGCTCTCTGGATCCCACGGATATGGAATCCAACTGGCTTCAAAAATTAAGATCACGCACAATGCACCATTAGCCAGGAACCGAGTTTCCAAAAGTGTCCCAGACAGTTAACTAAGAAATGTGAAGGGTCTTAACCTTAAGAAGAAAAAAAAAAAAAAAAAAAAAGCCCAGGAATGAAGGGGGTACAAGCTAAGAAAACTATTGGGGAGCAGAGGTTATTCCCTGGATACAACAATGATGCTGATTATAAAATAATGGCCCATAAGACCTAAGAGCAGACGAGACCAGTTGTAAAAATGTGAAAAGTATCCAGGGAATTTTGACACCAGCCAAAGAGATTCCCAGCAAAAATGCCCCAAGCATCCCTATAGCAGTGTGGTGCCGACGCTGTGCTAACTTACCCTTCTCGTATCCCCATGCTAGTGGCTACAATTACTCATTCATGGTTAACGTGGGCAGAACAGAGAATCACCCTTCCATCCACGCCAGTCCTTCTTGCCTCAATGTTTTTTTAATCTGTTTGGAAATAATCGAATATTACATCCAAATTATACGTCGATACAGCACTTGGGAAAGAAACAAAACAAATGAACAAATACACAAAAAGCAGAATTGGAACCTATAAATACAGAGAACAAGCTGATGGTTGCCAGAGGGGTGGGGGGTGGGGGTTTGGGCCAAGTAGGTGCAGAGAGCGGGGGATACAGTCCAGTTATAGAATGAATAAGTCCCGGGAATGAAGGCCCAGCGTAGGGATATAGTCAATGACATTGTAACAGAGATGCTGAATCACTCTATTGTACACCAGAAACGGATGCTGTGTGTCAACTATACTCAAATTTTTAAAAAGGTCATAAAAAATAAAAATAAGAAAAGATTCTTAAAAAGGAAGAAAAAATATAGCACTTGGCTGTTTTTCACTTTTATAATTTTAGGTACTGAACTCCGTATTCACACAATTAGAGAAGACTAATATTGCAGACCTTGTGACCTCCTTGATTATCCTACTGATTGTATTTGTGGTGAAAGAAATGAATCAGCGCTACAAAGCCAAACTTCCAGTGCCCATCCCAATTGAACTCATCATGGTAACTGATCGTCTTAAGACTTTCTTTCCTCATTCATTAGTCTCCTGTTTTTATGTAGAAAACCTTCAGGAGGTTTTAGTGGGGCAGAAGCCACCTCTACAGTTTCTGGGTGTCAAATTTAGTATGGTTTTTCTCTTCGTTCCGAATTCATGGCTTCCTTTTGTGATTTGGGGTTCATTCTCTCCGTGCGAGACGAGGACGGCGCAGAGCAAAGCCTCAGAGAGGCCGGCAGGCGCATCAGAGCTGCGGGTCTTCCCTCTGGTGGCTCGGAAGAATTGCCTCAGGACTTTTTTAAAGCAGCAGAGCCTGGGCTAGAGATTCTGATCTAAGAAGACTGTGAGTTCTCTCTCCTGTTTCTAACTTGGGCAATTTGAAACTTTGCAGACTGTGATCGCAACCGGTGTATCCTATGGTTTTGACTTCAAAAACAGGTTTGACGTGGCTGTGGTTGGGGAGATGAACAGAGGGTAAGTGTGTCTTTTATGGGGCATCTCCAAGCACTGACTAGAGAGGGAGCAGTCAGTTGGGAGGACTGCCAGCCAAAAGGTGTTCATCCAGAGCAGAAACGTCCCTCCCTGAGGAAGGTGCCAGAAAGGCTCTGCAGTTCTTAATATCAGAAAGTCAGTCCTGGTGGAAGAACTCACAAACCAGTTGAGCAGGGATTCACACGCAGGGAAGAATGGAGCAAAGTAAAAGAACAAAAAAATAGGCAAATTAAACCTGCTTCTCATACAAAGGAACCAAATGAAACCAGATTTCCTTGTCCATAGATTACTATAAACAATAGGCAGTTGGAGGTGACTAGAGCCAAGTTCTGACAGTTCAAAAGAGACACAGAAGGAATACCTGTAGCCCATGGCTTGAGCCATCCCGATAGGCACACTCTGTCCTTTCTCGTGATCCAATTCAAAACAAGGCCAGAGCAACACTGAACCCTGTGGAAGGATGGCAGGCCCAGTTCATACAAGGACTTTGAAAATGCATTGATTGCATTGCCTTTATTGGATTGAGAAGAGAGATCCAGTTTTGTGCTTTCTTCTCTCTGCCCTCTGACCAGAGCATCAGTTTCCTCTGATTTGCTTACCAAGGACAGGTTGTGTTCCTGTTTAAAACCAACCAACCAACAAAACACAAACAAAAAACCGATCTCCCTCCCCACGTGCTTAAGGAGTGTTGGAGAATTCCAGGAATCAGCATTTATATGCATTGTTGACTTTAAAATAACCAGTTTTTTTAAAAAAGCAAATGTATGCAAAAACTATTTTTAGCACCAGACATTCATTTGTTACACTTAATGAGCCTCGAGCACTGCTTTTCATTTAAAAGATTTTTAAGTAGCAATTAAACTGAAACTGAAGGCTATTTCTGGGGTTTCTCTCCACCCTGCAACTTACGAGTGATTAAACTTTATTGAAAAGTCTTAGATATAAACTACCTAGACTGATAGACATAGATAGGTAGATACAAAATTAAAGAGGATCTTGCTAGAAAGGATTTTGGAAATAAAACATAAACGAGGTCATTGAGTTACAATCTTCACGACTTTTCTTAGTAAATAATCTTGAATGTCAACGGACCTCCCTCCACAGTGTTTGTGGGGCGGGGGAAGGAGTAACTCAAATTTATTAATCATTACACTAGACAGAGAGGCCGGGTAGCCTGGTAAGCCCGCTCAGCTGCTCTAGAGGCAGAGTGCCTAGGATTAACTTCTGAGTCACTTCTTGATTGGGGGCAAATAACTAAATTCTATGCCTCCATGTCCTTAGCTGTAAAAATGAGGCTAAAAATAGTAGCTATCACATTGGATTCTTGTAAAGATTGTGTTCATACGTGTGACGCGCATGCTTAAGAGTCTGTCCGACAGTGAGCGTTCACACTGCTTGATTACCAATTTAGCATCTAAATGAGGTACTAAGCTCTTTACATGCTTTTTCCACTCCAGTTTTTTCTGGATGATGATTGGGCATTTTATTTATTTTTTGTTAAGATTGTATTTACTTATTTGAGAGAGAGAGTGTGTGCACACGAGAGAGAGCACATGAGCAGGGGGAGGGGCAGAGAGAGGGGAGAAGCAGACTCCCAGCTGAGCAGGGAGCTTGACATGGGGCTCGATCCCAGAGCCCTGGGATCATGACCTGTGGCGAAGCCAGACGCTTTACTGACTGAGACACCCAGGTGCCCTGAGTGGGCATTTTAAATTTCTGATATCATCAATAGAATATAACTGAAAAATAATGATTATTACCTATCGCTCATCTGCTGTTAAGAAGTATGACAACTTGGAAGTGATTTTGTGGTCACACACACGGGCTGAAGGAGAGTGATCACGGAAACAGTCAAGGAGCCATGGAGGATATACTCAGATTCCAGGGGGGTCCTATAATAATAGCTCGTAGGCACTTCATACTCCACAGTGTGTAAATAGTATTGATGTTCATTATTTTATTTGACCCCCCCCTCACAAAAATTATGAAGAAAAGAAAACAAGTGTTACTATTCTCCCTTTACAAATGAGGAAACTGGCCCCGGGGAGGGGAAAGCAGCAGAGCCAGGAAATGAATGTTTCCAGCCTGTAAACCTCCATCATACCACTCCGTCTCTGGTATTTAGAGGCTAGGACAAAAGAATAACAGGCTGCTAGTTACTGTAGCATAAAAAGCAAATTTCAATTGTATCATCAACTCGGTATTTATTTTTGAAAAAACAGTATTCCAGGCTAACGTCCTGGTTTATGGTAGCTGCAGAATGCCCAGATACCTCATGATACTTCTTCAAAATAAAGGCTGTAAATATATGAACATGCATATTCATAGAACACGACCAGCAATTAAGAAAGAGTCGAATGGACTCACCTTCAATAAAATTTGGGTCAGAAACACACACTGACAGGAAGGAACTGAGCATTTCAGTCAAGGGATGTAGACACGGAGATACTTGTACCTTTTGTAACACAGTTGGCAAATATCATTTGACTGTTCTAAATTCATGAGGTACAAACACAGAAGGGTCCTCCCTGAATTGAATGTGTCCCTTGACGCTGTGTGACTGTAAATGCCCTTCCCTGTCAGCACCACAGTTGCTGGCCCCGCAGTACTGAGGAACCCAGGGCAGAGTCCAAGGCCCATCTGTTTGCTGAGGGTTTTTCACGGAAGGTATTGTTATCGATGGCGGGAAGACTTTCTCGCTTCCCTTGGCTTTAATTGTGTTTGCTCAAAGACCTTCATCCATGGTAACTATTGGAACGATTGTGGGTGATGCTTTTCAATCCAGTATAACAATACAAGTGGGACCTAAGACATTTTGCATGCAGCTTATGGGGATATAAGTGTACATTATAATGGGCTATACCAGCAAAATACCAGATGCTCTGCTCTCATGGGACTGGATTTCCATTCTTGTACCAAACGCAGGCAGCACTGCTTTTCAACAATAAGATAACAGATTCCAAAGTTTGCAGTGGTGCTAAATTCTTGCTGGTCACTCTTCAAAGTGAGACCAAACTCAGCCTAGACTGCATTCACTCATTGATTTGCCCAACAATTATTGACTACCTGATATACCCCATGAAGAATGCTTGGTCTTGGTCATAGAACAATGAAGTCCCAGTCCCTGCTCTGTGTCTGGGCAGAGAGTTGCAGGGCAGGGGGGGTAAGGAAGGGAGGCATCCAGGGCTAGAGAAGCACAGAGAATCTCACCTAACCCTGACCATGGTGGTGAGAGAAGACTTTCTGGAAGGAGGGATGGGGATGAGGGGAATGGTTCAGGCAGAAGGAACAGCAAATTAGAAGCTTCCAAGGGGAGAGCACAGATGATGCCTTGGAGAAACAAACAGACAAACAAACGAAAGCTTGGTATGGCTGGAGCATAAATTCTGGGAAATGATAGTGACTGAGCAGGAGTGGGGGTGGGGAAGGGATAGACTGGGGCCTTGCTAAGAAATATGGGCTTTTCCTGAGGGCAAGTGAATGCTGTCGAAGGTTTATTAGAGGTTGGTGACGTTCAAACTCGCTCCATTTCCTTTTCAGATTTCACACTCCCATGGCACCCGACATGCAGATTTTCCAAGAGACCATTGGGGACAGCTTCAGCATTGCGGTCGTTGGCTTTGCGGTGGCCTTCTCCGTGGCCAGCGTCTATTCCCTCAAATACGATTATCCAATCGATGGCAATCAAGTAAGTTCACAATCTGTGCTGGGTCCCATTAGGCAACTTTAAGTAATATTTTGCGGACATCGTACCGCCAGTGCCATTTCTAAAAAGGATTCCTCTTTGTTCTCTTGCCAGGAGTTAATAGCCTTAGGATTGAGTAACATACTCAGTGGATCATTCAAAGGCTTTGCTGGGAGTACCGCCCTCTCCAGATCGGGGGTTCAGGAGAGCACTGGGGGCAAAACACAGGTAGTCGCGGGTCTCTACTGCGAGGGCCGTCCTGGCATGGGCACTGGACCAGCGACTCCGAGCCGGGGTCCGGGCGCAGGGCGCGGGACCGATTTTGCAATGAGAATCTTTTCGTCTTTACAGATCGCTGGGATTCTTTCCGCTAGCATCGTGCTGATGGTCATCTTAGCCCTTGGATTTCTTCTGGAACCACTACAAAAGGTAATGCTCGTCTCTCTTTGGATTCTCTCTATCTCTCTCTCTCTTTCTCTGCTTCGGGTAATGATGAATCAAGGAGCCTGGTTCTTCCACTCTGGAAGCACAAACTAAACAGGAAAATGAGGGAACTGCAAATTCTCCAGTACTCGTCCTAGCCAATAGTCTGGGGCCAAAAATCTTTATTTTTCCCCCGGCAGCATTTTATGAATGCTAGGAATGCAAATGCCCCAACTCCGTTATCTGCTCCACTCTCCGCACGTTCGTTAAGCCCCGAAAATAATTAATGTTTAGACGGAAACACTTAGGCGCTGCAGCTTCAATGTGGATTGACGGAAGCAAAGATTTCCTTAAAGGTTGAGGTCATCAGGGACTCTATCGAGTTCAGAGAGTGGTGCTGCCAGCCACACAACCCATTCTTACAGACCCACCCTGCAGCTCCCCGAGTTTGGTAGGACTCCAAGACCAGCACTGTCAGATGGCAGGATGCGGGTTTGTGCCATGCACAGACCTCACGCCATCACCCCCTTGCTCCTTGGTCCATCTCTCCTGACCTGTGATTTTTGAGGGTTTAGGTTCATGCTTTGAAAACGGCTGCAGCACCCAGATTAAATAAATAACAGCAGACCCTGGGGCGGGGGGAGGATCTCTAGGAAACCAGACAATGGTAACTACCTTGTTCTTTGTGGAGGTGATGTAATTTTGAGGTGCTCCACCGAGCCCTGGCTCTCAAGTCCTGGGGACCTACTTCTAATCCAGGCTCTGCCTCTTCTTCTGTGTGTGCTTTTAGGCATATTGCTCCACCTCTCTGAACCTCACATTCTCCATTTGTAAAAATAGGGAGGGAAACAGCACCTGCCTCACAGAGTCGCTGCGAAAGCTAAATGAAATATTGCACGTGAAGGACTTAGCCCAGGGCCTGGCATGGGACAAGCACTTAAGATTGTAGCCACTGGTATTAATATTATTATTGTATCGTTATTATTCTACAAACATTATATTACACTTCTCACTACGAAGGACATAGAGATAGGACACAAGCCCACAGCGTTTCTTGGTTGATATCTTCTGATATTTTTCCTTGTTGGTTGGTAGCTGGAAAGTGAATCTGGTCTCAGGTTTCTAGACTACCAGCGTGGTCATCCCAAAGAGCCTCACTGACCAAATCTGTCTTCGAGCAATGCAGGGTACTCTTTGCCGAGAACATGCATTCTCCAGAGGCTAACCTACTGATTTCCAAAGGAATAGCATCGAAGGAATCCTGAAGTCACCACCAAAGAAATAGAAGAATGTCTCTCTCAGTAAAAATAAGTGCCCATGCAACCCCCCTATTAGAGAATCCTGCCCTATCGTGCTTCTCCCCAGGGGTATACTTGGGCTGTACATCGCCCATGCTGAGTTAGAGAACCTCAAGAAGAAATTGCTAGTTAAAATCCTCTCTCTTACAAATAAAGCACACCTGGAGACATTGTCTGCGACGTGAGTCAAAGCTCCTTTGACAAAGGACCCATGTGATGAGTTGTATTGTATCTACAATATCTGTTTGACCGAAATAGCTGGTTTACTTCTCTTTATCATGTGAACCATGCAAAATAACCCACAATAATAGCTCATAGCTAATGATAAATGTCTCCTGAGTGCTGATTAAGCATCAGCAGTTCTCAGCATTTTTAAAAAGATTTTATGTATTTATTTATTTGAGAGAGAGAGAGAGAGAGCATGAGCGGGAGAGGCAGAGGGAGAGGGAAAGAGAATCTCAAGCAGACTCCCTGCTGAGCATGGAGCCCGATGTGGGGCTCGATCCCAGGACCTTGAGATCATGACCTGAGCCGAAACCAAGAGTCAGACGCTTAACCCACGGTGCCACCCAGGCATTCCAGTTCTTAGCATTTTATATCTATTCAATCCTTTACATCAACTGCAGTATGGTGACCTGGTTCCTGATAAAAATTATCCCTCTTTTCCTTTCTATGGCTTCCCAGTGCTCTGTAATCTCTACTTTTTAAAGGGCTCTCCTGTGTCTATATTGCAATGAAAATTTTTAAAAATTGTTGCTCCGTGGACTACTGACCAGGTGAGAAAAAAATGCCTAATGGAAAGAGAAGGGGTATAGGCCTCTTCTGCAGGCGGCACCTGACATGCTTTATACTCAAAGTCCCCAACGGAGGAGGCAACGCGTACAGAGTCCTCACCCAGCCACCATGGTGCGGACATCTTCCGTTAGCTGTAGTGCGTGATCAACACCAGGACAGGGACACAGGTGCGGTACTGTCAACTAGATGACAGAAGCTACTCAGTCCTCAGCAGTTTGTAGCTGGCGTTCATGTGTGAATCATTGTTTAACCAGTTAACCATTGCTTCACTGGGAATTTCCTTTTCAGTGTCACACTCAGCCCGGAGTCTGCTTGAGATTCTCCCTCCCTTACCCCCCACCCAACTCACACGTATGCACTCTCTCTCTCAAATAAATAAATAAGACCTTTTTTAAAAAAATGGTTGAATGCTGATCAACGTCAAAGGTCTGAATTATGATTCTGAGTATCCCAAGCTCCCTAAGCTTTTTTATTTTTTTTTTAAACAAAGAGCAACCCCTTCTCCCCACCTCTAATAAATTAACACACTTTAGACTGTCTCTGATTGAGAAAAATTTATTTCAGGCATCAGTCTTAACATCTGCCTGTCTCTGTCCCAAGGTACAGGCCAGTAAGCGCTTTCCTCTACCCATAGCCTGGCACTGTCACCACGGTGAGGACAAACGGGTCAGAGTCCCAGGTCTGGTGTGTCTTGCATGCACTATACACCGGAAAAAGGGTGTGTTCTGGGATAGGCTTTGAGGCCCTTTAAAGGACAAACTTATCTATAACCTTCACCTTTGCTGCTGTATGACTTATTTGATTATCTCTAAGTACATCTGCTGCTTATGTTTTTTGCAGTCTGTCCTGGCGGCTTTAGCACTTGGGAACTTGAAAGGAATGCTGATGCAGTTCACGGAGATACGAAGACTGTGGCGAAAGGATAAATATGATTGTGTGAGTAGAAGCAGCAATATTTGAGAGACAGAGAAATCAGGACAACATGCTAATGCTGATGTGAAATGCATATTCATATTGTAAATCAAGTGAAATTTTGTCTCTATATTATCTATTCAAATAATCTGAGTTTATTTCATTTGCTATTTTTTAAAAGATTTATTTGTTTGAGAGAGAGAGAGTGCATGTGCTTGTGCATGCATGGGGGGAGGGGTAAAGGGAGAGGGAGAGAGAGAATCTTGGGCAGACTCCAGGCTGAGTGGGGAACCCGACTGGGGGCTTGCGGGCTCGATCTCACAACCGTGATATCCCCATTTGGAGCAGGGACCAAGAGTCCGAGGCTTAACTAACGGCGCCCCTTCATTTGCTATTTTTAAACTGCATACTCGAACGATCCTTCTCTGGAATTTTAATTTAAAAGAATGAGCCACTTGCAAGTAGGAGACGCTCCATGAAACACTAGAAGGGTATGGTAGCTTCTGTTCTTCATTACATCAGTTGTTCATTTCCAGAGAATCTGTGGCGAATTTAAATTCTGAACATTCCTTTTGGAAATACTCTATAAAGGTTCCCCTTGCTCAAGACATGCCTTGCTATGAGACGCAGAGTCCATAATTTTGTCAGGATCAAAGTCTGGGGCATAAAAAGGTTGTTAACATATCCTATGGTACTTAACAAGCATTAAGCAATCAGCTATACTTGGTTTTCTTTTGTTCCCGATAGGTAATTGTTGGGGATTTTAATACCCTTTTGACATGCGAGAATTCTTATACGGATAGTAGCCATTTATAAAATCAGCAGACCAGTAAGAAATCAGTATAAGCCCTGCCAATTAATTTGCTGATTTCAACCAACAGCTGCTGGTCCTGCCTTTGTAACTGAGCCAAACAGACTCAGGTATTTCCTTAACTGGGTCAGGGATGGGATTAGAAATGGACACACTGTCTTTGGACTTGCTTGTGTTTCTGGGGCTCTGAACTTGAGCCAGCAGAAATGACCTCTCGAAGGCATCCAGGTGGTTCAGTCGGTTAAGTGTCTGCCTTCAGCTCAGGTCATGATCGTGGGGTCCTGGGATCGAGCCCCGCATCCGGCTCCCTGTTCAGAGGTGAGTCGGCTTCTCCCTCTGCCCCTTCTCCCCGCATGTTCTCTCTCTGTCTCTCTCAAATAAATAAATAAAAATCGTTAATTAAAAAAAATGACCTCTCGAGGCAGGTCCCTTGTCCTGTACACTTCCAACCTCTGATTTGATTCTAGAAGTTCATGCTTCCTCAAAGCTCTGGACCTCAGACACTGTAGTTGAGTAGAGTGAATTGTAGTGCATGTGTCTCCTTCTTTTTACAGCTAATTTGGATCATGACCTTCATCTTTGCCATTGTCCTGGGACTTGGTTTAGGCCTGGCAGCTGGCGTGGCATTTCAGCTCCTGACCATTGTGTTCAGGACCCAATTGTGAGTGTTCATCGTGCTGCCTCCTTGCCGACTTGGACCCGCCTGTGGGAAGGGACAAAACTTGTCACTGATTGAGGGGAAATTGGTTTAGTCAACAGGCATGCATATCCATCGAGACTGGCCATTCTGTTCTTCCTCATGTTGCTCTCCTCAAGGACTGAAGGGCCATAGAATGTCCTGACCTCAGAGCCTAAGCCCAGGTCCCACCAGCTACTGGTCTGTTCCCTGCTTTGCCACCAATTCAGAGAAATCATATCAACTGCGGAGTCTGGAAACTAGAAGTCATTATCCTCTGAGCAGATGTAATGTCTTTGCCATAGACTTGCCAGAAAAGGAAGTGGGTTCCAGAGAAGATTGTGGGATTCTCCATGTCTAGTGGAGGGCTGTTCCTCTTTACGGGTTGCTAGACTGTACTCCCATCGAAAAACAGGGGCACTAGAGAACTTCTCAGAGGCCCCTGTGATCCGAAAAGTCCACAAAAACTAGTTAGCATTCTTGATTCTTAACATTCAGTCCAAACATCTTCCTGATTCTTAAATCTCTGCCATATAGTGTCACCACCATGTGGTCACTCAGCCTATGTTGGATGACATGGTGTGACAGGGAAATAGGCTTCTTGGTGGCTCAGGAGTTCTAGAACAGAACAGGAGTTCTGGGGTGGTTCAAGTTAATCGCTGGCTGATGGAACACATTCATGTTGAAATGTTCCTGCCCTGATTCATTTATGTTTTCATTCATTTCTCGGGGACCCATCAATCATAGAGACAGACTGAGTGGCTGTAGGCAAAACACTGTGCTTCTCCATGCCCTCATCTGTACAACTGGGTGACCGTATTGATTTCACTGAATAACTGGGACATTCGGAACCCAAACAGCAAAAGCCTATGGGAGCACTTTGTAAGCTGGAAGGTGGTAAATGGGAGGCGCTGTTTCTAGGCTGTTCTAGGAGGGGTGGGGGGATAGGTAAAATGAGGTGTTTGTCCCCCCCAGGGTGTCTAATGGCATGATGATTCCCCAGCCCTTTACATTTTGAAAGTGAGCCTGCTCATAGTCTTGATAAGCTAGGGAAAGTCAGTGTTAGCCTCACGGGCCTAACAAACACGCACGAGTGATTCACTTGGTGTCGATTTTCCCTGCAGTCCAAAATGCAGCACTCTGGCTAACGTGGGAAGGAGCAACATCTACAAGAATCAGAAAGATTACTCAGATGTAAGGAAGATCTGTTTTTTACTTTGACTTGCTGAAAGATATTAATATGAGTCCAGTGGGCTCGTCTCATATTACTTCTCTGCCTTACAGATGTACGAGCCGGAAGGGGTGAAGATCTTCAGGTGTCCAGCCCCCATCTACTTTGCAAACATTCATTTCTTTAAACAGAAAATTATTGATGCTGTAAGGTTTGAAGTTGTTACTTTTTTTTTTTGTAATTTCACTGAATATTTAGGAATGAAATGTTTGCTCTGTAACCAGAGGGTGATTGATTTCATGCATGTTGAAGCTGCATTGTGTCGGTGTTTTTCTGTCCCGTGTTCCAGAGCAGGTGAAACTACCTTATAAGGGGTCTATTAATATGTTGGGAAATAAGGCCCTTTGGATGAGGTTCAATACAGTCACTTTTTTAAAAGATTTTATTTATTTATTTGACAGAGAGAGTGAGAGCACAAGCAGGGGGAACAGCAGAGGGAGAGGGAGATGCAGGCTCCCCAATGAGCAGAGAGCCTGATGCAGGACTCGATCCCAGGACCCTGGGATCATGACCTGAACCAAAGGCAGACGCTTAACCATCTGAGCCACCCAGGCCCTCCCCGAATTACCTTTTATCAAATTCTGCTGTAGAGTGAAAGGACTTACCCCAAGATTTGGGGCTGCTGGGTTTTTTTTTAGCAGAGAGTATCCTACAGATTTTCTTTGGGCGTCAACTTTAGACACAACAAGACAGTACTTACTATTTGACTCTCATTGAATATATTCAGGATAGCAAATGAATATTTGGAATGTGATTGAAAATGAATAAATATAACATTAATGAATACTTAACACCAAAGAACAGCTGAGTGTCTCTGATGGACTGAAGAGAAGATGACAAAGAAGCGGTCTCTAAGGTCAAGAAACAAAAGCTCAGCACTTATCCTCCAACCTGCCTTCCGGTCTGCCCTGTCTTTTGCATACAGCACATGCCTTCGGCCCTAACTTTCATTCTCAGTATAGCATGCATCCAATATTTTTCTACCCAGCTATTTTTTTTTTCAAAAACGGTCTTATATTGCTTATATGGCTTTACATACTGTGCTTTTCACTTAATCTAGTATCTTCCATCTAACTATATTTTTCTTCCCTCAAGGATTTTTTTTAATTACATAATGTGATTCACCTTACTTATGACTCTGGAGCGAAATATTGCTACAGCAAGACCACATTTGTTTTGCAAAGGAGAAAATGAAGGTTGCCCTCAGATCTAATATTAAAATTATAAAACAAAATCATGTAATAATAGATACTATAAAATGCAGTCATATGAAGTTTAATAGAATGAAAATGATATAGAAGCAGAGTACTAATTAAATGCCACCATATCCAACAAGTAGAAAGTAAACAAAGTCCCCTCGGAGTCACACGGGCCAAAAACACACAGAAATTTAAGGAGAGTTGAGACCTATTGACGGGTAATTTATGGATGAACCCTGCGTGGCACAGAGGTTTTCGAATGTTGATAAGGGTGTACAGGCTGAGCAGACCAAAGTCGTTGACACAATGCCATCACTGTCGTTGTTGGAACCACTTCTAAATTTTACGACACGTATCTTTATTATATGCCTCAGTCCAGCCTATCCTACTTAAAGTTATTAGAGTTCTCCTACAGAATATTCCACAGTGTCATATTCTGCACTCCTGTAAGATAGCAATGGATTTTTCAGGTTGGTTTCAATCCACTACGAATTCTACGCAAGCGCAACAAAGCTTTGAAAAAAATCCGGAAGCTGCAGAAGAAAGGCCTATTGCAAATGACACCAGTAAGTTTCTTTTCTTTTCTTTTTTTTTTTTTTAACGGGAAAAAGTATATTTTTATATTTATCCACAGGTAAGTTAGTATTTCAATAAGCCCGGATTTCTGGAGACAACAAAGCCTTAGCCCACGCAGACTGTGTATACGTCTGACAATTTGTATGACCAAATTATAGCATTTTGGCAAAAACCTTCTAGGCCTCCTTAGCTTTTCCTAAGGGCCTCTTTTAGTCCTGTGAGATTCCAATTATTTCCTGGGGATGAAACCAGTAAGTTTCTTAACCACATTTCTGGGTATTATAGCTAAAAGCGTATAAAATGTCGTTCAAGGTGTTGGTTCCATTCCTTTACGTGAAATGCCAGATAAACAAGGAATGTCAGGTGTCATTTAGTGTCAGACTTTTAAATGGCATCTTTAACATTTTTGTTGTCCTGGGAAAATGTTGATTCTCCAAAGAGAAGGGCTTGACCTAACTTTGAATCTGAGCTTCAGAAAACTCACTGGTTTGGTTTTTTTTTTAAAGATTTTATTTATTTATTTGACAGAGATAGAGACAGCCAGCAAGAGAGGGAACACAAGCAGGGGGAGTGGGAGAGGAAGAAGCAGGCTCATAGCGGAGGAGCCTGATGTGAGGCTCGATCCCATAACGCCGGGATCACGCCCTGAGCCGAAGGCAGACGCTTAACGACTGGGCCACCCAGGCGCCCCTCACTGGTTATTTTTGACATAGGCAATGTTTTTCTTGGTCAGAGTTATCATGCATATTTATTGTCTCCTCTTACAGAAAGGATTTATATGTACCAGTGATGGCTTTAAAGATTCTGACGACGAGCTGGACAACAATGAGATAGAGGAACTGGATCAGCCAATCAACACCACCGACCTGCCCTTCCAGATAGACTGGAATGCCGACCTTCCTCTCAACATTAGTGTCCCTAAAATCAGCCTGCATAGCCTTATTCTTGACTTCTCAGCAGTGTCATTTCTTGACATTTCTTCAATGAGGGGGCTCAAAACGGTAATTACTTTTTTTCTTCATGAAAACAGTCAATCAGGGGCCAAGGGTAAAAAGTTATATGTGCGAAAATATGCTCCTTGAGATCATACACACTTAAGTAGAAGTAAATCATAATCTTAGGATGTTCCACGCAGAGTGGGAGTGGGGTGGGGTGTGTTCAGTGAGCTCTTTAAAAGAGCATTTCCCAGGAGGCTGGCATATAATTTTGAAGACACCACACCCATATTTCTCATGTATGCCAAACCTGCCACTACGCAACTACGCCCACACTCCCACCACATTCCAGTTCTGCGGGGCCTTCGGATCCTTGTGGGCATGGTATCCAAACTGTTCTGAAATACAGAATATCTGGGAAGGTCTTGGACAAAAGTAGAATAGTAGATCCTTTTGTTTTGTCTTTATCCATTATAAACTGATGAGATTTCATTTGGCTGTATAAAACTCCCCCACCCCACCATCACCCCCCACCCCATCACCCCCACCCCACCAAAAAAGTAGCTACGTGAAAGAATCAATGGCAAATGTGATTTAAAAATGGGACTAAAACCTTTAGGTTGTACTCTGTTTTCCTTCTATGGTTCTGTCAGCATTTCTAAAATAAATCTGTTTCCAACAGAGATGCAGAAAGAGACATAAAGAAAATTCAAGAAATTCCACATTTACCCCTTTTTCTTGGGCTTTCACAGAAACCTGCCTACATAAGAACTGAGCTAAGATAAGATCTATTAAATATGGGTGAACTGGATACAAAATTAGAAAATTGAATCAATTTCATTTCCTTCAGACTTTTAAAAAGCTTAACATCACAGAACTCTCAAAACTACTTGCTTTTTCTTTTCTTTCTCTGTTTTTGCATTTGTTTTAGCTCTGGAGAAACACACACACACACACACACACACACACAATTTGGTTTTGGTCCCAGCAGTATAGCCCAAAGGACAGGGACTCTGCCTTATGTTTCTTTAAAGCCCTTATTCTTGGTTCAGTGCCTTGTAGAGGTTCGGTGTTTATTGATGATGACAATGATTGTAATGATCATCTAAAATAATCAATAGTATAAGCTACTCTTCTTACCTTCCATGACCTCACTATATGACTAGTGGTATTTATTCTTAGCCTAGGACCTGGAAAACAAATCAAGATTCATTGGCGTTACTACATCCAGTCACTGTGGACAGGAATAATGAACAATTTACAAGGCATAGGGTTTTGGTTTTTTCTACTTCTGTGTAGCTAGAAAGCTCTGGTCAAGGTCATCCCATAAAGGAAATGGTTTTCAAACTCAATCAGAGCCCATCGTGAGAGTGGAAACAGAAGATTTCCCCGTCATACTTCCCGCAAGAATGAAAACGTCTAACTTCTTTCTGAAGAGGAGAGTTCTCCGCTTTGGATTTATTTCCTTCTGTCGCAGAGCCTTGTTGTTAACTTTAGTGTCTCTTTGCACTGTTATCTCTTCTCAAAATGTAAAAGGTTCTTTAAGCAACACATCACCCATAAGGCATAATTATGATCATTTTCTTTATGTTTCTGACAAGTAAAACTGTTCCCTAAGGAAGATCTACTTTCTTTTTAACAGATTCTGAAAGAATTCATCAGGATCAACGTAGATGTGTATATCGCTGGAAGTGATGGTAAGTTGTTTTTATGTTCTGACACTCACTCAGGCTCATGGCCGACTCTCAACGTAGATGGTCTCTCCAAAGTCTAGGTCTTGTTTATGATCACCGAGAAGGTAGACAAACCAATAGCATCTTTATATTTTAGTTGTATTGATATGTAATTAAATTCACAATTTGAACCTATTTTAATAGGCAGCAAAAGAGTGAATATGCAACCATTTTTAACTCTAATCTTCCTGAAAAGGTAGGCTTGTTTTCTCTCTTCCTCACCTTCCTCGATTCCTCAGCCCATATTACAGTATCTTAGGAGAAAGCATTTTAGGGACAGGGGACAGGTGCACAGTTCCTGAGGGAGGCATGAAATTGGCATCTTTCGTCTTTCCACTCTACTAGCTCCTCTCTGTAAAATCTATAGACGTATTCTAGTTTTGAGGCTTCCTTACAATTAAAAATATTCTGTTGATCTCAGCAACCCTTTAATCCACTAAACAATTGTACTCCTTCCCCATCATCCCAGATCTTTTTGAAAGTGTCCCATCCTGCTTCCTCTGCTGCCTGGCATCCCTCTCTTAGTCCTTAACTAAGATCATCACCTTCCGTCCCATCACTCATCACCCACCTCCATCCCAGGTTCTGATGACCACCATGCGCTCCTCTCTCCTCCTCCCTCCTTCACAACCAAGTCTGGCCAGTGCTGAAAGCTTGCCTGTGACCAGGGTGTGTGTCTTCCACCTCCATGCTTTTGTACCTTCTCTGCCTACATCTTTCTCCAAACCCTGGGCGTTCTTTTAATATGATACCTGCTCGGCCAGGTTTTCCCAAACACCTATCAAGAGGAAACCATCTTTCCTTTCTCTGAATTTCCATAGCACATGATCTGTATCTCTCTTACTCGTTCAACAAAAATGTGAGGACCTACTATGTGCTGGCCATTATTTTAAGAGCTAAGAACACATTAAAAAAATTGGATTGCTTCCTGCCTTTGTTCTTCTAGGGCACTTTTCTTTTCATTACTGTACGTATATATACATGTTCTATTTTCCTTGAGGGTGAGTCTCATATGTCTAATTTCTCTCTTGATCCTTCATATTACTCAGCCAGGGTTCTGCACACAGTCCCCACGAGGTAATATTTGGTTGAGTGATCTGCACAAGCAAGTGCTGGGTAGTGCCTACAAGAAGGGGGTTCTGCAAAGATAACTGGAGGGGTAATGTGGGGTGCCAAGGAAAATGCTTTCTGAAGGAACATGGCAGCTTTAGGAAAATGGACTACAGTAAGTAACTGATAAATAATAGGTCCAGCAATCCAGAACCAGAGCATATCACTGGTCTATGAGCATATGTCCCATTTTGGCAGAATCCCAATTTTGTATAAGCCACACTTGCTGCTCTAATCATTAGCCAGGGAGATTAACTCACTAGGCTCTTGCCTAAAGGAAAATGGACTGATTTTCTTCTGAGAAGTACTAAAAGTTTTCCTTGTTTGAATCTTTTCCTTCTTTCTTTTTACATTAGGACAGTAAATGTATTTTTTTATTAGAAAGGTATCCTTTTGTTCCAGAAAACACCGTACTAACGGTACACTGGTATCATACCACTGCGATCCCCGAATACCTCACCAAACATCAATGAACTGCACATTTGCAAATGGAAATTCAAATCTCCAGTCTCAAGAAGAAACCTGTGGCCAAACAATTACTTCTTCCTGTTATTCTTTCTTTCCCTTTCTTCAGATGATTTCATTGAGAAGCTTGCACAGTGTGAGTTTTTTGATGATGAAGTCAAGGACTCAATCTTTTTCTTAACAATCCATGACGCTGTCTTGCACATTTTGATGAAGAAGGACTACAATGCTTCAAAGCTTAATCCCACTCAGGTACCAGCTCTTTGTGACTTTCACATTTATATAGAAACCATCTATGCTTAATTCCCCTTTCTTTTTCAACATTAAAAAAAAAATGTTCCTAATCCATGATTCCATTCTGGTTTTCTCAGGAAAAAGAAAAGAAGTTTGATTTTACCATAAATACAAATGGAGGGTTACGTAATCGGGAATGTCAGGTAAGATTCTTCAACAAGTTTAGCTTTATCTTGATATCACAGCAAAAAACTGAAAAGCACTGAGGCCTCTTCCAGCATGCTGCAGAAAGTCCAGCCCTTGTTTGAGCCTCTGGGCCTCTTCCCTAGAAAATGAAAGCAATGCTAATTTTCATAGGGACTTTGGGGGAAAATAAACTCAGACCAGAACAAAAAAAGGACAGAAAATGGAGATACTAGGTCTCTATTAATGCAATATTGAGCATATAGAGATCTTTTTACGTTTTCGAAGTATTTACAACCAAGATCTTATTCTAAATAATCCATGAGGCGGAGAAGGTATGGCTGTTTCCACTTCCAGATGAATGAGTGATGGCGCTGAGAAGCTAATGCACACTTTCTGCTTCCCAGGTACATGGGAAAGTCCCCAGCACAGAGCCTAGCCCAGCCCTCTCCTTCCTTACCAGAAAGATTCGCCAAGTTCATTTAACTAGATAGTTGTATTTCACTTTAGAACATTCATTTCTAGAATATTCAGTCCTTTAAGGGAATGTCTCCAGTTTGGGAAAAGCAGAATCACAAATCAAACGGGGTATCTGCTATAGGTCAGGTACATGGTAGGTGTATTACACTCCTTATCTCATCCTTACAATATGCAAAGAAGGTATCTTCATTTCATAAATGAGGAAATTAGGAAGGGCTCAGAGAGCTTAACTAATTTGCTTAAGGTCACACACCAAAGTGACAGCAACAGGATTTGAAGCAAGATCTGTCTGATGCCAAGCCCTGGGCTCAATTCCCTATGCTATACTGGCTCTATCCTTTGGTGAAAGACTAATGGAATCAGGGATCCTGAGAATCTAATGATTGCCTTCAGGTATGGAGGTGGCTGATGGTATTTCTCTTATTTGAAGAAAGGCTTAAAATGAAACGAAAAAAGGAATTTAAATTAGAAATGACAAAGTATATAGCATAAGATAATCTTAGACTATTATTAAAAGTTATGCCAAATTGGAAAAGTTCCATGAAAAAGCCATTCCAGAAGTTAGATAGGCCTGAGTGAGAGGACATTCTCAGAAAGCACCAGTCCTGTTTTCAAGCAGCCGTGTTTCCCAGGGCTGGATTGTAGAGAAACCCACATGTGGCACCTTGCCTGAGCCCCCTCTAAGGAGAGCCTTACTAGAAATCCTCTCCACAACCGCTGGATTCAGAACTGTCACCAAGCTGGAAAGGATAAAGTGTAGAAACAGAACTTAAACCTAGTGTGTCAAGTCAAAGCTTCAGAACCTACCATTTAACAGAATGTTGTCAGGACCATCCTGTACCTCTTTCCCCATATTAAAACAAAAAACCGAACAACAAAAATTTAACACCAGCTCTGTACTACATTACTTAGAGGAAGACAAATCAGGCCACCAGTGGTGATTCACATAAAAGCTGAATGTGCCTGACCAGCACACAGAACCCCTTGGAGCTTGTGTGGCCTCCGACACAGTTGTGAAGGGGTGTATCGCTACAACCATTGTATTGTTATTTTGATTAAGTTATATTAGGCCTTTGAACGGTACACTTACATCATAACATGGTATCACGTGGGTCTATGTTCTCCAAGTAGCAGGGGAAGGTCATTAAAATTCAAGACGAAAAATTTGTGGATGACTCTGGTAAATCCTACGTCTTAATTTTAACAAGAGGGACCACATTTGCTCTTTTTAAGTTACAAAATACGATTACTGAAAGGGGCAGTACTTAACAAATCTTGTAAGACAAAAACTTTCTATCTTCTTCCAGGTGCCAGTTGAAACAAAATTCTAATCAAAATAGAATTCAGACGGATCCTCACCTGTCATATAAAGAAGAACTTTATACCCAGGAACTTATTGATAAGTTCATACATTGTATGAAGAATAATTTTACTTGACAGAATTATGTTTCAAACTTTGGAACGAGATTGTTCTAGCATGGTATATTTTTCACATGTCTAGTATAAAATTATGTAAATACTCTTAATTTTGTATCTTGTAGATTTATCAAAGGAAGAAAATGTTTTGTTTGTACGTATTTTTATAGCACTGACAGATTCCCATCCAAGCCACGACCTTCCTGCATAGGTTGTGCAGTGTATTTACACCACTGCTTGGAATCTTGTAATTTAAACAGTTCATATGGATATATTTCCCTTTAAAAAAAATTCCATTGTACAGTGGATATGTTTTGTTTTGTTAAATTTCTTGCTAGTTTTCTGAAATACACCTGCTGTGGGTCCCCTCTGTAATGGTCTGGCTGGAAACCTGACACATGAGAATCATCTGAAACCCCTGCAATGACACTTAACTTTGCCCGGAGTTTATGATTATCATTATAGCCTTTTAACGCACCCAATGACCTCTTACCCAGATCTAGACACAATCCTTCTAATGCCATATCTGTAAGTATAATTAGCTTTTAAGGCAAGTCCTTTTTTCCACCTCATAGTATGAGAATTGTATAAGCTAATGAAGATATAAAATGAAAAAGCAAGAAGGTGAAAAGCAAAGAGAAAACATGATGGGTAACCAGCTCTTCCTGGCCTTAGAGGAGAGAAACGATAGTAGGACAAAGTCTGACTCTTTCTTCACTGCTGGTGAATATTTGTAACTCACAGGGCAGAACAAAACTCTAGAGCTCAATTTAGCTGGAGAATGAGATGCAGCACACATGCTTCTCTTTTTTTGCTGGCATTGTTCTTGGTGCAAATTTGTATTTATTTTATGTAATAGGTAATTTTGTACCTTTGTAAAAAATAATTTCATCAAGGAAAAGTCCCAATTGTTTTAGATCTCACCTCTAAAGGTTTACTGTTCAAAGTACCCTTCTATCCTTTATTAGTGTCTTTACTGAGCCCGTCAGTCTTAAAATCAATTACAGGAAGGTAAAGCAAAGGTTTATTTGCATAGCTACTCTTAAAAACCAGAATACAAGCAGTCTTTGAGGCAACAGCTCTTAAATCTTTGAGTCACAGATACCTCACACACACATACATTTTATGTAGGATTTATATACAATGCATTTATGTAAGGCTACTCCATGAATGTCAGGTTAAGAGCACTTTTTCTGTAGAGGTCAAAGAGTGGAAATTAAAAACATAAGCCTGTTTCACCGATCATTTGACTTGGGAGTGGAGCAAAAGCCTGATGTAGGATTATGGCTGATGTCTGCATCATCCCAACTAAAGGTGCTCTTTACACCCTTCTTGCTCATCAAAGTAACATGGAGCACTCCAAGCACTGTGCCCCCATTTCAATCTATTCAACCTTAACACTTATCCTCACCCTTAAATGTTTTTTCTCCTAGGCCTCTAAGGTGGATATGCTTTGGGTAATGGGAATACATGGGGGTGGGCCTCTCCTTGCCTGCCTCAGAGCAAATTTGGAAACTGGTACAAAAATCTGATCCCTGAGTTAGGAAAAGGCCAAAGATCATGTTGGAAGACAAAAAGAAAACTTAACATAAGTCAGAGAAAAACTGAAGGAGAGAGGATACCCAGTGATGCAACTGGGAGACAGGACAACTTGTGAAGAGACAGATACATTACTGAAATTAAGAAAGGTTGAAGCTAATATATGCTGAGCAGTTTATTCTTAAAATTTTTCTAATAATTATTTAAGTATTTGATACACATTCTTGTCTAAACACAGCAGCCTACCACTTAGAAATTTCAATTAAATATTCTAAATGCAAGCTTGACCATACATGGCACAAACAAAAACAGACCATAGGAATCTTAAATTCGTTTTTCTGCCATCTTCATCTGGACATTGATTACTGACCTTCTCCCCCCAATCTGTTCTACCAGCATTTTTTACCACCCCAGCTAATGCCGACTCCATCCCTCCAGCTGCTCAGGTTGAAAAATCTGTCGGGAATTTCTATTGATTCTACCTTTAAGATATACCTAGAATCAATCATTTAATTCTCAAAACAGACCCCATAAGGTAGGTACTATGTTTGTCCCAATTTTTTAGAAAAGCAAAATAAACCAAGGCTCAAAGAGGGTAAGTAATTAGTCTGTTATGTAGTTGCAGGTAGTTGAGTCAGAATTCAGCCTAGACAGTCCAACTCCAGAGCCAGGCTCTTCATCATTAGGAAATATTATCTCCCAAAAGAAATTAACGTCTGTCTAAAAACTGATCTAGCACAAGGCAGGCTACACTCAGGAACAATATAGATGCATTCTACAGATTGCTTCCAAAGGCGCTAACATAGCATTGTACAATGAAAATGTCCCCAGAGGAAGATGGGGGAGGAGTAGGGGACCCTATTCCAACCGGTCCCCTGAATCAAGGTGGATATCTACCGGACCATTCTGAACACCCACGAAATCATCCAGAAATGTAAGAAGATATATCTGGATCTCTACAAACAGAAAATGTACCCAGAAAAGCTATTAGGAAACATAATAAAAATGTCCAGAATCTAATAAACTTAACATTTCTCTCTCATTATGGCTGTAGGCGTATGTGTATTTTCATGATACATTTTTAAAGATAATTCCATTTTTTCCTGGCTACTATCCTTTAAAAAAGAATATAGGAAATTTTTTGAGGAAAATTTACAAATGACTGCCAAGAAAAATTTCTAGACGAGTTAGCTTGTAAGCTCCTAGAGGGCAGTGACCATATCCATTTCATTCACCATTATATACCCGTATCTCACATGTACTGCTTAATTTATGCACATAAATTTATTATTTTTATAATGTATTTTATATATTCATCCTTCGACAAGTACCACCATCATCTCCTGTGTAACTTATTAAAACTTCCTGTCTCTTTTTACCTTCCTCATCTTTTCCAAACACACAGCCAGAGTAATCTTTCCAAAAAGAGCCATACCATTCTATTCCTCAGAACGCCACGATGGCTTCCCAGGCCAGAGTAAGGTCAAAGTCTATGATGGCCCAGAAAACCCGTGATTTCCCCATTCCCTCTGTTATCACCTCTCTGACCTCCTCCTGCTGCTCATCTCACTCATTCCAATCCAATCTCCTTGCTGTTCCCCAAATATGCCAGGTGCAGCCCCCACTTTGACCTTTACAGACTGTGTCTCCTTAGAAAGTTCTGCTGCACGGTATCTACATGGCTGTCACCTACTTCAAAGATTTTTATGTTTTTAAGTAATCTCTACACCCAATGTGGGGCTCCAGCTTAACAACACCGAGATCAGGAGTCGCACGCTCTACGCACTGAGCCAGCCAGGCGCCCCGTTTGAAAGATTTTTTTTTTTTTAAGTAATCTTACTTCAAATTGTTGCTCAGATGTATTCTATTCAGTGATTTCTACCCAGACCACACTGCTTAAAACTGCAAGCCTCCCACCACCTGATTATCCTTACTTTTCCTTTATCCCATAGAATTTGATCACACTTCTAACACGTTAGGTAATTTAATGAAATTTGTCGATCTATGTCTAAAGACTTGTGCAACCCCAGTGCTTAGAATACTGTCAAGTACAACCCTGAATGAATGAATGAATGAATGAATGAATGAATGAATGGTTTTTATCCCACATGGGAGGTGCTCAGTCTATGCTTGAGTATCAGTCATGAAATCCTACATTTACCACGGATTAAGATACTAAACCAGAGCATGAAGCCCATTTAGTTGTCAGCTCTGCAACTAAAATGATTATAGACAGATAATATACACCAAAATTGTAACAGTACTTCTCTCTGGAAGGCCAATGTTCATTGCAAGGGGATCTACACCTTTATTTGTAGCATTGTGTTACATTTTCCACAAAAGATTTATTACTTATAATTACGTAACTGGAAGTACCAATTTTTAAACAAAAAATTAAAGGTTTGAGGGGCACCTGGGTGGCTCGGTGGGTTAAGTGTCTGCCTTTGGTTCAGGTCATGATCCCAGGGTCCTGGGATCGAGCCCCACATCGTGCTCCCTGCTCAGTGGGGAGCCTGCTTCTCCTCCTCCCTGTGCCGCTTCCCCTGCTTGTGTGCGCTCTGTCAAATAAATAAAATCTTAAAAAAAAAAAAATTAAAGTTTTGAAAGTAAGGCTCAGGAGTAAAAGTAAAAGGGAGAATTTTTCAATCTGAAGGCAGGCAAAAGGAGAGCAATTTTAAAGGTAGATTAATAGGAAATAGGGTTAATGCTACTATAAAAATTGGTCCCTTCAACCACTTAGAATAGAAATGGGATATTCTGAGTCATAGGACAGATTAACATCTTAAAATACTACATTTTTAACAAGACATGGTCCTGCCCATGTGTGAGAGCTAAACCCGTGACGTATTCATTTCAATTCTGGGATTCTGTAATGCCTAAAAATTCATAATTCTTAAAGACAGGGAGACGGGGAAATTAAACTTTAATACTAAAATACCGCTTTAAGAATTGTCTTTAAAAAAATTGCCTTAACATTTTTCCCCTCAACGACAGAGAACTGAAGGGGCATGAATCAAAACAAAAATTGTTTGAAAATCCAAATGTTTTTATTAATATCAAGTGTTTTCACTGGCTTACTTCTCTGTCCCCTTTAAAGCGAAGTATATCCAATATTGCTTTATTAGATTGTGCATATATCGTAATAAGTAAATTCTACTTAGTTTCTAGGCCAAAATTTAACAGATTACAGTTACAAACCAGTGAAGAAAAATAAATCCACTTTGGTCAAAATATAGTATGTTTGAGTATGATTGCGTCCAACCTCCTCAATTAACACCAATATTTGATGGCTAATCTAATAAATAGAAAAGTGTATTTTTGTTCTAGGTACTCGTGACTTTTTTCCATGTACAGCTGACCCTTCAACAACAGGGGTCTGAATTGCGTGAGTCCACTTACTTACAAACGGATTTTTTTTACTATACAGTACAGTACTGTATTTTCTCTTCTTTACAACTTCTTTAGCAACATTTTTTCCCCAGCTTCATTGTAAGAATACAGCATATAATACATATAATATGCTAAATATGTATTAATCAATTGTGTACACTATCAGGCTATTATTAAAATTTGGGGGGAGTCAGTTATACGTATACTTGACTGTGCAGGGGGGTCAGCACCCCTAATTCCCATGTTGTTCAGGGTCAACTGTACTTATAATATAGGACTTTTTCAAAATTTTCATGAGATTGGACTATAGGACTTTACCAGAAAGAGGCAGGACACTCTTCCAGTATGTTAGAACAAAGTCTAGAGCAGCTCTGTATACTTCATATAGTAAAGTTACTTAATGTGAGTTTAAAAGTTATGTTCAAATGATCTTTTTCACTTATATTTCAGTGGTATCTAGTTAGTATTTACACAATAAATTTGAGCAAATGGTTTTTACAGGGCAAAATGGATATAGTTTCTCATGGTTTTTGCAACTGATAGTTCCCCAAATACTGTTATTACACTGTGAACAAGCATGCCACTGATGAAACGTTAACATCTGAGCTGCTGGTTTTCATCTCAAAAAAAGTGAATCTTATTTTACTGTAAAAGTTGTATCAACACATAAACACAGAAAATTTTGCATTCTCCCAAATGTGTCATCATTAGGTAAAAATTCATCTAGGCAAAATAGTATTTATGCTTCCATTTTATTGTTTTTAAGAATTAAACTGCCACCTCAGTAGTCTTAAGAGCAATATAATGAAACATACATACATTTAATTTAGACTTATGTCCATCATAGCTTCAAAGGCTTCCCTGAAATAAGGCTGGGATTCACATCTTTTTCCTTAAGGAAAGAAACACTAACAGTAATTTTGTTATCCTTCTACCCACCCACCCTCATTCAAACAATAACTGGATGAATTCAAGTCTAACACCATTTAAAAATTTTGTCTGCTACAACACATTCATCTGATCTGCCTCCCTGCATAACACATATTTTTTTAAACCTAACTGAAAAGAAATCATTTTTTTTAAAAGTCTACAAGAATTCTCTTAAACATGTGGAAGTTTATCATGATACTAACTGTTACGTCCAATACATAGGCTAAGTGGTTTCATACCACATTCAACTCTAGCAAATTTTAATAAAAACAGGAGAGCTCCTCATAGATAGCCGAAAAGCTCTAAAGTGAATTTGGCTATTTTCTTATTACAAGAAAAAAGGATGGTATTGGATTTTCAACAGTAATATTTTAACAGCTCCTAAACAGGGGCATGAAAAGGAATCAAGTTTGCACCAGTCCGAGTACCTACAGTAATATGATAGAAGCACTCACCACCACCATTTCACACTAGTTCATACTTCACTCCCACGCTTCTAATACCAAGAATTTCTCACTAGATCTACTGCATTAACACTGGACTCTGAAATTGCTAGATGTGAAAAATCACTCAACTTAAAAAAAAGTGTATTCGTTATTTTCAGCTGGTCAAGGCTGAAATGATCACTGATATCTCTAACTTCAGCTCTAAGTTCACAGATGCCTCTGCACCTGATGATCCAAGATGAGAAACTGTTTTTTTGCCTGTATCTGACAGAATTAAATGGTAAATTAGCCATCAGTTCACCCTTTGTCAAAAAGAAATGTTCTCAATTTATGCACTACAAACTAGTTAATAAATGATGTCTGCATACTACACTTTTTCATGTTTATATTATGCACCATTTTAGGGGGAAGGAAATACTTCACAGGGGTTTATTCAAAGGATATAAAATAATATCCTAAGAGTGTTGATTTATACATACGAGTTCTGTATAAAACGTTAAGTGGTCATCTTAGCTGGACTGTATAACAAGCCCCTATAATGCAAAAGCTGACTCTAAAGGCACCTTATAAAGCTCTGAAATTCACAATTTAGTCATTACTTTGCTCCAATACAAAATCATCTGGTAGTCTGCACTGTTGACTCCATTTTAAAACATTCCAAATTTTATAGTGCTTAACCAATAAAAGGAATAGGAAATAATTAATAGTTTTAAAATTTCAAGTTAGAGAAAAAAACCTTATCACACAGTAATGAAACCTGAGCAACGCAAGTTTGTGATTACAAGAACGTCCTTCATTAATACAGTATTCCTCGACGGCATTCAAATTGTACTTTAAAACCCAATAGACAAGAACCCACTCAAAGCACAGATCAAACTCTACCAGGAAATGAGGAATTATACAAAGCCTATTCAGCCCTAAATATTTAGTTAAAGACAATGAGCAGAGTAGAACACACTTCATCTAAATAACACAATTTAAACAGTTCTATAAAATAATGTTACTTAAGATTAGTAAATGTGGTGCATCATGTGATTCCAACCACTCGGTAAAAAGCATTAACGAGTAACAGTATCCCCCAACAGCTTGGAGCCTGCAGAGTCAATTGCTTTGGCCGTATCCTTCCAAATCATTACTAATGCCTTTTAATATTATGAACATAAACATGGAACTGCAATGTATTTTGGTGCTCCTGAGGCTGCCCAAAAATGAAAAGGCATCCAAGTGAAGTGCGTTATATACTTAATATACCTCAAAATTTCAGTGCCTAAAATGTGAAATAATTCTCTACCATTTAACAGTCTGCCTTACAGTAAATTCTAGTAGATTTTTACTTTTAGGATTTTATTGTAACTTTGGGAAATTAGTGGTAAAACATATGGTTTTAAAAAACAGTATGTGGCTGCACTTAAATTCACATAAAAATAGCATTTTTACAACCATTTTGAAATTTAATCCTCTTACACAGGTTAACAAAATGTATCACAAGAAAAACTAAACATTGGATTTAACAAAAGCCGTATTTTTGAAAATGGAACAATGAAAAATTCTTCTCAATTTTTTTACAAATGGTCACCTCTGGGTCAATTTACCACACTAGGGGAACAAAGTTGTTAAAATATAGCCGTGCTCAACTGAGCCACTTATCTGCACTACAGTATAGTACTTGAAATCAATCCTAAGGTCAAGATTTAAAACCATTTTAAGAGACGAGACCCTAAGTGTTTTACGGTCACCTCAGTAAGAGGTATTTTTCCTTCCCCGAAACAGTCAAAGCTTAATTAAAAGATTGACTATACATAAGTTTGTTTTTTTTTTTTCCTCATCATATCTTCAGTTCAAAGTACTATTAATCATTGGTAATACGGTCTATATCTTGTCTGATCTGGATGATGTGGTCCAGGAAGTGGGGTTTGAGAAGGCGGACCCTGCATTCGTGGAGGAGGAGGTGGCCCTCTTGGTGCAGGCCATATACCAGGACTCATTCCCCCTGGTTGTGTAAATGGAGGGCTCAGAGTTCCTTGATCTTCAGTGAACTGGGGTAAAGAGTTAGGATTGTAATGGTGAGGAGGGGGTGCAGTTACAGGTGGACCACCATGCTGCGGTGGGGGAGGTCCTGGAGGAGGATGATTCATATAAGGTGGCATCTGGGCAATAATATGTCCAGGGGGAGGGGTGATTGGTGGTGGAGCAGAGGTCATTGGTGGAGGTGGAGCTTGGCTGTAAACCAAGTGAGGAGTGCCTGCGGCCTGGGGAGGATGTGGCATTGGATGGCTTATTGGTGGTGGAGGAGGTGGGGGTGGTGCATAATGTTGCTGTGGAGGCATAATATGATGAGGGTGCGAGACCACTGGTTGACCCTGATATTCAGGATGGTGGTGAGCAGGTGCTGGGGCAGGAGGTGGTGGTTCTCTAGCACCTGAATTTGAGTCATCCTGAATAGGGACAGTTATCAAATTGCTGTGTTTTCTTGTGGAGATACGAAAGGTTTCCTGACTGACCGAACGAGGTGGAGGCGGAGCCATGGCCAGCTCTGCAGGAGGAGCACGGATATCCTCGTGTGGCTGATTATAGTGCTCGTGTGGCACGTGTTGCAAAGGAGGTGGTGGCATCATGATGTGCTGCTTTGGCGGAATATGGCTCATATGGTGCTTGTCTGGCGGCATTATAAAACGATCGGGGATTTCGGCGGGTGGTGGGGCAATAGGAGGATGAACGTTTTCAAGTGAAGCACGGGTAACAGGTTTTCCAGCTCTCATATGGCGGTGGTTGATATGAGCCTGTAAGTCTCTCTGAGACAAGTATGTTCTCTTGCACCCTTGAACAATGCTACACATGAAGAGAGAACCTCGTGTACACTGCTCGATTCGCTGCACAGGATCACTACAGCTAAATTAGAAGGGGAAAAAATCGATTTACTGAAAGCAGACTATAAAAATAATGCACATAACTTCACAGATAGGCCTGTTTTTAAAATCACTTGTGGAGAAACTGCCGAATTCCCAATTAAAAGCTATAGTTACTGTAAGCGAAACCTTTAATCTCTCTCACTCTGTGGTCTGTACCCTATTAAGCATCAGCTTTTCCACCAAACTCAGAACTCTTAATACAAGAGAACATTACAAGTACTCATCAAACAGAGTATGTTTTAGGAAAAGACCTATTCGTCCTAAGACCTAGAATGATCTGGTTGTCTCAAACAACTCTATGCTTTGCATCCATTTGCAAAAATATCCAGAAAGGATAAACCAAAGATCTGTCATAGTCATGGAATCCAAACTTGTTTAGTATTTATTGAGCAATAAGTACGTGCTGAGCAAACAATACGAAGTACGAGATGCTGCAAGGACTACGAAAATGCGTAAGATCATCCTAATCATCAGGGTTCCTAACATTAAACAACGTAAACAATTTAAGTTCAAACCCTGACTATCCAGAATCCCTTAAGGAAGAATTACCAGACAATTTTACTACCAAGAAGTATTACACACTCCCTTCTAAACTGTAAGCACTAAAGTTAACCCAACATTTTCTTAGTGACTCAGGGTCAAAATTATAACTCTTCTTCATTCACTGTATTTAATCCACACTTGCCTTTGGAGTCTTTTTGAAATAGAGGAAAGAGGACTGCACCAGTTATCAGAAGAACTGGGGTCAAGCATTGGCTCTGTAAACTTGGAGAAGTCTTTTAATCTTTTTATTTCTTCATCTGCAATATGGGGTTAAAACATGCACTCTACCTAACTCACAATGTTGTTTTTTTTTAATCTAATTTGCCCTACTTAAGAGAATATCCTAGGATAAATGAAACAATGAAAGTGACAGGACTGAATCACTAGTTAAGCACTACATATGCACAGGTATAAGCTACGATCATTGAATATGTGTGTCGGGTCATCTGAGACTATATTAAATGGCTCTATATTCTTGATTTTGAGTTGTGTCCACATTTCCATCCTTGCCGTAAGGCTGGTACTCCTCGATCCTAGCAGACTTCCCATGAGTGGCCACTTGGCAAAGTTCTCATTTTTTGCTTCTCATTTGCTGTAAACCAGAAATATCTCTACAGTAACATGACGTAAGGCACTTTGTTTTGGGTGATACTTAAAAGCAACAGTATACAATATTTACATTAACTTGCGTTGCCATTTCTTCACTTCCTAATTTGAGTCTGTTAAGCCAGACGGGCTTATGTTCTCAAATAGCTAAGGGCCAACCAGTGAGGCACTTACTGGGAGGGTTACACTTAATATCCTGAAAACTAAATTCCCTTTTAAATATTAACATTAGAACACTTAATGAATCATCCTTTCTCTCTCAGTGATGCCAATCTTCCCACACCATAAAAAGAAATCATCCCCGGGGCACCTGGGTGGCACAGCGGTTAAGCGTCTGCCTTCAGCTCAGGGCGTGATCCTGGCGTTATGGGATCGAGCCCCACACCAGGCTCCTCCGCTATGAGCCTGCTTCTTCCTCTCCCACTCCCCCTGCTTGTGTTCCCTCTCCCGCTGGCTGTCTCTCTCTCTGTCAAATAAATAAATAAAATCTTTAAAAAAAAAAAAAAAAAAGAAATCATCCCCTACAACTGTCCATAATTCTGTTATCAACCAATACTAGCAAGCTTAGGATAGTTTCTGACACAGGTTCTAAAGTCTCAGAAACCTATAGCTCTTCCAAGGAAGTTTGTCTCAAAGCTTTCTCAAGCCTTCTATCAGGGGTTCTAAACGGATATAAAAATTCCTAATTCATTCTGGATCTTTCAAGACCATCCCAAACTGGATCAATATCAATCAATACCTCTAGATCTTCTTCATAACTTTTCTGAGCTGGTGATGGGGTCCTAAGATACACTTGAGACATAAATAATAAGATCTGAAGGTAATAAATAAGAGCTTATACTTAACATAGTACTTATTATATTTTAGGTACTACACATACACATATTAGTTTGGTTCTAACAACAACACAGGAGGTAGATACTATTATTAGCTCCATTTTACAGATGAAGAAACAACCTGTCACATAGCTAGTAAGTGGCAGAATAGGGATTTGAAGCCAGGAATTCTAATTCCAAAATCTCTGTTCTCAGTCACTGCTTGATACTATCTCTCTAGTGTCCCATCAGAAAAAAACAAAAAAGCAAAAACTATTTTGGTTTATAGCCCTAATTTTGTGATGACAAATATATTTGTTTTGGCCAATCTGAATGGACAGATAATAGCTACCTAGCCCTATCCTAAGGAGAAGGGTAAGGCCAACTCTGGGCTCACAAAGAAAGATTAGCCCTGTCTGCATATCTGATATCCTGCTGCTGACTTACATACTACCCTGACCTTTAACCTAGATTACAATTCATCCCATCACAAACTTTATTATTTAAAAATGTAATAATCTTACCCTGGACACATCTTATCTCCTTTTTTTTCATGTAAAATAGCACAGTCATAGCAAAAAACATGCTTGCATGGAATCTGTGAACAGAGACATATTAGTTAAGCACACCAGAATTTAAAATATTTCCATAAAAAATAACTGTAAGCATAGTAACCTAGATACAGAAAGCACTTGAGAACTATTCATCAAAGTGAACATCAGAAAAGCAACAGTTAACCTTTTTCAGTAACAAAGCCCTTTGAGAATGTAATGAAACCTTCGGCCCTTTCCCCAGTAACGGTACACGTGCGCATCTGCTTACACTCTCTGGAAGTATAACGCTGTGAGTCTCATCCTGTGGTTCCTAGCGTGTAAAGCTCCTAAAGAGGCCCGCACTCTCCAAAGCAATCTACACATTCAATACGATTTTTCACAGAACTAGAACAAAAAATGTCCTAAAGTTTGTATGGAACCACAAAGACCCTGAATAGCCAAAGTAATCTTGAGAAAGAACAATTTTGGAGGTATCACAATCCCAGATTTCAAACTAAACTACAAAGCTGTAGTAATTAAAACAGGATGGTAGTGGCACAAAACAGATACAAATGAATGAAACAGAATTGAGCCCAGAAATAAACCCACGCTCATATGGTCAATTAATCTACGACAAAGGAAGCAAAAATACACAATGAGGAAAACGCAGTTTCTTCAATAAATGGTGTTGGGAAACTGGACAGCTAGGAAAAGAATGAAACTGGACCACTTTCTTATACCATACACAAAAATAAACTCAAAATGGCTTAACGACCTACATGTATGACCTGAAACCATCAAAGTCCTAAAAGAAAACATAGGCAGCAATTTCTTGGGACAGCAATCTAAGCAACATTTTTCTAGATGTCTCCTCAGGCAAAGAAAATAAAAGCAAAAATAATTATCTGGGACTACAACAAACTAAAATGCTTCTGCACAGCAAAGGAAACCATCAATACAAAACAAGATAATCTACTGAATGGGAGAAAAAATTTGCAAATGATATGTCCAATTAGGGGTTATTACCTAAAACACATAAAGAACTCATACAACTCAACGCCAAAACAAACAGACAAACCAAACACCACCCAATAACCTGATTAAAAATGGGCAGAAGACCTGAATAAACATTTTTCCAAAGAAGAGATACACATGGCCGACAGGCACATAAAAAGATGCTCAACGTCACTAATCATGAACGAAATGCAAGTCAAAACCACAATGAGGTATCACCTTACATCTGTCTGAATGGCTTGTATCAAAAACACAACAAATAACGTGTTGGTGAGGGTGTGGAGAAAAAAGAACCTTCATTGCACTGTTGGTAGGAATGTAAATTGGTGCAGCCACTGTGGGAAACTGTATGGCAGCTCCTCAAGAAAACTAAAACTTGAAGTACCATACGATCCAGTAATTCCATTTCTGGGAATTTACCTGAGGAAAACGAAAACACTAACTCGAAAGGGCATACGCACCCTTATGTTTACTGCAACATTATTTATAATAACCAAGATATGGAAGCAACCCAAGTGTCTAATGATCGATAAATGGATAAAGAAGATGTGGTACATACACACAATGGAATATTTAAAAATTATAATAAAAAATAATACAATAAAAGTAAATAATACACATAATAAAAATGCAAATAATACAAAAATACACTTAAAAAGAATTACATCTTGCCGTCTGCGACAATGTAGATGAACCCAGAGGGTGTTATGCTAAGTAAAGTCAGCCAGAGAAAAACAGAGGCGTCTGTGTGGCTCTGTCAGTTAAATATCCGACTCTTGATTTCCACTCACTTCAGGATTTCAGGGTCATGAGACTGAGCCACAGGTCAGGCTCCACACCCAGCAGGGAGTCTGCTTGAGATTCTCTCCCTCCGCCCTCCATCCCTCCCCGAACCCTGCTCATGAGCGCGCTCTAAAATAAATAAATCTTAAAAAACAAAACAAAACAGAGAAAGACAAATACCATATGATTTCATTTACATGTGGAATGTAAAAAACAGAACAAACAAAGTAACAAGAGAAACAGTCATAAATACAGAGAACACATTAGTGGTTGTGGCAAAATAGGTGAATGTGATTAAGAGGTACAAACTTCCAGTTATAAAACAAGTCACAGGAATGAAAAATACAGCATAATCAATATTGAAATATATTGAAATCTAGTCAAAAATAGTATAACTTTATGTGGTGAAAGATGGTAACCACACTTATCATGGTGAGCACAGTATAATGTATGTAATTGTCAAACCATTATGTTGTACACCTGAAACTAATTTAATGTCAACTATACTTCTATTAAAAATTTAAAATTAAAAAAATAATTTAAAAAAAAGCTCCCAAAGAATACCATAACCATGTTTTATCTTATCCTGTTCCTCCTGAAACTATTCCAAAGCAATAAAAACAGGTATCTCCTATATTTCATATAAGTAGCATTTTTCTCTGGCAGTTAATGAACATATAAAAATTTAAATATAAATTAGAAGGATACAGTAAAATGATGTTAAACCGTTTTAAAATTCACAATCCATTACTGTTATTTAGTTATGTTACACAGCAAAGCAAGAGTGTACGATATATGCCCTCTACCAGCAGATATATTACTGAGTTCAATTTTTTTTCAAACACAAATGTAAACTATCTTTTTTTAAGGGAGGATGTGTCAAAATTACTATAAAATTACAGCTCGGGGGTTGTTAATTGTTTTTAATGATTAGAATTCAATTCTCCAAAATTCTAAATATTGGTTTTACATTAATAATTATGGCCTTCAGAAACGAGTAATAACTGATTTTATTCTTTAAACAAGAAAAAAATATTTTTCCTTAATAAAACTACAATAAATGTATACTAACAAGTATCACACAGTCCAAAGAAGTAAGTTTTCCGAAGTTAGTTTCCTTAGCATTTTTTAAGGAATTCAAGAATTTGTCAATATCCCAAAATTTCCCTTAGCTATTTCATACTTATTTAAAAATGTCACAAACTTAGTCATTAAACACTGATAAACCTATCTACTTAAATTTCAGAATCCCATCTCTATGCAAATGTTTACATTTACTAAAACATTTAATTTAGTAATACTTACCATTCGCCCATAGATTTTAATAGGTAATCCACATTTGTCACAGAAATGAACTGGTGTATCATCCTTTTCACCTAAGATATTTATCTGTTGAAATGATATAATTAAAATTTCCTTTTAAAGCATTTCTAAAAATTATAAATAATTTATGCAATGGATTGTTTAGTATTTATAAAAGTTGTTAGAACAATTAAAGGTTTCTTGGTATAATTCCCATATATTCCACATCATTAGCTGTGCCACTGTTAGCTTTTTTTTCTCTTAGTGTTTATGGTTATTGACCTTACTGAAAATGACTTCAAATTATTTTTGAAAATAGTGGAAACAGGGCATTACTAAACGAATCATTTGAGTGTTCTAAGAAGTGTGATAGCTGTAATAAAAGTTCATACCATTCTTTAAGTATTCTCATTGTTCTACTAAAATATTTAAGATATTTCATTGTTCTAATAAAATTTTTTATTTTTAGTTGTACCTGGAAGTCCCAAAAAAGGTGTCCAGGAAATCTTCGCTGATTTCCAAACAGTTCGCCCCCTTTACAGTCATACCGTTCTTCTTCATTATAATCAAATCCTTCTGAGAAAAGAAAGTGTTAAAGATTAACTTTTCAAAGCCTAAATTTCATCTTGGAAGTACATGTACATGGTACCACAGACATGTTCACCGAAAAGCCTATCTGATCCCTTTCAAAGCTCTTCTAAGGACAAGATAATCAACACTAGTTTAAATCGAGTTTAAAATATCAGCCAGAAATTATCTTGGTGACTATCTAGTCCAACTCTCTTATTCACAATTGAGACATACTGTAGTATGGAGACCCATAATAACTCAACACTTTAGTGGTAGAGTCAGGAACAGACCTCAGAACTCTTCACTCCCATTCAAGTGCTCTTATTTTTTTTTTTTTTAAAGATTTTATTTATTTATTTGACAGAGAGACAGCCAGCGAGAGAGGGAACACAAGCAGGGGGAATGGAGAGGAAGTAGCAGGCTCATAGCGGAGGAGCCCGATGTGGGGCTCGATCCCATAACGCCGGGATCACGCCCTGAGCCGAGGGCAGACGCTTAACCGCTGTGCCACCCAGGCGCCCCAAGTGCTCTTATTAACTTATCAGACTATCTCTAGTATAAAACTTCACTAATTACCATCATCACACTTGTTGCACCAACTTTTAAGATACTGATCACCACTTATTCTAATCTTCCTACAAAAGTGGTACCATGCTGCAAGGGGCTGATTTTATTGCCAAAAGTATACAATGGAAACAAAGAATTCTGCAGGTTTTCTTTTTACAACTTAGTAAATTAGGTATCCTCTCCAGTCTTAAAACTGAGCCCGATTTTAGAAACATATTCATACTTCATTCTTTCAGTTAAAACCTCTCCCTGGTTTATCAACCAAACAGCAGAAGCCATATCATATCTGTTCACAAGTATCCTCCTCCACACTGCATATACCAATAAAGCCATGAAGATCAAACAGGCTCAATTTCTCTGACCCCGATCGTAATCTCCTCATCTTACACAAAAGAACAGAAAACCAATGGATAGTCTGATGGTAATTCTAGGTAGAATCCGATTACCTAAAGTAAAGCTGAGAAGACACACCTATACCTCCAAAATGCCAGGCTTCTCGTGTCTCTTTTCGCCCTAGAACTGGTAAACAGAGTAGCCCAGGCACAGAAGTTTTAACTTCACCCACATGGCTAAATTACAGCACCTGTGTATTGGTAGGCACATGGACATGCACACAAATACGATGATGCAAGAATTTTTCGAAGCTGATATACACACTTCAGTACACTGCTAATTATCTCCAATACAAGTAGAGTTCAAAGAGTGTTCTTATAAAGTTACAAATGAGTAACCACAGACTCTTATATGGCTCATTTATACCTTATAAAAGCTGCTATCATCTAAAACTCAAAATAAGGAAAATCAATTTCTCTTATTTATTTAAAATGCAGAAAATTATTGCACAAAATAATACACAAGGAAATGAGCACATAATCATTTTTCAGAGTTCAACCTGTACTCCTATCCTTAAACTACATATTATATATATTCATATAACTATATCAGCACCCAAAACTCCCTATTTTTGATCAGTGCCTAGGAAAAACACCAATCACTTATTATTTTTTTACCCCAAATAAGTGAATCTAAAGTATTCGAAAATTATCTTCAGCCTCAGTTTGCTCTATTAAGAGAGAGAATGTAACAGCAGTTCCCTCTAGAAAAGGATGTGGGCTTGGGGAGAGGAGAGGGAATGAAGGGATATCTGAGAGGAAAAGGCTAGAAGGGGGTTTTTAGCTTTTTTGCCTTGTTCGGATTATTACAACAAGAATTTATTTGCATATTACTGTGTAGTTTTTAGAAATTATTAAATGAAACCAAAAGACCAAAGAGAGGGCACCCTACATTATGGACAGTGCAGCACCCCTAAGTTGCTACCATTACGATTTATAACATTTGACTTCAAATGCGCTTGTTCAGATGGGGAGAGATACCCTATAATAAAAGGAACCATAATATGAGGTATAATTAAAACATTTTAATTCCAAAAAGAAATACAGACACATTGCTGGAACAGAACAGAAAATCTAGAAACAGACATAAATTGTTTAGACCTTTAATGTATGATAATGATGGGATTCCTATTCGGCACAGAAAAGACAGATCATTCAAGAGGTGGGACAAATAGCTAGCTGTTTTAGAGAAAAAATAAACAGAGCCAAACTCCACTTTATTTTTTTAATAATGAAATATATGTGCATAAATGTTCCAATGCCAGCTAACTTTTCCTGTAAAAGACTAGATAAGTGAATATTTTCAGCTGTGCTGGCCTCTTGTAATTATTCAATTTTGCCATTACAGTGTGAAAGCAGCCATGAATAGTACTTAAATGAATGGGTATGGCTGTGCTCCAGTAAGACTTTATAAAAACTGGGCTGGATTTGGTCCACAGGCCATAGTCTGCTGACCCTGTACTAAAGTAAGATGGGAAAACTATGCTATGCTCATGAAACAGGGGAAAGGCCTTTCTAAGAATTTTATAAAACCCAGAAGTCATAACAGAAAAGACTGGATTAGTAGCTGACTACACAGAATCTTCAAACTTCTCTACAATAAAAATTGTATATATAAAATGCAAAAGATAAATGGTGAATATACACAACATAACACAAAGAGCCGATCTGTACAATAATTTGTAAAGAACTCATAGAAAATCAAGAGAAAGACAACAAAACAGAAAAAAAATGGTTAAAGGATATGAACAGGTAGATACTAGGCAAAAGAAATGACCAATACTATGAAAAGATATATACACAACCCCACTCATAATTAAAGAAATGTATATCAAAACAAAAATTTTAAAAGGTCAATAGTCCCAACAGTGGTGTGTGGGAATATAAACTGATATATTTTTTTGAAGAGCTATTTGACAATATCCATTAAATTCTAAGTAAAAAAATACCCAAATCATGCAAAGTTTAAATTCGACACCAAGTATACATGCTAAGCTGTATGTACAAAAATATTTACTACAACATTGTTTTTAACAGCAAAAAAATTAGAAAAATTATTAAATTATGGCATATCCATAAAAAAATCTAAACCTGTTTTCTTAAATGAGTACATCTGTACATACTGATAAACAGCAAAATTTCAAATGCATCTTACATGCAAAAAGGGCAGTTATACATTAAAACGTTACTATAAAAAATTATTTTGGTGAAGTATTGTCAAGGTAGAGGAACAAATTTTACTTTTAATATTATGCTCTCTGCAATATTATTTAGGTTTTTTTTTTTTTAACAACAGGCAGTGTTACTTTCAATAACAAAAGAAAAAGCCAAAAATATTATAAAGGAAGAGAAAAAGTACATGCCAAAATGAGAAGTCAAACAAAAAGACTAAAAAATGAAGACAGTAAGATACAAAAAGATCTTAAGTAAATAAATAAATAAGACCACATGGATAATTTGGTGGAATGAGACACAAAAGAAAGACTTTTGGACTTGTCAGTTTAAACAAATTACCTTCATCACCAGGTGGAGCCTTTGCAGGCATCCTGTTTATAGTCCTTGGAGTTCGAGGTGCAGTTTTGGCTTTGTTCCCTTGTTTGGAGATGAGCTTTATAGGAATTCGTCTTCTAACATCAAGACCACCCAATGATCCAGAACTATTAGTGCCTTGTAACTCATTATCTATGTCGGAAGAAAAAAGTTGTAATTTCTTTTAGTTTTCCTTTTTTTGAAGATTATTCTGCCACAGGTACTAAAGTCACATACCCAACATTATCAAGGGCTAAATATCTGGGCTCCGATTTCAAATATTAAGCTATGAAGTTTAAACACTGATTTTCTCTGTACTGGATAAAACCTTAAAGCAATGCTTTTTGAGACACAGAACCCATTAAAAAGTTGACAAAAGTTATAGAACCTCTCCCTAAAGTAGACAATAAAAATTTTCATGATTCCAGAAGAATTTACAGAAAACATAAAACCCTTCATAAAAAGAACTTCCATCTTTAACTAGAAGAGATTTTTTTAAAAGAAAGAGGAAGAGGAAGAAGGAGGAAAAGAAGGAAAACCATCCCTATTCTCCACCAAGCACACAAAACACTTGTTAAGTCAGTGAAGTGAATCTACATTAGGACAATCAATAAAACAAAACACAAAACTAACACTGACAATGGCAAAATTAAATAAATACTGCATTTGAAAATGAAGTTAGTTTTAAGGAAGGTGATTATTTCCATAAGCGTAAAACGGTTTTTCTCAAAAGTGTTCCAGAATAGCAAAAATTATTATACCAATTAAGAGCAGAAACATGCGATAATGTATTTGTGCTATAACTTTTCTAGATATATAATGCGAGTGTGTTATTCTAAGCAGCATCTTAATGGAAAATTAGAGTTAGGAGGATGCAAGATTTCTGTGATTAAACTGGAGCTAAACAAGGGACACTTTCTAAGTCCCTGCTTGTTATTAGCTATGAAATAAATTAACTCATTTCTCATGAGTGATAAAAGCATTATTTCATAGAACTGACTCCATCTGAAGGTTAACAGACTCCCTTTTTTTCAAGTCTATGACAAAATATTCTAATACAAAAATAATCACCTTTACCTACTAAAGACACAAAGGGAAATGCCCTAAAATAGGAAATGCAAATAAAATAATTTTTAAAAATAGTAATGTTTTAAATGTGACAAATTATTGAACTGGCCCCGCAGGAGATAGTACAATCAAGATTGATAGGCACACTGTTCACACTATATTCAATAAAGCCAAATTTGGAAGTACTAATGACCTCCAAGCTACTCGGATCACAAACACATGTTAAATTCAATCAATTTGCACTCTTTCTGAACAATATTTATTTAAGTTTTATTTATCTAAGTAATCTCTATACCCTACATGGGGCTCGAACTCATGACCTTGAGATGAAGAGTCACATGCTCTTCTGACAGAGCCAGCCAGATGCCCCTCTTTCTGAACAGTATTTAGAACAAAATTCAAAATAGGTCCTTAATCATTAATTTAACTATCTTTCAGTCTACTTTCTACTGTTACTTTTACAATAGCTAACCCTCAAAGAAAAAATTCATGGGAAGGGATTACATGGTTAGCTAAAAACTTAAGTTAGGATAAACCCAACCTGGTCAACTTTCAACACTTCACAAAATGTATTAACAAGTTGAATAATGTATTTCATCTGCTTACATTCTAGTTATTTATGTAAAAGTACCTACAAGCAATATAATAGCCAAAGGACAGGCGTGAATCAATTTCTTTTTCTTGCTCAAAAGGTATTCCTGATTTTTCAATAAACTAAAAAAAGCATATTATGTAGACAGATTTAACAGTTCAATGTTGTCCTTCAGATATCAGGGTTAAACAGTTTTACCTAGGGGAATGACCAAAATACCAACACTTCATTACTGTAAATCCTTTTCCCACCACCCTGAACACATGTCACAACAGTTGCTTGCTTAATCTACCACAACTTTTAGGAAGTCCACTGCCTGTTAACACCTTGCCACCTACCTCACAGATGGCAAGCCCATAAACAAAGTACAGCATTTAAGAGTGACTGGGTTTGTCTTTTCTTTTCTTTTTAATTAAAAATCAGAAAATACAGTACAATCTTTTTTTTAATATGCCAACTACAAATATATTAAGCCCATAACCAAAAAAGTCCTTCGATGTTACACAGAAAACAAGAACTAAAGCTATAATTGGCCATTTATTTTTATTTTTTATTTTTTAAAAATTCTCTTTTTAAGTAATCTCTACATCCAATGTGAGGCTTGAATTTACAACCCCAAGATTGAGTCACATGCTCTACCGGCTGAGCCAGCCAGGCACCTCTTTAACTTTTGAGGCCATTTAAGGTGAATCCACTTTTAAAAGGAATAACACTTTTATATTATAGTTTTTTAAAAATATATTCATTTAGAATTTTACCCTGAATTAAAGGAACCAAGAAATATTTTACAAAATTTAGATTTCAGTTACAACTAAGTGCTGATTCTTAGAACGAAGAAAAAATGAATCAAGTGTTAATCGGAATTTCTTGGAATAGTTTTTCCTGGCAAAATTCTTTTAAACACTACAAGATAGTCTTCATTATGTTTGACTTTTCAGCATGATCATGAATTCAGTCATGTTTGGGTATAATATTCAAGGATTCCATCAATTTCCCCAAGAGCCTCTCTTAATCCTTTGACATTAAATTCTTTCTTTTAAGATGCCTACCTAATCATAATGTCTTCAATCAACTGGCATTTCCTCACTTGCCAGTGATTTTATTTGCGCTTCAAATAGTTACCAAATTCATGTTTATAAATTCCATGAAAACCTGAATCTTTTGCAAGGTTTATAATCACAATCAATATACAGCATGTGATCCCATTTCCTGGTATGAAGCAAGGACAATGACTTATAACGAAATTAAAAGAATAGAAAAAGATGCACCTGACTAGAAAAACATGCGACTCTTGACCTAGGGACCTAGGGGGGCTGTAAGTTCGAGCCTCACAGTTGGGTGTAGAGCTTACTTAAAAAAAAAAGAAAAAGAATAGAAAAGGAGTAGCAGTGATAATCTGAGTAGGAACTAATTTTTTAAGTGGTCAGCTCATTTGTGAATATTTTCATGTCAGGATGACTCTTTCCTTTCTTAGGCAACATAGTTAGAGAACTAGGATAATAAAAATACTCAGAGACACACCCAGCCACACTAAAACTTCCTAACATAACATCCTCTAAACTGTGGAAGGGGCTTGACCCCCAATTCTAGTAATAGGCTCTAATGAGAAGTGTTTTGCTAGAGCTGTATGTTTGCTACTCTAACGCCAAGGTCCCGGAGTTTCAATTCTACAAAATTTCCAAATACTAGAGTTCCTTACAGCCTGGTTCTCCACCCTCTTCTCCCCTGTTTTCTCCTTCATTGAGTGAGCTCATCCATCCTCATTCCTTTAAATATTAGCTATATGGTCCTAAGTCTCAAATTTGTATTTTTCAACCCAGATCTTTCCTCTGATCACCTACCTGACATCTCCCCTTATATGTCCCAGTGCACAGTTCATACTTAGGAGTCCAAAATCTTGTTCCCAAGTTCCCAGGTCTCATCTTTACCACTTAAAAAAAAAAAAAAAAAAAGTCTGTTTTCCTCCCAAGTTTTCCCCAACTTAATCACGGGCACTACCTAGCTGCTCAAACCAGAAACCTAGGCATCCCTCCTTTCTCTCACAAAGCTATTTGAGTTCTACCACCAAAATATTGAATCTGCACACTCCCCTTTTCCCTAAACCAAGCCAACTGCACTAAGCTGAGCCTCTCTTCTTGTCTACTCCAATTGCCGTCTAAACTATTTTCTATTATTCTTCCCTCCCTCTCTTCCATGGACAACCTACTGTATTTTTAAAAGAAATTATGTTCCTCCTGTACTCCTGTTCAATGGTTTCACACTTCACTTAAAATAGAATCAAGGCCTTCAAAGTCTTGTAGGATCTGACTCCTGCCTTCTTTTTCAATCTCTTAGGGCTCTTTTCTTCTTCCTAAGCTGCAGCTGACTGACCTCTAAATTTTCCCTCCTCCAAGTCTATTTGCTAGAAATGCTTTCTTCCTGACTAATTCCATGGATGGATTCTTCTCATCCATCAGATCTCAGCTTATAAACACTACCTTTACAGAAAGACCCTCCCTGACCACTCTCTCAGAAGCTTCCTATTAGTCTTTCCCACACTTTCTTTTTTTCAAAGCACTTATCATCATGATCTCTAATGTTTAGGTTTTTCAAAAAACACTTTTCTATCGTGTCTTCCGCAACAGAATGTAATCTCCATGGGGTCAGGGACTCAGTCCGTCTTGTTTACAATTCCATCATTCCGTCTCCAGGCATACAGGTATCTAGCATATATTATGCTGACAAGCACTCACTAAATTCTATACAGAGAGATATATTTTTATGTCTATACGTACAAAATTAAGTAGGTATTTGATGACTGAGAACATCCTAACCAATACTTGATATAAGGAATATCCTTTTTTCCTACTTAGGATATATGGCTGATAGAACTGTACGGAACACTAACTCCAAGTGCACTCATTCAATATCCAAAAACCACAAAAAAGAAAAAGCCAAACACCACATAACGAAGAGCGGAGTCATTCTTACTTGGTGAAAGAGATGAGAATATCTTGAATTTAAGCTCTCCTTTGTAAACGCCCCCAAATGATGAATAAGGACCACGGCCGAAGCGCGGGGCATGCTTTGGGCTCAGGCAGAAAAGCCGCTGAGAGTATGATTCCGAAAACCATATCCGACTCCCTTCTCCCACCTCTAGTCCATGAAGGACCGGAGAGACAATAACGACCAGCAGTGACCACCGCAGCACCCGCCCAAGGCTGACTGAGACAGCAGGAAGTCTCCAACCCACTCCCGCGCATCGACTCCCAGCGTAATGAGGCTTCCCCGACTCTGAGACTGGAATCTACCCGCCAGTCCCCAACACGCAGAGCAGAGCACCAGGGATGAGAAAAAAAGGAGCCAGCGCTCTCTCGTCCCCACGAGGCCCGCGCCGCCCACCGTCGGGGCTGGGAGCTCAACAGAACCAGAGAAGCGGCTGTTGCCGGCACCGAGGCTGTAGGTACCACACCGGACGGTAGGCCGGGAGGCAGCAGGCCCTTGCGGGGCACGGGGAGGGGTCTGTGAGATTTCTTTCTCACCGCCACACCCCAGTGCTGTAGGGCGAGCGTATCCCCTCTCTGTCCGCTGGGCAGCCAGTCCCAGGCCGGCCAAGGGGGCATGGAACCGGGACCCCCACTGCCTCCGCCTCCTTACCAGTGTGATCCATGATTCGGCTCGCAGGGCACAGTGGGAGCGGAAGTCAACCGCGCCGGAGTCGCAGGGAGCGCGTGCGCTCTACCTTCCGGAGCCCGGGAGGCGGAAGTGCGGCCAAGTTGCCGCGGCTTTGGCCTCCCCAGGTTTCCTTGTCTCTTATCCACTACCCAACTCCGGTGAGGGAGTTAGGCATACTTCGAGGAGAGAGTGACAGAGAGGTTACGCGAAGAGCTTCCAGGTCGAGGTTGCTAAGCCTTCTCACGTGCTCCGAGAGAGTAGCCTTTAACTATGGAAAGGAGACTCACAGGAACGGGGGAGGGGGAGAGCAGTAGCAGCCGGAGGAATAAGCTCGCGGCAGGTAAGGCGGCTGCCCGCCTCCGCGGAGCGTTGACTTCTGGGACCTGTAGTGCGCGGGGGCTCCGGAGCCGGCCAGGCCCATTGCGCAGGCTCGTACGTTGGGCTGGCCCCAACTCGGCAGGCGGAGTAACGGTTTGGAATCCCCCGGAGTGCGCGAGCGGCTGTCTCCTCCACCCGGTGCAGGGAAAGTGTAAACACGCGCGCTCCGGAAGGCGTCCTCCAGTGGGAGGTTGCCCAGGGGATGGCTGAGCTGGGAGAGAAGAGAAAGGCTCTGTGCTTATTGTCTAAATTTTGCTTTGTCCTGACGAGCTCTGCAGACGCCTGCAGAGCCGACTTGGTATATACCCCTTTTCCCATCGCTTAAGTTTCTAGCAGTTGAAACACAGAACGCTTGACTAGCACTTGTTTTTTAGAGCTGGGAGCGCCCTGGCCGCCTAAGGGTGCAGGGGACCAGCAGCTGACCCTCCCGCGGGGGACACCGGCAGGAAAGTGCGGAGCTGAGCCCGAGCCGGGGATGCACGCGCAGGGAGGCGGCAAGAGCGGCGGGGCTGCCCGGAAGGGAGACGGTGAAAAGGAAAGGCCTAAAATGAGGAAGAGAGAGTTAGCGCAACAAGCAGTACCTAGTTCCAGTTCTTGGTCCCCGGGGGTTGTGGTTGCGGCTGCCTTCATCGTCCTCAGCCAAAACAAAGGAAAGTGCCACAGAGTGGTTCCTGGGGACTTTTCAGTGCGGTCTCCACCTCGCCGACTTGGCTCATTTGTCCACTCCCTTCTCCAACCCTTTACACTTGGTGCTTTCGCATGAGTAGAAAGGAGCACAATTAGGAGAAAACACGAGCTTGGGAGCCGAGGGATTTGGGTTCTATTCCTGTCGTCCCTTGGTGACGACATCATTACCTTGGGTTGTTCACGCTTTCAGTGCCAGAGTTCCTGGATCAATAGAAGATGATTATTATATTGCCCTCCTAATAGAAATGTTTTCGCGGTACTGAATTCTGGATAAAGGGTGTTCAGCGGTATGTTGTATGTATAGTTATGCAGTAACAGCTTTGAGTCATAAAGATCAGAACTGTTAAGTGTTCTGTGGTATCTGGTGAATGTTTTACTGGGGTCTTTAAAAAGACTTCCCCGCTATATCTGAAGCCTTATAAGCAAGTGTTTAGGTACAGTTACAACCAAGGATAGTTGTGAATCAGAGTTACCCCTGCTTTTGTTGAAATGTACATTTCTGTGTCAACAAGTGGTTTCCAAGGTGCTTTCAATTGCTGGATTTATTTTTTGTTTTGGAGGTTGGAGGAAGTTTAACCATACCTTCCCAGCTCTGTAAATACACTGCTAATATGATCAGGCATTTTTCACCCATTTGAGGTACAGAAGGTGGTAGTTTTCACCTAGGAAGTGCTCTTTTTAATTTTTTTTCCCTCTCCTCCTATTTACCTCTCAACCATACTTCAGACTAATGCAAATCCAGGTTCATAATGGTATCATTAGCCTCTGCTGATGCTCATATTTAAAGAATTAGAATAAAAAAGAGCCTTCAGACTATATTTTACATAATTTAGTCTGTAAATCAGAAGTTGTGTCAGCATTTTACGGTGCATAAAATTATGAAAATTTACTGAGGGAGCACTCACTTATTTTAGATTTCCTGTTGATAAAATGTTAGACGAACATTTGTTGAATTATTTGTTTGACATCTGTTGCTTTCATGCACTGCTTGTAGCATCTGTGCTCTGTATTCATTTCCCCTTTAGTTGTAGTTGCCTCACTTTATCAGGGCGGTAGCAGTGTGACAAATTAATCTCTTTACCTAAACTGATAAGTGAAATTGTACATAGACTTTTATTTGATTACTGCCCTCTGGTATCCGTTGTTGGTGACCTCTGTGCTATAATCACAATTTATTAAAAGTTGACATTCTTAGTATGCTCTACATGCTTTCTATGTAATAATCGATTATTATTGATATTATATTTAAACAACTTTTATAAAATGGAAAAATAAAATAAAATTAGCAGCATGATTTAAAACAACAAAAAGTCGACATTCATATTTATTTTATAGCTTGGTGCTGTCCTAAGGTTTATAAAAACAAAACATCATAGTAATGGGTGATCTAAAGAACTGAGGTGCATATTTTCATCTTACTGACAGACCATCTGCTGGCCCATGAATTATAAGCTAATGTTTTAATAACCTTCCATTCACGTAGCACTGTTTACACTAAGAGAAAAATAGGGTGGGTATCAGAGAGCTTGTTTGGCTTGTACTGTTGGTCCATGTTTGGGAATACTGAAAAATAGGGTATGATTGAACAGAACCTTGAAAAGTAGGATTCTAGAGTAATAGTTAAGAAAGAGCACATAGGGGTACCTGGCTAGCTCAGTTGGTGGAGCATGTGACTCTTGATCTCAAAGTCATGAGTTCAAGTCCCACATATGGCGTGGCATTCACGTAAAAAATTTTTTTAATTACAAAAAAAGTACATAAACAAAACCTAGCATGATATATTAATCATATAAACAACATAGTTCAGCAAGATATATTTTTTTTAAATGAGCAGAACTTCAATTCGGGGGCGGGGGAAGGGAATCAATACTATTACCTATAAGAGAAGAACAGTTGACCGGGGCGCCTGGCTGGCTCGGTTGGTGGAGTGAGCAACTCTTAAGCTTGGGGTTATTAAATTTGAGACCCATGTTGGGTGTAGAGATTACTTACAAATAAAATCTTTTAAAAAAACAGAGAGAGAACAGTTGACCAGGAAGCCAGAAATCGCTGTGAGGTCCAAATGCTAGTTAGTTAGTATGAATAAACTGTTAGTAGGAGAAGAACTGATCAGAATAGTGTCCACTATATATTAAAAAGTTTGATAAGTAGGGGCACCTGGCTCAGTTGGTTAAGTATCAAACTCTTGGTTTCAGCTCAGGTCACGAGATCAAGCCCTGTGTCCAGCTCTGCTTAGCGCGGAGTCCGCTTGGGATTCTCTCTCCCTCACCCTCTGCTCTTCCCCCTGGTGTGCACACGCACACATTCTCTCAAATATATCTGTAAGGAAAAAAGTTTAAGTAGAAGTAGATGGGAAAGGCAGTAGAATATAGTGATTAGGTAGATGAACTTGAGAGTTAAAGACCGGGGGTTCCAAGCCCAGTGCTGTCATTTCCCAGCTGTGAGACTTTAGGCAGATGACCTAATCTTTGTGGCTGACTCCCTTCCTTTGTAGAATGGGGATAACAATAGTACCTGTCTTTGGAGTTGTGAGAATTAAATGTTTTTATCAATCTAAAGTGTTTAGTACCCTCTGGCACACAGTAAGCCCTCATAAAAGGGTAGTTCTTATAACCAGGGTAATTACTATTGTCATTGCTTCTTTTTTTTTTTTTTTTAAGGTTTTATTTATTTTTTTGACAGAGATAGAGACAGCCAGCGAGAGAGGGAACACAAGCAGGGGGAGTGGGAGAGGAAGAAGCAGGCTCCCAGCAGAGGAGCCTGATGTGGAACTTGATCCCAGGACTCTGGGATCGCACCCTGGGCCAAAGGCAGATGCTTAACAACTGAGCCACCCAGGGGCCCCTATTGTCATTGCTTCTTAAGGAGATAGTTAGGATTAAATGAGATAATACTTAGGATAGCAGCTGGCACATCTTTAAATGAATATTAAATGTTAGCTATGATTTTATTATTACCTATAAAAAATGGATTGGAGATAGGTTTTGAAGATAGGGTCAGTAGGGCTGATTTGAACCCATTAGCATACTGACACAGAAAGCGAAACTGATGTTTAGCTAAGATTCTGACTTCTCTGTATTGGAATCAGTTGAGAGATCTGCCCCTCAAACTGGGTTAGTAGCCAGCCTTAACTCTAGCCCCACACAGTCCCAGTTTCCTCCTCTCCCTACCAGCTCTTGAAACTGAGCCCTAACACATTACCACAGCCAAGCCTTATCAAGTATGGCAGCCAGCTTTCCAAACACTGTCAAAAACTGGGCAAGAGACAATTTCAGGGAATAAGAAGAAAGTAAAGACTCGAAGGACTGAATATTGCTGATTGAAGGCATTCCCCCACTGTCATCCTTTGAGTCCTGGAAATATACATAACCAATTGGATGGGAGGACTTCTAGAGAGGTCCTGCAGCCTCTCTACTCTTCTGAGAAGGCAGACTTTGCACTGGGTAATCGTTGAGCTGGATAGGCCTACTCCTCGCTCCAGAGCCTCTGCTAAGAGATAATTGCCTAGTTTTTTCTCTCAACATTTCTACTAAGCTCACTCTTGAAAGAATTCGTAGGATATTACACTGCTTGATAGCTACGCCATGTTTGTTAGCAAGCAGCCAGTGATATTGTTCCCTAGACCTGAGAAAGCCTTCATCCAAGGGCTCCCTGACCCTAAGCCCAGCTGCTACTTCATGCCAGTTAGAAAGGGCTTTCACGCTTCCCTGGTATACATGGTTTGTAAATAGGCCCTATTACTGCTTAAAAAAATGTCTATCATTATCAGAAATATATTTTAGGGGCGCCTGGGTGGCACAGCGGTTAAGCGTCTGCCTTCGGCTCAGGGCGTGATCCCGGCGTTCTGGGATCGAGCCCCACATCAGGCTCCTCCGCTATGAGCCTGCTTCTTCCTCTCCCACTCCCCCTGCTTGTGTTCCCTCTCTCGCTGGCTGTCTCTATCCTGTCGAATAAATAAATAAAATCTTTAAAAATATATATTTTTTTTACATCATAGCCCAGTACATAACACAAACCCACATACAGATCACACATGTGTCATAAAACTATGTTTACCCTTTACGCAATTCCCTCTGCTGTTTCTTTTCTCTCTGTCCCTTTAAAACGAATTGCTGGTTATGACTCACTAATGAGTTGGAACTTAAGTTTGAAAACCACTGCTTTATAGCCCCCATGGGTGTTTTGAAGAATTTATACTATTCTAGAAAAGTCTGAGAGGAAGGATAAATCTTAACACCAGGAGGACTTAATTCTTGTGTGGCTGTGCAAAAGGGGTGATGAGGAAGAAGATAGATATCTAAGACCAAAGAATGCCAGGAAACTCAACAGCAAGGCTACTAGAAGTTTCTTTCCTGTAATTGGTAATAGCTACCTCCTCAGAACTGGGTCTCCAAATGAACAAAAACAATTTTTTGGCAGTAGATTGAACACCCACTTATACCTCAGTTGAGGAAAATGCTGGGCTTAGATTTGGAATTCTCCCTCCTACCTTAAACCTACCTACCCATCAAGGCACTTGCTCATGGGCCACTCTTTCCACCAAGCCTTCTCTGATTCATTCTAGCAACAGGTAATATATATAGTAGAGAAAGACAATGAGCTTTGGAATCAGGAGAGTTGCGTTCCAATCTCATCTCTCCCTGTGTTATTTTGGACAGTTACTGAAGCTTAATATCTGTATCAGGGAAATGAGGATAATGATCATTTTTTCTTGCAGAATTATTCTGAAGATGAAAGGAGGTGACATCTATGAAGGCTCCTTATTACTTGCCAATACCAGGCCTTCTATAAGTGTTCATTTCCTTCATTCCTCTTGGTAATTACTGTCTCTTCAAAACATCCAGGTGCTGCGTTTCTCGTAAGGCCTTTCTACTTCACATTCTATCAGCCGGTTTGTTTTACCTACCCTACAGGACCAGCCCCTTGAGGACAGGGTCCATTGGCCATTTATATTCGTATAATACACGCTATGTAGCGGAAGGGGCTCACAAAATATTTGTTGGCTTACTGAAGAATATCATCAAAAATAACATGGCCCTGGGAAAATAGAAAGACGCATTTAAAACTTCTGCCCACAAAGGTGGCAAACAACTAAACAAAAGCTTCCAACATAAAATAATTATGGTAGGAGGGCACCGACCACTAGGATTGTAAAGAATTCACGACAGTTCATCACACCAACATTCAGAGTTCGTGCAATAAAATAAGCAGAGAACATATGATGCCTGAAGACAGTAGCCCAGGTCTTCAGACCCAAAGAAACTCGAACAGCTCTACATGGCTGAGCTTCTCTTTGAGTGAGAAAAAAACTATGTGTAAGAGTGTGTTTATACATATCTACATATACAGCAATGTAATCCAGCCCATTAGCAGGGAAATTCTAATTTAAAACTTAAGAAAGTGAATAATTTTGGGAAATAATGTATTCAACCAGTGTTTATTTGTGCCATACACTCTTCTTATTGCTTGAATATATCTGTGAACAAAGCAAGTAACCCGCATTGGCTGTGTGAAACTTGCTTTCTAGTGAAATAGAGCTGGTTTAAATATGTAACTTTACTAGTACTGGGTAACTGTGGAAATGGTGTTTTCTAGAATGTGAATGTTATAAACCTGAACAAAATAAACATAACTAAACAATTGTGAAGAGGTCGCAGAAAGCATGTGAGTACTCGTTTTTCATGAATTGTCTGCTTTTACTTCTAAAATTGAAAAGCAGTTAAAAATATTAAGCGTAACAATTCCAACTTCTGAGAGGTTTTCATAATTTCTTTTCTTAACCTAGAAAGAGCTTTTGGAGCATAACACCCCTCGTGTTAAAGGAAAAGTTTTCTACTTCATGTCCTTTTGTTGAATTAAATTCAAGTAAAAGTCATTGAAAGTAGAATATTTTCATTAAAAATAGCATCTATCATAGAGCAGTCAGGATCTAACCAGAAACTGCTTCAGGTATTTTCAGTGAGGGGAATTTGGTGCAAGGAATTGATTATACAGGTAATGGAAAAGCTGAGAAGCCAGATATGACCAATGAGATAACCCGGTGATTAATGTAAGAGCCAGAAGCCACTGAGCCCATAGGCTGAAGGGACAAAGGGAAAAAGCAGCTGAATCTGGTGGGGGTGGGGCAGAAAAACACAACTGTTGTCAAGAACATACCACTCCCCTCTCCCTTTCTTGTGCCCTCTAGTGTCCCAACAGTCTTCCATTAATGACCAGCCGGATATCAGCCAACACAGGAGCCTGGGATATGCAGCATGTTGGGATCAAAACCCGAGCAATACTGATGGAGCAGAGGTAGGGCAACAAATGGGCACACAGGCCTTGCATCGAATATAGAGTACCATATTATTATTTTTTAGTATTTATTTATTTGATAGAGAGAGAGAGCACAAGTTGGGGGGAACAGCAGAGGGAGAGGGAGAAGCAGATTCCCCGCTGAGCAGGGAGCCCAATGTGGGGCTTGGTCCCAGGACCCCGGGATCATGACCTGAGCTAAAGGCCAACACTTAACCTAGGGAGCCACCCGGGTGCCCCAAGAGTACCAGATTATTTTTATAAAAGTATTGCTGCCTATCTCTCCAAATAGATGTATAAATAGCTGCATATGCTGTTTACCTAGTATTAATAATAGTTATTTATGGATAGACTGATTTTGAGTGATTCTTGCAACTTTATATTTTTCTGTACTGTTTGAGGATTTTTTTTTAGTTGGATTTTTAAAAATTTTCACCCACATATTTTGATGAGCTGAACCATCAATGAACATCAGTTTTAAATTATGGTAAATTTAGGCAGAGTTCTAGAATCGTGAACATATAGTGTTTTCTAATACTATTACCATGTAACAATATGTTAATCTCTACAACAGATAAGCTTTCTCATTCCACTCAGGTAAGAAGTTAAATTAAACCTGAGGCCAGGGGCGCCTGGGTGGCACAGCGGTTGGGCGTCTGCCTTCGGCTCAGGGCGTGATCCCGGCGTTATGGGATCGAGCCCCACATCAGGCTCTTCCACTATGAGCCTGCTTCTTCCTCTCCCACTCCCCCTGCTTGTGTTCCCTCTCTCGCTGGCTGTCTCTATCTCTGTCGAATAAATAAATAAAATCTTTAAAAAATAAAAATAAACCTGAGGCCAGTTAATTACGCATTGTATTTTTGTAACAGCATTTCCCCCATTTCATCGGTAAATATTTTTGTGTATCTCAAAGAGTTAATATGGTCACAATATCGTTATCACATTGCCTCTTCAAAAAGTCAATGTCATGGGGGGAAAATGTGTAGGAGGACTTTTCTCCATTAATAAGACTGAAGAGCTATACCAACTAAATGAAATGCTTAAAGTTTCATTTGATCCAAACTCAGAGGGAAACAACTATAAAGATATTGCAGAAAGGTCAGTATGAATTGGCTAAAAGGTGATAATATGAGGGAACTATTTTCTTAAAGTAATAATGATATTTTGGTTAGGAGAGGCATGCTGACAGGGGTAGAAGATCTTGATGTCCACGAGATACTTCGAACAACAAGTCGATAGCTAGATAGGCATACAGACACGTGGGGAAGGCAAATACGGCGATTCATGAATCTAGGCAGTGGTGTACTGCCATGTGAGCACACAGTGAGAAGAAAGCCAGAAGGGAGCTCTCACCAGAGCCTGACACCCTGTTCTCAGACCGCTAGCTTCCAGGATGGTGAGGAAATACATTTCTGCTGTGTAAGCACCCAGTCTACCGTATTCTGTTATGGCAGCCCGAGCTGACTCATACAGATTTTGTTATCAGGAAGTGGGTGCTGCTATATCCAATACCCAAATATGTGGAAGTAGGTTTGGGAGAACTTTGAGGTGCACACGAGGCATATGGACATTAAGGATGATTCTGGTGAGGTCGCAGACATATGCACACGTTATCAGAGGAGTATGTTTACTGGAGGAAAGGCGATCCTTATTGTAAGGTGACAGTTTGGCTAGATTGTGTTTTAGTGTTTCGTGGAAGGTAGAACTTGCAAGTGACGACATTGGATACTTAGCTTAGATTTCCAAGCAACTAAGAGAAGAGCAGCTTAGTGCCTCCTGACTGCTCATAGTGAAAGGCAAAATGAGAGAGATGAAGAAAGAATGAAGCAAGAAGGAACCAGAATGTGAAGATTTGAGAAAGTCTCAGCCTATCCATGTTGCATAAAATGAGAACGCTTGTTTTGAAGAGAACACACCAAAGGTGGGGCTCAGCAGTATCCGACAGAGATCACGGGGGCAGCAACTTGCAGACTTCATAAGCCATCCCAACAGAAGCCAGACGTAGAGGTGGGATTGTACCAACAGAGTCACTGCGGGTGTGAACTGAAGGGGACAGAGAAGACGAGAGGCTGTTGGACGCCTTGGATCCTACAGGATGAGACCATGGAGCTATTGGGCCGTGGGTGTGTACGCGATCCTTCAGGAAAAGGGAAAAAGGACTGCACAGGTGATTTCAGAGATCAGCAAGGCTGCCACTCCCACCACAGGCCCCAAGTACACCGGTGAGGCTGCCTCCACTTCGGTTTCCAAGAGCAGGACTGCTCGGCAGAGCTGCAAACACGGCGCCCCCACAGAGAGCCACAGGGGCAGGGCTGCTCTACCACATGGGGGTGAGGTGACACTGCCACCTCAGTGGGCCTGGAGGACAGAGCAGTGAACCAAAGCGGTTTATTGTCCGACCTCAAAAGCTAATGGAATTTACCTTGCTAAGTTTTGGACTTGCTTGGAACCCATCACTCCTTCCTTCTTTCCTGTTTCTCCCTTTAGAAATGGCCTTGTCTATCCTATGCCTGTCTCACCGCTGTATGTTGAAAACACATAACTTGTCTGGTTTCACAGGTTCACAGCCAGAGAGGAATTTTACCTCAGGATGGAGCCTATCTCACCCGCACCTGATCTAGATGATACCTAGCTGAGACTTTGGGCTTTAGACTTCCGAGTTGATGGAATGAGGTAAGACTGCAGAGTCGCTGGCATGGAATGAATGTGCTTTGCATGCGATAAAGAAGTGAATTTGGGTCGTCCAGTGGCCGAATGTTATGGACTGAATATCTGTGCCCTCCCCAAATTCATATATTGAAAGTCCTATCCTCCAATGTGATGATGTTTGGAGGTGGGGCCCCTAAAAGGCAGTAAGGATTAGATTGACATCCTGAGGGTAGGACCCTTGTGATAGGATTAGTACCCTTAGATGCCAGAGAACTTGCTTTCTCGTCTCGTACACGCACCCAGGAAAGGCTCCATGAGCCAGAAAGAGAGCTCTCGCCAGAACCTGACCTCCCTGGCACCCAGACCTCGGACTTGCAGCTTCCAGAACTGTGAGGAAACACATTTCTGCTGTGTAAGCCACTCCGTCTGTGGTGTTTTGTTACGGCAGTCCCAGCTGACTAAGACATCTGGGAATGACTTAATTTTCCCGAGTTACATAGAAAAGCCCTGACAGCACCCAGGGTCTACTCCACAGGAAAAAAAAAAAAGGCCCTCTTGTGCATTGAACTTCTCACAGAGACGCTGGAGAGGGATACACTCTCCCTTTGTCAGGAATAAAGACTCCAGATTGCCAGAAAAGAGTCTGAGCTTTCTAACTGGATGTGTGCAGAGGGAGAGTAATCGTCTTCAGCGATCCCACTTACTGTGAGTATTTGCTTATCTCTCACAAAGAAAGACAATGAAATGTGCAGGCCTGGCCCGCCTGCATTGTGAACACCAGAGGACTTTAGGACACAGAGGAATGAACCTTGTCTGCCCAGTGTCCAGGGCAGGACGTTTCTTTGGCCCCTTCTTAATGCCTCAGGGGACAACTGAGCTGCTTCCTCAGAACCTGTTCGTACAGAAGTCGTCTTCGGCCACCCCTAGCTGCTAAACCACACCAGGGACATCACCTTCCAATATATAAGCACATTGTACTGAGTTCTTTCATTAACAGAATTTACTCAGTCGTTTGGCTGGGTAGCTAAAGGGCTTGGACTCTAGAATTGTCGCCCTGCCATTTACTTCCTGAGAGACAACTCTCCAGCTTTCCTTGTCTCAGTGTGCCTGTTTTGCACAATGGGGATAGTGATTCCCACCGCTCAGTATTGTTTTGGAGATTAAATTAGCCAACGAATTTAAATAGATCAGCATCACATGTAACACAGCGTAACAGTAACTTCCTGAGTTTCAGCCGCCTTCATCTCCATCACTGCCTTTGCGGGGTAGATAAAAACCCTAGACAGCAAGCGCTTTAGGAGACGATGTCCACCAGGTGGCACCAGCCACAGGTAAATAAAATCTCCCACATTCGCTGTATTTCTTCTTAAGTTTGGAGGTTACATGATGAGGCAGAAATAATACTGCAGTGGTGATAAGGCACTGTGCATACGTAGATATCAATACAAGTTTGCCCCAAAACTAAGCTTTTGAGTCATCATAATATCCTAAAGCGATCGTCTAAAACAGTTACAAGTCAGACATGTTCTGGTTTGCTTCCCAGACCCGAGGAGATTGGGATGCTGGGGATTCACAGAAACTTTGGGAAAAACCTCCTGTTCTGTTTCCAAGAGTGGTGGTGTGATGCTTGAATAACAACTGGGGCTTTTGTAGACATCTGTTCCTCCAGCTTTCGTTCTGCTGAACTGGGTATGATTGCAGAAGGGCTCTGCTTAAGACCAGAGATCTCCTTGCACTGTGGGAGGAAACTTCTGGAAGGACAGAGGGGGGAACGGACAGTTGATGTAGGGACAAACTTGGAAGTGCAGAAGAGTTCAAATAGGGTTTTCAGCAAGTTTTTCTTTGTGATAAGGAATATCGACAGTGCTTTTGCAATTAGATAAGCTTTTCTGACATCTGAGAAAATGATCTCAAGGTAGAGCAAGAACAGAACGGCCTGGGCATTTGGGTTACAACCCCTTTTACTTACTTTCTTATCATTCCCTTTGTTGTCTCCAAGCCTTCACATACAGTCTTGTTTCAGATATCTTAGTTATATGTTTGGGAATTAAGGGAGAGGTTTGTGTCCATCTTTGGGCTGAATAATTACACCAATTGGAACAGGCTTTCAGAAGTAGGGTGATAGGGTTTGTGAAATGTGCCGACACTCCATGGGAATCCTCACTAATACTTAGGGAAATCAGATAAAAGTCTGGAATTCCTAGTTTCATAAGATGGAAGGTTTTGCCATCTGGGTATCAAAGAGCAGGACAATCCCAGACAACTGGCCATGGTCACACGATAAGCCAGCTGAAGGCCCAGAGGCTGCAGGCCGATCCAGAGCAGGGAGGGGGTGACAGACAAAGCCCAACAGGGCAGAAATAAAGAGGATCTGTAAACAAACGGGGAACAGAATTGGATAAGAGGAAAAATTGAAAAGAGTAGTTTGGGAAGTGATGTTTCTGCACTTCATGCTTAGAAAGAAAATAAAGGCCATTGGCAGGCCCACCCCTTCGGCTTCCTGACCTCTACCCCATCCTGGCCTTACTTCCTTTGTATGGGGGGGAGGGAACTCCGGGTTCTGTGAATGCCCAATCTCCTCCTGTCCACATACCACCCGCTCTCCTTTCTCATTCCATCTTTGGTTCTTTCTCTACTGCCTCTGTTCTCCACACACACAAAGAATGTTGAAGTCTCTACCTTTTAAAGCAAAACAAAACTGTTCATTTTGCATCTCAGGTTCACTGTCTTGTTCTTTCTTCCCTTTGCCGCCAGCTTCTGGAAAGAGCAGTCTCCCCAGCCCCACTCCTCGCTTCCCATGCTCTTCCCTCCTTGCAATCCGGCCATTTTACCAACACCTGACTGCAAACACTCCCACTGAGGTTACCGGTGAAGCTCACGTCCAAATCATTGGGTGGTTTTCAGCCCGAATCTAAATAAGCTGTCGGCAACATTTGCAACTTTATTTATTGTATAAGTAATGAAGTCAGGTATGTTATATAATTATTTCTATCAGCTTATGTAAAATTATTCTGTAATTACTGAGCACCTGCTATTTCGCTGGCACAGTTCTAGGCCCTGCAATGTAGAGGTGGACGAGATCCTGTCTCAAGGCTGTAGCCAGGTCATAGCATCGAGTTCTCTGTCCCGGGGCCACGTCAGGGGCATGGTGAGCCCCACGACTTTGGCTGATGAGACAGCAAGCCCTCATAAAGGTGCCAACCTTTGACTCACCTCCCTGCCTGCCTCGCAGTCGGAATTTCAGTCTGCCTGCCCCAAGGTTTTCGTCATAGTGTTCACGACTCTCCTGTCAACACACTATCTGAGAGTTGCTGAAAATGTGATACTTTCAGAGGAAATAACCACGGCGTATGCTCCCCAATCCTCATCTCCTCTACCAACTAAGGTTTCCTTATATCTTCTTGTAGCCTGCTTTATGTGGGGTCATGGGGTCACACCCCCAGTATACAAGTAAACGATAATTAGAATTGTAAATGTTGTATCGCTTCTTGGCCTTTTGCCCAAGGTCAAGTGTAGAACTGTAAGTGACTCGAGGGAAACCGAGCAGGGCAATGTGACCTAAAGCACTACCACGATCTGAATGTTCATGTTCCCCCCAAATTCATATGTTGAAATCCTAACCCCCAAGATAATGGTATGAGGAGATGGGGCCTTGAGAGGTGATCAGGTCTGAGGACAGAGCCCTCGTGAATAGTAAGATTAGTCCTCTTGTAAAAGAGACCCCACAGAGACCCCCTGCCCCTTCCACCCCGTAAAAGACACAGTGACGTCACTAGAGCATGTTAAGTGCTGATAGATCTGACTCAGTGCAGAGACAGGAATTGAGAGGCAGAAGGAGCCGGGATCTGTCATACAGGCGGGGGGAGTTTGCTTGGACAAGAGTAGAAACAGACCTATCTTTCAAAGCTCTTCCCCCTGGTTGTAACAACATCACTCTGGACTCTCCCCTTCTTCTGTGATCGTTCCTTCTCAGTCTCCTTTTCAGACCCCTTTTTGATTGTGGTTGTCAGCAGGGTTCTGTCCACAACCGTTTCTGAATTCTGATGTTCCTTAGACCATCTTATTCCCAACCACACAGGCCATCGGCCACTCGCCTAGACTTCACCCTTTCGGGCCCTAATGTAGATATATACTTTTTAATCTCCCAAATTCTATCTCTAGCCCAGCCCTGTCCTCTGACCTCCTCATTTAGCTGCTTATTTGACACCTCCACTTGGCTAGAGGCTTCTTGAATTTAATGTATCCAAAATTGGGATTCTTGGGCGCCCCCCCAGGCACACACACACACACACACACACACACAAACTAACGGTGGAGAGAGGAGTGCTCATTGATAGCCCACATTTCAACTCTCTTCATAACCTGTACCCCATTCTTTTTTTTTTAAGTAGTCTCTACACCCAGCATGGGGCTCAGACGTAACCACCGTGACATCAAGAGTCACACGCTCCACTGACTGAGCCAACCAGGCGCCCTCTTCTTTTTAATGTACCCCATTGTTTGATACACACTTTGGAAGTTTTTTCATTCTTACTTAAGTATCATAGTGACATCACTGGAGCTTTACCAATACTTCCAGCTCTCCTTCCTTTCCTAGACACTTGGGAGAATTATGTTTATCCATCTCCTTGCAGTTAGACTTGGTGAAGGCAGTTACTGCAGACACGGAAATGTGAGGGGAAGTTACACATATTGCATCTGCATGGAAATATTGAGGAACAGGTGCACAATTCTCTTTGCTGTCTCCCTCCCCTCCTTTCTTTGTCCCAAAGTTATCATGTGTTGAGATGCAGATTCCTAAGATCAAAGCAGCCTGGAATGCTGAGCCATCACGTGCAGGAAAATTGCCCAGAGAGGCATTTAGCCTTGTAGCTAACTTGGAGCGAGGAAAAAGAAAAAAGAAAAACACTGTTGTATAAGTCACTGAGGTTTTTGCTGTTTTTTAGTTCTGAGGTGTGTGCGTGTTGTGTGTATATCTGCGGTTACTGCGGTGTAACTGAACCTATCCTGATGATAGAAATGCAATGCAAATGCATATTTAAGACCCATCTCTTCCAGCCTCTACTTCCACCTAGCTGACTACCCCTAAGCCGCTCCTAAGTAGAAATTCTGGAACTGTCCATGCCCCCAAAACCGTCCCTCTTCACTTCTCCCCAATTTCAGTTATCATCACTATCCACTTAGTTGCTCAATCCTGAATTCAGACACAGGGATTATCTTAATGCCTCCCCCTTCCTCACTCCCACAGTCTGATCACCGAGTTTCCCGAAGTATGTCTCAGATTTGCCCTGGACATCTGCAGCAGCCGCTTCCTGTTCCTGCTTCCAGTCTTGGGATATATAGGATACCTCCAAGGTCAGAACTTAATTAAGGGTCCATAGTAAAACTTCTGCCTCCCACCCTGTCCCCCAGCCACCTCGTTCCTTGGCCTGTAGGCAACCAAAGTGACCAGATTCTCAGGTATCCCTTCAGAGCTAGCTGCACGCAGAAACCAACAAGTCTGTGTATCTGTCAAAATTCCAGAACGGGGCGCCTGAGTGGCTCAGTCGTTAAGCGTCTGCCTTCGGCCCAGGGCGTGATCCCAGGGTCCTGGGATCGAGCCCCATATTGGGCTCCCTGCTCCGCTGGGAGCCTGCTTCTTCCTCTCCCACTCCCCCTGCTTGTGTTCCCTCTCTCACTGGCTGTCTCTCTCTCTGTCAAATGAATAAATAAAATCTTAAAAAAAAAAAAAATTCCAGAAACACAAAACTGACCACCCCCCAGTTGAAAGCCTTTCAGTGCCTTTCTAGTGCAGATTCTGGAGTGTTTAGGACCCTACCTCAGCCTGCTGATCTCTCAATTCCAGATAACCCCCTTCTCTGTTGAAATCGTTCCCGCCTCCGGGCTCTTCCCTATGCCGTTCCCTCTGCTTGGACAGTTTCCCTACAGATCTGTGCATGCTAATTCTTTCCTTAAATATTACCTCCTCAGGGAGAGTGCACAGCCTTCCCACCCCCGTTTTCCTCTATCCCAGTCTGCCCTCTACTTGTCGCCTTCAAGCCTCTTCAAATAGTCGTCATATAGTTACTGAATATTTAGCTGTTTATTAGACTCGAAGTTCCATGAGAATAGAGGTTGTGTCTGTTCTGTTTGGTTTACCACATACTATACACCCAGCTTCTAGTTCTGTGCCTATCACAACATAGGTGCACAGGGAAGGAAGGAAGGAAGGAAGGAAGGAAGGAAGGAAGGAAGGAAGGAAGGAAGGAAGGAAGGAACAGATGGAAAAACTAGTTCTGAAAAAAGGGGGGAAAAGGCAGATGAAACTAAAAAAACTAGCTTTCACTATGTAAGCATGCAGATTTGGCCTCCATACTGTCTCTCCCCGAGTATAGATTTTAGATTTTTATCCCGAGCTTCCTCACTGTGTGGTTGGCTGTGTCTCTGGTTAGGCCAACCACCCATCAGACAAGGGAAGGGAAGGAAGAGAAGAGCAAAACATCGCTCCCAAAGGTTCAAGGCCTTGAGTTCTTTGGGAGGAGGTGGTTTCCAAGGTTTTCCAGACCTTGTATTTCGTCACAGACATTCAACAGCTGGTTTAAACAGAAATATTAAGCAGTCACATCTTCCTTTGTTTTAGGGACCAAAAGTTCTTTTCGTTTGTTTTTGTTTTGTTTTGTTTTTTAAAGATTTTATTTATTTATTTGACAGAGATAGAGACAGCCAGCGAGAGAGGGAACACAAGCAGGGGGAGTGGGAGAGGAAGAAGCAGGCTCCCAGCGGAGAAGCCTGATGTGGGGCTCGATCCCAAAATGCCGGGAACACGTCCTGAGCCGAAGGCAGACGCTTAACTGCTGTGCCACCCAGGCGCCCCTTGTTTTGTTTTTTATAAGCAAGTAACACCAGAAAAGACAGGGACTTCCACATTGAAACAGCCACATGTTTGTAAGGAATGTTAACTCTACAATCTCAAATCAGGATCTACGTCTGCCTTAAATGTTTTAATATAGCACATGTTTTCCTCATTACTTCTATGATTACATTTATCATTATAGATAACAGAATACTAAAATTGCCTTAAGGATAAACCGGAGAAATAAAAATCACATCCCTTAAACAAGCTTTTTAAGTCACAGAAGCTAATTAATATGTCCATTTTCACCTGTCACTCTCTCCTTGGAAACTAAACAACAAAGCTTCATTCATCTCTACTTTAATTTCACCTTCGGAATTTATCTCTAGGTGTCCGGGTCAGCTGATTGGATTAGCTAGGTAATGTGACCCAGCCATTTGGCCTTTATCTCTTACCAGAGTAGAGGGTAAAATCCAAGCTCCTTAATGTGCTGCACAAGGCCCCTCATAACCTGGCCCAGTTCCCCACCCCCACCCCAGCCTCACTGCTCACCACCTCTTGCCTTCCTTACTCACGTAAGTGGAGAAAGGTCTTGGGCTCACAGGTGTGTTCTAATGGTACAGATCTCCTGTTCCCCTGAATACTTCCGTGCCAGGGTAGAGAAGGACGCTCTAGCCTCCTTTTGGATATGGTGTAGACTTGGGGGAACGGGTTCGAGGATCCTGCTGCACTGGAATCATCACAAATGGAAGAGCAAGGAAGTGAATTCACGTGGAAGGGGTAGGGCTGACGGCTTTGATCAACACGCGAAGACCAGAGCCCCTCCTCAGCTGTGTGGCAACGCCCCTCGTTCACAGGTGCTTCAAAGAGCACGGCAATGACCTGAATGTGTCTGCCTCAAATTTACGTGTTGAAACCATAACCCCAAAGGGATGGTATTTGGAAGCGGGACCTTTGAGAGGTAATGAGGTCAGGAGAGTGGAGCCCTCACGATGGGATTAGTGCCTTTACAAGAAGAGGCCAGAGGGCTAGCCAGGCGAGGACGAAACAGGAAGACAGCGAGGAAGAGGGCACTCGCCAAGAACCTGACTGCACTGGCACACTCATCTCAGACTTCTAGCTTCCAGAACTGTGAGAAATAAACGTCTGCTGTGTGAGCCACCTAGCCTGCCGTAATTGGTTACAGCAGCTGAAGTAAGATAAGAGCCATACCTGGTCTCCCTCCTGAAGAGTCTCCACCAACTTGTAACACTGGTCGGTCAAGGATTTGTACCATTGGTGACCTTCAGATGCTCCTGCAGAGAGGTCTAGAGCTCCTCCATGACTGGGACAGTAATGAGTAAAAGTGAAAAAAAATTGTGAACAAATTCTTTAAAGAGAATATTAGGTGGTCAACTTATCTAGGCTGCGGGAAATATATTATCAGAAGTGCTCCTCGAAACAAGGACTCAGGATATCCTTGTTTGGCCTTAAGTTTGGGAGTAGTGCAATGTGAAGAGGTGTGTCTCTGCTTGGAGTGCTTTTATTTTATTTTAATTTTTTTGAATATTTTATTTATTTTTTAGAGACAGCATGAACCTGGGGTGGGGGGAGGTAGGCAGGGGGAGATGGAGAAGCAGGCTCCCCACTGAGCACAGAGCCCGAAGTGGGGCTCGATCCCAGGACTCTAGGATCATGACCTGAGCTGAAGGCAGACGCTTAATGACTGAGCCACCCAGGAGCCCCTGAGTGCTTTTTAAAATGGGGCCTCAGAAGGAACCTTGTGCTGAAGACACAGTTAAGCATCTTGATTGTGGTGGGGTTTACATGGCACTGTACGTGGGATAAAACTGCATAGAGCTACACACACACACACACACACACACACACATGAGTGTATGTATAACTGGCAAAATGTGAATAAACTCTATGGTTTGTACCAGTATCAATGCCATGAGTTGTATATTGTACTTACTATAGTTATGCGAGATGTTAACACTGGGGGAGGCTAGGTGAGGGGTACAGGGGAACCTGGCTGTACATTTCTTTGCAAATTCCTGTGAATCTATAATTATTTCAAAAAGTTTTCTTTTGTTTAAGTTGGGCAGGGGGTACTCAGAATAGTGGAGCACTTGATCTTAAACAGTGCATTGGGGATGACCTTCAAGCTAGATCTCATGCAAAAACAGTTCCTCTGTGTCCAGGCCCAAAGATGTCCCTGGATAAGAGGATGAAGTGGGCTACCTTTGTCAGCAGATTCAAAATGAGTATAGAGTCTAGGAGGACCTCCATCTCCCTGAAACTCTGTGTGCATTCAAGGGGATCCCCAGCCCCTTTTCTGGAAACCTGTAGGGCGAGCAGGTAGACAAGGCAGGTGAACTGTGGTAGGCCCCAGGAATAGGCCTAGAAGCCCAGGAAACTCTGAATCACTGTACACTAATCTGATCGCCATTCCCAAACTATATTGGCCTTGTTTAGCATCACCGCAGCTTAGTTCCGTCTTCCAGCAATATTTATTAGGCACTTACTGTACACCCAGCACTCTTCACTCCTTGCCTCACACCACATACAAAAAGCAACTCGACATATGTCTAAATGTGAGAAGTAAAATAAAGTTTTTATTAGAAAACATAGGAAAATATCTTTATTATCTTAGGCAAAGATTTCTTAAACCATATACCAAGAAAAAAAAAAAGGCTAACCATTAAGGAGAAAAATGATAAATTGAACTACATAAAAATGAAAAAGGCATGATTAAGTGATTAAGTGTAAAAAGCTAATACACAGGATATGATGTGGGGCCATGAGCAAATGGTCAAGAAAGAAATCTTGAGAAGTTTTCAGTGCAAAAAGGTACTTTTATTATAGCATGGGGACAGGGCCCGTGAGCAGAAAGGCTGCCCTGTGATTGTGAGGAATGACTGATTATATACTTTTTGCTTAGTGGGGGTTACAGATAGCGTAAGTCTCTAAGGAATTTGGAAGCAAGGTTTCCAGGACCTTGAGGGGCTAGTTGCTGTTAAGATAAGGTTATTTACTACTGTCTAGTAAGACACTAGTCATAAGACCCTTCAGATGTATATCAGTGGGTCATATGTTTGAAGGATGATTGCTCACTTCTTTCCTGGGGTGGGGGATGTTTATGATTATCAGAGGGAAGTAACACCAGAGAAAAGCTATAGTGATAAAACATTAAAGAGAGTCCTTGAGGGAGCTCTAGGAGTGTTACAATCTGTATGCTTCAGGAATCCTACCTGGAGACTGTGGGCTGCAGCAAAGTCCAACCTTTGCTCCTTTTGCTACCATCAAATAGAATATTTGTAATACGTATTTCTACCTGCTGGGGAGAACGAATTTCCTCTGCCCTTCAAGATCCTTGTAGCTGGACTAATAATCAACTTGATGTAAGACAGCTTAACAGGAGAAAATTAAATTTAATTTTGTACATATAGGGAATCCACACAGACATGGAGATTCCAAAGACAATCAGACAAAAAGAGGTCATTCTGAACTAAGGAGAAGGGGGTAGGAGTCTGGCGCCTCGAAGGGATGGAATGCAATTCACAGGAAAATGAAAAAGAGTAAATGATTGTTAAATTTTGCGGGGCCACTCAGAAACAATGGAACACAGAAGACTTTGATCAAATACGCCTTGCTAGGTCTCTCCCTGTCTACCCTACGTAGTTCAAATCATAATATAGTTATCTATGGTGATAGCTCTCTTCCCGGAGTAGGTCTTCTATCTAAATTCTTTCAGGCAATTGTGGGGGAGATAAAGAGCTTTTCCTGAATCTGCTGGGTTTTGATTGCTTTTAACTCAAAAATATTCTTCATGCCAAAGTGGCTCATTTTGGGGCAGTCTGCCTTTGGCCCCTGCACAACAAAGGATTTGTATCCTTACCATGTAAACTCTTACAAGGCCATAAGAAAAAGGCAGATGACCAAAAAGAAAAATTGGCAAATAGCTTAGGCAGACAATTCACAAAATGGGGTATTTAAATAATAATAAACATCGGAGAAGACACTCAACTTCTTTAGTCATTAGCACAAGGCAAATTAAAACCATAGTATGATTCTCCTGCACACCCACAAAAATGGTTCAAATGGAGGGGCCCCTGGGTGTCTCAGTTGGTTAAGCATCCTCTTGACTTTCAGCTCAGGTCATGATCTCAGGGTCCTGGGATTGAGCCCCATGTCGGGCTCTGTGCTCAGCAGAGAGTCTGCTTGAGGACTCTCCCTCTGCCCTCCCCCCCCCCCGCTCATGCTCTCCCTCTCAAAAAATAAATAAATCTTAAAATAAAAAGAATGGCTCAAATGGAGAAAACCAAGTGTCGACAAAAAAGTGTAGCACCTGGAACTCTAACTTCACAGCTGAAAGAAGTGTAAGTTGGTGCAATGCTTTGGAAAATAGTCTGTTACAGATACTAGACATCTACTGTCGTACCTATCGAAGCAGAACGTGTGTGCGGGAGCCAGCAAATCCATTCCCGGCAGGTACTTCACTGCGTTGTGTGCACACGTTCACCAAAAAGCAGAACAAAAAGAGAATGTTTGCGGAAGCACTATTCAAGAAAGCCAAAAGATGAAAGCACAAATGTTCACTAACGGTAGGATGGCTAAATAAGTGGTAGTAAACTCAGACAACAGAATACAGCAGTGAGAAGGAACGATTGCTAGGTGCAATAACATGGATCTCATGTTATTGAGTAATGCTGATTGTAATGTTGAATGGAGCGAGACACAAAAGAGGAGGGAAAAAAAGAAATAATTGTGTTTGATTCCTTTTATTTGAAGTTCAAAAAAACAAGTTGTGGAGGCTGCTTTTAGGGAAACAGGCTTGAGTGATGGAATGTAGAAAAGGCGCATAGTGACTCCCTGGCTGAATACAGGCAGGCCCATCAAGCGACCAACCTCAAAATATCCATAGGCCCTAACTAACCAATGGGCTCCTTACAACTAGGCACAGTCACCAAAAAAGGGAAGATTCCATATGTTGGCATACCTCTTCCCCTTAAAACAGCCCCCCCCTCACTGCTTCATGGCAGAGAGCCTCTCCTCTGCTGTCCTGTCTGCCATTCCCTTGGGGTGTATTCAATAAATTTCTTCTATCTCCTTTGTTCTTCCTCAAGTGAATTCTTTCAACCTCCCATGCCATTGGTTCCACCCGATCCTTGCCCCAATTTGGGGGCTCACATCTGATCAGACAAGACAGCGCATTTAGACATCACACAGGTGTTAGTAGTTAGCCTTGGAGCAGTTACTGGGAGGGAGCTTGAGAGGGCTTCTGGGCTGCTGGTTATGTTCTGCTTATTGACCTGGGTGCTGGCTATACTGGTGTCCTTGTTTTGTGAAAATTCCCCAAGCAGTACATTATACTTTATATCTTTTTGATATGTACATATGTTGTACCAGTGTGAAAGTTTGCTTAAAGGGTGCTTTGGTGGCTCAGTCCATTAAGCATCTGCCTTCGGCTGCTCCCTGCTCAGCGGGGAGTCTGCTTCTCGATCTGCCTCTGCTCCTGCCCCTCACCCGCTTTCGTGATTTCTTTCTCTCTCTCTCTCAAATAAATAAATAAAATCTTTTGAAAAAAAGTTGGCTTAAAATAATGAAAATCATTGCACAAAAGAAACTGGAAATACTTGGGTAAGAATTACAAGAATTAACTGAGACTAGGGCGCCTGGGTGGCTCAGTCCGTTAAGCGTCTGCCTTCAGCTCAGGTCGTGATCCCAGGGTCCTGGGATTGAGCCTGCATTGGACTCACTGCCTGCCCAGTGGGGAGTCTGCTTCTCCCTCTCCCTCTGCCCCTCCCCCCTTTTCATTCTCTCTCTCTCTCTCCACTAAATAAATAAAATCTTAAGAGAATTAACTGAGATTACTTGTAACATTGTTTATTGCATTGAAAAGTCTTTACAAAAAGACATTTCACACAAACAAATAGAAGTGGAGCTATAAAGAATACAGCAAAATGATGGATGGCTGATGAGAGTAATGGCAAACTTAAAATGTAGCATTTTTATTATATTCAATAGTTTTGTTCAGAAAGGACACATCAGAGTAGTTTGAAAGGCTACTTTACATTTAATAAAAAATATGTGCAGATTTTTCCAAATGTACATGTTTGATTTTTTTCATTGGAATTCATGTACAACACCGGAATCTTATTCTACAGGTTAAAAACGTAACAAAAGAAAACTTCAATTTCAAGTAAAATTTCCATTGACAAAACAGATTTAAAAGTATGGTTACTATTCACAAAATGCACAGAAAAGACAGTATTCCTAGAGTGTGCTTGGGAAACAAGTCAGACTGTGGTCTTGTAATAGTCACAAGTGGACCCAAGACCTGATGAAACTCTAGCCTTATTGTAAAATGGAACTTTGGTATTTCTTTCAACTAGTTAAAAAAAGGGGGGGGGGCAGTGTGTATTTCCTCTATTAAACAGAGGTATTCATCCATTTTCTGCAAGACTGTTATATTCACTCTTAGAAGATTTGTTGCTGTAACAGGCAGGCATTGATGTGGAAATGGGATAATATTATAATCCTGGTTCGGTTGTTCCCAACAGGGGAGACATCTGTTCTAAATCAGTGAAGGCCAGTACAACCCATGAATGAAAAAATATTGTACCACTGCAATCCACTGCAACTCAAGTTCCGACATGCAGAACGATTTGGGTAAGGGGAAATGACGGTGATGCTTCCAGTTAACCAGCTTGATGTGACCACTGATAATAATCCTTCCGAAGTAGGTAACTTGTTTCTATTGTATTTAAGAAACAGGGGTAAGACATGCTGCCTTTGGATAGCCAAACACGTTTGGGAACTTCCCACATTTGTGCCAAAGGTACAATATAAATCACAACCAGGCAAAACAGTGTCTTAGTTGAGGACCTGAGTATTTCTTTCTCCCTAGAAATTAAGTACAGCTTCAATAACTCCAGTGTGAAATATCCGGAAATAGTCCTCAGGACTAAGGTCTATATATTATATATAATACCTAGAAAATCATTGGCACTCAGAAAAGGTTAAGTAAAAATAAAAGATATAAAATGTTCTGGTTTAAAATATGGGTTTTTAAAAACCTACGTATTTTCAATAATGTGTATATTCCAAACCAACGTTTTTCTTTTGGTATTAAGTTCATTTAGAATGTTCTGTCTTAAAAAACTCATTTTAAACATAGATTTATATACAGGATGTTCACTTTTTAGATTTTTTTTTTTTGGAAAGGTAGTCAGAATTCTGTTAAAGATCACCTATTTTACATGCTGCTAAAGTTTTAGAGCAAAATATAAACTCAGTCTTATAAACATATCAAAATTTTTTGTTCAAAATAACGCAATTTTTGTGTTAGATTTTAAAAAGACCATACCTCTATAGACCTGTACATGATGACCATTTCTATAAACTAAGATAAATTAAAGCTGCGTTTTTAAGCTAGGGAGAGTCCGTCATATATTTTATTTAATCTTAATTGTGATCCATGATAGTTATCATATCAAAAAATGACTTCTACAAACCACAATAATCTTATTGCTTTGCTTCTTTGAATCCGTGTTTCTAAAATAGATCAGCCTGGCTCTGTAGCTTTTAAGTGAACGTTGTGTTTTTTTTTTAATTTTGTACTCTGGTTACATATCTGGTCACATATAATCACACTGATTATCAAGTACTAAGTTTGGATTTTATAAACTTTGTTGATGTATTTACTAAAGGTGATTTTTGAAGACTTTTATTGATAAATGCGTTAATAATGAGATTTCTGCCTTTACTCATCAGTGTAACCCTACCCTGTGACCCCTGCAGCTCATGGGTGTCCAGGTCAGTCAGGAATCGAGTTCTCTTTATGATAACCCTTCCTGATTTACCTGCTCACAGACACTGCCGGGCACACTTACCGGACTAAACGGAGGTTCACCAGTACCCCCGAGAACACTGTTAGCAAACCCGTTGTGGGGCAACAGGAGCAGAACATCAGCAGATCTGGACATTGCTAACTCACCTGGATTATTCTCCTCACCATTTTGCACATTTTAGAGGAGGCTATTTATTTTATAAAAAAAGCCTTGAAATAAAAATCTTAGTGGTTCTCTTTCATTGGCTAAGAGGTTAAAAAAAATCAAAGAGTTTTAAAAATCAAATGGAAAGAGAATGAGTATTTCAAGTCCAAAGATATAGTCAATGCAGAAAATGTTTGCATAGAATGACATCGGTGGGTGAAGTCTGCCTTGCAGTCCTGGCTTATCGCGACCTCCTGAGCCCACTTTCAGGAAGCAAGACTACGCATAGCCTGTGGAAACGAAGGGGAAACCAAGTGTTCATACAAATGAATTTTCCTTTAGTCTTCACGCTCTGTGTTTTTTACAAACGTGACTTGATAGTTTGGGTTGTTCACATTTACTCATCTTAGGTGTGTGTAGGGTAAAAACTTAATTTTGTACCTCATCATTCTTAGATTTATTTAACACCCGTAAGTACTGTTTATCGAGCACTTACTATGTACAAGAGACTGTTGTCCTTTTATATGCATCTTTTTATTTTCACAACTCTGTGAAGTGTTACTATTTCCATTTCACGTGAAGCAACTGAAATGAAGACATGGACAATAATTTTCCCCGGGCTGTGCAGCCAGTAATTAGCAGATTCGGGGCTGGCACACATATCTGTCTGGTTCTAAAGCTCATACCCTCTACACCTGATACTAATGATGTACTCTATGTTGGCTAATTGAATTTAAATAATTTTAAAAATTAAAAATAAAAATACAGCTCCTACCCTCAAAACCATTCCACTCTACTCCTTTGCTATCTACAGGAGCCCTACCTGAATGATCCTTTTATCTGTTACTTGAATAACAATGCCATTAGTTTATGTGGCAATCAGGAATTATTTCTGTAATGTGGCAACTTCTTAAGTTCCAATTTGTTTTAAGAGGATTTATTTATTTATTTATTTATTTATTTATTTATTTATTTATTTATTTATTTATCAGAGGGAGAGAAAGCACAAGCAGGGGGAGCGGCAGGCAGAGAGAAAAGCAGGCTCCCCACTGAGCAGGGAGCCTGATGCAGGACTCAATCCCAGGACCCTGGGATCATGCCCTGAGCCGAAGGCAGATGCTTAACCAACTAAGCCACCGAGGTGTCCCCTTAAGTTCCAATGTGATGAGTTTTTACTCAACAAAGTCAGCCTTATAGCCATAGTCATAAACTACTAAAGCTGGAAATACTTCTAAGCTCAAGAATGATATTCCCAGGGATGCCTGGATGGCACAGTCAGTGAAGCATCTGCCTTCAGCTGAGGTCATGATCCCAGGGTCCTGGGATGGAGCCTCACATCGGGCGCCCTGCTCAGCAGGGAGTCTGCTTTTCTTTCTGCCTCTGACCCCCATTCATGCATGCTTGCTCGCTCTCTCTCTAGTGCTCTTTCTCAAAATAAAATCTTTAAAAACAGAAGAAGAGGAGGAGGAGGAGGAGGGGGAATAATGACATTCCCAGACTCACTAAGCTGGTGGACTAAGGATGCAGGACCTCTGATTTTTACCCTCGCAATGTAGTTTCTCCACAAAAATCTCTGCCTGTCATCCTCACTGCCTGATTATACCATAGGGGTTCTAATATTATTCTTCTCAACATCTTTTATCAAGATCTGGAATAAGGCAGAGAAGGCATGCTAATCAGAATTGCATACGACACCAGCAGGATGGATAGTTAATATGCTGGGTGATGAGTTCAGAATTTGAAACTATATCAATAAACTAGAACCAGCAAGATGTACTCTACCAAAAATATGCATAACCCTGCATTAGGGTAAAAAACCAATGGCATAACTATAAATGGGGAGCCCAGGTGAAGCCATAGTTTGTGTAAAATGCCCAAGTTTTTAGTTGGCCCCTGCTCAACAGAAGCCAAGATTTTGAGGGGCGCCTGGGTGGCTCAGTCGGTTAAGCATCTGACTCTTGATATCGGCTCAGGTCATGATCACAAGGCCATGAGATCAAGCCCCACCTCCCCACCCCCTGCCTTGGGCTCCACACTCAGCACAGAGTCTACTTGAGAGTCTCTCCCTCTCCCTGTGCCCCTCCCCCTGCTCACTCTCTCTTTCTATCAAATAAATAAATATTTTTAAAAAGAAAAAAGAAAAAAAAAAGAAGCCAAGATTTTGATGGGGCTGCAATGAAAATAAACACATTTTAAAGTTGCAGTGATAGACGTATCTTGACAAGATCAAGGTCGACTGTGGTTGTGTAATCTCCATGCTGACCTGACTCCACCTGGGATTTTGTGTCCCATTCTTGACCAGAGAAGCATTAACAAATTTTGTGCCCATGAGCAATAGAGTAAAGGGAGCTAGAGGAATCTAGCCTGGAGTAGAGTCTGGTGGACCCATGAGAGCTACTCTCAAATACGTAAGGGCTGTTCAGTGGGAGGGTTTGTGTGGCTCAAGAAGGCAGATCTTAGTCCACCAGGTAGTTATCAAAGAAAGGCTGCATCTAGTTTGGGAAGCAAAATTAACACTTGGAGACATCCAATCATGTGACAAACTCCCTTGAAAAGCTACGAGTTGCCAATATCTGGAAATGTTCACACACAAGCCGAGTGAACACCCTTAGGGATGGAGTAGGAGAGATTTCTGCAGGGGCTAGGATGTGGATGTCTTGATATTCCAAGACAGCTTTCAACTTTAAAATTCCTATGATCTTCCTTTGTTGGTACCATTTTACTTGGTGGCAGAGCCACAAAGTTCAGGCAGATAACTGCATTTAGGTCAAGGTTCCTAGGAAGAGTCTGATGTCCCAAGGGCATCAGAAATACATGGGATCAGTCTCAAATGGAGGGAGTGTCTTGTTTAACATTATCAGTCAGATGAAGAAAGTTCCATGAGGTTCCTGTCCCTCACATACTTCTCCTGAAGCTTCTCCTCAATCCACCTTTCCCCACCCCACTGTCCTTAGGAGGGGAAGGAAGAAGACATATGTGGAGGCTTAGGTATAAAATCAGGACCAGTGGGTTTGCTGCTTCCAATCACTGATTGTGCCTGTATGTCTGAGCAAAAGGTCCCTAAGTACTTAATGTCTTTAAGGGACATTTTTTGTTTTCCATTTTCCCCTTTCTATGAAGCCATCCTTTTGGTATTTTTTAAAAATCATTTTCCCTGAATGGTTTTTGTCAGACATAGTCACTATTTGTATTATTCTATTCAGTCAAGGTTCCATCCAAATTATTTTCTCTGAAAGGAAATAATGATCATACCTCATCCTGGACATCAAGTTCTTCTTCAATCAGCTCTGCTTCCATTAATTCAAGAGGATCTTTACAATCTTGAATGAGAGTAATCTTGACCAAGAGAACAAAGACTATTTATTGGAAAGATAATGACATCAGCCCACCCTGATACTCTGAAAATTATCTGAAGCTTTGCTGGTGCTTGTCATGTATAAACTCCGTACCGCAAAATCCTTTTCAGCTTTCTCGTTCTTTCACATTTCCCACCTCAGAATTTTTCCTCATACTAATTTTTCACATTCAAGTGTGAACTGGCATGGCTCTCCATTGTCTCACCTCCTTTTCAGCTCTCTTCCCCAACCTCTGAAGTGTGTACCGCTTGCCTAAATGACTCAGCAGTCAATTGTGTTTCTCCTTCAGGAGCTGAGCTGAGAGCACTTAGCACCCCACCGAGCATGCTGTGAGTGCCCAGTGGAGGGCTTGTGACGGATGACAATAAGAAGTCCCCAGTTGAATTGGATGGAAATTCAGTTTTTTGGAAATGGAAGCCAGAGTGTACAGGCCACTCTGACTGGCTGTTGGGGAAAGTTCTGCTTTTTAGCAGTAGTGTGCAATTTAATCTCCACACAGAGGAAACCGGTAACAATTTGGGCCTTGGTTTATGTATGAAGAAGGCTATTTCTAAAGCAACTCCAGATGCATATCAAGGCAAGGGTGGTGTTTCGAAGTGCTCTGGAGCGACTTTTCATCTCAGAAATAACCCAATTCTCTTTGCTCGGGTGGGAAAAAAGAAGGAACCAATTAAAAATATAGTACAGTGTGTCACTGGAATAATTACTATTGTTAGTATTTTATAAGTATTTGTTTAGCTGCCCAGATTCACTGTCTGAGGGTTCATGAAAGAAGAGGTTCTTGGACCAGGCCCAATGACCCAGCCCAATGACCTGTCCAATGACCCAGTCTGGAATGCTCAGCTCTCTGGGGGATGTGTCAGGAGAGCTGACAAAATAGGGAGGGAGGCTCATGGGAAACCATTTTGTCAGAAATAATTAACGCTGGGCTGATTCATGACTTTTCTTTTTTCCTTTATCAAAGATCACTTATGACCTAATGGATCCTATTTAAAGACATTTATCATCGAGATTTTCCAAATGGCTGAAAAGTTAAATGGTATGCACAACTGTGCATTTGTACACCCAAAGCACAGAAAAGCCAAGACTCACCATTTATCTTCTAAAAAGGCATTATGACAGCTAATGCCTATTTGTATTAGTAAACCCACACATTGTAAAGGTGATAAATATTAGGTACTACCAGGTGCTTTCCCATAAACTATCATATTTAGTTGTCGTATCAACCCAGTAAGGTAAAGGTTTTTACTCCCATTTTAATGATGAGAAAAGTGAGGCTCTGAGAAGTTAAGCAGGTGGCCCCAAATCCTAGTAGGCTGGGATTCAAACCTAGACTTGTGGAATTCTTGCTCTTTACGGAAATCATGGTAGTTTAGGAAAGATACTTATGAGAAAGGTTAAATGTTTACCGTTTCTAAAATGGAATCTTGAACTTCTCGAGATTTAACCTGGTTCTGTAGATGGAGGACAGCATCATGGACGGTCAAAAAGAATATGTCCTTTCTAATATTATCATTAAAGAAACCACACTTCTCCAGCTTTTCTATCACATGATCTTCAAAAGAAAGAAATAATGTTCAGGCTCTAGGAAAGCACGTTTTTGTAACATCAGGCAATACTAAGTTTTGTCAGCTCCTCCTTTTAATTTTTTCCCCTCATTTTCAAAACATGACCCTGCTCTAAACTGACTTTCTTTTCCAGAAGCACATGGAATGGTTATACCATAACTGGTTGTAGTAGACAGCCTTGGTTCCTAACCACCTTGTTTTTGCCCGTGTATCCATCCTCAGGCTGCTAGGACCTGGCTGCTAGTGGCTCACAGCTGTGCCCTTCTCTGAAGAATTTTCCTTGGCCACCAGTTTATACCCCAACCTTGGGTGGCCTACAGCCCTTGACTGACTGATATGGGGGTAAAATGGCTGGCCCACTTGCCTCGGGAAGGATCACCCCTCTTCCTGCTGTGTGCTCCCTATGACATCAGGCTAAGAGAGACTTCTAAATCCATGTCTTCGTCCAGCCTCTTGCCCTGCTCTAGCCTCTTCCATCAGCCCCTCATGAATTCCTCACTTATACTCTCAATAAATCACTGAGCAAGAATCCTTCTCTCAGAGCCTGCTTCTAGACAACTCAGCCTAAGCACTAGCATTTTCCTACATACAAACACCTGTGCACATGCAGACTCAGACCCTGGAGGATCCTCTACTTCTAAGGGATCTAAGCCATCCCCCTGGCAAACCTTCCCCATGGGCCCTGCACTGCTGTCAGGACATACATTTCTGGGGTGCCTGCTTTCTGCTCCCAGAAGCAGCTGGGAGCCTGCTTCTCCCTCTGCAGGCCGCTCCCCCTGCTTATGCTCTCTCTGTCTCTCTGACCAATAAATAAATAAAATCTTAAAAAAAAAAAAAAAGGACACTCATTTCCATGGCTTACCAGCTCTACTAAACAAATTGGAAATAATATCTTTCCACGTTCAAAAAGGCCCTCAGGGCGCCTGGGTGGCTCAGTCGGTTAAGCATCTGCCTTCGGCTCAGGTCATGATCCCGGGGTCCTAGCATCAAGCCCTGCATTGTTGGGCTCCCTGCTCAGTGGGGAGTCTGCTTCTCACTCTGCCCCTCCCCCTGCTCATGCTTGCTCTCTCTCTCTCTCTCAAATAAATAAATAAAATCTTTTTTTAAAAAAAGGCCCTCCAGGGGGATTGCATAATGGGTAGGATTTCTGTTTGTGGCACTGAAAAATTTTGGAAACCGATCATTGTAATGGTTGCACAACACTGTGCCTCTACTTAATGCCACCAATTTAACTGTACACATCAGCATGACTAAAATGGCAAATTTTATGTTATACATCTTTTATCACAATTAAACATAGTTTTTTTGTTTTTTTTTTTTTTAAAGGCTCTTTGGACATCATATATACCCACATTCCAAGGTAGAAGAAAGGGCTTAGGAGAAAGTCTTGTAGGTAGATATATTCGTATGTGCACTTACCTTGAAGGGATGCAAAGTACACATTTACATCAATTCTGTGAAATTCTTTGACAATCTAAAAATGTAAAAAAAGTATTTGTAACAGTGAGTGACTATATCTGCCCATAATTCTGTAGCATTCCATTATTTGCTCAGGAGAAACGTGAACACTTTCATGGTTAACCAGGACTTCAAGGAAAGTGGATTATTGGAGAAAAGGTCATCCTTGGAAAACCATGGAGGTTTTCAACCTACAATGATGGTAGGATTAGGGATGAAAAGACCATGTCTCCAGAGGTGGCAGCATCTAGTGCCACCAATAATAGCACCGAGCTGGAAGCACACAGGCGCTTCAATGGTAGTTGTGCGAGAAAGGGAAGAAAATACAGGAGGCTTCCTAACACAGGCCCTGCAGATTGGAGACAAGAGTACACATTTGTATCTTTGAATGGAAGAAAAGTAAACATGGATATGTGGCCACTGGATGCCAAATGTGAAGTAACCTAAAATGTCCTCTGTATTTTGACTCTATCGTGAATGTCCTGATTGTGATTTCTGTACTCTCGTATTGCAAGATGTTACCATGGGGAGAAACTGGGTGAGGAGTACATAGGCTCTCTCTGTATTATTTCTTACAACTCCATGTGAATCTAGAATTATCTCAAAATAAACAAATTAACGAAAAAAATCTAGATATAGCCAAAGCAATCTTGAGAAATAAGAACAAAGCTGGAGGTATCACAATCCCAGATTCTGAGACATACTACAAAGCTCTAGTAATCAAAACTGTATGGTACAGGCACAAAAACAGACATACAGATCAATGGAACAGGAGAGAGAGCCCGGAAATAACCCCCCACTTATATGGTCAATTACCCTATGACAAAAGAGGCAAGAATACACAATGGGAAAAAGACAGTCTCTTCAACAAATGGTGTTGGGAAAACTGGACACATGCAAAAGAATGCAAGTGGCCACTTTTTTACACTATACGCAAAAATAAATGCAAAAATGGATTAAAGGCCTAAATGTGAGACCTGAAACCATAAAAATCCTAGAAGAAAACATAGGCAGTAATTACTTTGATATCAGCCATAGAAATATTTTTCTAAATATGTCTCCTCAGGCAAGGGAAACAAAAGCAAAATGTAACTATTGGGACTTCCTTAAAATAAAAGCTTTTGCACAGCAAAAGAAATCATCAACAAAACAAAACGCATCAAAAAACAAAAAAACAAAAAACCCAAACCCAGCAACCTACTGAATGGGAGGAGATATTTACAAATGATATATCCAATAAGGGGTTAATATCCAAAATATATAGAGTTAACAGAACTCAAAACCCCCACACCCCAAATAATCTCATTAAAAATATAGTCAAAGGATCTAAATAGACATTTTTCCAAAGGAGACCTATAAATGGCCAACAGACACATGAAAAAATGCTCAACATCACTCATCGTGGTAAATGCAAATCAAAACCATAATGAGGTATCACCTTGTCAGAATGGCTAGTGTCAAAAAGACAGGAAATAACAAGAGTTGGCAAGAATGTGGGGAAAAAGGAGCCTTGTGTGCTGTTGATGGGAATGTAACTTGGTGCAGCCACTGTGCAAAACAGTATGGAGGTTCCTAAAAAAATTAAAAATAGAAATAACATATGATCCAGTAATTCCACTACTGGGTATTTATCCACCCAAAGAAAACGAAAACACTAATTCAAAGAGATACGTGCACCTCTATGTTTACTGTAGCATTACTTACAATAGCCAAGATATGGAAGCAGCCCAAGGGTCCGTCAATAGATGAATGGGTAAAGAAGTGGTGTGGACACACACACACAAATATTACTGAGCCGTAAAAAAGAATGAGATCTTGCCATTTGCAACAACATGATGGACCAACAGACACATGAAAAGATGTTCAACATCACTCATAATGCTAAGTGAAATAAGCCAGTCAGAGAAAGACAAATACCATATGATTTCACTCATGCGGAATTTAAGAAACAAAACAAATGAACAAACAAACAAAAGAGACAAACAAAAACACCTGTGAGTCTTTTTTTTTTTTTTACCCCAGAGTTTTAAATACAGAGAACAAACTGATGGTGGGGGATGGGTGAGATAGGTGAAGGGGATTAAGAGTACACTTAATCATGGTGAGCACTGAGTAATGTACAGAATTGTTGAACCATTATATTGTTTATCTGAAACTAATATAACACTGTATGTTAATTATACTTCAATAAAAATATACAAATTAGTAAAAATTAAAAACAAAAAACCAAGCACAAGAACTATGGGCAATAATAAAAGAGAACTTGACATTTCTGGGGAAAAAAAATCGAGACCTCTATGCAAGTATAACGTTTGGAGATATCATAATTTCCCTTACAGCATTTGAAAGAACTATTTGTTGGGTGTGGAAAATATTCTGGCATTAGACAAGTTATGACTCTCCCCAAAGGTAACTCATTAAAACCTTGGACCAATACAATCCACAATGGATCTGAGCCGCAGGTGAGAGTGAAATGCACAAGGAAGAACAAGATTTATGCTTTCGTTTCTGTTCTCAAATGAGTATTATAATAGCCAGGTTTTCTAAAAAAAACTGGGATAGAACCTGCCAGCATATTCTTGAACTCTTTTGTCAAGTATAATCACTTTTCTACCTTACCAGCCTAGTACCCACACCGTGGAATCATTACCTGCCCTTGCAGATGTAGCCAGGAAGCCCCACTTAAGCTAAATCCCAGTTAGGGGTCATTGCCATACCTTTTTAATAGACTTAAAATTTTTTTTTAAATTTTAATTCCAGTGTAGTTAACATACAGTGTTATATTAGTTCAGGTGTACAATACAGTGATTCAGCAGTTCAATACATTACCCAATGCTCATCGAGATAAGTGTACTCTTAATCCCCTTCACCTGTTGGGGTCATTTCCATGTATTATATCTGATTGTCGGTGCCTTGAACCTGTTTTTCTTCCTGGCCCTCTTAATACCTATCTGAAGCTTCACCTAAATTTGACACTCTAGTCAAGTTGATACACTAGTTAGTCTGTTTGGGAGCACTTCATACAGTTGGTTTTAAAAGGTTAATTAGTATCTGCCTTCCCCTCTAGACTGTTTAGCCCCCTCAGGGTAGGGGCTATGTGGCTTTACCACGTCTCTCTTATGCCTGGCAAGTGCTTGGCATATATTAGGCACTTCACAATTATCTGCTGAAAGAATTAATGAACTTGAGCCTGCATAACTGGTTTCTGACACCATGAATGTTTCTGTCCTACATGTTCCTCAACTCTTGCTTTGATGTCTTAGATAACCTGACCTGCTTCCTGCTCTAACCTCTTAATAACGCCTGGCTTTTCCGGTCCTACCCTGTTCCCCTGGGGTCCTTACCCTGCTGCTGTTCATGTTACCAAAAAAACACCATAACACTGACACAAACTGTTGTCCATTTTTCCTTCTTCTAATATCCCATTTTCTATGTACTCTAAGAAAAATGAAACTTAATAAATGTTAGTATTTGCTAAGATACTCTTCTAAACAGTATATACATAATACCTACATAATATGTATTATATATGTAGCTTATTTTATTAGCTTATTTTATTAGCTACATATATAATACATACATATATATAAGCCTATTTAATCCTTATAACAAACCCTGCGAAATAGATACCATTGTTACCCTCATATTACAGATGAAGAAATTGAGGTACAAACAGATTAAGCTACTTGTCCGTGGTCGCACTGCTAGTAAGTCATGGAGCCGGGATTCAACCCCCCGTCTGGCCTCACAGTCCATGCTTTAAAATATCACCCTCTATTGCAAAACCATCCTCTAGAAAAATTACAGATCCAACAATCATCCCTTTGCAAGACCAGGCAACCCCTATTATATTACTACTGACAAAGCTCCAAACCTATAATTCAAAGCACCAAAACCTTACCATTCGCAGTGATCTGACTCCAACAACATCCAAGAAAGATATGGCTCCACAGTCAAGCACGAGGCTATGGATCGGCACTTTGGGAACATTCACTTTGACTGGAAGCTCAGAGTTCCAATCCACTTGAATCTCTATTTCCTTGGTTGGAATATCAAGGTCTTCTGGATCTTCAATATCGTCATCAGGCTCAAAAGCATTATTCGATGAACCAGCATCCCTTATAATGCCATTCTAAATAAAGAAAACACTGCCAACTTAAGTGCCAATGACTGGGGGACATCTTTCAATGATTCATCTCAAATTACTTAAAAGTCCTATACACTGTTCCTTGGCAAGCAAAACATCAAAGGGATGAACTCTTAAGGAATGAGATTTACCTCAGTCCAAACTGTGATGTTCCCTAGGAAGAAAAATGGAAGAGCAGAGGAGCCAGGAAACTCTTGATTTCTGGAAGATTGTGGAACTTGGCCAAGAGATACATAGGCAGGAGAGTCTGAATAAAAGGTAATAGATCTAAAAGTTTATGAACTTAACTGTCTTCTATCGTGAGTAATTTTCTGGCATCGAATTAGCACTTATTTTGTTCCCTTCAGTAAAAATAAGGTCTATTTCTTGATGGGAAAAAAAAAAATATCACACCCTGTGTTTCCAGAGAGTTCTGCTGATTTTTAAATTCTCTCCCATTCCCTCTCGCCTACAAGAACAATTCCACTGTCTCCTTGTACATATCTGGGTACCGAAGGGAATACATTTAATTTTTGACTAACTGCTTTCCTTTGAGTAGGGAAAGAATTTAACAGGAAAAGAAAAATGTCACCTCACCTTTGTTGCTCTTAATTGTCCTTTTTTGATGAGTTTCTGTATTTTCCTCAGTGCTTTCAGCCTCTTATTATACACTCTAATGGCATCAAATCCCACCTTTGGAAAGAAATGTCAAATTAGTTAAAACGTCTGGTTCCTAATGCTCATTAATGGCAATTGTTATCTGGAAAGGTTATTTCTTAAGTGGTGTTATTCCTTGAGACATCCTGTCAAAAAAGAAACTCTAAGATCTGGTGGAGGTCTCCCCTATCAGCCCTACCCTACCTACCTGGAGACTCAGGAAAGATAGCCTCATATTAAAGGCTCTAAGTCGATAAAAAACAAAAACATAAACAAAACAAAACAAACAACAACAAACAAACAAAAAACAGCAAAGAATAACCTCTTTAGCTTTAAGTCTGTGTTAACAAATTTCCTTGACTTCACAGGGCCCTTTTGTTATTGCAAAATCACCGAGGACCATTCCTGTGAACCAGTTTGCTCTGGAATTCACTCAGGAGACTTAGCATCAGAGCTTGGCATGGCATTCAAGACCACAATTTCCTGCTGACATATTCCACATAGACTTTTTACCCTTTACTCAACTGGGCAAATACCCTCCAGCCCAAAGATGTGTACCTACCTTTGACTCTCAGCTCACAGAGTTCCCAAACACCTGACATAACCATTCTTCTGCCTAATTGTCACGCCCAGCCTGATCCGTCCAACTCCCAGGGACTGCTCCCTTCTGGAAACTCTTCACATGTACTGTGTAAACCACTTAATCTGGAACTCAAATTCTGCCTGGACACATCTCTACTGTTTTTGTCTTCCATAGTTATTGCTACCTGGATTTTAACACATATGGTATTGTTGGTGTTTTTCTATCCCCCAATAGATTATAAGTTACTGGGATGTTATAATTCTTAATGCCCCATACAAATGGAATAGGGTGTAGGGCCTTAGCCCAGTTTGAGCCAATAAATACCTGTAGAATGAATGAAGTCTCAAAGGAGGTTAGAAATTTCTGGGGATAAAATACTCACTGTGGACTTGATACATTTTTTAAAACCATCAACGTTGCCATAAAAAATAGGACTAGAAAATCTAAGAATCTTCACTCCTTCGAGTTCTTCAATCTAGCATTAAAAAAAAAAGTGTGAGGTTAAATAATCTTAGGCTTCAAACATTTGATTCAATTTCTGGCTTTTGGTGGCGCCTGGGTGGCTCAGTCGGTGAAGTTTCTGACTCTTGGTTTCAGCTCAGGCCATGGTCACGGGGGGGGGGGGGGGGGGGGGGATAGAGGGGAGGTCCTGGGAAGGAGCCCCCTGTTGGGCTCCTTGTTCAGTGCAGAGTCTGCTTGTCCCTCTTCCTCCCCCTCTGCTCCCCCTCCCCCACACCTTGCACGCATGGGCACGCGCGCTCTCTCTCTCTCAAATAAATAAATAAAATCTTAAAAAAAAAAATTCTAGCTTTTCCACTAGGAGGTGAATTACAATCGTTCAAAGGAGCTGGGCAGCAGTACCTACATCTCCCTGAATAGGGGCTTCCCCCAGTTAGGAGGCCACAGGTTATTCAAACTGCTGGAACTTTACTGTCCCATAGAAGGTCAAGTTAGGAAGGGCCTTTATAAGCAATTATTCAACCCTCTGATTTCCAGATGGAGAAATTGAGGCTGAGAACAGTGACATGATTTTGTCTCAAGTTCACACTGCTGCCCACCCCCTTTGTACCTTGGCTATAATTCTTTAAAAATAGAAAGAAAAAAAAAGTAGCCAACGGAGGGGATTTGCAAGAACTGAGGCCTATTATGTCATCTGCCTGTTCTTACTCTGACACAGAGTGATCAGACCAAAAGTAAAGCTTACAGAATCCTAGACCTTTCTAGTCTTTAGGAATCCTAGCAATTTCAGTCCAGCCCCTGAGATGAGCAAGCAGGTGCTGGGAGACTGAGCCACATGGGCACAGTCTCCCCAGGGTGGAGCCTAGAATTGCAAACTCCCCGGCTCAGCCCGTGGCTCCCTGAGCCAAAAGATTCTCTACCATCATGTTTAGCTCTGGGCAGCACTTGGCTCAACAGAACTGAGAAAGATTGTGGAAATAAATTAAGTAGCAGCTAATGGAATTCCAGGGTCAGTGTCCAACATTCTTTATACTCGATTGGTTTTTTCCTGCATTTTCTTTCTCTGTTTTTTTCCCCTGGTGACCACCAAGCTACTTTATTTGCAGGGAACAAAAGCCCATCGGTGGGATGTGTCCTTCCTTTGTTTTCTTCATTTCCGGTATTATATATTATTTCTTAAGATTAGAGCAACCTGTCAAATAAGGTTCCTTGTGCCAGAGAACTTAAAAGTGTCATGTTAGAATTAAACGAATTATGGGGATTTCAGGTAATTTCATAGAGGATAAGGATGACATAGCAGGGAAATAGAATTTTGAGGTGACTTCTGGAAATCATCAAATTGCCTATTTTTAAAAGTTCCTCTTACAATGGCTTTACATGAAATGGGCCTTCAAACTAGCATGGGCACAATTCATCCACGCCATGCGTATCAGAAAGCACACTGGGTCAAAGTTTTCATGACACCCCCCGCCCCAGGCTTCTAGACATTCCTGGCAAAAGCCTCCCCACTTAGCTACCCTGCACCTGATATACTAAAAGAGAAATATGCTGCCCCTGAAAATCCAGGCTAGAAAACCCAAATGCTGCAAATGTCTCACAAAGGCACTTACATTTTTGTAAATCTTGGTACTTTTGTAAATGTCCGTGCTAGGAATGCTTCCAAGGCCGTTCCATGAGGGACTAGAAGAAGAAAAATTAGGTCAGGATTTTTTGGAACAGGCCTCCTTTGGAATAAAACATTAGAAGAAATAACAGAGAGGAAAGAGCCCATCGTTCTGGTGTTTTTGGCCTGTGTCTTCATTACAGATGACATCTTCCTGCAGCTAACTCTGAAATGAACAGCTGGTGTTTGCGTGGGCCCTGGGAGGAGGAGGACTTTCCTGAGGGCTGAGAGAAGTCGAGCATCCCACTTCCATGTGTAGAACACTTTAGAGGACAAGCAAAGAGCTTTCACACATGGTAAATTTTATCTAAGCATCACCATCCTTCTGGAAGGTCAGCAGTCCTATCTTCATTCTTACGGGTGAGTAAGCTGAGGGTGAGGTAAGGTCAAAAAGGCCCCAGACGTAAGAGGCAGGGCAGCCTTTACGTTTGACCCAGGGGTCCTCACTGCCTGGCAATGCCTGGAACTTACTCGTGAGATATAGGAACTTTCTGAGGAAGTATGGTGAGTCTTCGGGGATCAAATTAGTCTCAGTTGATGGAAATGGGAGCCTGGGGGGGACCGGGAGGAAGTTCTTCTCATCAACCAGACTGTTGGCTTCCTGCTCCTGAGGTAATCAAATAAATCCTGTGATTCTTCAAGTGCAACCAGGGACAGATGCTAAATACAGTTCCTGAAGAAAGTGTGTCTGTTTGGGGTACTTTCAGGAATGTGCTCTCTGGATCAGCCACATAATTACTGGCAATGAAACATTATGGAGGATAGGCTTTTGCTCGGCTAAAAGCCTAGTTACCAAGTCAGCAGCTAAAACTTCTGCCACTGCTTTACCCTCCACTCATCAGGCTGTGCTGAGTTTTCATGTAAAGCTCATAAGCTGCGTTGTGCCCTTCCACAAACCTCTCTCTCCCAACCGCACCCCCACAGGGCCAAGCAGACACGGAGGCAGAGAGCGCATGGGAAGCAGCATCTTCCAAGGACAGGTTCGGAGTTATTTCCCAGCAGCAAATGGGGCACGTCAGGAGCTTGGGAACTCTCTCAGTCCGTGGGCGACCACATAAGGGCCCCGGGGCAGTGAACACAAGCTTTTGGGAAGACTCCAGGGTGTCAAGGTAGGAAAGAAGTAGGGGAAGGGGTACTAGCTGGTAGAAAGAGAAGGGTGGGCTTATGAAAAGCGGGAGGGGTCTCGGCTGATGTTTTTCCAGGTTTCTTATTCCTTTGTGGCCCACGCACAGCCAGAGAAGAGGCCACAAGTCTAGAAAGATAACAGAGGTTTTGAGGAGCGAGACAGGCTCTGTTTGCCTCTCTGTTGGGACAACTTCATAGACCCAGGAGGGCACATGCCGAAAGCCTCTCGAGAGTCAAAACAGAACCAACAAAACACCAGACACTCAGGCTCCCTCACAGATTGTTCTCAGTGATGTCAAGCCATGTCTTTGCTGCTTTCTCTCTTCAGATGAGCTAATGACATCTGCTTCATACAATCGTGTGGCTTATAGGGCGCTGCTTCATTTGGCCGATCTGAAAGAATTCGGGCTACGATCAACGCTTTCAAGGTCTGCGTTACTAGCTTCAGGAGACAACGAGCTGTAATAATATTTAGCAGCTACCTTGGCCCAAGCCTCAGCCCAGTGCCCCACACACTGCATCTCATTTGCAGAAGGAACCACAGAGCCACCTCAGTCCTTTGCTGAGTCACGAATCTTTGAGTCTTAGCCCCACCGAAAGGAGAGCACAACAGAAGACCACGTGACTAAGTGCACAGATTTGGGGATGAGATACACCCGGGTTCAAATCCTGACTCTGCGACTTCCTAGCTGTGTGATCTGGGGGAAGGTTCTTAACCTTTCTGAGCTTCGATCTGCTTACCTGTACAATGAGAATAATAAAACCTATTCATGGGATTTTTCTTGAAGACTAAATATGATGACGTGGGTCAAGCATTATGGGCTTAATCCACAGAAGCCCTCAGTATATAGTAACTATTATGAAAGGGAGTGGCTTCCCTATATTTTATCAAAATGGTATAAGAAATCTCAGGCTGTGTGGTCCTGTTTATGGGAAATCTGGGTCTTACATTACTCACAATTGAACTCTCAGGACCACAGTGAGCAGTCCAAACATGAGGCCAGCTAGTAAACCGAGGTCCAGCCCCAGAATGATGGATGCTATGCACGTGAACACCCAGATAACCTAGGACAAAACGGAAATGGGAAGCATTGCATTAATCTGGAAGCGAGAGACCGCCTGTGGAAACAAGATGGATTGTCCACGAACAAATTACAGCTTTTCAAAAAAAATATTCTGATTTCATTTCATGTTTAAGTGGAAGTGGAAACTGAGCATTCCGATAAAGACCAGTTGTCCCATATCAATGTGTTTTCATTTAATTTTTAAATAGGGAAAATATGAACATAGTTCAAAATGGAATTAATATAAAAAAGGTCTACATTTGAAGTTTTGCTTCCAACCCTCTCCCGTCTCCGCCTATCCAACCTCCCTCCCTACTGTGCTCTCTTCTACTTCGTGTGTGTCTCTGCGCACGCGCATGTGCACGCTTTTCACCAGCATCGCTTTTTGCAAATACAAGCAAACATGACTGAACAGCAGTATTATATTTTCCCATCTTTTAATGTATTGTACAAACTATGCCGTTCTGCACCGGTCTCTTTTTCACTTCACAATGTGTCTCGGAGATCTTTCCAGATCAATAAACAGAGTTTTCTCCTTTTTTGTCCTGGTTTAAACGAGAGCAGGACTCTGAAGGACTTACTTCTGGTTTTTACAGTTCCTCAGACCCGTTGTGAAGGTTACTTTGGTCAGGGTTATACACAGCAAGAGTTTTGTACTTTGGTTTTGCTTTGTTTTGTGTTTTGTTTGTCCTTCTATACTACAGAGGTTTTTAAAAAATTTTTTTTGCTTTGTTTTTTAATTTGGTTGGTTGGTTTGGTTGGTGTTTAATTTGTTTGTATGGGCTTCTTCCTAGGTGGGAACAGATCTCCCCAGAGACACAGCACCTTCACGGGACTGGGTCCACGTGGCAGGCTTCAGGGCCTTGGCTTAGGCCCACAATCCTACTTTCTGCTCTAGGAGTCCCAAAATGCAAGTGAGATTGAGGAGATATGTCCCCACATAATGACGTGGCAGGAAGCGCATAAGAACCAGATCTTGGGGCGCCTGGGTGGCTCAGTCGGTTGAGCGTCTGCCTTCAGCTCAGGTCATGATCTCGGGGTCCTGGGATCGAGCCCCGAATCGGGCTCCTTGCTCAGTGGGGAGCCTGCTTCTCCCTCTGCCTGCCACTCCCTCCCCCTGCTTGTGCTCTCTCTCTGTCAAATAAATAAATAAAATCTTTAAAAAAACAAACGGATCTTACTTCAGACACAAATGGGCAGTAAGTGACTTACAGCATCGATCTTACTCTGTCTCCACAAACGAGGAACGTCACACACCTGCATGAACATCCCTTTCAGGTTGGCAATGACAACGGCGGCCAAGACCGACTGCCGGGAGAGACAGGGAAGGCTGTGTTATTCGGGGGAATGGCTTCCATGTGACGAGTTTTAAATCTCCTGTTATTTCTCTGGTGGCAGAGCAGTGAAGCGAGATTACGCAATCAGTATGCCAAGAAGCAGGGCTATACCTTCTGCAAGGGTTCCAGCAGCTTCCCCAGGGCAACGATGGCGATCATCACAATCCCAGCCGAGATGATGCCGGCAATCTGAAAGACACAAACGTCCCGTGAACAGGGCTCGGCGTCCTCCCTCGTGTCCTCCAGCTTTGCTGGATGCCTGCAGGAGAGCCTGTTCGTGGAGTCACTTGAGCTTCCCTACCTCCCCTCTTTGGGCTCAATACTGTGGAGAGAAATGAGAATTATTTCCTAAAACACTGCACAACTGAAGGAAGAGTAGGAAACATGCATAGGGTGGCTAGGGCAGAGGAATTAAAGAAAACGTGCTAAGGGAAAGCCTGGATTTCATCGGGACGTATTCCTGGACCTAGACCTTTGGTGTCCGTTCGGGAGGCCAGACTTGTAATCACTTGCCACAGTGGGGAACCTGGGTCCCCCTTCCCCCCAACAGCAGATCACTGAATGTTCTTGGGAAATAAATTCTCATGGCACACATCGGATTCTTCCGTGTTAGAAGCAGCAGCCCTAAGTGCAATTCTGACAACACTTTGTCCTTCCGGCACATGATTCCCACAGAAGTCTCAGAGGAAATAAGCACCCCAGTCCTACTGCAAGTTCAAAATGCCACATGAGCATGGTGACATGGGGGACCACGTCCCCTGCTCCCCTTACTGTCCCCAGACTCAGGCTCAGAGTGCAGCCCCAAGGATGACAGGGCCTGAGCAGGGGTTAAAGGACCTTCAGAAACTTGACCTTTGCTGGCCAAAAAGCTCTCCTAAAGATCCACAAATAGGAGAGAGACTGAGCGGTGGGCTCTTATCTGGTGTGATTAGCTCACCAGTGAACTCTCGGCTGAGACAGGTGGAGCATGGCCAAGGTGAAGACCAGAAGCTCTGAAACAGAGGAGAAGAGGCAACAGAGCACCAGAGGCCAAGCGACGGGAGAAGCAACAGGGGAAACTGGCCTGGGCACAGGCGCTGCGTGCTCCAAGAGGCTGCAGTTAGAAGAGAGCCAGATAAAGCCAACATCGAGAGAAAATTCAGGAAATTTCAAAGTCACAGTCTTTCCACCTGGCAAATGGCTCATTCAACGTTCTGATTACGGTTAGATCAGCCTGAGGCAACATTATGTATCCGACAGACTAAAAACTTTGCTTTGTATTTCCAGAGCTCTTTTTTAGGCTCTTTGTCCCTGTTAACACCACACCTCCAGGATGCCTGTACCTTTCCCTCTCCTATCTGAGCAGAGAAACTAATATCCTTCCTCCCTCCATTCTTTCCTCCCTCCCTCCCTCTCTCCCTTCCTTCCTTCCTCCCTCCCTCCCTCTCTCCCTTTCTTCCTTCCTTCCTTCCTTCCTTCCTTCCTTCCTTCCTTCCTTCCTTCCTTCCTTCCTTCCTTCCCTCCCTCCCTTCCTTCCACACAATTACTTAACCAACACTGGTTGCCTATCTCGAGCCACTTGCAACTCACTGTGGTTATAGGGCTCTGAGTTGCTGAAAGAAATGGAGATCTGGGGACAGAGACCACAGCCAGCTGTCCAGCTCATGCCAGGAGAATGGCCACTGACTCGCCAAATACATGGAACAGTAAGCCGCCAATGATGGGGACCGAGACGAATTTTGGTCCTCTGTTAAAATCCGTGAGGGATCCATTACTTGTGGGAACTGCTGTAGAGTTTATGTCTATGAGCACAGTCAATCACTAATTAATGATTCTGTTGTAAGTGAGAAGGTAATCAGAGCTGAGACTAGTTTGTAATCAGAATTAGTTTCTGGTGGGTCCATAGGAGTCCGGTGGGGGTGACAGAACAGGCTGTGATGTCAAGCTCTGCTGCAAACTGAGGATGTGCTGCAAACAGTTAATGAGCAGGAAATATCTGTTTCTTCTGTGTCAGGCACAGCACGTATCACTGGGACTTCCATGCTCCTCCTGTCACGAGGAGGGACTGACGGGAACAATTAGTATTTACAAGTGTGCGCCAGCACTTTATAGACGTTTTTATTCAATCCTCACAACACCCCTATGAGGTGGATACAATTAATATCCCCATTTTATAGATGCTGAGACTGAGGCCCCAACATAACAGAAAACACGAGAAGCCACACAACAAGGGAAGACCTGCCAGTTTATGTGGTCATGAGTCCCCGGATTGAAGTCCAGGCACTTAGACTTTTAACCCCAGAACTTAGTATACATTTCAGTAATTAAGTATCAAGTCACTTCTGTGCTTGCTTCATTCTTCACTACCGAAATCCTGGCATCCTTCATTCCTAAATATAATACATGCCAGTGTGTGGCGGTGGGTATTAGCTTACCAGAACACCCTTATCCCCTCGCCCTCTGCCAAGGAATCACTTTACACGGGCATTCTTCCTGGGGCGGTTGGCCCGTGCCTCCTTTGAGCCTGGAGGCCATGGCAGGAGAGTGGACATCACCAGTCGGGGACCCGCCTGCACCCTCGTACAGCCCCGTGCCCTGGAGAGTCTATCAATGCCCCATCTCCGATGAAAGCGGAAACTCGCATGCTGACAGCCGCCACCGGAACACAGGGGCAGCTCTGGAAATCACCTCTGACCTCTTCCCCTGGACCACAGATCCCTGGCCCTGCCTCCTGGAACGGGCTGTATTGTCTTCCCTGCTCCCTCAGAGCTAGAAAGGCCTGCCCCCCATCCCAAAAAGAGGAAGTTCAATTTTAAAAAGAAAAATTCTGCAAATTAAAATTAAATGTTGTTCAGCAGGAGCCAAGAAATTGGAAGAGGCCCATTCTACCCATCCCCCCCACATAGAGATCCCCTATAAATGGGAAAGGAGCTTCACGTGGGCCCTGGGGAAAATTAAAGCTTCCCCTGGCCAAGCCACTGCAGGGACTCACCAGTTTTCTCAATTAATCTCTTTTACACTTGAGTCTCTGCCTTAATAAAACCCTATCTACAGACTGTGTGTGTGTTACAGTACTTACTTTGGATTCGATGACGTCCTCATTTATACCCTCAATGCACTTTTTACTCAAACAATAACTCTGTGTGGGGAGGGGAAAACCCCCCAGGCACGACAGAGACACAATTCCTGAGCCTGTCCCTTGCCCCCATCCACCTGTTTTGGCAAATCTGACCCCATGCCCCTCTAGAAAGAATAGCCTTCGGGAATGGCTCCTGAGCTTTTTGGCCAATCGAAGGGGAGGTGATTCAGAGATGAACTGGGATGCCGGACTTGGGGTCACTTTGTGAAGGCAACAACTTAGAACCACACTGAAAAGGCAAGATTAAACCCACGTTCAGAACTTCAGGAACAAAAACAGTCCTCAAGAAGAAAGGCCAAAATGTTATGATCAGAACGTCCTTGGCTGGCAAACTCATTCTGTGGGGCAACGGCCTCAGAGGAAGTTCCTGATCCTTGGTAAGGAGATGAAGATAGATGCTTTTGGTTCTCCTGAAGATGCAATACCTCACTAACGCCACGAAGTGCCTGCGCTGGGCTTTCTCTATCCCCAGATAACAAACTGATAAAAATCAGCATTCTTCACCACTGATTCCTTGTCAGTTCTTACTGTCCCTGGAAACGCAGGCGGAGCATAGCCACCTGCCAGCTGAGAATCTGGGCATTGGGAAACTGTAAATGTTGGTTAAGAGGTTTCTGGTGAGGAGATGGATGAGCCCTAGGTCAGATGGGCTCAGGAGGCACGAGCCTCAGCGCTCAAAGCTAATTGCCTTGCTCGGTTCTTGTGCAAGCCTTTCTGAGCGCTGCCGCCCTGGTCCATCCCTCACAGGAGACCCGCACCCCCACACTGCTGTGCCTTACCTGGGTCTTTCCCCCGGTGCTCTCCTGGACGGCGGTGCGGGACAGGGCAGTGGTGGCCACAAAACAAGAGAAGAATCCCGAGAAGATGTTGCTGATCCCAAAGGCAATGAACTCCTAAGGCAGAAACCGGGGGGCAGGGATGCTGCAAATAGAATCACTTGGCAAGACCGTCACCAAGTGTTGAAGGAAGAAGAGGAAGAAAGCAAGCTCCCAAGCCCACCCTGTCTGGTAGCCCCAGGCACTGCCCACATGTGCAGATTTGTGAGCAATTTAATAGAAGCCCCCCGGCAATGTATCCTATGCCTGCAAAAAAACGGTCCTGTGTATATTTACTGCAGCGAACCACCTCAATTTAAAGTGGTCACGACCATCATTGATGGTGTTTGTTGCACTGTTTTGCTACATGATAGCTCCCATTACATGAAATATATCAGGAGACACTGCACTGCATGAAGAATTCTTATGCTGACCTACTATGTGAGCGCTGAATGTTATTTAGGATCTGACTGAATTAACTCTTAAAATTCGGGTTACTTCAACTTATTTCTTAAACAGGAAAGAGATGCAACCTGCATATTTCAAAATAATTTCAAATGAGCATGCATAAGAGGGAAACCAGCTCCATAAGGGCCGGTGGAAGAAACCAATCCCTTCTTTAGCAGACAACAAGCCTATCCCACTTGCGCCTTTTTCTTCTTTGCGGCCCTACAGAAGCAGGTCAGTGCCAGGGTGACCATACCTGGTTCCCATCGATGGTGTAATCATACTTGATGGCATAAACTTTTCCTACAGACACTGCGATAGCATAAGCCACCACGGCGATGGAAAACGAAGCAGCCAGCATCTCAGAAAACAGGCTCACGGGTGGGAGTATGGGAGGCAAAAACCTAGTGAGGTTTTAAATGAAAACAAGGCAGTGAGGATTTGACCACAATTCTCCGTTCCTACCCTGCCAAAGGCTATATCCACCCAACCCCACGTCAGGCATGAAAATGCTTGATCCTGAGGGAAAAAGCGCTTTGCCAGGTTTTAATTAGAAGTTGGTGCTATCTCATGGGTTGACTTCTTTGTCCCCTCTTCGAGAGCCTAGGAACGCTGCCTTATCTATACCCTGACATGAATAAGCCTGTCGTTATAGATTCGGTAATATACAACCCCATGCCATGCCATTTCCCACGTTAGTGTTTCTCCTTGCACAATTTTATCTTAAAGGTCTTTGAATTTAAAAGATAGTCTGGCCATAAAATGAGATTTGCCTTGCATGAAGAGATGTCAGGTCTGTGAAAAAGACAAACAATATAAGATGCTAAAAGAACTAGGTAGAAAATCCACATCTTAAGAGCCATGATATTTAAAATCTTGAGTCCAGAAAAGATTACATTTATATAATTATCAGAGTGCTCCAGAATCACAATGACTAAGACTTCCCAGTGACTGTGGGGTCAAATGACTACTGTCTGACATATCAGAGCTATTCTACAAACCATGTAAAGAAATAAACCTGGGGCACCTGGCTGGCTCAGTTGGTAGAGCATGTGATGCTTAATCTCAGTGTTGTGAGTTCAAGCCCTATGTTGGGTGTAAAAGCCCACTTAAAAGGAAAAAAAGAGAGGAAGGAAGGAAGGAAGGGAGGGAGGGAGGGAGGAAGGGAGGAAACCTACAAGTTTATAACCATTCAGTTGTCCCCAAATATGAAAGCTGGGGGAATGACTTTCATGCACCTGTATCTTGATGACTACCCATAGAGTGTATATCCAGAGGTCCCTAGCCAAAAACCCTCCGAAACAAACAAGCAAAAACCATCAAAAAAGTCTCCCTCACCTCCCTCACTTATGTCTGAGTTTCCTTTAATAGGAAATTACATTTTAACCCCTAATTAGAGGGAAGTGCTACAGCAGAAATAAGATTGTTACAGAAAACCACAGAAATCTAGAGCTAGCTAGTATCCTAATATCACCCAAAGTAATATGCTAATCTAATATACTAGAAATTGTTGAATCTACCTCTCTTTTTGTTGATAAAGGAACTGAAGTCCAGAAAAATGAAATGACTTGCTCAAGGTCATTTAGTAGGGTCCTGGTATGAATGTTGATTTCCTGAATAACTAGATCTGTCTGGTTCTCTGCCCCAGTACCCTTTTCTCCGCACAGGTGAGATTACTTCCCAGACTCTTTTTCTCCCACATCCCATCCTGACTTATATGTAAGCTCAGGAATGGATCTTATATGTAGGTGGACAGAACGTTAGAAACCCTGATCTAGCCCTTGAGTGACTCGGTATCACACCTCCGCTAGCCTAGACGTGAGCTTGGACGTCACTTCTTAACACCAGGCTGTGACTCATTTCTAAGACCCAATCAGCCCTACTTCAGGTAATTCGGTCTGTCCGGATTAACTTTCCATTTTCTCGCAAAGAGTTTAGCTTTGATTGCGACCTGATGCCCACTGCCTGCCTGCCTGCCTACTTCTCCAATTCCAGATCCTTCTACCAGGTCCTTGACTCCCCAGAGTCACAAAGTATGTGTAAGTAATTAGTACCTACACACATAGTCAGTACTCAGTAAATGTAGGGAGACCCTAAATCTGCCACACACCTGCCATCGTTTGCATTACCTTGCTGGATCTTAGAAGTGCCAATTTTCTGCCCCGACGCACTCACTTGGGGCCCAGACTGGACACCTTCTAATGACCTCTGAGTCATCTTTCCCTTACCTCCTGCCCCTCTTCAGTAGCCTGATCGTGAGATAACACTATGAAGGGGAGTGAGTGTGAAGGACACTTCTCTGAAAAGATAAGGGTGGGAAGCAGTGGGTCCCTGAAGGGCCAGAGGACCCATAACAGAGAGTCAGGCATGATAAACATGATACCAAGTGCATCTTTACTTCAGGTTGGCCCTGAACATTTGGCAAATGCACCACCACTCCGACTATAAGGGAAAAGTGGCCTTCACAAGGCAGCCGGGAGAAAACCTCTGTGATCCTGCTGACCTCCCCCATCCTGTTCCCCCTATGCCACACTCTCAAGTACAAGTGCAAAGCACATCACTTCAAAAGCAATGTAACAAACACGAGAATAGTGACATCCTCTGGCACTGGTGAGGAGGGGACAGTCACCAGTGTACTCAGAGAGGAAACAGGAGAAAGAATAGGGACTAAAACCTAGAGGGGAAAGCAGTCCCTCTTTTTTAAGGTTTTATTTATTCATTTGAGAGACAGTGAGTAAGAGAGAGAATGAGCAGGGGGAGGGGCAGGGGGAGAGGGAGAAACAGTCTCCCCACTGAGCAAGGAGCCCGATGTGGGGCTCGATCCCAGGACCTCACCTGAGATCACGACGCAAGCCGAAGGCAGACACTTAACCAACTGAGCCACCAGAAAGCAGTCCATGTTGTTGGTATGGGTAAAAGGAAGGAGGGGAAGGAAGGAAGGAAGGAAGGAAGGAAGGAAGGAAGGAAGGAAGGAAGGAAGAAAGGATGGACTGAGCGATCCTAGCAAACGGAATTGGCCCTCAACAGGGTAAAAGGAACTGCCAACAGTGGCTTTGCTTTTACCCCCTCACTAGAGGACTGAAGCCAGGAGGGCATAAATACGGGGCCTGCACCATCTTTCTCTTGGTACCCCTTCCTGTCACGGAACTCACCTTCAACATTCAACTTTCCTGGCTCTTTTCCTATCTCTCCCCATCACCCTTTCTTTCTGAGGGTTGTTGATGTCACTAGATTTGTTTCCATGCTACCACATGAGATCAGACAATAGTGGCTTGCTTACAATGGCAGAGGCTTGGGATTTGGTCCCTCAGCAAGTATTTCCTGAGATGCTCCTATGGGATAGGTACCGTGCTACAAAGACAGAGTCAAATGGGACAACTAGGCTCACGGCCCTTCTGGAGGAGCTCTCAGTCCCTGGGACCAGGCAGGCCAACCTCGTTGACCGGTCACACCAGGTGGCCTGTCAGAGGAGTCAGCTCAACCCAACCCAAGAGCAAGAGGCTAGAGGTATACTCTCAGAAGGACAGCAGGCAGGGAAGCTCTGCCTTAGGCCAGAACGGGGACCTCGGGATGCGAAAAATGAGTTCCCCAAGCCTGTTCATGGAACGAGGATTCAAGGCATAGGGCATTTGCTGTGGACCACCTCTAAGTGTTACATCTTAGGAAGCCTGACAAAGGGGAACTATAAAATATCTTTCTCATGTAGTTTGTAGCGACTCAAATAATCTGATAGGATGAAAATCCCATAAGGCCGCAAGTGGCCACTTCGCACCTTTTATCACACCTTTGGAAAATATTTAATTAAAAAAGACTTTAAAAAAAATTTAATTCCTAGGCCCCTCCTCTGGAAAGCTTAATTCAGTATTTCAGGGTGGGAACCAGGAATCTGTGTTAACAAGGGTCTCATGGGATTCTCACAAAAAGATAGTTTGAGAAATCCTAGAATGGCTAATAGGTAAAATAAGACCCACGGAGGCCAGTTGTAATTTTTCCAATATTTCTTTGACCAGCTATTAGAAGAAATCTTAAGGTTAATCATATGGAAAGCATCAGTTCCCTGTGGAATAAGCAGTAGGACTCAGCCAGCCTAAGGAGTTTTCTAGAAATGCGTGGAGAAACAGAGTCCAGTCCAAGGTCCCGCAACTGGTTTGAGGGAGGGGAAACTAGTACCTTTTGGCTATCTAACAGTAAGTCTGGTCATAATTGCTAGAAGTTAATGTTACCAATCTAGTGAACACCTAGGTTTCTTTTTTAATGCCGTGTGATAAAATTATAGCGTAGTGCACTTGGTCCATTTGGTGCATTTTATGAGAGATCTCACTGGTATTTCAGAACAAGCCCGAATTAAGAATTTACTCTGTTTCATAGGAGACCCCCTCACTCCCACCCCGTCACCGCTCTAGGTGGTGACAGAAGTGGACAAAGGAACTCAGCTCTCAACTCTTCTAATTCACCCAACTACTAACCATATATAAAACCTCCCTTAAGATGATGCATTTTGTTCATGAGAACCAATGACATAATTATTACCTAAGACTGATCAAACTAATTGGTGGAGGATGTCCCTTACTCCTTAAGCAGATTGTTCTCAGTGTGATAAACGTTACTAACCATGATTCTATTTGTATTATACTGTAATTATATATATATGAGTTTAAGTCAGGAGTCTGGTGGTAACTATATATGTCCTGCCACATTTTAAGAAAATGAAGAAAAAACAAAGCATATGGGAGTTGCCTTTCAGCCAATGGCTTGAACCTTCCCTACACACAGTGCATCTGACAGTTCGCACAAATGGCTGCTTCGTTAGGACCGCACACGGAGGAGACTGGTGAAGGAGCACCGACCTTGTAATAAAAGGCTTCTTTTAAATAGAAAGTACTGACTTAATACATTAGTATTGCCTAAGAGGAACTCCACACTCACCCTCTTGGGATGGATTTAACAATGCCAGCATTGTAATTTTTTTCCAGGTTGGCTCCGTATGAAATAGCAGTAGCAATTATTGTCTGAAATAAAACAAAAGAGGTTAAAGAAATAAAAAACTGCACGTTTTAACAACTCCCCCCTTACATTTTGTCTCTTCCTTAAGAAGCCTGTCCTGTTGGTTTCTTTCTTTTTTTTTTAATCCAAGTACAATTAACATACAGTGTTATATTCATTTCAGGTGTACATTTTCTTTTTTTTTTTTTAAAGATTTTATTTATTTATTCGACAGAGATAGAGACAGCCAGCGAGAGAGGGAACACAAGCAGGGGGAGTGGGAGAGGAAGAAGCAGGCTCATAGCGGAAGAGCCTGATGTGGGGCTCGATCCCAGAACGCCGGGATCACGCCCTGAGCCGAAGGCAGACGCTTAACCGCTGTGCCACCCAGGCGCCCCTCAGGTGTACATTTTCTTGATTCAACTTTTCTATACATCACAGTGCTCATGAGAATAAGAGTGCTCTCATTCCTCTTTATGTGTTTCCCCCATCGCCCCACCCACCTCCCCTCTGGCAACCACCAGTTTGTTCTCTGTATTTAAGAGTCTGGGGGATTTTGTTTGTTTGTCTCTTTTTTTCTTTGTTCATTTGTTTTGTTTCTTAAGTTCCATATATGAGTGACATCATTTAGTATCTCTCTTTCTCTGACTGACTTATTTCACTAAGCATGATACTCTCCAGCTCCAACCGTGTTGCTGCAAATGGCAAGATTTCATTTGCTTTTTTGATGGCTGAGTAATATTCCACATATCTTACAACTTCTTTCTTGTCAAACTCATTAATGTTGAATTTCCTAATTACGTTTTACTTACCACAATCACTTCTATAGGAATAGGGACTGGAATTTTGTGCTTAAATCGATCATTCACTTCCTTAACCGCCATACAGATGATAATGGTGAGTAATCCAGCAATGAAATCAGCAAGATTGGTGTTGCCAACGTTTTGAAAAATCTCAATCAGAGTCTGTAAAAAGAAAATAATTGTATATTCATGTGAAATGTGAAAAATCATATCATCAAACAGCACTTAAGAATTTCATGTAAAGTCATAAAAGTGTGTTGGTTAATACAGAGACCATTAAAAACATCCAGTCTTAGCAATATATATAAGTTATTAATGATGGTTAACTGAAGTAGTAAAACCATGGGTGATTTCTACTTTTTTTTGTTTATCTGCATTTTTTACAATAAAAATGAGATGTTTCAAAAGAAAAAAATATCATTACATACTGAATTTTACTTGCAGAAAAGCTTTAAAAGTTTATATCTTAAAGTGGTTTTACAGGGACTACTAAGTAACCTAATTTCACAATGTTGATGTGGTATTTTTGAGACTAAAACCTGATAAACCAAAAAGTCCCAATTAGCCAGTATTTTAGGTAAAACTCTTCCCCAACCTGAATGATACGGTGGTAATAAAAATACCTAATTACTTCATATGTAGATACATAGGGACTGATCCATTCTTCATGCCAAAAAAAGCTACTGAATTGATATAAAGCTCAAATATAAATTTTGGAAATTAATTTGGTACCTAGTTCAAACTTGAACTGAGATGACTTAAATAAAAACAACTCTTTCCAAGTGGGCAGACAAGCCAACTCAAGAATAAACTCGTCTTGTTTTGTAAATAGGAGGTTTCTGGGAATCAAGGAAGATTAGCAATAGAGAATCCCAGGGAAGAACACTAATACATTTGTTCCAGCAGCTCTGGTCCTGTAGAAGACATGATGTAAGAAGGTATTCTTTATTTCTTTGAGACAAATAACCTCTCAGTGAAGGTTACTTTTTTTTTTTGAATGAGTCCTTTTATGGATACATTTTTATATAAAAATAAAGGGATGGAGCATCTTATCATTTATAACGTGTCTTAATTTTACAGACAAGCTATATTTAAAATAATTACAATGACAATCCAATAACAGTTATGTATAAAGAACCTTAAGTGATCTAGAGGTCATTTTGCCAGCAACTCCAACTCTCTGGAAAACATTCAAGAGTAAGGGAATGAGGGGAGAAATTTTCATGCTAGCTAGAGCCATCCACCAAGTGCTTGAACTAGAGTTCAAGCATCTGACTTACAGGAAGCCTCTTGGACTTTCACTGAGAGAGCATTTTTGCTCTTGCTTTAATCCCAATACCAATAAATTTACTTTGCCTTCCAGAGTCAGTCAAAATCGCTAGAGGCAATGACATGGATAGCAAAAATACCAAATGATAGCAGGGTGAAAAGAGAAAATGCAGCCCCTGGGTGGCTCAGTCAGTAACGCATCTGACTCTTTGTTTTGGCTCATGTCATGATCTCAGGGTCATGGGATCGAGCCCTGCATGGGGCTCCCCACTCAGTGGGGAGTCTTTTTGGGATTCTCTCCCTCTGCCCCTCCCCACTCATGTGTACGCACTCGCTCTCTCTCTCCTTTCTCTCTCTAAAATAAATAAATCTTTTTTAAAAAGAGAGAGAGAAAATGGACGAGTACCACAAGTGGGCACAATAACTCAAGAATTTAGGGCATCTGCCATAAGAGCAAACAGTCCTACATGTCTCAGAGTCAGGATGCCATTGCTGTCTGACCCTTCCCACCACCAATTTTCCGATGACAAGTCTCATTAATGCAAAAGCTGGATACAATATTTCACTTAACTGTCTATACAGTAAAGGTTTACTTTCAACTCAAAAGGGAAAAATTCAAACTTGAAAACAATCAGATAACTATCCCAATCATAAAAACATTTTCACCTTACAAAAATGGTCACTCCAGGATTCCCATTTAATCTATGAGAGTCCCTTAGATCTCTGAATAAAAAGCACCTCTGGTGTATTAAGAATGTAATATGGGTTGCAAAAAACAAAGTCAGTTTATATTACACAATTGCATTACAAGCATATAAATATATTAGTTGCTTATACACTGAGGTATCTCCTATGAAAAGTTCTACAATAAAAAGTTTAGTCTATGTAGAAATAAAACTAAAGTAGTCAGATTGTACTCAAAGATAATAGAAATGAGACTCTAAGGAAGCACTGAAAACTAATCTTAATTTAGTTTACTATTAAAATATTTACTACAATATGTTTAAAATGTGGATACACAAATGAATCCATATTTGAATCTAGTATTCTGAATAGTTCAAATCATAGTAATGACCATTTCAGTGATGGGAAATATTTTACTCTATTTCCCACCATGCTTGGAGAATTTTAGGACCATTTCATTTAGATCATTTCTCCCTTCTTTGCCTACCATTACCTGGGGGTACGAAGCCATAAGAAACAAATATATACCTGCTGTTGCATATGAGGAAATTTATCAGTTAACGTCTGGTGCCAAATTTATTTTAATTCATCTTTATAAATAGAGCAAACCCTTTATAATCACCCCTTACTGTCAGGCATTTCCTCCTACCAGAAACAATTTTTGCCCATACGTAGATCAACCCTTAAAGTGTTACTTTCCTTATTATAATGGCTTAATTTTTACATACTGAAACAGATTCAAAAGAGTGTCTGATCAAGCTTAACGGTGACTTTCAAAACTCTCGTCATCCGGGCAGAACTTTTCAGTGTGGTCTTCCTCCACGTTAGAGAAAGAAATGGGGAGGTGGCATTACTTCAGTAAGCAAGTAGAAAGTCTTGCTTTGTCTACTGAGACAAGCCATTCAAAGCGAATGATAGGAACACATAATCACCCTTAAATGTGCTATGTGATTTACTTACATAATTGAGCAGCTACATGGTGGCATGAGGAGTATTAGTAATTCTGAATTCTGCCAACATCCTGCCATTCCCCTCTTCTGCAAGCTATACTCAGTGGCTCTGGCATTTGTGAGTTAAAAGTTTTAGTTTTTCAGGGGCGCCTGGGTGGCGCAGTCGTTAAGTGTCTGCCTTTGGCTCAAGGTGTGATCCTGGCGTTATGGGATCGAGCCCCATATCGGGCTCCTCCGCTGGGAGCCTGCTTCTTCCTCTCCCACTCCCCCTGCCTGTGTTCCCTCTCTCGCTGGCTGTCTATCTCTGTCAAATAAAGAAATAAAATCTTAAAAAAGAAAAGTTTTAGTTTTTCTTAGTGTCCCAATATTTCCTCCTCCAATTCTTTGTATTGTTTTCTTTTTTGGGAGGAGTTGGGAGAAGGAAACAGTCCAAAGAACAACCTTATAACAAAAGAGATGTTAAGTTGCTACAAGCCAGGGAAAGTATCTTACAATGATCTTCCAATTTTTCCTGGAGGAATCCACTACTTCTGTGCATTTGTTGAAGGATTCTTTCATGAATGATTGCATCTGGTTATGTCATAAGGAAAGTTCTCTGTTCAAGTACTGAGTGGTTCATTCAACCCTTATGCAAACCTTTCCAAACCTGCTGATTCTTCATTTTCTGAAGAGCAAGCTTAGAGTCATGATGACATAGGGATGATTGAGATATCTTCATCTAACCTGACCTCTCTGGAGGAATTTCTCACAAAATTCTATGACACATTCTAACCTAAGATTTCAAAAATAATGTTTAACAGTCACGTAACAATTGTGTTTGGTTTCAAGACTATTTTTGACCTTGTTCTAGTATTTCTTGGTTACTTTTGTCCCTGTTTGAAAGTGGGATCATTTGCAGCAAGCTTTGTCTTAAACATAGTCCTAGGAAAGACAGGGAAGAAATGGAAAGACATTCCATGCTCATGGATCGGAAGAACAAATATTTTTAAAATGTCTGTACTATCCAAAGCAATCCACACATTTAATGCAATCCCTATCAAAATATCAATAGCATTTTTCACAGAACAGAACTGGGACAAACAATCTTAAAATTTGTAAGGAACCACAAAAGATCCCAAAGAGCCAAAGTTATCTTGAAAAAGGAAAACAAAACTGGAGGTACCACAGGCCCAGATTTCAACTGGTGCAGCTATGCTGGAAAACAGTGTGGAGTTTCCTCAAAAAGTTAAAAATAGAGCCACCCTACAATCCAGCAATTGCACTACTAGGTATTTACCCAAAGGACACAAACATAGTGATCCAAAGGGGCACCTGCACCCCAATGTTCATTACAGCAATGTCCATTACAGCAATGTCCATAGTCGCCATAATATAGAAAGAGCCCAAATGGCCATCAACAGATGAATGGATAAAGAAGATGTGGTATACACACACACACACACACACACACACACACACACACACAATGGAATATTATGCAGCCATCAAAAGGAATGAAATCTTGCCTTTTGCAACAACATAGATGGAGCTAGAGGGTATTATGCTAAGCAAAACAAGTCAGTCAGAAAAAGACAAAAACCATACGATTTCACTCATATGTGGAATTTAAGAAACAAGACAAAAGAGCAAAAGAAAAAGGAGAGAGGCAAACCAAGAAACAGACTCTTAACTATAGAGAACAAACTGATGGTTACCGGAGGGCAGGTGAGTGGAGGGGGGAAGGGTGAAATAGGTGAGGAGATTAAGGAGTGCATTTGTGATGAGCCCCGAGTGATAAATGGAAGTACTGAATCACGATACTGTCCACCTGAAACTAATATAACACTGTATGTTAACTATACTAGAATTAAAATAAAAGCTTTAAAAAAAACACAACATAGTCCTAGGAGACAAGGAGAACTATTATTATCTGCAGAGGTCCCCCAGTGGCCAGGGAACCAGGTTAATTAACCATTGGCCTAAGCCTCTGGTGATCTGTGTGGATACAAGCCAAGCAATGTTTATGAAGAGGAGAGTACACTCAGTAAGGGGTATCTTGGTGGATTCAGGGGTCAGTGGATTTGTATGGGGAGTAAATAGTTCCTAGCACATTAGAGGTAGTCAATAAATACCGACGGAATAGACGAATTGGATGAGTGACAATGAAGGAATAAATGAATGAACAGTTGACAGGAAAAGTGTGAAAGCAAGAAAAAGCAAGATGTGCCCGGGACTGCAAAGGTGAGAGGGCCTGTCCGAGAAAGGCAGTCAGAAGGTTTCCAAATGAACCAAGCACTTAGTAGGGAAAAAAGCAACAATGACAAAAATAGTACTGAATCAAAAAACAGCCTGCATTAATAGGCTGGCTCCTCGGGAAGTGAACAGTAAGCTCTACGAGGTCTAGTCACCTTAGTAATGAAAATAACAATAATAATAATAATAATTAACTAAGCTCTTACATGAGCCAGATAGCGTACTCAGTGCTTTATACAGACTTTCCTTTTTAATCCTCACAATTCTAAGAGGCAGCTGCTGTTCTTACTCCCATTTTACAATTAAGGACGCTGAGGTGTAGAGACGTTAACTGTAACACACCCCAAATCACAAGGGTAGTAGGTAGTGGAACCAAGATTCCAACTCAGCTCTACTGAAATTTAAAGCCGCTGATTAATCCCTATGTTAGACCGCCTCCTCTACCTATTCCCACTGCTCGGCACAGTACCTGGCCTGCAATAGGCACTGGGCAGTATTTGTTGAATGGACAGGGCAATGTGGGATTATGGCACTGTCGTGAATCCGAGCAAATTCCTCACCACCTCACTAGTTTTTACATATGGATGCATGGCCTTAGTTGTTTTAGAAGCTAATCCATAGGTCACTAAAGGACTTAAGCTCCATTCTTGAGACTAGCACATTATTTTTCTATAGTATCATTCTCCCCAAGCTAGGATGACATCATGTTACTATCATTATCATTTTCAAGCATCAATAGCATGCTTTATATAAAACATATATTTAGATCCAAGGACTTTTTCAAATCTAATTAGTGTGATCTACATCCTTCTTTTGCATCTTTTTTGCATGTTGAATCATCTCCGAATCTAATGTTCCTTTTCATCTATAATTGCTGAGACATTTACATTATGCATTTTATGGACTCTCACAGTTAGAAAGGGCTTTAGAGCTACATCTCTAGTCATTTCATGTTACCAATAAAAAAAGAAAGTAGGCTTGAGATGTGAAATAATAATTCCAACCTACCTACTTTTTTTAAGTACTTGTTATGTGCCAGCCTCTGGGCCAAGTGCTTCTCTTATACCCTATTTAACTTAACTATGAATATAGATATTAATACTAACTCTATTTGTCAGAGAAGGAAACTGAGGCATGGTGATTTGCTCATATAATTAGGAAGCAGTAGAGTCAGGACATGACTCCAGGTCATTCAGCTCCAAACCTGAGCTTTCGGCCACTATCCCCCATGGTGTGTCTACGGTCGCTCAACTTATCAGAGACCAAGTTGAGACTAGAACTCAAGTCCGTGGCATCCAAGACCAGATTCCCTTTTTGTTTTCATTAATATTTTTAAGTGCGGTGACACTCCTGAAACCATTCTGACTAGTTGAGAACGATGATTTGTAAAATGTGCCGTCTTCAATGTTACTCCTGATTCTATTGCCTGCTTTCAGAGAAGAATGTTTTCCATGCACCCCAAAGTATGGCATGGAGGAACTTATGCTCTCCAGATGCAGGTTAAAGAAGAAAAGAAGAGAGTTTTCTCAGGGAGCCATCCCCGGAGTTAGAAGCCACACTTACATAGATAATGGAGAGAACTCCATTATAGTTTCTGGTGGAAACGTTGAGAACGATCTTCAGCTGGGAGACCAGCACTTGGAAAGCAGCAGCTGTTGTGAATCCGCCAACCAAAGGGTCTGCCAAGTACCTCACTATGAATCCGATCTGCAAACCTCCAAATATCAACTAGTATGAGAAGGAAAGAAAAAGTTAATGTTTGCCTGACAGAAGGACCAACTCTCTTGAACTATTAACGAGTTCAACTTAACATCAGTTAAAACTCTGGTTGGCCTGCTAATAACACAAAAATACTTGTCGTAATGCCCCTCCACCACTCTAAAATTTGAAAACTGTGGTAATATGAACCTTAAAGTGTTTCTAGATATGTAATAAGAAAAGCAAAAATCGTGTGGCTTATTTCTGTGCCTTTCAGATCCCATGGCTCTGCTCACCAGGACACTTTTTTCTCCTTGGTTGGTTCTGCACACTTCCCTTCCCTCATCCTCATTTGAATCACACATGTTATCCTGATTTTTTTTCTGTCTCTGACTTTGATGATACTCGAGCCTTCATAAGTGGGGTCTTGCTGACTATTTCAGCATCTGACCTAAAACAATATAATTTAGAAAATAACTTTGGGGGTCCAATAAATTGCTCGGTTTCACGTTTAAATGAATCTTGAAGTCCACATGCTTTATACTCAGTTATTTCAAACAAAAATCATGCCGATCCATATTGTACTTGTAATCCCATTACCTGTATGATTCCAACCAAAAGAGTAAGGGTGCTCGCAATCAATACTCTCGCCGTATCTCTGGCCACATAGTCTATCATGGTGGTATTGAATGCGGTCCCATTACTGCTGGATATGAGAAAGTGTTCGTCGGGGGCCATGCTCAGCACAACAGATCCCACCATTAAACTGACCACTGGGAATGGCCCTGGGGGAAAAAAAGCCTCTATCAATTAATAATTATTCATCACAAATGTTTAGGTTCAACATGTCTACATGGGGTTAGAAAGATGCATGGAATTATGGACTGTGACTGGGAAAATATTGTTTGTTCACAAAGGAAATTACAAAGCAGATGTTTCAAGGCATTCGTGACCCAGAAATAATCAAGAGAGACATGTAGGTGGGCAATTATAACACAGCACTCCGGATGCTCTGTGAATACACAAGAGGGTTGTCTATCCTGTCTTTGCGTAGTCTTCATGTGTACTGGGGCAGGGGTGCGGGGAGTTGCCCGGAAAGGTTTCCTGGCAGAGGTGGCAAACCAGCTGAATCCTTACTGTTCTATCTTATTTATTCCATATAAGCTCATTTCCTAGAGCATCCAATGCCCTGAGCTCTGCAGAGCTGGATACCTTCATCAATACCACAAGGTCCAGGTTAGGATAAAGAAACACCCAAGAGAGTACATAGTTTCTCTTTTTCTCTTTTCAAGACAAATTATTTTTTCATATCATATGCCAGTCCATAAGATTCTGTGTTTTAAAAGTATTCCTTTTCTCCCAATCACTCCTGATATTTTTATCTCTGATGGTGATCCGGTATGTTCGTCATGGAAGGCCTTAGCAGTTGGGAGGGCTCAGTACCAAAATCCAGTAACCCGGAGGGTCTAAATGTATAGAACACCAAAGAGAACAACATCAGCTCCTATGTTCCTCACGTTATCAAGCATTTGATACTGATTGATTCTCCCAGGTGAGGAAGTGCTTTCAATCAATAGCCTCTTCCTGATCTCCTTCCACAGTCAAGGCTAGATACTGGGGAAAAAACGGCTAAGGATGAGGATATGGGCTGGAGATATAGTAGATGATTGTATTTGTCTCAAGAGGATTGTCCAGGTAGACATGTCTAGCCAGCAGATGGATGTAGGCGCAAAATTATCTCAAGTATAAATGTCAAAGTCACAAAATAGCATTAAAACATTCATTTACCAGAACATTCCAGCAAAAGAGAATTCAAATTTTAGGAACAGCAGAAAATAAGCCTATTTTGAGCCACACCATGAAGGAAAGCCAAGCTTAGTTTCTAAATAGTTTTGGCACAATTTTGCCAGTCTTCCAATATTAGGGACTTAAAATGAGTACAGTTTTTAATGAAATGATGAATATGTATTTGATGAACATAATTTAGTAAATGATAGGTTAGTCTAGTAAAGCAGTAGGTTTGAAGACCTCTTGAAGATTTTTTTCCCCTTGTCATTTTGTATTTTGGAAGAGAACACTTCCTAAATATGGAGTCAAGTTTATTACATTTCTTAAAATGAAAATATGCTAGAATTTGAAGGTAGGCTGTAATTCTGACAATCTTTCAATTTTCCCCTCTTTAAAAAAAAGGAAAAAAAGAGTTAAGTTTAAACCTAATACTAAAGAGATGGTATTTTGAAAGCTAAGAAGAACCACTGCATCATTGAATTGGATAAGCCCGCAAAACACTGAAGGCCTATTTTCCTGGAAAACATTAACAAAGATATGGAAGCATAATACACATACTATAGCCAAAAGACATTAAACGTGAATAAATACAATTGTGATATATGTTTATAATTACCAACTGAGATGTGTCTTGATGTTCCAAAGATAAAATATGTCAGGATAGGGAAAAAAGCAGAGTAGAGACCATATCCAACAGGGACTGCAGCTAGCAGAGCGTACGCCATGCCTGAAAGTACATCCAAAATGATTAAATTCACAAACAAAAGTTACAGTATTCTTTCTACTGTGCAAAGAAAGGCCTTTTCATAGATATTCCCCGATTTGCAGCTTGCCCTGGGTGGTCTTCTTTATTTTGCATATAGTCTGGGGCTACGCTAGGATGCAGAACATGATCGGATCAGCTTAGATAATGATTCATCCTCACGCTCCACCTGCTTAAAGAAATTGATCAAATTGATCAGTAATCCAATTATCCACCGATTAGACGAGTGGTAAAAGGAAGTCAAGTCAGTTGGTTAAAAACTTCGTCAGTTTGGTCCAAAGGCAGACGTTTCGTGTGAATGCAGTGTTTCTCTGTGTCCGCAGGGACACAGTCGTCGTTGCACTGTGATTCCCCCTTCCTTGCTAGGGAACAGAAGTCAGATCCACACAAAGGAAACGATGCCAGCTGTACCCAGCAGCAGGTAAGACAGCTCTCCTCGGCTTTCCTCCAGGAGCTCAGCTTCTCCACCGGGGCCGTGCCGCACAGTGTGGAGAAATCTCAACTTTTCCACGTACATGGCAGTTGAAAGACCGTAATGGTGCCTTCTTTTCCTTAGTTAAATACTTCTTAGGTAGTTAACACATCTTACTCCATATTGCCTCCTCACATTTCACTCACAGTGAGAGAAAAATCAAGCCCTTTGGTCACTGGGTTCTTAACATGTTAAGGATTCCACTTATAGCAGTTTCAAAAAGGGCAGAAAACAACCTAAATATCCTGGCTCACAAGTGCATTATTTACTGAATGAATGTCTCAAAACGGAAAAGTGGTTAACTGAATTATACTTTACATACTGTAACTCTGTAAAATGAAATTGATACGTATAGAAATACATTTACTAACATGGAGATATGTAAAGAACAAAGGAAAAAGGAAGGAAAAGCAGGATTCAAAATCATGGTAAGGGGGTGGGTGGGTGGCTCAGTCGGTTAGGTGTCTGCCTGTCTGCTCAAGGCATGATCTCAGGGTCCTGGGATTGAGCCCCACATTTGTCACTGTTTCTCCCTCTCCCTCTGCCCCTTCCCCCCTCCACTCATGCTCTCTCTCTTTCAAAGAAATAAATCTTTTTTTAAAAATCATGGTAAGTATGCCTGCTCCCCCTTTTATAAAAGTAAACATGGATGTTGCATGCACAAAAAAATCCTGAAAGATTTTCAATATACAAAGTCATTTCCATATACAAAAAGACAATATCATGAATAAACACTCATGTATTCACTGTCCAGCTTAAGAAATAAATTGCCAGTAAAGTTGCAACTCTGTGTACTTTTCTTCAATCACATTGTCCTTCGTCCCTCCATCCCCAGAAGGGAACCGCTATCCTGAATTAATGCTTATCATTCTGACATTTTATTCTTTTACATACATATGCATTTATGTGGGGGCGCCTGGGTGGCTCACTCGGTTAAGCTTAAGCATCAGTCTTCCGCTCAGGTCATGATCCCACCGTCCTGGGATCAAATCCAGCCAGCCAGAAGTGTGTCATGATCTTGGGACCACTAGAGACTATGGCACCGCCCCTGAAATATCAATTTTGAGCAACCTCTCTCAAACTGCAACCTCCCAGCCTTTCAATTTGCCTACTCCAGAATCCTTGTTGCAACATTTCTTTGTTCTCATGGGGCTTCTAAAGGATGAACTGATTCACCTTGTCCCTATCCAAGGTGTCCGCCTGCCTTCTCTTGCCTTCTGTCCATGGAATTTCAGAAATACTCTGAATCCCCTGCTTCACTCTCTTTTCCCTTCCCTTTTCTTGTCGGGTAAAACCCCATTCTAACTGATCCCAAACCTCCACATTTTGGGTGACAAGCCCTCGAGCAGCTGGATAAATGGACTAGAGACTAGATAATCTTCACTCTGGCTGACAAATCTCACAGAAGATTCAGGAACAGGAGCCCCAGTGGGTACTCCGGACTGCCTGGTGGTCCAACTCCATGTCCTAGCTCTGAAAAAGACTCAGATCTCCCGCACTTTCTTCAAACCGCCCCTCCCCCTTTTGCACACAGACACAGTTCAGAGATGAATCTTAGACTCCACCTAAAACAAAGAATCCATAAGAGATGTTCCTAATTTGCTTTTCACCATAATTTCAAATCACTCTATATTAGCACCATTTGTTCCGTCTTTCTTCCTTCAAAAATGGAGGAGATATCCCTCCTGTCTTTAAGAAGAAGCAACCCACCTACTTCTGTCCTTGAGCCCCAGCTGCAGTCCCCCCTTGTCACCACTTTCAGTTTCTCCTCCACCTCGTGGGCCACAGACACCTTTCTCTCTACAAGGACATTCCCACCAGCTCCCAGATATGTTCTGCTATCTCTTCTGTTAAAAGAAACCTAAATCCTCCCTCATTCTACCTCCATCCCTTACCTCTCTCTGGTTACAGCCATTTTTCTGTTCTGCTTCACAGCAAACCTTTTTTTAAATATATATTTATTTATTTATTTTAGAGAGAGAGAGAGAGAGAGCATGCGTGGGAGCAGGGGGAGGGGCAGAGGGAGAGAGAATGTCAAGCAGACTGCACTGAGCACGGAGCCTGATGCCAGGCTCGATCGCACCATCCTGAGATCATGACTTGAGCCTAAACCACGAGTCGGACACTTAACCCACGGAGCCACCCAGGCGGCCCACACAACAAACCTTCTTAAAAGCATTGTCTGTGTTCCATCTTCAAACTCTCCCCTGAAGAGTATGACGCTATCTCCCCTCTATTCTTTTAAAAGCAACCTCCTCTCTTGGCTTCTGACCCCACATCCCTCCAGTCGCTCTTTCTCTCCAACCTCCGGAGCCTCCTCACGGTTCTCTGTGGCCCTCCTCTTACCTTCCTGACCTCTGAATGGTCCAGCCATCTTCTCTTCCATCGGCCCCTTCTCCCTGGGTAGTCTGGGGCATTCCCACTCCTTTAAAGAGCACCGCTACAGGGACGCTTCCCTGATATTTCTGCCTAGCCCAGACCTCTCCTCTGCTCTTCACACTTGTAATAGCTCTGTATTTGGCATTTCCACTTAGAGGTCTCACGTACATCTCCAACTCAGCATGTCCAAATGGAAACTCTTCACTTTCCATCCCAAACCTGCTCCTCAGCCAGTCTTTGCCATTTTAATAAGTGACATAACCATCTACCCGGTTGTTCAAGCCCACAACTTTGCAGCCATCTGGGATTTTTCGGCTACATGCTAAATCCATCAGTAGACACCAGTGATTGTTGCTCCAGAATACATTTCAGATCTACACAGATCAGATCTCTCCGCAGATCAGTTCTCTCCGTCTCCTGCTCAAGCTGGTTTAAGCTGACACAATTGTCCTCCAGGGCTGGGAGTAGGCTGAGGCAAGTCAAGTGCCTGAGGCACCATATTCAAGGAAGCCTCCTGAGAGCAAGTGCCTCCCTGCCCCATCCTAACACAGCCCCGCCCAACCTTATCTCGTTCTGTTCACCCTCCCCCCCTACACAACGCACCCACCCACTCTAGAATTCTTCTTGCAACTCCCTTGAAAACACTGAACTCCTTTTGCCCTTGGGCCTTTGCCTGGTTAACGCTCTTCCTTCTGCTCTTTCCATGGTGTCTCCTCATCCTCTGAATCTAACTAAATTTCATCCCCTCAGTAAAGCCTTCCTTGACCATTCTACCTAAAATAAATACTCCCTCCTCAAAGTAATCCCTAGGACAGAGTATTTAATCCTACACAATGGATTAAATCTATTACAATCTGTAAATATTTTTTTGTTTATCTCCTTTATTTAATAACTTAATCAAATTAATGTCCACCATTCGAAAGGAACTCAGTGAGGTCAGTACCTGTGCTTGTCAATAAACCACTGAATCTTCGTGGCTGAACATCTGACATACAGAATTGGTTTATAAATAGTATTAAGTGAATGAAGGATGAATGAATGCATGAATGAACCAGGTTAACCTCCCAGAAATTTACGTTACAAAGGTCACTTTATAGAGACAGAAAATGATTTAATGGATTTCTCATCTATTGGAAAGGAGTTAATAATTATTTTTGTGAGGATTAAATGAGATAATTGGCCAAAGCCTTTAGCACAGTAAACAACATATATTCATCATCAGAAAAGCAATTCAGGCCTCTTCACTAAGTGTGAAGATGAGGCCATCTACTTTGTGCCAGTCTCCATGCCAGGCACTAGCTAAACAAACATTAACTCCACGGTTCCTGTCTCCCAGGAGTCACACAGTGTTGCTATGTCATAGCTTTTAGAGCCCACTGTGGGCACGGGGCATCATCGAACTAATGTACTGCTCAGCCCTACCTCCTCTTCCATCCACCTTTGTGACTGAAACCATGGTCAGTCAGGCTGGGGCTCCACGCTGGGGCCACAGAATACCCTCCTCTGTGGAAATCTACCTGGCTTGCTCTGGGGAATCTTGAGAGCTCTACGGTCAAAAGCTGGTTCATGACGTTGCTCAACAACTGTTACTAACTTCTGAAATAGTCCATTTTCAAGCCATCTTTCTACCCACATCCCCACCCGACTCTACTTGCCATCATTGGGCAGTCTCAAACTAAACCTTCACAGAAACTCCATCTGACAACTCAGCCTCCAGGAAGCCATTCCCAGTCCCCTAAGGCTGGGTTGTGAGCCTCTGTGCACGCTCACCTCCAAGGCCTTGTTACCCCTGTCACAGCCCTGTTGAACTGTTATTATCTACTTTCCATGGACCATGAGCTCCTTAGGAGCAGGTGGTACAGCTCATTCACGTCAGCATACCGAGTGCCTGGAGCATACTAGATGCCCCATCAAATAATAATAAGTAAATGAGACTTCTGTTTTCATGGTCCAGGGGCTTTGCAGAGTTGGGGAGATAGCAGAAGCAAGACAATAGGGATGGGGGACAGAGGAGAATGCCTGTACTGCAATTCACCGACTATGCAACAGATTCCTAAGATGCTCACGGAAATATAATATAAAGCCTGTTTAAAACAAAACAAACAAAACAAAATAAAACACCTCTGTTAAGACATTTTGCCAGAGATTAAAATAAGGATGAATTTTAAAAACTACGGAGGACAGAACAAAATGCTATGTACAACACTCCAGGCTAAAACACTTCCTTCACTTTCCCTTAAGCCACCTTCAAATTGCAGGTCAAGACCCATGTGTGGGATGCAAAATAATTTAATGAACTGCAATCATCATCTAAAAAATATAAGCAAAATGGAAGAGGACAGAATAGAAACCATCAGAGTATATCACTTGTAGTGAGGGTTAATATCATTTCACGAAACTTGAGATATGTGTGTGCCGATCATGATGTAATGTCTGTTTCTTACTGTGAGTTGTGGTCAATAGAAGTTGGGAAGCCACTGCTCAGATGCTAGGGCGCTAGCAGGCAGCTCGAGAAGCAGCAGGGTTTCCCAGCAAGAGCACTCTAAGGAAGAGGAAAAAAGACAAATCTGTCCACTAAGGGGCTCTACAGGAAAGATGAAGATCTCGAAGGGTAAGCAAAGATTTGGTATAGACTCCTGGGACTCAGGTGGAAGTTACGAACTGCTGCTGGGGACTGTGACCCTCAATCATTTCGGACCCAATCCACCACCACCTTACCTTGCAACGTGCCCACCAGCCCAGTACTAACTCCCGAAATGATGTCACTAAGCAGCCATTCCTTGATTCGGTATTTGGGGAGCCAGTCCAAGATGGGCAGGAGAGTCTTCAGGACACCAAGGCCTCTCTTTCTTGAACAGCTGTCAAAAGGCAAGAAAACTGGGTTTCCAATACCATCTCGGTCATGACCAATTGCAAAGCACAAAATTTTGAGCTGGACTCTGCTGGTCTTTATAACCATTTAGAAAAAGAAGAAGAATTGCATGGCAAATACTAATGCTGAAATGTTACCATGCTTTTGCCAAGAACTCTATCTACCCTTTTAAATGCACTGTACTAGAAAACACAGGATTAAGTGTTCCCTCCCCTCTCCCACCTTTGTAATCCTCTGAGAAAATATCCCTACACAAGGACCCATTTTCTAGACCAGCCACAGAACGATCTATGTGGAGTCTCCAAACGGAGATTAATTTTCAGACTTCTAACCCAGGCGCCTTCTTCTGCTACTTTTTCTTTGAAGAAAAATAAACACATTCTCTTTATTTTGGCAATACAAGCTTGGAGCCAGTTTATACAAAAATCTTAACATGATAAATGTAGACTTTGTTGTACCTTGCTACTTAGTATTTTTTAAATTTGGCACCCTATAAATAAAAGAAAACAAATGTTAAGAGTGGGTGGACATTATCTGACTTTTCATTCAACTGAACTATTTAAATTATATTTATGAGACAATTGGACATTTTTATGTTTTTCATATTAAGGAATTATTTTTTTAGGTGTGATAAGGGGATTGTGTTTTTTTTTTAAGAGTCCCTAGAGATATATACTGAAATATATACAGACAAAAAGATACACTGTACAGGATTTGCTTCAAAAAAAAAGTGGAGTGGGGGCAAGTGGGTAGAGACAGAGCGTGGTTGTTGAAGCTGGGTGGTGGGTAAAAACATGGAGGGGGCTCCATTATATACTGTCTACTTTTGTATATACTCACGTTCTGAAAAAAAACATTCTTAAAAAGAAAGAAAATCTGGCAGCAGTTGACAATTCTCTAGTTTTTTTTTTTTTTTTTTTTTTTTTTTTTTTTTTTTTGGGGTATCTAATTACGGGTGGCCCGTCTGGGTTTAGAGAGTGATGGAGGTCTCCCTGGGGGTCCCACTGCCCGAGCGGGAAGAACTTGGGAGTGCTCTCTCCTGGGTTCTAGCCGTCATCCCGTGTCTCCGAGTGGCATCCTGCCTAGATGAACTTGGAGTTTCAAGGACTCCTGGTCAGGTGATGGGCTTACCCATCATCTCTTTTTAATCGATCCCCTTTCTTCTCCACTCTCCTCAGCCCGACCTTCACCAGGAGGCCGTAGGGATCTGCTGTACCCCAAAGCGCACTCCAGATGTCCCCAAGAGGGGGGAAAAAGAGAGGTGGGGCAACCGGGAACACACTCTCGCCAAAGATGAGTTTCTGGGACTAGAGTCAATTCGGGCCGAGAATGATGAGCCATCCTGCGACCGGGAAGGACAGCAATGTGGATGGTTGAAACCCGGGCGACCCCGTAGGGTGGCGCGCCTTCCCACGCCGGGTCCGCGCGCCCACACGCCCGGCCCCACCGCTGCCCACGCCCAGCCCGCGGCGGCCGCTACCTGCAGCCCTTGGCCAGGCTCTCCCGCAGCGTCTTGCGCTCCTGCAGGCGCCGCTCGTACTGCTGCTGGAAGGCGAGCTCGCTGTAGACCGGCCGCGACACCAGGTAGCTGCAGCTGTACTCCGGGAGCGGCGGCGGCTCCAACCTGCTGCCGGGCGCTTCCATGACCTGCGAGGCGGAGGACGAAGAGGAGGAAGGAGATGGAGCGGGGAAGGAGGGAGAGGAGGCGAAGAGAAAGGGACAGGAAGAGGCGACCTCCCGTTAGCTTTCGCCTGGCCCCACCTGTTGCAGCCGATCCCAGAGCACCTGGCCCGCGCGCCGCCGTGCTGGGCGCTCCAGGCCGCCGCCCCCGGGCGCGCACCACCAGACTGCACCCGGGCACGTGAGGACCTTCGGGTCGCGTAGTCTGCACCGGCTGCCCGGGGCTCCCGGACTCTGAAGAGGGTGAGGCCCGCCTGGGGGTCTTCCGGAGCTCGACCCAGTCCCCACCCGCGGGCAGCCAGGGCGCTGTCCGCGTCCTGAAATCTCCCCAAATCCCTGCTGGGGCCCGAGCGCGTGCGGGGACTGAAGGGGACCCTGTGAGCTCCCCTCTCGCGTCGCACGAGACCCAGGGCACAGCCCCAGGCGCGCACCAGGAGAGAAGCACTGGCCCCGGGGCCGGGCCTGGAAACCTCAGGCCACGTTCCCCGGGTCCCGAGGCTACGTGGCCTGCAGGTAGATTCCAGCAGCGCGTCGTAGTTCTCCCGGGGGCAGAACTTTGGGCAGGTGGAGCGGATCTCTTGCCCGGGCCGGTTTTGCTAGCCTCCTTCTCGCTCTCAGCTTCTCAGAAAGAAGGCTGTACTGCCCCCTGCCAGCCCGCTCCGTGTCCCCACACCAGTCCCATCAGCGGCTAGTGATGCCTCCCGGGAGTTAAGCCAAAGCTGGGTGGAGTAAGCGGCATCCTCAGCGGCCAGCTCACCTGTTTTGGCTGGTGGCCCGCCCGGAATGCCCCCGGGACAGCCGTTCCGCTGCCTTTATAGCGCTCGCAGAAGGCAGTGAGACGTTTTATTTATGGAAAAACAGAGACACCTTGGTCCAAAAGAAGGACATAGAGGTAGCCTCTTTCCCCACCTAGCCTACTGGGAAAGAAACGCTACTCCTCCCGCATTCTTTCCCTTTGCCGAACCGGGAGGGCCGAGAACATTACTGGTTGTCACGTAGGGGCCAGCGGGATCCTCACTCACCTCCCGATTGCTAACGCGGGCTGCGAGGTCAGGGAGTGGGAGACGGAAACTTGTTCCAGGAGAGCAGATCCCCGCCCTGCGCGGAAAACTCGACTGCTGGGAGCGCTGACCTTGGCTCCTAGGCTGTGTGAATCAAGAAGCTCTGGAGTCTGGCACACAGCTCTCAAGCTGCTCCGGGTGGGGGAGGAGGGAAGGGGCAGTGGCCAGTTTTGTATTTAATAACGCTCTGTATTTCTAGAAAGTGTTTCTTCAGAAGTACTCATACTTCTGAAGATCATAATTTATTCATAATTTTAGATACATTGTGTATGGACTTTTCTCTCTCTGTGTGCCTTTGTGTGTTATATTTCACAATCAAAACCAAGTGTCCAGGGGGCTGGCTTTCTTTCCCTGCTGACTCTTTCGTTCTTTCTTTCTTCTCAGTCATCTGGGCAATTAAGGAAGGAATCAGCTGGACTCGACAGGAATGGAGACTAGAAATAAGTGAAGGGGAGTCGGATCTATCCTACCTCAGCAGGGTTCTGACTTCTGCAGGAATGAATCTCACTGGCTAATGCAGGTGAAGATGAAGGATGGGAGAGTTTAGTAAACAGGAAAATTCTCCCCCGATTATCAGTGTTCTGAAGTAAAAACAGAAGAGACTCCAAAAGAGACTATGGACCTTCTGGACACCAGTCTGCAGTTGCTTAGCTGGAAAATTCAAACCATGACAATTCTTTAAGCTCCAGGAAACAGAACTCCTCAGGGGAGAACCCTAGTGTAAATTCTCTGTAATTGTATTCCACATGCTGTGAGCATGTGCATTTTCCTGATAAATGAATGAGTCAACAGCTTTCAACAGATGTTCAAAAACGTACTTGAGGGGCACCCGGGTGGCTCAATCGTTGAGAGCGTCTGCCTTCGGCTCAGGGCGTGATCCCAGTGCTCTGGGATCGAGCCCCACATCGGGCTCCTCCGCTAGGAGTCTGCTTTTTCCTCTCCCGCTCCCCCTGCTTGTGTTCCCTCTCTCACTGGCTGTATCTCTCTCTGTCAAATAAATAAATAAAATCTTTAGAAACAAAAAACAAAAAACGTACTTGATTCTTAAATAAGGTTAAGGAGTGCCTGGCTGACTCAGTGGAAAGAGCGTGCAACTCTTACTTAATCTTGGGGTCCTGAGTTCAAGCCCCATGTTGGGTGTAGAGATAAAATAAAATGAATAAACTTTAAATAACGTTAAGAACCATTGAAGAAGGGACCCAAAAATAAAAATCCAGGTCATGAACTTGAGAATTCTTATCCACTCACAGGGAAGGTTTAGCTTGTGCAGTTGACCCTTGTACAACACAGCTTTAACTGCATAGGACCACCTAGAGGTGGAATTTCTCTTGTAAGTACAGTACAATACTGTAAATGTATTTTCTCTTCCTTATGATTTTCTTAATAACATTTTCTTTTCTCTACCTTACTTTATTGTAAGAATATGGTGTATAACACATAAGTCATACAAAATATGAGTCAATCGACTGATCATATTGCGGGTAAGGTTTCCAGTCAAGAGTAGGCTATCAGTAGTTAATTTTGTGGGAAGGCAAAAGTTATTGGAGGATTTTCAACTCCACAGGGTTTGGAAGCCCTAACACTCACATTGTTCAAGGGTCAACTGCATATACCAGTGGTTCTTAACTAAGGGCTATTTTGCCCCTCGGGGGGCATTTGGCAATGTCTAGAGACATTTTTGTTGTCACGCCTGAGGGTATGCTACTGAGATCTAGTGGATGGAGGCCAGGGATGCTATTAAACATCCTATGATGGGGTTCGAAGTCCCTCTAAGGTTCTGTATGTTACTAAAATGTACATCTACTACTAAATTGCTACATGTACTAAACATACACATCTCTCTCTCTCTCTCTCTCTCTCTACATATATATATATATATATATATATATATATATATATATATATATATATATATATATATACAGGCATTTTCTATAAGTAACACATTATTGGATGTGTAACTTAACTACACTGAAATAGAGGCAAATATTTGTCTTAAAGTAGATTCTAAATGTTTCCATTCCGTATACCCTCACACATAGCTTCAAGCTGCAGTTAAAACACTATTTTCCTCCATGAACATTCCTTGATGCTCTCAGTCAGAATGAATCCTTTTCTGAATTCTCTTGGCCCCTTATCGGATTCTCTCAAGATGCCTTTTGCTATCTACCTTAATATCCTAATTCTGTTTTCATACAAGTCTTATCTCCCTCCCTAAACCAAAACTTTTTTTTGGAGACCAAAACTTTTGGAAGGCAAGTACTATGCCTCCCTCAACCATCATTACCTTCTATAATGGTTTCTAAACAGATATACTTATAGCCCAAACATATTTCTTTCAAAAACTAAAACTTAAACTATATATTGGTTTACAACTTTTTTTTTTTTTTTCCAAATCAAGTCTATGTCACTGATATCTTCCAGGTGAGTACATACGGATTTTTCCTAACTTTTGCCAATGGCTGCCCAGAATTTTGTATCATCAGTTCATAGAACTGGTTCCACAGTCACTCACCTAGATGACTCACAATTCTTCACTGAGTTTATGTGGAGGCTCTACGCAAATACACATATAACCCACATCCCATTCTAGAACTTCTGCTCCCTGTTACTTGCTATTTTGAACCCTGGTAACCTGGGCCTGTCAGCTCTGTGGAGCACTTGCATCAGAACTTAGTGGCAGTTTGGTGGTGGTGGTAGAGATCAAAGGAACAAGGAGTGGGGTAGAGGTGTCAGAAGGACAGAGGAGAAAATAGACTATCAACTTACACTAGAAGGCAAGGGGATAACTTCCTTTGGAGAATAGAATTATTCTTTGAACTGCATCTTTTTATATAAGAATTTGGTTTAATAATTACCACACCGTAGTAAGTGCTGCAAGTACCTGGTTAAAGATATTATTTTCTTCTGTTAAATGCCTTTTCTTTCTTTCTTTTTTAAGATTATTTCTTTTTGTTATTTCTCACCCTTGTGGTGAGGGCTGACTTTCAATAGATCGCAGCAACGGACCTGCTCTGCTACCTGTGAATCCCCCAAACAGAAGCAGGTTGTCTATGAAGGGATGTATTTATTTATTTGAGGAGGGAGGGGAGAGGCAGAGGGAGAATCCTCAAGCAGACTCCTTGCTGAGCGTGAAGGTAGAGGGAGGGGAGGCTTGATCCCAGGACCCCAAGATCATGAGAGCCAAAATCAAGAGCCCACAACCCAACCAACTGAGCCACCCAGGTGCCCTTTAAATGCCTTTTCTAAGAGAGAAAGAAATGGTGCATGGACAGAATGGCATCTCCCTTACAGTTTTCTATAAAAGTAGAGAATTGCTTTTCTCATAGGGCTGAATCTGGCTGTCTTTTAAAAACAGAGAAGAGTGGGATGTGGTAACAGCTTGCTCTCCCTGTCTAATTTACTTGTTATATTAAACACCTCAAATTACTCACTTAGGCTTTACAAATCAAGCTTCACCTGGTTCACACAGAGGTGGGTGGTTCTTATTTATCAGAATTTAATCTCTTCTAGGACTTCTTTCCAAAGACATAATGTGTCACTTCAAAATAAATGTCAGACACTGTTATTGCTACTTTCCAGCACTTATTTAGCCGTTAAGGCTGATTTAAAATGCATTTCTTATTTATCATTTAGGTATTTGGAGTGTAAGACACATTCCACTATTCGATCCACACGCTCGTTCATTCATTCATTCATTCGTTCATTCAAGGATTTATCAAGAATCGATTAGTGCCGGCCATAGATACAATGGTGAACAAAATCGGCAAGGACACTGGTCTCCTATCTGTGGGTGCAGCAGACATTCATCAAGTGGTTGCAAAATGTATACACTATTTCACTGATTCTAAAATGCATATTTTTCACCTTTTATCAGGACTCATCCTACAACTGGTGGTATCCTAGAGTTTAGTTAGCAGCAATTTTTAGCCTTTTTTTTGAAGTTTTTTACTCTTTTCTGGTTTAGAGGGCAAATTTATGGTGTAAAGTTTTACTTTCTTCTTTTCAAACAACGTAAAAGTTCCCCAATCAGAAGAACCACAAACTAATGGAAATGTGCAAATAATGCCTCGAAATCTGTTTTCAAAAACATCCTAGACTTTGACGTTTATCATCTTCTACGTTTGAATTGTAATGTGTGCAGCTCATTTATTATTTTTTTCTGTAGAACTGAATTGAGTCCCTTCTGTTTGGAGGCAGCTTTTGGAACTCACTGTTGTTCACATTTCAAACAGAAACACCGTTCACATCTCAGGCCAGTGTTAGTCATCAGTAGAAACTCTGAAAAATTGGCTGCCTGGGGAAGTGGTCATTTTCACTGGGAAAATCAACTTTAATCCTGAGCATTTATTTGCATTTTGCTTGTTGACTTTCTCAAGACAATAGATGCTAATTTCTGCCCTATTTATACACAAGAAGAACTTTAACTTTCTCTCACCTTTTCCGATCTCTCCTCTGAACAACTCATTGGGCTGCTTTTCAGTAACCACACAATTTCGTATTCAATAGTTCTCTATTTGTTTCCTGTATGTTATTTTTTCTCTCTCTCCTGATATAAGATATGCTGCTTGAAGACAGAAATGATATCGTATATGTCTTTTATGGTATTAAAAAGTAAGACATGCCTATAAGCGGACAAAAAATATATTAAAATAGAAAACAGTATTCAGTTCCTATCTCATTACCCAGATAATCACTGTTAAGCTTTTTGATTATTTTCTGTTTGTCTTTTTTTTTTTTCCTATCTGTAAGGAAGATTATGATGCTAGTCTTCTTTTGCGTCTCTAGAGAAGAACTTGGCAAATCATGATGATGTAATAGGTACTGAAGAAACACTTGTTAAATTATTGATTGGTTAATCTTTAATGATGGAATCTTGAGAAACTGTTAGGTAGGAATGAAACTAATTTGAAAAACTGAGAATCCATGCTTTTACAAAAATCATTTAAAAAAAGAATTCTTTCTAAAACTGAGTGGCCATGCATTCCAATTTAAAACACCTTGCAGTGTCAATAAAAATGTATTTTTATATAATTCAATAATGTCTCAGAGTGTAGAGGAAGCACCAGATTCTTTAATATGAATCCAAATTAGACATGTGGTCTGGAAATCTGTCTCTCACTAGCATGAAACTTTAAAGTTATCCTTGCACACCTTATCCTGTGGTCTATCAATGGAGGGAGAAAAGGGAAACTTGAGGAATGTGCCTTGTCATGAGTTGGATGTTTAGGTATTCCATTCACTCATCCATCCATCCATTTATTTATTCATTCAGTGAGTATTTATTGAACCCCTTACTTGGGTCAGACCCCATCTTAAAGTGTTAGGGATACAGCAGTGAGCAGGTATAACAAAGTTCCTGCCCCCAAAGAATTTATACTCCCGTGGGGGACAAGGACTACAAGGAAAGAAATAAATCAGATAATATTCTACTCGTGATGAAATCTATGGGAGAAATAAACAGAACAATGTCACGTGGAATTGCTGATGGGGAAAATGCACAGCAAGGAGAGTGGGAGCACTGCTTTAAACGGGGTATGTCATTGGAAGAGAGATCTGAAAGATAAGGAGAGAGCCTTCCTGGAAAAGGGAACAGCAAATGCAAAAACCCTGAGTCAGGAAAGAGCAGGCAGTGCTTGAGGAAAAGGCAGGCAGTGTGGCTGAAATCCAGGTAAGTCAGATCTAGAGATAGCAAACTGGGAGCCCTCCATATGTATGTATGTAGCAATTACGCCCAGGCATTTGGGGAGGAGGCGCGGTAGACAGATAAAAAGGCCAGCACCAAGCCCTTGAGAGGTCATAAAGGAGAATGAAAGACCTCTTTTCTTCTGTGAAATGCAGATGATCCTTGAATTTAGGTGGCGAGAAAAAAAAACCCTAAAATACCTTGAATTCTTAGGGGGGTATGAGGTAACTGGGTGATGGACATTAAGGAGGAAACGTGATGTATGAGCACTGGGTGTCATATGCATTGGATGAATCACTAAATTCCACCTCTGAAACTAATAATACACTACATGTTAATTAATTGAATTTATTTATTTTATTTATTTTTTAAAAGATTTTATTTATTTATTTGACAGAGAGAGACAGCCAGCGAGGGAGGGAACACAAGCAGGGGGAGTGGGAGAGGAAGAAGCAGGCTCCCAGCAGAGAAGCCTGATGTGGGGCTTGATCCCAGAACGCCAGGATCACGTCCTGAGTTGAAGGCAGATGCTTAATGACTGCGCAACCCAGGCGCCCCTAATTAATTGAATTTAAATAAAATAAGAGACATTGAACTCTGTGGAGAACTATTTTCTGAATAAAGTTTTGTTGGTAGCTATGTTTTTAAATGACATGTATAAAGGAAAAAAATTTAGTATTTATAATTTATTCATTGTTTCTAATTATTCCATGTGTGATTAATAACTTCACTTTTTGGGTACTGGTGGTGCCTTACACTCGGTAAATTCTCCTCAGTAGTTAAGGTAATCCGTGTAAGATCTGAGCAGACGTTGATCCAGACAATGACTCTAACTGCTTTTGGGAGAAAACAACAGCATATTATCTGAGACGTATTTCTTTTTTTTTTTTTTTTGGCTGGCTGACAGCTATTTTGCTTTATTAAAAAAATGGTTTTTAAAATTATGTATACCTCCTCTATTGAACTATAAATTAGTAACAACACAATTAATCCTAGAACCTAAGAATTCTTCATTTAAAAGCAAATCTTAAATATTGAGAGAGAAAGCCTAGCATGCATAAAGGGAGAGATTGGGGGGATGAGGAGAGAAGGAAGAAGTTGAGGGAGGTTGAAAAGAAAGAATCAAAGGATTGGGACCAGGAAGAGAGACCAGGATGGAAGTTCATGGCATTACTTCCACTAAATGCGTCTTATTACCCAGTGTGGTACAACTTGAAAGCTGACTTGAAAGCTTGACTGCTTTTGAGCTTTAAGGATTACCTTGAGGGGGATATTGTTATCCCATTTTATAGATGAGAAAGTACACACAGAAAGGTTAAATAATTTGCCCAAGGTCACACAGTTTGACTTAACTAGAATATGACCCCAAGCAGTTTGACTCCAAAGCCTACCTTCTTAACTTCCACCTTCATCACCTCTCCAGAGCTTTGGCAATGTCGGTTTTCCTCACCACAATATCATAGAATTTCTAGTCCTATCTTCTTCCCCCATCCCAGGGTACATTCGTGGTCCCTATGCTAGGTTTCAGCTTTTAACTCCTCTCTTTTGATATAATATTTAAAGTATGATATATACGGACAATAGGATACTATGGGATACTAACAAAGTTGATTGATAAATATGGACATGGAAGGGAACCTGAAATGTATCCTAGATGAAAAAAAGGCAAGGTGCAAAAACTGTGTATAGCATGCTCCTAGTTGTATAAAGGAAAGGACTATACATTTGTATATGCTATTAGTTAGAGGCCTAGCAAGAAAGAGGTAAGACTGTGAGAGACAGTTAATGAGGGGACTGTTTTTAAAGGTGTGGGCAGGTCAAGGAAAACCAACAAGGCAATGGTGAAGTACCTCAGGGCTAGCTGAGGGGAGCTGTCAGCTGTCTCCTGAGAAGACAGCTGTCAGCAATTCTAGCCTGAGGGAAGAGGGGGTGGGAGCTGTTACCACAATCCAGAGTAGCTGGACAGGGATGCCCGGAAGGAACTGTGGCCCTTCATAGAGGAACAGAAGCACTGCTAACTCCAGGCCCAACAAGGAAGAAGCTGGGGGAATAAATGTACAGACTGCTCCCCTTCCTTACCTCTCATCTTTTGCTGGTTGGATCTTCCCCACCCCCTCCATTTCTCCATTGCCCAAATTCTACTGGAAGAAGCCAGACAGCTAAGGAGCCAGACAGCTTGTTCATTACTCATAAGATCAGTCTTCAGGGCACAGAGCAGAGTGGAGAAAGGTGGAGAAAGAATAGGGAGGGGTGAATTGACAATATCTCTGCATATAAACAGAGTATTTCTAGAAAGATCCATCAGAAACAAGGTTCTGATGGAAACGAGATTTTTTAAAAAATATGTTTTATTTTTAGAATAGTTTTTGACTCATAGAAAAATTGAGGGGATAGTATGGAGTTCCCATGTACCCTATAGCCAGTTCTTCCTATTACCAACTTGTTTGTCTAGTATATTTGCCACAATGAAAAAACCAAAATTGATACATTATTATTAACCAAAGTCAACAGTTTGTTCAGATTTCCTTGGTTTTTACCAAATGTTAGTTTTCTGTTCCACATTACATTTAGTCTTCTTGTTTCCTTAGGCTCCTCTTGGTTGTGACAGTTTCTCAGATTTCCTTTGTTTTTGATGACCTTGACTGGCTAAGCATTTGGTAAGATACTTCTGAGCTGGAATTTATCCAATTTTTCTCATACTTAGACCGGTGTTATGCTTTTTAAAGGGGGGAGGAAAACCATGCAGGCCAAGAGCCATTTTTATCATATCGTATCAAGGATATACAGTTTCAGTATGACTTATCATTGTTGAGAGAGTATTGAACTTGATCACCTGGATAAAGTACTGTTTGTTAGGTTTCGCCACTGTAAAGTGACTCTCTCCTACCCTACCCCCTTTTCTATAACCATACTCTTTGAAAAGAAGTCATTATATGCAGCCCACACTTAAGGAGTAGAGAGTTAACCTCCATCTCCTTGAGGGTGGAGTATCTACATAGATTATTCAGAATTCTTCTGTAAGGGGCGCCTGGGTGGCACAGCGGTTGAGCGTCTGCCTTCTGCTCAGGGCGTGATCCCGGTGTTATGGGATCGAGCCCCATATCGGGCTCTTCTGCTATGAGCCTGCTTCTTTCTCTCCCACTCCCCCTGCTTGTGTTCCCTCTCTCACTGCCTGTCTCTATCTCTGTCCAATAAATAAAATCTTTAAAAAAAAAAAAAAGAATTCTTCTGTAACAGAGATTTGTGTCACCCCCTCCATTTATTCAATTACTTATTCATGTCAGTATGGAATCATGACTCTTTTATCCTTTGTATTAGAATCTAATACTACTTTATTTTGTTCATCAAATTATTCCAGGTTTGGCCTTGAAAATTCTTTCTTTTGGCTCCTATGCCCCTTCGACACATCCCCATCAATGGTATGGTGGTTTTGGTTTTGGTTTTTGGAGCACTTCCTTACTTTCTGGCATTGCAAGATGCTCCAGGTTTATTTTATTTTATTTATTTTATTTTATATTTTATTTCACTTCATTTTATTTTATTTTATTTTATTTTATTTTTTAAAGTAATCTCTACACCCAACAGGGGACTTGAACTTACAACCCCAAGATCAAGAGTCACATACTCTATTGACTGAGCCAGCCAGGAGCCCCTCCAGGCTTATCTTGTATATTTCCTGTATCAGTCCTTGAATCTGCCATTTCTCTAAGGAAGCCCACCCGGTTTCTTTTATTGGGAAACAGTATTAGGAACCATGATGTGGGCAGTAGGTGTGCTCATTGCTGCTGGGATGGCATTGCTGATAGAGCAAAGAAATACATGTGTGTATTATGAAATAATATTAGGTAACATTTTACATATATGAAATACATATATAAACATATCTATAGTACTTTTATATGTAACCATCTGTATCTCTATTAAGCTTAACATAAGTTCATATTAATGAAGAGACTTATTTTTGTTGTATTCTATTTTGTACTGAGGTTTTTAAAAATTATATCCATATGGTAGTTTGTCAATCATATAAAAAGAACTAATATGATGTTTGAAATGCCCTCGTGATAAGATAAATTATATATACATATATCTATCTTAATAGTTGTGGATTACTAGATGAAAAGTTCTATTAAAAATTTTGTGAATCAAACTTTTAAAAATATATTAGGGGAAAAATATATTAGGGCAACTGGGTGATTGAAAGAACTCACGTGAATTATTCTGTCATAAAGAATGCTCTCCCTATTAATTTGTATGCTGCATGAGTACCTCGATATGATCAAAATGGAATTATCTTCTTTCAACCCCATTTTTTAATCTGCTACACTTCCTGAATTTCCCGTCTTTGTGAATGGCATCCCATCCATTTAGTTGCCTAAGGCAGAAACTTAGGACACTTCCTGATTCAGTCTTCTCTGATGCCTCTGATGTCATTCTACTGTCAAGTCTACTTTTTAAATAACTCTCCAGTTCCTCCGGTTCTCTCCATCTCCACTGCTACTGCCTGGGTTTAGGCCAGGATTACCCCGAAGGCAATAGCCCCCTAATAGTTCTCCCTGCTTCTCTTCTTGTTCTACTCAGAAGATATTCTTCTAACCAGCCAATAACAGTTTTAGAAATGCATATCTGGTCAGCTTTGTTCTTAGCTTAAAATTTCTCAAAATGGCTGTGCATAACCCTCTTTTATGCACCCATGGTACTGAGTGAGCTCTCTCTGCCTTGGAGGTTTGCTTCTTCCTCTCTTTGGGACTCTTTCCCCTTTTCACCATCCGTAGCTTCTGTCTTGCTTTGGTTGCCCCTTTCTCATGGAGTCTTCCCCAATAGCCAAAGTCCAGGGTCGATGTTCTTCCTACATAGGTCTTTTCTCTCTCTTTTTTTTTTTAAGTAGGCTCTATGCCCAACGTGGGGCCTGAACTCATGACCCTGAGATCACGAGTCGCTTGTTCTACCGACTGAGCCAGCCAGGCGCCCCTTAGCACTCTTAATATGCATGCGCTTACCACACTGAAGGGTGCTTGTCTGAATCCACTACGAGGCTACAACCTCCTCGAAGGCAAAGACTTTATCAGGAATGCCTCGGAGTCAGACTGTCTGAAGTTTCAGTCGTCCAGACTGAAAAAGGCTCTGTCATTTTCCACCTGTGGGCAGTTACTGAGCTTTCCCTTTGGTTCAATTTCCTCACCTTCAAAATAAGATTATATGAGACTAGTACCTAACTCATAATGTTGATGTGAGAATTAAACGCAGTGCCTGGCACATAGTAAGCCCTTGATAAACGTTAGCGACTGTAATTGAGTTTTGGAGTCTGGGGAGTAGTTTGAGTTAGCTCTTGGTATAATTTGAGCTTCATTTCAAAAAAAGGTACGTGAGTGTATGTATATATGTTATTTGATGTTGCCAGGAATAGCTAATTTTATCTGTCAAAAATTTCTTCCTAGCACGCTCTTTTGAGTCACGGATTTTGGCTTTTAAGTAAGCTAAAGGTTGTTAATTGGGAGAACGGCCAGAAAAACTTATCCACGGCTTTTGAATCACATGTTGAACAAATCTGGCATCACAAGCATCAAGCTGCCTTCTGTTTCTAATCATTTTTCTTTCTAATTTAGTTTCTCCCACCAAAAGGGATTATAATTGATTTTCATCGCAGCGTCCATGGAAGATGTCACAAGATGTAAAGGCAATTATTCTCAAGGAGATGGAACCCATATTTGCTGAGCGTCACCATTGGCCCTGTCCCAAATGCTAAACAGTAGCAATACTCCCCTGGATTGAGACAATGTGCCACTGATCTGAGGGGACTGGCACTAGTCTTGGCTAAGAGACTTTTCTTCTTTCTTCTTATCTACTCCTCTGACATTCTTAAAAAAAGAAAGAAAGAAAGAAAGAAAAGAAAAAAGAAAAAGAAAAAAAGGCAAATGGCAACATCTTATTTATGAAAGCCTCTCCAAGAGCATACAGGTCAGTAGTCTGGCCCCTGAAGGTTTGAAGCCAATCCAGGTCCTATCTCCAAATAGACTTCCCTCAGGGAAAATCACTCTCCTTCCTAAACTCCACTTACCCTCCTTTCATCTCTTTACCTCCCAGTATCTTCCCTCCTTCGCCTTCTCTAACCTGCAGAGAACAACCTCCCCCCTCTTTAGTTTGCATATTCTGCTCTTTCACCCATTCATACCATTCCTAAATTTAGGCATTTGTTCTTGCTTTGACACTCCTCTAAAAAGAGGGCAATCTGGAAATCACTTTTGTCAACACGAAAGCTAATATATTGTAAAATAATAAACATTTACAAAAAAGAGGAAAATTGCTCCTACAGCAAAGAACAAAAGTCAGGGACAATGTCGTTCGTTCTTCCTCTATGTCTACCCCAAATCAACACATCAACCCCTCACTAGGATACCTCACCAGCATCTCCCTTGGTTAACACTCTTTGGAGATCTTACTATACTTTTACTCCTCGCACACATTTGACATCATCTTGTGACTGCGCCCATTCCTTCTGTGTTTGTGTGTTTGATCCCCAGTAGAAATAAGTTTCTTAAGGGCTGAAGCTTATCTCTGTGATTCTGAGCACGGTTTCCTAATCAATCTCACAAATAGAAGGAAGTAATAACCATTCTTCACATTGTTGTGATAACTAAGGACAGTGACAGAATTTTCTAGACCACAGTAAGGCGCTCCATGGTTCGTTTCTTTGTCTTTCTTCTTTGGTTTTGTGGTCTCCTCCAAGGGGAGAGGATGTGCAGCACTGGCTGGGAGTGTGGATTCTGGGTTGGAGTCCCTGCTCAGCCATTCCCTAAGGAATTCAGGAAACATACTTCATCTCTCTCTTCATGTCTCATTTTCCTTGCCTGCAAACTGGGGATAACAATGGTATTTAATTCATAGGGTTCCTGCAGTAATTAAATAATGTGGAGTAGGTAAGGCAATTAGAACCTAGCACACGGTGAGGACTCAACAAATGTTGGCCGTTTTTATTGGCAAAATGCTCAGTGTAGAGTAGGTGCCTAAAAAACTTAGAATGAATTGGAAAAAAAATTCATAGCATGGTCCTTTTAATAAACAGATCAGCTGGGGTAACCTTGGTCGCTACCCAATGGCTGTCTTCTATTTAGTTTGCCAGTTTATCTTACACCTGGGCCTTGCAAACCATTTACTGGACCAGTTCAAATTGCATTCAGGTCATAAAAATCAGAAATTGTTTAGAAGACAAAAGCCAGAAGGAATTAGTAAGTGGAATTATAATCAAATAGGAAAGGTGTTTAACATGGGTGAATGAGAGATTCCCACTGGTATACATGTTATTTAAAATCTTAATTAGAGTTCTGGAAAAGGCAAAGTCATATGCTAATGTAATGTTAATATAATTACATTGGGGACAAATGGAAATGCTAATACCGGCTGAGGACCGATATAAAGAAATCTAAATAAGGCTTTTTTCTTCTAAAGAGCTTGTAATGTATTATACACAATCTCATTAATCTGAATCTAAGTATTTCCAGAAAGGTAGAATAGGATTCTTCACTCAGTAATATTGCTTTCTTTTAAAAAAGTTTTTAAAATTTTAAGTTTTTATCAGTGTTACAGTGGGAATAAACAACTAGTTTTACAGGGTGAATAAGATAGCAATCCTCAGCTCCTTTTGCCAGGTTTTCTTTCCCAGAGGTGACGACTTTTCAAATCCTGTAGCTGATGCTTTGATATGTATGTCTACATCTCTAAATCATATTCGTGCATTTCTGGTTTTTTTTTTTTTTTCAGTTTTCTCACCAGGTGAGATGAGGATTTAGCTCTCTTTCCTTTGTTCCCACTACGGCCAACCCCCTGCATATAGCATTTCTCCGCCTATCCATAATTTTGGCTAGATTCGTAGTGACTATTCACATTATTGTAATTCTATTTTCTATTTCACAAAGGAGCTATGTGGTAAGCTGCTATTACTTTTTACTTCCCGGATTTTTTTTTTTTCTTTCTTTCTGGCGATCCCTTTATTTCAGTTATCTTGGTTTTCTGTTTGTTTATCTTGTGTTATTTGCTTAGTTTTCTATGACTAACACATATCATTAATGTAACCTCAAACCCTCTTCCAGTGTAATTGGGAGTTTCCCTTCAATATGTTCATTATGCTCCACATGTTCATTCACATCAAAATTTGATTAAACTTTGTCTTGAAAAAGCCTTTCCCAGGGTTATCTGAACAGCTTCACAGCTAGAAATCTGCCTTTCCCATCATCCTGTGTGTTCCCTCTGTCTCCTGTGCTCATCTCCTCCTGTTTCCCATTTTCCTCTTTCTTGGTTTACTCATCCTTTAGGTGGAGCACATCCTCTATCCACTAGCTTCCGATGAAGGTTGTGTGGGAGGTAAACTTTTTGAGAACTTGCAAGCCTGAAAATGCCTTTATTCTTCACTCATACATGATTGAGTATAGGATTCTGGGTTGGAAATAATTTTCCCTCAGAATTTTCAAAGCATTATTCCATTGTCTTCTCTCTTCCAGAATTCCTTTGGAGAAATCTGAACTCATTTGGACCCCTTCACCTTTAATTTGTTAAATAACAAAAATTAAACAGAGTAAATTTTAAAGATCTAATTGGCTTTATTAATCAATTCCTGAATTGGGCAGCATCCCAATTAGCAAGTAGAGGGGCACTCCAAGGGGCTATAGGAAGGGAAAGGTTTTTAAAGGTAGAGAGGGAGCAGATAAAAGGAAATTATTAGCAAAGGATCTGATGTTTTAGGCAAGGTCGCCCTCCTAAGGGGAGCAGAAGGGGTCTATCAGTAAACTGCCTAGTGTGGACCAGGAAATTCCCAGGTAGACTGGTTAAAGGTTACATTTCTGGGCAGTCGAAAGTGCAGTTAGGCTAGCTACTGTCTTAAAGTTTATAGATTTGGGACCTTAACCTAAGCGACATAATTTTGGGCCTATGGTTTTCTTTTGAACAGAGTTCTCACTGGAAACTTGTAGAATCTTCTCTTTGAACTCGGTTCAGTGGTGTCGTCTATTTTCAGGCACCATACTAGGGATTTGGTGGGCCCTTTTTCTATTTTTTCCCAAGGCTCTTTTTTCCTTCTTAAAGAAATGTGTTATAGCTTCCAATTCTGATTTCATAGGTGTAGTGAAATAAGAACCCATGTCTTCTCTGAAGATATTAAGGGTTTAGTTTTTTGGTTTTTTTTTTTAAAGATTTTATTTATTTGAGAGAGAGAGGGAGAACACAGAGGGAGAAGCAGACTCCCCGCTGAGCAGGGAGCCTGATGCAGGACTGGATCCCAGCATCCTGGAATCATGACCTGAGCCAAAAGCAGACGCTTAACCGACTGAGCCACCCAGGGGCCCAGCTGTTATTTATTTTTTCAATGTACTTTTCTTCTTCCTGCATGCTTTCTATTTTCACCACATTTTTTGTTTGTTTGTTTTTTGGTCTCTTTGTTTTTGTATTAGAGGCTTTTCTCAGATTCTCCTCATGCTTGAGTGCCTGCTCTTACTTCAAAGTCGGGGCCTCCAGAGCTGCCTGGGAGCTCTAAGTGGGTGTGATATCCTATCGGGTGAGCAGGCTGTGGTTTGGTGGGGAACCCCTGATGTCATCACCCTTGTCGGCATTATTAGGTCTCTATCTTGCGTCGAATAGATTCCCATCTAGAGAAAGTCCTGGTCTTCTGCTTGGAAGTAAGAGACAGGCTGCTATCATTCCGGGTTGAGAAAGTTCTGCAATATAGTATGCTGACGTCATTGACTTAACTCCTCTGTTTTCTGTTTATTAGACAGATGTTCTGCTTTCCACTCTTTAAAGATGAAAACGGTTGTGTGCTGGGGTGAGGGAGGCTCATCACCCAGGAGTCTGCAGGGAGAAGGGCATCGAGGGATCTGCCCTCCTTTGTGAGAAGGAGCTGGCCGATTCCCAAGCGCTCGTTATTTGGTGGCTTCAATGGACTCTGTTCTCAGCTTTCCCCTCTGAGGAAACAGAATTCATTCTTCCTGAGTTCTGGTAAAGTCAGCACCACTTGTCCATCGGTGCTACAGCCTTTCCAAAGTTTCTTGTCATGCTCACTTTATCCCTGAAGGTTTATGCCTTAAAAAACCCCCTCTACTATAGCTCCAGTGCAGTGTAGGAGAGAGTAAAAGCATGTGTTCAGTTAGCTTTTTGCAACTCTGCTTTCTTTAGGTGAAAATCCTCCATCTGGTATTTTCTAGTGTTTGGGGAGTCTTGTGGTTGCCTTCAACCGGAGGAAGACCAAAGGCAGCAGATTTCTGGGCAGGCTGAGCTTCCAGTACCAGCTCCTTTTCAGTTCGGAAACATAAAATCGTACTCTGGCTTCCCTCACAGATCGTCTCATGAAAAATATAAATTCTCCAAAAAGAGAACCAATAAAAAGTTACAGGAATCTGATCATAAAAAATTTTTTTCAAAATTACTTGGCACTCACGGGATACCTGAATAGCTCAGGCGGAGGAGCACGGGACTCTTGACCTTGGGATTGCGAGTTTGAGCCCCATGTTGGCCCTCGAGATTACTTAAAAAAAGTACTTGGCACTCAAATAATTTCCTCACTGCGGTTGACATGGTTGACATCGTTAATAACAGCCTCCCAAAAAGGACTATACTCTAATCCCCAGAAACTGGAACTGGGTAAGGTTATAGGGCAAAGAGGAATTAAGGTAGCAAATGGAATTAAATTAGCAAATCAATTGACTTGATGATAAAGGGATTATCCTGGATTATGTGGGTGGACACAATATAATCACGTTTCTGTTTTTGTTTTTAAGTAGGCTCCACACCCAACGTGGGGCTTGACCTCGTGACCCAGAGAGTCCAGAGATCAAGATTCGCACACTCAGGGGTAATCAGAAGGGGGAATGAAACATGAGAGACTATGGACTATGAGAAACAAACTGAGGACTTCAGAGGGGAGGGGGGTGGGGGAATGGGATAGACCGGTGATGGGTAGTAAGGAGGGCACGTATTGCATGGTGCACTGGGTGTTATACACAACTAATGAATCATCGAGCCTTACATCGGAAACCGGGGATGTACTGTATGGTGACTAACATAATATAATAAAAAATCATTTAAAAAAAAAAAAAAAGATTCGCACACTCTTCCAACTGGGCCAGCCAGGCGCCCCAATCACAAGAGTTCTTCAATGAGAAAGAAGGAAGAAGAAGGTCAATGTCAGAGTAATGTGGGATGAGAAAGACTCACTGGCCATTGCTGGCTTTGAAGGTGAAGGAAGGGGCCATGGGCAAAGGAATGTGGGCATCAGAGAAATGCAAAGCTGGAGGAAGCAAGGTAACAGATTCTCCTTTAAAGCCCCCGGAAGGAACCAGCCCTGCTCCTGCTGATTTGAGTCCCGTAACACTCATTCCAGACTTCTAACCTCCAGAATTGTCGAGAATAAATTGCTGTTGCTCTAAGTCACTAAATTTGTGGTACTGTGTTACAGCAGAACTGGTATACCTATCATAAAATAAGTGACTGTCATTTATGTCCCTTTAAATTTTGAAGTTTTCGGCAAGCTGATTACATTCTTTTTGCCTTCCCATTTCTTACCTAGAGGTAGATTCATGACTAGATTTAGAGTTAATGAAGTTTAAGCTTTGGGTCTTTTAAAGTACATAGGAATCCTCAGGATACTGAAGTTATAGAGTGTTTTAGGTAGAAAGGAGGAGCTGGTGGGCATCGGAAAGCATTCCTAAATCACCCAGAGACATTAGAAGAAGGGGATCTGGATTTCCAAGTTTCAAGCAATGTGTTGTAATTTCTGTTCTTATTCTGAATAAATTCTCATGTTCAACCTAATTTTGCTCTGGTAATTTTTTTTTTTTAAAGATTTTATTTATTTGACAGAGAGAGAGAGACAGCCAGCGAGAGAGGGAACACAAGCAGGGGGAGTGGGAGAGGAAGAAGCAGGCTCCCAGAGGAAGAGCCTGATGTGGGGCTCGATCCCAGAACGCCGGGATCACGCCCTGAGCCGAAGGCAGACGCTCAACGACTGAGCCACCCAGGCGCCCCTGCTCTGGTAATTTTATATTATTTTTCTTACAGAGAACTCCCCAAAGTGTATCTGCTCCAGGCCCCCCAAAACCCTAGATTCACCTGTGTCTTTTGTCTTTTTCTTTGTAAAGAAGAGTTAAAAGCATCTCTCTCTCTCTCTCTCTCTCTCTCTCTCTCACACACACACACACACACACACTTTAATCACTGGGAGAAGAAAAATGATACTTTTGTTTTGTTCACCATATAAAGTAATACTCACTTTTGCCATGGAAGACAGTATTTCTAGCTTCCAGGGATTAGGACATGGGTAGTTTCTGGGGGGCTGTCTTTTAGTTCTGCAGTGTTGGAAATCACTTTGGCTATAGTGAGGAAGATGTGTTTGTAGCAAATAAGGTGGAAAGCACCACACTGGAATAATAAAATGCCACTTAGTAAACTGATTAGAGAAAGAAATGCCAAAAAAAGAAAATTGAATTTTTGTAAGTGGAGTTTTCAAGAATTCTAGGAAAGATAGGCCAAAGGATAAAAAAGTTCAGAAAAAGAGCTTCATGGGATTTAGACAAATCCACTCTAGATACTAAAGTCAGTGCTTATGAGGATTGCTATATTTGCACAGTATAAAGTGGGCATTCGAATGCAAGGTGTGTCCCATGGGCCTTGTCGGTAGTGCTGGGCCTGGGCCATTCAGCTGTAGTGGGGCAGCGAGAAGGCAGTGGACAATGGAATGAGAATGCAGAACCAGACCAAACCCACAGAGGTAGAGCAAGACAACAAGAGCAGGTGCATGCAAGTGGTTGGAGTGGTGAGGTCCCAGAAGGAAGCAAGAGCGTCCCTTCAGGCTAGCAGAGACCAGCACTGGAACTGGAAGCATGGGTATTCTGAGATCCAGGCAGGCTGGTGGCATCAGAATAGTACCAGAGAGAGTAGTTTAACTCTAGGCTCTAGACTGGAGTTTAGGGTAACTCAGCTACCATTACTGGGCCCAAGACAAAGCTAGGCAAGCCACCAGGATGACTCATGCAGAATTCTAGAGTGCTTACTTAAAACTTCTTAAGTACTACTTCCTGGAGTCTCCAGGTAGACTTACAAGTAGGGAGTCTGGCAAAGTCTACGTAACTCTGATGGAAAAGGGCAAGACTGACGCTCCTGAGTTGGAATCTGTGATACAGCCCAAGGCATAGTGAAGTCATTACTGACAATAGGAAAGAACATAACTTAATATGCAGTATAACTAAATCCATGGGATACGTATTTATTTATAACAGTAGAATGCGTTAAGAACCATCAGTGTGGTGAAGAGAGTATTAAGAACAAACGAGTGTAGCTTGAAAGGCAGTTCAGTATGGTGACTCTGGAGCCAAACTCCCTGGTTCAAATGCTGGCTAGTAAATTATAATTAATTTGTGTATAGACACTAGAATAATATCTGGGGAACAGGAACAGACTCAGATCCTGGCCCTGAATCTAACTACCCACACCGCTTTGGGGAAACTGCTCAAACTTTTAAGGCATCAGGTTGCAGATTTCTAAAACTGAGGGTTGAGGTCTAAGGTTACTTAAATGTAACTTTATTATTTTTTTTCAAGATTTTGTTTATTTGAGAGAGAGCTCGAGAGCAAGAGCACATTAGCGGGGGGAGTACAGAAGAGAGAGGGAGAAGCAGACTCCCTGCTGAGCAGGGAGCGTGACATGGGGCTCCATCCCAGGACCCACTTTATAGCTTAAGCGCTTTCTGGTAATCTTTCAAATCCTCATGCTCTTCACAGGGTGCCCAGGCTTTCCCCCTGCTGCACAGCCTAAAAAACTACCAGGATCATTGTAGTATCTTAGTTTACATAATAATCCTGACCTAAATGTTATTATTTCCCTTTCGGAGATGAGGAAATGGAAGTCTAGCAAGTTTGAGTAATTTGTTCAAAATCACACAGCTAAATTTTGGTAAGGCTGGGATTCGATTTTAGTTCTGCCAATTCTAAAGCTGTGTATCTTCTACTTCTCTATTATTTTGTCACTAAACTTGATTTCTGTGCCCAGGAGGCCAGGATCACAAACACGCCGTACTTTCATGTTTACCCACTCAGCTATTTCTGAGGCAATACTCTGAGCTGTCCCTATTCAGTTCCCTCCTACTCGAGCACTCCCCTTCCTTGTTATTCAGGGCATTGTCAGCCCAGATGGTCTAACTCCGGCGCTCACTCCTGTTAAATGTCTCCTGCATGCCTGTGTTCCAGCAGTAGCTCCTGACTTTGATCTGAAATAAAATTCTTATGTATTTGCTCATTTCATCTGTGTCACAATGACCAAAATTAGATATGCATGAAGTCAGTGCTAAAATGAAAATAAACAACAAATGATGAAACAGATACTGGGAAAGTAAGAACTCGGGTCATTATTTTCCATTTTCGCTTATTTAGGTCTTTATGAGACAAGGAAGATGACTTTTATGTCTAAACACCGAACAACCTAAATCATATTAATACTACTACAATCACTATCATGTTCTAAAGGAGATTCTAAAGGAATACGAATGAAAAATAGCATTTAAGATTTAGCTTTCAGAATACAGATACATCTCAGAGAAACTGTGACCCCAGTGTATGTATATTTGAGGTATTATTTGTATAATTAGTAACTCTTATGGTGATGGGAAACATTGCTCTTTGCATATGTTGTATATTAGCTTTCTGAGTCAAGAACTCCACATTGCTCAAAATATCAATGATATTTTTCAAAGAGCTGGAACAAACAGCCCTTAAATTTGTGTGGAACCAGAGAAGGCCCCGAATCGCCAAGGAAATGCTGAAAAGGAAAAACAAAGCTGGGGGCATTATGTTGCCTGATTTCAAGCTATACTACAAAGCTGTGATCACAAAGACAGCATGGTACTGGCACAAAAACAGACACATAGACCGACGGAACAGAACAGAGACCCCAGAAATGGACCCTCGGCTCTTTGGGCAACTAATCTTTGACAAAGCAGGAAAAAACATCCAGTGGAAAAAAGACAGTCTTTTCAATAAATGGTGTTGAGAAAATTGGACAGCTACATGCAAAAGAATGAAACTTGACCACTCTCTCACACCATACACAAAGATAAACTCCAAATGGATGACAGACCTCGATGTGAGACAGGAATCCATCAAAATCCTAGAGGAGAACATAGGCTGTAACCTCTTTGACATACTTCTTTCCTGACATATCTCCAAAGGCAAGAGAAACAAAAGAAAAAATGCACTTGTGGGACTTCATCAAGATAAAAAGCTTCTGCACAGCCAAGGAAACAGTCAAAAAAACTAAGAGGCAGCCCACGGAATGGGAGAAGATATCTGCAAATGACACTACAGATAAAAGACTGGTATCCAAGAGCTATAAAGAACTTCTTAAACTCCATACACGAGAAACAAATAATCAAATCAAAAAATGGGCAGAAGATATGAACAGACACTTTTCCAATGAAGACATACAAAAGGCTAACAGACACATGAAAAAATGTTCAAAATCATTAGCCATCAGGGAAATTCAAATCAAAACTACCTTAAGATACCACCTTACTCCAGTTAGAATGGCAAAAATTGACAAGGCAAGAAACAACAAATGTTGGAGAGGATGTGGAGAAAAGGTAACCCTCCTACACTGTTGGTGGGAATGCAAGTTGGTACGGCCACTTTGGAAAACAGTGTGGAGATCCCTTAAAAAGTTAAAAATAGAGCTACCCTATGACCCAGCAATTGCACTACTGGGTATTTACCCCAAAGATACAGACATAGTGAAGAGAAGGGCCATATGCACCCTATGTTCATAGCAGCATTGTCCACAATAGCTAAATTGTGGAAGGAGTCGAGATGCCCTTCAACAGACAAATGGATTAAGAAGATGTGGTCCGGGGCGCCTGGGTTAAGCATCTGCCTTCGGCTCAGGGCGTGATCCCTGCATTATGGGGTCGAGCCCCACATCAGGCTCCTCCGCTATGAGCCTGCTTCTTCCTCTCCCACTCCCCCTGCTTGTGTTCCCTCTCTCGCTGGCTGTCTCTATCTCTGTCAAATAAATAAATAAATAAAATCTTAAAAAAAAAAAAAAGATGTGGTCCATATATACAATGGAATATTACTCAGCCATCAGAAAGAACGATTACCCAACATTTGCAGCAACATGGACGGGACTGGAGGAGACTATGCTAAGGGGAATAAGTCAAGCAGAGAAAGACAATTATCATATGGTTTTACTCATTTATGGAACATAAGAAATAGCAGGGAGATCGGTAGGAGAAGGAAGGGAAGAATGAATGGGGGGATAAACAGAAGGGGGAATGAACCATGAGAGACTATGGACTCTGGGAAACAAACTGAGGGCTTCAGAGGGGGCGGGGTAGGGGATTGGGATAGGCCGGTGATGGGTAGTAAGGAGGGCACATACTGCATGGAGCACTGGGTATTATACACAAACAATGAATCATGGAACACTACATCAAAAATTAAGGATGTACTGCATGGTGACTCACATAACATAAAAATTAAAAATAAAAAAAATTCCACATTGTTGTAAAATAATTTTAAGTTCAGTGTATGGCAGTTATGCAAACAGATGTAAACTTCATTACCAGATGAACTTTAAAAAGATGTAACACCTACTAATTATGTATTATTAACACCAATGTCAACAAAAACAGTCTAATGGATATAGAAGCACAGTAACAAAAATATAATTATCAATATAGCTGTCTTATAAGAGTAAACTATAATCATCAGACTTATAAAAAACAACAACTAAGGTCATTGCTTTTGTTTTTTGTTCTTTATGACTCTTCCCTATATATACAGTGGCTAATTCTGATCATTTTTCCTTATTTAATCTCCCTATGAACAAATTTGCTAATACTGAATACTGTTTTCAAATATACCAGCATTATCATCATCTCATTAAATAGATTATTATTACTGAAAACTCATCAAAGCTTTCAAGGCTATTAATGGTTTCATCAACTTAAAAATCTAGTTTTGGAAGTGACTGGTTATAAATTTGTCCTTTTATTGGTAAACAGCAATGTTACTCTCGACATTTCAATAGGGTGCTTATCGTGCTTACATTTCACATGAGAGCTGGAATACAGACTTTACAACATATCTGAAACATCATCAAATATTGTGACAATGCTGTTATGATAACAGCCTATATGTGGCTTTAAAAAAATTATTGGCTGGTTGTAAATAGTACCTTCTTCCGAACTGAATTTTAAATGTTCTAGAGGCTAACATGATAACAAATTGATCATCTTCACATGGCATCGCACAATCTTCTTTCAAAGTTCACAGGCCCTTCTTATTGTCTTTCCCTGAACGATTCTGCAGGGGGAAGAAAAAAACAACTTACGTAAGTAGTTACAGCAAAGTATGAAAAACAGATTTGTAGATATGGCAAGGAATTTTTAAAAAATTCTCTTTTCTGTGTATGGTTATTAATTATGAGAATAATCAAATGTGAAAACATGGATTGAGAAAGTCTCAAACTTAAACTACAAAGTTTGTGGGTTTTATTTAAAAAAAAAGTCTAAAGGGGAAAAACAACACTCTTGATAAGTTCATTTATTTCTCTGCCTTAATCTACTTTGCTTTTGTTTCACGGGTTATACCAGGAAAACAAAATTTCTCAAATTCCCCTCTTACAAACCCAATTAAGATTTTTGGCAAGGAAAGAATGAAGGGACCCAAAAACCCCGGATGAGATGGCCTTTTTTTGTGTTTGTTCTTCAGATATTTGCCAATAGAACTGACTTCTCAGATTATACTCTTTGCTGATCACAAGATGACTATATAATTTAAAACTGGAGGAAAATGCGGGGCACCTGGGTGGCTCAGTTGTTAAGCGTCTGCCTTCAGCTCAGGGTGTGATCCTGGCGTTATGGGATCGAGCCCCACATCAGGCTCCTCCACTATGAGCCTGCTTCTTCCTCTCCCACTCCCCCTGCTTGTGTTCCTTCTCTCGCTGGCTGTCTCTCTCTCTGTCAAATAAATAAATAAAATCTTTAAAAAAAAAAAAAACTGGAGGAAAATGGGATAGAAATGAACCTTAAGAGATCATTTGCACTTAAGAAAGGAAAAGTCTACACTGAGGGGAAAAAAAAACCAACCTCATAAAATGGCGTTGAAGTGTTACTGCTTGCACACTAGAGATTCACCAAGCCCTTGCTCAGGCTGAGCAGTAATGCCTTCGGAGCAACTTTAACAATGTTAACATTAACCAACCAAGTTAGAAGACAGGATTAGAGGAGGTATTTTGAACGATAAGTTACCACTTTCACATGTTTGTATCTTGCCACTTTAGGTAAACATCACAGCTCTGCCTACTGAATGGGAGGATATTTGCAAATGATATATCTGACAAGGGGTTGGTTAGTACCCAAAATACATAAAGAACTTATGCAACTCAACACCAAAAAACTCAAATAATCAGATTAAAAATGGGCAGAGGACCAAAATAGACATTTTACCAAAGAAGACCTATAAATGGCCAACAGACACATGAAAAGATGCTTAACATCACATTGTTGAAAATGCAAATCAAAATCACAATGAGGTATCACCATACGCCTGTCAGAATGACTAGTATCAAAAACACAAGAAATATTAGTGTTGACAAGGAAGTGAAGAAAAAAGAAACCTCATGCACTGTTGGTAGGAATGTAAACTGATGCAGGCACTGTGAAAACAGTATGGAGGTTCCTCAAAAAATTAAAAATAGAATTACCATACGATCCAGTAATTCCACTACTGGGTATTAATCCAAAGAATAAAAAACACTAATTCAAAAAGATATATGCACTCCTCTGTTCATTGCAGCATTATTTACAATAGCCAAGCTATGTAAACAACCCACATGTCCATCCACAGAGAAGCAGATAAAGAAGATGTCGTGTATGTGTATGTACGTACATAATGGAATATTACTCAGCCACAAAAAAAGAATGAAATCTTGCCATTTGCAACAACATGAATGGAGCTAGAGTAAAATGCTAAGCAAAAGAAGTCAGACAGGGAAAGACGAATACCGTACGATTTCAATTGTATGTGGAATTTGAGAAACAAAACAAATGCACAACGTAAAAAAAGAGACAAAAAAAATAGACTCTTAAATACAGAGAACAAACTGGTGGTTGCCAGAGGGGAGGTGGGTGGGGGGGATGGGTGAAACAGGTGATGGCACTTAAGAGTACACTTGTGGGGGCGCCTGGGGGGCTCAGTTGTTAAGCCTCTGCCTTCGGCTCAGGGCATGATCTCGGAGTCCTGGGATCGAGCCCCGCATCAGGCTCCTCCACTGGGAGCCTGCTTCTTCCTCTCCCACTCCCCCTGCTTGTGTTCCCTCTCTCGCTGGCTGTCTCTCTCTCCATCAAATAAATAAATAAAATCTTAAAAAAAAAAAAGAGTACACTTGTGATGAGCACTGAGAAATGTAGAGAATTACTAAATCATTGTATTGTATATGAGACTAATATAATATTGTATGTTAATTATAGTTCAATTAAAAAAAGGAAATAATCTTGTAATTATCCATAATAAAAGTGGATATGAAGATTAAAAAAAAAATTAAGCTTTAATGGAGCTGTTATTCCGGATAAGTCCCTTAAGTGAAGGGTGATTTTCCAAAATGAAATTTGAAAAGTGGCAAGTCCTGATGGGTTTGTGCTGCCCATAATCCTCAGTTAGTTTTGCTTTTTCTTTTCCAGAAGAGAGCCAGGGCAAACAAGGAAAGGCAAAGACTCTAGCTTGAAGGGATTGTTCTCTAATATTTATTTAGTGCTTATAACAGGGAGGGGAGCAGATGGGGAAATCCAAACGGATTTTAAAAATGCAAAGTGGGATTCATTTATGGTAAGGAAACCAGCTTTTCCCTCTTTCACCTTTATTTCCTTAATATTTTAATGGTCATTTCATGGTTATTTTAAGTAAATCGACTATGAAAAACTGAGAAAGCTAAGTTTCCCAAGGAACTTTAAAGATTAAATTCAACTATTAAGGTTGGTTTGACAACAGAAGTAAAATTCATGAAAGGCAAGTTGATACAGCTTTTACTATAGATGGTCTACAGCAATTTTTCTGCTTCTCAAGTAGAGTTCAGAAGGTGAATATCAAAGTGTATGGGTTGCTTTTAAGAAAATGGTAGTCATTTAATGACACTTAAATCTCAGAATCTTCTATAAGGTCTCACACTGGACAATGGAGGGTGAGCAGGGAAAAAATGTGTCCAATCAAAAAATAACTACTATCATCTTATGGGGATATAGAGCTTTTCTTGTTTAAAAATATTTAACATACCTTCTTGTACGTACAGGATCTGGTTTAATGCTCACAAGGTATTATAATCCTCACTGAAGTAATGAAGAAGCCAAGGTGCATGGATATCAAATCATCCACCTGAGGTTTACAGAACTGGCAAACTATGGAGCGGAGAGGTCTTTTTTTTCCCCAAACAGACATTTATTAAGGGAAATTGGTTTAACAGGTGATGAAAGAGTAGACACATGGGGCAGTGTGGCAAGACACCTCAGTGATTAGCACAGAACCACCACCACTCTTTGGGCTGGAGTGACAAGGGAGGAGATAGTGTTATGGACCCCAGGAGCTAGGGCCACCATGTGGACCCCCAGTGGGTACCGGGACCATGGAAAGAGATGGGGCTGCTGCTGCGATGCCACCTGAAACAGAGAGAGTGGGAAAAATCCCTGGTTTTGTCCCTCTTGCCTTCAGTCTCCTACTGGTGCCTCCCAGTGCTGAACCTCCCCAGAAGAGAGCAAGGGGGCTTGGGAAATGCAGCTCTCCAAAATAAACTAGAGCAGAAGTAGGAAGACAATGGATCCAAGAACACAGTCCAATGACCAGAACAGGCTAAACAGTGGAGTTCTTAATGGTGGGAAAACTGGAGAAAAATGTCCTGATTTTGAATCCAGCTTTGAATCCTACCAGTTTCTAGTTCAGTGACTTTAGGTACATTATATAACACCTCTGGGTCTTGTTTTCCTCATTCACAAAATACGGTATTACAATATTTTAATTTAGTGGGCTGTGATGAGAATAAACAGAGTAACATATATGAAGCCATTAACTAAGTGCTTGGTCCAGGGCACATCTTCAATAAATGTCACCCATTATATATTTCAAAAATAAAAGAAGAAAGTAGATCAAGGCCTTAAATGCACTAGTGAACAAGGCCCAATTCTCAGCATGGCACTTGGCAACTCTGGGATGGGTCATTTTTCAAAGAAATAGGTATAACAACTACTTTCTGGGGAAGGAATTACTCCAAAAAACTTTTTAACATCTGTTATGAAGAATGCATAAGCTCCAAACAGAAAGGGTTTTTGGGAAGGGAAAGAAAATGGGTTGAGGGAATCTCACTGTCACATATACTCCTCAGGGATTAAGAGATCATTAACTGTTACCACAAGGGGGACATTCAGTGATGGTCATTGGCCATAAGAAAATGAGGGAATATTCTTGCTTCTTTTTTCTCCATTCAGGGATCTAAACATTGCTGACCTCCTGGCAAAGTCCACACTTGGATACTCATCCTTTTGAGTACACCCTGACCTCACAAATGGAAGGGAGAAAAAGTTGTATTTCTAGGCCAAAGGCTTCTGACGTGTTCCTTCACTTTCCATGGTGGATCCTGAAGGATGCCCTGGAATAATTCTCTCATCAGGCCATGGTGAAGTCAGCAATTTCAGTACCTGTGTTTTAGAGATGGAGAAAGGACGGTCTTGCTGAACATCTAACCATCTACTCTAGAACATGTGAACTGAGCTCTTGGTATCCTAGGTTTGAAGCACACAGGGTATCTACTCTTCTCTGGATTGTCCTGTTGTCAAAGTAGGTTAGTTAAATTAAACATGCAACTCAGCTAGGAATACCAGATTACAAATGTGTTTTGGATTGCTTCTTGACTCTAAATCATGGCTAAAGTGGCTGGATGAGAATAAGTCATTCTTCCAGCAAAACTTCTACAGAGGATTGTATGCTAATGATGACAATGATAAGTCTAATAGGTATTATTTCTTGAGTGTTTCCTATCAGCCAGGCACAACACTAAGTACCCTACACGTTCTATTTAATTCTACTGAAAACCCAGTGGGCCAGGTGTTAGTATTATTCTGATTTTACAGATGAAGAAAAGAGCTGCAGAGGGGTAACATAAACTCGGGATCATAAAGTTAGTTAGTATGAGAGTTTGAGTCTGTCTGACTCCAAGGCCTGTCAGTATAGTACCTGCTTGCCTTTTGCCAGTGCCAGACCCTGGAGATATAATGACCGTTAAGACACAAGGAAATGAGTCCTGGGGCCAGGGCTTCTCCTATAGTGAAATAACTGTAGAGTTGTATTTATAAAAACCCCTGATTAAAAACCACAAGAACTGCCAAATTCTCAGGATAAACCCAAACTAAAAGCAGAAGAGCACAGGCTCTCCATCTCAGAAGGAACTGGGAGGGCCAGGGCTGCCTCTGGAATGGTCTTTCCCCCAAATTCTCCCCACATGTGGTCAAAGTGTGCCTGGGAAATCAATTCAGATTAGGGGCTGCCAAATCAAGAGGGAAGCGAGTCAAATTTATCACGGATGAATGCAGGGCACAGACTCTTGCTGGGCTGGCGGGGAAGAGAAAGAAAAGCTAGAGCCCTTGACTCCGTGACCTTAATAACAAAAAGGTTTTTTCCATTTCTGTCTTTAAATTCATGTTGGAGGCAAATCATGTATTTGAATGCCATAGGTTTTGACCCAAGATGTCTAAAACACTGGGACAGAAGTCGTGTGAGGTGGGACTTCAAATTTTGACCTTATTTTTTGGCATGACTAGAGCAAACGTTGCCAATGGCAAAAAGACATGTTTACAGAACCAGTCTGTTTTTCAGTGCTGTCACTTTTTTTTTTTTAAAAAGATTTTATTTATTTATTTGACAGAGATAGAGACAGCCAGCAAGAGAGGGAACACAAGCAGGGGGAGTGGGAGAGGAAGAAGCAGGCTCATAGCGGAGGAGCCTGATGTGGGGCTCGATCCCATAACGCCGGGATCACGCCCTGAGCCGAAGGCAGATGCTTAACCGCTGTGCCACCCAGGCGCCCCTCAGTGCTGTCACTTTTGTGGTTCAATTCTTTTGCTTAAAATTTCAATAAAACTAGAACGCTATAAGTTATCAAGTCAGTGATTCTCTGTGCTGTCTGTCTTGTATTTTCATGCAATGTCCTCATCTTCACCCTCTAGGTAAAAATCTGGTTTCCTTAATCATTTTTAAGAAGCCAGGACTGAGTGCATCCTCTTGATTTGGGAAGGGCAAATAACGCAAATAGATGACATAGTCATTATTATTTTAAAAACCTTAGGCCCACAAAGTAGAGGTCACCCACCTGAAGTTCTGTGTGTTCTTTAAGGAGTCGGTCGTATTCTTTTGAAAGTCGCTCTGATTGCATTCTCATTGTCATCACATCATTCTGTGCCTTAGAGAGGGCTAGAAAACATGGAATATAATTTCTAAATTTTTATTTTGAAATAATTTTAAATTTAGAGAAAAGTTGCAAGACTTAAATAGAAAACTCCTTTGTAGCTCTTGCTCAAATTCACCAACTGTTAAGATACGGTACATTTGTTACTGTATTTTCTCTCCACACACCCACAATTACGTTCTTGAACCATTTGAGAATAAGTTACAGACATTGTGCCCCTTTACTCTTTAATACTTGTGTATTTCCTAAGAACAAAGGTGTTCTCTAACATAACCATAGCATTATTAGCAAATGTAGGCAATTTAACATCAATACTTTTTATCTAATCTACCAATCATGTTCCAGTCTTGGCTACTGTCCCAATTATGTCCTATCATTTTTTTTGAGTCTAGATCCAGCCCTAGATCAAAGATTAGCATTAAGTTGTCATGTTTCTTTGGTTTCCTTTAAACTGGAATAGTTCCTCAGCCTTTCCCCTGCATTCCTCTCCCCTTTCGTAACACTGACATTTTAAAGAATACAGGTCATTTTTTTTTTAATGGAATGTTTTTCATTTTGGTTTTGTCTGATGTTTCCTCATGACTAAATTCAGGTTATGCATCCCACTTACATACAAATATGACATAGTGATGCTGAATGCCTGTCGAGGTATCACATACAATCAGAGGTCCATCTGTGTCTCACTGGTTTTTCCATTTTATACTTATTTTCTTCCTTATAACTAAGAAGTGGTATGTGGGAAGACAAGACTATGTAAGTATCTTGCTCCTTGTCAAAACTTTCCTCTTATAGTTAGCATGCACAGATAATTCTTGCCTAAACCAATCTTTATTATGATGGTTGCACAATGGTGATCTTCCAACTTCACCATTCCGTCCACATTTATCAGTCAGCATTCTTCTATAAATAAGGACCTTCCTATCTTAACCATGCATCCAACTATCTATTAATTCACATAGCATCAGTGTGAACTCATAGGTTCTTATTTTTTCAACAGTTTATAATTTATTATTACACTTAATTTCTCCCAGATACGGCTAGTGGGAACCCTGTCAAGCTGGCTCTTACATCTTCTATGTCCCAATCATTATTTTGAGTACTCTACTTTCTGGCATAAGATGTTCCAGGCTCATCCTAGCCCTTCGCTGATTCATCTTGGACTCAAGCAATATAGTACAGAATTTATTAGAAGGGTATGCTTTTGAAAAAATTGAAGGAGAAAAAAAAATTTTATCATTCTCACCAAGGGATGGTCCTTCAAACCAAAGATAATCACTTTCTTATACAAAGTTGAAAAGTATAGGAGCGTGTGACACTTAAAAGCTTTACCTCAATATGATACACAAAAATCGCTCTATGTTAGTCTCTGTCTACCAGGGAGTTACTGTCTAAGACAGCAGATTAGACAGAAGTTTAAAAAATATATGTATAAATCATAAGCATTTAAGTCAGCACATTATGGAGAAGCTAGTGACCAAATGTATAGAAAGGAAGATCAGCACAAGATGAACTGGAAAAATTCTGGGAATCCTGAACTAACTCTACATATAATTCTGCATATGTAGTCTTTAAAAGTTCTGCATTTGTAAATCTTTTAGGGTAGAAGTTTTAGTAAAAGAAAGTGAAATTTATAAATTAAGAGTCACTTTTTAGGCACAATGGATTGAAATTATAGGCTCTATTTATAAACAATCTGGTTACCTTTCCTCCTGAAAAGCCACCATATGGGCATTTTTATATATAAGTATATAAGTCACTTTCAACTAAAGTGGCTTTTGTATCAGCACTTTCTAGACAATGTTGTCAAAGTAAAATTCCCTTATTGTAGAACATTTACTGGACGATGCAGGTGTAGAACATCTGTGCTATGTGACATGGCAGCCACCAGCCAAAAGCAGCTATTAAGCACTTGAAGTGTGGTTAGTGTAACTGAAGAACTGAATTTTACATTATACTTAATTTAATTTTTAAGCAATTTTTTAAATTTACTTATTTGTAGAGTGCAAAGGGGGCAGAGGGAAAGGGAGAGAGAGAGAATCTCAAGCAAAATTCCTGTTGAGTGCAGAGCCTATTGAGGAACTTGATCTCAGAACCCTGAGATCATGACCTGATTTGAAATTAAGAGTTGGATGCTTAACCGAATGAGTACCAAGGTGCCCCAATTATACTTAATTATAATTAAATTTTGATTTAAATAGCCATGTGTAGCTAGTGGGTAGCCCTACTGGATAGCTCTACGCTATGATTTCCTCCATTACTTTTATAAATCTGTAACTCTAAGGTAGGTATTAAAGGCTAACTTTAACAAATTTAATGTGCCACTTGGTATAGGTTAGATACGGAAGAGAGATTTTTGACAGTGGTTAGATTTCACTGGAAGCACAGCCACAACATGAAGATTTATGTCAGTCTTCGGTTTGTTTGATCTGTAAGGCACTTCCTAGATCCTACTTGAAAATATGAAACACAGTATTAACTTCAAAACCTTACCAAAAATGTTTAAAAGCCTGGATTTCTGGTACGTATAAAGCAAAGAAGATTCTACCACTTAATAATGTCTGACTATCCTACAATGGTGGTCCAAGATGGGTCCAAGAGGGTCCTGCCAGAAAGGAAGATCCTGAGCTTACCTCCTCTCATGGACAACAAATCTATAACCACATGTGGAATAACTCCCTCTGAAGGAAACCTAGAAACTAGACAAAAAGACCCTCTACAACAAGGGACAGCGCTGAGATGGGTAGAAGAAGCAGAGATATAGTCTCACTACAGAAAAAAGCCACATTCTAGAAGTGACATTCTATGATACACAGGGATCTCAAGGGTAATGAACTTTTCCCTAAAGAGTAAGAGATTTGAACTCCACAATAGGTATGCAAACCCTCAGATCATGCACAGAAGAGATAAGCCTCCAAAATACCTGGCTTTGAAAACCAATAGGGAATATGTCCAGGGAAACTAGAAATGCAGGGGGAAAAATCCCTCTTAAAGAGCTTACATGCAGACTTGCTTGAACCAGAAATAAGCACAAAAATACCAGATCAAAATTGTATGGACTATAGGTGAAGGAGATCCACTTACTAATCTTGAAGTGTGTGCTGGAGGAACAGGAGGTAGCTGGTCCTCTCCTTGGGACTTAGACACTTGCGGCAGCCATTTCTGCTATCTTGTTCTGCCATGCTGATTGTGGCACTGGCAGACACCATTTTGGAATCCTCCCTGTAGACTGTTAATGCCAGGGGGTACCTACTGCTGGTGTCTTGGTCAGTTCTGCTCACTAGCACATCTGCAGTAGTCAAGGTCAGGTATGCAGCCAGCTGGGCTGGGAGCCAGACCCACCTACCAATGTGCCCATGGCAGTACTGCCCCCGTCACATCAGGAGGGTACACACAGCCCACACAGGGGACACCCCAAGAGCACCTGGTTCTGGTGACCAGAGGAGACTGTATCTCTGGGCCCCACAGGACATCTCCTACATAAGGCCACTCCTTCAAGACTGAAAAATGTATGTTGTGATGGACAAAGGGTGTTGTATGTAACTGCTGAATCACTGGATTCTAAACCTGAAATTAATATTGCACTGTATGTTAACTAACTAGAATTTAAGTAAAAACTTCAAAAAGAAAAAGGAAAAAAAAGACTGGGAAAGGTAGCTGAACTACCTAATACTTAAAAACGAGTACAGAGTTAAGCCAAATGAGACGACAGAGAAATGTGTTCCAAATAAAAGAGCAAGACAAAACCTCAGAAAAAGAACTAAATGAATGGCAATTAAGCAATCAACCTGATAAACAGTTCAAAGTAATGGTCATAAAGATGCTTATCAAACTCTGGAGAAGACTAGATGAATACAAAATGAGAATTTCGACAAAGAGAAAATATAAGAAAGTACCAATCAGAGCTGAAGAATACTATAACAGAAATAAAAAAAATACACTAGAGGGGATAAACAGAAGATGTGATAATAAGAGGAACAGATTAGTGATCTGGGTAATGAAAACCACTCAAACTGGGGTGCCTGGGTGGCTTAGTCAGTTAAGCATCTGACTCTTAACTTCGGCTCAGTTCATGATCTCAGGGTTGTGAGACTGAGCCCTGCACTGGGCTCTGCACAGGGCGTGGAGCCTGCGTGAGATTCTCTCTCTCCTCTCTCTCAACCCCTAGTTGCCGTCCGTTCTCTCTCTCGCAAAAAAAACAAAACAAAACAAAATAAGAAGCAAACAAACAAAAAACCCCAAATGGAACAGAAAAAGAAAGAAGAAAACAAATAATAAGAAAAAGAAAACAAAAAAGGAAAAATGAGGCCCGTTTAAGGGACTACTGGGACAACATCAAGTACTAACATTCACACTATAGAGGTCCCAGAAGAAGAGAAAGGGACATAACACTTATTTAAATCATAGCTGAAACATTCCCTAAGCTGAGGGCCTTCCCAGGTCTAAAAAGCACAGCTCCCAAACAAGAGGAACTCAAAAGAGATCTACACCAAGACACATTATAATTAAAATGACAAAAACTAAAGGTAAAGAATCTTAAAAGTAGCAAGAGAAAAGCAATTAATTGCATATAAGCGGAGCCCCATAAGGCAATGAGCTGATTTTTCAGCAAAACTTTACAGACTAGCAGAAAGTGGCATGATATATTCACAGTGCTGAAATGAAAAAACGAACAAGAATACTCTAACTGGCAATGTTATCATTCAGAATTGGAGGGGAAATAAAAAGTTTCCTAGCCAAATAAAAGTTACAGGAGTCACCACTACTAAACCAGCTTTACAAAAAATATTAAAAGGATTTCTTTAAGAGGAAAAGAAAAGGCCATAACTAGAACTAAGAAAATATATGAAAGAAAAAAGTCTCACTGGTAAAGGTAAACATAGAGTGAAGGTAGTAGATCAACTACTTACAAAGCTAGTATGAAGGTTAAAAGACAACAGTAGTAAATATAACTACAATAATTAAATATACACAGAATAAAAGGATGTAAAACATGATGTCAAAAACATAAAATATTGGGGGTGGGGAGCGTAAAAATGTCGTGTTTTTAGAATTTGTTCAAGCTTACGTGATCATCAATTTAAGATAAACCGCTATGTACACAGGTTATATACGAATCTCACAGTAACTGCAAATCAAAAACCTGTATTAGATACACAAAAAATAAAGAGAAAGGAACCCAAACATAACACTAAAAAAAGTTATCACGTCACAGGAGAAAAGAGCAAGAAGAAAGGAACAAAGAACTACAAAACCATTAAAAAATTTAAAAACTGGCGGTAAGTACATATGCATCAATAATTACTTTAAATGTAAATGAACTAAATACTCCAATCAAGACATAGGTGGCTGAACGGATTAAAAAACAAGACTCATCTATATGTTGCCTACAAGCGACTCACTTCACATCTAAACACACACACAGACTGAAAGTAACAGGATGGGAAAATGTATTCCATGCAAATGGAAATGAAAAGAAAGCTGGGGTAGCAATACTTTTATCAGACAAAATAGACTCTTTTTTATTTTATTATTATGCTTTTTTTTATTTAGAGAAAGACAGCACAAAAGCCGGGGCAGGGGGGAGGGAGGGCCAGAGGGAGAGGGAGGGAATTTTACGTAGACTCTTCACTGAGTACAGAGCCTGACATGGGGCTCCATCTCACGACCCCAAGACCATGACCTGAGCTGAAATCAAGAGTAGGAAGCTTAGCCAACTGAGCCACCCAGGCACCACTAGACAAGATGGACTTTAAAACAAAGGCTGTAAAAAGTCAAAAAAGGGTATCAAATAAAGGAATCAATTGAATAAGAAGTTGTAACACTTTTAAATATTTATGCACCTAACATAGGAGCACCTAAGCAAATGTTAACAGATGCAAAGGGAGAAACTGACAATAATACACAATTAGTAGAAGACTTTAACCACCACTTACAGCAATGGATAGATCACCCAGACAGAAAATTAATAAGGAAATATTGGTCTTAAATGACACATTAGATCAGATCAACTTAGTAAATACAGAGCATTCCATCCAAAACCAGCAGAATACACATTCTTTTCAAGTATACATGGAACGTTCTCCAGGACAGATTACATGTTAGACCACAAAAGAAGGCTCAATAAAAATTTTTAAAAGATTTTATTTATTTGGGAGAGAGAGAGAGAAAGAGAGAGTGAGCAAACACGAGTTGGGGGGCAGGGAGAGCAAAGGGAGAGGGAGAAGCAGACTCCCTGCTGAGCAGGAAGCCTGACTCAGAAGGAAGTCTGACTCAGGGCTCGATCCCAGGACTCAGGGACCATGACCTGAGCTAAAAGCAGATGTTTAACCAACTGACTCATCCAGGTGCCCCAGAAGTCTCAATAAATTTAAGACAACTGAAATCATATCAAGAATCTTTTCTGACCACAACGGTATAAAAGTAGAAACACATTACAAGAAAAAAAACTGGAAAAGGCACAAATACATGAAGGCTAAATAACATGCTACTAAACAACCAACAGGTCAATGAAGAAATCAAAAAGGAAATAAAAAAAATACTTGTGAGAAATGAAAAGGGAAATATAACATTCCAAAATCTATAGGACACAGCAAAAGCAATTCTAAGAGGGAAGTTTATAGTGATACAGACCTCCCTGAAGAAAAAAACAAGAAAAAATTAAGGGAACTAAAAAAAAAAAAAAAAAAAAAAAAAAAGAACAAACTTAGTCCAAAGCTAGTAGAAGGAAAAAATAAAGATCAAGTGCAGTTAGTGAAAGAGAGACTAAATAAATGATAGAAAAGATCCATGAAACTAAGAGCTGGTTCTTTGAACAGATAAACAGAACTGATAAACCTTTACCCAGACTTATCAAGAAAAAATAAGACTCAAATAAAACCAGCAGTGAAAGAGGAGAAGGTATAAACAACACTACAGAAATACAGAGGATTATAAAAGACTACCATGAAAAATTATATGCCAACAAATTGGCCAACCTAAAAGAAATGGATAAATTCCTATAAACATATAATCTTCCATGACTGAATCAGAAAGAAATAGAAAATCTGAAAAAAACAGAAACAGCATATCTGAATAGACCAAGTATTGGTAATAAAATTATAGTAATAAAACTCCCAACAAACTAAAATACAGGACCAGACAGCTTCACAGGTGAATTCTATAAAATATTCAAAGAAGAGTTAATACCTATCCTTCTCAAACTATTGGAAAAAAAAAAAAAGAGGATTAAAAACGTCCAAATTCATCCAATGAGGCTAGCACTACTCTAATAGCAAAACCAAAGACACCATAAAAAAAAAAGAAAATTGGAGGCCAATATTCCTAATAAGTATATATGGAAAAATCCTCACCAAAATATTAGCATATCGAATTCAACGCTACTTTAAGTGATCATAAACCATGATCAAGTAGGATTTATTCTAGGGATGCAAGGATGGTTCAATACCTGAAATCAATCAATGTGATATACCACATTAACAAAATGAAGGATAAAAATCATATGATCATCTCAATAGATGGAGAAAAAGCAATTGACAAAATTCAACATCCATTTAGGATAAAACCCTCAACAAAGTGGATACAAAGAGAATGCATCTCAACATAATAAAGGTCATATATGACAAACCCAGAGCTAACATCACACTCAACAGTGAAAAGCTGAAAGCTTTCCTTCTAAGACCAGGAGCATGACAAGGATGCCTTTTCTCACTACCTTTATTCAACATGGTATTGGAAATCCTAGCCATAGCAATTAAGCAATAAAGAGAAAAAAAAAGGCATTTAAATTGGAAAGGAAAAAGTAAACTGTCACTATTTGCAGGTGCCATGATACTATATATAGTATCAAGCCTCTATGAAAAAACTATACATAGAACTACCATATGATCCAATAATCCACTTCTAGGTATTTACCCAAAGAAAATGAAAACACTATTTTGAAAAGACATATGCACCCCTAGGTTCATTGCAGAATTATTTATAATAGTCCAAATTTGGAAGCAACCTAATGTCCATCAATAGATGATTGGATAAAAAAAAAAGTGGTGTGTAATATATTTACAATGGAACATTACACAGCCATAAGAATGAAATGTTGCCATTTGCAACATAGGTGGATGTAGAGGGTATTATGCTAAGTAAAATAAGTTAGAGAAAGGAAAATACCATATAATTTCACTCATAGGTGGAATCTAAAAAACAAATGAACAAACAAAACAAAACAAAAACAGATAAAACAGATGGTTGCCAGAGGTGAGGGGTGGGTGGGAGAGATGGATGAAATAGTTGAAGGGGATTAAGAGGCACAATCTTCTGGTTATAAAATAAAGAAGATGTGGGGATATAATGTACAGATAGGAAATACAGTCAATAATACTGTAACAACTTTTTATGGCAGTAGATGGCAACTAGACTTACTGTTGTGACTATTGTGACTATTTTATAATGTATGTAAGTATCAATTCACTATGTTGAATATCTGAAACTCATACAATATTGTATGTCAATTATTCTTAAAAATAAAGAATATTGGCCAGGAGCTTATATTGAATAGGAGTTGGTCTTAACGTTAAAAATGATTTATACTTAAATTTCTGACATGAGTAAATTACTGAGGAAATTCAATAAATCTTAGCTATTAACTCATTAGTTCCTTATTTAAAAATATAAACTGTCAGGAGATAGAATGAGTCAGGAGGTCCTACACATGTATAAAAGAAGCTGGAAAACCACTTTGCGGCCTACCCGGAAGTTTCTCCCAATCACTCCTGGTATGAAGTATGGCAAAACAAATGCAGGCAAATCCTGTTTTTCTGGCACTTAATCAAGCTAAGGTTTGAGCTGTTTCCTATTTTGTTTTGTATCGCAGTAGATATTAGTAAACCTAATGATTATTATCTTATTTAATTCACCCCAATTAAGAGAGGCTGTTATTGTCTAGGAGCCTTTTGGACTGTTTCTCAGTCCTTTCTCTATCTCCTGCTTTATAAAAATTATAATATTCTGTTTTGGATGCCTTCCACCTTCTTCTGGAATTGCCTTCGTGACTAAGGGATTATATAAACTTGTTATCTGACATTTGCATATGCTTATTTCATCTTGAACCATTTTATTTTGGAAGCAGCATTTATAGGAAAGACATTATTAAACAAGGAGGGTTGAGTGATACATCTAAGTCACTATTTCAATTTTCTCACCTGCAAAAATGAGTTGCTATCACTTGCTGGTGGCTTAATGGAAATACTGAGATATTTCATGAGAATACTGGCCAGATTCAATTAGAAGCCTGGTTATGTCCTAGTCACTAGGAACTTTCTGAGTCAAACACATCATTTATTAATAAAGAGAATAACCCCAATTGATATTACAGTGAGATGTAGTAAGCCAAAATATTTGTGTCAAATATTTGTGTAAAATGACATGTAAGCAGGCTAACAATATTTGTAGTTTTACAAATGCCAAACTTACATTTGTGGAGTTGTTTGCACAGTGGGAGAAGCTGGTGAGACTAATGCACTGTGTAGATATATCACTGTGATTTCTACTTGAGATAACAGGAACCACCAGCAAAGCTCTGCCAGGGAATGGAAGAGAACATTCTAAAGGCATTAGCAAGACAGCTAAAGCTGGCTGTTGTACAATAGGTATAAGGATTGCAACAGAGGAAACCATTTTTAATTGGAAAAATTTCCATACATCTACTGTTGGTTTCTTTCAGTTTATTTGGTTCTATTTTTGGGACCTTGAGGGTGAGATATATTGGAGTATTTAATACTTAACCCTCACACGTACTATTCCTTTGCCAGTGATCAGTGACTGGACTGTGAATCGACAGCAATGCTTCCAAGACACTTGGAGTGTAGACACACAAACTTTGGTTCAGTAAGGAACATAACTTGTGGTTTTAATTATATTATAGTTACTTTTTTGGTGCATGCCTATAATGTCAGGTACATGCAGATCAGGTCTGTTTTTCTCATCACTTCAATTATCACCCACTCTCTTTTAACCTTATATTCATCTGTTGATAAGCTTTGTTGATTCTACTTCCTTTATATCTCATCAGTCCACCCTCTCTACTCTGTTATCACTGCCCTCATCTCTAGTTTAGATTGCTGAAATGGATTCGTCATCTAGTTTCCTGGCTATTTTTTTTTTTTAAAGATTTTATTTATTTATTCGACAGAGATAGAGACAGCCAGCGAGAGAGGGAACACAAGCAGGGGGAGTGGGAGAGGAAGAAGCAGGCTCATAGCAGAGGAGCCTGATGTGGGGCTCGAACCCAGAACGCCGGGATCACGCCCTGAGCCGAAGGCAGACGCCCAACCGCTGTGCCACCCAGGAACCCCTTCCTGGCTATTCTAATTCAACTGTCCACAGTATTGTCAAAGTGATCGCCCCTCTGCCTGAAAGCCCTTCAACAGTGTCCCCAGAATGTGAACATATAAACAGGAGGCCCTTCCTGATGGATCCTAGGCCTTCTGCTTCCCTCTCACCACTGCCACTGTCTTATTTTATGCTCTAGTCACAGTGAGCTCCTTGTATTTCAAAAGTGCCACACTCTTTTAGTTATATGCTGCTCATTTTGTCAAAATATCTTTGCTCATCCTTCACCTCCCTGCCTCACTCATTTGTTCCCATTTCCTCTGGCTAATTAATATTTATCCTTCAAAATGTCAAGAAATTGTCCTGGATCTCCACTGGCTTCTACTTCATCTTGAGCTCACCTAAATTATAGCACCCACCATGCTGAAGTGTAGCTATGTCTCCACTAGACTGTGGACTACTCAAGAAACAGAACCGTGTCTTGTCTCTCTGTTCTGAGAATTCAGCGCAGTGCTCAGCACACAGAAGGTACTTAAAATATGTTACTTGAAGGAAGAAAAAAATTGTATAAATGAAAAGTCTAAGCTTTAAGCATCTGAAAAATTCGCTTGTGTGTAACCAGTTCATTTCCTGAGATTGTGATAAATGTCAGGTAAACAATGAAGTATCACTCTATTCACCTGATAGGAATCTTGGTTGCAACTGAAAACAATTATATCTTTAATCAAAAAACAAAACATTCATTCCAATAATGGAATTAATAAGTAATGGGGATGAAAGGTATAGCATAGGAAATATAGTCACTGGTATTATAATAGCATTGCATGAGGAATAGATGATAGCTACACTCGTGGTGACATGGAATAAGGTGCACAGTTGTCAAATCATTATGTTGCACCCTTGAAACTGATGTAATATTGTGTGTCAACCATACTTCGCTAAGAAAATATTCTGGATAGCTGGAGAGTCACAAAGCAAACAGACCATTTTAAAATATTTTGATAAAAATAGAATCATGTTACAAATAACTCAGGCTAATTCAAAATTAAAAACAAAAATCAAACAGTATTACAGAATCCAGTTCAATTAAAAAAAAAACAAAAATGAAAACACTGACTCTAGGAGTGGGGCTGGATATATGCAAGAGAAGCCTGGAGCATCTTGTAGTGTCAGATAATAAGGTACTACTTAAAAAATGAAAATAAAACAAAACAAATCCACAATAATGGGGATATGTCAAAGGGATGTGGAAGCCAAATGAAAGAGCTCTCGATGGCTGGAGCTGAAACAACAAAAATAAAGAATAAAAGTATTAAATTACAATCCAAAGTATAAGATGAATACCCATGAGTCATAAATAAAGAAAGAAAGAAATAAATAGGGGTAAACAGACAAATTTCTGCAGAAGAGTTCCAAATAATTTATACAGACACTCCACCCTCAAGGAGAGTAAACTTTTCCCCCCCAGATTTATTTATTTATTTGAGAGAGAGAGAGAGAGAGAGAGAAAGAGCATACACGTGCATGCAAGTGGGGAGAGGAGCAGAGGAAGAGGGAGAGAGAGAATCTCAAGCAGATTTCGTGACAAGCATGGAGCCCCACTCGGGACTTGATACCACAACCCCAAGATCACAACCTGAGCCAAAACGAGAAGTCAAGACGCCCAACCGACTGAGCCACGTAGGCGCCCCATAGAGTAACCATTTCTTAAGTGTGAGCTGTGACTTCCTTTCAAAAAGTGCACTATGGAAAGAGGGAATAAAAAAGGTAACTTTACAGTACAGAACACTGACACACACTACCAAAGTCAGACGATCAGGTCAATACCAGTAGTGATAAATCACGTATGTACCCTTGATGTAACGTGATGAGAGTGGCACTTGACCTCTGTGACTTTCCTCTCAAATCCCACAACCCTGGTCTAACCACAAGAAAAACAACAGAAAATGCCAACAGAGAAACATTCTACAAAATACCTGACCACTACTTCCCCAACCTGTCAAGGTCAGCAAAAATAAGGCAAGTCTGAGAAGTTATTATAGCCAAGAGGAGCCTAAGAGGACATGACTACCAAGTGTACTGTGGTATCCTGAATGAGATCCTGGAAAGGAAAAAAAAAGTCAGGTAAAAACGAAGGAAATCTAAATAAACTAGGGAATTTAGCCAATAATAATGTATCGAAACTTGTTCATTAATTGTATAAAAGTACCACATTAAATGCAAGACATGAATAATAGGAGAAATGGAGTGGGTTACATGGGAATTCTCTATACTACCTTACCAATTTTTCTGTAAATCTAAACTGTTTTAACATACAAAATTTATTTAAGAAAAGTATAACGGGAACACAACAAAACAAAACACTATGCATACAGGATCAGATACAGCATTCACTAGGGTATAAGTACTATCTAAGTAAAAACCTATCAAATAGGATATGCCTGATTTCTTTGTTCTAAATAAAGAAAAATTTAGTTAAAATTTTCTTTTGTAAAAAACCTTTATATTTTTCAATTATGTATTATAGTATATATTAAAAAACAAAGAAGGACCAAGTGGTAATATTCTAAAAAGTCAGTGAGTGAGCAGTACGAAGGTGAATAAAGGAAAAGCAGATGTTCCAGTAAAGAAATGAGCTTAATACATTAAATATTTAAAATCAGAGTTCACAAGAAGTGTTGTTATGCAATCATATATTGGGGTCAATATGTACAATAAATATAGAAAGGGTGGTTAAGAAATAAGCTCCTTAACAGTGACGGCAAATCTTTCCTATTTCATCAAGAATATGAGGAAAGGGGCACCTGCGTGGCTCAGACGGTTAAGAATCCAACTCTTGATTTCAGCTCAGGTCACAATATCAGGGTCATGAGATCAAGCCCTGTGTTGGGCTCTGCACTCAGCACGGAGCCTGCTTAAGCTTCTCTCTCCCTCTGCCTCTGCTCCTCCCTGTGTGCTCTCTCAAAATAAATAAATACGATCTTAAAAAAAGAAAAATTATATGAAGAAGGAGATTTTTCTTCTGGTTACTAACTGCTGAGGTTCCTGTTGTTCGTGACATAAAAGAAGAAGTTTTACACAGATGAAACTGTCCCAAGACAAGGGAGTTATCTGCTCATCTACCCATTCAAAAACTTACTAGGCATCAGGCATTTTTCTGAGTGCTGAGTGAAAGGACAGCTACAGGGTCTCTGTTCTCATAAAAGCCATTTTCTAATCTGGAAGGAAGACACACAATACAGAGACCAACCAAGTGTTAAGTGTCACCCAGAAGTCCAGATAGACGGCTGGCAGAGTGAGTGCCTGGACGGCTACAAGAGACTGGGCAGTCAGGAAGAGTTTCTCTAGAGAGGTGGAACTTTAGCTACCATCAGTGCTGTCTGCTGAGAGAGCCTATAAATAATGACGCCCCAGGAGGAATGGGCACATCCAGGATCCAGATCCTATTTTCTAAATCCCATTTTCTGCTTAAAGGAACCAAGGCTCATTGGAGAAATGGTGATTCAAGGGCTGGAGAAAGGAAAGTATAAGGTGAGCTTGGTATGTCTCATTATACCAGAAAGTAAGTGCTTACAGAATGGGGAAATGACAAAATGATATGACACTCCACTTGAAAAGACTCCAACTGCCAGTTCTGAGACGATGTGAACAAAAAGCATAATGCTCATAATGGATTCTAACCCACTGAATGAATTAAAGAAACATATAACTAGGGGATAAAGGAAGACTCCTCCTTATCAATGAATGGCATCTAACAAATATAGAAGGAATAAAGGAATTAGGAAGTCAACAGTTGGGAAATATCCAAATAATAAGTGACAGCATGATAGGAAGAGAAAAAGAGAAGGCAAATGTAAAGTGTTATCATTGGGTAACTGAGTGAAGGGTACAGAGGAATTTCTTGATATTATTCTTGCATCTTTCCTGTGAGTTTGAAATTATGCCTGAATAACAAGTTAAAGGGCAAAAGAAATCTGGTTATGAAGTAGAGCAGAGAAATGGGGGCAGTAACTGGAGGAATAGGAGACGAAGGGAAGTTTTTGTTTTTGTTCTGCTGGGGAGGAGATCCCAGAGGATGTTCGCAGAGTGACAGGAAGTACAGGAGTAACTGTAGAAACAAAGTCCTGGAGACTAGGATCCACAGCACTAGATGAGGGATGGAGACTTAACCCACAGGAACCCATGAGCCTGGCTGCTGGAGGACGGTAGTTTGGTGGTGAGAAGATGAAGTTCTGCCTGATTAATTCTTTGTGCCTGATGAAAGAGGGTGAACTTAGAATTTTTAAGTGCAATGAGATCTGACAGTCTTGGAGTGTGGAAAGGAGATTTTAGAGAAGTGCAATGGGGCTGTCATGCATGTTGAGGGTCCACAGAATTTAGTGACCATTTATTTAAAGCAAAAAGTCGGTCCCCTCCGCAATGCTGACATGTTTGGGTACAGGTGCCAAGTAGGTGAAGATGTGACGATTAACCACAGCTAGGTCCTAGAGAGAGCCAGGGAGTAGAGGAGGAAGGAAGGAGGGGGAGAGCGAGGGGGTAAGGAGATGAAGAAGATGAGTAATTAGCAAGAACGTAATTAGGATAAGCCATGAAATTGGAACTGGGTAAGGAGGGAAAAGCGGGCACCAAAGTCAGTGTCGGAACACTAGCTGCATACTAGGGACACATAGTTGACTTAGACGTGGCCCTTGCCTTCACAGCACTTGTAATCTAGTAAGAAAGACAAACGAATAAAAAGGAAAATTCTACAGAGCACACTATCACATAAGCAACCATGCAGCAATATGGAGGTTCACAAGGTGGTCCCTCAGTCCAGATGGAAGGGAGTTTCAGGGAGGCTGCTTAGACATGACAATGAGGGAGCTGAAGGATGAGCGTACGCTATCCACAAGAGTGAAGGATTAAGGAAGGATTAAGGAACGAGCAATTAGGTACACACTAAATTTTATAACTTCCTGCAGTCGTGGGCGAAGGGGAGAAGTAGGGAAACACCACTGTAAGGAGAACTCCCAACTACGATATTTAATGGAGTAGGAGTATAACATTTAGACTGGACAAGGCTGGGGGACAGAGCTGGAGATGACGGTGGGGGCCAGATCACAGAAGATGATGTGTGTCATCCTGGAGAGCTGCAAAGGTGACAGGAACCAAGGAAGAGTTTTAAATAGTGCAGAGGCATAATCAGATCCGTGGTGTTGAAAACTACCCCAAACGAAAGGTGCAAAGACAAACGGGGGCATGCTTTACAAGACTGCATGCTCTGCAAGAGGATTAAGACACTTCTGGAATGGAAACAAAGCTGCACAACTAATTATATCACAGAGTCAACATTAATAAATAAAACCAAATATAGATCTACTTTTCTCCTGCCCAGAACAAAGGGAAACTGAATGATTACTCTGTACATACGAGTGCCTGCCCATACATTCTGGGATACTGGGAATATGGGTGAGGTTCATGGGTAAAGTGTTCCTGGGGTTTAGAAAAGACATGGTCTTTTGGTGTGTAGATATTTAAAAGTTTAATGATACTCTGGGCCAGGGAACTTGATAAACAGGCTTTCTAATTTAATAAAAAATCAGCCCCACTGCATGTGCAATAAATGCATAAAGACGTCCTCAATTAATCTTAGGTTGCTTCAGTGTTTAAGAAAATAATTTTGGATCTGTTACTTAGCAAAGAATAATTAAATACTATATGAATATGTTGGCTTTCCACTTAAAGATTGGGATGTACATTTTAGGCAAAGCACTGTGTAAAAACAGATTATACAAATTGCTTTATAAAGGGTATACTTTATATAGCAGAAGAAATACATGACATCTAGAAGAATTATCAACCCATCATATATGAGAATTGAAGGAATCAATTTGTGTGGACTATAAACAAAGAACTAGCTTTACTATACATAAGTATATATAATTTCTTATATTATCTGATCAATATTCAACGAGCAATTAGGTACACACTAAATTTTATAACAATATTGACGGCAGAAGCAATTTTTTTCAGCATCACCTCCTTTGTACTGAAAAAGATACTCTTCTTTATTTGAAGACCTTAAATATGGGTTCCTAAACTATTTCTATAAAGGGCCAGATAGTAAATATTTCTTCTGTGCCATGTAGACTCTGTCTGGCCTCAACTCTGTAGTCATAGGAAATATGTGAACGAATAAGCATGGCTTTGGTCCAGTAAAATTTAATCTATAAAAACAAGGCAGCAGGCAGGCTTTGGCCCATAGTTTGCTGGCCCTTGTCCTAAAACAACACTTGTAAGTGTTATCAGTTTCTCTTAAATTTAGATTTTAAGAGGGGCGCCTGGGTGGCACAGCGGTTAAGCGTCTGCCTTCGGCTCAGGGCGTGATCCCGGCGATCTGGGATCGAGCCCCACATCAGGCTCTTCCGCTATGAGCCTGCTTCTTCCTCTCCCACTCCCCCTGCTTGTGTTCCCTCTCTCGCTGGTTGTCTCTATCTCTGTCGAATAAATAAATAAAATCTTTAAAAAAAAAAAATTTAGATTTTAAGAAACCTCCTAAAAAGTCTCCCATTTTAACTCCATCAATTTTCCTTATAGAAAGAACAAAGGCTATCCAGACAGGGGGTTTGCAATGAGATTTAATTTTAGAAAGAAAAAGTATTTCCCCCTCCTTTAATTTTCTAGCAATCTAGCTAGATTTTGACCCAGGAACCCAAAGAGGGGATAATTTGGAGAGGATGACAAATTTAATTTTGGATAGGTTGATCTGAGACTCTGGGTGGATTTTCATGTGGAAATGCCCCCAACAAGCAACCTCTAAAGCAAAAGCTCTTAAAAAAAGAAAAAAAGACTGTATTTTTAAGTGATCTCTATACCCAACGTGGGGCTAGAACTCACAACCCCAAGATCAAGAGTCATGTGCTCTACCAAGTGAGTCAGCCAGGCGCCCCTAAAGTAAAAACTCATGCTCCAGCTTCAAAAGCAAAAACAAATCCATCTCATTGGTGTTCGTCACCTGGAAACACGGGGCATTTAAAACACCCTGGGCCCAACTAATATCTTTCCAAGACACCCACAGAAAAGAACAGAGCTGTTATTTTATTTTGGTTTTATAAACCAACCCCAGATTTAATTAGCAAATGAACAAGTCAAACATCTAACACTGCATGTTGTACTGTTGATCAGACTCTGAAAGGTCTTTTTTCTCTTTTTCAATTTAGAAGCTTGTGAAAGATTTTACCTTAAATTTGATTGCCTTTTCATTATGATATACAAAAACGGCAGTATTACATGGAGTTAAAAAGAAAGATAGTGTCAGAAAAATTTTCTCTTGAGGTAAAGGCTTTAAATTAGTTTCGACATTTTTTAGGTTGAAAATGCAGGTGTAAGGAAACTTTTCTGATGGAAATAATAATAACAATGACAATGGTAAAGCCTAGCGATTTATTAAATTTGAACCCAGACCAGGCACTGGGCTGTGTGCTTTAGACGCAATGACTCCATGAAGAACTACAGCTTAGAGTAAGTACCTTCCCCAAGGTCACAGAGAAGCTCATATGCAAAAACTAGTGTCAAATGAAGTATGAGTAACTTTAAACTCCGCATTTCCAAATATCAGATGCTTTTAGCATCTTCAAACAAACTGTGCAAGAGAATTCTAAAATAAAGACATTTACACATTTGAGAGCTCTTTTATTCTTTCTTCTCTAAATCTCTGTCTACAAATTATTTGGTGAAAGACGGTTCGTGGCTCTACATTTTCTTGTTAAAAACCTGCTGCACCCTCAGGACTTACTTTAGAATAAATGGTGGACTTGCAAGCATGGGACTCATGGTCCCCGGATCTTGTCTCAGATTCCTTGTCAGCCTCATCACGCCCATTCCATAAACCCAGTCATAAACCATTCTATTAGGTATAATGGTCTTTAATCCTTGGATCATGTGCGTTCCTGAGGCTAGGGGAAGACATGGCCATCTCTGCTTCTGAAATCCCTCTCATCCCTGAGACCAAGCTCAAATACCTCCCTCATGAAATTTTCCTCAACTCTGCTGGTACGAATCCATCACTTTCTCCTCTGTGCTACCATAGCCCTTTGAATTATACCTTCAGTTCAGTTATTATCCCTTGCCTCACATTCCTGTTATCAGTGAATTTATCTACCATTCTCACTAGAGATCCTTGAAGACTGGGATGGCAATGTATTCACCTTGGTATCCCTCCCAGCATGCAGCACGATACTTCGTATATGGCAGGTACACAGAAAAGTTCATAAATGGAACGGAGCAAAGATTCCATGTTGCTAAAACCCCTTTAATATGTAATCCTGCAGGAACATGTGGCCATCTGCAGAATCTCAAAACCCAGGAACTGATCTTATAAAAACCGTTGTGGGGTATTTGGTTCATGAAACTTGTGGGGACTTCTAAGAAGCAGAAGAATGTGCTATTAACCTAGGGTAGAGGGCAAAGCAGGTTCCAGGAAAATCACTTGAAGGCTTCTCGAAACGAAATACAAACCTTCAGAAGTGTTGGGTAAATAAAAACTTCAACAGCAATCTCCTGCCAATAATTGAGAAGAAGATGAAACAAGATGGGGAAGGAGGAAGTGAAGGAAAATACTATCTGTTTTCAAATTTGGAAGAAATGATCAAATTGCAGTAATCTGTGAGGTAGTCTAGGGAGAGAGGAGGCAGCATGGCTGAGCGACTGTCTTTGCTTCTCAAGCTTCAGATTCCTCATATTTCCTAACTTCCTCCAACTCATGTTAACCACACGCTTCTCACTCTGTTCCTTCTTGCAGTTTCAAAATACCTTTCAAAGATGTCTTATTTTTTTAAAGATCTATTTATCTGAGAGAAAGAGAGAGAGAGAGAAAGAGAGAGGGAGAGAGAGTGCATGTGTGTTGGGGGAGAGGGACAGAGAGAAACCTCAAGAAGACTCCCTACTGAGTCTAGAGCCTGGCATGGCACTTGATCTCAGGACCCTGAGATCATAACCCAAGCTGAAATCAAGAGTCAGATGCTCGACCGACTGAGCCACCCAAGTACCCCTCAAAGATATTTTAAAATTTTAGAAGAAAATTTTATAATTAACACTTAGCATTTTGTATTATAAATACCTTCTTGGTCATCTGCAGGTTTCATATTATTAATACATACTGCAAAGTAGAGGTGTCTGCCTGGAATCCAGGGGATCTTTACTACTAGCTAAATGACTGAGAGTTAGATGGCCAGAGGTGAAACATTATCAGGTCAAACCTCTGATCAAATGTTATCAGGTCAAACCTTCTCAGCCTAAGCCTCAAATGTTGGTCTGTGCCAGAGTTCTTTGTTCAGACCTCTTCCTTCTCACTCAAATACAGTGACTGTCCCATTAACTCCTTGACTTAACTGTCAGAGTTATCCATATGTATGATGGCTTAGACTCTAGCTTGAGATGACCTTTCTTCTGAGCTTTGAATTTGTATTTCTAACTGTTCTTTGGGCATTTTCACTAGGATATACTGATGGCCCCAACTCAGCATATTTATAACCACACTTATTTTATCTGCTTTCCCTCTCTCCAAATAAAAGAAGGCACCCCACATCTCCTTTGGTCTTAATCTAGAGTAAAAGTATTACCCACCTAGTCAACCAAATTAGAAACCTGGAGTTGTCTTAAATTTCTGCGTTCCCTCATTCCCCTAATCTTGTTGGTTCTGCCTGCCTCCTAAAATCTCTCTCATGATGAAATTTTATAATCCTAAGGACAGAAAGAAGATTCTACAAGTTTCCAGAAGGCAAAATAAAATAAAACAAAACAAAACAGGCCATATACAAAAAGAATCTGGGACTGGAATGACTCTTGCCATGTCAACAGAAACAACAGAAGCAAGAAGATAATGGAGCACTGCATTCAAATGTCTGAGGTTAAGCATTTTTCAACAAAGGGTAGGGCTAAAATAATGATAGTTATTTTCAGAAAATAACGATTTCCAGACATTCATGGCTTCAAATTGTTTACCTTTCATGAACTCTTCCTCAGGAAGCTATTGGATGGTATGTTCGACCAAAAGGAGAGAGTAAATGAAAAGTGGAAAACATGGAACTCAGGAAAAGAGGGTATCAGCATAGGAAAGAGACAAAGCGGTTCTCATGACAATGATGAATAGTAGGTACGTACTCATAATAATGTGATGTAAGAAAAATTATGATATGCTTATATTGGAAAGATGCGGGATGGGAAATGTGTCTGAGGAGCTGGGCAAGAGAGCTAAGTTCTTCCCTTCCGTGTAAGAAAGTCAAAGAGAAAATCCCACACACTGAAAGATCAAAAAACAGCTACCTAAACATTGCGTTTAGAAATCTGGAGGTGGAATGTTCATAGCAGCAATGTCCACAATAGCTAAATCGTGGAAGGAGCCGAGATGCCCTGCAACAGATGACTGGATTAAGAAGTTGTGGTCCATATATACAATGGAATATTACTCAGCAATCAGAAAGAATGAGTTCTCAACATTTGCTACAACATGGACGGCACTGGAGGAGATAATGCTTAGTGAAATAAGTCAAGCAGAGAAAGACAACTATCATATGATTTCTCTCATCTATGGAACATAAGAACTAGAATGATCAGTAGGGGAAGAAAGGGATAAAGAAAGGGGGGGTAATCAGAAGGGGGAATGAAACATGAGAGACTATGGACTATGAGAAACAAACTGAGGGCTACAGAGGGGAGGGGGGTGGGGGAATGGGATAGACCAGTGATGGGTAGTAAGGAGGGCACATATTGCATGGTGCACTGGGTGTTATACACAACTAATGAATCATCGAGCCTTACATCGAAAACCGGGGATGTACTGTATGGTGACTAACATAATATAATAAAAAATCATTATTAATAAAAAAAAAAATTAAAAAAAAAAAAAAAAAAAGAAATCTGGAGGTGGGGGCGCCTGGGTAGCGCAGTCGTTAAAGCGTCTGCCTTCGGCTCAGGGCGTGATCCCGGCGTTCCGGGATCGAGTCCCACATCGGGCTCCTCCGCTAGGAGCCTGCTTCTTCCTCTCTCACTCGCCTGCTGTGTTCCCTCTCTCGCTGGCTGTCTCTCTGTCACATAAATAAATAAAATCTTAAAAAAAAAAAAAAAAAGAAAAAAAGAAAAAAAAAAAAAGAAATCTGGAGGTGAACATCCGAAGAAACAGCTAAATGAGTTGAATGTTGCTGTGTCTGGGGATGGGTCTCAGGGAACTGCTATTTTTCACTGTAAGCCCTGTAGTACTTTTGACTTTTAGTATTTCTGTATATGAAAACTCTGGTAAAATAAAAAAAAAGAAGAAAAAGAATTAGGTACTCAAGCATTAGAGTGACTACTTTGTGTTATAATTCCATAAGGAAAGATTCTTGGAGAGAAAAGATCTAAAGATCTAGTCTTATTTATTTCCCCCATATTTATAATGAAAAGAACATGCTGATCTCTTTACTTAAATCATTTCTCTTCTCCTGCAGTTATACTACTCCATATCAATATTCCCATAGATGTTCTAAACAAACAACCACACTATAACCTAGTGAGAAATGGCATGTCTCACCCAAGAGACTTAAGATTTGTAGCCCCATTCCATATAACGCACTTGAGCTATGAGCTAATAGGTGGATAAAACATGCCAGGCCCTGTCCTAATGATTCTAAGCTTACGTGAAACATTTTTCTCCTGTGAGGAATATGGCTTAATTAACCACCTGCTGAACTTCAGTCTGGAAGAAAGGTAACTTACGGTGAAAAATTTTCTCTCATCAAAAATAAATGCAATTTAAGGGTCAAAAAGCCACAGTGAAAATAATTCTTGATGGTCACTTTTGCTTAATTATATTATTTGGGGATACATAGACATTAAAGGTTAACTAGCCAATTAACCTCATTTTACAGAAAACTGTGGCCTATAAAAGGTTCAGTGACTTGACTAGAACAACCCAGTATATTTTCAGATTTTGCAAGGTGATCCATGTCACTTAGCAATGGTTAAACAACTTCTAAGATGTAGTATCTACCCTCAAAGTAAGGAGTAGGGAGTAAGTTGGGAGCAGACTCAATCAATTAGATAATTCAAGCCCCAAAAAGGATGCCTTAGGTTACTTGGATATTGGAAGAGAGTTTTTTTTTTTTTTTATCCTTTTCACTGTACACGAAAAAGAAATTCATTACAGAAAATAATTTCAACTCCAGAAAAAAAATAAATTCTTTGTACATCCCAAGGAAAACTGCTATTAGTAGTTTGGTGCAATTTTTTTGCTTAATTAATATACTATTAATTACATATTGCCTATTGTCACATCCATTAAATAAACGGTACTATTATTTTTTAATATGGACTTTTCTTTAGTTATTAAGAGAAGGGAAGGAGATGGCAAAGAAGCAGAAACTTCCAAATATATAAACAGAGGAGAAAAAATTGGAATTTCTTATTCAAATTATAAAAGCTCATTAAAAGGAAATAAAGCAAACAATATGACCAAAACTAACACATTTTTAAACTATTAACAACTTTAAAATAAGGTGATGGCTTTGATATAGCTGCAAATTAAAGACAGTTCATGCTCACAAAAATTTTCAACTATAACAAATGCTTATGTTAGACTTTGAGAATTTTTAGATAGATAGATGGCTCAAATAACTCATTTTTAAGGAATTGGAAAGCCCTCAGTTTTATTTATTTCTTTTTCTTTTTTTTTTTTTAAAGTAGGCTCCATGGGGCGCCTGGGTGGCACAGCGGTTAAGCGTCTGCCTTCGGCTCAGGGCGTGATCCTGGCGTTATGGGATCGAGCCCCACATCAGGCTCCTCCGCTGGGAGCCTGCTTCTTCCTCTCCCACTCCCCCTGCTTGTGTTCCCTCTCTCGCTGGCTGTCTCTATCTCTGTCAAATAAATAAATAAAATCTTTAAAAAAAAAAATAAAGTAGGCTCCATGCCCAGGGCAGAGCTCAACGTGGGGCCTGAACTCATGACCCCGAGATCAAGACCCTAGCGGAGATGAAGGGTTAGACGCTCAACCAACTGAACCACCCAGGAGCCCCATCCCTCAGTTTTAAATCTGCATAAAAAGCTATGTCTTATTTTAATTATGCTCCATGTTAAAAGATCTTGAAATAAATAAATAATTGGAAAGTTCTTTAAAAAATTGCTGATGGACTGAAAGAGGAAGGAAGGAAAGAAGGAGGGAGGGAGGGAAGGGAAGAAGGAGGATAAAGCCAGGATCAAGGATTTTGCCTCAATCACTTTTTTGTCTTTTTTTCTTCTTTTCCCTTTATGTAGGGGAAATAGGTAGGCTACTACTCAACCTCTACTGTAAGATCGGCAGCTCGGAGAACTCCTTTTAAAATGTAGCATGTTATGAATACATTTCTGCTCATAAAGGAATAAGGAGTAGACATTTCCACGTGAAAATCACTTTTTTTAAAAAAAGTAACCTCTATGCCCAATGTGGGGCTTGAACTCATGACCCTGAGATCTAGAGTTGTATGCTCTATTGACTGAGCCAACCAAGTGCCCTGAAACTCCCTTTTATTTTTTTTTTAATTTTTATTAAAAACATTTTTATTTTGTTTTATTTAAGAAATCTCTACACTCCACATCAGGCTCAAACTCACGACCCCGAGATCAAGAGTCCCATGCTCTTCCAACTGAGCCAGCCAGGTGCCCTCACTTTCAAAATCATATCTACTTTCACCATTGCATCAGTGCAGGCAATGACTGAATGGTACATGTTTCCTCTAGTTAATATATATTGAGAAGGTATATATTTATAAGCATAAATGCCAAGAAGGTATTTCTTTGTAAAAATAAAAACCAGTAGCTATCCTGGGAGACTCCTTTGAAGTCAATCTCCTTGGACATCATAAGGTTTCCCACTGCATACAAGATCTATTTTTATTATGAGAGCTTCTAAAGTCTTTTTTTGTTATTATTATGTGAGCTCTGTAAATTCTTCAAAGCTAAGTTCTCATTTTGCATGGCAGTGCCCTTTCCCAATTACTCCACATACTGGGGTATCAGAGTTATTGTTAAATAGATAATTAAAAATGATAGATCAGGTCCTTACACCTGACTAAGTTAGTCCTGGCTATAAATTAGGTGCTTTGGGACATGTGTGCTCTCTTTTGGATCACCAGGGTCATATTACTGCACTGAAGCACAGACAGTTTACTAACTCTGGTCCAAATCTGAGCTGGTGATTAAAAACTGATGGAGTGTTTGGCACTACCAACAGAGTATTCTTAATACCTGTGTTCAGAACACTGCTTTTCCAATCTGAGGCTAAACATTTGTATTTATGCTTTATCTCCACTAGTATACTTTGGAGAAAATGTTTCACTTAGATTAAACCATCACCAAGGGTAAGAAAATTCATACTGAAATACTCTATTTGCCTCCATGAAGAGTCAAATCACAGTGCTTTTCTACTCAGTTTTCAAATATAAAAGAACTTTCTGAAACATTTCTTAAGCCCTGTCAGCCTTAATATCCTTCATGTTTAGAAATCAATGATTTTTGAATGACAATAGGTACAAAGCATTGTACTATTGAATTTACCTGAATCTCTTGCACTATTAATTCACATAATTTTTTAGTTCTCGCCTTAATGAACTTGACTGGAATACGTCAAGAGAACAGAGCCAAAGATTTATCTCCTTTAGAAATGGAACTTTGATCTTCTCAAGGTCATTAATACTGTTATGTGAAATAATAATTTTGGGTACATAAACTCTGTTCATAAAATATCACACATCTTGCAGAAACCTAACAGGACATACTCAAACAGGTAAAATCTGCTTTTACCTCAACACTGATTCACTCTGAAAGTAGGTTTGTAGTCTACACTTTAAACACAGAAGCCGGTGTCTCTTGCTATCAGATTATAAACACAATGTCTATATTATCAAAAGTTCATCTACTCCAAACATCTCAATTGTCTGTTAAAGAAATACTGAGTTTCTTTATATTACTCTAAAATAATATTAGGTTTAGAGTTGTATCTCAGACTTACAAAGTCAAAGCTCAAAATATCTTAAAGCTGGGATTTTTGAAATGTAAAGGAAAAAGAAACTAAACTTAAAGTTAAGATAGGTGCAGCATGGCAAAAAACCTGTTGTCTTTTATCTTTGTACCACCCTTCTTACATTAAAAGAGGGATCCATGCCATGGTGGGTATGAAAAAAAGCAAGACTTTGAAACAATTTTTTTTATGCTAATAAAAGGTATTTCGGAAATAGTCCCTTGAATTCTTCAAAAGGATTGCAGCAATATTTTATGCTGGGTGAAAAAGAAGAACACTGCTTCTCTTCTTAAATGTCTAACATAGAGGGTGGGTGATTACTAAATTTATTTTCATGTAAGTGTTAAAACTTCTTGATCATGTTCCAAATCTTTTGTAACAACAGAAGAGGCAACAGTACCAAAAATGAATTTTGGGCTATACTAGACCAATCACATAATACACTATCTTGTCTAGAAGAGTAACTTATTTTTTTAACTACTGCCTCTAATCTTTTTTTTCACTTTAAATAAGAAGTAGGAAAGTGATTAAAGAATTTTATATCATATGAAATATCCTATGGATTTTGTTTTGATTTTACAGAATGAGCTTTTATCTTTGGGCTTTCCATATCAAATACAAATACATCTTGATGAAATAAACTCTATCCAAATATTGCAAATAGATAATAAAGCAATTTATAATATAAAAAAACTTTTATTAAGCCAAGATCTATTTAAAGAAATATAAACTTACAAATGGTCTAAAGTAGGTCCATGATTCAGTCACTGAACATTCTCCAATTTACCTCCAACAAAGAGTAGTGGAAGAGATTCAAAATCGGAGAAGGTCTATACATTGATCATTATCTTAACTCTGGCTGGCTGAGAGGTCTGCTACTGTCTGGACAATATCAAGGAATATCTGTTATATGCAAGGATGTTGCCCAGGGGTCCAGCCACAAATTTTTACTCAGAGTTTCCTGGGATGACACTGGACTTAGGGTACCTTCTTTTCTGTGTTATGTGGCTATAAGCAATAATATATATATTTTTTTTGATGAAGAAGAAAATGCTATCGGAATTATTAAGAAACAAAAAAACATAGAAGAAATAGCTGACTTCCCAAGTCCTGATTGCAATGTATTTTAGAATAAGCCATTCAAATTGTCAACAACCCCAGACTGTTGCTTACTCTACACTATCCATCTCTTTTCAGGGACTGCTTTCCTTATATCTGGCAGGTAGGAAATATTAGGGTTTGAGATAAGCAGTATATTTTCCTGTAACCAGAACTGTCCCCCTGCGATTGCTTCTTTCAAAGAAGCAATATACTATGATGGAAAAATGTGATTCATTTTCCAAAACTGTGTTTACAAGCAACTTTTCAGGACCATAGCTCTTTTGCTAAGGCAGGAACATCTGTATTTACAACACAGATCTGAAACACCTACATGTTTCTCTGTATAACAGAGCATGTTTCTCTTGGCCAAAATCATGTTTTATCTTCATATTTGAGCCGGAATTTATAAATAGGTCACTCTCAGTATTTTAGCCAGAAGAACATTGAGACATTAGTTTTGTTTTAGGGAAAACAGTGAAGAGTAACTGCATAAAATATCATGCTACACTTTCTACTTCCGCACATGCCCAAGAAGTTACCATCTGAAGTCTTCTTTAATTCAGTTTTCAGTTTTTCCTGGTCTTCTACTAGTTTTTTATTTTCTGCTTCCAAAATGTGTTCCTCTTCCTTGGCATAGCTTTTCAAGAGCTATCAGAAAAGAGAGTTATGGAAAGAAGTAAGCTTAGACTGCAACAACCAATATTATTTCAGGAAATGGGCTGAATAACATATTTAAAATTACTGGTCTTCATTTGATTCTTTTTTAATATTTGTTATTATGTTATGTTAGTCACCATACAGTACTTCATTAGTTTTTGATGTAGTGTTCCATGATTCATTGTTTGCGTATAATACCCAGTGCTCATTGCAATACAGTCTTTATTTGATTCTTTGTCCTTTTAGTATTTTATAATTTTCTACAATGTACTTTTGCTGATAGAAACTTGATATTTGGCAAACAAAAAGATTTCTTCTTACTAAGGCTGAAATCTCTGAAATGAACATAAGAGTTTCTGGTTTGGCTATAATTAAAATTATGTTTCCAAAAAGTATTTAGGTAAGTAATGTGAATGGCTTTTCCTCCATTAAGTGTGTGATGTAAATCTAAGGAGAAAAACAGTTCTGAGGATGATATTAATTGGTAAACCATTATGTTCCAATTACAGAGCTGTCTACTCAGACTATTTTTATGCAGACCAATCTGTAAAAAAGGAATATAATGTCAGAGTGGGGATGGGTAAGTGTAAAATGTCAGGGCCATCTCTATGTTTGGAAAATTCTACCTAATTCTGAATAGTCATCGAATAGTCCCCAAATTACTCTTGTTCAGTTAATCTTTTACAAAGCTTTTTATATTTTAAAATCTATGCAGGCTTTTAAAATGTTTTTTGTATGTTTGTAGATCATCCTTCCTTTCTTTCTCTTTCTTTCTTTCCTTTTTTTAAAAAAAGATTTTACTCATTTGTCAGAGAGAGAGAGAGAGAGAGAGCACAAGCAGGGGGAGTGGCAGGCAGAGGGAGAAGCAGGCTCCCTGCTGGGCAAGGAGCCTGATGCAGGACTCGATGCCAGGACCCTGGGATCATGACCTGAGCCAAAGGCAGATGCTTAACCAACTGAGCCACCCAGGCTCCCGGTGGATCATCTTTTCTAGGCAAGAAAAATTAAGATGAGAATAGTAAAATATTTGACTAAAATAAAAACATCATGGAGGAAAAATTTCATAATCTGTATGTCTAAAAGGAAACTATCATTGTTAATAGAATTAAGAAGCTTACTTATCTTAGAGAAATTTTAAGATATTTAAGTTACCAAGAAAGGCAAATTAATGTTTGAAAAACGAAATATGTGCATACACTGGCATGGGTTATTTGAGTAAATAAAGCGGCAGCAACTTGATATTGACAGCTTCCATAGTCAGGTAAAAAAAGCAGCTCAGGGCAATTTTAAACAAAGTGACAGAAAATAATTTCTACTGCAGGGTAATTCCCTTTCTAATGTAAGCTGGTATATCCAATAAACAAAACTCACAAAGTTCTACGGAGCATGGGCTACATGCAAATTTATTACAATTAGGTGATATAAGGGATAAAAATGTAAGAGAAACATGGTCTCTGCTCTCATGTAACTTTAATCTAGTAGAAACAATGAGACAAGAGCATACAAACTGTACCATAGGATCAAATACAGTTCTATCATGTTATAACAGAGTTTAGGCAGCTCAGAAGGAGGAATTAAAGCTCTAATGAATATATTATATGACCCCAAAGAATTTTTTTAAGAGACAAAGCACACTTAAGTATATACTTAAGCTGAAGGAGACTCCTATCTTTAAAATTAAAAAAAAAATTTTTTTTAAAGAGCAGAAACAAGATTCCCCCCCCCCCCAAATCTCTATAATTTGTTACCTACTTCAAGTTCAAAACAATCCTAGCTGTTACTTCACTGAATTCAGTTCACACAGTCTCCAGTGATTACCCAAATTGGAAGAGAACCACTGAGTTGCAGGAATGTTTATACTGACTGCTTGAATTATTATGCCATTGACTTGGAAAAGTTGGATTTGTGTTGGTCTTGTAAATAAGCTTTCATTATTGCACCTGCAAACTTGTCCAAATTTATTATGTGTGACTTGATGCTGGAGAAAGACCAAGAGCCCTGGAACTGAAATTCAATAGCTAGCTACTAGCTACAATAATGCATGTGTTCCCTGTCCCACCCACCTTATACCACCGTGGTGAGTGGCTGGAAAAAAAACTGGTAAGAAGTAAAGCTCCATCACTGCTGTTATTTTAAAGCAGTTAAATTAAGAGTTAATTGGTCTTTCATAATTGTTTCATTAACTGAGTCTCGGAACAGAATGGGGTCTCAGGTGCCATCTGAAAGTCATTTTATAAGACAGCATACAAAGGGCACAAAACAATGTGGTTAAGAGTGTGGATTCTAGAGCCAGGCTGCTTGGATTCAAATCTTGCTCTGTCATTATTAATTTGTTGAATGGTTTTGTGTCAGTCACTTATCCTTCCTGCGCTTCCATTTCCTCATATATAAAATACGGATAATAACAGTACCATCCTCATGGCGTTGTTCCAAGAATTAAGAGTTAATACCTTACTGTGAAGGTTTTGAAGCAGTACCTGGCATAGTGTTAGCTATTATTTATAACCTTGCACTTGAGGACGTGTGAGGTGACTTGCCTCAGGTCACAATGCTAATTACTGGTAGAGTTAGGATTAACACTTAAGTCTCTTGGATCTCACAGTAAAAGTGCTTTCCATTTGATAAGGTGTCCCTGATAGAGAATAAAGAGTTGTTTCGGCAATTTTATCTTTCTTTAGCTAATATTTCAAAATCGACATGAAATAGCTCAAAACAGAAGTGATCTTTGATATTCTGACCTCTGGCTTTTCTTGGTCAATTAGTTACACTTTGGGCACTGACGGTATTAATGTGCAGCTCACGAACTTTCTCCTTACTGTGTGCGAACTTTGGCTCAGCGTATCTACGTGTCTCTGATGTTCTGGGGCCAATGACTGGGTCCTTCCCATACAGGAAGCAGGGAACCAGGATAGCATGGAATCAAAGGGGAGGAAAACAAACAAACAAACAAAAGGAGAGAAATTGTGGAGGAATCAAAGAATCAGTACTCACGAAATAAATTTCCTTGCAAGGGTAACTCGTTGTGAAAACAATACTAAAGGAAAGTTCCAAAATGTTTTGAGGAAGGTACTTTTTTTGAAGGACCAGACTAATTTAAGTATGTTAATTAGGGTGTATACGGAAAAAAATAATAGTACCAAAACTTTACAGAAACACTTTCCATTTCCTTAAAGCTGATGAGTAAAAGGAAAACAACTAGAGAGTAAGAGGAAAAAAGCAGTGTTTTGTTAGTAACTAGAACGCATTACTCTAACATCATGGGCATAATTTTAAATCAAGATAGGTACACAGTAAGTTTACAAATACAAGGCTGGGTGCTTTTGAGTTTAGCCATCATATAGTAATCAAAGCTTTGAGGGTTTTGTTTTTACTTTTACCATTTTGAAAAAAGATCAAAGGACAGAAAATGAAACAATACTGAGGTACAAAATGAGGCTGATTTTGCTGCTGAAACATTCCAAAAAAGCAGAAATAACTTATTGCCTGCTTTTGAATACAGAAATACCATGAGCTTGATTTCCCAGACCTGTATTTACTACAAAGGGAAATTTACATGACATCTATGGATCAATGCCTTTTCAAAACAGAACAAAACAAAGTAAAAAATAAAGTGGTGCTAGTCTCTAAAAGTTTCCTTAAAAGATGCTGGTTATAATGCCCCCAAAGAAACATTTTTGAATGCTATTTTATATGAGAAAAGGTATTTCTTTACCTTTTTTGCTGTAGTGGAAAATAAGGCAGACATCATTAGAAATAAAACATGGGTTCTGAATAGGTGACCATTATACTACAGCATCAAACACAATTTCTTTTGCAGTGAGGTTTGCCTTATTTAATAGGTTCTGGAAAGCCTTCTATTATATTATGTATTGGCTAATTCATTTAGAAAAAGGGTGGTATTCGGGGGCGCCTGGGTGGCACAGCGGTTAAGCGTCTGCCTTCGGCTCAGGGCGTGATCCCGGCGTTCTGGGATCGAGCCCCACGTCAGGCTCTTCCGCTATGAGCCTGCTTCTTCCTCTCCCACTCCCCCTGCTTGTGTTCCCTCTCTCGCTGGCTGTCTCTATCTCTGTCGAATAAATAAATAAAATCTTAAAAAAAAAAAGGGGTTGTATTTATAGTTCTTTCTATAAGAGGCTAGGCTCTAGGACTAAGGTAAGTATGTTAATTCTCTATTATTAAACTCAATACTTTTTACATAAATATAACTTGGGGTAATACATAATTGACTATTTTCAATTCATTAATTTATAATAGGAAAACCATTTTATTGTATTATTTTAGGAACACTTTTTTTAAAGAAAATTTGTTTCACTTCTGAATGGTTCCATTGATACTTTCTTCTAAGAAGCAGAATTAGCAAAACTTATGGGGATTAATATGAACAGCAAACACTCAAGCTATTGACATCTTATTCCTAAATTTTACATTTAAGAAAAAAATAAAATACTTTTGTAGCTATCATTTTCTCATTTGTTCTTTTTATTTAATAGGGAAAACATCAGTTCCTAATATATACTCTGCCTGAATGGCAGGAGAATTACAGCATAGGGTTCTCAAAAAGGAGTATCAGCAACATGACCAAATTGAAGATTTTTAAATATATGTGCAGTCATCAATCTAGCATTAACTACTTTCCTCTCCTCCCTACATAATGAACATTTAAAAGAACACACACACAAAAATAAAACAATCAGGCTTAAAAATTATTTAAAAAATAATTTAACTGAAAAGAAAATGGAAACATAGAGACTTATAAAGATTTACTTAAGTTATAAAGTAAAATTAATGGTAATGAAGGAATTAAAATCCATATTCCCAGAATACTGTTTTTTCTTTTAATCATAGGAAATAGGTTCAATGGAATTAAAATAGGTTCAATGACATTCTACTATGGAGGGAAATTGAGAACAAACAAATCTAAAGGAGAATAAGACACTTTGAAACAATCATTTCCTAGAACAATATTACTACTTATGGTCACTCTTTGCTTACAAATTATAAAAATGCTCTTTTTGATACTGAAAAATAATATACCTTGGGAAAACCAACATTTACACACATTTTTAAAAAGCAAATTTAAATACCCGTTTTAGTCTTTCATTCTCTTCCATGAATTTTTTGGCAGCCTCATTAGTATTTTCTGCTTGAGTTTTAAGTACTCCTTTGTTTGACAGTTCTTTAGCCAGCTGTGTAATAAGGATAACCAGACGTCTCAACACTCTAAACAAACAGAAACATCAGAGTACTGTGAAACTAGTCGTTAGAAACTGTGGTTTAAGATAAACAGTCACTGTCAAATGATTTCCCTTAGGTATGGGTATGGTGGAGGGAGATATTGTTTAGGGAGGACATATGTTAGTTTCTTTTCTTTTCTTTCTTCCCCTTTTTTTTTTTAAATCTAAGTCTTTCTGTCAAAACAAGCCTGTATCTCGTTCCTTTGGAATCTTTGTTATAAGACTAGCATTTAGAAGATAGGTTCAGCGGCACTTGTTAATTTAACTGCCCTCCTTCTAGAGGCCTTTGGCCAGGAGGAGGAGAAACAGAATTTCAGATAGTGTGTGGGGCCAGTAAGAGAAGTCGTTTTTGTTCTTTTGATTTTCTTCCCCCCACCACCTCAATATTTGCTATTTAAAGAGCATTGTGTGAGGCTGGCCAAGCCTAAAAACTGCTCATTCACATCAGTTTATGGGTAACTTCCATTGTTAGACATAGAAATTAGTATCTTCAAATATTCACTCAACAGGTATTTCCTCGGCTAAATGTTTGGAATTGCTAAGTGTTAAACACCGTGCTGGGTACTGGGGACACGGCAGGAAATGAAACAAAGTCCTTCAAGGGGTTTAGGTTCTAGCTGGGGAGGAAAGAGTTAAAAAAGTATTTAATTGCTACCATGAATGATACTCAAAAAAATATATAGATACATTCCATGGAAGTATACAACAGAGATGGGCCACCTGCTTTGGGGGGAGTGATGGTCACAAATGGATTCTCTGTGAAAGGGGCTGAAGGATGAATAGAAAGGTAGCCAGGGAAAGAGGGGAGTGTTCTGGCAGGTGTGAAGACCCTGAAGTAGGAGGGAGTCTGGTACACAATAGGAACTCAATAATTATTTGTTGCAAGAACGAATGCATGAACAGCTCAGTGTGGGTGGAATGTGGTGTGAATGTCAGAGAACGGGAGGAGACAAGGCTCCTGAGAGAAGCAGGGGCCAGATCACGCAGGGCATTATGGACTTATCAAACCTACAAGCCGTAATGACTATTATTTGGTATTTCATCTGTTTTCTTTTATGAAGATGTTGGTATACTAAACAGCATAGGAAAAAAAATCTGTAGTATATGTAGGAAAAATGAGGAAGGGAAATATATATCATGTTTTAAAATTTAAAACTTACAGCCAAAAAAATAATGAAAATCCAGAAATATAAAGATTTCTTTGAGACCTAAAAAGTTTCATCTGTGTGTGTTCATAGGCTCCAGGTCTGCTGGTTAAGCCTTTTTCAATGGCAGGTGCAGACGAATATTTCCTTACTTCTCGCACAGCATCTATTAAAGAAAAAGAGAAAACATTACTTTTGGCTTTTAATATAAAATTATTATTAACATGGAAAGCAGTTTTAGAAAAACTGAACTGACTTTTAAATAATGGACTTTCGGCTATGGGCTTTCTTTGTCTTTTCCTCTATTATTCCTGGAGGGTACCATACTCAAAAGAGATGCTCTGTAAATGGATGTTGGTGGGAACCTTTGACTGAACAGGATTTTTTTTTTGTACTCTTCATCTAGGACTTATTATCATTGTACTGTCTCTCATCTCTAGCTACACTGTAAACTGTTATCCGTCATTCTTTCTATCCCTAATAGGTTGAGTAAAATCCAACCTACTGATAGTAGCATATAGGTCATCTCTCATTCCGATCAATTCCATGAAATTGGAATTGACTGTACTAGCATTTTATTATATTATCCCTTCAATATTATCAAATTATTATGGTAATTACTGAAATAATATTAAGTTATTTAAAGCAATATTATTAAAGTAACAATATATTATTATTAAAATACTAATAATTAATACTAGTAATAGTAATATAACTTTATTGAGATTTTAGAAATATTTGGTTACACTGAGATTTCCACTAGCATAGGTTAAAATGGAATTTGACCTATGGGGGCATATGCTCCCCCAATGGGCACAGGGCTGGCATCTGCTACTGGAAACAGTCACAGAGCTACACTTTTGATGCGTTCAGTTCCATTAAGTCTCAGAGGTACAGGGGGTCTATTTCTTTCTAGTGGAAAACAGATTTCAGCTTATTCATATCTATATTTAGTACACTCTGAAGTCACTGGATTCTTGTAGATCCTAGGTAAGGCAGATCTGCCCCTTAGGTGTCTCAAAGACCAGTGGGACAAACAAGTCAGACTGTTTCTTTCATGTAGGCATCAGCATTCTTAGGAAAGAGTTACTGCCACAGGAAAGAGATTTCAGTTACAAAACTGAGGCCACTTCAACTACTATTTTAGTTTTTAAAGATTTTATTTACTTGAGAGAGAAAGATAGAGGGCACATGAGAGAGAGCATGTGAGAGAGAACACGAACAGGGGGAAGGGGATAGGGTGACGGAGAAGCAGACTCCCCCCAAGCAGGAAGCCTGAAGCGGGGCTCGATCCCAGGACCCTGATGACCTGAGCCGAAGGCAGACGCCCAACCGACTGAGCCACTCAGGCACCCCTATTTAAGTTTTTTAAATAGCAGCTTTATTGAGTTATAACTCACATAACTTAAAATATACCCTTTTAGGGGCGCCTGGGTGGCACAGCAGTTAAGCGTCTGCCTTCGGCTCAGGGCGTGATCCCGGCGTTATGGGATCAAGCCCCACATCAGGGTCCTCTGCTATGAGCCTGCTTCTTCCTCTCCCACTCCCCCTGCTTGTGTTCCCTCTCTTGTTGGCAGTCTCTATCTCTGTCAAATAAATAAAATCTTAAAAAAAATTTTTTTTACCCCTTTAAAGTATATAATTCAGTGGTTTTGAGTATATTCACAAAGTTGTGCAACCAACAACACTAATTTCTGAATATTTTCATCAACCTCCTCAAAAACCCCATACCCATTCCACACTTCCCCCATCTCCCAGGAACCACCAATCTACTTTCTGCCTCCATGGATTTGCCTATTCTGGACATTGAATACAAAAGCAATTATTTACTGTGTGTTTTTTTGGTGTGTTCTGGCTTCCTTCACTTAGCATAATGTTTTCAAGGTTCATCTGTGTTGTACCACGTAGCAGTATGTCATTATTTTTTATGGCTGAATAACATTCCATTGTACAGATATACCACATTTGGTTTATCTGTTCATCAGCTGAAGACATTTGGACTGTTTCCACTCTTTGGCTATTATGACTTATGCTGCTGTGAACACTTTTTTCTCTGTGTTGTATGTTACCAGTCTTGTATTTGGTTTCCATTTTTTTTTTTTTTGGTTTATTTTCAATTAGAGTTTGCTTTTTTCTAGCTTCATAAATTTCTTTAAATTCTGGAACAATTTAAGCAGCATTAGTAATGTCTGTTTTTTTAAAGTGGTGGAATTTCTTGCAAAGCTATCTGGTTTTATTCTTTTCTGATGGGGGTAGCTTTTTTTTTTTTAATAATAACTTTCTGTAATTCTTCTATGGAAAATTGGTCTGCTTAAATTTTCTGTATGTACTAGAGTTCATCTGATAAGTTATATTTCTCTACAAAGTTATCCATTTTATTTAGGTATTCAAGTTTACTTGCATAGAGGTATGTGAAATAGTCTTTTTTAAAAAAAAAGATTTATTTATTTGAGAGAGAGAACACACACGCACAAGGGGGGGGGAAGGGTGAAGCAGATTTCCCACTGAGCACAGAGCCCTATGGACTCGGGGCTTGATCCCAAGACCCTGAGATCATGCCCTGAGCTGAAGTCAGATGCTTTACTGACTGAGCCACCCAGGTATCCCAGTCTTTTAAATCATCTTTAAAAAATTTTCTTGATCTTAATGGCTATTTCCTCTTTTACATTTCTCAGATTGCCACAATAATATAGTAACATCATACCAACCACCAGGAAACAACTAAAAAAAACCCAAACACAATAGTATTTATGAGTTATTCTAAGCAGACCAGAGGAACCACACAGTAATATGAAGGATCCTTATGCTTGTTATTCAGCTTCTTTGGCTTTTAAAGAAAAAATAATATTCCTGGATCCATTATGCAGAAATGCTGAAGATTAATCAATAATATCAAAGAAGTTTATAAATGTAAATGGTCATACAAACCTACCTAGAGAATAAAGTCACCTGTATAAAAGCAAGGAAACTATGTCTGAAAAATGAAACTAGGCAACCATACGGGCAGGGTGTGACGTATGGTCAATTTTCTAGAAACCACGTAGAGACAGCCTTTTTTTGGATCACTCATGGAAACTTTCAAATTCCTGGGATGCATTTCTGCTGACACTAAACATATTCCTGGGTTTCCTGCTTCCTTTCTGCCTATTCCCACCCCTTAAAACACACATATGCACACACATTCAGTTAGTACTGGCTCCAGGAACACGAACACCTTGTAATGATTATTAGAGAAACAACCAATAAGAAAAATGAAACAAATTTGAAAGTAAAATATAAATGAAACTTGAGTAATCTGGTTTTCCATAATTTACACCATTGTCATTCTGGTGGACAAGAACACTGGACTGTGTATTTTACATTCACTACTGCATTTAAACTTTTGAACACCGCAGTGGAGCAGGTGTGATTACCCTATTCTGAGATGGAAACACTGAGGCTTAAAGCACAGGTCCCTATCTGCCTGCCTTTACCACCCAAGGTCAAAGGTCCTATATTAACTATCCATGATGTCCCTATTCTCTGAGAATTAATTACCCACTCTGTCCACAGATGTAGGTTCCAGCCAGAGGTCATGCTTCTGATTTGTGACTCCTACCCCTGACCATAGCTTACCAGACAAAGGTTGAAAACCTAGTACGAACTGGCTCATTTATTTTCCTTATCATTGGAATTGGGATCAGAAATAGCTAGTTAATCCTTGCATATGGCTGGCGTGATGACACTTGTCAGCTATATGGTACCCACAGCTATATGACTGAGAGCAGAGTATCAGAGTCCATAGGGATAAGGAAGAATGAAGTAGACCCATGGAGTAATGCAGGGACGTGAAAATGACACTTCAGTTCCTAGGACTAGTCCCTTCCTGGAATTTGGCTTCCTTCCTTCCCTGAGCTGCTCTAAACCAACTCTGTATTTTATTATAAGTTCCCCTTTCTTGCTCAAGTGAGCTCCAGTTGGTTTCTGATATATGTAACCAAAAAAACTTTGTACTACCGTTTTCCTTCCTTATATGGATATGTGGCAGTTTTCACTAGAAATTCTCGTGATAATTTTAGAGTTAAAAGATCACAGTACTACAGGGGCGCCTGGCTGGCTCAGTTGGTAGAGTGTGCGACTCTTCATCTTGGGGTCATGAGTCTGAGCCCCACATTGGGTGTAGAGATTATTAAAAAAAAAAAAAAAAGAACATAATACTAGAGCCAGAAGGAGCTGCAGAAATGACTGCCTTTTTTCTCTTTGTTTTGCATATGGATAAACCAAACTCAGAGAGATGAAATGCCATTCCAAAAGGCATTTAGTTAGCTGGTGGCAGAGTTGGGACCCATTTTTCTTATTGTCCTTTCCTTGTTTAGTGTTTTCTTTCATGGCTGGAGATTTACCTGATAATGATAGCATACCGTGAGACAACTATTGACATTTTGAAACGAGGCATGAATGCATTCACACATCCTGATACAATCGCCTACTTGTACCTTCTCACACCAGTTGTTCCCAGTTTTATAAAAAGAAATTCATTTCAAAGGCTGGTGGCATGGAACATAGGAAATATTTTCTCGGAAAACAGTGGCATACGTGGTGGTTATCCCAGGATGACTCCTGTATAACCTACTGCACATCAATAGCAAAATCAACTTAGTTAATTAAAAACCCAGTGAATTCATTAATAAAAGAAGCCCATTAAGAGTTAAGCCCAATTAAAAGAAGAATCCAGTACTTACCTAGAAATAGAACAATCAGTAGGACTATAATAGTAAGGAAAGCCTTGTTCCAGAAAGTTGCAATTTTACCCCAGACATTAAATGAAAAAATCTTCTGCCATCTGTAAAGCAATAAAATTACATTAGGTGTAAAAAATCAGAAGATTTTGAAATGCTTTGCAAATATTCAATTAACATTTTGGTAACTGTATAGTGAATGAAAAGAATTACAGAAATTTAATTTTTTCTGTCATATCAGAGAAATAGCAATTTTCTGATGACATGTCTCATGAAATAAAGAACAACTCTTTCAAGTTTAATGATAATCTGACATTATCTTCTGTCTGGTGGTTTAAGCATTCTACAGCAAAAATAACTTTTAAAGTAAAGATACATGAATTCTTATAGTAACATGTAATGTTGCTGATAGAAGTTATTACCTTCTATCTTTTTGCTAATTAGGGTAATAACTCAGAAATAACAAAGACCTATTGGTCTAATAATTAGCAACGTTTCAGGAATAGGGAGTCCAACTCGGCACTATATATTTTTACATAATACACTTCTATTTTTTATTTTTTTTTTAAAGATTTTATTTATTCATTTGACAGAGATAGAGACAGCCAGCGCGAGAGAGGGAACACAAGCAGGGGGAGTGGGAGAGGAAGAAGCAGGCCTCCAGCGGAGGAGCCTGATGTGGGGCTTGATCCCATAACGCCAGGATCACGCCCTGAGCCGAAGGCAGACTCTTAACAACTGAGCCACCCAGGTGCCCCACATAATACACTTCTAACATCTACTCCAAGTAAAAGAATATTTCTATTTTTACCACAAAGGAATTAAAAATATCATTGAGACAGTTTAAACAGCACAAGCGAAGACACAGAGTTAAAGTATGAATTATAAATCACAAAGAATGACAAAGCAATGCACCACACAATTGCACAAACTTTGTACAAGGGCATTTTATTTTTTTTAGAGAGAATGAGAACACACATGTGTGTGTGAGCAGGGGGAGGGGCAGAGGGTGAAGGAGAGAAAGAATCTCAAGCAGTCTTCACACTGGGTGCGGGGCCCAATGTGGGGCTCAACCTAAAGACCCTGAGATACTGACCTGAGCTGAAATCAAGAGTCGAACACTTAACTGACTGAGCCACCCAGGCATCCCAGTACAAGGGCGCATATATATATAAAACAGTTTATATATGCATATATATATAAATTATATATATTTATAATATATATTAAGTAATTAATTATTTTAGCATTTTAAATGAATAACAGATTCATGGAGTCCAAAGGAAACATAAAAGTAATAAGCACCTAAATAAACCTGAAACACTTACAACCTAAAAAAAAGTTTTACTTTAAGATTATGACAGATTATTAACTAATAAGTTTGGGAAATGACCCTAAATAACAACTTGAAGCTGGTGAAGGGAGGGAGAGTAATATAGATGGAGGAGGTCCCTATGCCTCTATGCTTCCAATTCCAGAGATACTATTCAAAATTTACATTACAGAAATTTTAGATTTTTAGAAAGAGAATGTAAGTGGCAATACTTTCACCTAAGTCCCAATGCAAATTCACATTTCAAAGGTCAGTATAAAAGGGAACACAAAAAAACTTCCTACAGGAAATGACTAGCAGTTTCTAGTAATACTCAATTCAAGGAGGAAATGATAATAGCTGTTATATATTGAGTCATTACTGGACTATGGTTCTAAGCACTTTTACATATTTTAGCTCATTTAATCACCACAACCACTACATGAGGTGGGTACTAGTATTACCTCTATTTTACAGATGGGGAAACCAGCCAGAAATGGTAAATAATTTGCCCAAGGTCATACAGTAACATGCAAAGTTGGGACATACACCCAGGCAGCCTGATTTGTAACTATATGTCTTTAACCAATGGGTTATGTGAGTAAATAATAGCCAAATTAAATAAAGAATGAAGCCTTTTCTTTGATGATATGGTGATACATGTATAAAAGATTAAAATATGTGGATACACGCAGTAAGGAATATTATAAATGAATTGTGTGCATATATATGTGTGCATATATATATATATATATATACACCATATTTTCTTATGTATGTTTGTACATGAGCCTATATATAATCTGTGTTTACATACACATCTATCAAAGAGCTACTTGAATAGCATAGGAAAAAAAATTATATTTGGCAGGAAGAAAACGATCCATAATCTATGGATCGTTTTCATGCAGAAAATATTAACTGACTATATATATATATATATATATATATATATATATATATATATATTGCAAAAAATATATATTTTGCAAATTCTTAAGCCTTATTTATAAATCAGATGTTTATAAGTAACATCTTTCCTTTCCTGAATACAGGACTCTCTTGTTGCAACTACTACCAAAAAGCTAACAGGGCATTATAGAGATTTGAAACAAAACAGGATGAGTAGTAGAGTAGAAAAAGCCCTAGGCTGAAAGCCAGATTCTTGTCTGGAGTCGGCCATGGATCAGCTAGCTCACCTTAGACTACTTAGACTACTGAATGAGTGGGTAGGAAAAAATGATCTCTAATGCTCCTTCCTACAGTATGATTCAATTTTTTTTCTTTAGTAAGGAAGAAGTGATGGCAAAGCTGATAGGCAAGGACAGAAATGAGTAACAATCTAGGTAGGTAAGGAGCACGTTAAGAGATGTAAGGACCACCTGCACCCTGAGCCAAAGCAAAAACTTTCTTAAGTCTCTTCCAGTCATGGGATCTCAATGAATTTATCTCTAGGATCTCATTTATGAAAGATTTTATGTCATGAGCATGAACAAAGGTGTTTCAACATTTTTATTAAAAGTGCATTTCACCATTCATACTATCAACTTCCTGGATCTAAAACTGAACTCCCCAGATGGCAGCTACACCTGGGTGAGCATGGCATAACTACAGAGAAGTTGAATCACTAGGTTGTACACCTGAAACTATGTTACGTTGTGTGTCCACTATTCTAACCGCCACCCCCACAGCCTCCAAACTGAGCAATATGAGGATAATTAGAGGAGTAAAGTGAGTCAAGACTTCAATTTAAATACTTAGTACTGTACTTAAAGACTTTTGAAGGTCTTTACTAAGGAATTAACGCTAATGTATGGTTGTGGTACTTTCCATATTCAGCACATATATATATATTATTAATTCTGTGTATCAAAAAAAGTAGTAAAATTGCCATTAAACATTAATGAAACTATCTTTGGGTTACATAAGAACAACACCAAAAATCATTTACTGGCTTAACTTTATCCGTTGTTGTTCCACTGCCCCAATGAAACATTTCTGTACCCATGCGTGCTGTTAACATCATTTATCCATTTCCCTTTTTTTAGTTCACTGTTCCAATTCAGGGCAATAAACAAGATTAAGTTTGATGACATGTATTAAAAGTATAACCACCACTTTATTGAATCTGTAATCAACAGAACCAAAAGGACTGGGTCCTTTTCCTTTTAGAAGTGACGGGAAATAGCTAATTCGTTTGTATATATAATAAAGTTTTATATAAAGTGATATTTTAATATTATTAGTACCTAAAATTTGTGAGTTTAAAGAGCACATTTTATATAATCAGCATTCAAAACTTTTTAATCTTAAGAAAACTTTCCCCATATCACACTAAACAGTCTAAAGTAGCTCATCATGCTTCCTGTACTTATTTTAATTTAATACTTATTGTAACGATTTGGAGGTTTCCTACCTCTGAGGAGGAATAAAAGGCAGACAGAAGATTAAAATAAGTCCTATTTCAGCATAAAGAAAGGTTGCAACTGCCACCCACTGGAGTGTCATTTTTTCTCTTCACACCTAAATAGAGAAACACTTAGTTTACTTTGCTGCCTTTCAAAGAAAAACTTGGTTAAGGGCCCTGGGGCGCAATGCTTTCGTCCAGGGGACTGGCGGGGTCCGACTTTCCTGTAACCCGAGGCGCCTGGCCGCAACCCCCGGCGGAGGGGTGGGGCAGGGGTCAAGGGTGGGCCGGGAGGCCCGCGTCTCCACCTCCCGGGCGAGCCCTGCGGAACCGACGAGGCGGCCTGCGCGGCACGGAGGACGTGCTTGCCGGCCACCCTCGCGGCGACAACAACCTAACGCTACCCTCCGCTAACGCCCGCGCCGAGGGGCCCTCCCACTCCGCGAACGCGCCGCAGGCTGGGCCAACTCCCGAGGTTCAACCGCGGAGGGAGAGGCGCGACCCCGCCGCCCCGCTCGGCCTGGCGCTCCTGCTCGCCTCGGGGACCGCAGCTCTCGAGCACCCGCCCGGCCTTACCCCGCCTGCGGCCGGCCTGGCTCCCCGCGCTGCTCCGCGCAAGCCGACGCGCGGGACGTCAGACGCTGCGGCGGGGCAAGGGGGGGTGGGGAGGGGAGCGTCCCGCCCCCCCCCCGCCGACTCCGGCTCCCAAACCGGAACCGCGGGGCCGGAGCCCGCTGAGGTCGCTGGCTGCGTGAGGAGGACGATTAGCAATAATTGTTTTCTAATTGATGGTGGAGTTAGAGGGTGACTCAGACTTTTCGGCCGAATGCTTGGGGTTCCCCAGTCAAGTTCTTCAAGAGCGCCGACTTTAAATTTCTAATAAAGTGTGGTTTGGGTGGGAGGGGCGCGGTTAACCGACTTTTTCTTAAAGAGCTTCGTGGGGTCCACGGAGAAGGAATGGCGCAGGGGCGGGAGGGTCCGGTAGGGTGATGCGAATTCAGTGGACCTGTTTGAAAGGCGCTCCTTTCCTGTCTTTTCCTGTTCCCTTTCTTGGGTAGAAACGTTCTTATTGTCCAGAATTGCGCTAGAGTTAAATGGAAGAGGCGGGATTGGTGGTTGTGCAGCATTTTGTTCTTCCGAGAACGTGGAAAAATATGCAGCTTCAAAACCTACTTTTCTGTTCTGTGTGCAGGCTGGGAAGAGACAATACACTCTAGAGAGATGTTTGGGGACTGACTGGGAGAGAAAACTAACTGCGGGTGCATTCCTTCAGTTACTATTTTCCAGGTTTTCGAATTGCGTGACTACACTAATTTTTTTCAATATTGACATCAGAAATGCAAATGACAGTATTATCCTCCTGGACAGAATTATTTTGGGAATATTAAATGATGTAAATAAATTATAGAATATAAAAATACATTTAAGTGCGTGTTTTTTCTTATCACAAATATACTTGATCACACAATGAGAGAAAAAAGAATATAAATTACCTATAAGGAAGGTATTTTTTTTAAAAAATCAAACGCATTTAGCACTCTATACTCTTCCACACTGGTTCCTCTGAAAAGGCTGTGCACACACCACTAGTATAATTCACTTAAGAGTTAATTTACAAAATAACAATTACAAATTTTGACTATAGCTACTTGCTTATATGCTACTTACATCAAAAGAAAAAGCCAGTTATCTTTAAAAATATGTTAACTGAAAAAGGAAAGTACAGATGTCCTAAAAAAATATGGCAACATGGTATTTATTTTAAAATGGATTCATTTAATATTGCTAAACACTTGAATTAAGCAGTTTTAGTAACTGTCTCCTTTTTCAGTTTTCATGTTGGTATAAAGACCAATATCTTAACTATGGAACTGTTTTAATAACTGAGATACTTAATTCTTGCAGTGGCACATTCACCAATAACAAAATTCTCTTAGTGTTACTAAGACCATGGAACTTTAAACTAAAATTATCAAAAAAATTAAAATTATTAACTGCTGGGAGGCATAAAAATAATATCATAAATCTCTAAAAACAGGGTATGAAAATTAGGTTTTTAAAATGAAAATCAAATTTCTCTAAGAAATACTCCAAATATATAATCATCTCCATATTAGTTACCAAAATTTTATACATAAAATGTGGGGGACTAAAACTAACTTCATCATTTTAGGTACAGGTGTATTCACCAACCTCTCAATCTTCTAGGATCTAGAAGACGTAAAATGTAACAAAGTTAATGTCATTTAAAGAGTTTCATGGATCTTAGTTTTAAATTATTGAAAACATCACACATAATTAAACTCAGTTACATACAATTTAAAACAAATACCTTGAGGTGTCATTCATGAATTAAGAAGTACCAATTTGATTTTCCAATGTGAATTTTTAATATAAGCCCCGAAAGTAATTCTATACAGAATTTCTTGTTCCTTTTCATTTTATATAGAATTGGCATTCATTCTGTCACTTTGCACTTATTTTCACTCAAACGTGCTTCATGTTAACTTATAAATACTATAGGACTCATACTTTTAGTATTAAAGTTTTCTTTATTTAAAAATGTTAAAAACACAATTCCTTTAGGAAAAAAATTCTGAGGTTTTGGGTTTTTTTTTAATCCATAATAGGATTCAGAGCAATATTTGTCAATGGCAGGATGACCAGGATGTTTGACCTTCCTGGCGTCTTCTTTAAAACTAAAATTGTTTCCACCACAGAGATCTGAATCAGAATCTCTGAGGATGGGGTCTAGCACTAACTTTTTAAAATGTTCTCAGGGTATTGTTTTTATGCTAATATGTGAGAGACAATGACTTACAGTAGAAACCAAAATATGACCTTGGGTGGTTTCACTGTAGATTCAAAGCGAAGTAAATATTAAAATAATTTAGGAAGTCCAGTCAAATCCCATAGTGGTCTGTAAGGTAATCTAAGACTGCTGATGTGCTTGACAAAGCATTAAATACTCTTTTTTCCTGCCTTGAAGTGATCTTTTCCATCATGTACATTAAATGTTGATGGAAACACATATACGGAGTTCCAAGTTCAAGGGCAATGTCAACCCAGTCCCAGATGCATTTCAGTGGGGTTTCCTCATATCCAGCAAACATGGCCGGGTTTGCTAAGAGTCCTCTTGCAACCATCACACCTATAAATCAAAGCATATCACATTTGTCCACGCATTAAGAACTCAGCGTGATGAGGTCAAACTTTATGAAACAAACGGAGAATACTGAAAAGTAAAGTATTACAAGGTTTCACAATAACCACATATTAGTCTAACTCAATTACAAAACAATTTGATATGTTTGTAAACCAATAATGTTTAAATGTACTTATAAGAATTGAAAAAAATTTTTTAAGACTTCCACATTAAACAATTAGTCTCTAGGGATTTTTTTAGGGTTAATACAGATTGTCATAAATTGGGTTTGCTTAAGTTTATCTGCATTCTCCCATCTAGCATTACTTATCACAGGCCTTGGTGTACCAATAATTTAAAGGAGTAATAAAGCTGATAGCACTATGTAGTTCCTTTGGCTCCTATGACCACTCTGTGTTCACTAATTCTCATTTCTATTTTACTAAAAGGCTATTTTACTAATAGCTTTCTCACTGGTCACTCACTGGATATGATGGTGGCAGAAAAGTAACTGACTTAATTTACCCCCAATTAAAACAATCCACTGCCCCTAAGTAGAAGAGCTAATACAACTGTAATAAACTGTTTAGCTTAAATCAGTGTAACAGGAAAATATGGCTCCATTTTAAAGACACATAATGAAAAATCGCATTAACATTACTCTCTTACCCCCACGTTTTTTTGCTAATTAAAAGTAAAAAAAACCTCAAGTACTTATCTCTTACCATCTGTCCCAGTAATATGCCACACATTTTCTGCTTCTTTTAAGTTTCTGATGTCTCCATTAGCAATTACAGGTATAGACAGGTTTTCCTTGATTATTTTAATGGCCTCATAGTGAACTGGCTGATGTCTTTCTTCAACAGTTCTTCCATGGACTGTAATCCAAGAAACTCCTGTTGCCTCAGCCTTTCGACAAAGATCTACAGTTCTTGTAAGGTCATCATGGATCCTGCAATTTCAAAATTACATCAGTCAACTTATAGCATACAAAACTTAATGCTAAAATTAATAAGCTAAATAAAATAGTATTTCATCTGATACATTATTCAGTTAGCTTTGCTATATTATCACCACATGCCACTATTGGAAAGGTTTTGTTCAGGGGCGCCTGGGTGGCTTGGTCGTTGGGCATCTGCCTTCAGCTAGGGTCATGATCCCAGCGTTCTGGGATCAAGCCCCGAGTCGGGCTCCCTGCTCAGCGGTAAGCTTGCTTCTCTCTCTTGCACTCCCCCTACTTGTGTTCCCTCTCTCACTGCCCCTCTGTCAAATAAATAAATAAAATCTTAAAAAAAAAAAAAAAGGTTTTGTTCAGAGATCAGTTCCCATTTAAGACTTCAAATTTAGCTATTTCACTATTGGCAACAATAGGATGACAAATTTTACCTTACCTAGTGCTTCACCCTTTTGGCTTTGATAACTGAAAAAGTCACCCAAGTAGTGTCATTGAAGAATGGAAAGACAGTATCCTAATATCTGTTGTGTATGCCCCGATCCATGAGTGGGAGAATATAATACATTATCATGAAATATGTTTTTAACCTGTCACCCAAAAACTTATTCCTGGTTTATTTTCTTTTCATTGTGAAATTTTAGTGCAAATATTATTACTATTTTCTACTCTTGGTACCAGGAATGTTTCTCAGTATCATCATCATCATTTTTTTTTTAAAGTAGACTCTAGGCTCAGTGTGAGCCCCATGCAGGACTTGAACTCACGACTCTGAGATCAAGACCTCAGCTGAGCTCAAGAGTTGGATGCTTAACCCAGTGAGCCACCCAGGCAACCCTCTCAGCATTAATTAAGCAGTACATGGAAAAAAACAGAGCATTTCTTTTGCAGGGAAGTTTTTAATAATAAAGAGATGTTTTAATTTCTGATAAAAAATACAAAAATGGAAGTTGTTCTGTTATTTTTTATAAATAAAAATTATGGTACATACTCATTTACTAAATGTCTTGTTTCAACATTTCCATACACTACCAATTTATTAAGGATGGATACCTCCACACTCTTAGACAAAAAGAGTATTTTTTTATTTCCTAAGTAATGTACTATCTTGTCAGTACATTAAAATATTGTCTTTACCTTATTTTAATAGATACTGAAAATCTGGGATTTTCCACTTGATTTCTTACTTGTTTCACCATATCTCGAACAAGCTCTGGCTTGTTTATTAAGCAAGCTCCATAACCTTCTGCCATTGCCCACCTTTATAAAGCAGACACAACAAATGAATTGTAAATAGATGGACGAGGAGATTCAATTTTAAAAGCACCGTAACTAAATTATTTCTCTATCTTAGTGACCTGGAATGGAATCAGATTTTTATAATTCACAGATCCAACATTTTAAAGTGGATCAATAGGAGATAAAGGAAAACATGTTCCCAGATCAAAAAGTACTTAGGAGAAATGGTTTTCGTTGGCAAGCGAGAAAATTAAATTAAAATTCATTCAACCAAAACAGATTTAGGTATTTGTAATTAATTTCAATTACTCCAGATTTTTAAAATTCCAAATTTGATGTTTATTGTACATAACAAGATATTTTATTAATCTTAATAGTAGAAAGATATTTTTGGCTTACAGCATTCCAACACCACTAAACAGCTTATTTAACTCTCCTAATGAGTATACAAATATGTCTAATCTGGTTTGGATTATGATGTACTTAAAATCTTGATTTTATTCTTTGGACACATTTTATATTATTGACAGATAATCTAAGACGGTGCTAGGAAGGTAGGGATATTAATGTCAAATTAAGCATCTTATCAATACCCAGTTACTTAGACTCAACCAAATAACTGTGGTATAGAAAGAAAAGTAATTATAAGAAGGTATTCTTATAGAGAAAATTAATTAGGAGAAAACAAGTGGAGATTTCTCAAATCATAGAATCATAGTTTCTTGTCTGACATAGCAGCAAAAATTCACTTTAGGGACTGCTATAAATGTTTCAGTCTTCACTAACTACTTAGATCAGGTTCAAGGCAGATCCACACATAAAAATTCTAGTGGTGAAGTAAGACAAAACACTTATCTATACCTTGTTTAGCCATCAGAAAATACCTTTGCATATCTGTTCCTAAATAATCTTTCTTTATTTTTTTCTTGTTTCTTATTCGGAGCCTAACTGCTTTAACTCTATTTTCTTTATTTTTTGATTCTTGGAAAACTGGAGAAATAGTTTACCATGTTCACATAGTTTTTTTTCTAATTTTTTGGAAAATTCTTTCAACTTCTTTAAGCTTTACCTCTGAGGGCAACCACAGTTAATGTCTATTCCATTCGCATAAGGACAGACAATACGAGCAGCATCAGATAAAAGTCTTGCATCATTAGCAGCAAACTGAACAATCAATGGGCAATCACCTGATAAAACGAATAGCTCAACATTAAAATTCACAGAAACACACACACACAATACACTGAACTCTTCATGTTTGTCTGGGATAATGATAACTACTTTCAGCCTAAGAAGTATCTGTTCAAACAGTATAGCATTAAACTAACTTCAAATATTTTAAATTAAAAGTAATTTACATTTAGTACAAATTCAAACAGTATAAAATTTGATAAAATGAACATTACAACACTCTTGACAAACAGATCCCATTTCCAAAGATGAAAATTAGTTTATTGTATTCCAGAACAATTTATGTATACCTGTAAAATTTAAACAAATGTGAACATCCTACATACATTTCTATGCCTATTGCTTTTTTTCCCCCTTGATATATCTGGGAGCTGTACTCAGACCTATTTTCTTCTTTTTAGTAGCGTATTCTTCTGTATGGATGGACTATACAGTGTACTTCTAGACTGTTTTTCATTTGTGGCTTTTGCAAACAATGCTGTGACGAGAATACTATTACACATATGCTACTCTGAGTATATTCATAGGATAAATTCCCAGGAATGTAACTGCTAGATAGGCATTTAACATTTTGATAGACTTCACAAAGTTTTCTTTCAGAAGAGTTTACCAATACAGATACACAATAATACGGACGGCAGTTCTTGTTTCCTCACAACTTATTCTACGTTGTATATCCAACAGCGTATTTTTATTTGTGGGTTCTCTCTCCATATTCTTTGCCGATTTTTCTATGTGTCATTCTTCTTTTAATTGTTCTTTATTATTTTTAAAAGTTTTATCTATAAAACAAATTAGCTCTGGTATCGTAAATGTGTGTGTGTGTGTGTATACATATTTTAAAGATTTTATTTGAGAGAGAGAGAGAGAGACAGAATGAGCAGGGGGAGGGGCAGAAGGACAAGCAGACTCCCCACTGGGTGTGGAGCCTGATGTGAGGCTCGATCCCAGAACCCTGAGATCATGACCTGAGCCCAAGTCAGATGCTTAACCAACTTAGCCATCCAGGTGCCGCTCTATCGTAAATATTACATTTTTTCCAGGTTTTGGTTTGTCTTGAGTACATGTGTGCTCCTTTCTTATATAAAAGTCTACGTTTTAATATAGCAAATGTGTCAGATACTTCCTAGGTTTTAAGGACATAAATTTCCCATCTTTCTTTGGGTTAGTGTTATAAACTCTGGAGAGATGTATTTTAATTTTTCTAAAGTTCTTTTGAGGACTACCTGTATGAGATTCACTAGGTGTTTGCCAAAATGCATCATCCCAGTTTTACTGATTCAGGATTTCTTTTTTATTTTTATTTTCTTTCTTTTCTTTCTTCTTCTTTCTTTCTTTCTTTCTTTTCTTTTCTTTTCTTTTCTTTCTTTCTTTGATTCAGAATTTCTATGGCAATCCATTGCTTTATAGGACTAACATGGGACAGGAGAATTTGCTTTTCCCTGAGGATATAGGATGTTTTTCCCTTTATAACTCAAAGAGTTACAGAGTTTCAATTTAATAACCATTTATTGGTCTAATATATTTTCAACAAAGGGCTAGAAGCTAAGGATACAAAGCAATACTAGGTAATTCCAGACTTCAAGGAGCCCATAGTCTAGTGAATGAGAGACAGGCATACAAAGAGGATATTATAATACAGTAGGATTAAGTCCAACAAAAAGCCCATGAGAGAGGACAACAGTGGAGGGTGATCAGGTAAACTCCCTGGCCCCAAACTCTGAGAGCTGGATTAAGAAGCATGCAGTGTCGTTTGCCAGAGAGATATGGATCTGGGGGACAGGCATAGCTGAGGAAAGGATATTCTAGGTTGAGAAGGATGAGAGGATGGGGCATTTTCAGGGACTTAAGTAAGTTAGTATTATTAAAGAATAAAGTTGGTGGAGGGTGGGTAGCTCAGTTGGTTAGGCCTCTGACTCTTGGTTTCCACTCAGGTCATCTCATGGGTCATGGGATGGAGCCCCGTTACAGGCTCTGTGCTCAGTGGGGAGTCTGCTTGGAAGATTCTTTCTCTCTGCCCCTTCCCCCGCTAGCATGTGCACATGCACTTTCTCTCTCTCTTTCAAAATAAATAAATAAATCTTAAAAAAAAAAAAGAATAAAGTTGGTGAGCTGTGGAGAGAAACTAACAGAAGACAAAGCTGCAAAAGATATACTCAGAGGCTGGATCATGAGGAACATTATAGATTATTCACAGGTATTGGAATTTTTTTTTAAGTAATCTCTTCACCTAACCTGGGGCTCGAACTCACCACCCTGAGGTCAAGTGTCACATGCTTTACTGACTGAGCCAGCCAAGTACCCTGACAGGTACTGGAATTTTACTCTTTAGGTCACTGGTTCTCAATCTTTAGCAAGCCCAGAATCACCCGGAGGGCTTTTTTAAAACAGATTGCTGGACAACATACCCAGAGTTTCTGATTCAGTGGGCCTGGGGCAGAGCTGGGAACATTCCATTTTGAACAAGCTTCCAGATGATGCTGATGCTCCTGGTCTGGGGTTTCACCCTTTGAGAACCACTGCTTTAGGCCATGAGCAGTCCAAGATGGATTTTAAACAGGGAAGAGATGTGATCAAATTTACATTTTACAAAGGTTCCTTTGGGCTATTTGTGGGATGGTTTGGAATGGGGCAAGACTGGAGGCAGTGAGATAGGAACTTAATAGCTCATATGACAGGATGGGGCCCTAAGGAAGGCTGACCTCATGCTTAGATATATCATCCATAGTTTACAAAGCACTGAATAAGAACATACTTAAAAACTTATTAAAAACATAAAAAACTAAAAGATTTAAAAATTAAATCTCTGAACTGTGTTGTTCCTGATTAGACAAGAATTTTTTTTTTTTTTTAAGTTTTACAAAATCAGCAAACTCTGGGTTTCACATACCTTGGTTTGTAGTAAATTCACTGTCTCGAGCTTTTATAGATCTGACAAAATCAGCAGCAACTATCATTGGTGTATAGCACAGATCACAACTGTACTTTCTTACTAATGTTCTAAAAGCCAACCTGCAAGCATATAAAACTTTAATTAGGCATTTAAAAAACACCACAATCAAAAGTACTTCCAAATTTAATTTATTTATTAAGTATTTACTAGAGGAACGTTCTACCTTTGAGAGGCTAGAGTAGATGTACTTTTCCCTATTCTGGCTGTTAGAAAAGAAAAAAACAAGCCCAAATTGGAGTCATTTGCCCCTCCGTGACCACAAACCAAGACTTAATTACAGTTTCAACCTATCCCAGGAACATGACCTTTAAAAGGTCAATCTGAAATTTCTTGAACAGCAATAGTAAAGTAATCTGCAGGATAAAAAGTCCCTGTTGTTGCCATTCCCACCAAAAGATATCCGGGGCTGAACCAATCCTCCACTTTTGCTAATAACTTCTTGTTCCACCCTCCTTTCTGTAAAAACCTCCCATTTTGTACAACTCCATGGTGCATCTTTCTACTTGCCAGGTGGGATGCTATGCGATTCATGAATTGCTTAATAAAGCCAGTAAGACCTTCACGTTTACTCAGTTGAATTTTGTTTTCTTTAACACTGCTCAATATATTATATATAAAACAAACATAAGAAAACTCTGAAAGGTGGAGAGAAGAGAGCAGAAAGGCTAGTCACCAGGGACCTGAGTTCCCTGGGTTTCCTTTTAGCCTCAAATATCCCAGATTTGGACCTGAAGAAGCTGGCAACCCGGAAATACCAATGAGTGCAGACAAAAAGAGCCCCAACACAAGTCAGCTCTCTCTGACCAAAGGACTAGGAAAGGGGAAGCCTAGCAAGACAGAACAATTTTAAATAGTGGCTCTACTCCAGCCAAACACCAGAGACAAAACTGTGGCCCAACCTTCAGAAGCTAAGGTTGAGCAGGGAGCTTAGACTTCTACCTTTCCAAGGCCAAAAAAAAAGTTCTCTAATCTCTCTTCATAGTGGTGTCAGAGAAGGCCAGGTAGGGAGCTGGGACTTTAATACTTGCTGGCCAGTAACTTTAATACTTTCTCCCTTCCCACTGTTAAGCAGTATCAGGGGATGCTTAGTGAAAGGCCAGGACTTTTAGTAGAGCCCAGCAGGTACCAGGTCAACCCCTCCATGGCTTATCCCCAGCTCAGCAGTAATGAGGAGCCCCCTGCCCCCAGAGTGTCAAAGGAGACCAAACAGGAAACCTGGACTTCTACCTCCACCTCATATTAATGAGGTAGTGCTTTCTCATTCCTCGCCTGCTAGAGGGACAGAAGAAAAAAAGTTAAAATGGAAGGTTCTATATTCAGAATCAATCAATATAATCCACTCTATTAAAAGGCTAAAAGAAAAATCACTTAATTGTATCAATCAATGCAGAAAAAGCATTTGACAAGATAATGTTCATTCATGATAAAAAAAAAAAAACCCTCAAGAAAACAGGAATAGGGAGGAACTTTCTCCACTTGATAAAGAGTATCCACAAAAAACTCCTACACCTAACACACAGGTAAAAAAAAGAACATATTCCTCCTAGATCAAGAACAAGGCAAAAATGCTCGTTCTCGTCATTCTTATTTAACACAATGCTGGAACTTCTAGTCAGTGTATAAAAAAGAAATAAAAGGCATATGACGGAAAGGAAAAAATAAAACTGTCCCTATATGTAGATGAGATGATTGTCTACATAAATAATCCCAAGGAATTTATTTTAAAAACCCTCCAATAAGGAAGTTCAGTAAGATTACAGGATACAAAATCAACATAAAAAATCAATTTATTTCTATATACCAACAGTGAATACACGAACACTGAAATTAATAGTATAAAACTATTTACAATTGCTACAAAAAAAAAGAGAAAAATAATCAGGTGTCTTACAAAACATGTATAGCACTTAATGTGCAGAAAATCACACAAAACAATGATGAAAAAATCAAAGATCTAAACAAATGGGAAAGATAACTATGTTCATGAGTTGGGAGACTCAGTGCAGAAAGGAATTCAATTCTCCTCAACTTGATATACATATTTAGCACAATTCTTCTGAAAATTCCAGCAAGATATTTTGTAAAAAAGACAAGATCATATCAAAATTATTGAGAAAGGCAAAGGAACTAGATTAGCTAAAACAATATTGAGAAAGAAAAATAAAGTGAGAAGAATTAGTCTACCCAATTTAAAGACTTATTCTATAGCTACAGTAATCAAGATTGTGTAGTACTAGTGGGGAGACGGACACATAGATCAATAGAGCAGAATAGGGAATGCAGGTAAAAGAGCCACACAAACATGCCCAAATGATTTTTGATAAGGATGCAAAAGAAATTCAATACTGGAAAGACAGCCTTGCAGCAAATGTACTGTAGTAATTAGACATCCACAGGCAAAACAACACAAACCCAAAAAAACCCCTTCAACCTAAGCCTCACATTAATACAAAAATTAACTATGGACTTAAATGTAAAACAAAAAATCAAGAAAGGAGAAAAACTTTAGGATTAAGAGCTACACAAAGTTCTCGTACATTTGACATCAAAAGCACAATTTACAAATACTGATAAATTAGATTTCATCATTAAATAAAAAGCTTTTGCTCTGCAAAAGACCCTGTTAAGAGGATGAAAAGATACGCAACATTCTGAGAGAACATATTTGCAAATCACATATCTGACAAAGGAATAGTATCCAGAATATATAGAGAACTCTCAGAACTCAGTAGTAAAGAAATACTCAACAAAAAAAACTGATTAAAAAATGGGCAAAGGGCTTCAGTTGACATTTCTTCAAAGATACACACATAGCCAATAAGCACATGAAAAGATGCTAAGCATCATTAGGGACCTACAAAACCACAATGAGATGCCACTTTACATCATTAGGATGCTAATTAGGATTAGTAAAAGCAAATAACAATATGCTAAGTATCGGTGAGGACGGTGAGGAACTGGAACTCTTGTACACTGCTGGTGGGAATGAAAAAATGGAAAACAATATGGCGGTTCCTCAAAAAACTAAAAACAGAATTGCCATATGATCCAGCACTCACTTCTGGGCATATATCCAAAAGCATTGAAAGACATATTTATACATCCATGTTCACAGCAGTATTATTTGCAATAGCCAAAAGATGGAAGCAACCCAAGTGTCCATAAATGAATAAACAAAATGTAGTACATATATACAAATGGAATATCATTCAGCCTTTAAAAAAGAAGGAAATTCTGATACATGCTATGACATGGATGAACCTTGAGGATATTATGCTAAGTGAAATGAGCCGGTCTCAAAAAAAAACAACCATTATGTAATTCCACTTACATGAGGTACCTAGAGTAGTCAAGTTCAAAGAATGAGAGAGTAGAATGATGACTGTCAGGGGGTGCAGGGTTAGCAGAATGGGGAGCTATTGTTTAATAGGTGTAGAGTCCCAGTTTTGTAAAACAAAAAGTTTTAGAGATTAGATGTATAGCAATGTGAAAGCATTTAATACGACTGAACGGTACACTGACAAATGCTTAAAATGCCTGAGCTGTACTTTACCACAACTGAAAAATTTTAAAAAACCAACTCAACAGTAAAAAAGTAATCTAATTAGAATACTGGCAAGAGACATAAACATTTCTTCAACAATATACAAGTGGCAAATAAATACATGAAAACATTTTCAACTTCGCTAGCTATAAAGGAAATGGATATTAAAATCATAATGAGGTATCACTACACACCTATCAGATGGCTAAAATAAAAAACATATTATCAAAAGTTGGTGAGGATGAGGAGAAACTAGATCCCTCATACTCTATTGGTGGAGGTGTGAAAGAGTACAGGCACTCCGGAAAATTTGACAGTTTCTTAAAAAACTAAACATATAGTTACCACATGACGTAGCAATTACAGTCCCAGGGAACTGTCCCAGACACATGAAGACTTACAGTCAAACAAAAACCTGTGCATGAATGTTTACATTTACTTAGTATCTTTTATTTAATATCCTCTGTATCTTTATAGGTGGGGGTTATGACCAGTATCTTTTTCTATAGATATAAAAAGTGAAGTTTGAAGGGGATGCAGACAAACAGTAACACCAGCACACAAGCCTAGATCATGATCCCAAAGCTAGGTGTCTGATGATCCCGTACGGTCGTCAGAGCATAAAAAAGAAATCGCGTCTTAGCTCATTAACCATTTACTAATACTTACTTTGAATATCGAACCATTGGGGCACAGACCTTTACCAGCTGCCCAGAATGAAGCATTTCTATTGGATCTTTTTTTCTTTCTTGACATATTGTGGTTCGTATGCAGTCACTCTTCATGAATACAGAATTTGTTTCAAATCTGACAAAGACAGTTTGCATTGAGAAAAATTACTTTCATTAGATGAATTCCCATCATTCTAACAATTTCAGTTCTTATGAATATATATATATTTGTCAGGCTTGTGGGCTCAAGAATCTTTTTAGCTTCTTTTCACAGAATCAAATAGGATACTACAGAATCCTGTCTCTATAAGTCACTGACAGTTTTTAGTACACTGTGAAATCATCACGTTTATATATTCGGTAAAATTATGCTTGTTCGTGTCAAACACTAACAGTTTCAAATTCTATACTTAACTCACTAAAGTAACATTTCCTGCTCAAATTAATAAATGCTCAAAATGTGGAAAACTACAAATATTTTTTTCCTTAGAATACCATGGTTTCTCATGTTACGTTTAAAATTTTCATGTTACTTTGTTTGGTACTGATAAACCAGAAAATTTGATTCGAGTAATTTCATATATAAGACTGTGTATGTCTGGCACTTTGAAATACCCTTTTATATGCAGGAAAGCTAAATGGGATTAATTGAACAACTCTAAGTAATCAGCATTTCAAAAGATTTACTGGTCTATTTTATGCTTATTCTTATTCACAATTTCTATTCTTTGTATCTGAATCAGAAGGCAAACAAACTTTTAAAAAAACTATCACTTTTATACCCAAAGAGGTACAAATGATTACAGTTCATAAGTGTTTTTAAATTTGTTATATCTAAAATCCTGTCATTTCATAGTGTTAGCTGCTTTCCACATTCCAATGTTTGGCTTTAATAACTTACCAACAGATATGGGCAAACTTTAGGAAGGTCTAATTGCTCAACATGCAACTTTTTGTTTAGCTAATCCAGAAAGTACTATTATAATCTAAATATAAACCAATAATTTCAACTTCTTTAGGTATAATGTACAATTGAAATAAGCTAGTTTTACTGACTAATGCTTGGTCTGACTTTCACCTCTTTTTTATTTATTTTTAAAGGTTTTATTTATTTATTTATTTATTTATTTATTTATTTGAGAGAGAGGGGGAAGGAACAGGGGGAGGAGAAGAGGGAGAGGGATGGTCAGACTCCATGCTGAGCACAGAACTTGATGCCAGGCTCTATCTCAGGACCCTGAGATCATGACCTGAGCTGAAATCAAGAGTTGGATGTTTAACTGACTGAGCCACCCAGGCGCCCCTTACCTTTTTTCAAAGTAAAAATTTATGATTAGAACAATGTAAGCCCACATACATAGGTAAAACATAAGCAAGAGAAAGTTCCTTTCATGAGTCAAGGCTTTTTTTCTCTCTTGCCTTTTGCATCCTGATTATGCCACCTCTATACACTCAAGTCAGAAACCAGGGGTTTGTCCTCTACTTCTCCATCTCATTCAAGTGTGTCAAGCAAGTAGTACCTTTAATTAAATCTTGAGCAAATCTTCATTGCCCTATTCTGTGTACTTATAATCCCCCATTTTGATGACTCTGACAGTCTTCTCTGAATTCCAAAGAGTTGATCTTACTTACCCACTACACCCTAGGCTCTCCTGTTATCATGTGCACTTGTAATTACTTTATAAAGTTTAATAATAACACGTCTGTTTCTTCTTGAGTTTTTGAGGGCATGGACGTGTATTTAATCATTGAACAAATATTAAGGTCCTGCTACGTGTTGGGAATACAGGTGGAAATACCTTTCTTGTGTCTTTAAAAATCTATTAGAGGTAGACGTACACAAAATGGTAGTTCTACTACGTACACTTACACACAATTTAACTGTTGTGGAAATAATTATCTAGAGAAATGAGGGAAGTCATCAACAGTGGAGGAGGGAAAGCTTGAGCTGACATATGCGGGAGACGGGGAACTGTCCTGTTACAGGGAGCAACACATATAAAACCATAGATGCTTGAAAATGTTTGATGAAATAAACCTTAAGAGTGAACCATTCATTAGTAGTCCCGTGGTATCTGAGCAATTCAGAAGAGGGAGTAAGAAGGCCTAGATAATCATGGACCTTATATTCCACGTTAGTGATTTTTAGATTTTAAACTGTAGGGCCTTGGTTCTTAACCATTTTTCCACCTTTATGGGTGGTTTTTCATATGCACCCAACATGTAAATATGTGCATATGACATACTTTCATACATAGCCAATTTTTGTAAAGGCTGTATGTTCTCTCCTCGTATATTTGTAAATGAAACATTTTAGCAGGAAAATGACATGATCAGATTTCTGATTTAGAAAGATTTCACTGAAGGGGGTACAACTTTTGGCAAAATATCAAAGGAGGCTATTGTAGTAAACCAGTCCAATGCATAATGAGTGTCTGACCTGGGTCGCTAGGAATAAGAAAAGAGAACACACTCAGGAGCTATTTAGAAATAAACTGGCAAGATATTTAGGTGGTGGAAATCATTTCAGAACAGTGCATGTTTTATAGTATGAGGTATATAGGATGATGTATATAGTATGTATATAGTGTATGTATATAGCATATAATATGTATATATGTACGTAGTATAGTATACTTATATAGTATATATGTATGTAGTATATAAGTATATGGTATGAGGTATATAGGATGATGTATATACTTTGGCTTTAGAGGCTAGGTGGATGGCAATTCTAATCAATGAGATAGAAAATGAGGAGGAATAAGTTTTAGCAGGGAAACATGAGTTCATATTTGGGCACACTGAATTTGAGGTGCTCATAGGATTTCCAGATGGTGATGCCTCACAACTGCTTATATAGATATGGTGCTCAGGAAAAAGCTAGACATATAGACTGAGAGTCTTTATCCTTTAGGTAATAAGTTGAAACTAAAAACATGGACAAAACACTTAAGGATGCCATATTTTGCAAGAATCCTTAGAAGCACCAACATTTAAATGAAAGACAAAGAATAATGCAAATGAGACTGAGAGATGAATTCTGGAGCTGAGAAGAATAAACCTGAAGAGTGATATTCAAAAACTGAAAAGAGGGGAGAATATCCAGGAAGGCAGGGATAAGCAACTTAAACATCACAGAAAAGTTAAGTAAGGAAAAGACTAAAAAGCATCTAATAGCAACTAGGTCATCAGCAACTTTAGCAAGAACAATTTCACTCTTATTCATTCTTGTAATTTCAGTACATGGCACAAAGGCCTCCCTCAATATGTATTTGCTTAATGAATAAATCAGTAGTTTTCAATCTTGGTTGTACATTAGAATAATCTGGGGAGCTTTTAAGAATCAGGATGCTCAAATCATATCCCAGAACAATTAAATGTGAATCTCTGGGCTGAGGATGCAGGTATCAGTGGGGTGTTTTTTTTTTTTTTTTAAAGCTCTCCAGGTGATTTCAATGTGTAGTTAAGCTTAATAAACAAATCCATAAACTGCAAAGCACCTGGTAAATTGTTTGTTTACATGGGTTTCTGTCTTATGAGCTCCTTTGGGACAAGATAAGAATTGAGTCTAATTTGTAAACTGGTGCTGGTGTGTATATTTGGGGCTCAAATCTCTTCACTAAATGAACACGTATTATGCAACTTTTCTAGAATCTTCCAATGTAAAAGCCAAGAAAAGAAAAAGAACCCATATTTCAAAGATGATAGTTATTCATCAACCTTAAAGAATTAGTAAAAAGTTTGTGTATTATGGATAATGAAATCTAATGTCAGTCTGAGCACGCTGCCCTGAACAATTCATGTGACTCATTCAGAACAATTCTCAGGCCGTGATTGAGACCAAAAACACTAGGGGAAAACCCGAGACAAAGTCAAGAGAAAGCATAAGGCAGTGTATCAAAAGACATGCTTACCTTAATGGTTATGAGTATCAAATGCACAAAGTATTATTATAGCACCTTGTTGAAATACTGTTAGCAAAATCGAGAGAACTGTGCAGCTCCGGCATCGGGAAAAACTGGTTCTCGGTGTACAGGGGACGTTATATTACAGATTTTTTTTTAAATGTAGGAATGCTTAACCTTCTTGAACAAGAGTGGTTAACCTGTTAAATTATCAATATTCATCTTGGGAGAAATCTAAGTGAATAATGCATTTGTATTAGTGGAGAAGATAACGGGAACTAACTTGATTTGACAGCTTCAATACTGCTAGTTGAGATATGGAAAAATCCATCAGTTTGTAATAGGAAAAAGTTTGGCATCACTCGTAGCACGTGGCTGAAAAAGAGAGGAAGAGACAGAAAAAGCTTAAGGTCAAGGGAGGGCAGAGACTCTGTCCACTTGTCTTTTCCTGGTTCAGTCTTCCATCTTCACCAACCTTCGGTTCTCCCTAACTCTGCCTTTACTATTCTTTCCGGCAACTTTCCTTCCCAAGCTTTCCCCGCCAGCCTTTAACCCAGGACTGTTAGCCAAGGCGTGTGACATATAAGGCTGGGGAATTACTAACTTTCCCCAGCTGTGTTTGTGGAGCGCAAGCGAAGCTCCCAGAAACCTCCGCTCTCCTGTCCAGCCTCCACCGAGAGGCCCCTGTTCTCAGATTAAATACTTGCACAGAAATAAGCGCCAAGGCCAGGTTCCCGCGCCCACCTTCTCTTCAACCGGGGAACGACGCCAGCGCGACAGGACACCGCGCACCGCGCCAACGCCGCGGCCTCGGCTTTTTCCGCGAGGCAGGCCTTGGGCGCTTGCCAGGTCCGGGACCCACGGTGCTCTCAACCAGGATTCGTCCAGGTGCAGCCGCTTAGCTGATTCTCCAGACGGGCCGCGGGCCGCGTGCAGGGCGAAGCGGGCGGCGCCGGCATTGTGCGTCACCACCTGGGCGGGGCGAACCGGCGGCTGACGCCATCACCCCGGCACCTGCCAACATGGAAGGTGGTGACGGCGGCGCTGCTGTGGCTAGCCAAGGGGCTCTGGGCTCTGGGGCGGCGACAGCGACAGTCCGGGAGCTTCTGCAGGACGGTAAGGAGTCTGGGTCTGGCTGGGTGGTGAGCCTGGGGGACTGTCCTGCTCCGCACCTGGACCCGGGTGGTGGACTCAACCCGTCGCTTTGCAGAAAGTTTTCCGGTCTTGACGTGACCACTCCCCCCCCCCCCCCCCCGCCCAGCCCCCTGGCGCCTGGGTGCTGGCCTTGTCAGCCAGTTTCTCGAGAGACTAGCAGGCCCTTTCCCTTCAGGGTGTCCAGGAGGCATCGGATTCCTGGTTGCTCCTCATTTCAACTCTACTCTTCATGCGCTTGAGGTCTCTCTGAAGTCCTGGGACTGCCGCACTCCGGTGACCCAGGTTGACAGCCGCTGGCTGCTGCCGCAATTTTTGATGAAAGGAGGAGGGGTTGCATCCCATGAAAACGGAAAGACCTAGAACAGATAGATGACAATTCTTAATGTAAAAGGGCTTCATTTTTAAGTGGAGTTGGAAGCATCCCTCTATTAAAAAATTCTTGGATTACACAGGTGGCCCACTCGCAGCCTAATTTGTTTTCTTACAAGGCGTTTATCCACAACCATGCATGGGGACGAGTTCAGAACATTATTTCAGACAGGGATTAACCATATGTATTGAATATAGCAGTTTATTGATAGTTTTGGACAGAAGAACTCTAGGAAATAAGTTAAACATAGTACATTTGAGAAGTATATTAAATTGTATTCAGTTAACACCACAAATCTCTTACCCTTCAGAATAAAGTTCAAATTTCTTATCATCTGTTCTTAATTTTCTTCCCTAATTGCCATCATGTTCTACCTGGTGTTGAAATAATTTGTGTACCTAACTTTTTCTGGGCATTGTAGACCACTTTTTATATTCCACAGTTAATAACGGTACCTTTCATATGGTGGGTGCAGAATACATTTTTTTATTGAATATCACAATAAGCATATGCACACATTTTTAAAATGAACATTACAGTAAGCATATGTACACATTTGTAGACCAAAATAGGCTATATACAAATGAAATAACATTCTAGATTACTGTTTTTCTCTGAGTGTTGTGTATTATTGCTCCTAATTCCTTGCCTTCTCCTGATAATGTATATACTTTTGTCAAAACTTTCTGATGAGGTGGTTTTCTGAACTAGATTGTGTTAGATTCTCTAGGTTAGGATATCTGTCCAGTGCATCTTTGTATCTTAATTTAAATTCCAATTAACCAAGTTTTGAACTCCTGATATGTGTGCAATTCCCACCCTCAAGCAGCTTGCCATTTTAGTAAGGGGAAATAATCTTGTAAAGCTGTAAAGGTAAGCATTATACTATACAGTGTTGCTGCATAACAGCATTGTGTACAAAGACAAATAATACAGAGGAGGATGATAACTGGGAATGATTAGGGGAGTGTCAGGAAAGGCTTTCTAGGTGGAATTGGTTTCGAAGTATAAATAGAACTTCCCTAGATGAAGAACTGGAAGAAACAATACATGTCAGGCATAGGTATATATTTCAGTAGGATGCATTCTGGAATTGTGATCAGTTTTTGAAGGGTAAATAGTCCTTAATTCTGTCTTCTGTATTTTCCTGTTTAGTTCTCTTTTCCATCTTCCACAGTGATTTAAATCCTTACTCTTTCAGACCTCTCCTTTCAACCTCAACCAATGATTTTAAACTTCCCTGAAAAAAAAAAAAAAACCATCAGATGTGAGCTTCCTCCATTTCTTGCCATCAAACCTATAAACTAAACCTAAACCTGTAACTGGCCTTTCTTTTTCCCTTGTATTTTCCATTATACTAGAAGTGGGATCTCTGCTTCTAAGGATGGCCTTCCTCCTGTGCTCTGGATTTTTTTCCTGTCTCCTCAAAGACCCAGTCACCCTCATTCTATGCCATTGAAATCTCTTTGCCAAGGTCTCTAATGACCTCCTTGTAAATAAATCAAATGGATAATTTTTGGTCCTTATCTTACTTGAACTTGTAAAAAGGGTTTGACACTCTTCTTGAAATACTTCCCGTCATGTGACTTGTGAGTTCTATGCTTAAAAATTTTTTTCCTAATTCTTTTTTTTTTTTTTAAGATTTTATTTATTTATTTGACAGAGAGCCAGCGAGAGAGGGAACACAAGCAGGGGGAGTGGGAGAGGAAGAAGTAGGCTCATAGCGGAGGAGCCTGACGTGGGGCTCGATCCCATAACGCCGGGATCACGCCCTGAGCCGAAGGCAGACGCTCAACGACTGAGCCACCCAGGCGCCCCTTTTCCTAATTCTTTAAGTGCTCTTTTCCAGGTTCCTTTAATTGCTAGTCTTCAGTTTGCCTCTAATTCAGTGGTTCACTCCACCCATTCTCTGCAACATTCCTAAAAAAGTAAACATTTCTGTCTGTAACAGTGATCACTATGTACAGGATCTGCCAGTGGAAGAGGATAGGATTGACAGGGTTAGTGAGTAGATGCATAGTTGGAATAATTTGTGGGCTGTTTCTGATGTACCTCCTATAGGAATGAGACCACTATAAAAGAGAGGCATTATATGAGTTTTCTTCTGATGGACAATCAGTCCTCAAATGCCAAGTCCAGTGGCCAGTATTCAGCTTTCACTGTGTTTGATCTTTGTTAAGATCTTTGACGCTGCTTACCACTACTTTCTCTAAACTGTCCTTTGCCATTCTTTCTTGTTTTTCTTTCTCTCTGAACGCTCTTAGTCTCCTTGATTGCTTTCATTTTCTCCATCTACTTCCAAATTTTTGGTGTTTGTCTGGCTTCTGAGCTCAGTCTTCTCCATTTCCCTCTTTTTGTGCGTTCTAAAATTCATTCCTAAATCATCTGGGTTTTTTTTTCATGGTTTCAAAATTAGTGTAGATTCACAAAAATACATATATGGTCCTTACCTCTCTTCTGAACTATAGGATTGCTGTCCACTGGACATTTCTATCTTGATAGTGAACAGGCATGATTAGTTTTACATACCAAAAGTTACATATGAACAAATAGTTCAGGTGCTATGTGTGAAAAAGTGAGATTACTTCTTTTTTTTTTTTTAACCCTTTCCTCTAACCTTCTCTGTTACCATCAGTTGTATGCGGTTAGTTAGATGTGTGCTTGTTTCCCATGTAGATGATGAGTTTCTTGGCGTCACCAACACGTTCATATTTATCGTTATGCGAAGATGCCTAGTGGCTGAGCTTAATGCAAAGCTGAATTCCCTATGTCAGTTACTCAGTCAAGAATCTTGGGAATCATCTTTTTAGTTCTTGCTTTACCTAATCACCCATTTTCAGTTTGTCTCTTAAGTCCTACACATTATAGTGTGTGAATAGTTGTCAAATTAGTTGCTTTCTTTGTTTAGGCCCATTGTCTTAGGCCTTCCTCATGTCCCTTGGGCTGTTAACAGCGCACCTTACTGGCGGCCTCTGCAGCTCTATTACATAAGTGTGCTGGTAAACCAGCTTTCTGGTCAAATAGGAAAAGCCCTGATTTTGTCATGTATGCCAATTTCCATGGTATAAATACTCTCAACATGGTCAGTTTTAAGATGCCTACATGTGATGTCCCCTAGCTCACACAATTCCTGAAAATTGAACCGTTGGCTCTCAGGAGCCAATATGAGCCAGCTTCAGCACACCACTGTGTGACTAATCCCTTTTCAGTCATCCTCCATACTGCTGCCAGAAACGAAAACACAAAGCTGACAATGCTCTTTTTTATCTTTAACCTCAATGAGATATAGTCTGAACATTTTAGAAGTCTTACCAGTCTCTTTTTAAACTGCCCTCAGCCTTCCTTTGGAACCTCAACTCCTACCGTTCTTTTCCCTTCTGCCCAGCACACACACAGTGTGATCTAGACACACTGACGTCGGCGTTGCCCTTATTTCTCAAAATATGCTATGGCATTTGCTGCCTCTAAACCTTCCGTCTTCTTGGAGTAGCCTTCTCCACTTGGCTGCCTCACAGGAGCCTTATCCTGGAAACTCCTTGGCAGACTGGAAGGAAATGGGGTTCCCTGAGTCGAGGCCAAAGTAGCAGTTTTTCTTTCACTTTGAGAGTCGTCAGGAGTGTCTTTGCTCTTTGCAGAATGCTGCTTCCAGCTGATAATATGGATGAATTCATTCATTCAGCTGGTATGGAACAACTGCCATGTGGCAGGCATTGTTCAGGCTCTAGGGATGTGGGAGTACACAAAACAAAGCCCTTGCCCTCATGGAGCGTACATTATGTGGGTACAGACAATAGAAGTTTTCTGGTAAGGACTCTCTTTTGCTGGTTAGTTTTATAATCCTGTCAGGGTAGTCTTACCTCTATCTCCCACGTGGGTGCAAGATAGTGGTTTTATACCTACACTGAGCTCATGTCTACGTAACTATTTTTAACTCTTAATTCTCTCCATTTGTCTTTCACCCACAGATTTTTGGGTTTCTGTACTGAAAGATATCTTAACATCTAGCATCACTTCTTTTTAGTATTTATTAAGCATCTATTTTGAACATAGGCTGTCTTTCCATTTACTTATTTCACCCATAAATCCTTAGTTTCAGTAACACCTGAAATTTTGTGTTTGCCTATTTCTGTTAAAATTCCAGATTCACTTTATTATGACAACATTTGTGCATTGATATAGAGATATTGGAGACCATACATATCAAATATAGTCAGTTTGCCTGTTGTCATTGTCAATGACCTGGTTTTCTTGCATTAAAGGCTATGCTTAGTAGTTAATTTTTAATCTTTACTCAATATGTTCCTTTCGACCTACTAGTAAAAGTTAACTTTTAGCAGTATAATCTAGGGGTTCAGAGTGTGGGCTCTGCAGCCTGGATTCAAATCTAAGACAGGTTGGACATGTTGCATGCCCTGTCTTTACGTGTCTCTTCATCTGTGAAATGGGGGAAATGATAGTTCCAGCAGGGTTGTGTGAGGATTGAATGAGTTAATATGTTTAAAGTGCATGGGTCAGTGCCAAGCCCCCAGTAAGCTCTTAGTGAATGTTACCAGTCTCTTCTCATTTACAGCAGTTCTTGGTGTATAAAAAGACACCAAAGTATGTTATATCTATAATTGTTTTCTTGTATCTATGGTTTAGTGCAGTCCAATTAATAATTAAAGACTTTTCCCAAAGTCGCCAAAGTATGTTATATCTATAATTGTTTTCTTGTTTGCTATCTGTGGTTTAGTGCAGTGCAATTAATAAGTAAAGACTTTTCTTCATATTTTCCCTTAGAGTGTTACAGTGATTTTTTACATGAAGACTTTGATGTAAAGACTTATACTTCCCAGTCTATTCATCAAGCTGTAATTGCTGAACAACTAGCAAAACTTGCCCAAGGAATCAGTCAGTTGGATAAAGAACTACACCTACAGGTATTTCCAATCTTCTGGATCATCTGGATTCATCAACCTAAAGCGATAATTTATCACTTGTTATCCTTTTATTATTTAATCTAAATGCATATTTAAATGAGCGAATGTGTAAGTTACCAGAGTGTCTTATTTTTCAAAGTATATTATTGAAAAGTTTTCTGTAAACTACTTTTTGTTAGTTGAAAAACTAATATACCCCTCTCTCCAAAAGCTTTTGTTCATACTTTGTTTTCACCACCTTAAAGGATGTGTGGTGAATATAGGTGGGTGAAAATTAGGAAGCCTTTGATAAAAGTAATACAAAATGGAATTTTGGTAGTAGAACAGTGTGAATAAGAAAAATTGGTGTGTTCATATTGGCACTTCCCACTTTATGAACACAAAGTGTAACATTTGCTGAAATTATAGAAAGTTGATAAATTTGTGGTACAAAGAACAATATGGGGAATTAGGCGATGGGTCCTAATCTCAGCTGTGCTGGTACCTTTCCTGTCACTTAACATCTTTGAGTTTTGCTTTTAAAAGAAATCTATTAAATGGGTTGGAATGAGGAAGAAATTATAGTGGAAGATCTTGAAGGTTCCTTCCTTTTCTACAATTCTATAAATTTTATAGGGAGTTTTTTAGTATACTTTCTAGTTTTGGCTTTTATCTGTTGAGTAGGCACTTAATAAATATTTAAATGAATGAACAAATGCATGAGTATGTGGAATGTTTACCAGGAAACTTAGATCTGTTATAACATGAGACATATTCACTTAAATTTTTTTGTGTTGTACTTTGTCAACTGAGAAGAGTAGCTTAGGACTGGGATGACTTCCAAGGTCACTTTGATTATATATTATATATTTTAATAATATATTTAATTATATATTTTAATCGTCAGGATTCACGTTAGGCTGTGGGGATAGAAAAATGAACATATTTCCCCGCTCTCCAAGGACTCACAGACCAGTGGCAGATACAGAGAGAAATAATGACAGGCAAGTGATGTCTGTTTTATTTAGAATAGTACAAAACATTCATAAAAGCAGGGGAGAATGCACTTAACTCTGCCTAGGGTTCTTAGGGGTGGCTTTTTATAATAGCCACCTGAAATTCTTTTTTATGGTTCGTATTTTCTTTCTTTCTTTCTTTCTTTCTTTCTTTCTTTCTTTCTTTCTTTCAAGTTTTTATTTAAATTCCAGTTAACATATGATGTAATATTAGTTTCAGGTGTAGAATTTAATGATTCATCACTCATATACAATACCCAGTGCTCATCACAAGTCCACTCCTTAATCTCCATCACCCATCTTGCCCATCCCCCGCCCACCTCCCCTCCAGCAACCCTCCGTTTGTTCTCTATATTTAAGAGTCTGTTTCCTGGTTTGCCTCTCTCTTTTTACCCCCAATGTTCATCTGTTTTGTTTCTTAAATTCTATATATGAGTGAAATCATAAGGTATTTGTCTTTCTGTGACTTAATTTGCTTAGCATAATCCTCTCTAGCTCCATCCACGTCATTGCAAGTGACAAGATTTCATTCTTTTTTTATTTTCTTTATTCCTTGCATGCAGTACCTTCTTTTCAGGAATCAATAAAAACTAAAAATTTATTTAACATCTCTTACAGGGGACAAATTTACACTTACAGTAGTTTGGGATATGAAGTAGAGGCCTAGTATGAGATCTGAACCCGCTATAATTGTTTTTCTGCAGAAGCAAAATTGGGATAATGCTCACCAAATCCATAATTTTTTTTTAATATCATGAGATGACTAAAATAAAAGATGTGATGAATATGTATTAGTTGGGGCTTAGGACAGGAAACAGAAACCACTCTAGGTATTTAAAGCAGAAAGATGTTTAATACAGAGAACTGGATGCTTCTGAAGTCAGCCAGTGGACTGAGTTGAAGGATCTACCTTCATAGATGCAGTGCGGAGGCCTGGAAGCTCCAGCCATTAGCTCCCATGCCACTGCTAAAATTCTGCCTCGGGGTATCTGGTAACTAAATTCTAAAATGATTGATACGGCTTTTCCAACCATCTCTAAATTTTCAGGTCTCAGGACATTGCTCATTACTAGCTGAAACAGTAATAGGAAGATAGCTTTCCTTTCTTTTCTGTCTTCAGATCTCTTTTGAAATTTATCCAGCTGGCTGCAGGGGAGTTCATGAAAGTCTAGTTTTAGGAGTTTCAACATTTCCAAACTATACTTGACACAGGAAAAAGAAGAATAGAGAATTAAAATTAGTCTTGTTAGGATGGACACATCAATGACCATATCAGTGGACTGGGGAGAATTCAGACATGTTCTGGCCATCTTAACAGACCTAGGAGACCAAAAGTCATAGTTTTTTAGATGGATGTGATAGAAAGGGACTTGGTAGAATAACAGTGGTATCTGAAACAGGACCAAGTGGAGCATGTAGGGGTTCCAGTGAGTGACTCCTTGCTGACTAGGAGCTTCAGTTTCCAGCCTAGATAGGAAGCTTCTTATTCATTGGAATTGAAAAGGTACAAAATGAGAAGGATTCTTGCATTATTCTAAAGATTTGCCTGATATCTTGATTTTCTAGGAATCTCTTGCATATGGTCTTTAACTCCTAAGCTTTTTGGGTTTTTGATGTGATCCTTCACACTGCCCTAATTTTCATTAAAAAGTCAGTCTTGAGCAGGGAAGAGGATTTACCGTGACCCTGGGAAACTGAAAGCAGAGATGTTCAGGGATAGGTGGGTACTGATCTGCTTTATCTTTTCTGATTAGAATATGCTGAATTCAAGAACTAAGAGGACCTAATGTATAAAAACATTTTTACAGGGAAAGCGTGTAACAGCATGGCAAAAATTAGCTGGTTTGGGGGTTTTTTGTTTTGTTTTGTTTTTCAATTTTGGCACAACTTGACCTGCACTTCCCATTAGGGAAGCAAGGGGCTGGTGAAAAAGCCGTGTCTTCTTCAGCTCTATGTTCAACTGTAAGTATGTTTGTGTTTCTGCTAATAACTCATCTCAAGTATACCTTTATCACCTGTATTTTTTCCTTCTGTGTTAGTGTTTGTGCCTTCCTATATGGAGAGAGACCTTTAATCTACCTTGTGGTTACAAAGAAAAATACCTAATACAGCAACTTCTTGATTTTCAGGTTGTTGCAAGACATGAAGATTTACTAGCACAAGCAACTGGGATTGAGTCTTTGGAAGGTTTGTTTCACTAAGTACTATAAATTAGATTGAGCTAGACCAGGGATTGACAAACTTTTACTGTTAAGGATCAGGTAGTAAATATTTTAGACTTTGCAGGCCATACCATTTCTGTTGCAACTACTAAACTCTGCTGTTGCAGAGTGAAAGCAGCCAGATAATATGTAAATGATTGTGGCTGTGTCCCAACAAAACTTTAATAAAACTTTGTTGACCTCTGAGCTAAACTATCTGGGTTCAAATCCTTGCTTTGCCACTTGATAGATATGTGACTATGGACAAGTTATTTAACCTCTGTGTGCCTCCCTATCATGTATAAAGGAGGAGTATTAAAATGTACCTATATGGTGTTATTTTGAGGGCTAAGTGAATTAGAAAAATGGTTAGAACAATTTCTGGCACATATTTAGTGCCTCCATAAAATTAACAGAAAATTGTTAATTAATAAAAACGTCAGTACCACCAGAGTGAGTAATAGTGGAAGTAGGCTTGAATACTTTCCTTATTTTTGGCTTTCTTTGAAACTTTTTTCAATGAAAGTACAATAGAATAATAATACATTGGGGGCGCCTGGGTGGCTCAGTCGGTTAAGCATCCGACTTGATTCGGCTCAGGTTATGATCTTAGGCTTGTGAGATTAAGCCCCAAGTCTGGCTCTGTGGTCAGTGCAGAGTCTACTTGAGATTCTTGCTCTCCCTCTCCCCTCACTTGCACACGTGTGCACGAGCGCTCCCTCTCTCTCTCTCCAAATAAATAAAATCTTAAAAAAAAGAATAATGGATTTTTATTTTTATGAGTCTTATTATTTTTGATTGGCTAAATCTTTTATGAATTTTGCATTCTCTCTTCATTAAATTAAACGTCTTATAAATATGGAATGTTAATATCATGTTTTACATTATCACTTGTGTTGTGATTACTATTATTAATCCTTATATTAAAAGAAAACTAAGTGATTATCCCTATGTTGATCAAATTCTTGAGAAGGATATTGCTTTCTGGGATGTAATATTCTTTAATGCTTCCCCCAGTATTTCTTATGCAGTCAAAGGTATTAACTTATTCTCAGCATGTATACTGTTTCCTAGACATCCTGATGAAGAACTTAGTATTTGAGGGAATAGTAGTTTGTCATTTGATATCAGACTATGTTCTTGGGAAAACTGAGTACTGACCACTTCCTATTGGAAATTAACTATTTTTAATCTCATAATATTTTATGTGTTTCTGTAAGCAAGTAAATAATATCCTGTTTTAATGGTGATTTTTTTTAAACAAATGATTAGTGATTTTTCATTTGTAAAACCCATAAGGATGACTGGTAGTACATTGATTCTGAGTGTATTTAGGTGTAGATGAATCATCACAACAGAAATAGTTCTCGTTGTGGTTTTCTTGTATGCATTTAGGCCTATATTGTGCTCGTTTTCCCCAAAATGCTTTTCAGTGATTATAACATTTAAAATATATTGTTAAGCTGAGTTAGAATGCCTGTCTATTGAATGAGTATATGAAGTACAAAGACTGCCTTCTCTGAGTTCTTATCATAATCTAAGCATCTTCTCTGGATTATTTGAACATAAAACATCAAAGCATGAATTAGTATTCATTTTGGCATGATGTATATTTCTAAGTGCTTACTAGAATGTTGAGATGCTGAAAAATAAGTGTGATCTGTATTTGAAAATGAATATTATCCCAGCTTCTGCTACATCTGCTTTTTCCCCCCAAATATTGAATTTTTTTTTTTTTTGCCATGTAAGTAGTTTGGTAGTACATTTATAGAACCTATTTTATTAAAAGTTGCCCCCTCCTCATTTTCATTCATTTATTAAAATATTATTTGAGGATTTGTTAGGTTCCAGACAGCTATAACAGAGTCCCTGTTCTTATGGGATTTAGAGGTATATTTAATTAACCCTATTTTATTGAAAAGAGATACCCTCATTCCTTCATTCATTTGTTCACTCAAACAGTAGCTGAGAACTTGTTGGGTACCAGGCACCTATGAACAATAGACAGAATCACTGTTCTTATGGTACTTATGTTCTAATGCAGGGAAGCAGACAAAGCAAATATACAAATGGGAAACTTCAGATATTTTTAAGTCCCACAAAGAAAATAAAATGGATGATTGGGTGGAGGAAGGAGAGTCCCTTACTAGCTAGAATGGTCAGGGGAGGCCTTTTTGAGAAGATGACATTTGAGCTGAGAATTGAATGGTGGGAAAAGCCGCCACGTGAAAAGTGGGAGAAGACTTGGTGTAAGCTGAGAGACCAATAAACGGGAAGGTAGGAATTAGCTTGGGACGTATGAGGGACAGAAAAAGGGCCATTATGAGAGGAATTTAATGAATGAGGGAAAGAACTGTAGATGAAATTCTTGGAAAAGAATTTTGATTTTTCATTCTAAAGGCAGTGGTAAACCATTGGAGGGTTTTTATTAGGGGTATGATGTATAAGACTAATGCTCTAAAAAGTTTTCTCTGATGGCTCTTTAGGAAAGTAAGTAGAATCAGGGGTACCAGTTTAGAAGATACTAGAAGAGTAGAGTTGATGGTGCCTCGGATTAGAGTGGTAGATGTGAGAGAGGAAAGTGGGTGGGACAAAATGGGGGCAGAGCTGATAGGGTTTGTTGATGGGAGATTATAGGGCTGAGGGAAAAAAGTCACCAAGTGTGATTCCTAAGATTTTAGTCTGAAAAATGGGATAGATAATGGTATGGGTAACTGAGATGGGTTAGAATGAAGAGGATTATAATTTTGATGGGGCAGGGGTGGGACAGAAGTTATCTTGGGCATCTTAAATTTGACATAAGAAAGTTAAGGTCTAGAGATTGTGTGTGTGTGTATATACATAGGTAAGCAGACATAAAATCTATGTATATATGTGTATATATGTGTGGATGTGTGTATATAAAATTGGTATTTTATTAGATAGTATTTAAAACATTGGGATTGGGTGAAATCCCTAAGAGACACTGTAGTTGGAGAAGTGAAACTGACTGAGGATAAAATCTTGGAGTACTCCAGCATGGAGGACTCTAGCAGAGAAGGAGCCACTAATGTAATAGGAAGAAACCCAGGGAGTGTGGTAATTTGGAAGCCCAGAGGAAAAAAAGTGTTTTAGGGAGGGAGTGGTTTAACTATGTTGTGAATTTCAGAGAATTTGAGCAAGATAAAGACAGAACTGACAATAGAGTTTGGCACCTCAGGGATTTCTGGTAACCTTGATAAGATCTATTTTGGTGGAGTGTGTATGAACGTCTGTTTGAGAGTGGGTTGTGGAGAGAATAAGATATAAGGATGTGATGATAACAAGTAAGGGCAATTCATTCCTGGAGGTTTATGGTCAAGAACCATAAAACCAGCAGAAAAATGGGAATCCTCTGGTCCCAAAAGGATTCTATTGGACTGAGCCATACTAAAGTACAATTGTATCTGATAATGTTTATTAGTTCTAATATTACTTCATCTAATATGACAGAGTTCTGTACCGAAGTTTATTTAGAAATACTATGTTTTGAAACTATAACTATGCCAGTTAAATGTGAAAACTGAGTTTTAATGAGTGGAGTTCAGAATAATTAAAACTGTAATATTGAAAGCTTATTTTCAGGTATATAAAATTGTAAAATTTAAGATCTATCTTCCTGAAAATATTTTTATAGCTTTGTAAGAAGTTAACCATCATGTTGTGTATTTAGAGAGTAAAGGCTGTCATACTATCCTTGCTATCGATGTGTATTACTTATCTATCATATAATTAACTTAACAAATATTGCCATTGGAACTAGTCTGAGTTAGGCTCAGGTCATACAGTAGTGATTAAAAAATATACTTTCCCTAACCTCCAGGAATTTACAGTTTCGTGAGAGAGTAAAACATTAAACAGATATACAAGTGAATATGTAATTACCTAATGTGATTAGTGCCATGAAGGAAATGTATGCCGTAGAAGAAAACAACAAGAAAATCTAAATTAGTTGGGGGATCTTTTAGTAATTGTTTCTGTTAAGCCAAGGCTTGATGAGTAGTGGGGGTTTATCTAGTAGGAGCTTTTGGGTGCAGTTGAGTGTTCGAGAGAAAGTATACCATTTCCAGATGGTGCAGGGCCTTGAAGACCAAGCTGCGGACTTCAGTTTTGACATGGAAGCGAAGGGGAGACTGTGAAAGGGTTTTAGCAGGGAATATTGTTCTACAATTTGCACCTTTATTTTTTATTTATGTATTTATTTTTTTAAATCTGAGAATGTCTTTATTTAGCTTTCACTTTTTTTTTTATTTTTTTATTTTTTTAAATGATTTTTTATTATATTATGTTAGTCACCATACAGTACATCCCCGGTTTCCAATGCAAGGCTCGATGATTCATTAGTTGTGTATAACACCCAGTGCACCATGCAATACGTGCCCTCCTTACCACCCATCACCGGTCTATCCCATTCCCCCACCCCCCTCCCCTCTGAAGTCCTCAGTTTGTTTCTCATAGTCCATAGTCTCTCATGTTTCATTCCCCCTTCTGATTACCCCCCCTTTCTTTATCCCTTTCTTCCCCTACTGATCATCCTAGTTCTTATGTTCCATAGATGAGAGAAATCATATGATAGTTGTCTTTCTCTGCTTGACTTATTTCACTTAGCATTATCTCCTCCAGTACAATTTGCACCTTTAAAGAGCACTGAGGCTGCTTCTTTTGTGCCTGTAGTACAATACACATGAACATGAAACTTAATCATTTTAAAATATATACTTTAGTACTTAATTATATTTACAGTGTTGTGCAAGCATTACTGTATAGTTCCAGAACTTTTTCATCACCCAGAACGGAAAACCTGATGCTCCTTATGCAGTCACTCTCCATTTGTGAGACTTGTTGAGAGGAACAAGAATTGGAGGGGGAGACTACTTAGAAGCTTTAAAAATAGTGCAGGTCAAAGATACTGGTTGCTTAAGTTGTGATGGTGGCAGAAAAGATTGACGTTTTTCTGTATATGGGTATGTGTACACGTATGATTTTTTTCTTTTAACATAATTTTTTTTCCCCGGTTGGAGCCCTTGTAAATTTGTAAAGTAATGGAAACTATTTTGTTTTCCTAGGTGTTCTTCAGATGATGCAGACAAGAATTGGGGCTTTACAGGGAGCTGTTGATAGGTACCGTTGTTCATTTTGTAAATAAGTGGAATGGAAAGAAATTTAACCATCGATATTTTGAAGATGATCTTATTGTCACTCCTCTCTTTATTTTCCTTTAGGATGAAAGCAAAAATCGTGGAACCATACAATAAAATAGTAGCCCGGACTGCACAACTCGCAAGACTTCAGGTGGGTTTTCTCTTTTCATTTCTTTATTATTCATTTTGTTCTTATAAGTGGACAAATTTCAAGAGAATGAATTCTGAGAAATTAAGCGGATATGAGAGAAAAGGGGAAAAATACTAAGAGCTTTAAAATAAGATATGCAGGGTTTTTTTTGTTTTTGTTTTTGAGAGGGAGGGAGAGAGAGAGAGAGGGAGAGAGAGAATCTTCAGCAGATTCCATGCCCCGTGCAGAGCCCGATGGGGTTGGGGAGCTGGATCTCACAACCTTCAGATTATGACTTGGGCTGAAATCAAGAATTGGATGCTTAACCGACTGAGCCACACAGGCACCCCAAGATACACAGTTTAAAAGAATACAAGTCTAAATTATTGAAGTGAGTTATTTTTATTCTTATTATTACAGTGTATAATAATTTACTAACTTGTTAAGATTCGAAATTATTTGTTCGATAGAGAATAGGAAGAAACCTAACATTTATGCTGTAACCAAATGTAAGGAACCCAAACTTGTAACTTGTTCTAATAGGAGTGCTTGTGCATTTTTGGGAATTCAGTTTTTGATTAGAATTCAGTGATTTTTATGACCTTTATTTTTCCAAATATTTTTTCTGTTCCTCCCTTTCCTTCTGGGACTGCAATTACAAATCTTCCAGGCACCTTAGGGATGTCTCACAGATCACTGGATTCTCTGTTTATTTTTTCCCCATAGTCCTCTTTTCCCTGTGTGTTCTGTTTCAGATAATTTTTATTGCTTTGTTTTCAAGTTCACTTATCATTTTTTCTGTACTGTTTAATCTGCCCCTAATCTTATTCAGTGTATTTTTCATTTCAGACATTTTTGTTTCATCCGTAGAAATTTGATTCAGGTCTTTTCTTACTTTCCCTTAATCTACTTAACCTTTTGGACATATAGAATATTATTAAAATAACTAATGTCTTTGCTGTAGTCCAGTTTGAGAACATTTCCATCACCACAAAAAGATCCCTCAGGTCTGTAGGCCATTGTCTTGTTTCATTTGGGCTGCTATAACAAAATATCATAGACTGGGTGGCTTATAAAGAGAAATTTCTTTCTCACAATTCTGGAGGCTGGAAGGCTGAATCAGGGTACCAGCCTGGACATGTCCTAGTGAGGGCCCTCTTTTGGGTTGCAGATAATAATTTTCTTTTCTTTTTTATTTTTTTAATTAAGTTTTTAATTTTAATTCCAGTATACCTAACATATAGTGTTCCATTAGTTTCAAGTGTACAATGTAGTGATTCAACAATTCTATATATTACTCGGTGCTCATCATGATTAGATAGTCATTTTCTTGTTGTGTCCTCAAATGGCAGGGCAGGAGAGATTTCTCGGGTCTGTTTTATAAGGGCACTAATCCCTTTCATGAGTTGTTCACTTGTATGACCTAATCACTGCCCAAAGTCCCATGGGTTAGGATTTCAACCCATGAATTCTTTTTTTATCATTTCATTTTTTTTTTCCTTCTTCGTGTTAAGTGTACTCTTTAGTCCCCATCGGTTATTTCCCCCTCTCCCTTCTCCCTCCCCTCTGATAATGATCAGTTCTCTAAAAGAGTCTGTTTCTCGGTTTGTCTCTCTCTCTCTCTCTCTCTTTCTCTTTTCCCCCCATTTTGCTTGTTTGTTTTGTTTCTTAAATTTCACATGAGTGAGATCATATGGTGTTTGTCTTTCTCTGACTGACTTATTTCACTTAACATTATACTCTCTAGCTCCATCCATGTTGTTGCAAAAGGCAAGATTTTAACCTTCAGTCTATTCCAGCCATCAGTACCTATTCCCACTCCCAGTTCTAGGCAGTCACTAATCTATTTTCTGTCTCTGTTCCTTTGCTTTTTCTGGTCATTTCATATAAATGGAATTATACAAGATATAGTCTTGTGTCTGGCTTTGTTCACTTTGCATAATGCCTTTGAGGTACATCCACGATGCAGAATGTCTTCAGTAGTTCATTCTTTTTTTTAATTGCTGAATTCTGTTCTGTTTTATGGATGTAACACATTTTGTTCATCCCTTCACCAGTTGATGGATATTTGGATTATTTCTAGTTATTGACTTTTATGAATAATGCTGCTATGAACATTTGCTCACATGTATTTGCATGGACCTGTGCTTTCATTTCTCTTGGGTAGATTTCTAAAAATGCAATTACTGGGTTGTATGGTAAGTTTAAGTTCTTAAGGAACTGCCATATTGTTTTCCAAAGTGCCTATACTATTTTATATGCCCATCAGCAATGTAGGAGGATTCCAGTGTCTACGCATTCTTACCAACACTTGTTGTTCTCTTTTGATTATGGGCCTTCTACTGGGTGTGCAGTGGTATCTCATTAGGATTTTAGCTTACATTTTGTAAATGGCTAATGATACTGAGTACCGTTTCTTGTGCGGTACTCAGTATCATTAGCCATTTACAAAATGTAAGCTAAAATCCATTAGTATATCTTCTTTAGTTTACTCAGTCTATTTCATATCTTTTAGGCATTTTAAAATTGGGTTATCTTATTGTTGTAATTTTTTTTTTGATGAGTAATTGACATACAATGTTACATTAGTTTTAGGTATACAACGTAGTGATTCAACAACTCTGTACATTATGCTGTGCTCACAAGTGTAACTACCATCTGTCCCTATGTAACACTATTCCATGACCGTTGACTATATTCTCTTTGCTGTACCTTTCATCCGTGTGACTTACTTATTCCATAACTGGAAGGCTGTACCTCCCACTCCCCTTCACTCATCTCCCTCCTCTCTGCTGATCATCAGTGTGGTCTCTGTATTTATGGGTCTGTTTCTGATTTTTCTGTGTATTCGTTCTGTTTTTTAGATTCCATATGTAATTGAAATCATATGACATTTGTCTTTCTCTGACTTATTTCACTTAGCGTAATACCCACTAGGTCTATCCAAATTGTTGCAAATGTCATGCTATCATTCTTTATTATGGCTGCATAATATTCCTCTGTGTGTGTGTGTGTGTGTGTGTGTACGTGTACACCATGTCTTCTTTATTTATCTATCAGTGGACCCTTAGGTTGCTTCCACATCTTGGCTATTGCAGATAATGCGCCAGTGAACATGGGGTGCATATATCTTTTTGAATTAGTGTTTTTGTTTTCTTTAGATAAATACCCAATTAAGAGTTTTTTTAATATATTATGCTACAATATATGATTTGCAAATGTTTTCTCCCAGTAAATGATTTGTTAATCTTTCTCCCAGTCTATTGCTTTTCATTTTTTTTTTTAAAGATTTTATTTATTTATTCGACAGAGATAGAGACAGCCAGCGAGAGAGGGAACACAAGCAGGGGGAGTGGGAGAGGAAGAAGCAGGCTCATAGTGGAGGAGCCTGATGTGGGGCTCGATCCCAGAACGCCGGGATCACGCCCTGAGCCGAAGGCAGATGCTTAACCGCTGTGCCACCCAGGCGCCCCTGCTTTTCATTAAAGTGGTGTCTTTTGAAACAGAAAAATTGTAAATTTTGATGAAGTCCAAATTATCAAATTTGCTTTTATGGATTGCTAACACCATTTCTTGAAAACAACTTTTCTTTCCTTGTTGAATTTTTTTGTTGCCTTCATAATGTTTATTGACTTTATATACGTGGGCTTATTTCTGGACTTTTTACTCTCTTCAGTTGATCTAGCTTTTGCCTTTATATTAATAGTACACTATCTTAATTGCTGTAGCTTTTTAGTAAGCCTTCTTTCAGCCAAATGATCTTGAAAAAGGATACTATTTTAGTATGTTTGCAATTACCTATGAATTTTAGAATCAGTTTACTAATTTCTACTAAAAAGCTGGTTACGATTTTTTTTCTAGTATCATTTGTATTTTTAATATACGGGGTCCTGGGATCAAGCCCTGCATCGGGCTCCCTGCTCCACTGGTAGCCTGCTTCTTCCTCTCCCACTCCCCCTGCTTGTGTTCCCTCTCTCATTGGCTGTCTGTCTCTCTGTCAAATAAATAAATAAATAAATAAATAAATAAATAAATAAATTCTTTTAAAAACAAATTCTTCTAACATAATGTTTTATCATTCTATTTTTTGTAGGATAGGTTTTGTAATTTTTATTTTTATTTTATTTTTTATTTCTTCCCATTCTCTTAGTATTGAGAATATTGGTGATAATTTTGTCTCACTCCTAGAGTACAGAAAAGTACTTTTAGAATTACAAACCCATGTTACAATGAAAAGCAAGGTAATTCAAGTTCTTAGAATGAAGTCAGTTTTGTTCAAGGCTAATCTCGTAGCTCTGGCTGATACTCATTTGATGAACTTATTTTCTTTTTTAAATTCATTTTTTAGTTTTTAGTTTTTTAAATTTAAATTCAAATAATTAACATGCAGCATATTATTAGTTTCAGAGGTAGAGTTCAGTGATTCATCAGTCTTATATAACACCCAGTGCTCATTACATCATGTGCCCTCCTTAATGTCCATTACCCAGTTCCCAAGTTACTCCATTCCCCTCACCCCTCTTCCTCCAGCAACCCTCAGCTTGTTTCCTATGATTAAGAGTCTCTTATGGTTTTGTCTCCCTCTCTGATTTTGTCTTGTTTTATTTTTCCCTCCCTTCCCCTATGCTCCTCTGTTTTGTTTCTTAAATTCCACATATGAGTGAAATCATATGATAATTGCCTTTCTCTGATTGACTTATTTAGCTTAGCATAATAGTCTCTGGTTCAATCCATGTCATTGCAAATGGCAAGATTTTGTTTTTTTTGTTGGCTGAATAATATTTCATTATATATATATACACCACACTTTCTTTATCCATTCGTAAGTCGATGGACATCTGGGAAAAGCTGGTTAGGATTTTGACTGGAAATGTACTGTAGCCATAGGTGAATTTGGGGAGAATTGACATCTTAACAATATTGAATCTTCTAACTCATAAATATGTTATCTCTTCATGCATGTAGGTTTTCTTTAATTTCAGCCATATTTTGATTTCAGTTTTGTTACTGTTAAATAGTATTTTTTTAAAAATTCTATTTTTCTATTGTTCGTTGCTATTTTATATAGAATTGATTTTTGAAAATTGACTCCATAAAGGAAATAATGAAGTTTTTTTTTTTTGAAGATTTTATTTATTTGAGAAAGAGAGCACAAGTGGGGGTGGGGGAACGGCAGGGAGAGAGGGAAGGCAGACTCCTTGCTGAGCAGGGAGCCTGATGCAGGACTCGATCCCAGGACCCTGGAATCATGACGCAAGCTAAAGGCAGATGCTTAACTGACTGAGCCACCCAGGTGAACCGTAGGTTTTTAAAATTTTCTTTTCATATTGTTGGTAGGCATAGTATGATTTAATGCCGATATTGTTTGAAAATAAAGACTGTAGATAAGACAATGAGGGATTGATAACTAAGCAGCTCTGATTTTCTTAGTAAGACATTGGAACATCTCCTGTGAGAGCTATTGTGTTAGTTAAAGCAGAGAATACAAAGATGGGTGAGATAGTACTTGTTTTCAAAAAGTTTATGTCATGGTTAAAGGAAATACGATGACTATACAAAATGACCTAATAAAATACTGATTACATAAATGCCAAAATAAATAAAGAAACAATAAGTATTCACAGGAGAGAGAAATTACATGCAATTGGATAGTTCTATGAAGTGTTTAATGCTTAAGAAAGGAGATAGGCTCAAAGAAGTAGGCTGTTGACAGCTTTGAAATAAATCTTTAAGAATGAATGCAATTGATAAGGGTTTTAAAGGATAGGTAGGATTTGGGTAGGCTAGGATGAGAGTAGGGAATTACAGACGGAAGAGTGTAACAAAGGCGTGAGAGGTGGAGGCTTGCAGGGCATATCCAGAGAACGGCAATGAAAGTGTGCATTAAAAGGATTAACTTAAGCCATTTCTCTTTGTCCTTCTTACTTATGACATGTATCTGTCAGCTTCCTTCTTCACTAAAGACAGACCTGGCTCAGTCATCTTTACAGTGAAAGTCTTTACATCATAGTTTCTGGCTTTAGTACCCATAGTAATCCACCCATCATTCTGTCCTCACTCTTTGACTTTCTTAACTCTAGTTATGATCTTCATCCGAGCTCTACCTGAGCCATCTACTCCCATGACCATACAATTCACCACTGAAATCCTAAACCCTTATGGTCCATTTTCTTTTTTCTATCTCCTCTGATTTTCCAACTTTCTCAGTACCTTACCTCAGACCTGTTTTTTTTTTTTAATATAGCTTTATTGAGCTATAATTCACCTAAGTGTACAACAAAATTTTCTCAACTTCCTGCCCCCTCTAACTCTCCAAATTTGGTCTGTAACTGTACATTTCATCTTTCTCAATATTGCTTCTTTCTAAGTCTTACTAAGCTTTTTATTAAGCTATATATAAATTATAGTTACTTTTTTTTGGCTTGAAATTATGTCTTTAACTTTTGTAGGTAAGTTAGAGCTCTGTCCAGAAAAAATGTTTTTATATTCATTTATATCATATTTGTCATCTTTAGCTAGAATTAATATTACCATCTTTTGATTCTTTCTGTGTATTTTCTTGTAGTACTGTGACTTTTCAGCTGCTAAAAGACCTCTAATGTTTAGAATGTCTAATGTTCGTTCTTCTGCATGTTGCTGTCCAGTTTTCCCAGCACAAAATCTATTAAAAACCTAACAGTAAAGAAGTGTTTAATGATTTAGGCTTCTATGAGTTGGAGGATGTTGGTTTGGTCTATAACACACCTAGGTTTATGTTACACATTGCACTTATATTTTGACTTTAGTGTGAATACTTTTGATAGAATTTTTAATATCTGGGGAGCTTTCTTGAATGGAGAATACACATCACCTATATTTTATTTATTTAAGATTTTAAGTAATCTCTACACTCAATGTGGGTCTCAAACTTAGAACCCCGAGATCAAGGGTTGCATGCTCTGTTGACTGAGCCAGCCAGGCATCCCTCATCGCTTATATTTTAGAAATTTCTAGTTTGTCTTAAACAGTAATTCATTAACATTAAATAATCACTACCTCTTTAAATGTTTATAGACTACTTATGCAAGTAGTAAGTCAGAACTTATAAATTCAAGAAATTCTATTGCCTCAGACATTTAAAAACTGGTAACAAACTTACTTAACCAAATTCTTTAAACGTTTAAACAAAATTATAAATTTGATAGATTTTCTTTTTTTAATTATTTTTTAATTTAAATTTTAGTTAAAGTACAGTGCAGTATTGGCTTCTGTAGAATTCAGTGATTCATCACTTACATAAAACACCCAGTGCACATCATAAGTGCTCTCCTTAGTACCCATCACCCATCTAGCTCATCCCCACCCACTTATGTCCATCAACCCTCTGTTTGTTAAGGGTCTCTTATCGCTTACTTCCCACTCTTTTTTTTTTTCCCCCTTCCCATATGTTCATCTGTTTTCTTTCTTAAATTCCACATCTGGTGAGATCATATGGATTTGTCTTTCTCTGACTAACTTACCTCACTTAGCATAATACACTGTAGCTCCATCCATGTTGTTGCAAATGGCAAGATTTCATACTTTTTGATGGCTGAGTAATTGTCCATTGTATACATATACTACGTCTTCTTTATGCATTCATCAGTCGATGGACATTTGGGCTCTCTCCATTGTTTGGGTATTGTTGATAACGCTGCTATAAACATCGGGGTGCATGTATCCCTTTGAATCTGTAGTTTGTATCCTTTGGTTAAATACGTTGTAGTGCAATTGCTGGATCGGAGGGTAGCTCTATTTTTAACGTATTGAGAGCCTCCATACTGTTCTCCAGAGTGGCTGCACCAGTTTGCAATCCCACCAGCAGTGCAAGAGGGTTCTCCTCTCTCCTCATCCTCGCCAACACCTGTTGTTTCTTGTGTTGTTAATTTTAGCCATCCTCACAGGTGTGAGATAGTATCTCGTCATGGTTTTAATGTATATTTCCCTGATGATGAGTGAAGTTGAGCGTCTTTTCATGTGTCTGTTAGCCATCTGGACATCTGTTTTGGAAAAGTGTTCATGTCTTCTGCCATTTCTTAACTGTGTTATGTGTTTTTTGGGTTGAGTTTGATAAGTTCTTTGTAGATTTTGGATCCTCTTTATCTGATATGTTGTTTGCAGATATCTTCTCCCATTCCGTAGGCTGCCTTTTAGTTTTGTTGCTTGTTTCTTTGCTGTGCAGAAGCTTCTTATCTTGATGAAGTCCCAGTAGTTCATTTTTGCCTTTGTTTCGCTTGCCTCTGGTGATGTGTTGAGTAAGAAATTGCTGTGGCTGAGGTCAAAGAGGTTTCTGCCTGTGTTCTCCTCTAGGATTTTGATGGTTTCTTGTCTCACATTAAGGTCTTCCATCCATTTTGAATTTATTTTTGTGTATAGTGTAAGAAAGTGGTCCAGTTTCGTTCTTCTGCATGTTGCTGTCCAGTTTTCCCAACACCATTTGTTGAAGAGACTGTCTTTTTTCCATTGGACATTCTTTCCTGCTTTATTGAATATTAGTTGACCATAGAGTTGTGGGTCCATTGGATATTCTTTCCCGCTTTATTGAAGATTAGTTGACCATATAGTTGTGGGTCCACCTCTGGGTTCTCTATTCTGTTCTATTGATCTATGTGTCTGTTTTTGTGTTGTGAAAGAAATTGAAGAGCACACAAAGAAATGGAAAAGCATTCCATGCTCATGGATTGGAAGAACAGACATTGTTAAAATGTCTATACTACCCAAAGCAATCTACACATTTAATGCAATCTCTATCAAAATACCATCAGCATTTTTCACAGAGCTAGAACAAACAATCCTAAAATTTATATGGAACCACAAAATACCCCAATAGCCAGAGCCATTCTAAAGAAGAAAAACAATACTGGAGGCATCAGGATTCCGGATTTCAAGCTATATTACAAAGCTGTAGTCATGAAGATAGTTGATATAGTTTCTTAAGTGCTTTAAACATCTTCAAGAGCAGATTGCAAAACATGTAACATACTGTATTGATTACATTCAGACCAAGTCTGGTAACAGAAGTGCAAATACCATTGATTTGTTTTTTTGGAATATGTATCTTCTTAATCTTATTCCAGCTTTTAATTCTTTTTTCTTTATTACTATTTTCTTCCTTCAGGATTATAACAGTCTTACAGTATCCAAACAAAAAATTTTGTTTCCCATCAGCAAAGTTCTTCAGTTAATTTATTTGTGGTTATGGCATGGCACCTGGTTTAATAGTCTGATTTATGCCTGAGTAACTGCTTATTAGCCTGAGGTACTTTTCATAATTAAGTTTCACTTGTTACATCATACGATATTCATCTCTGCATTTTGTTTAGGTTGTGCATTTTTAAAACTTCGTATATTCAGAAATATTTTTGGTTTTGGGTATCTCATTGCTTTGAATTGTAGTTCATTGCTTGTCTCACTGTTACTAGATTGCCTTTGTTGAAAAAACAAAAAATGTGTCTTAATATATAATTAATAGATTCATCTAGAAGGAGTTATCTATACAGGAATTGGCAAACTTTTTTTGTAAGTGGCCATGTAGTAAATATTTTAGGTTCTTGGGCTACCATATCTCTGTTGCAACTATTCAACTATGTTATAGTTAAATTGGCTGTGTTCCGATAGAATTTTATTTACAAAATCAGGTAGAGTATTTTTGGCTGCTAGATGCTAAATCTTGTTCTGTTCAGTGTAGATCTGTTTTCTTTGGGACGTTCAGATAATCAGTTTTGAATGTAGTGTTGAACTTTTTAATTGTATGTTGCGTGTGACTAGTGGTGGACTCCTCTTCTAGTTATTATATGAGATCATTAGAGATTGGTGCTGATTGATTACAAGACTCCCAGTTTTTCCGGTTGTTATGTAAAACCGCCAGTACTAATCAGGCCTTTCTGTTTTAAATAATACTACTTTTTCTGTAGTTATTTGGTTTGAAATAATTCTTGTTTATTTTTCTATGCTTTAGTTTTTTTCTTTGTTTTATAAATGCAGTCAAAAGAAGGAATGAAATACTGATATATCTGTATTAACACTTATTAAATCAATGCCCCTGCTACTTGTTTAATATTTTGATATATCAAATTAATATGCATACAATCTTAAACTTAGACAATGTGATATGTCAATTATTTCTCAATTTGTGGAAAAAGAAACTTTTTGAGGAATGCCAAACTGTTTTCCAAAGCAGCTGTACCATTTTCCATTCCTATCAGCAATTTATGAAAGTTTTAATTTCTTTATTTCTTACAACATTTCTTTTAATATAGCCATCTTATTGGGTATAATGGTTGTTTTATTTTCTCTTTAATTTTTTAAATTTATTTTTTAAAGATTTTATTCATTTGAGAGAGAGAGAGAGAGAGAGAGAGCATGAGCGGGCAGAGGGCCGGGGGAAGAGCAGAAAGAGAGGGAGAAGCAGACTTCCCACTAAGCAGAGAGCCCAGTGTGGGGCTTAATTCCAGGACCCTGGGATCATGACCTGAGTTGAAGGCAGATTCTTAACTGACTGAGCCACCCAGGCACACCCTTCATGGTTGTTTTAATTTGAATTTCCCTAATGACTAACGATATTGAGCATCTTTTATTGTGCCTATCGGCCATTTTTAAAAATAATTTTACTTTTTTTTTTTTTACAGTGTGTTATTAGTTTCAGGTATATAATACAGTGATTCAACAATTCCATGTATCACTTGGTGCTCATCACAATAAGTTCACTCCTTAATCCCCATCGTCTATTTAACCCCCCCCGCCCCACCTTCCCTCTGGTAACTATCAGTGTTGGTAGGAATGCAAACTGGTGCTGCCACTGTGGAAAACAGTATGGAGGTTCCTCAAGAAGTTAAAGATAGAATTAACCCTATCATTCAGCAATTGCACTACTGTGTATTAACCCAAAGAAAACAAAAACACTAATTCAGAGGGATACCTACACCCCTGTGTGTATGGAAGCATTATTTACGATAGCCAGGATATGGAAACAACCAAAGTGCCTATCAATCAATGAATGGATAAAGAAGATGTGATATATATAACACAATGGAATGTTATTCAGCCACAAAAAGAATGAACTCTTACCATTTGCAATAGTATAGATGGAGCTAGAGAATATAATACTAAGCAAAATTAATCAGAGAAAGACAAATACCATATGATTTCATTCATATGTGGAACTTAAGAAAACAAACGAGCAAAGGGAAAAGGGGAGAGAGACAAACCAAGAAACAGACTGTTAATTATAATGCCTATTAGCCATTTGTATATCTTCTCTTATTCAGATGTTTTGCTCATTTTAAAAGTTGGTTTTTGACCTGTTGGTTCGTTCGCTTCCTTCCTTCCTTCCTTCCTTCCTTCCTTCCTTCCTTCCTTCCTTCTCTTTCTTTTCTTTTTTCTTTTCTTTTTTCTTTTCTCTCTTTCTTTCTTTTCTTATTATTTTCTACACTTGGAAGATATCATTCCATTATGTTCTGCCCTCTATTTTAGTTGTTGAAAACCTTTCAATCTGTTTGGACTTTTGCAGGTAATCTATAGTTTTCCTCTGGCCTCTTTTAGGATAGTCTCTTCTTTTTGATTCCCTTCAGTTTCAGAATGTGGTTCTTTTTTATTTGTCTCAAGTGTAATTAGTTTTCTTTTTCTATCTGTGAATTTCTCTCTTTCATCCTTTCTAAGCCATGATTTCTTCAAATATATATCATTCTCTCTCTCCTTTGTCTTTGGAATCTGATAAATGTATGCTCAACTTTCTTTGTCATCCAAGTCATTTTAATTCACTTTTCCTTAATCTGTGGGTTTTTTTTTTTCTTCTTTCCTGGACTTTTTTCTGATTGTATTTTCATTTCATTATTTCCTTCTTTAGCCAATTATAACCTGTGGTTAAACTAGTATATTATTATTTTGCTAAATTTTGGTAATGTTTATTTTTAGAAGTTCTGTTTTTATTTTCCTGAAATGCTGTATGACCTATCCTATTTCTTGTGTTCAGACTTTTACTTTGTTGTATGTATTCTGCTGAGGTTTTCTGTTACCTGACTCTGGGAGGTACAGTATTTGTAGTGTTTGTGGGTATGTTTATTTTTGTAGTATGTTTGCCTGTTTTGTCTAATGGAGTTCAGTTTCTTTGGGTGCCTGATTATCTTTTGCTGTGTGCTAGGCATTTTTCTTTTTTAAGAAGTTATTTCTGAGAATATTTGAGTCCTTCAGAGAAGATTGGTTTTGTTTCTGCATGGCATCAGAAATCACTATCGGTCCAAGAACAACATTAAATTTAATCAATTTTAAGTGTCTACTCCACTTGGCCTCTGAGGCTGTCAAGATGTAGTATGTAGTTTTCTAAGATTAGCAACTGTTCTCAGATTACAAGTGGATTTGCTTCTTTTCTCTCTGGATTCTCCTGTGCGCTTCACTTTTAGCTTGGTATTTCTATGTTCTATCACTTCTTTGATGCTTTTTGGACATTTTTTACATGTCATACAACACTTTTAGTTGTTTTCAGTGGTAAGCTAACAACCTAATCTGCCATAGTGAAAATAGAAAACTGACGTCTCATCTTTTTTATAAAACAAACATCAGATTATTTTATTCTCCTGATAAAATTATTCATTAATTTCTTAACAAGAAATAGAATGAAGTGTCAAGTCCTCAATATGGCATGTAAGCCCTTTCATGATATGGCCTCTGCTTGCCTTTATCAGCTTTGCCTTTTGCTAGAAATTCTCACATTTATTTCTTTGCACATTTTCTTTTTTTCTCTAACTCAGAATGTTCTTGTCATTCAGCAGATTCTAACTGATGTGTCAATTCTTTTGTGAGAGCCTCTGGCAAAGCAGAATATTTTTCATTTTTTGATTCCTTTAAAATCCTATAGATAATTTCATTATAGTACTTTCTGCATAGCCTTTACCTTCTTCATACTCTCTTTTAAGACTGAGCTCTTTAAGGGCTGTGATCATATATTGTTAATATTTGAATCTCAAGCCTTAGCATAGCATTATATGCCCAACAGTTAAATATTTAAGAAATGAGTAAAATGATCTTTTCCTTAGTCTGTGCCCCAGTTTTAATATTTTTTCTAAATATGTAGCATATGTTTCTGAACAAAACATACATGGTATACGAAAAAAATTTTAAAATATACTTACACATCTCTCCTATAACAACTTGAGAAATATAGCATGTGAGAAGAGTTTGGATGTCTTAGTCTTTTTCATATAGAGAAGAGATACTTTCAGGGTATTTCAGGGATAGCTGCTTAAGAGCATGTGGAGCAGTGAGGATGCATGAAAACCTGTCCTAACAGCCAAAGAGGAATCCTGCAACAGTGTGACATGCCTGCACAGTAAGACATTGCTTGGCCTGTAGTAGCATATCAGCATTCGTGCTTTTCTGTGACTCAGGCTCTGTGTGTTTGCATCTCTAGCTCCTACTTTTTCTTCCGCCACTGTGGGTTAACTCTCATTCTCCTTTTCACTTACTCATTGTTTCTTCTCTTGCTGCTTTTGTTTGAAGGTTTCTGCTTATTGCCACTTCCCTGCCAGTAACAATTTTGGGCAGTTCTTGTGCAAGACAATGTCATGGGCCACTGGTGACACACTTGGTGTGGTTTCTTTTGACCTAGCATTGTTTCTCCAATCTAATCAGTTGTGGCTAAGGTCTCAAGGTCCTATATGACCTGAAGTTTGGTGAACCACGTGTAAGGACCTGCACAAGCTACTTTCCTGAGGAGTATGGGCACTGCAAGTGCCCAGAACACTGTAAGAGTTCTCTCCTGCAAGTTAATGTTTTACTTTTATGTTAAAATACACGTTAAAACAATACCTCCTTATAGTTAATTTGGGATTTAAATACTGCTTTTTTAGGATAACTTTCTCATTTTGTACTCAAAATCATGGCATTATGTTCAGGGGAATTCTTTTTCTTATGAAAGAATAAACTAACATGTAAGGATGGTAGATTTATGTTTAATTTTAGGCAGTGAATTAAAATTTGATTTTTCAATTAAAATTTTAATTTTACTTCACTTCCTTGCTTTTAGCTCCAGATCTTAAACCTGTCAAAGTCATGCATTTCATTTTTTCCCCCTTTGTTCAGTACATTCCTTTGACTGTAAGTTTTTTTTTTTTGCTCTTTTTATTTTATTTTTTTTTCTAAATATTTTACTTTATTTTTCTTTTTTTTTAATTTTTTTTTAATTAATGATTTTTTATTATATTATGTTAGTCACCATACAGTACATCCCCGGTTTCCGATGTAAAGCTCGATGATTCATTAGTTGCATATAACACCCAGTGCACCATGCAATACGTGCCCTCCTTACTACCCATCACCAGTCTGTCCCATTCCCCCACCCCCCTTCCCTCTGAGGCCCTCAGTTTATTTCTCATAGTCCATAGTCTCTCATGTTTCATTTCCCCTTCTGATTACCCCCCCCTTTCTTTATCCCTTTCTTCCCCTACCGATCTTCCTAGTTCTTATGTGACCGTAAGTTTTAAGAAACTATTTTTGCCTCTTAGCTAGCTATTAGCAATAAGGGAAATTTCATGTTTATATAGGATTTTATAATGAATGAAAATTTCAAGTATTCAGAATCATTTGACTTTTATAATAATGTGACCAGTTGCGTGTTTCATCATTTTATGGATGAGTAAACAAAGGTTCTGAAAGTTACTTGCTGGAGTTGCATAAAGCCAGTGTGCAGCAGCGTTATAACTGCAAAATGAGATTTCTTTCTCTAAATTTCATATTCTTTGCTTTTGATTCTGTGGAAAATATAAAAAAGGCAGACAGTATAGTTTCTGTTTTCCAGAAGCTTGCTGTGGGTTAAGAAAAAAAATCAGGAACAAGTAATGAAGTACAGTACACTGGTCTAGGACTTCTGAGGCCTGACTGCTATTCTTCATCACTCTAGCTGCATGGTAGTGAAGGAACTTGAGTATCTTTTCCCCCACAGCTTTATTGAGATATAACTGACATATAACATTGTGTAAGTTTAAACTGTATAACATGATGATTTCATACGTGTGTATATTGTGAGATGATTACCACAATAAGGTTACTTAACTCATCCTTCACCACACCTAATTACCATTTTTGTTGTGGTGGTGGTGGTATATTTTTTTTTACAATGAAAGTTTGGAGTGAATCTGTGAATTCCCTTCCAGCTCTGAAATGCTATGATTCTGTGAAGCTGTCATCTTTTAAGAATGTTTTTATTTTTTATGGTTCCACAAACATGAGAGGTCAGGATTGTTTGTGTTTAAGATAAATACTTTTTACTTTTATTATTGTTATTAAATATTTGCCCTAATTTTCTATACCCTTATTTTAAAAAAATATTTTACTAGAGGAACAACTAAGTTGAATAACTTTAGCCAAATTATTATAAAGCAAGAAAAAGAGGAAGGGAAAATAAAGAGAAAGAAATATGCCTGTGGACATTTTGGTATCTTTATTTCCAGTGTTTAATTTTTCCTGGATTGAGTCCTATGCAGGCATACTTTAGGAAGGAAATTCATCTTAGAAATGTGCTGCCTTTAAAACTATTTTGAAGTCTAGAGGCTCTTTGGAAGCTTATGATGTTTTAACCATTTTTATTCTGTTCACTTTGTCTAGTCATTTCTGTTTTGAACATTGGGGAAACTTTAATGTTCCTGTTTAATCTTTTTATTCTTTGAGCTCCTAATTCATTTAAATGCATGTGGTATAAGAAAGCAAGAAAGAGCTACAAAGTTGTTTTTGCCTTGAACATAAAATCACTATGATTGTTCTCTCAATTAGAAGAAAGTACTTTTACATTTAATTCTTTTTGCTTTTTATCCCCATTTCACTCTCTTTCCAGAAGCCTTTTCTTTCACCAAGCAGAGGCTTCTGACTTCATCTATATACATGAATACATGAGTTGAATTTAATTATCACCCCAAGAATCATCTATCTTAGCTCATTTTAGTAACATTGTTTGCTTCTGAACTGCCTAAGAGTTTTTCAGAAAGAAATTTTGAAGAGCTTATTATCTTTTACATAGGGTATTTAAATTTTTTAACTTTAAAATTATATAAGAAAATGAGTTTTTTAACTTTCAGTGTAACAGCTCTGTTGAGATATAATCCTCATACCTATTATATAACATTTTTATCTTTTCAAAATATTTTTTAACTTTTTATCATTTTACTTTTTAATTTTTTAAGTCATACACATATATTAGCTTTTTACTGGAAAGTTTTTAATTTAATTTTTTAATTTTGAAAGTAGTAAGAAAGTTTGAGAAAATGTTTGAATAAAGAAGGAAGAAATCATCCTTAAAACATTTTCTCTTTTCTATGTGTTTTATGGTTTATAGCTACATGATTTTCATCATATACTTTAGTAGGGTCCTTTTTAGTTTTCAGTTGATGTGGTGTCAAATAATTTTATCTAATTTATTGTAGATAGAATTGGAATGATGCCTTATTTTACTGGCTGTATAATTACACACCAAACGAGTGAATGTGCCAGGAAGGAAGAGGGAAGATAACTGCAACATAAAATGCTAGTGTCCCCGACTACTGTAAAATCAGAGCAACTACTGTAGCAAAACCAAACAACCTGTGCTGTGGAAGTGATTTTGTGCTAGTTCTGGACCTCGCCTCCAGGGGGCATAGCCGCTTTTGCTCTGCTCTGGGAAAGCCACTGTCTGTGTAAGCCGTCCAACTACCTTGAGACCACCATGCTGTGAGGAAGCCCCACCTAACCATGTGGCGATGATAGTCGCAGAAGCACTGAGGCACCGGGCACTGGAGTGAAGTCTTCTGGTACTGTCCAGACTAGCCTCCTTGTTAGCCAGGTGCAGCAGAGTCAGTAATCCCAGGTGACAGCACAGGGAGCATTTGAACCCTGCCAAAATTACCCACAGAATTGTGAGACCTAACAAATCATTTTCAACCACTAGGTTTTGGGTTGGTTTTTTCCTGCAGCAATAGGTAATTGGTAGACCTGCCAAACTGATTTTCAAGTATAGAGATAGCCATCCACAAACAAGAATGCAGGGAAGATGGTTCCAATAAAGCTTTCCTTGGGAATCTGATAGTGTACTTGAGAATGATTAGAGAAACACTAAACACTAAAGTAAGACTGGTGATGACCATTAGAGCTGAGATTAAATGAAGGATATAAAGGAGAATATAATATGTAACGGCTGTATGTTTTGACAAAACTCAACTGTAAAAAAAAAAATGTAGGGAGAGCATGTGCAAATAATTTTTAAAAACCATCTTAGGCTCTCATATTTGTGTTAGTAGTGTGGGTTTTGTATTGAGATAATGTTTTCTGTGTGTTGTGCAACAAAGCAAATGGATAATTTTAAATTATTCCAATTCTGTTATTTCTTGTGTCTCTGAGAGCCAGAGTCTCTGTGGAAGAAATAATGTATAGATGTAAGTTAGAAGAATAAGTAAACACCCTGTGTTTTTTAATTGGAAATATCAGTATGAACTCATGAGGTATTTTAATTTTATCTTGATATATACATCACATATGTATAAATTTTTGTACATATGTATATGTATAATATCTGAGAATGTTTTATGTGTATTATGGAATAAAGAAAATGAATATTTATGTGATAATTTTATTCTGACATTTCCTAGCTACGTCTGCTGTGAAGTCACAGAAATGAGCAAACCTAGTTCCCAGAATGTGTTCTTGAAATGCTGCTGACTTCTAAAAGAAACCACTTTATGTCAAAAACTAGGGATGTACTGTATGGTGACTAACATAATATAATAAAAAAATATTATTAAAAAAAAATAAACCCGAAAGAAACCAGGGCTTCTTTGATAAATCTTTGATTCTAGGTGTGGGGCATGAAATAAATAAAATGATCCCGGAATTTTTTTTATACTGTATATCAAGGAAGCTATTAGCTACTACTAACTAGAGTCAAGACAAAAGCATTGAGGAGCCAACTTGAAGAGCCACTGGGGTGAGCAACAATCTTAGGTTTAGCACTGGAAGTCCTGGGTTCTGGGAAACCTCTTTCTCCGGCATTTGGTACAATTGATCACCCTCAGAGGTTCCCACTGGCCGCAAAGGGACAAGGTGAGCGTCTGCAAGGATAAGAGCTGCAGTGGTTTGGCATCCTTTATTATGTTTAAATCTCTGAGTTCATACTGAGAGCCCAAACAAAACAAAACCCACTAATTGTTCATCTTTAGTAGATATCAGGAAAGCAGTATCTAATTTTGAAATCTGATGAAGCAAGGGAAAGAATCAAGTATTTATTTTTACTTTTCTGTATGAACAGTACCACCAGGTAAACAAATAGTAGGTGAGGTAAAGTTTCTTTTTACAGAGAAATTTTATATGCTAGCAAATAAAGACAAAATGATAGAATTGGAATAATCTCTATATTTTAATGGATTTTGACATTGAGTATCAGTGACTGCTAATGACACAGAAATAGAGAAAGTCACACATGTGCTGCACATGCACCACTACCTAAGGAAAATACCCAAAATATTAAGCCCAAGTCTGACAAAGCTGCCTACATCCAACTGCCAACATATAGCAAACATGCAAGACAGAGGAATGGGTTCAACTGCCCTGTGGGGAATGCACTCTTTGAATCCCAGTCTGTGGGAAACTATAGGACAGATGGTTGAATATACTTAGCAGATTGCAAAGAAAAAGTAAGAAATGGTGAGGGAACCTATATGGATTTAAAAAAAAAAAAAAGGTGAGTTTAAACTATAGCAGTTAGCTATATAGATTTCAGTAATAAAACCATAAATAAAAGTAAGGAAGTGATTACTACAAAAACCAGAGTAGTATTTCTTGGTTGGGATGGGAGAGCTAGAGGGGAATGGATGGAGGGCATCATGACTGGCGTAGGGTACATACATGGAGGGCTTCTGTAGTCGCTGACATGATTTTGTCTTCTGATCTGCATGGTGGTTCCAAGTTCAGTTAGCTGTAATTTTTGTGTGTGGTTTTCCGTGTTTGTAATATCTGTATCTATTTCAAAGACTTTTTTAGAGTAGTTTTAGGTTCACAGCAAAAGTAAGAGGAAGATGGAGGTGTCTCCTATATCCCCTGTCCCCACGCATGCATGGCCTCCCCCCTAATCACCATCTCCCTCCAACCCCCCAGAACAGTACATGTGTTAGAATTGATGAACTTACATTGATACATCATTGTCTCCCAAAGTCCATAGTTTACATCAGGGTTCACTCTTGGTGTATATTCAGTGGTTTGGGACAAATGTATGGTGACATATGTCCATCATTATAGTGTTATACAGAGTATTTTCAGTGCCCTAAAAATCCTCTGTACTCTACCTATTCATTCCTCCAAACTTTGGCAGCCACTGATCTTTTTCCTTTCTCCATAGTTTTGCCTTTTCCAGAATGTTAGATAGTTGGCATCATACAATATACAGCCTTTTCAGATTAACTTCTTTCACTTAGTAACATGCATTTAAGAGTCCTCTATGCCTTTTCCTGGCTTGATATTTCTTTTTAGTGCTGAATAATGTGTGTATTATATTTGGTTATAAAAATCTGAAATAAAAAGTAAGGAAGGGAAATTGACCAGAGTGGAGGCCACTGTATTAGCAAATGATGGTAAGTGATGCCTTATAGATTATCTAAGACTTCCTGAGTGAGGATTTTATTAAATGCTACTGTGAGAAGATTCAGCATAATCTGTCAGAGAGCACTGAAGTTTATTAAAAAGGGGGGCTGGAGTGCTGAAAACTGTGTTTCTAAGAAGATAACTCTAGCAGGATGGATTTCAGGAAGAGATTGGAAAGCTAGCTCGTACACCACATTGTGAAGGTGAAGGTGGTAAAGATTTGGATTAGGTGATGCTTGTAGGACCAGAGATAATGTAACTGTTGTGTTACGCAACAGAAGAATAGTCAGTAAGACTTGATGACAGATTAAGCATGGTTAAAAATAAAAGCATTAGAAATAAGCTCAAAGATTTCATGTTTGAGGGCATATCCTTTATTGGGTAGGTACTGGGGAATTGTAGAAGGACAATTCTAGGTAATTAGACTAAAGTAAGATCTGTTATTTCTCCTCACGATGTATTTAGAATCCCGGAGGACTGATCACTAGGGATTCTACATTCCAAATGGTTCATTTAAAAACGCTATTCTGACAAGCAAGAAACTGATAACAGTGGTTGTTTTTGATAAGTGCATATTTGTGACATAGAGATATGTCTTTTTTCTTTTGAATTTTGAGGGTGACTTTTTTTCTTTTGAATTTTGAATTATGTGCTTATATTATTGAGAAAATAAATAAAATTTAATTAAAAGACAAAGATGCCCAAGTCTTTCAATTTTCAGGGACAAATTCTTAGTTGACATTCTTTTATCATTGTAAGTGCTTTAGACTATAGTTACTCAGAAAAGCATTCAGGTAAGCATGTTTAGTAATTGGTCGCCTTTGCCTTACATATGTTTGTAAACATTGTATTTTTGAACAAATTTTATGTTTGTGTGTCTCTGTATGTTGTGTGGGTGCATGTGTGGTTTTGGGTCCAGGTACGTGTGTGTGTGTGTTTTTCATTCAGAAAAAAAATGTTTATAGCTGGAGTTTCAGCTCTCTTCCTAGTGCTTTTAATTCTTACTGCCTCCAGTTATGATTTTCCTCCTTAGGTGGGAGATGCTCTTCTCAACCAGCTTCAGGGCCATAAAGATGGTGGTAATGCAGCAACATAGACTGTCTCTCTTCATTATCACTACTGATGCTAAAGGTCACTACATATCTATTATTCTATCGGTCTCCCCTCTTCTGTCTCTCTTAGGCAATTGCTCTGGATCCAGCTATATATAAAGTGTCCTGAATACATGACACTTCATTTTGTGTGTTAGTCTTTTGGCTAGGTAAAGATGCGGTATTAGATCTGGTGATGAAAAGAGAATAGGAGATGATGTGTGTGTGTGTATATATATATATTTTTTGTTGTTGTTTTAATAACTCTGTTTCATAATTTGTTATTAGTGATAAAAGAACCATTAGGAAAATTCAAGTAGGGGATACTTATTCCTTATGGTCTAGTGAAATTGGGAGAAGTTGTAAGTCTGTTCCCCTACGGACCTAGAAAAGAGAAAGAAGGATTGGAAACACTAAGAGGTAGTAGCTAAGCAGCACCAGCACAGGGGCTGTCAACCTTGGTTGCACATTGGCCTGGCTGAGGATATTAAAAAAAAATACATGTTGAAGCTTAGTTCCCACTTCTAGAGATTCTGATTTAATTGGTCAGGGCTATGGCATGGGCTTGGAACTTCTGGAACCTATGCATTTGAATGTAATATGAAGACTGAAAACCACTGACCTTGAGAAGAAAACTGGTCTAGGACCGAGGAAAGGAGTTCCCAGGTTTCACAGCACCTAGATCCCTAAATCTCTTCTTTTGGGATAAATTGGAGTTTACTATAAAGTGATGCTTTCCAAGCTTTGTGATTTTTTAGGTTTCTGATGGGAAGAAAACACAAAAAAGACATGAATGAGTCTTTAGCATCTGGAAAGAATGGACAGATTCACATCATAATAGTAATAAAACTTCATGGATTGATTACACTTTCTTAACATTGTGATATTTGCACAGGTTGCCTGTGATTTGCTTCGGAGAATAATTCGCATCTTGTATCTCACTAAGAGACTCCAGGGACAACTGCAAGGGGGAAGTAGAGAGATAACAAAAGCTGCTCAGAGTCTTAATGAACTTGGTAAGTCCTCTTTTGATTAAAAAGTTAGTAGAGTTTTATAGATTGTTCAGTCACTTGATTTGTTGGCTTTTGTTATCACCAGTAACAAATATTATTGAACAAACGTATTTAATAATTAGCCATATACAATATTGTCACACTTTTCAAAATGGGTAAGATTAGTTGATTTCTCTATTAGAAATGCGGTTTATTTTTAAAATTCTCATATGGTAAAATTGGCCCCTTTTTTGGGGGGTATACATGCCTATGAATTTTAACACATGTATAGATTCATGTAATCCCCAGCACAGTCATGATATAGAGTAAGTTTCATCACCCCAAAAATTCCCTCCTGCTATCCCTTTACAGTCTCACCTCCCCCCTAACTTTGGCAACCACTGATTGGTTCTCCATCAGTTTAGTTTTGTTTTTTGGAGAATGTCACGTAAATGGAATTATAAAGTATGTAACCTTTTGAGGCTGCTTTTTGTATTCAGCATAATGCCTTTGAGATTTATCCAAGTTTTTATATATACCATTGTTACTTGGTGTTTGGTGGAATATCATTGTGTGGTTGTACCACAGTTTATTGATTCAGGAATTGAAATTTATGTTGTTTCTAGTTTTTGGTGATTATGAATAGAGCTACTGTAAACATTTGTGTACAGGTTTTCATGTGAACTTAATTTTCATTTCTGTAGGAGAAATGTTTTTTTTTAGGTGACAAATCCTATGTTGATATTATGCCTAGAAGATTTATTGAATTATTTCTTCACATGCTCATTCATCTCCCAAGCATTTAGAACAGACTCTTGACATTCAAGGGTTTAACATTCATGGTTCTGACTGTTAACAAGCTGCAAGGTCCGTGATGATATAGTTCATATTTCAGGCATAATTTTGAATAGCTACTGAGTGTATGTAGAACTAACACCTGCATTTTAATGAGGCTTTGTGGTCTTCTTCTTTTCTTTGGGTACTCAGTAATTTTTCTGAAGTGGATGTGTTTAGTGATTTTGTACCTTTGTAGGTTCAGAGGTCTTTGATGATATCCAATTCAAGTATCAAGAGTCTACTTACTGTTGGTGGTGTGCTTTGAAAATAGTATCAGAAAGATATGCATTACATGTTATTTTTGAATTTTTCTATCTTTGATATTTCAATTACACAGGTTGTAATGCTTATTCCATATTTTTTACTAAAGAAATATAGCCTGTCATAAATGATACTTCCATATCAGTTTTTAATGCTCAAATACATTGCTTAGGCACATCGATGGGAATATGTCTAACGTGTGATTTAGTATGCTTGGAATATATTGCATAAAAAGTTCGTATTTATTTACATATTTATTTAAATTTTAAAAATGTAAGCTTTTAAGTTCTAGTTAGTTAGCATACAGTGTTATATTTGTTTCAGGTGTATTATAATAAAGCACTTTCATATATCTCTGGGTGCTCATATATCTCTGGGTGCTCATCACAGCAAGCACACTCCTTAATCCCCATCACCTATTTAACCCATCCCCCACCCACCTCTCCTCTGATGATCATTGTTTGTTCTCTATAGTTACAAGTCTGTTAAAAAGTTAATTTTTCATCAGTGAGTAACGCTTGAATGTTTTTTTCACGGTATGTGCTAAATGTAGGAGTGTAAAAATTTTAGTATCGGCTTTTATTTTTTGCTTTATCACATTTAATTTCTTTGCTCCAGAAATAATATGTAGGATAATAGAATCATTAAAAACAGGCACAAATTATTCTGAGGTTTATTATGCATATTTGTCATCACTGACACTGTTCCATAATAAAAAAATTGCTAGATTTTGAATATGATTATTATTTTTTTCTAGAAAAAACAGATGCTGTAATGCAAATGGTGATGTCCTGTTTTTTAAAAAAACAGACGCAAGTATCAATCATAATGTTCTCAGTTGGTTCAATGTAGAATATAAGCCCATTATTCTTCCAATTAGGCATTGGCTTTATCCAAAATTTTATAAATATTAAATGATGAACAGTTGTTGAGAAAATATAGTTCGTGGTGGAATTATCTCAAAATGGATTATATTAACTTAAATTTTTAAAGCTTTGCAGATTATGTACCATTCAAAATTTGCAAAGACTTCATCTCTTCGTCATTCACCACTGTGATTCAGTCTTAGCCAACCCTGGCAAGAGGAAGATAAAGTTGCTACTTTTGGAATTAATATTTTAATAAAAGTAATAACTTGGGACTCACTATTAGAATTACACATATATACAAAATGATATTTTATGATTGGAACATCTCTGAAATTACCAGTGTCTATATCAGTATGGTTCTGATTCTCATTAGAAAGAATAAAATGATGCAGAGTAGCAGTGTTTACATAGGTCCTTGAAATTAACTTAAAATAATCTCTTAAACTTGAAAGGTCTTAAGGGTCGAATTGCAGAGACCAGATGAAATACATTGTTATCTAGAAATTAAGTATATTTTGAGGGACTGGAGGGAATGTAGAGTGGCTGCTTGCTAATGGCTACAGATTTCTCTTTGGGGTGATGAAAATGTTTTGCAATTAAATAGTGGTGATTGTTGCTCAACCTCCTCAATATACAGAAAAGCTGCTGAATTGTTCACTTAAAATGTTGAATTTTATGGTATGTGAATTACAAACCAATATAAAAAGTATATTCTGGTACCTGGTGACAATTATTTTATAATGGTACCTTTTCTTTTTTTAAATTGAGGTCTAAATGGCATACAATAAACTGCACATATTGAAAATGTGTAGTTTGGTAAGTTTTGACATGAAACATCACCAGTATCAAGGTAATGAACATAACTCTCACTCCCAAAAGTTTCCTCATGCCACTTGGCAAGCCTTCCTCAGGCATTTACTGGTCGTCTTTCTGTCATTGTAGATTTAGTTGGCACTTTAGAGAATTTTTTATAAATGAAATAATACAGTTTGTATGTGTTTTTGTGGCTTCTTCCAGTCAGTTAATTTTGAGATTTATCCATGTTGTTGTGTATATCAGTAGCTCATTCCTTTCTATATCTGAGTCGTGTTCCATCTATTAGATCTCCCACAGTTGTTTTATCCATTAACCTGTTGGTGGATATTTGAGTTGTTTCTAGTTTTCGGCCATAACAAATCAAGCTGCTATGAACATCCATGTACAAGTGTTTGTATGGACATATGCTTTCATTTCTCTTTGATATATACATAGGAGTGGAATGGCTAGATCATATCGTAGATATATGTTTAACTTTTTAAGAAATTACCAAGGTGTTTTTCAAAGTAGTTGTAAAATTTTACATTCCTACCAGTAGTGTTTGAAAATTCTACTTCCTCCACATGTCAACACTTGTAATAGTCAGTCTTGTTAAATTTTAGCCATTCTAATAGTTGTATAGTGGTACTCTGTTTTGAGTTTACAAAAAATTTGAACTAATAAAGGAGTTTAGCAAGATTTCAGGGTACAAGATTAATATACAAAAATTAGTTTTATTTCCATATATTCTACTGTTAACAAGCAATTGGAAATTAAAATTCAAAAATACTATTTATAGTAGCATAAAAATATGAAATACTTAGGTTGAATTTGACAAAAGATTCGTAAGACATAATATAGACTGAGAACTAGAAAACATTGTGAACGGTGCAAGAAGACATAAATTAATAAATAAACCTTGTCTGTGAAATGGAAGACTTAATATTGTTTGTTAAGATGTCCATTCTCCCTGTATTGATCTATATGAATTCAATATGGTTATAATTTGAATCCCAGCGGGCTTTTATTTAGAAATTGACACACCGATTTGAAAATTCATATGGAAATGCAAAGGATCTAGATAGATAAAGCTTTTAAAAAAGAATAAAATTGGAAGATTAACCCTACTTGTTTTGAAGACTTACTACAAAAACTTATAGTAAACAAGACAAAAAGATAGACAAACAGATCAATGGAACAGAATAGTGAGTCTAGAAATAGACCCACACTTATATGAACAACTGATTTTTGACAAATTTAGCAGGGAAAAGGTAGTCTTCAACAGATGATACTGGCACAATTGAATAGCCAAATGCGAAACAGTGAACTTGCGGTCATACCTCACTTCATATAAAAAAAAAAAACTAACTGAAAATGGATCATAGCCCTAAATATAATACCTAAATTATAGAAAATCTAGAATGAAATACAAGAGAACATTTCTGTGACTTGGAATTAGAAAATGATTTCATAGATCTATCACTCAAAGCACAATTCACACACAGAAGAATTGATAGATTTTATCAAAATTTAAACCTTCTGTTCTTTGAATAATACTATTAGAAGAATGAAAAGCAAGGCATCAACAGGAAGAAAATACATGCAAAGTATATAGTTGCTAAAGGACTAGTCCAGAATATATAGAACACTCTACAACCTTGGTAAGAACACAATGCAATTAAAAAAATAGGCAAAAGATTTGTAGACACTTCACCAAAGAAGACACATGGATGGCAGCTATGCATATAAGGTGCTCAACATCATTAGCCATTAGGGAAATACAAATTAAAATTGTACTAGTGTACTAGTATACTGCCAGAGAATAAGCAGAATTAGCGTAGGCATACTTGTAATTTTTCATGCAGACTATTATGTAATGATTTATAAAACTACTCAGTGTAGGTTTCAGGATTAAATTGTATCATTGATTTAAAGCTTTTCTTTAAGAAGAGTCCCAAGACTAGATGGAAATTTAGATGGGCCTTACTACAAATTGATAACATTTTTTGAACATCAGCAAGATAATGTACTTAAAAATGTATTTTTGGTGCTCTTACCTTTTAAAATTGTTGTTAGCCCATCAAATCAGGGTCTTTATGTGATTCATAAGCTTTATATTTTTTCAGAATTTTTTGAGCAGCTTGGTAAGCTGTCATTGTGAACCAGAGGAAGGGACCTTCTTACAAAATAAATTAGTGTCTGAAATTACTTAGAATTAGAACTATTGAAAAGGTTTTTGTAATATCAGTATATCTAGGTCAGGTTGAATAACAGGTTTCCTTATTCCATGTAACGCATTTATACTTTTTCTGCATTGAATTGAAGCTATAGACACCTTGACCTATCCATCATACACTCATTGGTGAGGAATCTAGTGTACTCTTTGGTTTAGTGTTATCAAATGTTAAAATTCTGCTGGATAAACTGGATTAGAATATTTAAGTGTAGAGAGAACATGGAAGACATAAATCTGTACTATTTTGATTTTTGGTAGATGAATTTTTTCTTGTGTACTACTTGCCTTGGAGTTGTTGAGAGATTCAGTTTGACCCTAGTTCCTCTCTACTTAGCATTTCATTTAGATTCCTTCCATTTTATTTCTCCTTATTTGTATTAGACCCTTACTTTCGAAAGTTTTTTTTTTTAAACAATGAATCTTTAATTATCTTAAAGTTTACTAGAGGTTTTTGAGAGTCATGACTACCAAGAGCCAATATTTACCTTGTGAAGTTACTATAATTCAGGGTTTATATCTCTCTTACTTTTTCTGGCTTATAAACTTTATTTTGCCAACAGTGAGAATTAAAATTGTGTATGGATATTTTATTGCCTGACTTGTACAGAAGGCATTAATTTGACTTATAAAAATGCATAATAAAAAATACATAGTAAGAATGAGCAACAAATCAGAGACCAGCAATACGAGTGAAAAAGGGATGATGCAGAGGGGATCGCAGCCCAGCTTTTTGTGAGTCCTGAGTTGAGGTAGAGATGATTCATGATTCCTCCTCCTCCCATTGATAGGCATTCTTTTCACAGCTTTTGGGGAGAAATGGGATAGGGGATTCATACATAGGTAGGGGTGATTGGAGCTCTCACAAACTGTAATGACAACTCATCCTTCTGAAATTTTCTTGATTCTGCAAATCCATATTAATGCTTCATCTTTCTCTTTATATTAACCAAGTTCACAGGATACTGGTTTATAATCCAGAACACTGTTCATTAATTTGCCATGAGATACCTGCTGTTTGTTGAGCTGAACACATTTAATTTTCTCTCTGGATAGATTAAATGGAAAAACAAATTTGTAATCAGAGACTTGGTAGAATTTGAGTTAGATCAAGGGAAGCTGCTTGTATGATTCAGATATTTGGTGCAAACTGTGATAAGCCTGATGGTTATTACATCTTCACATTAATAATGTGCCTACTTTTATCTGGAGTTCTGAATATGTCTTGGGTCATGGGGAGTCCTCTCTTTGGTCACTGTCAATCTCTTGACTCTTAAATCTTTATTTCTTCTTTTATGCTTCATATTGACTGTCCCTACTTAGTTTATACATTATTTTATCTAAGTAGGACACAATAAAATTGATTAGGTTTCTGCTTCCAATTAAAATTATATCCCAGTGCTGAGTACAGTTATATTCCACATATGAATTTGGGAGATTGAGTGTTCCCTAAATTTTAGTCGCACATTTGGTCTCTTGAATTTTAGAATGATTTTCTGCTAATCCCACTTGCTCAAATACACTTGTTAGTATTTAGATACTTCAGATTTATAGGTTAATATGACAGGCTTTGTATCTTTTTATGGTATTGATGCTTTCTAAACATAAATATAATGTCTTCTCATTCATTAGAATCTATTTTTATATTTTCAAAGATATTTAGTTTTAAAATATATATTGTGTTTTATGATAACTTTATTTCTAGGTAGTTTAAAAATTTTTAGTACCTGAATTAATTTTTACTTATCCTACAAGTAGGGATTGGAGGAGAAAAATTTTCCATAAAAAAGTAAACAGACCATATTTTTATGTGGATACTCCCTAGGCTTTTTATGAAAATCATGATTTATAATTCATTTAGTTTATTTAGCAAGTAGGTTTCAGTACACATAAGCCCTGTTGCTTGGTGGGAACCTGGTATAATATGAGTAAACGTAGTTTTTGTGTTTGGGAAGTTTTAAGGTATGTCCTTATCTGAAATGAAGCATAAACTGTTGATGATGACAGTGATGTTATTATTGTTATTATTATTATTATTCTCATCATCCATGGGAGAAACCAGTCTCCTTTCTTTCCAGCTTTCTCATCTTGGTTCATCTGCACTTTCCATGAAATGATAAGAAAAAAGCTTCAGTTTCTCACCATAAGACTTAGATAAATTCATTCTTTTATTCAGGCAATATTTATTGAATGCCTGCTAACACGTGCCATGCGCATTCTTAATATTGCAGATACATCAATGAACAAAACATAAAAGGAGTTCCTCTCCCTTTTGTAAGAGCTTATATTCTAGTGGGTTCTAAGATCACATGCCTGGTAGATCTGTAAGAATCTGATGACAGAGCCTGAACTCCTATCCACCAGTGCTGTACTCTTTTCCTTAAACTCTATAGCATCATTCAATTACTTTAAGGCATTGCTACCATTAGTAGACATCCCAGGGCCTTAAAAAAAAAAAAAAAGTTAAAAAAAAAAGACGTTTAAGATATACCATGTTTGTATAATGTATTTCATGTTGTGATTATTGGTTGACTGTTGTTAGTAACTTCTGTATTAAAGCTTTATTGAGTTAACATTTAAAGATTATTTTTTAAAAAGTATAACCAAGCATAAATTATAATTAAGCAGTTGGATATAATAGAAATTAATTTTTATTACTTATGTCCTATTTTCTGAGTTTTATAATTTTGTTGCTAAGCTGTGATACATTAGTACCATGTATCATGAGAAAATATTCTGTAAACCAAATTTATCAGAGAAGTATTTTGGAAAATATATAATGTAGAAGGAAAGGATTATCTATATGTTTGTTTCATCCACTACTCTTCTTTTTGTAACTGATATTTTCTCAGTCTAGTAAAACAGTACGTATAGGTAGACATTTCTGATTTATGCACAGGTGAGAGAACTATGATGTATATAATCTTTGCCACATAGTAGGTGACTGATAATTTACTGAACTGATTAATGTTTTTTGAGATGTCTGCAAGATGATGTAGTTGGTGAAAATTTCAGAAAGTTTTATTATTTCAAGCTTATTAAAATTTTCTTCTGATAGGTAAATTTGTAAATATGCTAAATAGCTATTTCCAGTATTAAATTAGGCCCGAGGTGATTTCTTAAATGCATTTAATACACGCGTAGGGTTTTTTTGTGACAACTTCAACATGGGGAGTTCAATATGCATTTTTTAACCTACATTGTAATCACCTGTGATGATAAACATTTTCAGTAAGTATGTTTGCTTTAGATGGTCTCTAAATTACTTACACATGTGACTGGATTCAGCTACCACCAGGTGGGGGTGATGCTGTGCTCAAATCCAAATGTTCAGAATAATGGACTTATGCTTAGGTATGGGTTCGCCTGTTGTAGAGATAAGCATATTAAAATTATACACTACCCCTTTTTTTTAACTAATGGAATTTAATGTCACTAAAGTTTATAGCTATCAGATGATAACCAACATAGCATTTATGATCCTATTTTATTGGTTTTATCTTATATAGTATCAAAAAAGCAGGACAACATCCGGACAAAACAAGCAGCTTACTTTTTGTTTTGTTTTTTTAAAGATTTTATTTATTTATTTGTGAGAGGGAGCAATAGAGCGAGAGTGTGGGGGAAACAGCAGAGGGAAAGGGAGAGGCAGACTCCCTCTGAGCAGGGAGGCCGATGAGGGACTTGATCCCAGAACCCTGGTTTCATGACCGGAGCCGAAGGCAGACACTTTTACTGACTGAGCCACCCAGGCGCCCGCAGCTTGCCTTTTGTGAACTTCAGAATATTTTCATACATTTCAAAGTTACAGTAGCATTTCTAGGTGTATGTTTTATTCCATATGATCATTTAATGCTTATGGAAGCTCTGTATTACACCTTACTATTTGTCATCTGCTGGAACATTTAGGAGTATTTGAGAATGATTTATTTAGTGTAAGGTTCTTCAGACTAGTAATGTATCAAATTTTTTGATTTCTTTGTTCTAAGGGTTTTGTTTTTTGTTTTTTTTCCATTTGGATGTTTAACCCAGTAGTTCTCAACCTCTTTTCTGTACTAGTATTAATAAAGTTAAGTTTTAAAAATTAAAATATATTTTAAATGGATATGAACAGTGCCTCAGAAATACAGGCTTATTATTTTATTGACTTTTTTTACTGGATTATTTTATTTACTGTTCTTTAAAAATGGTGTTAGCCTACTTCTTAGTGAATTGCTTTTGGATCTCTTAAGTCTGATATTTTGTGGGAAGCTTAGGTGGGATGTTCTACTTTTCATTGCCATTATATTCATTACTTTATGTATAAAAAAGCCTAGAACTACATGAAACATTTTTATCAGTCTTTGGTTTGGTAAATTAAATTTAGCTATAGCCTAAAATGTTTGATGTAAATTTATGATTGTAGGTGTATTTATGGAGCTTAGCATTTTGTTTTTTATTGTGTTTTTTCAAAGATTTTATTTATTTGAGAGAGAGTGAGTGAGCACTAGTGGAGAGGGGCTGAAGGAGAGGGAGAACCAGACTCCCCGCTGAGCAGGGAGCCAGATGCTTAATAGACTAGGCACCCCCAGAGTTTAACATTTTAATACCATGTAAACAACAGGGTTGGTAGGCAGGAATGATATTCTGAGAGATGTCTTCAGTAAAACAGGGTGCAGTTTTATTCGTTGGTTTTAATTTATATGTTACAGACTTGAAATCTGTGACAGTGATTCAGAAATATACTTTTCTACCATATCTAAATGGAAGATAATGCTGGTAATATAATTTTATCATCACAACTAGGAATATGTTCAGTGGTGGTGATCTATATTATTTACATATTAACACTAATATTAATATATCAATATATTAAAATAATTCCACTTTGGAGAAAAAAATCCTGATATCATTCTGTCTGGCAAACCATTCTCTAAAATCCAATTAGTTAATACCATATAATTCAAAACGGCCAAGTTTGTTAGCTAGGCATATATCTTAAGGCTGATTTATTTCTGGTGGGTACATTAAAAAGGCATGATTCTCAGAATGAGATGGTACATGGAAATTAATAAAGATTTTTCTGTAGCATTTATAGGGATTAGTGACATCTATTTTGAAAAATCTCCATATCTAAATTATATGGTCTGCGTCTCTGGAGATTCAGTTTCTTAACTTCTCAAGTAACCAGAGCTGCTGCTTGAGGAAAAAGCTGAATTTGTCAGCAACTATTCCTGAACACCTCCTTCGTCTGTTTTAGGAAAGAGCGATTGGATAGGATCTTTATTTTTCAAAACAGGATGCCAACTCTTACATTTTAATTTGGTTTCCAAAACATATGGATCTGTACTCCATCAGTGTAATATACGTTATTGATTGTCTTCCCAAATCCTTTCTCCCCTTCTTCCTTTCTGGCAGAGTCCAAGATTTGTTGAATTTTCATCTTAGTAACCCTGGCTGAGGGAAAGGGCTCCGCCCTTACTGCAGGGCTTAGATCATGATTGGTCTTAGTAGTTTCTTTCTTTCCTGTAATTGTTTAGACATGTGATCTCGTCTGAGCTAAGGAGATTTGAGGGAGTGAGCTGGGAAGTTCCAAACTTTTTGGAAAGGCTTTCTTTGCACATCGATGCAGATGAAAAGGAGGAACTAGAGATAGTGACTGGATATTATCCCTATTTCTATCTAAACTTTGAAGTTGAGACCTACTGCTTGACTATTTGCAACAAATAAACAGATACCAGATCTCATTACCATTTCAGTCAGTTCTCTTATTTTCTTGATTTCACACACCTTTTAAAAAGTTTTCTGAATATTAATACTAATACTTTATATTGCTATGGTCTTTATAACCTGTATGTTCACACTTATAATCTTTTCAGATTATCTCCTTTCTTTCATTTCTCTTCTTCTCTCATTATTTCTTTCTTCATGTCTCCCCCCCATCCTTTTTCCATTTTTCCTCATCTTTCCAGTCTCTTCCACCCACTTCTTCCTCTTCCTCCCCCCTCCCTTTTTCTTAAGTATATTTCTGTTGTGCTTTAAGCATTGCCCCTTACTTCCCAAGTGGAGCTGGACTAATGATGGATTTGAATTGAAGACCTGGGAGAAGAATGTGGGCACCAGAGTTAGATTGAAACTAGGTGGATGTTCCTTATTTGGGAAATATCAAGAAACAGATTTGAATTCATTTGTAAAAAATCTGTTTTTTTCAGATATGACTTATATGCAGTAATGCACCCATTTGAACTGTACACTATGATGGGATGTGATTATGTGTATACATTGGTATAATAACCACCGCAGTCAAGATACAGAACATTTTCATCACCCCAAAAAGTTGTTTGGTGCCTCTTTAAGTCAATCTTCCCACTTCCAACATAAGCTTTGTGTTACTAGAGATTTCCTTTTGCCTTTTCTTGAATTTCATATACTTGGAATCCTACAGTATGTACTCCTTTGATGAGTAGTATTCCCCTGCACATATATGCCACAGTGTGGTCTCCATTCGGCCTTTGATGCACATTTGGGTGGTTTTCATTTTTTGACTATTGTAAATAAAGCTCTTCTGAACGTTTATTTTCAGTGCTCTTGGGTAAATACCTTGAGTGGAATTCCTGAGTTATCTGTGTTATGATTAACTTCTTAAGATTTGTTACACTGTTTTCCAAACTGGTTGTACGTTGTACGTTTTCACCAGCAGTATATGAGAGTCCCATTTGCTTTACATACTTCAGAGCATGGCATTGTGAATTGTTTTAATTTTAGGCAGTCTAATAGATGTGTAGTGGTATCTCTTTGTGATTTTAATTTGCATTCACATGATTATGTGATTTTTGAGCCTATTTTTGTGTTTATTTCCCATTTTGTTTGCCTTATTTTTGAAGTGTCTGTCTAGATCTCTTGCCGTTGTTTTAGAGTGGGTGTCTGTCTTCTTAATGAGTTGTAAGAGGTCTTTATATATTCTGGATACAAATCTTCTGTCAGATATGTATATGTGTGTGTTTTCTTCCAATGTATGGTTTGCCTTTAATATTCCTGGTGGTGGTATTTGAGCAGAAAATTTTAATTTTGATGAAGCCCAGTAATCTTGTTTTGTTTTGTAGTTTGTGCTTTTGGAGCCCAATCTAAGACAGTCTTTTCTTATCCTATGAGTGCAAAGGATTTTGCCTACATTTCTTCTAGAAGTTTTATAGTAGTTTTAGTTTCTGTACTAAGGTCCATTATCCATGTCAAGATAATTTTTATATAATGTGAGGGAAAGGTTGAAGCTTATCTTTTCTCCTTAAAGCTATCCAGCTGATCCAGTACCTTTTGTTGAAAAGACCTTGTTGTTTCCATAAAATTACCTTAGGACTTTTGTAGAAAGTCAGTTGACTTTTTATATATGTAGGTATTTTTTGGATTCTATTCTGTTCCATTCATCTCTGTGTCTATCTTTATGCCACATTATATTTTTATCACTGTGGCCATTTTTGATTTTGTCTTTAAAGTGTATTTCATGTAAAAGAATATGTTGGCTCTTGTTTTTTTTAAATTCATTCTCATAATTTCAGTCTCCTTTTGTTTGGAGTGTCCATTTATATTTTTACTAATTGTTGATATGGTCAATTAAGTTTGCCATTTTGCTCTTGTATTCTATTTCTGTCATCTTTTTTCTTTTGTTCCTGTCTTTCTTTCATGCATTCTTTCTTTTTGTCCTTTTTTAAAAGCCATTCTCAAGTGTACAATTTAGTGTTGTTAAGTACATTCACAATGTTGTATCACCCTCACTGTTTTCAGAATCTTTTCATCATCCCAAACAGAAACTCTACAGTTCTTAAGCAATAACTCCCCATTTTCCTTTTCCCCTACTCCTTGGTAACCTATGTTCTACTTTCTGTCTCTATGATAGAATTTATGTGTTGTAGATAGTTCATATAAGTGGAACCATACAATATTTGTCCTTTTGTGTCTGACTTACTTCATTTAGTGTAATGTTTTCAAGGTTCATCTATGTTCTAGTGTATATCAGAACTTCATTTCATTTTTATGTCTGAATAATGCTGCATTGCATGTATATGCCATATTTTGTTTATTCGTCTGTTGATGGATACTTGGGTTGTTTCCACCTTTGGCTGTTGTAAATAATGCTGCTATGGGGGCACTTGGGTAGTATAGTCAGTTAAGCCTCCGCCTCTTGGTTTCAGCTCAGGTCTGATCTCAGGGTCCTGAGATTGAGCCCTGTGTTGGGCTCCATGCTCAGCAGAGTCTGCTTAAGTTTCTCTCTCCCTCTCCCTGTGCCCCTCCCCATCTGTGTGTGCGTGCTTTCTCTCTCTCTCTCTCACTATTTATTAATTATAAATAAATCTTAAAAAAATGCTGCTATGAATGTTGGTATACCAGTGTCTGTTTTAGTCCCTGTTTCTAGTTCTTTTGGGTATATATGTAGGTGTGGAATTGCTGGGTCATGTGCTAATTCTGTGTTTAACATTTTGAGAATCTGCCAAACTATATCCCATAGTGGCTGCCCATTTTACATTTCCACCAACAATATACTAGGGTTCCAATTTCTTCACATCCTCATCAGTACCTTTTATTTCCTTCCTTCCTTCCTTCCTTCCTTCCTTCCTTCCTTCCTTCCTTCCTTCCTTCCTTCCTTCCAATAATTGTCATACTAGTGAGTGTGAAGTAGTGTCTCATGGTTTTGATTTGCATTTCTCTGATGACTAATGATGTTGAACATGTTTTTATGTGCTTATTGATCATTTATATATCTTTTTTGGAGAAATGTCCTTTCAAGTCCTTTGCACAATTTTTTTTTTTAAGATTTTATTAATTTATTTGACAGAGTTAGAGACAGCCAGCGAGAGAGGGAACACAAGCAGGGGGAGTGGGAGAGGAAGAAGCAGGCTCATAGCAGAGGAGCCTGATGTGGGGCCCGATCCCATAACACCAGGATCACGCCCTGAGCCGAAGGCAGACGCTTAACCGCTGTGCCACCCAGGTGCCCCTGCCCAGTTTTTAAGTTGGTTGGTTTTTTTGTCATTCTTGAGTTATAAATATATTCTGGATGCTAGTGTTTTATTAGATACATGATTAACAGATATTTTGTCCTGTTCTATGAGCCATCCTTCCACTCTGTTGTTAGTATCATTTGATACAGAAGTTTCGTTTTGATGAAGTCCAACTTCTTTTTTTTTCCATTTGTTCCCTGTGCTTTTGGTGTAATACTTAACAAACCATTGCTGCAGTGTGATTTCACTTACATGTGGAATCTAAAAAATAAAACCAACGAACAACAATGACAAAAAAGAGAAACAGACTCATATATAGAGAACAAACTAGTGGTTGCCAGGAGGGAGGAAGGTGAAAGGGTTGGTTGAAATATGTGAAAGAGATTAAAAGGTACAAAATTCCAGTTATAAAATAATTCACAAGGATGAAAAGTACAGCATAAGGAATACAGTCAACAATATTATAGTAACTACATTTGTTATGATGAGCATTTTGGAATGTATGTGATTGTTGAATCACTATATGAAACTAATGTAATGTTATATGTCAACTATATTTCAATTAAAAAAAAAAAGAACCATTGCCAAATCTAAGAATTGATTTCCCCCTAAAACTTCTAAGAGTTTTATGGTTTAAGCTCTATTCTATTTCTGTAAAAAGGTACTATTGGGATTTTGATGGGGATGGCATTAGATCTTCAGATTACTTTGGGTAGTGCTGTTATCTTAAAATACTCAGTTTTCCAATTTATGAAGACAGTCTTTCCATTTGTTTAGGTCTTTAATTTCTTTTGGAAGTCTTTTGTAGTTTTCTGTATATAAGGCTTTTAACCTCCTTAAATTTGTTCCAAAGTATTTTATTCATTTTGATAACAATATAAATGGAATTATTTTCTGATTTTCTTTTTGAATTGTTTATTGCTAGTATATAGAAATATAACTGCTTTTTGTGTGTTGATTTTGTATCCTGCAACTTGGCTGAGCTCATTTTTTAGCTCTGTGTGTGTGTGTCGTCTTTAGGATTTTCTTGTATATCACTTGTCATCTGTGAACAGAATATTACAACTTCTTTTCCAATTTGAATTCCTTTTATTTCTTTTTCTTGTCTAATTGCACAAGCCAGAACTTCGTGTACAATTTTGACTAGAAGTGGGGAAAGCAGTCATCCTTTTTTCCTGATCTTAGGGGAAAATGTTCAGTTTTTCGTCATTGAGTGTGATGTTGACTATGGGTTTTTCTTGTGGAGCCTTTAATATGCAGAGGAAGTTCTTTCCTCTTTCTATTTTATTAAGTGTTTTTATCACAAAAGAATGTTGAATTTTGTCAGATCCTTTCCCTGCAAACTGAGATGATCATGTGATTTTTTTCCTCCTTCATTATGTTAATATAGTGTATTCACTGATTTTTGTATGTTAAACTATTTTTGCATTACAAAGATAAATTCCACTTGGTCATGGTATGTAATCCTTTTAATGTGCTGCTGAATTCAGTTTGCTAGTATATATATATATATATATATATTTTAAAGATTTTATTTATTTATTTGACAGAGATAGAGACAGCCAGCAAGAGAGGGAACACAAGCAGGGGGAGTGGGAGAGGAAGAAGCAGGCTCATAGCGGAGGAGCCTGATGTGGGGCTCGATCCCATAACGCCGGGATCATGCCCTGAGCCGAAGGCAGACGCTTAACCGCTGTGCCACCCAGGCGCCCCCAGTATATTGTTGAGGATTTTGCATCCATATTTATAAGGGATGTTGGCCTATAGTGTTATTGTACTGTCTTTGGCTTTGGTATCAGGGTAATGCTAACGTATAGAATGAGTTAGGCAATGTTCCCTCCTCTTCAGTTTTTTGGAAAAGTTTGAGAAGTTCTGGTAATCTTTAATTCATCACTGAAGCCATTTCATCCTGGGCTTTTCTTTGCTGTAATTTCCCACTTTCTTTTGTGTTAATCAAATACTTGTCTGTGGACCTTTTAGCTACATGTTTGCATTATTTTCGTAGGAGTTCCACTAGGGATTACAACAGCATCTTTAATTTGGTGTACTTAGTGTTTGTGTTAAATTATTTCAGGTGAAATAGTAGCTACTTTGAAGTTGTCGTTTACTAAATCTCACATATGAGCTCACTGATGGAGTCCATTTCTATTGACTGCCTTCTTTTCTCCCATGAACATGGGTCACACACTCTTATTTCTTTGCATGTGAAGTAATTTTTTATTGAAAAGTGGACGTTGTAGGTAATATGTTTTAGTCATTCTAGATTTTGTTATGTTCTCTGAGGATTGCTTTTGTGTTGTTGTCCTTTTAGCTGGCAGAAAACTTGTCTGGTCACAAGCAGCAGACCGTTTCCCCTGTACTCTGTTGCCTTTGTCTCTGCTTAGTTTTTTCAGCTTATAGCTCTTGCATTTGTTTGCTGGTACCTGATGAATCTCCTCTGCGCCTTGTAGTTAGCTGTCACCTAGAAGTTTGGCAGAGTTGATACTAAGAATATAGGCCTTACCTCTCTGCATTTTTTGTTTTCTTTTAAGTTTCCTCCCTAAAATTACAGCTGCTCCCTCAGCGATAAGCTCTGTCCTCTTACACCTCAACTTAATAAGGCCCCAGCTTTCTGCTGCTTGAGCTGTGTATTGTTTGGGAAATGCCCTCAGTCTAAAAAGCACAGTAAACTTAACTATTTTACCAGTCTTTTAAGGGCAAACTCCCCTCTGACTTTTGCTTTGCTTTACTCAGCATCTCCTTGGATCTTGCCTCTGCATGTATATTTCAGTGGTAAGTCAGGGATTTGAGTCTTGCTCCTTCTCTGACTCTGTTGCTTTTAGAGTTTCTTCCCTAAATTTGTGCTTATCTGTCTGCCTCTGCAACCTATAGACTGTAAGACTGTATTTTTCTACTGCAAGAGCTGTGGATATCGGAATTAAGGGTGTTGGTGGGAGTAGTTCTGGTGAGTGCCTGGAAGCAAAAAAAAAAAAAAAAAAAAAAAAAAGCCCAGACTTGCAATTCTTACCCATTGCAGTTTCTGCATTTCAAATGTAAACCTTTAGTCAATTCCTGCTTCGGTCACTTTCCAGGGCCCTCAAATAGTGTGTTTTGAAAAATGGTTTATCTAGGTTTAAAAATTATCTTCTGGAAACTATGCCTGACCAGCTTATTTTGCCATTAATGGAAGCTGGACTAAATTAATTTATATTTATTTGCCTCTTTCTCATATGCACTCAAAGCCCATAAAATATTGAGCAAGCATTTTAAATTTGAATCACTCTGAAAAAAAATGTGTAGGTTGAGAATTCATACATAGTTTTTAGTTTTTAAATATTATTAGAGGTAATGATAAATGCTGGACTTAAGTATGTATATGAAATCTCAGTATTCCAAAGAATGAATGGATACAAGAATGTTTAAGAGAGTCTAAGTAACATACAAACTTAGAACAATAAATTTGTCGGGGCACCTGGGTGGCACAGCGGTTAAGCGTCTGCCTTCGGCTCAGGGCGTGATCCCAGCGTTCTGGGATCGAGCCCCACATCAGGCTCTTCTGCTATGAGCCTGCTTCTTCCTCTCCCACTCCCCCTGCTTGTGTTCCCTCTCTCGCTGGCTGTCTCTATCTCTGTCAAATAAATAAATAAAATCTTTAAAAAAAAAAAAAAAGAACAATAAATTTGTCATGTCATTCTATCATTATTTTGCCTTTTGGAGTATGATTAAAAGTTATCACTTTGTTTTGAAAAGATGACATGTATTGTGGAAAGTTTTACTTAAAGACTGAAGTCAGTTTCTTGGGCTCATTCTCACTAACAATTTGTTTTCTAAGGTAAGTACTTAGAAGAGCATATAGAAATTATTCTTTCTCTTAAACTAGTTTAAAGTAGCAATGCCATTTTTAAAAAAAATATTTCATTTGTTTTGGAGAGAGAGAGAGAGAGAGAGAGAACCGGGGTGGGGGGAGGGGACAGAAGGAGAGGGAGAGAATCTCAAGCTTGATCTCATGACCCTGAGATCATGACCTGAGCTGAAATCAAGAGTTGGATGCTCAACCGACCAAGCTACCCAGGTGCCCCAAAAGTAGCAATACCATTTCTTTATTTAGTCTTTGAATATATTTAATATGGGGAATCTAAGATTCTGCATGTTGTGCCTTGCACTCATGGGTCTTATTACCATTTGACAAGCTTGTTCTTATGTCTGTGATACAAAAAGCATCATGCTTTCCAGAAAATCTCATCCAAATCTGTGTGTCTTCCAGTGTGGCTTTAGCCTTATGGGAGGCTTACTTCTAGATAAGAATTTGTGGGACATTGAGGAAGTGAACAAAGAGGGGAGCTTAAAGGTAGAACCAGTGCTGTTTTACAGGGAGAAATCTAGTTTACTCAGCCTTAAGTAAGTTCTGTTCAGATGTTTAGATATTCATCCATCTGTTCAGATATTTAGATATCCATTTAAAAAGTAAGGATTTAGTGATAACTGTTTAGATTGATGGATTCTCTGATAGTGGTTGTGCTTAATGGGGGTTGCTCAGCATTTTGAATTCTAATATGTTTGGGCCTAATAACTTTTGCAGTTTAGTCAAAGGACAGTGATAACATTCTGTGGTTTTGTACCTGACTTCAAGTCAGAGTAGCTCCGTAAGTATCATGTAGTAGTCACAGATTTAATGGTCCACAAAGATGTTCACATCCTAGTCCCTGGAACCTATTAGGGTGTTACTTTACATGGCAAAAGGGACTTTGCAAATGTGACTAAGTTTATGCACCTTGAGATGGGGAAGATTATTCTGGATTATCCAAGTGGATCCATTCTAAATATGTGAGTTTTTAAAAGTAGAACAGGAAGGCTGAAGAATAGTCTGAGAGATGCAATAATGGAAGAAGAGGCAGCAGAGATTTGAAGTCCAAGTACTTAACCAGATTTGATGGCTTTGAAGATGAAGGAAGGGGTCCATCTGCTGAGATATGCAGATGTCTTCTAGAAGCTGGGAACTGTCCTCAGCTGACAGCCAAGAAGGAAGTGGGGACGACCTCAGTCCTATAATCACAAGGAACTAAAATCTGCCAAACAATTTGAATGAGCAAAGAAACAGATTCTCCCCTAGAGCCTCAAAGGAATGCAGCCATGCCAATACCTTGGTTTTAGCCCACTGGGACCCACTTTAGATTTCTAACCTTCAGAAATGTAAGATAATAAATGGGTAGTTTTCAGGCCTCTGAGTTTGTGGTAATTTGCTATGTAGCAAATAAGAAACTAATACATATAACATTTGTACCAAATCAATTATCTGAAAGGAAGATTATTTATTTTTGTAGGAAAGAGAATGACTGATCTTTAAAAAGTCGGCCCTATGAAGAGGTTGGAGTCAAAACAAAATAAAATATACACCCACCCACCCACCTACCCATAGTGTTTGTGTCTTGTGTCTCCTCATGGAAAAAGAAAGTGCCAGAGTTATTTGAGGGAACAGACACCATTTTTATACACAGATACAAAATGTTAACTGGTAGTTTTAAAGTAAACAGCTGTATGGGACCTTACTTAAAAAACATCCTGCATACTCTTCTGGTATCATGGCTAATGATACATTTTCCCCCTATTGCTCTTAAGAAATAAATAGTGGCCTCAAGTCATATTAAAGATTCTTACAGACAGATAATTTGGAAATTAAAGAAAAGTTTTTGTCCTAACCAGATTTATATATTCAGTTCTATGCTGATAGATATGTTTTAAACCCTACTTTGTGCTCCTCTCTAGAACTGTTTTGGAGTTATGCAGATTGCTAAAATCCATTCTTGGTCTTTGGGACATTTGTAGCATGTTTTCCCAGGTCATATTTACAGATGTGGTAGAGTCTGGTTATGAGTCATAGGTATACTTAATTTCTAACAGATATAAGAATAATATTTAGTCAGGATTTTGATGCAGTGAGCAGAATATTTTCTATAGCGTGTCCTATGAAAGGTAGTAGCTCAAAATCATGTTTGTTTTGCACTGTGTTCTGAGGAGTCCGAGGTATTTGGATGAAGAGAATGTTGAATTTTTTGACTCTGATCCTTTAATTTTACTTCATTGAGAGTAATCTGCTTTTGTCTTGATTACAAATTTGGGTTTGGTAAAATAATTTGTTTGAAAAAGAAAAAGTTATATTGCCAAAAGAAGTTTGAAAATTGCTCATATTAATTTTTGGGAGATGTATTAGATCATTGAGATATCTGCAGAATCCAAACCTTTGCTTGGAAGAGACTTGAAGAAGAGTCTTATTTTGGGACAGAGTGTGGAGAGCATGAATGGTTAAAATATCTATCTACAGTTTAAAGTGTAAGAGTGTTAGTGGGATAAAATGGTGTTTTATTGGGAGGTGCTGTATGGTGACCTGCCTCCTCCAGCTTGATCCAGTTATGCTTTGTGAATGGAAGGCTGTCCAAGATGATGATCTCCTCTTTGGAAGATAAAGGAGAGAAGTAACCTCTGCCTGGTTTTCTCCAGCTATGGTAATTGCTTGACAGAGGGTGAAGGATAGAGAGAATGTATTTTGTTTGTTGTTTCTTTATAAGATTTGGGGATACTTAAGAATAGTCACCTAATAGAGGCTTTCCACCCAAAGCTAAAGAATGCTATTGATATTTTAGAGTGAGCTAACTTCAGCAAAAATAAAAATGGAAGGTTTTTGGAAAGACTTCTACTGAGGGTAAATGACTTATGAATAAATCTTGTTGAATGGGTATACAGAGGCTACTTACTTTAATGTAATAACCAGAACAACACAGTATTCATAAACTTTTCTTTCATCAAAGTAATATTCACTTTACTAACACTGTAGAGACTTCAAAACATCATAAAATCATACCATAAAATACCAAAATTGTTCCTGTTATGTAATTAAGAGACAGGAGAACATAGGCTTTGAAACTGTCTAGATCTTGGTTTAAATCCCATTTCCATTTCTCGGGATAACTGTGTGAATTTCAACAAGTTAACTTCTCTCTTAGGCTTCAAAGGACTGTAGGGTAGATTTAATGAGACAAGAGTTTATAGATTGCTTTGTACCTTGCTTAGTATATAATAGATCCCCCAAATACTGCTTTCTTCTTATTTTTCTTTCTTTAGAAATAGAAGTAAAGAACAAATTTGTATGATACTTTGAAGATCATATTGGGTATACACCATCTGTGGTTGTGTTCTGCTGTAATGTACAAAAATGCTATCTTTTTTCCCCCAAAAATCACATCATATAATGAACATTCATTGTACATTTTTTCTAGTAACAAGATATTGAAGTATTACTGTAAAGATTTTCAAGTTAGAAATGGCTACTAGAGGAGAATAAAAACATTTAAGAAAAGTAAATATCAAGACTCAAATTCCTACTGAAGCTAGGAGTTGTACTTTTTTGAGGAGCTAGAGTAATCAATCCACAGTGATTCCTCGTTTATAACTACATCACATAACTACAATTGAATTGAAAGTACGTTTGTTAATTTTTTTAAAAAATAAAATTTCAGTAAAGTGATAAAAGTTGCCATTTGATTTCTGTGAGCAAGCAGTGTGTTGAGTATTGCATACACTTTATCTCATTGAAGCTTCACAACAGTCCCCTGAGTAGATGTTACCATTTTACAGATGAGGGAACAGTCTTCATGAGATTAAGTAACATTCCCAGGAGCAGGCAGCTAGTAAGAAGACCTCTACTTGAACTTAGTACTTACTTAATTCTGTACTCTGGTGGATGAGAACCAAATGAGAACCAAAATTCTGTGAGACAGAAGTATTGTGTGAATTTGGGACTTTCATAAATTTTGGGTAGGGGCTATAACAATATTATTTGTCAGTGGAAGTCAACTTGTATAACTTAAAAAAACTTAAAAAAAAAATGTGATGGTGCCTCCTCTCCTTCATGATGCTGCCTGCATTTTTCTTTTGAACAAATGTTTGTCCCAGCTAAGATTTGAGATCGGTTTGGGATTTCAGTGTGTTCCTTTTGATTATTACAAGATAAAAATACATCATAGTCAAGGATTTACATTTTGCTTTTAACAATAAATGTACATTCATAACCACCTCACGTCACGAGTTTAGGCAATACCAGTCAGTGTCACGTGAAATATTACATCAACTGTGCCTCCTGGAGCTGTGCATTCACTGACCTTGGGAATAGGCAAGCATTTCACTTTATTTTTCCAACATTTTCTTATTTCCCCAATATCATTTAAAGAATCATCCATCACTTCACCACACATTAGAAATACCCTACTATTTCATAATACATTCTTTATTTGTTTGAGTCCTTAATGGGTTCCCCCCCCCCCAAATCACATCATATAATGTACATTTATTGTGTCAGTTGTCTGTTTATTCTTATTTTCCTTTTTTAAATATTGAGGTTAACTGGGGTTTTTTGGATTGCATTTAGTTATTTTTAAGTTACTTTTTAGTTACTATTTTACCAGTGTTTCTTTTTTTTATAGTTTTTAATAGGAAAATAGAATTGGACATGCTGCATTTTCCGTGGACATTTTTTCAAGGCTGTGTGTTTGTATAACTTTGTGGCTATCTCTAATTCTACATTTGAGCAGTACTGAGTTGTTACTACTACTCTCTGGATTTTAGCTATTTTTAAATTTTTTTTAAGTTCTTATTTTAATCCCAGTTAGTTAACATACAGTGTTATATTAGTTTCAGGTGTACAATCTAGTGATTCAGCCTTTCTGTACATCACCTTCTGCTCATCATGACAAGTATACTCCTTAATCCCCATCACCTATTTCTCCCATCTCCCCACTCTGCTCCCCTCTGGATTTTAATTACTTTTATTAAATATCATGTTGTACTTTAAGTCTCAGTGAAGGATATCTGATGGAAGATCTTCTGTGACAGGGGATAAAAATGAGTGGAATTGTGTTTTAGGAAGTGGAAAATGGAAATTGTGAGAGCTTGAAGTAGAGAGACCAGATCAGAGGCTGACACAGTGATCTGTGTGTTGAGGGCCTAAACTATGAGGATAGAAAGTGTAAGTATATGTATTTTAGATGCCATCACACACTGTCAAATCTAGAAAGACACTGGGCTTTAGGTTTAAATTAAAAACTTTTTTTGCCTGAAAAAACATGAATATAGCCTGTTTTCCAGCTTTATCTCTTCCTGCTTACATATTCATACTCTGTGTGCCAGCCAAATTGAATTGTTCCCTGGTCTGGAGAGTTTGTTTTCTTGTTGCTCTGTAATTGTTCATGCTTGTGTCTCTGCCTGATAATGCTGTTGTTGCCCGGATGCTGTCAAAGTTCATTTCAATTGCTGTTTCCTTTCTGCAGCTTTTCCAGGTACAGAAGCACCCCCCCCCCCCGCCTGACTTCATCTGCAGGGGTACATTCCAAGACCCCCAGTGGATACCTGAAACCACAGATAGTACTGAACCCTATATGCATTATGCTTTTTCCTATACATACATACCTATGATAAAATTTAATTTATAAATTAGGCACGGTAAGAGATTAACAGCAATAATTAGGAAAGGGAACAGTTCTAACATTATACTGTTATGAAAATTATGGGAATGTGGTCTCTTTCAAAATATTTGGTTTGCCTATTACCCTCCCCCCTTTCTTCTTGGGATGATGAGAGATGATAAAATGCCTATGTGATGAGGTGAAGTGAGGTGAACGATACGGGCACTGTGATATAGTGTGAGGCTGCTACCGGCCTTCTGATGATAGGTCAAAGGAAGGATCATCTGCTTCTGGGCTGTGGCTGATCGGGGTGACTGAAACTGCGGAAAGCAAAACTGCAGATAAGGGGGTACTGCTTACCTGTGCTCCCTTTACTTTGCACCCCATTGCTCTTTGTTTATACTCTGATCGTAGTTCTATTTTGCCTTGTGATATTGATGTTGACATACTTGTCTTATCACCACCACTTTTGTAAGTTTATACAACTGAAACCTTTTATGAAATGTTCAAATTTGGACAGATGAGGGTTAAGTGCTATTACAACGGGCCATTTAATGTGCTTTAATGATTTTTTAAAAAAATGTTTCCAAGATAACAGACTTGCTTATGATAGTAACTAGGATTTTACAGTTATTGCTGCTTGGCACATTCATCTGGGCACTTTGTGGATCTGCCTACTAGATCCTGTGACATATGTTATAAAGTTTTTAGAAACATTTATGTAGTTGGAGAAGTTAGTTGTATTTAATATAAATGCTACTGATAGAAGAATACTATATTTAAAAGTAAAAGCTACTCATATCTTATTTCTTGTATTTAACAACAGTGATGAAATATTTATATGATGTTTTATTATGTAGTTGAAGGCTCAATTCTTTTAGCCCTTATTGTATCTGTTCTCACTGTATCTTTGAATCTTTGGTAGGAAGATGTTTTAATAAGGGTGAGATATTTCAGGCAAAGTAGATTTATCTTCAGATTAGTTGATGAAAATTCAGTTCTTTAACTTGTCATTTCAGCATTTGCTAAGAGCCATCTCGGTGCAAGAGTGGGTGTCGTGATGATAGTCTTTCCCTCAGCTCAATGGTTATTCATGTTTATGGTTTTGCACTTAACTGTTTTTCTGCCAATTATTCTAGAATTTTGTTGAGAGAGAATATTTAAGGACAATTTTCTTCCCTCCCTCCCTTCCTTCCATCCTTCCCTCCTTCCTTCTTTCCTTCCTTCCTTTTTTTTTCTTTCTTTTGGTGAGAGAGAGAGAGAGCATGCGTGCATGAGTGGGGCAGGGTGGGAGGAGGAGCAGAGGGAGAGGGAAAGAATCCTAAGCAGGCTCCACATTGAGTGTAGAGCCCGACATGGGGCTGAATCTTACGACCCTGAGATCATGACCCGAACTGAAATCAAGAGTTGAATGCTTAAACAATTTAGCCACTCAGGCAATCCAAGGACAATTTTTTCTGAGGGCCAATTAGTCTGTTTCTCTTGATTAGAGAATCTCAGAAGGTTGGGAAGCAGAGGGAGGAGAGGAGTAAGCATATCAGACTTAACTGGAGACGTTGTTTCGTTTTTAAGAACACCTGTCTTATATTTGTTTGGAAGTGCCACATCTTTTTTCCAGCCAGTCTGATTGACTCCTTAGATGTGTGCGAAATGGTTGAGATCCATTGCTTAAATTTTTTGGAATCCATCCTTGGATTAAACCAAAATTATATTGTATTACTATATTGTATTATTCTTTATTGTATAATTCTTTTTACTGAATTTCCCATTGGTTTGATGCCATTATTGTTCTTTGAGGAAAATCATAATTAGCCTTAATGAGACCTTTTGTCTTTTCTGTAAGATTGTTGTGACCATTTTTGTACATTGAAGGACATCAGTAACTGTCTGAGACTTCCATTGTCTTTAAAGTTGTTGTAAAGGGGCATATGTCTGGCTCTGTCAAACAAGCATGCAACTCTTGATCTCAGGGTTGTGAGTTTGAGCCCCAGGTTGGATGTAGAGATTACTAAAAAATAAATAAATATGTAAACTTAAAAGATAAAGTCGTTGGGGTGCTTGGTGGCTCAGCCAGTTGAGCTCCCGACCATTGATTTCAGTTTGGGTCACGATCTCCGGGTCCATGCTCAGCAGAAAGTCTGCTTGAGATTCTCTCTCCCTGTATGCCTCCCCCTGCTCACGTGGGTCTCCTCTCTCTCTCTCTCAAATAAATACATCTTTTTAAAAAGCATTAAAAAAATAAAGCTGTTGGGGCGCCTGGGTGGCTCAGTCATTAAGCGTCTGCCTTCGGCTCAGCGTGATCCTGGAGTTCTGGGATCGAGCCCCACATCAGGCTCTTCTGCTGGGAGCCTGCTTCTTTCTCTCCCACTCCTCCTGCTTGTGTTCCCTCTCTCACTGGCTGTCTCTCTCTCTGTCAAATGAATAAATAAAATCTTAAAAAAATAAATAAAAATAAAGTTGTTGTAAAAACATTGTTTACACATAATGTACTTTCTGAGAAGATCCATGAAAGGCATTGCAATCTGGTCTCAATATTATGAACACTTAGTTCTTCTACTGAACAGTGAGAAGATCTTTATTTTATCGATGCGAAGAGTCATGTAATCCCTTTACTCTCTTTATATGATCTTATAGAAAATATATGGACAGTTTTTGACTCATTTCTTACAAGAATGCAGGGATTAATGATAAACATTTTGTTTTTTACATTTCATACCAGAGTTAATTTTTTTATTCTTTTAATCCTTATTGCTCTGATTTTATTTTTTCATTTAATTGTATCTAAAATTATATGCTTTTATTTATTTTTTTTAAAAATTTTATTTATTTATTTGACAGAGATAGAGACAGCCAGCGAGAGGGGAAACACAAGCAGGGGGAGTGGGAGAGGAAGAAGCAGGCTCATAGCAGAGGAGCCTGATGTGGGGCTCGATCCCATAACGCTGGGATCACGCCCTAAGCCGAAGGCAGATGCTTAACCGCTGTGCCACCCAGGTGCCCCTAAAATTATATGCTTTTAAAAGTCGTCTTACATTCTCCTTAAAATAAGGCAGAATATAATTAATGTGTAGCATTTACCAATTTTGCTTTCCTACTTTCTTAGTGGTTTTTGTTTTCGTTTTGGGCTACACACACTCTTGAGGATCTTAATGAATTTGCCGCTGTTCCCTCCAGGGAAAAAGCACATATTCACAAACCCATGAATTTTGCACAGTTTCATTGGACTTTATGAGACTCCAGGAAACCCTAAACCAAAGTCATTGTTTATCTGGAATATATTATTTGGAAATGTTTTTCTGTAAGGTGGCTATATCCAATTACCTGTACTGTTGTTTTTGTATATTTAAATCGTATTCAGTAGCAGTCCATTTTCATCGATAACTTGTTATGGATTGGTTCTGTGATTCAATGGAAATGCTAAAAAGAGTGATAACAGAAGATAATATATTGTTGGAAAGAGTTCTTAGTAAAAAGGTTAATAAAAAATGTTTCCAGGGTGGTGTATCTGCAATACCATTTGAAGTATTATCAGTGTCACTTAACTGTTATAAAACAGAATAGGAAATTAAAGTTGTTGTAAATTATCAAAGAAGAGCTGAATATTCCCCAAATTGTGTTGTTGGCACAAAGGGAATTAAAATAACAAAGGAAAATATTTGACTGGACCCATCTACCTAACTTGAGTGACATCTGTTTAAAAGATGCACAAAATATAGTTTTTAGTAATTTTCACTGCAATTACTTTAAAAGTAATTCCTATCCCTTATGTATGGTATTATGTTTTAATAGAAGTTTTGTTTTGAAATGAGCAAAAATATGCCCGTATGGTACTTACCTTTTGGACAGAATAAAGTAACATTACAACAAATGGTAGCTATGCAATTTTACAATTAACTGAGTAATTTGTTTGAATGAAGTAAAAGTAAATAGCTCTTTATAGTGTCGTGTTTCATGTTTGGTACCATTTAATCTTCTGAGCGTAGATTTTTAAAGGAAAATTTTGCCTAGATAACTTATTTTAGGGAAATAAAACTTTAGGAAGATAGCCTTGGTTCCAACCCTAAATTATTTTAGCTCCTGCAAGCTGTGTAAAGCAGAGCAGGTCACCTAACTTCTCTGAGCATGTTTTCTCATTTAGAGGAAAAATATCAGCAAGACTTCCCTCACGGTGTTGGCGTGAGGATTTGTAAGATGATAATCCAAAGAATTAACACAGTTACTCATTTATTATCACAGTAAGCATTTAATAAGGTCAGTTATGATTATTATTCAAAGATGTGTCACAGAGAAAACTGAACATTGCGGATTGAGAGTGTGTGGAATTCTAGAGGGAGAATCAAAATTCAGTCCTGTTTCAGATTTTCAATGCTATAGGTCAACAAGCCTTGCAGTATACCTACTATTTGCCAACTACTGTGCTAGACCTTTTTCTAAATCATTAATATTCATATTTCCATAATTAATTTCCTCCTAACATGAAGATTAGTGTAGGGGTGATTAACAACTAAATACATTAAAAGGGAAATGCCTGGGGAAGAGGGCACCAGTTGAGTATAGGTCATCAATTCTTCAAGGACCATTTAACCTAATAAATGTAGGACTGTGTATAGCTGTGCTCATTCACGTAAGCAACAGCATTTATTGAGCATCAGCAGTGCACTTTCTTGACAATACTGCACAAATAAACCCTCATCACTCTCTCCCTTACTGTGCTTTACTTTCTCTTAGGACTTACCGTCATCTGTAAGTTCAGTGAAAGCCACACTTCATTGGTTCTTATTCCTACACCTGGCACATAGTAAATCCTCAATAAATATTTCTTGGATGAATGAGTGAATGAATCAATGAATAAATAAAATTTTAGTTCTTAGGAAGCAGATGTCCTGCTGGATTATAGTATATATAATTCAACTAAAATTTTATTAGTTAAAATGAAGTAAGCTCAAACATTTTTTCTTCAGGAAGGCATTATGGCCTGAACAGAGTTCAGAGCTGCTTCTGTATCTTTGCATTTTTGGCTTCTTGACTGTCTGTCACTTTGGTACATCGTCTTTCTTCTAGTATAGAGAGTGGTGGTTCTTAAGCTCTAGCACACAGATCATCCAAGAGTACTTATTAAAACTTATTAGAACTGCAACCACAGATATTCTGATTCATTAAGTCTAAGGGGGGAGGGGCAGAAATTGGAATTTCGAACAAGCACCATAGAAGTTTCTGATATAGTTGAGTTACATCTTGAAAAATACTCTCCTAAACAAGATACATGGGGTAAGAAGTTTAAAAATTGTTCATTTCAATTTCACTAATATTTACCCATCAGTTGGTATGTATCAGGAACTTTTTGGAGAAGTGTTATCAAAGATTACAGTAGTATTACAGACTATTATTGTATTGTGTGGATTAAAGACAGTTTTATAAAGTTAGGTATAGTTTGCTAGCATTTTGTTGCTTGTAAACTGATAGTTGGAAAAATTTAATAGCAGAAGAAAGACTACAGTTTTTTAACAATTGGGGAAAAAACTGTTAAAGTGTAGACTATGTAAATTTGATTTGTTACATTTCAGCCTGTTTTAAGACATTAGCAATATTAGAGTGAAATACATACCTTTGAGTAGATAACCAATATACAGTTTATACAGTATACAGTATATGACAGGTGGGATTGTGTGTAATATTAATATATGTGTCGATCTCCTGTGTATTTTTCACTCTTCTAGTCTGTCTAATGTGGTCAGAACTCTCATTTGTTGGCATTAACATTTTAAAAAATTTATGTAAACTTAAAAAATTTTCATTTTGCATCTATTAGTATTGTATGTCCATAGCTGTCTGAGTAGAAAGCAGTTATCTATGACCTTAATAATAAGATTAATAAGATTCTCTTGGTCCTTTTACTTTCCGCCTTGAAAAATTGGTGGATGTGCTTTGGTAGTCTGCCTTGCTTAATGCCTCTCAGAAATATATGACATACTGCTTTCATGGAAGCAGGGTGAGGAAAATGACCTCAATCCCAGACAGACTCAGCTCTCCTCCTTTATCTTACTTGATGCTTCAGGGTTTGATAGTGTTGGGAGTTGATATTGGTGGCAGTGACAGGAATGACAGCACTTTTTACCACTTGCTGGTGGAAGTACAAAGCTGTCATGCTTGAAAGCCATGGGTATAGCTTATAGAGGTCTGTTAAAAAAAAATGTGTGAATAGAAGGGTAGAGATACTTAGGATTATTTTCACACACTATCATGAGCAAGGGAAGAAATATTGTGTTTAAGTTTGCTCAGGCCTTTCTCTCCTGCAAAAATTGAATATTCTTTAAAAGGTGAAAGTTTTCATATTAAGATAAGCCCAGTTTTCCATTTACTTCTCCATCTCAGTACCCCTCTGTTCCAAACGTTTGTGAGTCGTTAAAACATCCTAATTTGTATTCTACTTTGTATCGTGCAATATATTACTAATCTGCCCAGTCTGTTAACAGGGGTTTCTTTCTTTCTTTCTTTTTTTTTTTTTAAGATTTTATTTATTTATTTGACAGAGAGAGAGAAAGCCAGTGAGAGAGGGAACACAAGCAGGGGGAGTGGGAGAGGAAAGAGCAGACTCCCAGCGGAGGAGCCTGATGTGGGGCTCGATCCCAGAACGCCGGGATCACGCCCTGAGCTGAAGGCAGACACTTAACGAATGAGCCACCCAGGCGCGCCTACCAAGGGTTTCTTTAAAAAAAAAAAAAAAAAATTGCTTTCATCTTTTTGAATGCTTTTTAGAAAAAGTCAGTTTTCAAGTTAGTTTTCTTCTGTGAACTCTAACCCACAATTCTGTATTCACATTTTATTTCTCTAACAGCTGAGCATCTCTGAGTATTTTAGATCTTCTTCCTGCCTTGTCTAGGTTCAATTATCTTTTTTTTTTCTCTTTTATAATATGGCCTGAGCTCCCTTTCCCCCTAACATTTATGATTAGTCATCTCATGGTTAGCTTTCTTTTTTTTTTTTTTTTTTTTTTTTAGATTTTATTTATTTAAACAGCCAGCGAGAGAGGGAACACAAGCAGGGGGAGTGGGAGAGGAAGAAGCAGGCTCATAGCGGAGGAGCCTGATGTGGGGCTCGATTCCATAACGCCGGGATCACGCCCTGAGCCGAAGGCAGAGGCTTAACCTCTGTGCCACCCAGGCGCCCCCATGGTTAGCTTTCTTGAATTTACTGCTGTCCCATAGGGAGATTGCTTACCCTCACAAGCAGTACTATACAAGTGTACTTTTCTGAGATGTAAAGAAAATAAGCTCCAAAAGTTTTC